>NW_026294595.1:104452056-105792056 GCF_007827085.1 Peromyscus californicus insignis
AGGATGAGAGGGAAGTGATTGCATTTTAATTGTGTATCTATGAGTGTGCTTACTGTGCATGTAACTGCCCTTGCCCTTGTGGGCACATCTGGAGGTCAGAAGTTGACGTTACAAAGTCTTCTTTTCCATCTTATATTTTGGGGGGCCAAATCTCTCCATGAATCCAAAGCTCACTATTTCAGCTAGCCTTGCTGCCCTCCTGGAGATCCTGTCTCTACCCCACAGTGCTGGGGCTACAGATGCCCCAACTGTATACAACATTTACATGGGTGCTAGGGATCCAGACTTGCACAGCAGATGCTCTACCACTGAGTTACATCCATAACACACATTTGAAGGTTTGGGTTTTGTTTTGTAAGAGCATCTATCAAAAATACTTAAAATTTGATCGCTACTGAGAGTAGGGGAGTCAGTTTTGTTTGAAGATGTCACCCCTGGTAGGTTGACCACGCTCCAGTAGAAGGCCACCCATTCAAGAATGTATAGGCAGCACACATAGTATTGGATGGGTTTAAAACCAAGAGGACAAAAAGGCAGGAAAGGAGGGGACCTGGGAGGAGTTGGGGGAAGGGAATGACTATGCTCAAAATACACTTATGAAATACTCAAAGAGCTAATAAAAAATAAAAATTCTGAACTATTGCAAATGCAGTCAAGACTGTGGAGTAATAAGGTCGCCACATAGGGTGAGTATTACTACTTTGAAAAACAATTTCCCAATTTTCATTTGACGTTAGAAATGCTCTCACCATCTGTGACAGTTAATCTTCATTGTCAGCTTAAGAGGGTTTCAAATCCCCTAGGAGACAAACCTCTGTGGACATCTTTAAGGGCATTTCCAGAGAGGTTTAACTGGGGTGGAAATACTCTCCTTAAATGTGGGCCACATCATCCCATAGACTGGGGTTCAGGTGAATAAACAGAGGAACGTGTCACTGTGGTGGAACAGTTTGGTGGGCAAATGCTGGAGAGGTAGTAGCAGAGGGATCGTGAGTTTGAGGCCAGTCTGGGCTACACAATTTTAGAAAAGGAAAGTAGGTCCAGTGGTATCCATCTCCCTCTGTTTCCTGACAGTGGATGAAATGTAACCAGCTGCCTCACACTCCTGCCAGCATGCTGTTCTTGCCATGATGGACTGTATCCTCAAGCCATGAACAAAACCAAATCCTTTTTTCTTTAAATTGCTTGTGTGTGGTATTTTGTCACAGCAACAGAAGAGAAACTAACACACCATCCAACCCAGCAATGAATGTCTAAGACTTACTCAAGTGAAATGCAAACGTGTGTTCACACTTCAAACACATATACACATACCAGAGGTGAGTGTTTGTAGCAGCTTCCAGAAACTTGGAAACAAGTTCAGGCCATTGACTGGAGTAAGGATCAGCAAACTACGCATTAACTCAGTGGGGTTCTACTTAGCAACAAGAGGAGCAAACAGTACATCTTACAACGTGGATGAACAGACTAGGACTCATCTGGTGAATGCATGAGGCCAGCTGTGAAGTACTCACAGCTGTAAAGAAATGCTCACTATAAAATTCTATTTTGTGTGATATTTTTAAAAGGCTGAAACTATGTAGATAGAAAACAGATTGGTGATTGTCAGGGGCTAGAAATGGAAGAGGCACTGACTGCAAAGAGGTCCAGGAGAACTTTTGGGGTGTCAACACCATGCTATCTCTTGATTATGGTGGTGGTTATATGACCGTGCTCGTCAAAATTCACAGAACTGCACATCAAAAAAAGTGAACGTTCTATACATAAATTATAGCTTTAAAAAATAAAGTTCTGCTGCCTAGAGAAAAATTAGTTAAACTAAAGAACAACTCTGCCCATGCTCTTTGTTGATAAGAGACAAGATGGCAGCCAGACAGGGTGGGACGTGCCTTTAATACCAACAATTGGGAGGCAAAAGCTGGAAGATCTCTGTAAGTTCAAGAGCAGGCTGGTCTATGTTGCAAGTTCTAAGCCAACCATGAATACTTGGTAAAACCCTGTCAGAGTGAAAGAGAGAGAGAGAGACAGAGACAGAGAATGTGACATTGTGGGGAGCAGGCATAGCAATAAGTGAGTGAAGATGAGGGTATAGGCAAATTTGGGAGCTCTTTAGGAGGTAACTGATACAGGAAATACAACGCGGCCCAGGTTGCCACCTCACGGGCTCACGCTCACATAAACCGCATTTACAGGAGGACTACTTTCACATGTATATGTCTGAAATTTCAGCCAATTACAGAAGCCTATGACCTTGAATTTTTCACAAGGGAAAGAGGACCGGGGCATTAGCTGAGTAGACAGAGACACCCCTGGAAACCCAGTGGAATAGAAATTAATGAACAGGACCACAGGGTAGGCTAAAATCTAGGCACAACTAAGGCACAAGCAGGGTCCCAAGTAACAGTTGCAAAAAGACAACCAACCAACCTCATCTCCAAAAATAAGGGGAACAAGTGGTTCTGCTGAACTTGTTGGGGCTGTGCGGTACCTCCCTCTACCTGACCTTCTCATCCCTATATTTAGAATTCAGAAGAGAGCCATGAATCACGGTTAGCTCTCTGGTCTAATTATTTCCTTGGGTGATGTCAGCTTCGTATCTTGAAGACAGCCAGAAAATCCTGTGCAGTAAGATCAGAACAGGAGTCATCAGACCTGCATCATCCCCTCAGCTAGGATTCTATGTCTGGAAGTGATTGGTTTCATTACCTGAGTTTTAACTTCTTTATTTGGAAAATAAGAAAGTTGATTTGTTAAGGACTCATCCAACTTTAAAATTAAGTGTCCTTTGCTTAGGAGGTTTTCATTTGTCCAATCTTGAAATGCATGTTTAAAAATGAGCTTTACTGAAAGGAATACAGCAGAGAAAGGAAGTAGCCTAGGAAATTGCAATGAAGGGAAGTACAAGGAAGTGAAGGGCAGGATGTGGGCCTAGGCTTTGCTAGACGGCTACCTTGTCTTTGGCCTCGGAGACTGATGTGTCTGTCTCCAAGCTTCCCACCAACCAGAGCAAAGAGGCAAGTATGAATTGTTAGATGAGCAAGGAAAGAAGCTGCACATTCTAATACAGCAGCCACTACCCACACGAGGCAACTAAGTTCTTGAAATGTGGCCAAATGTGACTGGTTATTAAAAATATAAGTGTTCACTTAATTTTATTGAATACAAACTGGAATGGCCATGTGAGGCCAGTGGAGCGCTGTACTGGACAGCTCAGTTGGAGATAACGCAGCAGCGTTTGCTCAGTGTGTCAGTCATCACTTTACTGTCTCAGATGCAAATTTATCCGTTCCTGCCGGCTGTGGACTAGCACCGCTGAGCCTTGTAATTGCTTCTCGTTTGCCAACTGATAAAATCTAAAGATTGTCTGTGGGGAGCCTAAAGTGGCTCTGAAGGGGAAAGATCCATCTCCCTGCTTTGAGTAAGCCTCTCTAGGCTGCTACAGTTTATGCAGCTCCAGGCTCAGGTGAACAGGAGACTGTGGGTACCAGATGCAGCAGCATTCTGATATGCTCCAGTGTGTGATATCTGCAGCAACCAACCCCAGTTACATAGGCAGCTCCTCCCATGTCCAGATTGTGAAGGGCAGGCACCAGGTCCTCAGAACCCTGTGGCCAGCAGTTCCCACAGGCAAGCAGATTCCCCCAAACTTCTGGTGCCTTCACAAGGGAATACCGTAGAAGAAGTACCTCCTTGTGAACAGCCTCCCATGGTGTTATATCAGACAGATTTAAACAAGTTTCAAGGCATGGCACCTCCATGTAAATGGTTCCTTTGGAATCCCACAGGACAGATTTCCAAAAGTACTGATGGCACCATACCTTAAATACATAAGTCTTTTGCCTGCCAGCAAACCACCAACAAGGTCTTGGTTACAGCCCCGGGCCTGGGAGTTCTATCTTGGGTGTGCTATTTTAGTTCTAAGGGTAGTGAGAACTATATACAATTTCTACTTCTGCATTTTTAGTTTTACAATTCTTTGCTCCTTATTAGAGCAAACCTTTTTTATTTCAATTCTCTTTTAGAGTTAATAATTTTCGTGTTAAACTTTCTTTGTGCAAATTGCTACACTTTTAAAAATACTTATTTGTGTGCATACATGCCACGGTGCATACATAGAGGTCAGAGGACAACCTGCAGGAACCAATTCTCTCATTCTACCATGTGAGTTCCAGGGATCGACTTGGCAGCAGCAGACACCTTCATCTGCTGAGCCGACTCATCCATCAGTCCCGCTCGCTGTATGTGTTTGGTCTTTGAGTGGACTCTGGCTGATCTAAGAGTAAGCTCAGAGGATGAACCTGTAAAGGTCAGTTTTGAGAACCGGCTTGGTCATACTATTGAGCTTGAGCATGGTGGTAGCAAGTTCCTTCCCAGTAGGAAATGAAACGAGTGTAATCCATGAAATGCAGTGCCAATCAACTGATCACCTGTGCTGGAGGAGGATCAAGAGACCCACGGAGCCCAGGTAGGTGCTTTGCCCAGCTCCAGTGGTCGTGATGATGGCAGCAAGAACTATGGTGTAGCATGTGTTCTTTTGAGTGTACTTGAGTACTTACAAAGAGAAACTGTCACGCTTAGCTCAAACCGCGAAGTGAGAACCATAAATGTTAAAAAGAATGAGTTGATTTATTATAGATAGATGACTGATACTGCTGAGAATAGAATGAACATTTAATTCTGTGGCTTGCTGGCTTTTAATGTCAGTCAAATTATCCTTAGAAAGAAGCTCGAGTTAAAATTATTAGGAAAGAATGAGGTGGCTGGATACAGGGACATCTGACTGGACCTAGATGAAACTGATAATCCCTAAATCATTACAGGTCTCTTTTCCCAGGAGAGAGAGGCAGCTGCTTTCTGGAGCATTAGTCCGCCAGCATCTCTTTGTTCGACAACCTGAGGTAGCCTCATCTGAGGCAAATGCTTTGGAAAGGACATAGTCCATCCACCACTACCCTTATCACTACTGGACCCCAAACTAAGGACAAATGTCAGCATGCTCTAAAAGACAGGTGCATGTAACGAACTTGAAGGAAATAGCATGAGTCCTAAAATAACTGCGGAAATTTTCTATTATGCAGCAGCATAAACCTAGGACATGACAAGGGTATATTTGAGGGGTCTCAAACTAACAAGAGTGAGCCATAAACACTATTGGGAGGAAATTCACCGTCACAAGAGAATTTAACAGATACTCCAGATTTCGTATTAAGGTACCTTGTGTGGTTGGGGGTTTGTCTAGCTGCTCACTGGGTGGTTGACTAAAACTCAAGCTTCACGGTGACTTATGTCTAGTGAGGCTGAGATCTGGGGAGTTCCTGGGAATCCCATAGAGGAAGAAGATCGAATGCCTGGGGGTAAGGTTAGAAGGTTCAGTTCCATCAGCTGAACTTTCAGCAATCCATGGTGTTGAACTACTGTGGGAGAAGATCTATTTATGATCCCAGGAAGATGGTGACTCTTGAAGGGGCCATGAGGTAAAGGCATGGACACATAGGTGAGGACCTGGAAGTGTGTGACTGCAGTTCCCTTCTCTGTGACAAGACAGGCCAACTGAATGAAGGTCAAAGGTAACTTCGGTCTCCATGTGTCCTGGGATGATTCCAGTCCTTTCAGAATGTAGCCAGGTATGGTGGTGAATTCCTCTGTGAGCTCAAGACCAACAAGGCCTATATACTGAGACCTTGTCTTAAAAACTAGCAACAACCACCAAAACCAAAACAAAATGAAACAGCTTCTGGTCCCCTAAGGCCTTGGCCAGAAGATGGCCCACCTTCACACACGCTGTTCTTAATTAAGCAGTCACTGCGTCTGCCCAGCTCCACAGGAGGAGCACATGCCCTCTTGCATTGGAAGTAGATTAAAAAAAAATAACACATTCATTTTCATTTGCCACAGGTGTTTTGTGTTCACACTCGAGGTCACTGGTTCTCAGTGTCCTGCTCAGATATGTTACCCTGCTTCTCCAAACCTAGGAAGAGACAACCAAAGAGAACAGTGGGCCCTCCACCTAGCCAGCCAGATCCTACTTGTAATTAAGATTTAACAGAGAGGGAGCGAGGGTCCATCTCCAAAGATCCCTGAATCAGGTACCTGCTCTCACCCAGATGCCCCTGCTTCTGTCTCCCTGGAGCTGGTCAGGGGTAGAAAACAGCTTCCTTTTAGTATGTTCCTATAGAGTAGATACAAAACTGACTGTTGTTCTGGGGAAAACTAAGTCAGAATGGAGAGAGACACAGGCTGCCGAGCCATGTGCGGTCTTCCCAAACCTTCAGTGTCTCAATGGGAAACAGGACCATGAAGCCAGGCATGGTATGAGATATCTTGTCATCTCAGCACTCAGGGAGTTCATTCAAGCCCAGTGTGGCAACACAGCCAGACCCTTCCTGAGGAGGCGGGGGTGGGTACCGTTAAAGTCATTCAGAAGATTGAGGTTACAAGTAGGTTGAACAGAAGCAAATCACCAAGCAACAATCCAGATGGAGTTTTAGAAAATAGCATTTTTGTTGCAGATACTGAGCACCCTTCCATCCCAGCAGGCTGTGGTAAGTGTGCAGTGGTCAGGAGACTTTAAATTATCAGTGTAAAACATGCCTGAGATAGGAAACTGCATGCATGTTTAACACGATTTCAGTCATGTGGAGAGCGTGGACTAGAAAGAAAGCCACTCAAGGGTTAACAATGGCCGCCATTGGAGGGTGGGGTCACAGGCAATGTTTTTCCCTGCTGTTTCTGTAGACTTTTTTGGGTACATCTTTACATTTCAGCAGTTTATGTGTAATTTTTATAATACAACAAATGTAAAGGATAAACACATGACAGCGCCTTGGGTGTGTACACCCACACACGCCCTCGCAAGCACATCTTCCTACAAGGCAATCCTGTGGGGTCCTGGCGGATGGTTTGACCTTGAAATGGAGTGGCACCAGGCTGCAGAACACGGCCTCTCTACCCCCTCGCCCACTTCAATGTCCAGAACAGTCCCCAATGTCAACCAAGAATGCCCCATAGCGTGCAGAACTGTGTAGTTGTTTGTTCAGAGATGCATGTGGGTGAGATGTCAGGATATTTGTGATTTGCTTTAAACTTCTTCAGGAAAACAATTGGGTGCCTAGATATGGATATCAGCTCTTTGTTCTCTTATTCTTTCTACTTTCCTGCTTGAGCATTTTTTGAACATACTTTTAAAATATGCATGGTGTTGAAGAGATGGCTCAGTGGTTAAGAATCCTGGCTGCTCTTGCAGAGAATCTGGGCTCAATTCCCAGCATTCACATGTTAGCTCACAATTACCTAGTTCCAAGGGATGCAATGTCCTTTCTGACTTCCATTGTACTGAACATATGCAGGGAAAATACCCATATACATTAAATAAAAATAAACAAATCTTTTTTTAAAAAATTCTCTCTCTCTCTCTCTCTCTCTCTCTCTCTCTCTCTCTCTCTCTCTCTCTCTCTCTCTCTCTCTGTGTGTGTGTGTGTGTGTGTGTGTGTGTGTGTGTATGTGTGATCAGAGGCCAGAAGACGGCATCAGATCCTTTGGAGCAGGAATTACAGGCTGTTCTGAGCCTGTCTGACTTGGGTGCTATGTTCATTATTAGACAGAAAGCTCACTTAATTGATGAGCTGTCTTTCCAGTCCCTTAAGTATGTGGTGGTGTGTGTGTGTGTGTGTGTGTGTGTGTGTGTGTGTGTGTACGTATACAAGTGTAGTACACATTTCCTTGTTCAAGATAGCTAGCAGAGGATGTTGAATCCCTCAGAGCTGGAGTTACAAGTGTTTGTGGAAAACCCACCTATTGTATGGGCAATGAGATCCAAACTCCAGTCTTCATGATAGTGTAACGAGCACTCTTAACCACTGAACTATTTCCCCAGCCCCTGCTTGAATAATTTCACAATTCAACAAAGCAGTGAGAAATGTTAGACCTGTTGCCAAGTGTCCTCTGTTGGTGTGGTTCCACTGGCTGAAGCCTAACTCTTCAAAATTGTGTCTGGTTATCAGTTTAAAACACCTACAGATAACAGGGGGGATGGCACAGGCCTGGAATCCTGCCACTTGGACTGAGACAGGAAATTTGAGGCCAACCTGGACTACATATGGAGAATCTATCTAAAACAATAATAATTTAGAAATTAAAAATCCTATAGAACAATGGTTTTCAACCTTTCTAATGATGTGACCCTTTAATACAGTTCCTCATGTTATGGTGATCCCCAAACCATAAAATTATTTCATTGCTACTTCAAAACTGTAATTTTGCTACTGTTGTGAATCATAATATAAATATCTGTGCCTTCTGATGGTCTTAGGCAACCCCTGTGAAAAGGTTGGTCGACCGCCCCCCACAAGGATTGAGACCCACAGGTTGAGAAACCCTGCTACAGCAGTTCTTTGCTTTTTCTCCAAATGTGTCTTACCTGCCTCTTTGTCCCTAAGGCAACATAAGGCAAATGTCCTCGTGGCAGTGTGGGGATGTGGCCCTTGTGCTGCCTTTGGGTTCTGGCTAGTTTCTTGAGATATCTCTTGCCCTGTCCAATCAGCGGTATTCCGATTACATCAGCTGCTGAAACTCACAGCCACAGAAACTGGAGACTTGCTCTCACTGGCACTGACTCAGAACCTCCGTTCTCCTGGGAGCCTGAGCCCTGCTGAGACCCCGCTGGCTCTTCACTTAGGCTCCCTGTTCTCCATCACTCTCATCATATCCCCATCCTCACAGGAGAAACGGGAGCTGCTGGATTGCTCCCATGGCATGATTGACTTAAGATGAGCCCAAATTCGTGACCGGCAAGGGTCGGATAAAAGTGAAGGGGGAGACCAACCATCTACCCATTGTTTACATGCAGTGACATCCATGCTCCTTTCAGTAGCCAACTCTGCTAGTGATTTTGTCAAATTGCCACAAGCTAGAGTCATCCAGGAAAAGAGAACTTCAATTGAGAAGATGTCCCCATCAAACTGGCCTGTAGGTAGGCCTGTGGGGAACATTTTCTTGATTAGTGATTGATGTGAAAGGGTCCAGCCTTCTGTGGGTAGGGCCACCTCTGGGCAGGTGGTCCTGGATGGTGTAGGAGAGCAGGCCGAGCAAACCATGGGGAGTGAGCCAGTAAGCAGAACTCTTCTAAGTTCTCTGCCTCAGTTCCCGCTTTGAGTTCCTGTGATGTCTAACACAGCTCCAGAGATGGACCTGACGAGGGTGGCAAGGGAGTGAAGAAAAGACAGACAGATAGACAAATGGACACACAGACAGAAAGCTGGGATTGGGTGGCCTGGCCTCTCTTCTGAAGAAACAGCAACATCCTGGAAGTTCAGCATGTTTATTATATAGAACTGAAGAGAGAGGCAGCATTATTGCATACAGCTGGACTTGGAGGCGGGCTTATTACAAACAGATAAACATGGCGGCGGGGCTTATCATATACAGACGGACCAAGGAGGCAGACTTAGCTAATCTTGGTAGGAACAGTCTCTGTAGGGACCAGTCTTTGGTCAATAAACATCCAGGGCTACATAATTAGACCCTATAAGAGAGGGGAGGTGAAAGGTGAAGGGGAATGGAGAGGGAGGGAGGGAGTAAGAAGGAGGGAGGGTGAGAGACCGAACCAACTAACTGCCTTACCTATCAAGAGATAATCACTTGCTCATAAAGGCTCACCTCAAGGAGTTTGCCTCTCTGGGTCCATCAATCCAAAGCATTCAATCCATAGACTTTACCCAATCATCCTCTTCTTTGGGTTACTCGCCTTTAAATGACCTGGTGTAGCCTTGTAAATATCCTTCCTTAATTTCTTCACTGTCAGAATTCAAGAAGTTGTTCTCTGACTGCAGAAAACAATACATCTAGCTTTATTTGGATAAATATTTATCTTTCTGGTGGTCTTCCAGATAACTAGTGATGAATAGTCATAATTTACTATGCACAGAACACTTGCCCAACTGTTTTACACCCTGATACTCCTGTTTAGTGACAGTTTTAATGTTATTGTTCCCATTTTACACATGAAGCTGAGGAGTAGAATTGGAACAGCTTGTTAACAGTTACACAGGGAAGAAGTGACAGAATGCGCTCAAACCGTGGACTCCAGAGACCAAGCTTAACCCTCTCACATCGCCCCTCTTGTAGTAATTATTCTTGTAACAAATTACGCGGAACCTCGGTGAAACACCATGTCTTTTGTCTGCACATCCTCATTTCAGCTTGCTGAGAATAGCTTGTCTCTGTGTCCCACAGCTCCACTGGGTGGCTGGAACCCGAGTCTGGATCATCGGGATGGACACCATTCTTCCACTTGTCTGGCTATTGTTGCAGACCAGCTGGGATCTCAGCTGGGCTAGCAGCCAGAACATTCGCATGCGCTCTTCATATGGTCTGGGTTCCTTACAAGGTGGTTGTAGTGGCAGGCTTCCCAGGGTGAGCACTCCAAGAGAAAAAAATCCAGGGAGCCAAACTACTCTTTTGTTTCATTTTGTTTCTGTTCTTTGAGGTAGACTCTCGTTATGTAGCCCAAGCTGGACTGAAACTCACTATGTAGCCCAGGCTGGCCATGAACTCACAATGTTCTTGCCTCAGGATCCTAAGTGCCGGGAAACCAGGCGTAAGCTACCATGGCCAGCTCCCATATTATCTTCCATGATCTTGAAAGTCACACCACTTCACATTTGCCACTGCTGCCTGTCAAGGCAGTCACAAAGCCCTTTTGTGTGCATTGGTTACTTTTCTATTGCTGTGACAGAACACCATAACCAAGGCATCTTAGAGAAGAACAAGCTTATTTGGGTTTATGGTTACAGAGCAGAGGCGGCAGGCAGCAGACAGGCAGCAGACACAGGCAGGCAGCAGGCAGCAGGCAGCAGGCAACAGGCAGGCAGCAGGCAGCAGGCAGGGAGCAGGCAGGCAGCAGGCAGGCAGCAGGCAGGCAGCAGGCAGGGAGCAGGCAGCAAGCAGGCAGCAGGCAGGCAGCAGGCAGCAGGCAGGCAGCAGGCACAGGCAGCAGGCAGGCAGCAGGCAGGCAGCACAGTGGCTGGAGCAGCACAGTGAAAGCTCACATTTTGATCAGTGGCTATGATATCCAGGCATCACATGTAATCAGCATTATGTCTTGGGGAGGAAGAACCTACCCCTTTTCCAGTGTCTCTTTTTGAAACTTTTAAAAAGATTTATTTATTTTATGTGTATGAGTAATTTTCCTGCATGTATGTATGTCCACCAGGTACATGCCTGGTGCCTTCAGATGTTAGAAGAGGGGGTATGATCTCCTGGAACCAGACTTATGGATGGTTGTGAGCCACCATGTGGGTGCTGGGAGCCAAACCTGCATCCTCTGCAAGAGCAATACATTCTCTTAACCACTGAGTCATTTCTCCAGCTCATTTTGTGGGTCTCTTTGAAGAGTAAAGACCTGTGCTGGCTGCAAGTGACAAAGAAGAATCTGATGGGCGTTCTAGGAAAGTTTTCCCCAGTCTCAAAAGGGGATGCAGTTAGGGTTCTGTGGTAGTTTGAATGTAATTGGTCCCCATAATCTCACAGGGAGTGGCACTATTAGGAGGTGTGGCTTTGTTGGAGTGGGTGTGGCCTTGTTCGAGGAAGTGTGTCACTGTGGGGGCGGGCTTTGAGGTTTCCTGTGCTCAGGATACTGCCCAGTGTGTCAGTCAGCTTCCTGTTGCCTGCAGGATGTAGCACTCTCAGCTCCAGCACCAAGTCTGCCTTCACGCCACCATGCTCCCTGCCATAATGATAGTGAACTGAACCTCTGAAACTATAAGCAAGTCACCTCAATTAAATGTTTTCCTTTATACGAGTTGCTGTGGTCATGGTGTCTCTACACAGCAATAGAAAACCCTAAGACAGGTCCTTTTGGCCTCTTTATGTTGCCAGTGACATAGGATTGCTACAACAGTGGCAACCATTCTGGGTCCAGGATGGCATGAGACCAGGAGGTGGACCCTGCAACCTAGGGACAGTAAAGAAGAAACATAGGAAGAACTTGGCTACTTGGTAATATACCATAAGGCTGAACCAGCCACCTCCAGAAAATCTATTCCTATTCTTAAGTAAAATAACATTTCATTTTCATGTTCACCAGTTGAGCTGTGCACAGCCAAAGCTTCCTCACTAAAACAGTATAAAATTCATTTATGACATGCTTTTTAACTTAGTTTAAGTGTCTCCCATTTAATACCATTCAGGTGTTTCTTTAAAAAGCATGTTATTGGTGAAAACACCAGAAGGGGACCCATTATATCAAATAAGAAAAATTATAATGCATTACACATCAGTCAAAACCCCAGCCAGTTTCTTGAAACTTTACTGATATTTAGTAATATGCCTATAAATCTTTAAAAAAAAAAGACCATTCTATAAATCACAGAGGGATTTCAAGGCAGTGAAACTATGCTATGTTCCTACTGCAGATCTAGGCAAACCTTACAGTATGCAGCACCAGCAGTGAAGACGGAAATGAACTGTGGCCATTGGTTGATTAGGCTGTCTCAGGGCAGGTTCGGCCTGCCCTGATTATAACAAATGTATCACTCTACAGGGAGCTGGTGATGGTGGGGGGAGCCGCACATAGCAGAGACACAGGATACACGAACCTAAAAGTTTTCTAAAAAAATAAAATCTATTAAGTAAAAGCAACCTATCATGTTAAGCTATAAAATGGAAACATCTGGCTGGGGGGATGGTTCAAAGGGAAAGAGTGCCGCCTGCCAAATGAAGGAGCATGAAGACCTGAGTTTGGGTTCCCCGGGACCCATATAAAACACTGGGTGTGGCTACACATGCCTAACATAGGGATGGGGTGGGAGTGGAAACAGGAAGAATGCTGGAGCTTGAAGTCAGTCAGCCTAGCTGAAAAATGGCAAGCTTCAGATTCAGTGAGAGGTCCTATCTCAAAGGAATAAGAGGAAAAAGTGATAGAGAAAGACATGGATGTCCTCTGACCTCCTTATGCATGCACATGGGCACATGTACCCACCTACATGTGTAAACATGCATGTAACTCACATACTCAAACCCATATATACAATGCCTGCCAATATCATTTCTGAATTTCCAATAATTGAACTGATTGTTAAATACTTGCTTTATGACTATGCATGATGTCACATGCCTGTAATTCTCTAGGCTTTGGCCAGAATCCTCCCTACCTATCCCTCAACCCACAGCCCTGCCCCCACTAATTGCCTACATTTAAAAAAAATCAGAAGCCAGGTATGGTGGCACACACTTTTGATTGCTGCACTTGAGGGCAGAGGCAGCCCTGCCCCCACCAGGCCATATCTAACCTTTCTATAAAGATAAATCTACCCCACACTCCAGGACTGGACCAGGAAGCACATCCTTACTCCAGCCCAATCCCCTCTGTCACCTGACTTCATTCCAAGCCATTTTCAAGCTTTGGGTACAGCTCATCAGCACACCACTCCTGCTCCAACCTGCTTTGTCCATATCAGGAAACTACAAAAGAAGTCCACATGCCTGGATCTCATTATAAATAATTCAAACACTATGAAAGATCAAGCTAAGATTTTTTTCTTCAAAAACTATCAGTCCTGTAGCAATGTTTGCCAATGAGAATGACATAGGTGAACCCCAGGACACAGAATTTAAAAGAACAATCATAAACTTCACCAAGGGATTTAAGGAAGACACAAAGAAACAGCTCAATAGAATTAAGAAGAAAGAGTTTAAGGAAACTAAAGACCCGAGTGATGCCCAAGAAAACACAGACATGAGGCTGATGGAAGTGAGGAAGACAATCCAGGACTTGAGAATGGATTCCATCAGGAGATACTCAGACTGAAATGATGGAACTGAAAAACCCAGACACTTAACTGGAAGACACAAAGGAAAGTTTACAAGAGAGTGAATCAAGAAGAAGACAGAATATCAAGACTCAAAGTAGAGGATCTAGAGCAAAGAGAGGAATGTGAAAAATAATTTAAACACAGGAGAAGAACACACAGAAAATGTGGGACACCATGAGAAAGCCAAACCTTCACATTATAGGTGTAGATAAGTGAGAAGATCCCAAGTCAATGGCAGAGACCAGATCTTCAACAAGATCATAGAACAAAACGTCCCCAAACTGAGAAAACACACACCCATGCAGATACAAGAAGCATGCAGAACACCACATAGACAAGACTACAACATACAGCAAGTGATGGCTGCCCTGCGATGGTGGCACACGGCTTTAATCCCAGCACTCGGGAGGCAGAGACAGCCAGGTAGACCAGGCTGACCTGGGTGACAGCCAGGGCTACACAGAGAAACCCTATCTTGAAAAACAAACAAAACAAAAATTTAACTAATTGCCTACATTTAAAAAAAAATCAGAAGCCAGGTATGGTGGCACACACTTTTGATTGCTGCACTTGAGGGCAGAGGCAGGCAGATCCCTGAGTTCAAGGCCAGCCTTGTCTACAAAGCTAATTCCAAGAAATCCAGAGCTACATGGAGAAACCCTGTCTTTTAAAAAAAAATCAGACTGAGCAAGACAAGGAGACCCACACGCAGGCCCCGGGTGGACTGCCCCAGGCTCCAGTGAGAAAACATGAGCCTGCCCAGCGCTTTGTAGTGCCGAGCCGTTGGGTGCTACTATGTTGAGCAAAGGTATGGCACGGTAGGGGAGGCAGAGACAGAATGGTTCATGTTCTGTGGCATGGCTGAAGAGTTGAAAGCAGTGAGGAGCAGGCCGAGGTGGGTGGCTTGATTCCTACAAAGGGCCATGGTGATGTCTGGGCCTGGACTACTGCCAAAGCCGGTGTCTGGGTTCATGACCCTGGTGTAGCTGAGGTCTGTGGTGATGTCCATGGCTCCTGATACCACTGAAGGCTGAGAAGATAGGGCTGTACAGAGTTGGTCCCAACCCTTGCTGGCTGTAACACTGGGAGAACTGGTCCTGCCCCTCACTGGCTGAAGCACTCAGGGGAGAGGGTCCTACACCTCACCTGGGCAGCACAATAGAGCAGAACCTGTTCGCAGGGGCATGGGTGAGCTGGCCCTGAGGGCATGCTAATGGGAGAGCTAGAGAAGGGAATTAAAGGGATACAAATAGGGACAGAAGTCAAACTATCTCTATTTGTAATGACATGATACTGTACATGAGAGAGCTTCCTCCAAAAAAGTAAAAAGACAAACAAACAAACAAAACCCTTCAAATGTGTACAGCAGCATGGCCTGTCAACGCCTGCAGAGCCACAATACACTGTTGGTTGTCGGGAAGCTGATTCTTTTCATCTTTCTTTCATTTAACTCATTCAGGTATTGCTCATTAGCATGTGCTACATTATTATCATTTGGTTTTAGAATGACGGGGGAAGGGAAAATGGTAACAACTGTACTAGGAATCGTGTGTCATAGCAAACTGCATCAGCAAGTAAAAGCTGGTGTGCCTGACGTCTGAAGCAGGGTTCCATTTCCCTTTGTTCCTCCATGACAGAGTGTGAGCATGCTCGTCTTCAGGCCTTACACCCTTACAGTTGTGTAATGCCTGCTGTACATCTAGACAAGACACTAATGTTCCAGACAGGAAGAACAGGGAATGGGCATCAAGGCCAAAGGTTGCAAACACAAAGGGTCCCCCATCTTAAAGGGGTGCTAGGAGTTCGACCCAGTTCAGCTGTGCCCCTCTGACCATAATCCTTTCAAATGGAAGGCCATGGGTCACTCAAGCTATTTTTCTATACTTCTACACATAATGGTGATTTTTATTTTTCTTTAAAAATAACTGTTAAATTTTCTATGAGTTTAAGATATATAAGTATGTTTTTTTCTGTGCAAGCATTTGCCGAAGAAAGGCATTGTTATTCTCTCTCTCTCTCTCTCTCTCTCTCTCTCTCTCTCTCTCTCTCTCACACACACACACACACACACACACACACACACACACACACATATACATTGGAGGGGGAGTTTAGGTATCATAAATTTAAAAAATTAAAAGTGACCCCACAGATATGCTTGGACACTATAAATGTCTTTCATTTCCAAGTTCTACCTTATCTTTACCAACAGCTGCACAGCAAACACACTGTTGGGTGGACAGACCATAACTGATGCGTCCTGTCCCCTATTTTTTGACATTTAGAATGTTTCCAATTTTTCACAATTATCAATAAAGCTGTATTGAATACCCTTACACAAACACTTTTACCTATTAGTTCAATTGTTTCTTTCAGATAAATTAAGTCCTTGAAATAAAACCGGTGGAATGTAGGATCTACAAATTTAGATATTGGAGACATATTGCCAAATTGCTTTCCAGAAAGATTGTACCAATTTCACTAACTTTTCCGTTGCCGGGACATGAGCATGCATCACAGTGACACCTTGGCCCACTTACGAGGATGGATGGCTCTGTTCATACAGTCTTTAGAGGCCAAGAGCTTCATAATTCAGGCACCAATTACATTTGGAAATAAGATTAGTAGAAGGAATCTTCTTACTCATCTCTCTGGCAGTTTCAAGGTTCCATTGCTGAGCATATGAGACAATAAAGCAAAACCAGTGAGATGAAGTCAGTGCAGACCCAGAACATTTACCATGATAGATGCTTCCATTTAGGACCAACTTTCAGGGTAATTTGCTTGCTCTGGCTGGAAGAGGCATTGCTGGGCTCCATCCACAGTCTCTCCATTAATGATCTTTATCTCTGTAGAACATACCTTGATATTATCAATTCTGTCTTCTCAAAAGTAGTCATGATCATCTCTCTGGCCCAAACCTATGCTTTAAGAGTAGTGCCCAATGTCTAATTAGAAAAATGGCAGAAACAGGCCTGGAGAGTTGGCTCAGGGCTTACTGCTCTTGCAGAGGACCCAAGTTCAGTTCCCAGCAGTCACATCAGATGGCTACAATCACCTGTAACTCCAGCGCCAGGGCATCAGACATCTTCTTCTGGCTTCTGTGGGCATGTGTACTTGTGTGCACATACCCACATATGCACATACTTAAAATAAAAACATGTCAGGGCCTAGAGAAATGGCTCAGTAGTTAAGAGCACTGGCTGCTCTTACAGATGACCTCAGTTCAGTTCCAGTATCCACATGGTGGCTCATAACTATCTATAACTCAAGCTTCAGGTGATCTGACATCTAATCTGGCCTATGAGGACACCAGGCACACATGTGGTGCACATATATACATCCAGGTAAAATACTCACACCCAGAAAATAAAAAACATATATATACATATATATATAAACAATTTTAATGTTAAAAGTTTAGGCATTGTGGTGCAAACCTTTCATCCCAGCACTTGAAAGGCAGAGGCAGGTGAATCTCTGTGAGGTCTAGGTCAGTCAGGGCTACATATTGAGACCCTGTCTCAAAAAAACAAACAAATAAATAAAAACCTTCAGCAATAAAAAAATTTGTAGTTGTTTCCTACATAATAATGACCAGTAATCAATAATACTATAAAGCTGGCCCTTACTGGGGAATTTGTATGTAGCGTTTAATTCCCAGTTGGGATGATGGAAAACTTCTCTGGAGGTGGATGATGGCAATCACCGGACAGCTGTAAGTGCCATCTCTGAATTGGGCACTACAAACAGTTAAATGGCAAAAATGTGCTTCATATTTATCTTAAATACTTTTAGAGATGAAAAAAATTAAAACTCACTGACTTCTGGCTTCCAGTCCTGAATGTAAGAAACCACAGTTAATCGCTCAATCCTAATAACCAGTGATAAACTGAACAAACTCAGATGTCAACCCCAGATAAACTGAGCAAACTCAGATGTCAACCCTGGATAAACTGAGTAAACTCAGGTGTCAACCCTGGATAAACTGAGTAAACTCAGGTGTCAACCCCGGATAAACTGAATAAACTCAGATGTCAACCCCGGATAAACTGAATAAACTCAGATGTCAACCCCGGATAAACTGAGCAAACTCAGGTGTGAACACCGGATAAACTGAGCAAACTCAGGTGTGAACCCCGGATAAACTGAGAAACTCAGGTGTCAACCCCGGATAAACTGAGAAACTCAGGTGTCAACCCCAGATAAACTGAGAAACTCAGGTGTCAACCCCAGATAAACTGAGAAACTCAGGTGTCAACCCCAGATAAACTGAGCAAACTCAGGTATCAACCCCGGATAAACTGAGCAAACTCAGATGTCAACCGCTCTTCCTAGCAGAGAAGTGAGATCATAACAGACTGCTGTCCCAAAGCTTGAAAAACACAATGTAGATGCAGTGAACCATGATTCCTAAAACAAAATCTCTGAGTACAAAACAGTAGGACCGCGTGGGGGCGGTGTGTGTGTGTGTGTGTGTGTGTGTGTGTGTGTGTGTGTGTGTGTGTGTGTGTCTTTAATCCCAGCACTGGGAGGCAGAGGCAGGCAGATCTCTGTCAATTCAAGGCCAGCCTGGTCTAGAGCATGAGTTCCAGAACAGCTAATATTACACAGAAAACCCTGTCTCAAAAAAGAAAAAGAGCCAGGCGGTGGTGGCGGCGCACGCCTGTAATCCCAGCACTCAGGAGGCAGAGGCAGGTGGATCTCTGTGAGTTCGAGGCCAGCCTGGTCTACAGAGCTAGTCCAGGACAGGCTCCAAAGCTACCAAGAAACCCTGTCTCGAAAAACCAAAAAAAGAAAAAAAAAAGAAAAGAAAAAAGAAAAAAGAGGAAAGGAGGAAAGACTCAAGTGCCAGGTGGGAAAGCCTGTGCTGTGACTGACAAGCCACTCACTACAGGCTTGTTCTAGATAAATAAGAATTAAAAAAAAAATTCCAGGGGCCCGATTATGGGGGAAAGGAATTTTTATGAGTTTCTCTCCAGGTTCTTATCATGAATACTGAAGAGAAAAAAAATCCCTTCATTATTCCAGCATGGGGATGGAGAAAAGAACCATTGTGAAATACATTCAAGCGTTCTTTTCTCTATAGTAAGACCTGCTGGTTGCTTCCCTGTGTATCAGCAATGAATGGGTAGAATCTGAAATTCTAAACTGCAGGACTATTTACATTAACTTTAAAATATAATAATTAGTAAACCAATAAGCTATGTCTAAGATATATCTGAGGAAAACTACAGAAAACTTTGCAGAGGACCCAGGTTCTGTCCCCAGCACCACACACTTGAGTCACAGACTGTGCAAATATCATAATGAAAGAAACTGAGGAACTAAGTCAGCGGAGAGGCAGCCCATGTTCATGCTCCGACAGGCTCAAGATGGGCAAGATGTGATCCTTTTCAACTTAATGTGTAGATTAAATGCAAAAAAAAATTAAAATGAGAGCAAAGAGTTTCGTGGACATCAACAAACTAAGAGGCAAAAGACTCAGAAAAAGCAGCACTGTACTGAAGGAGAGAAGCTAGAAAACTAACTGCTGTGGAATAATCCCCTTGTACACTGTAAAGATTTGTCACTCGAATCGACTTAATAAAATGCTGATTGGCCAGTAGCCAGACAGGAAATATAGGCAGAGTGACCAAACTAAGGACGATGGGAAGAAGTGCAGAGTCAGGAGATGCCATCCAGGCACAGAGGGAGCAGGAGATGAGCATTCCGTGCTAATAAAGGTACTGCCACATGGCAAAGAATAAATAGAAATATGGGTTAGCTTAAAATGTAAGAGCTAGTTAATAATAAGCCTGAGCTCTTGGTCAAGCATTTATAATTCAATTTAAGCCTCTGAGTCAGTTATTTGGGACCAGGCAGTCAGGACATGGAAACATTTGTTGACAACTAAACTTACTTGATTTCAAAAATTATTATTAAGTGAAAGTACTTGAGATATTTTGGCTGGGATTTAAAAATATACAAATAAATCAATAGATAGGATCAACAGCAAGGAAGTAGACCCACATTAATATAGTTGGCTGATCTTTGACAAAAGAGTAAAGACAGTGAAATAGAGGAGGGGACAAAAGATTTTTCAGGGCTGGAAAGGGGTCTCAGTAGTTAAGAGCACTGGCTGCTCTTACAGAGGACCCGAGTTCTGTTCCCAGCACCTACAAGATGGCTTACAACCATCCGCAATTCCAGTTCCAAAGGATCTGATGCTGTTTTCTGACCTCTGTGGGCATCAGGCGCACACAGTATAAACACATACATGCAGACAAAACACTCACATACATAAAGTAAAAATAAATAAATCCTAAGAAAGTGGTTTTCAACAAGTGATACTGAAGCACCTGAACCTGCCAAAACAAAAAGTGAACTTAGACGCAGAGCTTACACCCTTCATAGCAATTAACTCAAAGTGGAGCCTCTGCCCAAGTGTAAAACACAAAGCTATAAAATTCTGAAAAAGAATGGTTGGCCAGTGAGGTCCCATGGACCCTCAAACATTACAGACTACTGTCGATGCTAGTCATTACCCTCCAGAACTTGATAGTAAGATCCTATTGCTAGAAAACACACACTTGAGTCACAGAATGTGCAAATACCATGCTGATACTGAGTTGGAGTCTTTATCCCTAATGCTGGCTTCTATAATGCTGGCAGGTGCAATGCATGTTACCCGAGGAGAAAACTACTCATCAGTCTTACCAAGGTGTGAACCTTGTGAGCTTGACAAGACATGTCCACTGGTGCAACAGTGGCATGAACATCATAGGAATAACAAACCACTTTCTGTTTGGATTTAGGTCCCACTCCGCAAGATGAAACCCATACCTGGCACCATTGATGAGCCAATAACCTATGGCTAGACAGGTCATGGGCCCTAGGAGAAAACTTACTACCATCATTCTGCTAAATGGACATCATTTTTAACTGACTCCTAGTGGTATTGTTATGCATCTCCCAACCTTCATTAGAGGAGCTTCTATTTGAAGCAGATGGTGATTAACACAGAGTTAAGGAGTTGTGATTAATGCAACTGGCCAAGGTGTGGAGAATAATACTCATCCCTAAATGGAACCTCTCTATTACACCCTTTCTTCCTTAGACTCAGGGATCACTGGGGAAGAGGAAGTGGAAAGACTGTAAGAGCCAGAGGTGGTGGATGACCACAAGGAAACAGGGTCCTCTAGACATTACAGGGTAACTGCACATAGGAACTCACAGTGGTTATGACAACATGCACAAGACCAGTGCAAGCTCAAGCCAGACTAAATCCCAGCATGGAGAGGGAGGTGGAGATGAAGTCCCAGCCCAGCTGAGGGGCTATTGGCAACTGATAGCTGCTGGGAGAGGGAGAGGCAGTGTTCTTTAAGAGTGTCACCGCTAGTAAGTTGATATACTCCAGGAGAAGGCCAACACCCAAGAATATATGGGCATCACAAATTGAACATGATGAGTGAAAAACAAGACACAAAGTTGGGTGGGTAGGGAAAAGGGGTGGATCTGGGAGGAACTGAGAAAGAGACTGAATATGATCAAATCACATCATGCAGAATGTTCAATGAACTAATAAAAGATAAATAACCTTTTAAAAATCCAAATGATGCTGGGTATGGTGAAGACTTTTTAGATACAACACCAAAGGCATGATTTATAAAAGAAAGAATTGATAAGCTGGGCCTCGTTAAGTTAAAAAAAATGTACTGAAATAAAATTCCCTGCTCTTCAAAGAATGCTATGAAGCCAGACATAGTGTCACATGCCTTTAGTCTCAGCACGGGGAAAGTCAAGTCAAGTGGAGCTTTTTAAAGTTGGGGCCAGCCTGGTCTACATAGCAAGCTTCAGGCCACCCAGGATTATATAGTGAGACCATGTCTCAAAAAAAAAAAGCTATCAGCATGAAAAGATGTTCCACATCCTATACCAACGGGAATTACAAATGGAAAATAGATATGGTATGTTATCTCAAGTGGTAAAAATACCAAACGTCGACACAATAAAACACTGTGTTGAGCAGCAGAAGCTCTCATTCATTGTCTTTGAACTACAAAATTGTGCAGTCACATTGGAAGACACTTTACCAGTGTCTTGTGAAACATACTCTTACAAAATGATGAAGCAATTACGCTCCTTATGTCCATGCACAACCATGCACATGGATGTTTATAGACACTTTAGTTATAACTGGGAAATTTGAAAATAACCAAGATAGCTATTGATAAGTGAGTGGGTAGCTAAACTGTAGTACATCCAAACAATGAGCTATTATTCAGAACTAAGAACTGAACTATCGAGCTATAAAAATACACGAAGAAAATTTAAGTGTATGTCACTAAATGAAAGAAGCCAATCTAGGGAGTGGGTACAGACTGTGGGATTCCAACTGCATGACATGCTGGAAGGCATCATATAGAGGCAGTTACAGTATCAGTAGTTGACAGGCATAAGGGGAAGGAGCAATAACCAGGAAGAAGACAGAGGACACTTAGAGTGGTGAAACTACCCTGTAAGACCCTGTGCTGGCAGACGTATGTCACTTCGTCAAAACCCATAGAATGCACAACACCAAGACCAATACTGAAGTGAATTATGAGTTCTAAATGATAATGCTGCACCAGTGTAGCTACATGGGTCACAACAAATATATCACTCCAGTTTAGAATGTTGTTAGTTTGCTATGAACCTGGAAGTGCTCTAAAAACAAATTATATTAAAATGCTAAGAAAAAAGAAGCATTTGTTGCAAATGAGGCACTAAGTACATACTATTTAATCTAAACAACAACCCTATGAAGTGGCTCTGTTATCAGGTTGGACTGTACCTCTTGGAATGAAATCCTGTATAGAAGCTGACCTGCACAGGACCTCAGGTGTCTGAGCATTGACCATGGCTTGACCTGCCTTACAAAGGTATGAGGCAGGAGCTATTGAAAGAATTTTCATGCCTATAAGAACCACATTTTAATTTCTTTTCTTTTGGGACAGTTCTTTTGTGTCCCAGGATAGTCTTGAGCTGGTTATGCATCCCATGAAGAGTTCTAACTTCTGCTGTTCCTGCCTTGGCCTCCTGAGTGCTGGAATTATAGGAGTGCATCGTCATACCAGGTTTATGCGACGCTGGGCTTTGTGCTTGTCAGGCAAGCACTCTACAGGTCCCAGGTTTGGATTTTTGAGAGTTGGCCAGAGAAGGGAGTAGCTCACGGCCGGGGGGGGGGGGGGGGGGGGGGGGCGGCAGACAAACCAGGAAACCGAGCAGGTGTCCAGGGGAGGGGTGGTGGTAATCTGAACCCAGGCAGCAGCTTCAGATGCTTAGAGGAAGAATCAGCCAGGATTAACTGCATCACTAACACAGGAGACAGGGGGTCCAGGATGATTTATTCACCTATTTCGGTTTCTCTCCATATTGAGACTTCAAGCCACTGATACCAGCCCTGACTGATGTAACATAAATGAATGTAAATAAGCTGAAAAATACTAGGTGGTACATAAGCCTGCCAAGAAAACCAAAGAAGCAGGTTAGGGGAGAAACTGATATGGGGGACATTTCTCTTCACAGTGGCCACATTCTACATCTGCTCCACCTCTGTTTTCCTACCTTGGAGCTTTCTAGAAACTTCAGGAGCCTGATGAGCTCAGGCATAGAGATGTTGGGGGATATTTGATCACACTTTGAATCCCGAGTTTGTATTTTTTTTTAATTTATTATATATACAGTGTTCTGTCTGCATGTATGCTTGCTGGCCAGAAGAGGGTGCCAGATCTCATTACAGATGTCTGTGAGCCACCAAGTGGTTGCTGGGAATCGAACCCAGGACCTTTGGAAGAGCAGCCAGTGCCCTTAACCACTGAGCCATCTCTCCAGCCCCCGCAGGTTTGTATTTGTATTAATTAAATAAAATTAACCTTGGGTCAGGAGGCTGGGTTAGCAACTAGTTGATAGAAAGTGATCACAGAGCATCAGAGGGCATCTGGAAGACATAGAGAGAGAGAGAGAGATGTACCAGAAGTAGTAGGAAGGGATTTTTGAGAGGCACAGATTTTGTTTGTTGGTTTGATTTGGGGGAGCATGAGAATGCTGTTTTGGGGAGATGCCAGCAAAGAGAGAAGGTCAGCTAGCTGCTACTCAGCCTCTCTGAGTTAGCAGGTTTCCACCCCAGCCTCTGAATCTCAAGTCTTTATAAATAGAAAGATAGAGATTTAGTTAAAGCTACCTTTAGCAGCAGCAACAGGGCCAGTGCCTTCGGGAACAGAATTCTTGCCAGACTGTAGCCTGAATGGCCGAGCCACTGCCAGAGAAGCAGGCCAGTAATGGCAAAGTCACAATTGCTGGCTGAAATAGCCGTAGATTAAGGTGCAGCCACCGTGCCGAAATTAAAACAGCATAGAGACAGTCCAGAAATGCACAAGCCTCACCACTCCTGGAGTGAGCACAACGGGACGACACAGTACATGAAGACTCGGTGTTCCTCTTGCTTCCCAGAGGTCCCACGAGGACGTGCGCATCCTATTTGCTGTGCATCCTATTTGCTGCTACTTGCTTTATGATATGCCTGGAATGGTAGGTACCTTTGTGGTTGCTCCCTTCTCTCTATTATTCTCACTGTTTGCTCACACATGCTTCACATTTAGGGGTCACCTCACAAAACCACCTCTACCAGGTTCTCATTTCAAGTTCTTTTGGGAAAACTGAATGGAAGGCAGGTGCTCTGCAGATTTCCAGACCATACTGGAAATCAAAGTGTAAGGCTTGTCTGAGAGGCCACTCCCGATCTGGAAACGTGCTAGGCATAGTCTATATACGACTGAGTCTTCCTGCAGGAAGTTTAGATGCTTCCTTGGCCTCAGAGTCATCCCTGTTTCAGGAAATTCATCTCCTATGCCCACTGCTCCTTCACTCAAGCCTTTTCCCATCCTTTTTCTTCTGTCATTGTGCCGAACTCTGAAGTGTAATTCAAAGGAATGAACTGATTTGCTCCTGTCCAGCTCTCAGTCCAATTAACAAGAATTTCATCCTGAGACAGAGAGCCCAGGTGCGGCTGGGAGGTGGGTGCTGAGCTCTGCAGCCAGACTGTTGGGGGCGGGAGCAGGGGGGGGGGGTGTGCTTTTTCATCTGGATGTAGAAGATGAAGTCTTTAAGAAAGAACATAGATAGCTGGGAACGCAGGGTGGGGACTAAGGAATCCTCTACTGCAAATTGGAGACTGAGTAGCAAGAAAGACTTTCAGGGAAAGCAGATGTTTCCCATGTGGCTAGCAGGAAGAGCAGAAATCAACTCCACCTAAAAGAGAAAATCCGGTCCCGTAAAAGGGTCCACACGTACAGAGGACCAAAGGCACGGGAGCATGAAATGCACTTAAGGAACGGACATAGGAAGGGTGCATAGAGACCCATTATAATTAATTATATATAATTATAATTAATAAGTGCTCCGTCACTTCTTAGGGGCTCTCAGAGAATCATACTCTACTCCAGAACTAAGCCCCTCCCTGTCACAGAGACACAAACACAGGCTCCCATTGCCAAGGGGTGTAGGAGTTGCAGGTGAAGATTCCACTGTGCAGGTCAGTCCACAAACAGACCCAGAAAAGGCAGAGACAGCAGCTGCAGACAAGCACTGACCCACAAGGATGTTGTACATGGCTTCTCTCACTCAGGTTGTAGATTTGCCTCGAGTGACTGATAATCTTTATTTCAAAGGGAGGCAAGTAAAAGCTGATTGGAAGTTTTTCAAACACGGAGATGGTATGACAACCGGCACAGGTCATTGTTGAGCAACTTGGCATCCAGCAAGCTCTTTCACGAAGCAGCCCCAAAGGCAATGACTTCAGATCCTTCATCTGCAGTAGTTCAATTTCTTCATAAAAATGTACTCTAATCCATTGCCTGTGGGTGCTCAGGGGAGCCTAGATATGGTGTTGATGAGCTTAGATGTAAACCTTCACACAGACCCTTCTCACCAAAAAGGCTCATGTGTTGACGCCAGCACATTGTATCCAATCATTGAGAAGTAGCTGGATCATGAAGGCTCTTTTGGAGGTGGGGCCTGCTTGGAGGAATTACATCACTGGGGAGCATGTCCTTAGGACTGTGTCTTGTTCTGGGCTCCTTCCTACTTCTATGTGACCTGGTACCATGAGGTGAACAATTCTGCCCCACTGTACATGCTACCACTATGATGTGCTACCTCACCACACCCAAAGCAATAGAGTCAACTGAAAACTACAAAACTATGACCCAAAATAAGTATTTCCTACTTTCATGCTGTTCTCTTGAGTATTTCACACTGCAATGAAAAGTCTAACTAAGACAGATGTGAAACTCCTGGAGCTGATCTGTGAATATCAGGGGCATCATTATTCAGTAGCATCACATGGAAATCTGTCAGAAAAGTGAATCATTGCGTTCTCCCCTAAACCAACTGCCTTGGTTTCTTTTCTTGTTGCTGTGATGAAATACTCTGACCACAAAACTTAAGGCAAAAAGGTTTATTTAGCTCACAATTTCAGGTTACACTCCACCATAATGGGGCAGTCAGTAGCTAATTACATCTACAGTCAAGAGCATAGAGCAATGAATTAATGCATGCATGCTAGTATTTAGCTCACTTTTTCTACTTCTATATAGTCCAGGATCCTCTGCCTAGGGAGTGGTACCACCTACAGTAATCAGGTCTTCCAGTCTCAGTTAATGTAATCAAGTGTTTCACAATGCCATGAAAAGTCTAACAGACATGAAACTTCTGCAGCTGGTCTGTGAGTATGGGGACATTATTATTCAGGACACAACATTTTAGTTAACTCTAACGTTTAGTTCTATCCTCGTAACTTTCCATTTGCTAGGAATGTCTGTAGTAATTAAATCTATAAACTGGGTTCTAAATTCTTAGAGACTCATCAAGCATGGTGTCATATTCCAGCAGCCAGGAAGCTGAAGTAGGAGTATTACCACAATTTCAAGGCCAGCCTGGAATACACTGAAAGATACTGTCTCAAAGAAACAAAGGTTCTGAGAGATTAGGCCCATATTGCCCCATTTCAAAGCCAGTCCTGCTGTTCAGGTACCCTACTTTCCCTCCATCTTCTCAACATCTGGTTCTGCCAACTCCTGAGTCTTTCTAGCATTCTAGATGAACCAAATGTCCCTCAGTATCTTCCCTTTAGGGATGCTCTTCTATCACTCTCACAGTGTTTACCATTCCATGGCCTAGTTCCCATCTTTATCCACACTATCTCTGGGTTAGTAGTTCCCACTAGCTTCATCAAAGATGGAAAGGGTGTTTCTGTTGCATGCCTTTTTTGCCTGAAGAGCATTTAAGGAGAAGATGGCAGAAGCAAAACTCAAGTCATTTTTTCTTATTTTATTTTTTTAAATTGTGAGAGAGAGAGAGAGAGAGAGAGAGAGAGAGTACCAGTGCCTCTGAAGGCCAGAAGAACCAGATCAGAAGTTCCAGGCCATTATGAGCACTGGGAATCCAGCTCTGGTCCTCTGCAAGAAGAGTCTGTGCCCTTAACTGCTGAGCTCTCGCTAATCCCCCCAAACTCGGGCATTCTTAAATACGCTTAACACTACTGAACCGTACTAAAGAATGATTAAGATGGTAAATTTTTGTGTTATGTGTTTTTAATTATAATCAAAAACAAGACAAACAAAATTCTGCCATTTAAAAAAATCCCCATTAAGTTTCTGTAAATTTCAGAAAACAAATACAATAAGCCCTATCCTTTTGAATTTGTGTCTACGCAGAATGTGTCTCTGCCTTTCTGTTGCTGTGATAGAATACCTGACAAGGGCGACTTAAAGAACAAAGGGCTGGGCAGCCCCAGTTGCAGGCCAGCAGGCAAGACTCCCGTGGGCAGGCCTGCCCACCACCCCCATCGGACCCTGTAACCTACAAACCCCAGCCACCCATCCTCCAAGACCCCAGTGGCTCCCTGAGACACAGACACCACTTACACTGATTGGAGGAAGAGATGGGTAGATGCCAGTGCAAGAATACATTCAACGACATAAAGAGCAATATGGCACCACCAGAACCTAGCAGTTCTACAGCAGCAAGACCCAAACATCTCAATGTAGAAGAAACTGAAGAAAATGACCTTAAAAATAACTTTATGAAGATGATAGAAGCCTTTAAAGAGGAAATGCAAAATTATCTTAAAGAAACTGAAGAAAAGACAATCAAACAATTGGAAGAAATCAATAAATCACTGAAAAAGCAATCAAACAGGTAAAGGAAACAGTTCAAGTCTTGAAAATTGAAATAGAGACCAGGCAGTGGTGGCACATGCCTTTAATATCAGCACTAGGGAGGCAGATCAGGTGTATCTCTGTGAGTTTGAGGCTAGCCTGGTCTCCAGAGCAAGATCCAGGACAGGCACCAAAACTACACTGAGAAACCCTGTCTCAAAAAACCAAAAAAAAGAAAATTGGAATAGAGGCAATAAAGAAGACACAAACTGAGGGAATGGTGAAAATGGAAAATCTGAGTAAACGAACAGGAATGACAGATGCAAGCATAACCAACAGAATGCAAGAGATAGAAGACAGAATCTCTGGCACTGAAGACACGGAGAGGAAATAGATGTCGGTCAAAGAAAACACTAAAGCCAACAAAGTCATAACACCCACAAAAACACAGGCAATAGATAATCCCACACCAACAAATCCCAAAGAAGGGAAACACACACACACTACCACCAAAAAATAACAGGAGTTAACAATCACTGGTCATTAATATGCCTGAATAGCAATGGACTCAATTTACCTATAAAAAGACACAAGCTAACAGAATGGATACAAAAACAGGATCCATCCTTCTGCTGCATACAAGAAACACACCTCAACTTCAAAGGCAGACACTACCTCAGAGTAAAGGTTGAGAAAAGACTTTCCAATCAAATGGACTTAAGAGGCAAGCTGGTGTAGCTATCTTAATATCTAACAAAATAGACTTCAAACTAAAATTAATCAAAAGAGATCAAGGACATTACATATTCATCATAGGAAAAATCCATCAAGATGAAGTCTCAAGTCTGAACATTTATGCCCCAAATACAAGGGCACCCACATATGTAAAAGAAACATTACTAATGCTTAAATCACACATAAAATCCCACACACTAATAGTGGGAGACTTCAACACACCACTCTCACCAATGGATAGGTCTGCCAGACAGAAACTCAACAGAGAAATAAGAACTAACAGATATTATGACTCAAATGAACGTAATAGACATCTACAGAAAATTCCACCCAAACATATAAGAACATACCTTCTCAGCACGCCATGGAATCTTCTCTAAAACTGACCACATACTGGGTCACAAAGCAAACCTCAACAGATACAAAAAAATTGGAATAACCCCCTGTATTTTATCATATCACCATGGCTTAAAGTTAGACTTCAACAACAACACAAATTGCAGAAAGCCTACAAACTCATAGAAACCGAAAAATGCTCAGCTGAATCACCACTGGGTCAAGGAAGATATAAAGAAAGAAATTAAAGACTTCCTAGAATTCAATGAAAATGAATGTACAACATACCCAAACTTATGAGACACTATGAAAGCAGTGCTAAGAGGAAATTTCATAGCACTAAATGCCCACATTAAGAAGTTGGAGAAATCTCACACTAGCAACTTAACAGCACACCTGAAAGCTCTAGAACAAGAAGCAGCAAACTCACCCAGGAGGAATAGACACCAGAAAATAATTGAATTGAGGTCTGAAATCAATAAAATAGAAACAAAGAGAATAATACAAAGAATCAATAAAACAAAGAGTTGATTCTTTGAGGAAATCACAAGCTAGACAAATCCATATCCAAACTAACCAAAAGGCAGAGAAAATATATCCAAATTAACAAAATCAGAAACAAAAAGGGAAATATAACAACAGACAATGAGGAAATCCAGAGAATCATCATGTCATACTTCAAAAACCTGTACTCTACAAAAATGGAAAATCTAAAAAAAAAAATGGACAATTTTTTTGGATAAGTACCACATTCCAAAATTAAATCAAGACCAGATAAACAATTTAAATAGACCTATAACCCCTAAGGAAATAGAAGCAGTCATTAAAAGTCTCCTAACCAAAAAAAAACAAAAAAAAAAAAAAACAACAACAAAAAAAAACCCAAGGCCAGATGGTTTCATTGCAGAATTATACCAGAATTTCAAAGAACAGTTAACACCAATCCTCCTCAAATTGTTTCACACAATAGAAACAGAAGGAACATTTTCAAACTCTTTTTATGAGGCTACAGTTACCTTGATACCCAAACCACACAAAGATGCAGCAAAGAAAGAGAATTACAGACCAATCTCTCTCATGAACATTGATACAAAAATATTCGATAAAAGACTTGCAAACTGAATCCAAGAACACATCAACAAAATCATCCACCATGATCGAGTAGGCTTTATCCCACAGTTGCAGGGATGGTTCAACATAGAAATATCTGTCAATGTAAGCCACCATATAAACAAACTGAAAGAAAAAAAACTCACATGATTATCTCATTAGATGAAGAAAAAGCCTTTGGCAAAATTCAACACCCCTTCATGATAAAGGTCTTGCTTGGAGAGATCAGAAATACAGGGAACATACCTAAACATAATAAAGGCAATTTATGCCCGGCGGGGGGGGGGGGGGGGGGGGGGGGGGGGGGGGGGGGGGGGGGGGGGGTGCGGCGGCGAACGCCTTTAATCTCAGCCTTCCGAATATGAGAAATCCATAACTAAATCTTTTTGTAATTTTATCTCATTTTAAGTTCAAAAAGTTCAGGGCTGGAGAGATGGCTCAGCTGTTAAGAGCACTGGCTGTTCTTCCAGAGGTCCTGAGTTCAATTCCCAGCAACCATATGGTGGCTCACAACCATCCGTAATGAGATCTGGTGCCCTCTTCTGGCCTGCAAGCATAAATGCAGGCAGAACACTGTATACACAATAAATAAATAAATCTTAAAAAAAAAAAGTTCAAAAAGTTCAAACAAGAAATAAATTCTGGTATCAGGCTTTCACTTCCAAATATGAAGAGATGTTTTTCAACCAAAACTTTTTGCAGTTAACAATTTTTGTTCAAACAAGCATCTCTGAACTTTTATTCTCAAGCCGGAGACCTTTTTAGGTACAATAGTGTTCTAAACCACACCGTTTTTTATGTTAGCTCAAGTTTTTCTGTGTTGCATCGATTTTCCACGGCTCTCAGCTGCAGATGTCTTGTTGTGCTGGTTCTGGTGTCTGCCATTCTTAGCCTCTTAGCAGCTTCTGGAGCTTTTGAAAGCATTCAGACTGCCTACTTTGCAGTCTTCTGGGACACTAACCTTCTGTGACTCGGGTTCTTTCACCATATACATTAAGAATAGATTCACACTCAATATTTACACATTTTCACAAACTCACATATAACATGTGCTTAAGCATAAACTCATACTCAACATTTACACATTTTTACAAACTCGCATATAACATATTAACATCTACTTATTTATACTCTTTAAGGAAACTATAGAACTACTTTAGCAAAAAAGTTTCTTATATACTTATTATATTAATTCCATCTTCTTATTTCTTATTTAAACTTACATTTACAACTAGCATCTTATAAGCTTATTACTACATGTCTTAAGACCACCTTAGATATTTCTTGCAAGCCTATATTCTTAAATGAACTCTATGGATCTATTTTACAAACTTACATTAGCATAATTTAACTTAGCAAACACCTAAAGATTTCTTAACACAGAGATCTAACAAGACAGAATAGTTTCTACAAACTCACATATCTTATTTTCATCTTTTTCTATTTCTTACTCTTAATTATTATCACTATCTCTATTAGAAAGATTCTCTTAACCAGACAGGAAGTACGTACATAATTTCTAAAGTTTAAATTTATAGTCAGCTTTGCTATACAACACTGGGATTTAGTGAGTGTTGTCATTATAGAGTTGTAAAACTTGTTGCTAGGGGACTGTAACATTCTCAGGACGAAGCCACACCCCAAAGTTGCCGAGTTCTCTCAGCTAGTCCAGAACCGGCAGAGATGCACTGTCAGCAGTAAATGGTTTTTAACTAGAGGCTGTCCCTTCACCCAAATTCATAATAGCTCCCCTAAGTGCTTCAATTCAGACAAAGGTTTCTATTACAGCAGTACTCTTGGTTTGCTCTACCAAAAAACTTCACTTCATGCTGAGGATGAAATTACCGTATTTAGCTGCTGTAAAGCTCTTTGCTAAACACTGCACAGCTATTAGGTGATATAAAGTATTTTTCTAAAGGAGCTAGTAAAGCCAAAAGCAGCACAGCTCCGAACTCTATTTCCTCACTGTTTGCATTAACCAGTGACAAAACCTCAGAAACACTAATTGAACCACTTTCATTCTGGTTCCTTTACAGGAATGTCATTAGAGCTGACCCTTCCTTAGTTCCACTCTCCTTACCAGACGCTCCGGTAACCACCGAGCTTCATTCTCCTCTTGTGAAAAAACACAAACATGTCCTCGACCTCATATTAACACAGGATCGGGACCCTTCCATAATCCCGAGCAGAGATCTTTCCATTTCACTTGAGCAAAAGTGGCTTGGGTGCCACTGTGCCAAAACCTATCTGCGGCGGACTGCTCACTGACATCCATATTCAAAGAGTTCAGAACAAAAAGAGCAGGATTTAATGCATTATGTGGCGATTGAGGCTAAATTTCTTCCTTTTTTATTTTTATTTTTTGAAGTTGTATTTTAAGACTGCTATGAGCCCTTTCTACAATACCTTGTCCCTGAGAATTATAAGGAATACCTGTTTTATGTACGATTTCCCATTGGGTACAAAATTGTTGAAATGCCTTACTACTATATCCAGAACCATTATCAGTTTTAATAATTTTTGGTAAACCCATATACGAAACCCACTTCAAGCAGTGTTTTGTAGCTTCCCCAGGTTGTGCACTAGCCATTAAAAATACCGAATAAGTGTCAATGGTCACATGTACGTATCTTAATTTGCCAAATTCTGCAATATGCGTAACATCCATTTGCCATAGATGATTAGGAAGAAGATCTCGAGGGTTTACCCCTAAGTGAGGGATAGGAAAATATTTTGGACATACCCCACATCGTTTAACTATTTGACGAGCTGCTTCGGTAAAATTGAATTGCTTTCTTAAGCTTATGCTGTTTTGATGATGAAGAGCATGTGACTGTTGAGCCATTTCCACTTGGGATAATGCTACTATATTCATTAACTTATCAGCCATTGCTTTACCCTCAGCTAAAGGACCAGGAAGTTGGAGTGAGCTCTAATATGGCCCACAAAGCATGGCAGCTTTCTTTTGTGGAATAGCGTCTTAAATTTGTTGAAACATTTTGACTTGATTGTTGTTAGTTCCAATATTTTTACCAAAACTGTTACTATTCAAAGGAGTCAAGAACATAGATGTTCTTTCATGAAATGTATCCTTCATTAGCTTACTTTGAGAAAAAGCACTTTCAGGATTTAGTATTTTCACTTCATTAGCTTTAACTCCTGATGTTATTAGCAGCTGTGATATTTAGCATTGATTTCTTATAAGGAACTTTCAGGTAAAGCAACTCTTTCATAAGACAGCTAGATTTTTCCGTTGTTCCCATCTATAAAGCAGTCATTTCTTTTTTTGAATGCCTGTTTCCTTGTCTCCTTATTAGATTTGCAAAGGAATTACTCATTGCAGGCTGTTCGTTCAAGGCAAAGAATTTTTAATTTCAACGTAAGTTTTTTCATATCTAAGACAACGTTCACTGTATAAACTGCTTTCCCTTGTTGTAAGGATTTTAAAGTGGCTTGTTTGCTCTTATAGGCAGCTTTTGTCTGATCTGAGTTCTCAAGAGGTAAGATTAAGCTTTCTAGCATTGCTTTGAGAAGAAACTTCATTCTGAGCTGAAAAGTTTTTGGACAGTATCGCCATCTTTAGCTGAAATACTACATTTCCCCGAATGCATTTCCCTTATATCAGTCCCTTATTGCAAGCTAGCTTTTGGACTTCATTTCCCATAGTTCTTTTTGGGTCTGAGAGTCAACTTCTAAGTTCTTTTTTACCAGACTTGCTTACAAATTCTTGCCTGGGAGGTTTGAACAAAGTTTTTTGCTTTTGCAACAGGAGATTTAAACAAGCATTTTACATTTTCAACTATGGGACATTGGGAGATTCCTGGTCTCGCCTCAGCTGGCTTTCACAGGTGTTTCTCCTTCATCAGACACTGGGCCCGGATCAGAACCGCACCTGCCTCGTTAGTCGGCATTGAGGCTGGCATTTCTTATAGCAACTTTCCTTGCGGCTTGTGCTTGCCTTAGCCAGTCAGTGAAAAACATTTACAACAGAGCTTTTCCATAGCTCCTTCAGAGATTTTCTCCCACTGATCTCATTTTGCTTGTTCCTTCCCCCGCAGATGCAGAGCTTCAGCTATCTATCTGCGGCTCTGTACCTCTGCTAGCTGCCTTTGGAGGTAGGGGCTCTTTTCTCTCCCCCCCAATCTGCCTCAAACTCTTAGCAGCTTTTCACAGGTCATGCATTTTCTCGGGAGGATTATGTCCCTTCTGTTTCTTCAGAGTCTTTCTCCCTGACAGTTCCCAGTTTGGTCTCAGTTTATCTCCTCTACCCCAGAAACAGTTTCCAACACTACAGTGGCGGCTTTCCCTGCTACTGAAGGTAGGGGTTTTTCTCCGTTTGTTTTCGGGGTCTGTGTGGTTTGCGTACAGACTGAAAATCTAACAAGGGAGGTTTTTGCCATCTCTAAACTCCCATTAGGACAGGTGTTTTGCCTTATCAGGCCTTCACCTGGCCCAGTCCCCCAGTGGGTTGGGTTGTGTTTGTTTGGGTGCTCAAGGACAGAGCTTATGCCAGAGGCAATCACCCTTTAGGGCCACACTCCCTCATCTCAGGGAGTCAGTTGAAACAAAGCTTTTCTCAAAAAGATGCTTTCTCTAACAGAAAAGAAAGCTTTACTCCTGGATAGTTCTGTTCTGCCCTGGCTGGGCTCTTTCCCCAGACAGCGTTCTGACTCAGCAGCACAACTGCTTTAGACACAGTTCAGCTTTACTGTTTTCCCAGAAAGGTCCTTACTCTGATAGGAAAGCTTTTTCTCAGATTTCTTTTTGCAGCTGTGGACCTATCAACCTGGGACTTGTAGGAAAGCGGGCAACTGTGCCGTTCCCACTGGCTTTAGCTTTCTTTGTTCATTAGCAGTTTTCCCCTGGGTCCTGTACCTTCCTGCCTCAGCTCTGTGCTCCAGGAAGTTTACCACTGCAGGAACCCTAGTATCCAAAAAATGCACTCCAACTCAGAGACGCTGGTCAGTCGCCTCTGGGTTTTTGCTTGAGGATACAATGCTAACAGTTTGCACTGCTTCAGGGGATCTTTGCATTAGGACGATTAGGAGCACCTTTTCATTCTGAAACGCTCACTCAGAAACAAAACCCTTGATGCCTCAGCTCGGCTGTAATTGATAAGCTTGGCTTTTTTTCTTATCTCAGGTAAAGTTTCCTGCCCTTTTGGGCTCTCTTCAGCTCTTTACTCACATTCTCCCAAGCATTTCCCTCAGGGTACTCTGACCTACTGTTTTTTTTACTAGCTTGAAGAGACAGAGCTTAGAAGAGGTTTTTAGGAACTTGTCCCTGCCTCCTGCATTGCAGGGAGGATTGTTAAAGCTTGAAAGAACTTAGAGAGGTTTTGCTGTCTTCAGAGGTTTGTTGTTTTCCCTTTGAGCTAATCACAGGTGGTCCCCATACTAATATCTTCAGGTGATTCTAATTTTTGTCCTTCTGAGAAAGTTAAAGGCTTTAGTTTAAGTTTTTTGAGAGAGCTTTTGAGAAAGATTAAAGCTTTTTAGAGAGATTTTTCCCCCAAATTTTCCAAGAAAAACTTTTTAGTTTGAGAAAGATTTTTTTTTTTCCCAAGAGAGAAAGACCAACTTTCCCCAAAACTTCACAACTTTAAACTTTTTGGCTTTTTACACCCCCATTTTTGCCTCAGGGAGAAATCACTTTCTCCTGCTGTTTGGACTTAGCATTTCAGCTGTCCCCAGGACAAAAGCTTCCATAGGAAACTTATTCTTCCCGGTAAGCTCAGAGAAGAGCCTTTTTACTACCCTTAAAGCCCAAAGATTGTTTTCCCGTTTGCGTTCATAGCCCCCAAAGTTAGAAAATTGAAGAGTTTTTCTGTATAGTTGCCTTATTTTTTTCTACACAATCTTACACTTCTAAGTTTTTCCTACACTCTATTACTACTCTATACCTTATACTTATTTTTCACAGATAGAAATTGAGAGAGGGATAGAAGATAGAAAATTTTGACAGAAGAGAATTTTGCGCTGCAGCATCGGACATCCTTCCAGTCTGCTTTTCTTTTCTTTTGAGGATAAAACCCCTGCCCCTCAATAATACATATATATGTATATGTATATAAAATATATATTTTCCATAACACCGGCACGCCTTTCCACTGGCAGGGCTGACTCAGCACTTTCATCAAAACCTCTGTAATAAAACTATTATTTCCCTTTATCTTTAGTCCCTATCACTTTGTCTTTAGTCCCTGTTCATTTGTCTTAGTCCCCCTTTTTTTTCTTTAGTCCCTTTTTTTTTCTTTTTTCTTTAGTCCCTGTTCATGGCGCCATTCTGTGGGGCGTTTACCCACCAACCCCACAGCTCCCCAGAGTTTTCTTGAGTGTGAGCAGCAGGAAATATTAGATAGAAGGATTTATTGCGGAGAATATTGCAGAGATAAACAGATAGAAAATAAAGGATAGCCTCGAGAGGGCCTGGAACCTATTCCAATGGGCCCCAACTGTCTCTGCCCCAGGGTTTTTATAGAGACGCCAAGGGGTGGAGCAAAAGACCTCCCCCTCAGCACAGCTAAGTGCAGACCATCTCAGACACTTGTACTCAAGCCCGTGGTCCTAATCATCCTCTTTGTGGATCTGCTGCGTAAAACCACGAGGAACCCGAAAACGGGCTCCCACATATCCCTGGTGCATGAGCTGGCTTTTTGGAGCCCATTACCTATGGTGGGATGCCTTGCTCATCTTTGATGCAGGGGGAGGGGCTTGGTCCTGCCTCAACTGAATATACCAGGCTTTGCTGACTCCCCATGGGAGGCCTTAATCTTTTGGAGGAGGGGGTAGGGGATGGCAGGGGGGTACTGAGGAGGAGCAGGAGGAGGGATGAGAGGGGGATCTATGGTTGGTATGTAAAATAACAAATAAAAATTCCTTAAATTAAGAAAAAATGAACAAAGGGTTTAGCTGGGAATTGGTGGCACATGCCTTTAATCCCAGCACTCAGGAGACAGAGGCAGGTGGATCTCTGTGAGTTCGAGGCCAGCCTGGTCTACAGAATGAGTTCCAGAACAGCCAGAGCTGTTACACAGAGAAACCCTATCTTGAAAAACCAAAAAAGGAGGATAAGAAAGGGCTTATTTTAACTGATAGTTTAAGAAGAGGTACAGTCTAGCATGATGGGGAAGTGACAGTGGCAGAAATGTGAGACAGTTGGTCACACTGGGTCCCCAGACAGGAATCAAAGAGAGATGACTGCTGGCGCTATGCTTGCCCTCTCCTTTTATTCAGCTTAGGATGTCAGCTCACGGAGGTGCCTCCCACACTCAGGACAGGTTTTCCCACGTCAGTTGAAGTTCTCTGAAAACACCTCCATGAACATACCCAGGAGTTTTTCTGGTCTGTGATGCCAACCAATCAAGTTGTTAAGACCACCCATCACAGAGAGAACATTTTAATCCCGTCCACACAATTTATTCAAATTATTACAAGAACCATCAAAAGTGGAACTTCTCAAAATGTGATTGTGTTAAGTCACTGTGACAAAATACTCAAGTACAACATCATGAAGGAGGAAAGTGATTTGACTCATTGTCTGAAAGGTTCTAATCTACTGTGGCAGGGAGGGTGTGGCAGGGTAGAGCCGCTCCTGGTGACAGGGAACAGATATCCTGTGCTCTGCCTTGTTATCCTCCCTTCCCTCGAACCCCTGACCTATGGGATCATATCTCTCCATATTCAGAGCATGTTTTCTGCCTTAGTTAACCCTCTCTGTGCCCTCATGGACACACCCAGGGAGTGCTTAGACATCTCTCAATCTAATGTAGCCAAAATTAACCACCAATATGGCTCCTAAACCATCAGTACCATCACATGGGAACTTATCAGAAAAGTGAATTATTGGGTTTTCCCCCAAGCCTACTGTCTTGGTTTCTCTTCCTGTTGCTATGATAAAATACTCTGACCACAAACCTTATGGAAAAAAGGTTTATTTGGCTCACAATTTCATGTTATACTCCATCATTATGGGGAAGTCACATGGCAAGAACTTGAAGTAGCTAGTTAAGTTACATCCACAGCCAAAAGCATAGAGCAATGAATTAATGAATGCTGTATGCATGCGAGTATTTAGCTCACTTTTTCTTCCTTTTAAAAAATTATTTATTTTGGCGTTGGGGATTTAGCTCAGTGGTAGAGCACTTGCCTAGCAAGCACAAGGCCCTGGGTTCGGTCCTCAGCTCCAAAAAAAAAAATTATTTATTTTTATGTGCATTGGTGTTTTGTCTGCACATATGTTTGTGTGGGGGTGTCAGACTTCTAGAGATTTTGAACACATGAAATTTGAGGGACATATCCAAACCATAGCAATGTTCATAGATAAATATGATCCTCAATTTAAACTTCAAACCTTACAAAAATTAACACAAATTGGGTCAAAGATTAGGTGTAAATTTGTCACTATACTTAGAAAACAATGGGAGAAGATCTTCAGGAGGTAGGACTGGATGAAAGTTGCTAGATGACCCCCAAAGCGTAGTCTATTAAAAAAAAAATGATGAATGCCGGGCGGTGGTGGCACACGCCTTTAATCCCAGCACTCGGGAGGCAGAGCCAGGCGGATCTCTGTGAGTTCGAGGCCAGCCTGGGCTACCAAGTGAGTTCCAGGAGAGGCGCAAAGCTACACAGAGAAACCCTGTCTCGAAAAACCAAAAAAAAAAAAAAAATGATGAAAATTGACCATTCCAAGTGAAAACCTTTTGTTCTGAAAAAGATCCTATGAAAGGGTTAGAAACAAAGGGAGTGCTTGCAAACCGTGTATCTGACAATGTGCTGAAATCCCATCAATACAAAGAATTCTCAAAATTAAAATAAAGGCAATCAAATCAGAAAATGGACAAAGGCTCTAAGAAGTTACTGCACTGGAAAATATCTAGTTGCCAAGTAAGCGTGTGAAAATACTTTCAGCACCATTACACATTAGGGCGATGCAAGTTAAAGGCAGTGAGGAGTCTCCTATAGTGACCAGGACCTTTTCAAAGAGAGAGAGAGAACTCAAAACGTTGGTGAGATGTAGAGAATAGGGAGACAAATGAGAATGTCTCTCTTCTAAACTGCTGGGGATGTTAAATGACTCAGCCAGCTAGAGTAAGGCATTTTCTCATGGTATTCCATGTGTGTTCATATACAGCCAACAAGGGAGATGAGTTGCTGGTGAGTTGTTGAATATAAGCAAGCACGCCATACATACTGCGCGCGCGCGCACACACACACACACACACACACACACACACACACACACACACACACACGTTAAACATGAACCTGGAGAAGGTAGGTGGATTGCATCCACACCAATTTTGTGGTAGTGGTATTGTTTCTTACAATTACATGCCAGTGTACAGTGGTCTCAAAATTAAAAAGATGTTTTAAAAAATGTTTTGAGAACTGCAATGATATTTACTATATTAGAAATTAGGCTGGGCAGTGGTAGCACAGGCCTTTAATACCAGCACTTGGGAGGCAGAGGCAGGTGGATCTCTGAATTTGAGTCCAGCCTCATCTACAGAGTAAGTTCCAGGATAGTCAGAACTACGCAGAGAAACCCTGTCTCAAAAGAAAAGAAAGGAAACTTAGTAACTTATTTTTAATTAATAATAAACACATATTAATTTAAACATTTTTATGAACTATAGTTATATTTGGCATTGTTCTATAGTTTTGTAAGTCTATTTAATGTCTGACTTCACATATATTTGCTTCCACAAAATATGATAGCCATGCCGAGCAGCCTGAAAGTTTCTCTGGGGGTGCATATACTGAGAATGTAGTTCTGGGATAGAATGAAAGGTGAACAATGCCTTATTGTTACTATGAAAAAAGTTTTCAACCTCACAGACCCCTTCAAACAGCCTCAGGAACCCCCAAATCCTCAGCATACACACTTTGGAAAGCCCACATTACTGTGACCTTTAGTCCACATTTGCTCCTGCATGGACAGCTAGTGAGGCGGAACAGTGTGCTTTCATTTTTTCTATTCCAAATGCCTTATATAATTCTTGGTGCTAGGCAGATACCGAATAAACATTTGATGAACCAATGAAATGTTAATGACTCGTTTGCCAAGGACAGAGAGAGGGAGGGAAGGAGGGAGGGAAAGGGGGAGGGGGGAGAGAGAGGGAGAGAGGGAGAGACTGTCAATCTGGTTGACAGTTTATTACTGTAGACTTCTAGCTCTGAGTCAGAATAAAGGTCAGAATGTTCTGATCTAGTGTGGTCCAGGGAACAAACATTGTTCTGAGAGGCTCCTAGGGCATAAAAAACAGGGTACGGAGACTGAGCGGCCTTTTGAGAAAGGTCTCCCCAACGGTTTCCAGCCTTGCTCTCCAGGCCTCACCACACCATTCAGAACACGCACGAAGAAAAGGGACTTAGCAAGTTCTGTAGAAACATCACAAATGGCTCTCTCCTGATGTGCGTCTCTCTCATACTCCTGATTCCTTGGAATGTTCCCCAAGGATCCATTAGTGGCCAAGCTCAATTCACTGAACCCACAGCAGCTCTAGGAGAAGGAAAAGAATTTTGGGGGTGCAGTTTGATTATGAGTTTATTATTAGTTCTCTTTTTTTTTTAATAATCTTTTTTTTAAAGATTTATTTATTATGTATACAGTGTTCTGTTTGCATGTATCCCTGCAGGCCAGAAGAGGGAGCCTGATCTCATTACAGATGGTTGTGAGCCACCATATGGGTGCTGGGAATTGAACTCAGGACCTCTGGAAGAACAGCCAGTGTTCTTAACCTCTGAGCCATCTCTCCAGCCCATTATCTAACATATTAACCAAACCTTAATCCAGCTGGGGCACAGGTGAAGGTGCCATCTTAGAACAATCCTTGCAGGCTCCCACTCTGCTCTGGACTGTGAGAAGGTCTTGTGGAGAAACACCAATCAGGCTGGCCAAGCTTAGCCCCTGCCTCAGTGAAACCCCGCCCTCTGAGGGTGGGAACTCAGCTTTGTTGGCTGAGATAAAATATCCTAAGAAAAGCCGGGGGGTGGTGGCACACACCTTTAATCCTAGCATTCAGGAGGCAGAAGCAGGTGGATCTCTGAGCTTGAGGCCAGCCTGGTCTACAGAAGGAGTTCCAGGACAGCTAGGCTACACAGAGAAATCCTATCTCAAAGGAAATAACACAAAACGAAAAGTAACTTGAGGGAGACATGTTTTTTTTTTTTTTTTTTTTTTTTCCGAGACAGGGTTTCTCTGTGTAGCTTTGCGCCTTTCCTGGAACTCGCTTTGGAGACCAGGCTGGCCTCGAACTCACAGAGATCCGCCTGGCTCTGCCTCCCAAGTGCTGGGATTAAAGGCGTGCGCCACCACCGCCCGGCAAGGGAGACATGTTTTATCTTGGCTCTTAGCTGGAGGGTAAACTCCATCATGGCGAGGAAGTCCTGGCTACTGTAAGCACTTGAGGCAGGAGGTCAGGAATCTACAGTCATGGAAGACAGCTGCTCTCTAGCTCCCGTCTTGCCTTTTGATCCCATCCAGGACCCAAATCTGTTTTAAAGAAAAGGGAGGGATTTTTGCTAGGTGGCAACTGCAGAAATGACAAATTTCTTTAAAGACAGAGCTTCCTTCCATGCCGGGGCGGTGCCCGGGCGGTGCTGGCGCACGCCTTTAATCCCAGCACTCGGGAGGCAGAGCCAGGCGGATCTCTGTGAGTTCAAGGCCAGCCTGGACTACCAAGTGAGTTCCAGGAAAGGCACAAAGCTACACAGAGAAACCCTGTCTCAAAAAACAAAACAAAACAAAAAACAAAAAAAAAATAAAGACAGAGCTTCCTTTGTCTTGTTTAACTCTTTGACAGAAGAAGTAGCACATTTCATTTACAGTTCTGATGGGTAGAATTGTTTCTTTACTGTTACTGATGCCCCATCCGGAATGAATCAATGTTTGTTCACATAGCCCCAGGAAATGTCACACTACAGCTCCTAATTACCTTCTTCTAAATGATGAAATATAGTTTGGAGAAGACCACATAGACGCCACCTAGAGAAAGTGAATAGAAAAACAATTTTTGCCATAGCTGTAAGTCATTATATTGAGCGCTGTCCTCACTGTCAACTCTTCATGCATGTGTTCATACACGTGCAGTTGCATGCACACATTTGTGTGCTAGTGTCCTAACATTCATGTAGAGGCCAGAGAACATCCTTGGCCATTCCTCCTTAGGTTCTGACTACCTTGATTTTTGAGATAAAATCTCTCACTGGCTTGGGGCTTATCTAGTAGACAAGGCAGGTTGACCAGTTAGCCCCAGAAATTTACCTGCTGCTGCCTCTTCAGTCCTGGAACCACAAGCATGTGCCACTTTGTCTGCCTTTTTTAAAATGTGATTCTGGGAAATCAGACTGTTTCATGTTACCAGAGCACTATCCTGGTAAAAGAACCATTGTTGTTACAAGGCTAGCTGTGACTGCTTATGACAGACCACCATAGCTGGGCTTGTTGACTGAAAGGTAGGGGGTGGGGTAGATCACTGGACCTTGACCTGAGTGTCCAACCATTCCTCTCAGCCATATATACATAATTCAGCTTTAATTGCACATGGCCTCAGGGCCTCAGGAAAATGCTAGAGTACACAGGCTGTGGAAAGCAGTGGGAAAGGGCTCCATCTATGTGGCCATTGGGAAGCCATTATCCATGCTCTATAACAGACCTTCCACTCGGGCTGCTTCAGGATCACCCACACTCTGTCTGGCCCAAAACTCCTCACCCACGCTTTGTTCAGTGAGCCTAGTTTCATTGGTTCCCCAGAGTGAACCTTGTTGGAATCATACTTTGGAAGAAGAGAGGAAATGTTTACATTTCCTCAGGGAGAAAATTCTCACAACTGTCCTGAGCCAAGCATGCTGCTGACTGAGCTATTACGCCCGCCCTACACCCAGATTTTATGCAAATCTTTTGCAAGTTTTATGGGAAAAGGTTTCAAAAATATATTAAGGGAGAAAAGCTACATTGAATATTAGGATTCTGTGGCCAGGAATAGAAACCTAGAGGGGGAAATGGGAGAAAAAAAAAAAAGATCTTCAGGCTAAGAAAGCTAGCTGAAGTAATTTGGAAGCAGTAGGATCTAAATGCTAAAAAGGCACTAGATCGCAGGGTATATAGGATGAAAAAGTACGCAATCTAGAGAGTGACCTGGAAGATGCTGGACAGCAAAGATACTGAGATCCTTAAAAGAAAACCATCCATCAGTCTGGAATAGACCACTGAATGGACAATCCCTCTTTATGTCTTCACTAAGACCATGAGTTCTTGCAAGACGAGAGCTGGTTTTGTTCATCTGTCCCCAGGCTGAAAAAACAAAGCAAAAAGGGGTTTAATGAGTACTCATTGTACAAATAAGGAACATTCCATATTATTAGATATCATTTGTTACTAATTGAATTTTATTGTTTTTCATACCTGAAAAGATCATTTAAAGTTAATACCCCAAATACATACAGAAAATGTTCAGGTCATATAACATTACATTGAATGTGAAGGAGCCAACTGAAATTTTTTTCCTTGGCTTTTAGAGCATGATTTATCCAAATATTCCCTTTATGTATGCAAAACTAATTGTAACTACAAAGGTACACATGCCATGTAATTGCTCAAGATCAGGAGTTTTGGAATCAGATATGCCTAAGTTTGAATCCATCCATCATTTAGTGCTGTGGCCTTGAGAAAGCCACTTAACCTCTTTTTTTTTTTTTTTTTTTGCTCACATTCCTTAGGGAAATTAAGATAATGATAAAATATACCCCAAGATTTATTAGAATAATAAATTAGTTAACACTTAGGATGGTCTTAATACATATATAACTCAATTAATCTTCACAATTGTATATGCATATATTTTTTAATGATTTATTTATTCGTATTTTACATGTATAGATGTTTTGCTTGCATGTTTATCTGGGCTCCACATGCATGCAATACTCATAAAGGCCAGAAGAGGGCGTGGGATCCCCTGGGATTGTACCTACAGCTGGTTATGAGCCCCCATGTGGGTGCTGGGATAAAATTTGGGTCTTTGGCAAGAACAACAAGTGCTCTTACCCACTGGACCATCTCTTCAACCCCTATATATGTATTTTTAAATAAAATATGAGCTCATACTGTATATATCTCTCATGTTTTCTTTTTTCTTTTCTTTCTTTTTTGAGACAGGGTCTCACGTAACTCTGGCTGTTCTAGAACTCTCTATGTAGACTCAGCTGGCATCAAACTCACAAAGATCTGACTGCCTCTGCTTCCCAAGTATTCCATCGTGCCTGGCATTTGTTTTTCTATGTAACAAAATGTCACAATATTAAATATATGTATATATTTAAAATATGTATTCATACATGCAGAACAAGTCATTCTTTTGATGGCTATATTGCATTCTAATATATAGCTCTATATAAGCAACACCCTGCACGAGTGTTCCTAATATTTTAGCACTATAAATAACCACAATTCTGCAGCATATAAAGATTTTTATAGGTCGGTGCGAGCGTGGGCACAAGGGCAGAGGATAACTTCCTAGAACCTGTCCTTTCCTTCCACCCTGGGTGGGTTCTGGGAATCAAACTCAGATTGTCAGCTTTGAGTGGCAAGAGCGTCTACCTGTGAGCCATCACACTTCTCCTCCCCAAGTTTTAATTTTTACTTTTAATTTTGTGTGTGTTTGTGTGTGGCGAGTGTGAGGTATTTGAGTATTTGATACACATTCCTAGAAATGGAATTCATGAATCACAGTACATGAATTAAAGGAATTAAAATATTTTATTTAAAAATTGTCAAGTTGTCTTTTAAAACATTTTTAAAAGATTTATTTTATGTGCATAAATATTTATCTACATTTATATCTGTGCACCACATGTGTGCCTGGTGCCTGAGAAGACCAGGGGTGGATGTGAGATCCTTTGGAACTAGAGTTACAGATGGTTGTGAGTTACCACGTGGATACTAGAAACTGAACCTGGGTCCTCTGCAAGAACAGTCAGTGCTTTTACCCAACGGGGCATCTCTCTACCCCCAATTGTCCTTCTAAAGCGGTCTATGACTTTCCACTTGGACCAGCTAACATACTTTGTTGCATTTTGATTGTATATATTTTGGCCAGACTATAGTTTAACTCAATTAACTTACCTCAAATGTCCCAGTAGTTCCAAAGCTAAGGACTACATCTTGCTAGTTCTACGTTTTAGTTCTTTATCTTCTTGCAATATATAAGCAACCAAGGATTTATCAACCACTATTCGGCAACAAATATTCAGACACATGGACTGTAGAAAATGTTTGTGCTACTACCAGATTGGAAGGGATGAAATGCTGGTGTTTCATGGCCTTTCTGATGGCTAATATGGAAGAATGTTTGGAATTGAAATCATCCAAGTTTGGGAGAACAGTGGCCACACCTCCATCTTCCTGTTTTCTGTGACAGGCATACTCATTTAATGGACAAGAAGCCTTCAGCATGGAGTCTTACTAGTAACCTCTTTAGTCCAGTGTGTGATAAGGCTTGGCTGGCAATCCCCACATGAAGGTAGGTGAGACAACTGTACGTCTTGGCCAGAAGCTGATCAGCATCACCAAGTGGGAAGACTGGTAGTTAAGGCCTGTACACTCTTCTTAAAAATGTGTGTGTGTCTGTTGGGCAGTGGTGGCGCACGCCTTTAATCCCAGCACTCAGGAGGCAGAGGCAGGCAGATCTCTGTGAGTTGGAGGCCAGCCTGGTCTACAGAGTGAGTTCCAGAAAAGGCTCCAAAGCTACACAGAGAAACCCTGTCTCAAAACAAACAAACAAAACAACCAAACAAAATGTGTGTGTGTGTGTGTGTGTGTGTGTGTGCCACAACTGTGCAGGTACTGGAAGAGGCCAGAAGAGGGTGTCAGGTCCCTTTAAGTGGACTTAAAAGCAGTTGTGAGCCTCCTGATAAGGATATTGTGAATTAAACTGGAGTCCTCTAGAGTGGCAGCAAGTGCTTTTGACCACTGAGCCGTCTCTCCAGTCTCCTGCTTTTATTTAATAGCTATTTTAACTCAAAAGATGAACGCATAACATTTAAGAGTTAGATATCACTATGATTTGGATACTACCAAGGGACGAGGAGGAGAAAGGCTCTAGGTTGATCACTTAAACATTTAAAATGGCTGAATTCCTGCTTCTTCTCCTTCTCCAAGACAAAGACTTGGGAGGTTTTTTCCCCCAAATCCAAAAGGTGTTAATCAATGGAACTTTCAAACTTCTTGGGTCCTGTTGAAAGAGGCAATCAGTTTCTTTATTTTTGGATTATTCATTATGGTGGAATAACCCAAAAAAATCCAATTCTGAGAAAAGTAAGGGATTCACTCACTCCATCCCCCCAAAAAGTTTTGGCTTTGCTAGACACCATCTTTGGGTTCCTTCCCCATTAGGGGAACCTGTCTCTTTGTGTGCTTTGGTGAGTGTGTGTGTGTGTGTGTGTGTGTGTGTGTGTGTGTGTGTGTTTCTTTAAATTTTTTTAAAGGTTTGTTGTATTTTGTAAGTATGAGTATCTTTCCTACATACATGTATGTGCACCATGTGTGTGTCTGGTGCCCATGGAGGTTAGAAAAGAGCATTGGATCCCTTGGAACCAGAGTTACAGAGAGTTGTGAGCCAACACGTGTACTGGGAACTGAACCCTGGTCCTCTCCTAGAGCAACCAGTGCTCTTAACTACTGAGTGATCTTTCCAGCAGTATGTGCTTCTACTTTCACTAAAACTTGAGTCCTGAGACCTTGCTTTCCCTGCCCTTTTACTCATTAAACTGACAGAGAAAAGGAATCCTGCAACCATAAATAACCATGATGTCAGCATTACTCCAAAGCTAGTACGAACAATCCTGTCTTGTTGCCAATCCCAACCTGCTGTTGGTTGTTTTTGCTCTCCACCCAGCTCCCAAATAAATCACACACGGAGCTTATTCTTTCTTATGAATGCCAGGCCTTAGCTTGGCTTGTGGCTAGCCAGCTTTTCTTAACTTAAATTATCCCGTCTACCTCTGGACTTTTTCCTTTTCTTACTTCTGTAAATCTTACTCTTACTCCATGGCTGGCTGGGTGGATGGAAGGCTGGCCCCTACCATTCTCCTCTCCTTGTTCTCTTACTCTTTTTTCGATCTCTCTTCTCTCATTCCTTCTTTTTTTCCCCCAGATTTCTCCTTCTATTTATTCCCTTTGCCTGCTAGCCCTGCTTATCCTTTCTCCTGCCTTGCTATTGGCTGTTCAGTTCTTTAATAGACCATCAGGTGTTTTAGACAGGCAAAGTAACACAGCTTCACCAAGTTAAACAAATGCAACATAAAGGAATGCAACACATCTTTGCACCATTAAGCAAATGTTCCAGAGCATAAACAAATGTGACGCATCTTAAAATAATATTCTGTATCAACCTAGAGATAGTAACTTTAGCTCTACAGTTGCTGTCCCTTACCTGATTACCGTGACATAGCTCTCTCTCCTTTTTTTTTTCTCCCTCTTTCTTGCCCACCTATTTTTAAATTTTTTTTCTCAGATAGGGTGCTCTCCACCTTACAATCTTCCTGTCACAGTCTCCTGAGCTCTAGAATTACAGGTGCTCATCACAATGGCTGGCAAGTGTCACTTCTAAATGTCTTGTTTTGTTTTTTCAAAACAGGGTTTCTCTGTGTAGCCCCGGCTGTCCTGGAACTCACTCTGTAGCCCAGGCTGGCCTCCAACTCACAGAGATCCATCTGCCTCTGCCTCCTGAGTGCTGGGATTAAAGGTGTGCGCCACCACTGCTAGCAGCTTTTTTTTTTTTGATTTGAATAATCACCTCAGGTCTTATTTGCTTAGTGGCTTATATGAGTTCCAAGTCAGACCCACACTTGTTGCCAGATCTCAGACCCCAGCAGTCACCTCAGATTTACACTGTCTAGGATTAGGGAAATGTAAGGCATTCATTCTTAAAGTGTGATCCCAAGAGACTAGCAGATCAACTTGGACATCACTGGGACTGGAAAGAATTGCAAGTCATCACACCCTGTCTTAGTAAAGCTTCTATTACTGTGATAAACACGTTGACCAAAAGCAATTTGAGGGAGAAAAGCTCTATTTGGCTAAGCAACCACCATCTTGGAGAGTTCAGATTACCCCAGCTGGGTTTGCTGACTTGTTCACTATCCCTCATGGACAGCTGGGGGTGGTCATGTGACCATCACCTGAGTATCCATCCTCTATCACATGTTGTATGTATGCAACCTTGCCTTAATTGCATGTGGCCTGGAGGGTGGGGAGCTAGAAAATACAGGCTGAGGGGCTCCGTCTGTGTGGCTACTGGGAAGCCTTCAACCCTGCTGGGTAAAGGCTTTCCAGGCCCGGCCTATTGAGGGGAAGGAGCACCCACACTCCTGTAAGTAACCCCTCACCCATGCTCTGTAAGGAAACGTAATAAACTCATTGATTGCCCAGCATGAACTTTGGTGGAATACTGTCTTGATTTGTCATTGGGAGCTTAGGAGAAGGGGTAGTGGACATTGCTTACACCTCCCCCTGGAAAAGAATTTTAACAACAGACTTACTGGTTATGGTCCATCATCGGGTGAAGCCAAGAGAGGAAGCTGGAGGCAGGAATTGAAACAGAAGACATGGAAGAAGACTGCTTACTAGATTGCTTAGGGAGACTTCCTCAGCCTGTGTTCTTTCTTTCTTTCTTTCTTTTTTTTTTTTGTTTTTTTTTTTTGTTTGTTTGTTTGTTTGTTTGTTTCTCTGTGTAGCTTTGCACCTTTCCTGGAACTCGCTTTGTAGACCAGGCTGGCCTCGAACTCACAGAGATCTGCCTGCTTCTGCCTCCCAAGTGCTGGGATTAAAGGCGTGCGCCACCACCACCCGGCTCAGCCTGTGTTCTTACACCAACCAGGACCACCAGGTTGGCTGGCAACTCCCACATCGATCTTTAATCAAGAAAATGCCACACAAACTTGCCTACAGGCTAATCTGATAGAGGCAATTTCTCACTTGAAAGTCCCTCTTTTTTTTTTTTTTTTTTGGTTTTTCGAGACAGGGTTTCTCTGTGTAGCTTTGCGCCTTTCCTGGAACTCACTTGGTAGCCCAGGCTGGCCTCGAACTCACAGAGATCCGCCTGCCTCTGCCTCCCGAGTGCTGGGATTAAAGGCGTGTGCCACCACCGCCCGGCGGACCAAGCCACTTCTAATGCTGTGTCTTCCTCGTCAGGAAGGACTTCATTCCTCTGAATGAAGAACAATAAATCTTTCCTCCCTTAATTTGCTTTTTGTCATATTTTTGGTCTCAGTGTTGTACCTAGAGTCCCCCAAAGACCACTAAGAGACCCAATCCGATGCAAAAGCAGAGTCTTTGTATTGTTAAAAGTTAACTTGGGACTCTCCATCCATCTGACAGTAGCAGCAGAGCAGGAGAGACCCCAAGTAGAAATAGGACAGGGTTTTTAAAGCAAGGGGGCCTTGGGGTCTTCAGACTACATAGGAACAGACTCAGGATTGGTTTATGCGAGTGGCAATCATGTTAGTAACTTTTAATTGGCTAGGGTTAGCTGGGGGTTATAGTTACCATTTTTGGGCAGGCCTGGACAAGTCCCAGGCTTTGTTCTTGAGCCGCCATGGAGGCTGGCAGGTGCAGCACATACTGACTGTGGAGGCTGGCTCAGTGGCCCAGGCTCTGTCCTTGATCTGTAGATCTAAGTGAGTGAGGGGTCCCAGGCAGTAAACAACGACTGAACCTTGAGCAGTCAGAGAACGTGCAGAAAGGGAGCTACTGCAAGGACTATGTCTTTTGTTCATGGCCCTCCCAGAAACTGCTTGCTCAAGTCTCAGAAAAAACTGAAATTGAGGCCTGATCTCTGAGAGAAGACTGAGCAGCCTGTTATGGCGTCTGCTTGGTCCTTTCATCAGATATGAGAAAATAGATAATATAGAGTCTATGGAGTTACAGTTTTGTTACTCAGGGGAAGCTTCACAAACTAGCTGCTTGATCCCCAGGCTCTTCCCAGTATCCCTTGTTCAAGTATCACTCCATTGAGGTCCCCACTTCAAGTGACTGTCTCCACTATTCCTTCATCTTGGAAGTCCTCCTGTATCCTGGTACTATCATCTACCAAGGATGGTAGATAGTAGATGAGGATAGCGCACTCACCCGCAGTTCACCCTATAATAATCACCATTCCACAGGGTGGTCCAGAGCAGCCCTCTATCCCTCCTCCAACTTTCCCCCAGCCTCTGGAGCTACCAGCTCTTTACTTATTTCTTCTTCACTCTTCTCCTCCCCAAATCTTTCTCTACAAACCAGAACCCCCCACCTTCTCATGGAACCCAAGCCAGGCCTGGTGTTTTGTGTGTGTGTGTGTTTTTTTTTTCCAGAGCTGAGGACCGAACCCAGGGCCTTGCACTTGCTAGGCAAGCACTCTACCACTGAGCTAAATCCCCAACCCCTTGTGTGTGTTCTTAATCCCTTGGAGTGTGAGCATGGAGAGGGGGGCTGGATTCCCAGTTCCAGCTTCAATCTTCAACCTGCTCACACTGGGGGCAGTCTTTTTTTTTTTTTTTTTTTTTTTTTTTGAGACAGGGTTTCTCTGTGTATAGTTTTGGTGCCTGTCCTGGATCTCACTCTGCAGACCAAGCTGGCCTCGAACTCACAGAGATCCGCCTGGCTCTATCTCCCGAGGGCTGGGATTAAAGGTGTGCGCCACACCGCCCCCTGGGGGCAGTTCTTAATATGACTGAGCTTCATTTCTCTTACCAGAAAGGTGTGGCTGTGTGTAGTAGCCTATCATCTCAGTAAGCCCTAAACCCTTACCATAGTCTCTGCTCCTGCCTCGTTGTGGGTCCCCACACACCTGTTTCCTACTGCTTTTACCTGTCCCACTCTCTGAGTTCCTGACCCACTGGCTTCTTGGGGTTCTTTCACCTCAGGGACTTTGCATTTGCTCTCCCATCTGACATGGAATACTTCCATAGTAGAGGTACATTTGGTTGTTCTTTTACAGAAATCAAGTCTTTGCTCAATGGCCCCCTATTTTCCAAACCATCCATTCTAAAATGATACCTTGCCCCACCCCTAGCACCACCTTGCTAAACCCAGGGAGGGTATTAAGAGCCTGGGGCCTTAGTTCCAAACCTAGTTAAGAATTTTCACCTTCACTTGGGCAGTGGCGGCACACGCCTTTAATCCCAGCACTCGGAAGGCAGAGCCAGGCGGATCTCTGTGAGTTTGAGGCCAGCCTGGTCTACAGAGCGAGATCCAGGACAGGCTCCAAAACTACACAGAGAAACCCTGTCTCAAAAAACCAAAAAAAGATTTTCACCTTCATCTTCATTGTCTGTAAACTGTACTGGGCAATCTGTCAGCTGCAGAAGATTCATACCCATAGTCCTCCCAAGACCTGCATGCCCAACCTCTCCAAACTCAGGGGAGGACAGTCAAAGGAGAGAGGAGTGGAGGCAGGCTGTGTCACATGGCACTCTGGTCTCAGAAACTTCTCCTTTAAAACACAAATCTTCATGGCTGTGGGACTTGGGCTTTGTTTTTCAACTTTTTTGTTTGTTTTTTAGGACAGGGTTTCTGTGTCGCCCTGGCTGTCCTGGAACTCACTCTGTAGACCAGGCTGGCCTCGAACTCAGAGATCCAACCACCTGCTTCTGCCTCCTGATTGCTGGGATTAAAGGTGTGTACCACCACCAGCCAGCATCGTTGTCTTTCAACGTTTAATTAAGCTTTATTGTGGTATAATTCACAAATTCGATCACCTTTGTGCCGCTCAGCAGTTCATTCCTCCCTGAAAGTCAACAACTGAAACTTCTGCTCCCAAAGGCTAGTGACTACGCTTTATATTAATAGAATCACACAGTAGGTAGTATTCCCCCCCCCACTGCTCCCAAAGGCTAGTGACTACGCTTTATATTAATAGAATCACACAGTAGGTAGTATTCCCCCCCCACTGTTCCCAAAGGCTAGTGACTACACTTTATATTAATAGAATCACACAGTATGTAGTACCCCCCTATTTTTAGAGGTAAAGCTAAAAGGTGGATGAACATAGACTGAACCCATGAAAAGGCACAATTTGAGGTATTCTAGCATTTCCTTTTAAAACCACCACCACATAAAATAATGAATATATTTTTCATCCTAAAAAAGGTTTTTCTTCTATTTTCCATCACGCACTCTCCTGTATAAATTAGGTCATATTTCTTTCCAGAACTGTGTAAGAGTCACCCGGCACGTGTTCTTTTGTGCCTGGATTCTCCCACTCAGCAGTATTTTGATTCATCCATGCTGTCGAGTCTCAATTCCACTTTTGTTCCCATTGTATGGAGATGACACAAGTTGTCTATTTATTTATTGGTGAACACAGGAGTGTCTTCCAGTTTCTGGACTCTCATAGGAAGAGCCACTATGAATAGCTCGATACAAAAAGTCTATTTGTGAATCTAAGTTTTCATTTACCTTGCTGAATACCTAGACATGGCATTAGCTGGGCCACAGGCAGGCACACAGTGAACTTGGAAAGAAACTGACTTTTAAATTTTTATTTATTAGTGTGTGTGTGTTTCTCAAGGCGCCACAGGCTCTTTGGTCAATCTCTGTGCTCAGAAGATAGAAAATGCTCATAAATGTTAGCCATCAAGCATAGCAGTGAGTGAAGGGTACTTTAGAAATTTAAGCAAGTCCAAAATAAAGAATAAAATTTGAATCCAGGATTCACTAGGTGATTCAACAGCTGCAGAAGATTCCTATCTTTCAACCTCCGGGTTTCACCCCAAATCTTTGTGTGAATGTGGGCACCAGGGGAGAGGCCAGAGGACAACTTTGTGGTTCTCTTTCTACCTCTCTGTCGGCTCCAGGAATTGAAATCTGGTCAACGGGTTCACATGGTAAGTGGCTCTACCACTGAGCCATCACCCAGGCTGTTTCACATTCTAACAGTCTCTGTAACTGACTAAGGTTTAGCACCAGTTTTGTCCTTACAGCATCCCTTTGGGGCTTGCTGCTGCTTCTCCCCGCAATGCCCCCACCACTAGTGACGGCAGGACTAGTTTCTTGCCATTTATCAGGCAGACCAGTGTCATTTTCCAGACACTGCTACCAAATGAATTACACCCCTATCTCAAAATCATGTGAAGTTACAACCCCCAATAGGTTGTTAACCATATTTGGAGATAACACCTTCAAAGAAGTTTAAATTATCAAGTGTGGTGGCACACACCTTTAATCCCGACGCTTGGGAGGCAGAGACAGGCAGATCCCTGAGTTCAGGGCCAGCCTGGTCTACAGATCAAGTTCCAGGACAGCCAGGGCCACACAGAGAAACCCTGTCTCAAAAAAGGCAAAACCAACAACGAAGAAAAGAAGTTTAAGTTAAAATGAGGCTGTTGGAACCCTAATCCCATAGGATGGGGACTGATGACTGGTATATCGGACTAAAAGAGAAAGGAAAAGCATATAAACAAAGACATGGTATTGTTAATGGTCCTGATTTTGATCATTGTATTGAGATTGTGCAAGAAAATCTTTGCCCTCAGAAATAAAATATATAGAGATAAAGGAGTATGCTATCTAAATTTATAAAAGGATATACACATATACAAAATGTATACATATGCATGTACATATGTCCATAGAACATGAAAATATAGCAAAACAATGTAATTCTGACAAAAAGAGTGAGACTTCTCTACTAGTCTTACTCTGTGTTTGTGCACTTGACACTTAACAGACACAAACATCGGGGGCTTTCGGTGCGTGTGCTATCTTAAGTGGTGTAGCCCCAGATTCCAGAAACTAGTGCATTCTTTTACAGTACATTTCATCTATCTTGTTTGACTACAATGTCTACCATTTATTTTGCAAAGCTCCGTTCTGGTCTCAGTACTTTAACTCTGTAAACTCTATGAAGACACAAGGTTGATTGTCTCCTCCAGTGGCAAAGAACCACAATTAGGGCAAAGAATGTCATGCCCACTGCTCTTTCCCCAGACTTAAAACAGCATGTAGCAGAAACTCTAGTTATGCCCTTCAATATCTAGAGATTCAGCTAACAAATATTGGACATCTAGGCATTAGGGTACAGAGCAGGGCACGAAATATTTAAAAATCCATGCATAAGGGCTGGGGGGTGTATGTAGTTCAGTTGGTAAAGTGCTTGCCTAGCATGCACAAAGCCCTGAGTTTGATTCCTAGCTATGTATAAACTGGGTGTGGAGCTGCACGCCTTTAATCTCATTACTCAGGACAAGAAGGCAGGAAGAAAAGTTCAAGATCATTTAACTACATAGGCATTGTGTGCTCCCTCCCCCTACAACTGGGGGCCGGGGTGGAGGGGATCCAAATCCAACCCCAAAGCAGCTTATATCGGGGCACTCAATTAGTCAGCCATCGTATTTCATTTGGTTCTTTGCAACCTCGGGAGTAAGGACCACCCTGTTTGGCAGAGAAGGATATTGAGGATTACGTGCGGCTGAGATCACTGGGGTCATTAGTGGGCGTGAGGATCAGCATTCTAACCCAGGCCTGAGCTGTGAATCAATCAAACCTAAGCCATTCACCCAATCAGCATAAAGTGCAGGCGTGGAGCTACTATGCAGGTCAGACGCGGAGAGGGGTTTGCAGAGCGCAGACGACTCGCGAGGGCCCTCTGTACAAGTCGCGGGATTTTGGCGCGCTCTTTTTGTTGGCTGGGTGTTCTTGCCGGTGATTGGTTCCGGACTGTCGCGGCTGCTGGGTCGATCTCGGTTGTACAGAGGCGGCACGGCCCTGGGCTGGCCTCCTGGGGGATGGGCCACCAGGAATCTCCACTGACCAGAGCAGCGGCGGGAGGTGCAGCTTACATAAAGAGGTTACGTAAAGTGCTCAGCTGGCGCGAACTCGAGGGCAGCCACGGGGATCTGGAAGCCCAGGCCTCCCCCGGGAGCGTTGCTGTCACTGCAGGAGCAGCGCCGCGACCGGCTGCACGTCTCGCCCGGGTCACCGCCTCGCGCCCTACTCGGCTCGGCAGACAACCTCGGCTCGGAACGGACCATCCTCCGGCGCGGGCTCCAGGGGGGAACCGGTCCGCCCGGAAGTGGAACAGCGCCGGGCAGGTAAGAGCGAGTGGAGGAGGAGAGGCCGCAGCGGGAGACCCACAACCCCGCAGCACTCGGGGAGGGCCGCGGGGGTCTCGGTTTGTTCTCGGAAGCCGAACTTTTTTGCCCGTCTCCACCCGCTGTCCCCAGGGGCTTGGGTCGACCCGCTGGGCCCGGTAGGGTTTAATTCAAAGGACTGTTTACACCGGGAGAAGTCCGGGCAGGACGCGGGGAGGGGCTGTTGGGAGCGGGTTAAGCATCAGGAAAGTTTGAGCAGGCCAAACGGCCTCTGAAGACGGTTGTCTTAGGTGGTGAAGGTCCCTACTGCCTTTTTTTTTTTCTAGTCTTGACGGATAAATCAATGGAGAAAGGGGACGGTTTGTGTTGGGTTTCCGGTCCTCCCTCTGTACTTCCCGGTGGTTCCGTCTTTCCCGCTTTCCTTTCCCCTCCCCCGTTCAATCCGACGCGGTGGCTCCCTCTTAAAGGGGCCGCGGCGGGCGGCGGAGGTGGGACGCTGGACACTTTTCAGCTCCTTGTCTGCCCTTCTCGGCCCTAGTGGTTTTAATTGATTCTTTCGCCCTCAGATCACAATCCAAGGTACCGCTCCTCCGCATCTCGGGGCTAGACGGAGGGATGAGGCAGGGGGGGCCCGGGCGGCGCCGTTGCTGCTCCCCCCGCCTCCCGCAGCCATGGAAACGGGGAAAGAGAACGGAGCCCGCAGAGGGACAAAAAGCCCGGAGCGGAAAAGGCGAAGCCCAGTGCAGCGGGTGCTCTGCGCGAAGCTGAGGCCGGCGGCCCAGGCCATGGATCCCGCTTTGGCCGAGGCCCCGGGCGAGGCCTTCCTGGCCCGGCGGCGGCCAGAGGGCGGCGGCGGCGGCGGCGGTAGCCCTGCTCGGCCGCGCTACAGCCTGTTGGCAGAGATCGGGCGCGGCAGCTACGGCGTGGTTTATGAGGCTGTGGCTGGGCGCAGTGGGGCCAGGGTGGCAGTCAAGAAGATCCGCTGCGACGCCCCCGAGAACGTGGAATTGGCGCTAGCTGAATTCTGGGCCCTGACCAGCCTCAAGCGCCGTCACCAGAATATCGTGCAGTTTGAGGAGTGCGTCCTGCAGCGCAACGGGTTAGCACAGCGCATGAGTCACGGCAACAAGAACTCACAGCTGTACCTGCGCCTGGTGGAGACTTCACTCAAAGGTAGACTACTGCAGGCAGTCCTGCCCTCTCCTGGACCCCCTTGTTCTCAGTACCGCTCAGCCTGTCTCTGGCTCACTCAGGCCCTTGCCCAGGCTTTGGGACCTTCTCTTCCCTTGAATGCTGCAAAAATGAGTCTGTTCCCCAAACATTACCTGGCATTCTGTAACAAGCTCACTAAGTGCCAGCCATGAGCCCTCTAAGTATTCACTCAGTAGGTGTGAGCCATAATTACAAGTCTAGCCTTTTAAAGATAGAGGAAGAGTAGGATTCAAAAGTTATTGACGAACTGCAGAGCCCCCTCATGCCTTTTCTCTTCAAAACATTGAGGAAAAAACTTAGTGGACCCACCCACCCATGCTCTCCTGGCTTTTGGTTTCCTGATATCTTCCAGCTCCATTCCCAAACTCGTGCTTTCAGGTGTGGTTTCCTGAGAACTGCAACCCTTCACCCCAGGGCAGACAGTCATTCAGTTGGTTCTCACTTAGTCCCGGAGGCATGCAGGTTAATAACTCACAGAGTAATAACCCCCACAGGTGGGCCAAGAGCTTCGGATAACAAAACACACTTACATCTTTTCCTGCCAATTTACAATCTCAGTAGTTTTCATAACCTCTAGGGATGACTGAGAAGTGGTTCTGTAGAAAATGGGGCTTCTGGAGGCCAAAGGGGCTTGCATTCCCGGGTGAACTACAAAAGGTGAGAGGCAGTGGACTAGATAAGTCTGAGGCTTCCTGTGGCCAAAGAGTCCATGGGAAAAAAGACTAATCCGAATCCCAGCTATAATCTGAGCTCTAAACAATTGTAGTTAATATCTGTGAAAGTAAATTCTCTCTCCAGTCTATAAATAGAGAAACTACGGCTTAGAGGGGAACAAACACAGCTTGATTAAGGTTAATCAGCTTGAAGGGGCGAGACTCCTGGCTTCAAGTTCTTGTGTCCTTGAAGCAGAAATGTTTTGAACCCAGACTTGTCTGTATTCAGAGATCTTCGCAGCTGCAATACTGCCTTCCCCACCTAAGAATGGGTGGGACTAGATAGGGTGATTTCCTAAAATCTTATTGGAGCATCTGTCAAATTTTGCTGTAAGACCCCAGGAGAACCCCTTGTAGAGTTTTGAAGTAACTTAACAATGGATTGGATGGTGTGATCTATTTCTCCGGGGACCCTTTCCCATACTGCTTGTCCATTCTGAAAAGGCCTTCATTTCCAGGAGGGTGGATGCTTTTTCTTTCTTAAAGACTTCTTAGGGTGAGTTTTCTACTTTGCCTGCATTCTTATCACTTATTTTCTTAGCCCTTTTATACACCAATTTCTTGATGGTGTACAAATGAATGAAACATACTTAATGAATGGTTGGTGTTTTCATATTTCAATGCCCTGGAGTTTGGGGCTTACATGCATGCAGTCCTGGCTTGTTCTGAACTGATACATGACACTGGACAAGTTGAAAACCCATGAGGAGAGTGTCTTTAAGATGGGGTATCTCTGTCATGAGGTGGTTGTGCATGCTGGGGATGTCAGTAATATTCCATAAGGAATTCACTGCCACTTTAAGTTCAGAATACTTTCTGAATTTCTTCCATCTTCATCCTCTTAGAGATTGGGGTGCTTACTGAAGTTTCCCAGACTTTGACTATGGAACACATTTCCTGTGTGGTCAGAAGAGTAGGTTGAAAGCAGTACTAATTTTTTTTTTTTTTTTTTTTTTTTTTTTTTTTTTTTTTGGTTTTTCGAGATAGGGTTTCTCTGTGTAGCTTTGCGCCTTTCCTGGTACTCGCTTTGGAGACCAGGCTGGCCTCGAACTCACAGAGATCCGCCTGCCTCTGCCTCCCGAGTGCTGGGATTAAAGGCGTGCGCCACCACCGCCCGGCATGCGCCACCACCGCCCGGCTAATTTTTTCAACCTCCCTTTGTGAGCTAAAACTAGAGAAATTCATTTTTTTCCTTTGGGCTGATACTCTATTGTTCGTTTCAGTCTGGGGTCCTAATATACATTATCTCTACTTACGAAAATGACAGTCAAGCGTACATTGTTGTAAGTCATAGGTCAACTTAGCAAAGAAAATAGTACCTGGCCAGATCCTGCTTGCTGACACTAGAAGTATCTGTCCTATGGCCCTGGGTTTTTAGCATGTTGTCCAGTGATATTAGAGCTGAAGAGAGTACTAGATAGCCAGGAATAACTTTCCTTAAACCCAGAAGTTCTTTGCGACCATTCTTTGCCCTGTTTCTTGTAAGTTAGAATTTTTTTGAGATAGCCCAAAATGGTTATCTACATTGGCATCTTTCAAACGTACTTTTTTTTTTTTTTTGGTTTTTCGAGACAGGGTTTCTCTGTGTAGCTTTGTGCCTTTCCTGGAACTCACTTGGCAGTCCAGGCTGGCCTCGAACTCACAGAGATCCACCTGCCTCTGCCTCCCGAGTGCTGGGATTAAAGGCGTGCGCCACCACCGCCCGGCTAAACGTACTTTTTTAACTGCATGCCTCTGGTAGGACTGGAAAGGAAACAAGAAAACAAAACACATTTTATAGCCTTTATGGATATTTGAAAAGTTTGAGTGCATAAATAGAGATCAGGGTTAGCTCGTTAACCAGGGCTTTGTAGAGAGCGTTGTAGAGAGAATTAAGAGAAAAAGAATGAAGAGTTAGCAGAAAAGGTGGTCTTGAAGGGCTAGTGCCCAGGCTTTTAAGTGGCAGAGTATTAGAACAATAGACTAGTTATTTCCCCCTCTTACCTCAGCTTCTAGTGAATACACAGAAAACAGTGTTATAGTTTACAGAAATAACTTGATGAATAAATAAGTATCCACAATAAATTAAAAAAACAAACAATTAGAAAGAAAAACTGTGTTCTTGGTCATATCCCACTCTGTTAGCGTCTGTGCATTAAATCTTTCTGAGATGGACCAAACAAGTCCTACCCACAAGTACAGCGTGGCCAGAATATCTTATACCTCTTTGGGCCTTTTGCGGGAGAACACATTATGGGGGATAGGATTCCATGTAGCTCAGGCAGGCTTCGAGTTTACTATGTCCAAAGATGACTTTGAACTAAGGATTCTCTGCCTTCAATACTAGGGCTAAAGGCATGCACCATCATACCTTTTATGTGCTGTTGAGGATTAAACCTAGGGCTTCGTGCACGCTGAGTAAACCCTGTCCCAGTGGTGTTCTCTCCCCAGCCCTTAGCCTGTTTCACAAAGAAAGAAATAGGAGCTCTGAGAGGAGGGCAGGACTTGCCTAAAATGAAGTGATGGCGCAACACTAACTAGCTCTAGGGCTTTAAAAAATGATTACCAGCTCTATAAATGTGATTGATAGGTTAGCAACTGTGTCTTCCGCTTTGAAGTCCTTCAGTGAAAAGGAGAATTAAGGCTTCAACAGTTGCTTTTATCACCTAGTTTTCCATCCCTAGAAACCCCTGTCCTGCATGTTCTTAAAACAAAGTTTAAGGTCATTGCCACTTAGAAAATAGCAAGCAAGCCTTACTCCTTTTCACACTCAAAGTTGTTGTCCCAGTCTAAGTCCTTCTGACAAGCAGGTAAAGATTGACCCTATGTACCCTACACACATACAAATTCTGCACTAATTCTCATAAAAATAAAATTTAGAAGAGCTGGGAGGCCAGCTTACTTGTTATTTGATAAGCTCTGATGTCTACTCAAAATTCTTTTGTTCTCAAGATGGGTTTGACCCAGGCATTTGGGCAGCAGTCTTTGCCACATATGAATGCTGCTGTAAACCAGGTTGCTGTGTAAGAGGCTTTGCAGGCTTCCCTTTATAAGACCTGTACACCTAAGAGATTACGCTGCAAGGTCACAAGTGGTGGCATCCTAATAAACAGGGTCTTGTTGAGAGTTTCGTTAGTGGCCTAGCGAAGCAGGGACAGAAGTAGCTGACACGGGACCTAGTGTAGGGGACCTAGTCTGGAAATGAATTAACTGCAAACTTCCTGAGTGCCTAAGGAAACCAGCCTAAGGGGCTCTGAGCAGGGTAGTCATCTTTTGCCCAGACTTCAGCAAAGCAACTCTGAATTCTCTGCTTCTGTGGCTTGGCCTTGGAATGTAGAGACCCTCCAGGTAGACAGAATTGGATGGTCTTTGGCTGTTTTGGCATAGATAAAAGTGGCATGGGGGACTTTCACAATTAATGGGATACAATAGGACAATGGATTTAGGGTCCAAAGGTTTTATTCCCAATTTTACTAAAATTTGCTGGATGAAGCCAGTTGTGGTGCTCTCATCTGTAAACCCAGCACTTGGAGGATGAGATGGGAAGATTGCTTTGAGTTCAAGGTCAGCCAGGACTAGAGAGTGAGTCCTAAGTCATTTTGGGCTGAGAGTGAGACCCTGTCTCAGAAACAAATAAAACTTTGCTGATAAGTGTCAAGTGCTGTTGTAAAGGCTTGTACCATAGCTCATTCAGCTGTCCTGAGCATCTCTTGAAATGGATACTGTGTCTTTTTTGCAGGTGATGTATCCAAAACTAGTGAAGTGCATGAAGTTGTATAGTGTAAAATAGCTGAAGAAGTAACTGAACTGGGGGCTCAAGTGCAGACCTTCTGATTTGAGTTGTCTTTTAACTGCTAAGGGGGTATGCTGGAGAACACGGCTTCAAGTTCAGAATTGTGTTTTGTTGTTTTGGTTGTGAAATGTATGTAATTATACTTTACCGGCAGGATTTAGTACTAATGTATTAATACACACTAATGACTGCTGTTTGTTGAATTCAGTGTTATCCGTGCTTATTGCACGGCTTTCTGTTGGGGCCTCCCGAGTATCTCAGTAGCCAAAGACACTGCACCTGCTTTCTGACCTGTTCTTGGATGCCTTGGGGCAATTGTACAGACTTTTCTCTTGCTACTGCCTGTTTTCCTTCTATGTGTAGGGATTTTAGGAACCAGCCCCAGGAGATAGAAGCCACCCTGTCTTAATTGAGAACATTGATTAATTGGGGTTGCATTGGGTAAGACTTTTTCTAGGGTAAACTCTCAGGGAGAGCTTCACTTCCCTCATAGAGTATCAGTTCACCTTGAATTTGTTCTTCAGTCCTATCCTTAGGGCTAGGAATCCTCCTGAGTAACTCAGATTCTCGATCCTTATTTAGCTGCATCCTGATGAGTAGCTCTCACAAAGCACATTTAAGTCAATCAAAATCCTGTACCATAAAAAGGAATCTGTATTTTCTGTAGTTGGATAATTCAGCACTAGGGACTTGATGAAGCTTAAGTTGCTTGGTGTATGCAAGAGCCAGCATGTAAGGAGCTTGTGTAACAAGAAAAATAGAATATTGAAGTGTGAAATTGCTGTTACCACCATGAAACAATAGAGCTTTGAGTGAGGATTTCTGAATCTTGCCCCCAGTTAGCTTCAAGACTACAGACAAATAGTTAATCTTTTGAGCCTCAGTCTTCTCACCTGAAAATAGGGTATAATTATTAGGATTAAGGGTATAGTTATCAGGATTACAGTTTGGAGCAGAGACAGTTGGAGAGAATGCTTTGAATTCTTTGATCATCACAGGAGATTAGTTACTAAATTCTTATGTAAGCCTTCAAATCTTTCCCCTGTCCCTTTCCAGCTCCCTTCCCATGGCAGTCCTCACCCAGTTTAGAGTCTCCTGATGACTTAGCTGCTCATCTGTCTTCCCCACCTCTCGGCCTTCAGAGGGAACTTGGTCATCCATTGTCTAAGATATGATGCCCTTGCACAACTTAACCTCTCTGGTCTGGCTAGAAAGTCAGCTTCAGCTATCACAGCCCAAGAAATGTGATGTTGTCAATGGAGCAATCTACCTTTCTTTTTGGTTCTAAATTTCCTATTTTGCCTAACATGTAACATAGTCTATGGGCAATATTATAGTACTGAGAAATCAATGATTTCCAAGCTGAGTGTGGTGGCATACCTGTAATTCCAGTACTGGGGATAGCCTAGGCTACATACAAGACTCTGTCTCAAAAACAAAAAACAAACAAACAAAAACATCAGGGCTGGAGAGATGGTGCAGAGGTTAAGAGGATCTTCCAGAGGACCTCAGTTTGGTCCCCAACAGCCACATTAGGTGGCTTACAGCTGCCTGTAACTCCAGCTCCAGGGGATATGATGCCCTCTTCCGGCTTTTGCAGTTGCATAACAACCCCCCTCCCCATTGATTTTTGAGGGACCTGGGCTTTGGGTTGTAATGAGGATGTTAGTGATGGTCAGTAGATAATTCTCCAAAAGTATCTTATGATCTGCAAAATTTGTTGCACACCTGTGACTTAATTCACTGGAACCTTGCCGGGTAATGTTAAATTCTCAAATTTGATGGGTAAGAATTCTGAAGCTCAGAGTTCATGGATTTTTCCAAGGTTCTGGTTATCTTCCATTTGTGCCAATGAGCTGTACATTAGACTAGAGGGTAAAGTTGAGGTCTGGAGTCATTCAGACTCTAGTTCCTGGTCTGTGTTCATCCTGTTTCCTTCATTTTGACTTGTTTCTCCATAGAAATTCATAGAAATTCACTCAGTACCAGACAATGTGTCTTCTCCCTTGGTCTTGGTCATGAATTAGCAGAGGCTCAGGCAGGTAGTCTGCTTGAAGGAAGGACTGGATGTCTCTTCTGTGTTCTGGGTGGGCAGCTGGGACTCCTGCATGAAAAGATGCTCCAGGAAAGCATGCTTCTCCTGAAGGAGGCCCAGACCCTTGCCTGCTCAGAGAAGTAATCCCGCAGTTTTTCCATGTGGTTTGGTCAGTGATGTTGTACAGGTTCTGAGAAGGCTGCTTCCGCTCAGCATTTCTGTCAAAGGGCTCCTCTAGCATCTCCAGGCTCTATCTGCCCCACCCGTAGACTAGCTTAGGGCACTTTTTACCTAACTTTTCTTTCCTGAATTCTTTCTTTTGACCTGGAACTCACTTTGTAGACCAGGCTGGCCTCGAACTCACAGAGATCCACCTGCCTCTGCCTCCCGAGTCCTGGGACTAAAGGCGTGCGCCACCACTGCCTGACTCCTTTCCTTGGATTCTTACAACCTAGATCTGTGTTATAGTTCCTTTGGCCAACTTGTTTTCTTTTATTCCCCTTAGTCACCATAGTTACCAGCTTTGTGTATAAAATAATAATTTCCCTATCCGTGTCTGCTATTAGAAGTTTAGTTGCTATCTGATGTCGTCTTTACAGAAGGAATTTGATGACTTTCTTCCCTGGCTTTACTGTCAGGGAACATTTCTTGCTGTCCCTTTTCTGTCTCTTACCATCTAGATGGGTTTGGGCTTCAGGTTGTGGCTTCATTTTTCTGTTTGTTTTTTTTTTAGGTAGACTCAGCCTGCTTGCTAGTGACCAAAAGAGAATTATAGAGCAGGGAGTGGGGTTGAGGGAACAGTGCAACACTGATCGTAAAAAGAAGCCATATGCCCTGAACTGGTTCTGTCAGTGTTAACTTTGATTGTGACTAATATAAACAAACAAACTGTACAATTACAAGGGAAGTAAGGTCTGTCAGATTGTGGTTAAAACCAAAAACTTTTGCCATATCTCCTCCTATCTTTGTCTTTGGTAGACTTTATTTGTACCTTAGTAATTTCGGGCCATTGGGGAAGCAGAGACTCCTCTGGCTTATTGAATCACTGTAGTATGATACTGTGGTAAATAGCTAGGAAAAAGAACCTCCTTCCAGAGGCTGAGGAAGTGTTAGTCTTGTCTTTTGGGACATAGCATACTCTGAGCCAAGGGACCAGTTTTCAAGTCTTGACTCACTTAACAAATGGCCAGTCAGTCTGTAGTCTGTGTGTCTTCCTTCCTCCTTTTTTTGTTTTGTTTTGATACAAGGTCTCAACTTTGTAGCCCTTGGCTGTCCTGGAACTTCCTATGTAGGCCAGGCTGGCTTCAGACTCCTAGAGAGCTGCCTGCTTCTGCCTCCCAAGTGCTGGGATAAAAGGTGTGAGTCCACACACACAGTATCTATCTTTCTATTTCTCAAAATAAGACATCTGCCTTCTTGGACTTAGCTGATAGGGCATTTATCACCCAGTAGCTTTCCCATAAGGACTCGGTGTTTCATCAGTTGCTTTGATTGACATGGAAGTGCCAGTCACCAGCGTTCCTGGTTTTGAACCCACACAACCCAGCACTGCCTTCTGCTTCTGCTTCAGATCTCACTGTTCATCAGGCTCAGCTTTCCTACCTCTGTCTCCCATTTATCTAAACCTTCCTGGTCCACTTGTCCCGGTGCCCATCGTCTTTTTCATCTCTGCCTGGAGTTGTTGCATGTGTGCTGATCTTCCATAGAAGGTGACCTTATTGCCAACATTCCACTTGGGATAATTACTGTCAGAGGCCTGTACAACCATGCTTCATAGAGCCAGAGGCATGAAGCAGACCTCTCTTGGACTAGGCATGTGGTGAACTAGCATGGATTGGAGTGTACATCTAAAATAAAATTGTAATGTCATTGTGTTTGTGTTCATAAGACTGCTTAAGCCCATCAGGAAAGAAGAGAGCAAAGAACACGTGCCTGTATTAGAAGTCAGTTGTGGAAGCTGGGCCAGTAACTAAATGGGAATAGCAGAAACAGCACACACTTTACAAAGCTTTTTTGTATGCTTTTTATGCTCATCATTCCAGCAGCCCTACAAAGAATGGATAGACTTGTACACCAGTTCGAAAAATATAAATAAACAAAATGGCCTCCAAGCCAACTAGATGGCAGTAAGCTTAGGTTCTTAAATTCAAACCCTCGGTGCTCGACACCAGGCCCTAATGCCTTTGCCATACCTTGACTTGTTCTCTATGGGTAGAAGTGGACTGTGTGCATAGAATTTGCTTGGTGCCAGTTGTGTAGGTACTCTTGGCACAGTTATTTATCACCGTCTTCTTTCTTTAATCTAGTGATGTGAATGTCCACTCAAGCTCTTTCCTGTCCTTTGGTTTAGGAGAAAGGATCCTGGGCTATGCTGAGGAGCCCTGCTATCTCTGGTTTGTCATGGAGTACTGTGAAGGTGGAGACCTCAATCAGTATGTCCTGTCCCGGAGACCAGACCCCGCCACCAACAAAAGCTTCATGCTACAGCTTACAAGCGCCATTGCCTTCCTGCACAAAAACCACATCGTGCACAGGGACCTAAAGCCAGACAACATCCTCATCACAGAGCGGTCTGGCACCCCCATCCTCAAGGTGGCAGACTTTGGACTGAGCAAGGTCTGTGCAGGGCTGGCACCTCGAGGCAAAGAGGGCAATCAAGATAACAAAAATGTGAATGTGAATAAATACTGGCTGTCCTCAGCTTGTGGCTCAGACTTCTACATGGCTCCCGAAGTCTGGGAGGGACACTATACAGCCAAGGCGGACATCTTTGCCCTGGGCATTATCATCTGGGCAATGATAGAAAGAATTACTTTTATTGACTCTGAAACCAAGAAGGAGCTCCTGGGGACCTACATTAAACAGGGGACTGAGATCGTCCCTGTTGGTGAGGCGCTGCTAGAAAACCCAAAGATGGAGTTGCATATCCCCCAGAAACGTAGGACTTCCATGTCTGAGGGGGTGAAGCAGCTCTTGAAAGACATGTTAGCTGCTAACCCACAGGACCGACCTGATGCTTTTGAACTTGAAACCCGAATGGACCAGGTCACATGTGCTGCTTAAACTCCAGGGCTGAACGTCTTGGGTGTTTTTAAACTAGGTGAGTGCTTTCTTGTTATTGTGCATACACACTCGCTGGGCTGGCTGTGTGTCCTGTACTGGGTTGGACTCTGGAGTTGCAGAGAAAATGCAGGGCCAGGAAGAAGTAAGTCTTGTTGATGCAGACTGGCCCCTAAGTCTTGGTGAGTGGAGATAGGTCAGATTATTTAAGTACAAAATGAGAAGTGAAATCTTTAAGATGAAATTATATAAGGCAGAATCTCCCAAGATTTTTAGAAACACCTTTTCTTATTATCAAGTAATAAATTCTCCCTGTAAAATGGTGCTGAAAGGAATACAGTTTTCAGAGCCGAACTCTGTCCAAACTGTGTTTTTGCTGATCATGTATCCAGTTCTAGCCACATGGAACCTGATGCTGGAGGACTTAATAGACCAATTTGGTTTTTTAGTGTGGAATATAGATAATATAGAGAGGAAAGAGGACGGATCAGCTGAAATACAGAACACAGTATCCAGAGATGTTTGATTTTTCTACCCAGAACAGTTAAGACTAGATCTGAGTTAGTCTGAGGTGTGGACAAGACAGGATATTGGAAATTGGCCACCATATATGCTAGATATTACACATACTGTAAGTCATTTATTCCATTTCCTATTAAATTAAGGGCATGTATAGCTTATCTGAATTCACCTGCCCCCTTTTCCTGGATTACTGAGATGACAGGTAGAAATAAGCTGTACTTAGAGTTTGCTGATGTCTTGAGATGCAGTGGTGGGGTAGTGCTGGTTTCATGGTCACAGCGATGGGCCAGCAGGCACGGGGCCTGGCTTCTCTGTAGCTCCGTGCCTCTGCAGGAGATGACTTGTACCGAGCTGAGCAGCCTGCACCTGTCTTGTTCTCCGTGGAGTGGGCTGGCTAGTGCTTTGATTGTATTCCTACCATAGCTTTCCATTTCCATCTTGGCCTCTGCATTTCAAAAAGACCTCTTAGGATTCAGATTTTCCTTGTATAAGAGAAAGGTTGTCATTGGGAAAAGGACCTGAATTTAGGTTAGGATTATGGGATTGTCTCAATTAACTGAGATCTGGGCCCTTATTTGGATCAGCACATGAGATTTGTACTGATTTCCAGGGCAAAGTTATAGCTAAAGAGAAGCGACTTCATCTAAAAGAAATAAATGCCCTTGAGAGGAGGGGGAAAGGTTAGGGACTTGTTTTTGGGTGCATGTCCCAAGCTCTTCGGTTCCTTTTGTTGTGACTCATTTGCCTGGCCTGTTCGCCCTGTCCTAGCAGAACACTTTGTGTGACTGGTGCCTCAGGCTTCAGGACGTGGTCAGATGAGCTGGAGCTGCCTAGCTAGAGAATCAGAGGCGAGAGTTAGAAAGGGCCTTCGACCTAGTTTCCCTTCCCATTGCCAGACTAATTTCAGTATTATTGGGAAACATTTTGCTAGATACCGTTTTAAACATAAATGATACAATAGTGGGCAAAACCAAAGCTTTGCACTTTCAAAGTTTCTATTTCATTGTGAAAAGAGACTGTGAGTGAACACAGATCTCCTGTTAGGAAAGGCTAAGTGTTGTATATAGGTAGGGTCTTTTAGACAGACAAGATCAGGGTGCCGCCCCCCCCCCCCCCCCCACACACACACACAGTGCCCTCTGACCACATGCTAATAGTTGAGGGAAGACATCTTGAAGACTTTGGAGTGGGGGAACAAGTATTATTACTGATCTGAAAAATGAATAGTGAGCTAGGAAAGGAGGATGTATGTACGAAAGAAAACAAGGAATCATCAAGTGGATTAGTTAAGCATTTTGTAATCCAGAAGAGGGTGCTGGGCCCTTGAAGCTATGTGAGCCACCTGACCTGGTCCTAGGACCCAAACTCAGGTCCTTGGGAAGAGCAGCAAGCCACTTAACTACTGAGCTCCCTCTCCAGCCCCAAGAAACATTTTTCAGTGCTCTCTTCAGATGGTTAATTACAATATACCAGTTAAATATTGTCTTAATTATATTTTATGAAAAATAACTCTTTTCAAAAACTAAAAGGTAACTAGCATTGTTTTTGCAAGTCTGTTTAATTCTTACCTTAATCATCTCATTGGTTCTGCATTATAACATGGTACAGACAACTCATCATGTCAGTTCTGGAAAACTCCATTGTATTCTAAGGGAGAATGAAAATGGAAAATGCAAATGCGTCCTATTGTCGTTAGGAAAAGTAGAGCTTCCTAAATTCCCAAACTAGATGGCGGGTTGAGAAGCAGTAATACGGACGGCTCTTTCTGAGGAATTTGCTGTGAAGAGGATCTGAGAAGCAGGTGGTAGTCAGAACCCTACAGAGACAGGGATTCATTTGAAGATTGTCCCAAATGAAGGGGCAGAACTTAAATTCCCTGACTTCTAGGTACCTTTCTGTTAGACTTGTCATGGCTGGGGAATTTGAGCATACCTGGTCCAATACCAACATGAAAAACTCAATTGAATAACATTTAGGTAAGTGCTGAATGAGTAGGTATTGTTGCTGTTTTGTAACAATGAGAAGAGGGAGAAATTGCACTTGGGGCTGGAAAGGTAGAATTCGTATGGAGAGATAATGGGCTATAAACAGTGTAGGGATTGAGTCTTATTTCTGTGGTTTATTGGCTATGTGATCAGCAGGCAGAGTATTTCACCACTTTGGGCCTTGGTTTTATTACTCACAAAACGGAATTAACCATGCATATTTTATAGGGGTTGTAGAAGTGCCCCAAACTAATTGTTTCAGTTAGGCTTTAGGTGTGTGCTTAGCCGAGGTGGAGGCACGTGCTTAGTAGCTTTCTTCTGTAAGAACATTGGGTGATTTGCCTTTAAACAAAGCCAACTTGTCCTGTTGATTGTTCTAGAAAGGCATATCTGTATTTAACAAGTACTCAATAAGGCCTATCTTTCTCTTATTTGTCACTTTTAGAAGAGAGTAATTTTAGTGAATCGTATCAGCCACAGCCTTATCCCAAGCAGGAAGCCAGCCAAACTGATGTTTCTGGTGCCATAACCCATACTTTCCCAGAGAGGGTGTTGTGATATGAGGGCCTTGTATTAATAACCAAGCTTGTGGTCCAATACACAGATTTCTATTATTAGGGCGTTTTGAAGCCGAGCTCTTGGGTGACATATTTGGAATGGACCGCTAAAGCCTGCTGAAGGAAATCAGATGTTGATATGACCTGAGGTATCTGTGGAGGGATGAGGTCATAGAAAATATTCTTCACTCCATATGAGGTCTTAGTGGTTGCTTAACATCAAAGAACTAAACCTGGTTTTTGTTGTTGAAGGTCATAGATCTAATAAGGTGTGGACTCTAGATTTTAACTCAAGTCTTAAGATATAGTCATAGTTGAATCCAGTGAATAATTTAGCATGGTCCAGCCTGACTTTGGCTGTCTAGCTCTAAGTATTCTGAAGTGCAGGCAAGGGTAAGAGAACTTAGTAGGTTTCCCATGGGAGGTAGTTTCTTCTATGAGATTTAATATTCTGGTCCAAGCCAGGCCTCAAGGAAAGGTGTGGTTGCTAAAGGACCAAGGCCTTTGATTTCTGTCCCAGAAGCTGATTTTAGCCTTAGTCTCTGAAGCATTGAATTGGACAGGGACACACACACACACACACACACACACACACACACACACACACACACACACACACAGCCTGTGGGGTGGGGGCAGGAGGAGGAACTTGCCACTCTGTGGCCTGAAGTAGATTATTGCATCCGTAAGAATGAGGCATTTAGTAGAATGATCACTTGGCTACAGGGGATCTATGGATTCACAATTTTGGGAGGGTGGTTCAGACAGACTTAGAACTTGTCTTTTCTGTCTTAACTTCTTTTGAGTCCCTGTCTCTAGAGTAGGGGTCAGTGCTGTATCTTAACCGGGTCTCACTAGCACTTCACAGAGCTGTGCCAAGAGAGAACTTTGGGGGAAGATGCCATCTTTGGTTCTTTCTTGTCCCAGGAAATAGAATTTGCCTTTGACTGTGATGACTTTGGCTTAGGGACCAGTGCACACACATGTCCTTAGGGCCTTATCTTTCTAGGTGTTTTGGAGTTTTCCTTCACAAATGGGGAAAGCTGGTTATCAGGTCCAGGCAGCTTCCTGGGGCATCCTTGTTGCCACCTCTTGATGGATGGCTCCTGCTCTCAGACTTTAGGAAGCTGAGCTGTCAGTTCTGTAATGGGTTGTGTACCCACCCAGGGGTCCTCTGTTCCTGCAAGCTGGATGGATGTGCAAACATCTGGAAGGAACAGGCCTGCCCTGGGGCTGTTGGTAGCAAGGCCCAGATGCTGCTCATACTCTCAGCTCTCTCTGGCATCCTTGATGCCACCCAGCAGAGATCGCATCCCTTGGGTAAATCTGAGGGACTCTGATAATCATCCAGCTGCCAGCAAAGCTGCCTAAAGGTTTAGCTTTCTTCCGACTCTCATCTCTTGGAACCCTAGGGACATGAAGACACTCCCACTGACCAAAGTAATAACTTCATGTTATCAAAGAAGCCTGTTTTGGGAGGCCTGTGAGTTGGGGCCAGTGACCCTTGCTCTTCTTCATCTCTATCCCTGAGTTAACTTATTCATGGACTTCATGTTGTTATGTACTTACTGTTCTACATCATCTGTTTAGTTATGTGTTTGTCCTCATTCTGTACGAGAGAGCAGTGCACGAAGAGTCAGAGTTTGATACAATGTGTATGTGGTCAGAGCTTCCATCCCTTCCAGTCTGCCTTCTGCAGTCTCTTGAAAACCACATTTGTGTGGCTCATGCTTTGAAAGCAGGCCATGAGTTCCCTTCCAGAAAGCTCTGCCCTCAGAGGCCTGCATACATAGTTCCTCCACAGACACAGCTCCTCTTGGCTGTGCATACCACAGCAGGACAACAGCCATTGTGTTGGGTGATGTCTGCCTGTGTCCAGATTTCTTTGGGTTACTCTGACACTGCCCTTTGGCAGGGGAGGCAGACTCAGGATAGAGACACCCATATAACCAAGGGGTGTTCTCATTTAAGTAGTGCAGCAGCAGCAGCTTGAGAAAAGAGTCCTGGCTGAAGCCTATTCCCAAAAGTCAGCCAGAAATTTCAGGTAGATGAGGACCCAAAGCAGAAGAGGAATGTTGCCGTAATTCGCAGTTGCAGATCCTCCCAACTTTCTCAGATCCTGACTAAAGCTTTGGATGCCATCATTTTGTCTGCTCTCGTGGGTGGGGCTGCCTGGGACCCTGTGTTGGAAAATTCTGGGGCCAAGTCAGGTTTGGTAGGGGAGCCATCTTAGAACCTGGCAAGCAGGTACCCATTGGTGGCATTGGTCATTTGGAAGTCAGCATTGTCTCCTGAGAGCTTGCAGTTTAGTTACAGATGATGGCTCTGGAGAGCAGGGAAGCCTTTGTGGAGAAATATTTAGGGCTGGTTCTTGAGGGAGTTTGGGAATATCTTATCATAGTTGAGCTGCAAGGAGATCACTGGGTATGTGCGGAGGAGGCCTTGTTCACTCAGGACTACTCTGTTGTGAGAGGAAGGGTGGGATTCCCAAGTGCTGATGCATGGATTCAGGCCTGAGGAGAGTGCCTAAGATTTGTCTTGACAAAGTGGGAAGAGCAGATAAGTTGCCTGCCCCTCTTCATTCACCTGATACCTCATGATACTCCAAATCAGAGGAAATAGAGATCCCTTTCAGCATTTCTAGGGCTCAGAGGCATGGCAGGTCTTAAAAATGCCAAGCAAGTTTAAAATAAATCAATACTATAAAACACTGCAGTGAATTTCCCAACTTTAACGGAATTTCACTTTCAGTAAGAGGTACCAGGGGAAAGCTGTAACTCAGCCTGCAACATAAACAGGTCAGAAAGAATTCTGTATTTTGTTTCTTTGTTAAAGAAAATGATGTCTAGGGACTTGAGAAGAATGTATTAGAGCCACCCAGGTACCCCGTAAGGCATAGTAAGGAAGATAGAAATGCTTGTTTTCCGGCTACAAAACAAATCTTGATTTGATGCTGGGGGAAGGAGTCTTGTGAATGATGGCTGGATTTTTTTAGTTTGTTTTCTGAATTCAGAAGCCTGGTGCTATAGCAGTGATGAGGGAAACAGACTGGCTATATCATGTTGGATTTTAGTGTTTATCAAATTGTCCAGTGAGTAAAATTACCAAAACGATGTGAGGCAGCTGGTTGATTCTGTATCTCTCTCCATTCTCTGGGAAAGGGACACCCTTAGCAACCAGACAGATACAGCAGATACAGCACCCCTTTGCTTTTCCTTTTCTCCCTTTTTTTTTTTTTTTTGGACATGCCAAAGACATGCCCTTCTAGAAGGCTGGAGTCTAGGACAAATCTCAGGCGTGGAGTAGGAGTATGCTGAGATCTTGGCAGATTGCTCAGACACTGCCAGCGGGACCCAGCCCCTTGTACCAGACATAAAGAAAACTGGAAGTCCCAAGTAAGCACTCATTTGTTGTTAGTAACCAGATTGCCTGTTTGGATCTGGTGAATGTTGGAAGGAACTCTCAGTTTGCATGGGGCAGCAGAAATGGGTGTGAAAATACCACACCCAGACAACAACAGGGTGACTTTTTACCTTTATGAAACTTGTTCTGGGGTTTAAGCCAAGTACCTAACGTGAAGTGCAGCTGTCACCACTGACACAGTCCAGACGTCCTCCTCCCTCCCTGGACCATCTCAGGGCCTAGGTTCATTCTACTGTGGTATAAAAAGCCTTTGGAGAACACACAGCTCCATCCCCGTTACAGAAAACCAGAACTCCACTTGCCCACCTGCTCGTAGAGCTGGGGGTTGATGCTGCAGGAAGACTAACGGAAGTCTTCTGCAACCCCATTCTTTGACCTTGGGTGAGTGGGGCTGTGTTGGAAGGTGATTCCTAATTTAACTGTGGCAAGAACTGAAGACAGCCATAGCAAGGAGTTTCCTACTAACTAGATTATAATTCTGATTGATCAGCTAGAGAGCTTCAAGCCACTGTCACAGTCCTCTCATCTGTCTTTAGGACCTGAGGACAATTATCAAGCTTAGGGGCGCCTCCATAGCCTTAACTGGACCTCTGGCTGGTGGAGAAGAGGCTCTGTCTTTCAGTATCCTTTCACAGGTTGGTTTGAACGATCCGTGGTACAAAGGAAAGGCAGGTCTTGGCAGTAGAACCCAGGAACCCTTAGGTCCTTTCTCTCTGCACATGTGAGCATATGCAGGCCTGGGACAAGCTGGCTTCGTCGTCGTCATTGGGAAACATACGTGGGATGTGAAAGGGAACCCTACTTCCTCAACTTGCTGAGCTTGCCAGACTCAGTACTCGTGCTGTTAATCTTGTTTAATCCTGTGCGGTTGATATTGCTGCCCCTTCTCCATGTTCTCACTTCCTTCCCAGAGAGGAAGTGATTTAGCTATGTGAGTGACAAGCACTAGCTCAAGGGCTGGAGCCCCAGCCCAGGCCCTCCTCCATTGAGCCCCAAAGTAGGCAACCCTGGGGGGTCCAGGGCGTCTTAAGGCCAGTAGCAGCTCAGAGAAAAGAGTCTTGTTGAGATAAGTGACAGCAACGTTTGGGACTCCCATGTCTAGATGCACTTGGAGAAGGGCATCCTGAGCAGAACTCAAAGTGAGCATTGTCAGCACAGGAATATGTGAGAAGAGCTTAGCCTAGGTTGCCTCATGCAAAGGTCAGATATCTCTGAGCTGCCGGGGGCTCTGTCAGTCCGAAGAAGATGAACTTGATCTTGCAAAGAAGGTGGGGCTGGAGAGTGGGTGGAACAGTGCCTGTAGGCTTTAGAAGGGTGGGTCAGACCTGGGAAGGAGCTACAGAAGCACACCTGGCAGGTGCCTCTGTAGAGAGCATGAACTACGCAGTTCCCTGACCATAGCGAAGCGTGGAAGCCTTGCTTCCACAGTAGTGACATTGAGGGACTCGCTATGGGATCTTCATTTAAGCCACACTCCACTTACTGTGTCAGTGGCTCTGGGCAGCTCCTCTCTTTTCTCTGGGTAGTTTCCCTGTGTGAAATGCAGGATGGTGCCCACAGTGGTCTCCACTGAAGTTCAGCAAGCAAAGAATTCAGCAGTGGCAATGCCACATTTTACCAAAATCGTGGTATTTTCTTTTTGCCAAACCTTCATAAGCTGACCACCGAGTATCATTTCTCTCTCCCTAATAATGTGTAGAGGAGCCCTTCTTTCCCCTAAGAAAGCCACAGACTCCTTAGAAAGACCCCCAAGGATTTCCCTTGGCATGCTCAGCTTTGAGCTGGACCAGAAGACCATGCAGTCTTTTTGCCTATACCATTCTGGCCTTGAGGCTTTCCTTTATAACCACAAATTGTCCTGTCACCACATGGAAGAGTGACCTTGCCTTTAGTAACAAGGACTTAGATGACTTCCTCCTGGTGGGAAAGTGTCCTTTGGGGAAATCCCAGGATCCCTGACTTTTCCCTGGAGCCCTTTCTCTGCTAATCATAGCAGCTCAGTTGAACCTGGTTCTGTGGGGCCTAACTGAGGCAATTGGCAGCTTTTATTTCAGCCCCTCCCTTCAAAAGCTTGAGGCAGGGTATTTGTTATGGTATCTACCTATCTAATGTTGATTTTATCAGAGCTGTTTCTAGGAACAAAACCTGTTTCTTTCTATCTTATTTCATCCAGGACCTGCTCACTAGCTAAAGTGCCCAAGGAAAAGCCCCAGCCCCAGCCCCAGCCCCAGCCCCAGCCCCAAGACCTATTGACTTAGTCAAGGTCAGATCAGAGATCTCAATGGGTCCAAGTTCTCCAGCACATTCAGGATGACTCAGCGGGCAGCTCTGCCTATCAGGTCACCATGGAGCCTTTTAAATCTAGACTCTTCCATCTTGGCCAGGGATTCTTCTTGGTGTCCATTTGGTGAACTTTTTAATACTATTAATTTCGGCCGCACACTTTAAGGAGTCAGATGGCTTGAAATAGCATTGTCAGTAATGCGGGGACGTGACCGTTGCCATCTTATGAGCAGGTCTCCAGGTACAAGAGCTTCCTGTGTGCAGTTGCCATCGGCTCGCTCACTGCCCCTTGGAGCTTTCTGTCAGAGAACAGGAAAAACTGCTGTGTTTTCAACAACATGCGACCCTGGCTTTAAATTCTGCTCCTGTCCTTTCTCTCACCAAGTCCTGCCCTGACGGCCATTGGGCCTGGCAGCAGTGCTTCAGAACTGTGTTTCTTAGGGGTACGTTAGCTGTGGATCCAGCTTCAGGTGATAGGAGGTAGAGCCAGGTCTCTCCACGGTGGTGTGCCCATTAAGAAGGGTCCCAGGTTCCGTTTGAAGACTGCAGAGAAAAGCCAAGGCTGTGGTATGCTGAGGTGGGGCTGCTCGCCCTTTCTCATTGACCTGCTTCCCTGCCATCAGCCACACACACTGTTTACCTGTGCCTACCTCCAGAGCCCTGGGCAGTTCCTCTTGGCATTCATAGGCTCCCTCTGGTTAGTTTTTGCCTGCATAAGCCAGGCTCCTGGCTTTCACTGGACATTGTGTCATGGATGCATCTCACAATCTGAGTAGTGAGATAGTCTACCAGAAAACTGTAGATGACGTACACTGTGAGAATTTGAGGCCTTTCAGGGATTTAGACTCCATGCTGCATTCCTGAGAGTAGAAGAGCATTGGATTAAAAATCCCTTCTCTGTTGTTAAGTTCTTCATTGAGCACTTGGGGAACAAGTGAAGTCTCTAAAGGAAAAATGTGGTACCCGAAGCCAGGCCTCTCCTCTCTCCTCTTCCACCATGTAGAGATGGAGTTCTTCCTGCTACGTCTGGCTAGGCTTCCACCTGGGAATCTGCCTAAGACTTGCCTGTGCTCTTACAGCCCAGAGGTATCGTGCCTTTCAGAGAAGCCATGAGGGCAGATTCCTCTGCACAAAGTGGGTGCGTGGGATGTAGAAGATGTGAGTGTGAGCCTCCTGGGTCCTAGTGGATACTGCTCGTTTCCTTTGAGAGCTGCCATCTGTCCACAGCCACCCCTTCTGACATTGTGAATTAGGAGTGTGGAGTCAGTCCTCTAGCACTGCCAGAACTCCATTATTACCTCCTGAGCTGCTTGCCACCTTTGAGGAGTAAAGCCATCTAAAAAACCTAATTACTATTTATTTACTTGCCATCTTATAGATAGATAGTTGCCAGGTTCTGACTCTGCTCCTGACACGAGCCATGTACTATGTGTGATGTAACTCCAGGGACAGTCTGGAGCCAACTGTCTCTCGGCTTTGTCACACCTGGGTTTCAGGAGCCCTCTCAACATGAGCATTGTGTGGAATTTGCTTTCCCTTGGAGGGAATTCCTCCTGCTGAGAAGTTGGGAAGAAAAAGTAGAGCCGGGAGCCTCTTTCTATAACCAGGAGACTGTCTAAACGTCAGAAAATTCATGGTCTCCATATGCGTCATTTCTCCTGGCCAGCTCTGATGGTGAGAGAGCCGAGGAATGGTTCAGCTTAGTTCCAAAGTGGCCCAGGCGTCAGGGTCAGGCACAGTCCCAGCTCTGTCCCTCACCAGATGTCAGAGTGTGGAGAAGTGGCCCATCCTCCATAGGTAGGAATGAACTTTCTTCCTCCATGTACTGGCTGCTCAGATGATCGCTGTGGGTGTGTATAAGTACTGGGCAGTAGGCTAGGAGCTTAGTCACAGAAGTTCTTACAACCATATTTTTCCCTTAAAATGCTGTCCTGTTGGATGTATCTGAGTTCATAAGTTAGTTTTTAGCATACTAATTTGAGAGTTTCTGTCAGTCATTCAGTCTATGAACTCATTGTAGCCTGCAGCACCGCGTGGTATGTGATAGCCCTGAGGACTCGGCAGACTAGTCTAATGATAGTGAGGTTGAGGCCGGCAGTGTGGGGAGTAGAGGCTGTCGGGCCTGGCCGCTCACCACAAAGCAGAGGCCTTGCGAAGACTGTTCTTTGGACATACCTTGTGGGAGGAGGTCCGGAGGGGGACCTGGAAGGCTAGATGACAGCCAGATGAGGAAGGACGTAGAAGAGTGGGTGCTAAAGCCTAAGACAAGGAGGCTCTCACCCCAAGAGAAGGCTCACTAGAGAGAGACCAAGTTGTAAGTTTGCTCTAACAAAATGACTGTTGGGACGCTGGACATGGTAGCAGATGCCTGCAGTCCTAGTAAGTACTTGAGAGGCTGAGGCGAGAGGCTTGTTTTTGGGACCATTATGGCAGATTTATGCCCTCTGAACAGAGCTCAGGGCTGCTGTCCACCACTGTTCATTCTCTCACCCCGTATGGAAGATAGAAGATAGTCCTGAATTAAGCCTTGAGAAGTGAACTCCAGGCTAGTCATGATGACTCGGGCTTGTAATCCCAGCACTCAGGGAGGCTAAGGTGGGCGGATTGCCTTGACTTAGAGACCAACCTGAGTCTAAGCCAGAATGAGATCCTGTTTCAATAAAACAAAAAAAGTTAAGTTCTAGGTCTGATGCCCTCAGCCAAAATGACCATTGGACAGTATGGCAGTTGGAGTGTCCACTCTGCCAGCCTAGTAGTGAATGGGTGAGTATGAGTGAACCAGATGGACTGCTGGCAGTTTACTGGAGTTCCCACTCTCACAGCAGACCTCAAAGTGTAAATCGCACTGTCTGTATTTCCAAAAAACGGGAAGGGAGGGAGGCAAGGGTCATGATTGTGACTAGGAGGTGGAAGCTGGCAAGAGCCCACCAAGGCTCTAATGGTCATCGTCTAACAAGCATTAGTAATGGGCTAGCTGCTCTGACTCCAAACCAGATCGTCTTTACTGTTCTTGTTGAGGCAGTAAAAAGTGCCTCCTCCATCCTCCTGTAAGCATGTGCTGTGGCTTCCCTGGAAAAGTGTGCCTGTCTTATGTTTCACCTGCTCATCTACTGAAAACACAGGCAGAAAGCAACAGGGAAAAGCCACCTGAGGCTGGAATGGCTGCCAGGTCATCAGGGAGTATTCGAGAGAAGCCAAGTTCCAAACTGGGAAGAAGTCCTCAAGCGGACCTTTTGGGGAATCTTTAATCCTGTTACTCGTAGGGGAGCAGAAGCATCCAGTGAAGCAGTAGGCCTCAGAGATCTGAGTTTTCTCTCCAGAGTTCATGCTCCTTATGTGTAGACTTCGGGTCTGGTTAATTTTGGTGCATGCTGGTTTTGTTTGTTTTTGATTTTTGAATTGAAAACATTTTTTTTCCCATTTAATATGTTCTGATCATGGTTTCCCCTTTCCCAGCTTCTCCCAGATCCTCCCCACCTCTTCACCCACTGAACTCCATTCATTTTTTCTTTCTCTCTTTAGGAGGAAACAGACAAATTAAAAAAAAAACAAACCAGAATTTAATCCAAAACAAAAAACCAGGAGAAACTCATACATACAGAGAGAGACACTCAACACACAAAACACATAAAAACACAAAATCAGAAACCATAATGTGCAAAAGACCAGTAAGGTAAAAAGAAAAAAAAATCTCCAAAAATACCATTGAGTTTGTTTTGTGTTTGCCATCTACTGTTGGGCATGGGAGGCGGGGGTGCCCCTAGGTGTAGTTTATATACTCGAACTCCATTGGAAAAAACTAGGTTTCCTTTGGCAAGCCTTTGCCAACTGAAGCTAGCTTCTTGGTTAGGGATGGAGGCTCTGTCTGGTCCCCCCTCTCATGGAAGGCCTTGTTTCCTTGGTGTCATCCATATCTGCTGGCTCTTAAAATCTTTCCACCTCCTTGTCCACAAAGAATGAGATCTTTCATTGTCTGTGTACGACCCAATTGTGGTCCCTTCGTTGGTTCCCATCTACTGTAAGAGAAAGCTTCTCTGATGGCTGAACAAGACACCAGTCTATAGGCGTAGCAGAAAGTTGATAGGAGTCATTTTATTGCTGTGTTTCTTTAGCAGAAAAATTTGGTATTTGGTTTTCCTCTAGGCCTGTGACCTGCTTCTCCAGTCTCAGGTTCTTGGCCACCCAAGCAGTGTCAGGCATGGGTTCCATCGCATGGAGTGGGTCTTTAATCCATTCAGATAGTGGTTGGTTGTTCCCACAGTGTTTGTTCCAATTGCAGGCAGGTTACCATGGTAGATCACAGGGTTTGTAGCTGGGTGTGCGGTTCCCTTTCTCCTCCGGTAGCATGCAGAGTACCTTCCAGTACCATGAACACTTGTCAATAGGGGTGAAGGCTCTGCTTAGGTACCAGGTTGGCTTCCCCGTGTTCAAGGAGATATGTAAGTGTTGTTTGCAGCAGTAGGGCTGTACCATCAGCTGGTAGAAAGCAACCAGGATCCTTCACAGTATCCTGAGTTGTTGGGGGCTTTCCATGGGGCCCCTTTAACCCATTCCTGGCACCGGAAGTTTTGCTTGGTGGAGAAAACTACATAGGGAGGGCATTTCTCCTCCATTGTTTGACTCCATTTAGATTTCTTTCTTATATGTATATATTATAAGATGCTTCTACAGTAGTCAGTCTCCATATGACCCCCTCCAGTGGTCCTCAGTGTTAGTTGTCCCTCCCATAGTTCCTTCCATATTCCTCTCTTCCCTTCCCTCCTCCCTTCAGTTTAATCCTCCCATTCCACCCCTCTCCCCCAATCTGTCAGTAACTCTGTATTCTATTTCCCCTTCCTTGGGAGATGCTTCCCTTGCTCTACACCTAACCTCTTTGCAGAGTGCATGCTTTTATGTAGAGATGTTGGGTCTGGTTAATTTTGGTGCATTCTGGTTTTTATGTATCCGTTTTGTTTGTTTTTTTAATAATAGTTAAACGTAAGGAAAAAAGGTGATTCTTGGTTTTGGTCCTAAGCCAAAGGTCCACATCTAAGGATGGCCCTTCTTGCTGACTGTTTTTTGAGGCAACACAGGGCATCATGTATCCAGAAGTCTGTGTGTGTGTGTGTGTGTGTGTGTGTGTGTGTGTCTGTCTGTCTGTCTGTCTGTCTGTATTTCAGTATGTGTGTAGGCTTTCCCTCTTTTGTTTTTTTTTTTTTTTGTTTTTTTTTTTTTTTTAGATTTACTCATTTTATTTCATGTGTATGACTGCTTTGCCTGCATGTATGTATGTGCATCATGTGCATGTCTAGTTTCCATGGCGGTCAGAAAAGAGCATAGGATCCTATGAAACTGGAATTATAGTTGCTTGTGTGTACTGGTACTCAAACCCAGGTCCTCTGGAAGAGCAACCAATGTTCTTAACCACTGAGTCATCTCTCCAGCCCCAAGGATCTCCCTCTTAAAAGAACATCAGAGCTTAATCATGGGATCCCACCCAAATGACTTATGTAATCCTAATTACCTCCCAAAGGCCTCATCCATCCAAACACCCCAAGTTTTCACCTGTTACCTTGTAAGGACTTTAACCTCCACCCTAAGCTATAGAGACAAACCATATTCCTGCTTTCTACCACACAGCTTTGTAACTTATGTATTCCACTTGACTCATTAACAGGCTTCCCACTGATGCACAAATGCCACCCATCTCTCATTCTTCACTATAACATTTATTTAGTCTCTAGTTTGGGACATTGGAAGTAATTTCCCATAATTGAACATCTTTGTTTGTGAATTCTTTCTCATGTTTAGAGTTAGAGGTGATAGCTAGGTTTCTAGAAGTGAGCTATCAGGCTCTAGCTCTCAGCAGACCTGACATTCTGAAAGCATCTTTCCCAGCTGCTTCCCATCCTCCAGCAGGTTGGGAGATGCCTTTCCCGTGGTGCCTACAATTGCTTGTGATGGCTGAATGGCTGAAGGTACATTCAGAGTCTAGCTGGAGACACAGGCCAAGGAAATGCACACATTGGATACGTCCGAAGCTTCTGTAGGCCCTATACTTTATACTCATTCTACTCAGAGCCCAAAAGAGATGGAAGACTTTAGAGGAAGAGACAGAGGCAGACAGGTCCACTCTGGTGTCACTTTTGTGATTGAGCTAGGCCACCTGTAAGACATGAGTCTTATGGGACCATTGTCATCTGGCTGTACTGACCGCAGCTCCAGTGGAGAGGGTACACACTGGGCTGGGACCAGGACATACTTGTCAAGCTGCAGACAATGAGCTCGGTGTGTCCATGGAGCAAGGAAGCCACTGAAGGGTTGCAAGCATACAGGGAAGGGCTTGTTTGGGCCAGTCATTGGGTGAAACTGTGCACCTTGAAAACTTTAGTAGAACATCGCTGCCCGGATGACCTGCCTTGCCTAAGACAAAGCTATACTTAGCTATGTGATTAAGTGGCTCAGAATATGGAGCTGACCCAATACTAATCTCTATTGGCTTTTGTGTGCTAGGTTTCCTTGAAGGGCAGCTTCTTGTCTTATTCCTGAGGCCTGGCACCAAAGCAGTTCCCAAATAGCAGCCAGTGCTCACAAGACCAGGCATTCTTCTAAGTAATACAGTAACACAAAATGATGTTTCAGGCAACAGCGGACAATGTACAATGGTGGTCCCATAAATACTGTCATGTTCAAGCAGCTCTACTTTCTTATATCATTAAGCCATGAATAACTGAATTTATGTAATCTTCAAAACATCTTATGACATAGGTGTAGATTATGAGACCAAAGAACAAAGGGCTTGAATTTGCACACAGCCAGCTGAGAGCCTGTTTACTAAGACTGTTTTGTCTCCAGAACACTCAGTCATAGCCCCAGTAGATGATGCTGTGGGCAGAATGGGTCCTATTCACTTGCTTCTGGGAGACCTTTCTGAGTCCAACTGACCTGGGAGGAGAGGGTAAATGTGGTCTCTTTAAAACTTGCTGGCTAACTTAGTGTAGGTTCTCAGATGCTGAGTACCATTTTCCCATTTGTAAAGGACAGCGAAATCTTACAAGGGTTGCTGTGAGGCTTATGCCAGTAGTTAGGGATGAGAGTGGAGAAGAAAGGCTAAACAGAACCAAGACCATCAGGGTCTGTTGGGAACTTCTATCTGGAATAGGTCCTATAGAGTACAGGGATGCTGGAGTGGGAAGAAGGTAGAGGATTTGTGATCAGATTGCTGATGGAGCCAGTATGCCTAAGTTCCCTCTTCCAGGGTCTGCCCTTAGTCATTGTGACTTTGACCACATCAGTTTCCTTACCCGAGAAATGAGAGTGTGTCTTTCCAGATGGCAAGAGTTAGTGGCTCAGCTTACTCCACATCAAGTACTTAGAAAACCCAGCTCACACAGCTTCAGGGTCAGTTTGGTTTGGGTGCTGGCCCTGTACCCTCACCCACTGATCCAATGTCCACTTTTGCCTACCTTCTGTCTTCCAGGTCGATCCTTCGGGACCCACAGTCTCATCATGTCTCGGACAGGATGGCAGAGGGTACAGGTGGTGGCGATCTCCTGACAGCTGGACCTCCCACAATGTGAAGCTTTGGCTTGGGTTTCCCACGCTACCCTTTTCTTTTTCCTTTGTTATAATAATAATTATTATTTTAAACATTAAACCATCAAGACTTCTGAAGAGCAGAAGGCTACACTCTGGACAGGCACCTTTGTATTGTTTGAGTTTTTGTTTTGTTTTTAAGAACATTGAATGTGGGCAAAGCTTATGCATATATTCACCGTTAGTCCGTTAATTTCTTAAGTTAGGAAACAATTTTAGTTTTATCTTTCATGTTCTGTTTTCTTTCTTACACATCTTTCAGTTTTGCTCTAGCATCCCACTTCCCAAAAAAGTTCTATCTACCCCGAGTTTCGGTGTTTCTCCTGGAAAGGGATACGAAGATACAAGGAAGCAGCCTCCGAGTTCCCTCCCTACCAGACGTGGGAGCTCTTGGACTCCTTGGATGGGCTGGTCCTGGCCAGCCCTCAGGCCTCAGTCAGGATCAGAGATGAAGAAGCTCTCAGAAGAGGAAGACCAGGGTTTGGCCAGAAGGACTCTAAAGAAGACCTAAACCATGGGTTTGGTTCTCTTTAAGTTCTTGAGAGCCCCAGGCCACACCAGGACTCACTGTAGCTGGAATTGCTTCCTTCTGCCCTTTCTAAGCGGGGTCCCTGAGGAAGGAGACCGAGAGTGATCATCCCATCACTTGGGGATAAAGACCCCACCCCCACCCCACTTGCACAAGCCTAACTTCTATTAGGACTGTTGTGCCGACCCTCGTCACTTGGTCTTCCTTGGCCTCTGGCCACTGCTCTGAGGCCAATACCTTTTTCCCTGGATTTTGCCTCCTAGATTATCTTCCCAGTGTGCTGCAAGTCCAGCCCGTCATAGAGACTACCTAGCCCCAGTTTTGACCATTGCAGAGTACCCTCAACTGGCTGCTGCCATCATTTCACTTTCCTCACAGTGAAAGGTGTGCCCTGTGTATCAGGATCCATGGTGTCACTCACCACCGGGTGATACTGTCAAGCGCCATCTCTCTTACCCCCAGGGACTTTGTGTTAGGTGATCACCCTCTTTGTAACTGTTGTCTAATGAGAAGAGAAAGGACCTGCCTTGAATAGGGAGGTATGAGGCAGACAGGGATGCCCATGTGGCTACTAGAGGGCCCATAGAGCAGCTAGCCGTCTTAAAGCATCCCAACCTAGATCCCCATGACTCTGCTGTCTGTTTGCATAGCCTTTCACTCTTAACTCCCTGCAGTGTTCTTACAGCCTCCTAAGGGAAGATACCTTCCCTCCAGCTGCTTCATGGACCCTGTCATTCTCTCTGGTGCATCCCTCAACTTGGACGCACCTTCGGTTGCTCCAAAACTTTTCCAGATTGTTCACCCTGTTCTGGTCACATGAGATGGGGTCTCTGGACAAGGAAGGAAGGTATCTATCTGTTCATTCTTGTTTATCTTCCTAAACTAGCATAGGATGGTTAGGGAAGTGAGAGGCCAAGGAGAGCTTTTCTTCCAGCAGCTGTCCCTTGGTCCTGTAGTGTGGGGAAGGCCATCACAACACCGAACCCTGATCAGCTCTGTCCACTTGCATTTTCCAGCCTTCTCTCAGGCAACTCAGCACCAAAGTTTCTTCCTCCTCTTGGCCAGAGGTCAGCTGCTGTTCCTGTGGGTACATGGCTGCAGGTGGTAATGTAGGCCCTTACCTTGTGCTGTACTGTGATAGCATCTTGTCTCCTTGAGTGACTTTGTAAGCAGCCTCCTGAGCCTAATCAGAGTAGCACTGGGAGGGTGGGAGCAGCAGCATCCCCTAATTGCAAAGTCCATTCCATTTCTGTTCCACGCCCCTCCTTCCCCTGGGTGCTGCTGTCTCTTTGTGCCTGAGCAGATGGGAAAAGCAGCCTCTGAGCTCAGGACCCCACACTTCCTGCCGTAGTCCTGCTCTGGGTTCCTAGCAAATCACTAGTCTACCTACCTTTCTCTTTCTCTTCCCCGTCTCTTAGCTCTCTACAATCAAGACTTGGGTTACAGTGCTTTCCCACCGTACTTTCTTGGTGTCAAAGTAGCCCCCATAGGTTGCGGTTGGGTAGCCTGGTGAGGGGTAGCCTGCTTCCCTGCACCTTATCTTCCATGCTCCCAGCTGGTTCTGGCCTGATGGTTGCACCTCTATCGCTGGCTCAGATGAGAGCCAGGTCTTGAGCCCCAAGTGCCTGTTCCTGGTTTTGTTGTTGTTGTTGTTTTGTTGTTGTTGTTTTTTGTTTTGTCCCCCCTCCCTCTCTTGCAGTCTATGCTATCACCTACCAGCCAGATGGAAGCTGGCCTGGTGACACGCTTGCTGTGCTATGGCCAGTGAGTCAGCCCCCGGTGGGCTCTGTAGTCTTCCCAAAGCCTGGCTCTCTGTCTCTCTTAGGGATCAGCATCCTTGTCCTCTCTTATTCCCCTCTGCCTCTCTATGGGTTGCAGACCTGCCAGTAGCTCTGTGGGGCATCATCTCACGTGCCTCCAGGTTCGTTAGATCTGTCCACATTCTAGAAGTTGCAGAACTTCTAACATTGGTCCCTTTTCTTGGGTGTGAGGATTGCCTGTTGGGAGACTGTCCTGGCCTGAGTTCTCTGTGCGCTCAGAGCTCAGCTCCCTGTGAGTGAAGGACAGATCATAGTGCCTTATTCCATTGTCCTCCTCTGTCCAGACTCTGCCAGAAGCAGGTGGCTGTCTTCTCTGTGTCCATTCGTCACTTGTACTCATACTCTCCCACCTGTATATAGCCACAGGGGACGGAAAACTCTGAGCCCCCACCCACCTCCTGTGGGCTGTAGCCAGACACACCTCCCTCTTGCCTCTGTGGCCCTTCCAGCAGCTCTAGACCAGGACCAAATGCTGCTGCCCACATATGCACACTGCCTTTGTCCCTCCCTGTTCATACCTCTAGCCAGGAAGACACCGACTGTACCATGGAAACTGGCTCCAGCTAACCCCCTTCTGGTCATAGGAGACTAAGGGTCAGGCTTCAGCCTCACCTAGCTCTAGGGCATTGGGCGGGGAGTAGGAACTCCAGTCCCACCTTGTAGGCTTTGCCCTTTGGCTGCCTGAGGGATGTTTTAATGTTTACTTAAAGAAATACCCTGTTTACAGCTGGAGGAAAAGTGCGCCCACTCTAGGTGAAGATCTGACTCTGGGTAGGGCCTGGCCTCCCTGTGGCACTGCCAGTGGTGACTCCGGTGGTAGAGAAGGCGGATCGATGCCTGGAGTGAGCCCAGAGGCCCTTGACTCCCTGGCTTCCTAACCCCGTGGTGCTAAGACCACTCCCTGTCCTCTTCAGAGCCTTCTTGCCCCAACAGTCCCACCTCCGTCATTCCTTCCTCCAAGATTTTCAGCTCTCTAACATATCACTATTTTAGAAAACCAGTGTTTGCAGCAATAAGGTTATATTGTTTTTGTGTGAATCTTTTTCCAAGAACAGGAAAAGAACATTGTGGGAATCTTTATGCTATTAGCTGTTTACTGTGTTCGAAGACAGCATAAAAGGATGGATTGTATGTGGGTTTTAACCTTTAGGTATCGTTTGCAAACTTGGGAAGAGCAAGAGTCTAACTGCTATCCTCCAAGGAGGGAACGTTACTGCCCTGCCTTATTCCGTTGCCCCCCTCAACCCTGCTCACCTCACGTGAGCTCTTCCCACCTCGTCTCTTGCTCGTTTGCCCCGCCTTCCACATCTGGGGGCACTAGTGGCTCAACTCTAGGTGGGTCTTTGGGTTATCCCTACCCTTGACTGGGTTCTTTTCTCCCCGTCTGGCAGCTCCAGACAGCTGCTGGGAGTCTACCTCAGAATTGGCTAAGCTTGGTTATTCAGCTCTCCAGGCCAGCAGACTCTGGAAGCTGATGCCTCTGCCTTTGCTGATTCTGAGTTTGTCATATAGCCTTCAGGTCAGCATAGGGTTGACTTTGAGGGAAAGGAGCCTTGTCTGGAAACATGCTCTGGGAGGGGAGCCCAGTAGGTGTTCTATAGCATTGGCTGATGTCAGCATCCACAGCCATCTCTGAGGGACACATCTACTGCCATTGGTTGCCTAGGGGCCCCTCGGATTGAGGGGAGTACCAGGAGTGAGCCTTTTTTTTTTTTTTTTTTTTTTTTTTTTAAATCCAAGTGAGATCATAGGAAGAAGGAAACCTACTTAGGGGATTTTTTTTTTTTTTTAATTGCATCCCAAAGGCTACTTACCATCAAAACCGGAGGATATTTCAGTTATTCTTAATGCTCATGTGGGTCAGACTTGGTTTTGAGGGAGATTAAAGCCAGGCACAAGGTTAGTTTCAATACTAGTTAATCTAATTTTCCTTTTTTTTTTTTTTTTTTTTGCACAGAAGCTGGTAATATAGGACCTATGTGTGAACAACTTTATATGAATATTTTTTGTACTTGGCTTACTTGGGTTGGTATGATACATTATATTTAAGTTCTTTGAACACTGTGGATCCCCCTATTGTGTATGAATGACTGAAGCTTTGTAAATTAAGGGACGTTTGTGTGAATAAAGTTATTTGATGGGGTCTAAAAGCCATATGCTATTTGCAAATGAGTGTTTTGTGATTTTGTTGCTGCTGGTTTGGATGAGTGGAAAGGCCACAGCATTGTTATTGGGGTTAGGGTTAGAGCCCTGTGGCACCTTGGGCGAGCTAGACTTGCTGACCTGCCCTCGACAGACCAATTAAAGTAATAATGAAAAGCTTGCCAGCTGGGACAAATAAGAGCCTTGATGCACCTCTGTCTTTCCACGTGACGTGGAAGTACTGATGGCTACCGTCAGCAAGCAAAGACAAAACAAGAGCTGAACACTGGGCCAGCATGGCGTTCGTCCTCAACACTGTAGTACCTTTCCCTTAAGAGTAAGCTTTGGGATTCTAGTAGAGTCTGGAAAGCTGAGCTGGCACTGTGCAGCACTGTTGAAGCTCACCTGTCTAATAAAGATTAATGTTTGACATGCAACCTACCATTGTGGGTCTTTCCCAAGGAGATCTGTGAGTCCTGCAAGAAACAACAAAAACAAAAGGAAAACACAAAAGGAAAGAATCAGGACACCGGGATACGTGTTAGAGGAAAAGACTTCTGATACAAACTTGGACGGTGTAAACTCCGTTCCAGACCCTGGATACAGGGACAAAGCAAGGGAGTCTTCTCTCCTTGAGCCTGGTAGTGAGCTGGCACTTGAGGGTAACCCACAAGTTTAGTGGGTTATGTTTGTGTTTCTGTGTGTGTGTGCCCTAAGATTTATTTTTATTTTATGTATATGAGTGTTAAGATTTTTTTTAAGAGGCATGCACCACTAGACCTGGTTTTTGTCTAACTTTCCAAGAGGCTATATATTATTTGTAAACTTCCAATAAATGCATTTTGTCATATCCCCTTGTAGTTAGTTGAGTAGGTGTGAAATGTGCAGTGAGAGGGAGGGAGAATAGCCAGGGGTTTCTTTAGCTCTGACTCACCTGGCAGGATTAAAGGGCTACAGATGAGCGTGCTGTTTACTAGCCCTTTAACCTCGGGTCACTTCTCTCTGACTTCACTTTCTCACCCACAAAGTAGTAAAGAACCATGTAATAGGATGACTAAAAGGACTGAGAAAGCCTTTGTTTACAGGAAAAACATGATGCCCTTTCTCTTCCATGAGCATTCTTTCCCAATCTTGTATCCTTGACACTGGAGTTCGGGCAGTATTTAAAAAGGAAAGAGGAGGTTGTGGCACATGTGTGGGCATGGCTAACATGAAGCATTAGACACCTGGAACAAAGTAGGAAAGCACTGTGCTCCAAGGACTAGAGGTGTGTCCTTTAGACCTTTGGGGGAGAGATCTAAACTACCCCATGTCATAGTTACTTGTTTGGCACTTTGTTAAATAACCCGAACAGAAGCAACTTAGCAGGTTGTGGGGGTGCACACCTTTCACCGCAGCACCAGGGAGACAGGCGGGATCTCTGGGTTTGATCCAATCTCATGTGTATAACAAGTTCCAGGCTAGCCAGGGCTACTTAGGGGATGGGGCGGGGCACAACTGAAGGGGGAAAGGCTATTCTGACTTTAAATTTGAAACAAGTTCCAGGCTAGCCAGGGCTACTTAGGGCATGGGACGGGCCACACCTGAAGGGGGAAAGGCTATTCTGACTTAGTTTAAACTTGAAAGGTTGAAAGTCAAGATGCGAGAGCTTCACGCAGCTGAGGGCATCTACAAAGGGAAAACGGAACAATGGATGTATGCATGCAAAAACTCTGGTTTTCTCCACCTAAGTCCAGGATCACTAGTCCGCAGAGTCTTTCCACATCTGTTAACCAAGAAAATCCCTCACAGGGATGCAAGTCTACACTGACCCCAACTCTACCCCTTGTCAACTTGACACAACACTAAACTGTAAAATGCATTCAGTCCAACTTGAAAAGTCTCCATAGTCTTTAAAGATCTTCTGTGATTGTGTGTGTGTGTATGCATGTGGGGGTGCACACATGTACATATGCCTGTCAGGGCACACAGAACAGGTAAAGACCTACTAAGGCACCTCATAACACCCCCCCCCACACACACACACACACATAGTCTTTTAACAATTTCAGTGCTTTAAAAGTCTAAAGTCTTAAGTGACCAACCTAGAATGGCATAGAATAAATATTTTTTTCTCCCATAAGGGAAGAATCTGGGCATAACAGCAAATGGTCATGCCAAAGCAAGACCTAAACCCAGTCCAGCAAATACCGAACTCTGAAGCTCTCTACTAGTGTCCAAGGCTGGGATAAAATTGGCTGATATCCCAAGGTATATATGGGTAGCCACACCCCTTCAGCTCTGTGGCCTCTCCAATTGGTCCCCATTCATTTTTACAGCTTGCCTTGGCTGACATCCCACAATCCATCTCCAGTATCCTGGGGGTCTTCATTGCTTCGCTTTCATAATTGCACACAAATGGCCTCTCAGGACCTCTTTCCAGGGATTCTGACCCTGCCAGAGATTACCTGGCCTCAGCTGCTCTCAGTGACTCCTTCAGTCTTGTGTTTTTCATGCCTTCAAAACCAGTTGATGGCTGGAGAGAGAGATGGCTCAGAGGTTAAGAACACTGGCTGTTCTTCCAGAGGTCCTGAGTTCAATTCCCAGCACCCACGTGGTGACTCACAACCATCTGTAATGAGATCTCTCCCTCTTCTGGTGTGCAGACATACATGCAAATAGAACACTGTATACATAATAAATAAATAAATCGGGGCTGGAGAGATGGCTCAGAGGTTAAGATCACTGACTGTTCTTCCAGAGGTCCTGAGTTCGATTCCCAGCAACCACATGGTGGTGTCTCACAACCATCTGTAACAAAAAATCAATCAATCAATCAATCAATCAATCAATCAATCTTGAAAGAAAAAAAAACAAACAGTTGACAATACTGCCAGCCGCTTGGTTTGGAGCCTCGGATGGGGACACCTTTACTATGGTTCCAGTGCAGCACAAGTTTCTGTTAATGGCTCTTCTCTCTGACAATTACAGCATTTTGCTGTCTACACATTCTTTACCCGAAACTTAAAGCTTGCTCACACACCTTTCCTCTGCCAAACAAATGAGCACATGGTCTTTACATTGAGCTTCCTTCAGCTTCTTAGGATATGGACAGAATGAAGCCAGACTCTTGGCCAAAATATCACATGAAAGGCACCTAGCCTAGTTCCAGATAGAGTCGTTTGTCCCCTCAGAACTCATGAGATGGGCCAATATCTGCATTTCTTGGGATTTTGGTCTTCTAAGCTCCCATCAGAACAGCTCATTTTGCTTTTAGTACTTGAGAGCTTTCTAGTCCAAAGTCTCCAATTCTTCCACTTTTGTCCCATAAAACAGTCTCAAAGGCCTAAGAACCACCAGGTCAGGTTTGCCACAGCATTGGCCCCACTTGGTACCAATTTGTGTCTCAGTTTCTTTTCTGTTGCTATGATAAAATACCCTGAGAAAAGAAACTTAAAAGGAGGAAGTTCACGGAGTGAGAACTTCAGGGTGGCCAGAGATTGAAGCAGATGATCACATCACACCCACAGTCAGGAGCAGAGACAGTGAATGCATACATGCTGGTACTCAGCTCTGTTTCTCCACAGTCTTCTGCACAGAGAATGGCCCCACCCACAATTAAGATGGGTCTTCCTCCATCTGCCAACATAAATAATCCCTCACAGGTATTCCCAGAGGCTCATCTTCTAGGTGATTCTAGATTCTGTCAAGTTGACACCACTGACTATCACACCCAACTAAGTCATGGTCCTGTTAGTGGAAGGAGTTACCCAAAACCTCACTAATCCTGCCCCTACCCAATTCTATCTGCTCTTCTGCTTCAGCCTCTGGCTTAGTGGTTGATAAATATTTGCTTCCAGCCTACTCACTGCTGTTCAGGAGCTTCTGTTCCAGAGGAAGAAATTGGGAGACTATATAGGCACATTGGTCTGGCAGGCTGGACCAGAGGGAGACAGAAATGAGGCTCTGGAACATCTGGGGGGCATGGAGGAGACAAAGCCTGGGTGACTGCCCTGTCCACCCTACTGCTTAGCCAGAATCCCACTCCAGACCCTGCTTAGCCTGCAGTCTCCACAGCTCAGGTCTCCCTTCTGGCCTTCCATCTTGAAGCCTTGCATGAGGTCTTCTTATCATCATATCCATGCCTGAGGTTCCAAAGGAGCTCCTATGTCATTGAGACCCATCGTGGTCAGTATCCACACAATTTCCTTCTAAGTCAACAGAGCAGGCCACACGATAGCCCTTAGTTCTCCTGCTTACTTCTTGAGCCTTGCCACCCAGCATCCTCTCTGTCTCTGCTTCCAAGTAAGTCATCTTGGCTTTCCTGCTGTCCCTCAGCACACAGAACTTTTCTATCCTGAGCCTTTACACTACGGTTCCCTCTACCTTCAATACATTGGTATTCCTGCTTCATACAGGAGGTCTGTTCATGTCACCTGAGACCCTTCCTGACTTATTTAAAGAAACATGTCCCCGCCATCACTGACTCTTTAACATGCTTCATTTTTCTTAAAGTACATCACTACCACAGTGGACTATATAATGTACTTATCTATAATTTATACACAAATGTATATGTCATCAAGATATAGCTATAAATATATATATGTGGAGCACAGTCCCAGCTGATAGGCCTATAACACAGCTTTTTGAGCCTAAGACTCAGATCATTGTGGAAGAAGGGGCGGAAAGATTGTAAGAGCCAGAGAACAAGGAGTTTGCTGTAATAGTGTGTCTTGAAGGAATGTCAGAAGCCACGCCCGTAAAGTCTCACCAACATGACTGCCTAAACATGAACTGAACAAGGACAACGGTGGATGTGCTAACACTGATGCAAGAAAGCTCCTGGGCCCTCAGCCCTACACAAGAACAGACAACTAAGAAATGCTGAGTGGAGTGAACGGTATCCACTCAGGACACCCCAAGATCAAGTCTCAGCACAAAGGAGATTTATTTGCCCCAGAGGGACAGAGGGCAGGGAGTAAGAGACAAAGACAGGAGATAGAGGACAGGGAGAAGGGGAAGGGAAGAAGGGAGAGGGGGCAGGGGTGTTTGTCCTGGAGGCGGGAGACAAAGGACTACCTCTGGCTAAAGAGGAGACAGATGTGGCTCATAGAAAATGGTGGCTTATAAAGGTAAAAGGAGAAATCCTATGTTAGGATGAGGTGTTTAATTTTTTTTTTTTTAAAGATTTATTTATTATGTATACAGTGTACACCTGCACGACAGAAGAGGGCACCAGATCTCATTACAGATGGTTGTGAGCCACCACATGGTTGCTGGGAATTAAACTCAGGACCTCAGGAAGAACAGCTCTTAACCCCTGAGCCATCTCTCCAGATCGATATGTTTAATTTTAATTGGACATGTTAATTTGGGCAGCCTAAGGGGGCTTTTGATTGCTGGACTTCAATACTTCCATAGCGGGACCTTGGTAGTCAGCCTCAGGAGGAGGAAGTGGCCAAATAAGGAAATAGACCTTGGTGGCTAGCTTTAGGAATGTCATCTAATGGATGGGGGAAGGGCACGGCTTGCCACACAATGTTTGCCATGCTGGAGCTGGCTAGAGTCCCTTCGCCGAGAGTGATAGAAATAGTCGTCTTCAGGAAAGAGCACACCAGTTGATTATCTAATACCAAATGGTCATCCCTGAAAACATGTACATATAAGTAACATTATACAGACTGAGCAAGTTGTGTTTGTGAGTTTAAGAATTTATATGTACACATGCATACATATATACATATGTATGTATGTAACAACAATGTATCAAAAAACAGACCATGAATTTGAAAGAAAGCAAGGAGAGGCTTCTGGGAGGGTTTGAAGGGAGGAAATGGAGGGGGAAATAATGTAATTATGTAATGTAGTTATATTCTCTAAATAAAAAAATTTTAAAATATGTGCATGTCCTTAAAGAATGCCTGGTAAGGCGCATAGTAGACAGTAGCCTGTAAGTGTTAAGCAGATGAATGGAGAGACCCTGTGTAGTCAGAGTCTATTTATTATTCCACAGTGTCAAGGAAAGAACTTGCTTGGGAGCCAGCAGGGCAGATTGTGGCGCTGGGGCGGGAACCACCGAGAGCCTATGAGCCCGCACCCGTTCTCTGCCTGGCTTCAGTCCAGCCAGCCCCAGAGACACGGGGATGAAACGTCTTAGGATATTACCAGGTGTCAGTAGTGATATTGCAGTTTAATATCTCTCATCTGGATCAGGGATCAGCAAACTTACCAGAGGCCAAACAGTAAAAGTTTAGGCTTCGTTGGCCACAGGGTCCGTTGGAGTGTTTCGGCTCTACTGTTGCGATGCCCAGCTGCCACTGAGAATGTGCACACAAATGAGTGGCCTTTACTTATGAACACTGAAATTGGAATTTCGTATTTTCTCCAGAGTGTCAGTTACTCTTACTTCAGCTGCTTAGAACCACACCTGCCTTAATCCCAACACTTGGGAGGCAGAGCCAGGTGGATCTGTGTGAGTTTGAGGCCAGAGCCTGGTCTACAGAGTAAGTTCCAGGCCAGCCAGGGCTACATAAGTGAAAACTGGTCTAAATAAATAAATGAAATAAAGAAATAAATACTTTTGTGAGCAGAGCCTGTGATCTACATAATGATGTGATCTGCATGAGATGGGGCCAGGTCAGTGATGAGTCAGGTTCACAGGAATGAGGATGGTGCCTGTGCCTGTTAAAAGTGGGGAGAATGATCCAAGCCCTGAGATCTGCTCCATGCCCACCTGGTTCCTTGGCTACAGTTCTGAGTAGGGACAAGGGAAGTAGATGGCAGCCACTGTATAGTTCCCTTCTGTGGGAGTGCCAAGTGCCATGACAGAAAACATCTTCAGGGAGGAAAGGGTTTGTCGTGTTATACTTGTGGGTTCATTGGGAGAAACCAGGACAGGAAGTTAAACACTGCTTGCTGGCTTGCTCATTGACTCCTACTTAGCTAGCTTTCATATACAGCCTCGGAACATCTGCCTAGGGAATGGTACTGCCTACAGTGGCCTAGGCCCTCTTAACTATCAAGACAATCCCCCCATATGGGAGATTCAATAATTAGTATTATTCAGTATTATTATTCAGTAATAATAATCAAGACATACCCAAAGGCTAATCTGATGTGGGCAGTCCCTCCATTGAGATGCTCTTCTCGGATGACCCTAGGCTGTGTCAAGTTGACAAGCTGACTAGGACACTTGCCATCTGACATGGCCATGTCTAGAAGTAAAGTGAGAAAAAGCAACTGGAAGAGAAGTCAAGAGTCCTGAATCTAAATCCATCAAGGCCTCCTGGCAACTGTGTGGGAAGTGACAGGCTCACTCTTCTTTGGGGCTAGTAGTGTGGTAGATCCAGAAACCAGGGAATGGGTGTTTAGGTTACCACTCTTTGCTTCATAGTGTTGATGTCTTGAGTATATTATTCTCTGGCATGATTCCTCTAGAAAATGGCAGCAATTCCACTTTGTGATTTTTTTCTGTCATTAATGAGATAGTGAACATATAATTCATATTATAGGATTTGGCATGTGGTAATTAGTTACCCATACAGGGCCTCTATTGACAGTTATATTATATATTTAATACAGATATACAATTCATTTTGGTCATATCCATTCCCATTCCTTCCTTTCTGCTCTCCCCAGCCTTCTCAATATACCCTCCATCACCCTCCCAAGTTCTTGCCTTTTTATTGTTATGACCCACTAAGTCCAATTAGTGCGGCCTCTATGTATGTGGATGTGGGGTCATCCACTGGGATATGTACAACCTACCAATGGCCACTCCCTACTCCTGAAAAGAAAAATGACTCACCTTCCCTCCACACCATCAGTTGCCCCATCCCTCCTTCCCAGATAGGGGAGGGACATCAGGAGACCCTCTCTCCTTCATTATGTAATTTAACTATTTTGATCTTGCTAATTACAACTTGTTCAGATAAATACAGCTACTGTGAGTTCATATAACATCCATGCTGTTGTCCAAAAGCCAGCCTTTCACAGTCCTCCTGTCCTCTGGCCCTCACATTCTTTCCATCCCCACTTCTGCAGTGTTCTCTGAGTCTTGGGTGGGGTAGAGTGGTATAGATATTCCATATATGGCTGAACACTCACTTATTCCTAGCTTTTTCAACATTGTGTGTCTCTAAACTAACCACTATTCTCTATAATAAGTATATATAACAATACAACTGTGATGATATACTGTGTCCCCCAATTGTGCACCCTAGTAAAGCTTATCTGAGTGATCAGAAAAACAGAAAGAAGCCAGCCACATTCTTACCACTTGGAAATCCTCAGCCAAAGAGACCTACTTCCTGTATACCCATGCCTATAAGCCTTTCTGTTCTGCATCTCACTTCCTCTCTCTGTCCAGCTACATCACTTCCTGTCTGTCTGTACAGACCTCCAAACCTCTATGGTTAGTGCTGGGATTAAAGACATGTGTCACCATGCCTGGCTCTGTTCCCCAATGTGGCCTTGAACTCAAAGAGATCCACATGGATCTCTGCCTCCCGAATGCTAGGATTAAAGGTGTGTGCTACCATTGCCTGACTTCTATGTTTAATATAGTGGCTGGCTTTTTCCTCTGATCCTCAGATAAGCCTTCTTAGGGTGCACAATATATTGGGGGGGACACAATATATCACCACACATAACTCTATGGATAGAAACATAAATATGTAGAAGAGAGTTGGACAACATGACCATTTAGCAGGACATCAGTAGGTTCTTCCTTATGGCCTATGTTTTCCCTAGTCATGTATTTTGGCCATGTTTGTGGTACCAGGTGTGAAATTCCTCCTGGAAGCATGTTTCAAGTTTAATCAAGAGAGTAGTTGGTTGGGTCCATAAACTGTCTTGCCGTTAATGAACCAGTGGACACATCTTGCCTAGCAGGTCATTACTCCAGCATCAGGATCCAGCACTGGTTAAAACCATTGATGTAGTACTACCCTGGCAGCTTGCATAGCATTTTCCATCACTGTAAAAGCTAGTGACAGAGTTTGCTGGTCAGCTCATTGGACTTCTCTGTCCTGCATCCAAAGTGAGTATGTCTTCACCAACGGGATCTTAGCATCTAGTTATGAGGGGCAATCGAGCAATGGCAATAGCCTGTCTTGTTTTGGATGGCTCAGAGACCTCCGTGACAAACAACTCATAGGGAGGTAACTTGGTCCTGATGTTGAGAGTTTCACCTAGTAACCTGTTTTCTGGAAGCAGAATTGTTCAAACTCCTTTTTAAAATTATGCTTAAATTAGCTTACAAATTAGTGGAGTTTTTATCAAGCTTCTTCATACATTCTTAGTTTGGATTAACCCAACCTCTACCCCTCAGTTCCCCCTCCCATATCTCCACTTAAACTCTTACTCCTTGTATCTCCCTACCCACTGTTCTATATCACATGTGTTCTGCTATCTCCTCTTTATATACTCTCTCTCTCTCTCTCTCTCTCTCTCTCTCTATATATATATATATATATATATATATATATATATATATATATGTATGTATATATGTGTGTGTGTGTGTGTACACACACACACATTTATCTTGGGTTGTAAGATCATATATTTCCATGTAGCTTCTTCATGCTCACTTCCATTGGTTAACCCTTCCCCTGTCCCCTCAGTTCCCATCCCCATCACTCCATCACCTGCTGGAAGCTTTCTGCCTCATTTCTACTTTCATCTTACCTATAATCCACCCTCCCCACCTTTTAAAGTACGTCCGTCCCCCTCACTGACCTGTCACTAATTTTCTGACTTCTACATGTACTCCACACTAAAACACAACATCGGAAGCTACCACCAACATGTGAAAGAGAACACTCAACATTTGTCTTTCAGGGGCTGGATAACATTACCAAGTAAAAATTCTTCCCAGTTCCATCCATTTAATTGCACACTTCATTATTTCATTTTTCAAAAGCTGAGTAATAGTCCATCGTGTATATGGACCATATTTTCATGTTCCATCTGCCACCGATTCACATCTAGGATGATGTAGTTTACTAACTGTTGTGACTGGAAAAGCAATGAACATGAACATACAGGTATCGCTGTGGTAGAATAGAAGGTCCTTTGGATATATACCCAGGAGTGGTATGACTGGGTCATAGGGTGATTTCCTAGTTTTGAGAAACCTCCAGACTGATTTCCAGAGTGCCTTTACTCGCTGAGACTCCTTTCCCCACAGCCTTGCCTTTGGTGTCATTTCTATCCCTGGTGGTGGCCATTTTGACTGAGATGAGATAAAATCTTAGCATAGTCGTAATCTGCGTTTCCCTGATGGCTGTGGATGCTGAACACTCATTAAAGACTATACTAGCCGCCGGGCAGTGGTGGCACATGCCTTTAATCCCAGCACTCGGGAGGCAGAGGCAGATGGATCTCTGTGAGTTTGAGGCCAGCCTGGACTACCAAGTGAGTTCCAGGAAAGGTGCAAAGCTACACAGAGAAACCCTGTCTCGAAAAACCAAAAAGAGTATACTAGTCACTGTATTTCTTCTTCTAAGAATTTTCTGTTCAGTTTTGTGGCCCAGTTTTTAAGTTAAGTAGTTTGTTTTCTTAGTGTTTAGTTTTGTGAGTGCTTTGTATATTCCAGGCGCTAATCCTGTGTTACATGCATATCTGGCAAAGATTGTCTCCCTCTCTGCAGGCTGCCTCTTCACTTGACTGGCAACTTCCTTTGCTCTACAGGGCTTTTAGTTCCACGAAACCTCATTTGTCAGTTGTTGATCTTATTTCCTTAAGTATCAGAGTTCTCTTTAGAAAGTCCTTTCCTATGCCTAGAATTGAAGTTGCACCCTACGTTTATCAGTAGCAGGTTCAGGGTATTAGGCCTTATGTGGAGGTCCTTCATTCATTTGGAGTTGAGTTTTGTGTAGGGTGAGAGGTAAGCAGTATTCAGTTTCACTTTTCTGTGTGTCCATACACAGGTTTCCCAGCACCATGATCACAGGCAACTTAAGGAAAAAAGTTTATTTTGGCTTATGATCCCAGAGGGTTAGAGTCCATAGTGGTGGAGGAGACGTGGTGGCAGAGAGCTGAAGGAAGAAGCTAAGAGGTCCACATCTCAACAGCATAGATGAAGCAGAGAACATGAACTGGAAGTGAGGCGTGACTGTAAACCCTAAAAGCCTGGCCCCAGTAACATGCCTCGTTTAGCAAGGCTGCACCTCTCTCCATAACCCCTGCTCCCCAGACAGCACCACCAACTTAGAGCCAAGTATTCAAATACATGAGCCTGTGTGTGGCATTTCTCATTCAAACCAAACTTTTATTTTATGAAACTGGAAAATCTAAAAAAAAAATGGGCAAATTACTAGAAGCATACAACTTACCAAAATTAAACCAAGAGGAGATAAACAGATCCACAGCCAGCAATGAGAGTGAAGCAGTAATAATCTCAAAAACAAACAAACAAAACAGTAGGACCAGACGGAGTCTCTGCAGAATTCCACCAGAACTTCAAAGAAGAGCTAACACCACCACTACTCTAATTAGTCCATGAAATAAAAAAGGAAGGCAGTCTTCCAGGCTTTTCTGATGAAGCCAGTATTACTCTGGCGGACAAAGGAAAACTGACAAAGAAAACCTGACAAAGGAAAAAAAAAAAGAAAATTTACAAATTTCTCGATCAACATAGCAAAAACTCTCAGTAAAATATTGGCAAACCTAATTTATGCTCATACAAAAAAAGTTCATCCTCCATGATTTAGCTTCACAGAGATTTAGGGAAGGGTCAACATGCATAAAGCCATTCAACAGTGTGTTGTTGAACTTCCAAGAGTTTATTTACTCACTGTAGTTTTTTGTTTGTTTGTTTGTTTTTGTTTTGTTTTTCGAGACAGGATTTCTCTGTGTAGCTTTGCACCTTTCCTGGAACTCCCTCTGTAGCCCAGGCTGGCCTTGAACTCTCAGAGATCCACCTGCCTCTGCCTCCCGAGTGCTGGGATTAAAGGCGTGCACCACCACCACCCGGCCTCTCACCGTAGTTTTTATTGCTGTTGATATCTAGCTTTATTCCATGGTGGGAATGCAGAACGTTATTTCAGTTTTTATGGATTTGTTCAGACTTCTTTTGTGTCATAATATGTGATCAATTTTGAAGAAACTTCTATATGCTGCTGAGAAGAACGTGTGTTCTTTAGAGTTTGTGTACCATGTTCTGAAGATATCCATTTGACTTGTGGTTTCTTTTCTGCCAATGTTTCTCTGCTTAGTTTTTGTCCAGCTGACCTGGCTATTGGTAATATTAAAATTCTCAGACTATCACTGTGTTGAGATTAATCTGTATTTTTATACCTTGTAGGGTTTATTTTATGAAATTGGGTGCACATGTGTTTGGTATGTACATGTTTAGAACTATAATATCCTCTTAGAGCCTGTTCCTTCCATGAGTATGAAATGCCCCACTTTATCTCTTTTGACTGGTTTTGGCTTGAAAGCTATTTTGTCAAGATATTAGAATGGCTACACCTGCTTGTTTCATAGTTTCATTTACTTGGAATATTTTCCTAACTTTTTACCCTAAGGTGTTGCCTACCGTTGATGGTGAGGTGTTTTTCTTGGAGGCATCAAAAAGATGGATTGTATTCTCTTTTTTAAGTTTAATTTAATTTAATGTTGTCTGTGAAGCATGTACATGGCTGGTGCCTAAAGAGGCCAGAATAGTGTGTCCTGTCCCTTGGGACTGGAGTTACAGATATTGTGAGCCACTGTGTTGGTGCTGGGAATCCAACTCAGGTTCTCTGAAAGAGCAGCTAGTGCTTAACTGCTGAACCATCTTTCAGCCATGGATTGTGTTTTCTAATCCAATCTTCTAGGCTGTCTTTTTACTGGAGGAGTTAAGATCAGTAATATTTGGGGTTATTATTGAAGTGTGTATTAATTCCTGTTATTTTCTTGATTTTATGACTTTATATTTTTTAGACCTCTTTTGATCCACTGTCCTGGTATTGTTTATTTATTCCCTGTGATCTCTTGCGTGTATATATCTCTTCAAATTGAAGCATTCCTTACAGTATCCTCTGTAGAGCTGGTTTAGTGATCATAAGTTCCTTTATTCTGTTTTTATCATGGAAGGTTTTTATTTCTCTTTCAATTTTACTAGATAGTTTTGCTGGGTAGAATAGAGTGGGTTAACAGACACAGTCTTTCAAAACTTAAGGTTCTTGAAATTATCAGTTTTATTTATTCCAGTGGGCCTGCCTTTATAGGTAACTTGAAACTTTCAATATCCTTTCCTTCCTCTGTGCTTATGATGTTCTAACTATGTCGTGGGATTTTTCTTCTTTTTTTCTCCTGTCTAGTTGATGTTCTGTAGGCTTCTTGTACCTGGATGGGCATCTTGTTTTCTAGGTGTGGAAATTTTTCCTCTATGATTTTACTGAAAATATATTATAAGCCTTTGGTGCAATATTATCCTCTTGCGTCTGTGCCCATAATTTGAAGACTTGCACTTTATAATAGTGTCCCAGAGCTCTCCTGTATTCCATCCATATTTTAAAGAATTTATCATTGACCTTTATTGTATGATCAAATTCCTCTACCTTGTCTTCCAGCTCTGCATCTGTTTTCCACATGATCCATTCTGTTAGTGAGGTTGGTGAGGCTTTCCACTGAGTTTTTAATTTGGTTTATTGAATTTTCATTTCCAATATCGTTTCAGTTTGGCTTCTCTTCAATTATTCTCTTTGTTGAATTTTGTTTTTATTTCTTGTATTAACTTTCTTATTTCATTTATCTCTTTTTTTCTCTCTTGGAGTATATTCATTTCTTCTTTGAGCTGTTTGGATAGAGTTAAAATCACTTGTTTGAATTCTTTGGGCATTCTTTCAGGTCATTCTCATTGGGGTCCACTATTATGGGATTAGTAATTTTTGGAGGAGACATATTGTCTTGGAGCTTTGTGTTGTTTTGTTTCTGCACTGGAACTTGCACATCTGGACTTGGTTGAGTGGAAGGGTAGCCCCACCCAGAGGCTGAGCATCTGTGGTTGCTTACCTGTTGGTACTGTGAGTACTTGAGTAGGTTTTGGAAGTCTCAGGGTCTGGGAACATCTTACCTGTTGGTGTTGGGAGTAGGGTGGAAGGCAAAAGTTTAGGTCAATTTCTCTGGGTCACCCTGTTTGTCAGTGCCTGGAGCTTGGGAGAAAGTAGACATTTGAGCTAAGTCTCATGGTCGAGGGCCCCTTCCATGTCCTAGTTTTGTTTTGTTTCTTAAGCCAAAGGCACCCTATAAGACGCTCTTCAAATAAAAGGCCCTAAATTCAAATAATGGTAAAGAATGCTGTTTGTTTTATTTTCCTCTTGGAACTTCCCGTGTGCATCTTCAAGGCTCTGAGAAGTCCTGCACTAAGTGCTGCACTAAGTGCTCTTCCTCAGGCTTCTTAAACCACTGCTCACACATTGGACACCACCTGCTAACATCTCCTCACACTAATTTGTGAGAGAATTGCTTCAGAGTCCGTTTTGGGAGATGCTGAACAAAGCACATCTCTGCACCTTAAGATCCTAATTTCCTTCCAGGGGACTTTAGCTGCTGCATCCTGTTTCCCATGAGACTGTAATCACAGCCCTCTTACAAAACCTTCAGTCATTTCCTCTGCTTGGTCTTCTGGTTCCCTGAGGGCAGACAAATAATATTGGGAATTTAATAACCACAAGCTAGGTCCCCTGCCCAAATGCTTTGGGAGCACTGACCAGACAATTTGAATGTGGGAAGAACACAGAGTGGTCGCTCCAGACAACATAACAAGTGTGGTGCCAAACCCACACATTCCTGGCCCCACATTGGCAGGGCCTGGCTCTTTCACCTAGTGTATACCTAATATCAATACCTAATACCAACACATCCCATTAGCCTTTGCTAGGAGGCACCTGTAGTCCAGTGGTTCTGCACACTAGCTCTACTATGAGACAGCCTAGGTTCCTAGGTTTCGGCCAAGTTAATCTACCTTTCAAGAACCCAGTTTCCTCCTATACAAATGAGGCTAATAACTACCCATGCCTGTGAGGATTGGTCACTGCTGCAAAGACGGGAGATTCGCAAACAACAGTTGCTGAAACAAGACAGAACTTGTCTTCTTTTACACACAGAACAAGACGACACAAGACTCCTATTGAATATATCAAGTCAGGGAGGCTTGGTTTTCTTGTCTGCCGTTCATGGCTTTCAGTGCAGATAATAGTTGTGGTGGTGCATGCCTGTAATTCCAGCACTAGGAAGACTGAAACATAAGGGTTGCTGCAAGTTCAAAGTTAGCTTGAGCAATGTAGTGGGTTCAGAACATCCTAGTCTACATAGAAAAACCCTACATCAAAAATTTTTGCAGATTTAGCTTCAAAACAAAGCAAGACAATTTAAAAGCCACAAAAAGGTTTGGGGTAGGAGTAAAGAAGAGAGAAAAGAAATATCTAGATTATATTCAATCTCCAGGCCTATTCCTGGTTGTATATTTTGTGTTCTGGTCCAGCTTGGTGAATCTACCTGACCCTCTGTGCCAGCCCAATCCACTGAATCCACTCAAATTTATCCTGTCCACCATATTCAGGCCTAACCTAAGCCATACATCCTGAGCTCTGGTCTAGCCTGATGAATCTTCCTGATCCTAGTCCACTTGCACCCTTTCAATCCCCAGACCTAACCCAGTTCTCATATCTTGTCTGCACTAGCCCAGTCTAGTGAGTCCTGCTCACACTATTCCCAAGCTCCAGACTTGGCTGCAGGGCTACCTAGCCCAGCTTGCTGAATCCACCAGACCTTAGACTATTCATGCTATAGTCAACCTCCAGGCTTAGCCCAGGTATCACATACTATTACTGTCTAGTATGGTGAGTCCTCTGGACCCTAGCCAACTTGCACTACACTTAACTTCCAGGCCCAGGCAGGGAAACACATTTGTGTACCTATATAGACTGATGAGTCCCTGGAAGCTTGGATGGTTTCTTAGTTAGGGTTTCTATTTCTGTGAAGAGACATCATGACCATGGCAAGTTTTATAAAGGAAAACATTTAATTGGGGCTGGCTTACAGTTTCAGAGGTTTTAGTCTGTTGTCATCATGATGGGAAGCATGGCAGCGTTCAGGCAAACATGGTGCTGGAGAAGGAGCTGAGAGTTCTACATCTGAATCAGCAGGCAGCAGGAAGAGAATGTCATATTGGGCCTGGCTTGAGCATCTGAGACCTCACAGCCTGCCCCCAGTGACACACTTCCTTCAACAAGGCCACACCTGCTCCAACAAGGCCACACCTCCTAATAGTGCCACTCCCTATAAACCTGTGGGGGCCATTTTCTTTCAAACCATGAACCACAGATGGTCATACCCAGCCCTCAGATATAGCCGCAGACAGACAGACTGTATGCTGACCTAATAAGTATCCAAGACCCTGGTCCACCCACACCATCTTTACATTCTCAGGTAAAACTTTTTTTTTTGTTTGTTTGTTTTTGAGACAGGGTTTCTCTGTATAGTTTTGGTGCCTGTCCTGGATCTAGACCAGGCCGGCCTTGGACTCACAGAGATCTGCCTGGCTTTGCCTCCCAAATGGTGGGATTAAAGGAATGCGCCACCACTGCCTGGCCATGTAAAACTTAAGTAGCACAACCCAAGCAATTCCAGCCATTAGTCCCATTCACCTATTTTCTTGCTTACCACTGAATTGGAATTCTCCCATTCCTCCAATCCAAAAGCAACACTGACCCTCCAGAGGGGACTGACCTACCAAGTTCTCATACATGATCTGAAATAAACTAGGCTTGAGCAGCAAGAACACAATCAAATTTCCAGTCTATAAAGGCAGCCTAGAACTTCACATAAGACACACAACCAAGAAAAGAAGTTCACAGCTGGGCGTTGGTGGCTCACCTTTAATCCCAGCACTTGGGAGGCAGAGGCAGACAGATCTCTGTGAGTTCAAGGCCAGCCTGGTCTACAAAACAAGTTCCAGGAAAGGCGCAAAGCTACACAGAGAAACCCTATCTCAAAAAACAAAAACAAAAACCAACCAACCAACCAACCAACCAACCAAACAAACAAACAAAAAAAGAAGTTCACATGTCCAGGTCTCACCAAACAAACACAGACATAAAAGGCCAAGACAATATGACCTTCACCCCGACCCAAATCCACCAGTCCTATAGAAATGGTGTCCAATGAGAGTCACCTAGGTGAACACCAGACAACAGGACTTAAAAGAAGAAGCTATAAACTTCATCAAAAAATTCAAGGAGTTTAAATAAGATACCAGTTCCAATAGCTTGTGATGGGTCACCTTGGTTCTCAACTTGACTGCATATGCAATCTAGGGACTGGAAATGGCTTAAAAAAAAAAAAAACAGTAACTGCTCTTCCAGAGGCCCCAAGTGTGATGCCCAACACCCGTATGGAAGCTTGCAACCATCTGTAACTAGAGTTCTAGGAGAACCAACGCCCTCCCTCACCTGCACCAGACACGCTTAGGATGCACAGACATATGTGCAAGTAAAACATGCATACACATCAAATGGAATTAAATTTATTTATTTATATTTTATTTTATATTATTTTTTCTGAGACAGGGTTTCTCTGTGTAGCCATGGTTGTCCTGGAACTCACTCTATAGACCAGGCTAGCCTTGAACTCAAAGATCCGTCTGTCTCTGCCTCCCCAGTACTGGGATTAAAGGTGTGTGCCATCATTGCCTGGCAAAATTGAATGAGATTAAAATTTAAAAAAGAAAATCTGAAAGAAATGGACAAGTTTCTAGTAGTTTCTAGAGGCATTCATATCACTCAAGTTAAATCAAGACGAGTTCAACATCCTTTTCTTTCTTTCTTTTTTTTTGTTTTTCGAGACAGGGTTTCTCTGTGTAGTTTTGGTGCCTGTCCTGGATCTTGCTCTGTAGACCAGGCTGGTCTCCAACTCACAGAGATCTGCCTGGCTCTGCCTCCCAAGTGCTGGGATTAAAGGCATGCGCCACCACTGCCCAAGTTCAACATCCTAAATAGACTGATTATATATAATCAATATATATGAAGATTGAAACAAGATGGGCAGTGGTGGTACGCACCTTCAGTCCCAGCACTTGGGAGGCAGAGCCAGGCGGATCTCTGTGAGTTCAAGGCCAGCCTGGTCTACAGAGAGAGTTTCAGGACAGCCAGGGCTACACAGAGAGACCCTGTCCACCCCCACCCCACCCCACCCCCGCCCCCTGCCCCCCCAAAAAAAACCCTGAAATCAAACAACAGAAGAAGAACAAGGAGAAGAAGAAGAAAAAGAAGGAGAAGAAGATTGAAACAGCAATAAAAAGCCTTCTTTAAAAAAACAAAACAAAACAAAACCCATGCCCAGATAGATTCACAGTAGAATTCTACCAGACTTTCAAAAAAGATCTACAGCCAAAAATTGTTAAATTAACTCAAAAAAGAAAAAAAGAAACAGAAAGAACACTTCAAAGCTCATTTTATAAAGCCATTGTGTAATATAAAAAGCAGGTTAAAGACACACACATGTGCACACACACACAAATACCACAGAACAATATCCCTGATGAACATAGATGCAAAAATCCTTAATAAAATTATTGCAAACCAATGCAGGTATATATCAGAAAACTCATTCACCATGATCAAGTTGACTTTATCCCGGAGATACAGGGATGATGGTTCAACATACATAAGTCAATAAATATAAGTCATATGAATTGGCTTAAAGTTTAAAAAAAGTCACATAATCATTTCAATAGGTGTTTAAAAAAAAGCCTTTGACAAAATTCAATGTGATTTCATAATAAAAATCCTAGAGCAGTGGTGATTCTCATCCTTCCTAATGCTGCAACCCTTTAATACAGTTCCTCATGTTGTGGTAACCTCCGACCATAAAATCATGTCATTGGTACCTCATAACTAATATTGCTACCGTTATTAATTATAATGTAAATATCTGATATTCAGGATATGTAATATACGACCCCCCCCAAAGGAGTCGTTACCCACAGGTTGAGAACTGCTGTCGTAGAGAGTAGAAGTAAAAGGAACACACCTCAACATAGCAAAGACCTAATGGGGAAAAGCCTGAATCAGTCCATTAAAATCAGGAACAAGACAGGACTGTCCGCCATCCCCACTCCTTTTCAGTATAGTTCAGGGAGCACTCGCTGGAGCTGTAAGACAAAAGAAGGAAATTAAAGGGTTACAAATAAGAACAAATATATATATTAAAGATGCCAAAGATTCCACCAGAAAACTTTTAGAAATGGCCAACAATTTCAATAAACTGGCAGGATACAAAATCAATGTTCAATAATCACTAGCCTTTCTATGTACCAGTGGCAAACATGTTGAGAAACAATATCATGGAAGCATTCCATTTACAATACCCTCAAAAATAATAAGATAAAATGTCTGGAATAAACCTAACCAAGAGGGTAAAAGATCTCTACAGAGAAAACTTGACATCTGAAGAAAATGACTGAGAATGACATTAGAAGATGGAAACACCTCCCATGCTCGTGGATTGGTAGAATTAATATTGTGAAAATGACCATCCTACCAAAAACCATTTACAATTAAATGCAATCCCAATCAAAATCCCCATGTCATTCTTTGCAGAAACAGAAAAAAAAAATCCTGAAATCCATATGGAACCACAAAAGACCCCACAATGCTGAAGCAATATTGAGCAAAAAGTACAATTCTGGAAGGATTGCCATTCTAGATTTCAATATGTATTACAGAGCTATAGTAATAAAAACAGCATGGTATTGGCGGAAAAAGAGACTTGTAGACCAGTGGAACAAAATAGAAGATCTAACATGAGTACACATAACTACAGCCATCTGATATTTGATAAAGATGCAAGAAACATACGCTGGAGGAAAGGCAGCATCTTCAACAAATAGTGCTGGGGAAAATGCCTGTCTACCTATAGATGAATGAAATTAGACCCACATCTATCACCTTCCACAAAAATCAACTCCAAATGGATCGAGACCTCAGTGTGAAACCTGAAATACTGAAACTATAGAAGGAAACACAGGCAGTACCCTACAAAGTAGATGTGTAGGAAAGCACTTTCTGAATAGAGCTCTGTTTGCCCAGGAATTAAGGCCAATAATTGACAAGTGGTACCTCATAAAACTAAAAGGCTTCTATACATCTAAGGAAACAGTTAACCGAATGAAGAGGAAGTCCACAGAGTGGGAAAGAGTCTTTGCCAGCTATGTATTTGAAAGAGGATTAATGTCTAGAATGTATAAAAGAACTCAAAAAAAAAAAAAAGGAGCCAAGAAAACAAATGACCCAGTGAAAAAATGGCCTATGGATTTGAACAAAGACTTTTCAAAGAAATAAAAATGGCTATGTTTGGTGATATAATATTATGAAAATATCTCTTGCATTCTAACAACTTTGCTGGACCTCATAGCCAGAGTTAATAATACACTTTGAGGTCACTTAAGACTTAAGACTGCTGTCCTACTGTGTGCTCAAGCTGCTTGTTTAACCTGCCTTTAAGAGAACAGTGTAACAATCAACCTTACTTGCCTTGTGTTTCCCATGTGATCAACTTTTCAAACCTAGGCTAATGCCTAGCTATAATCTTAAATATGCACTCTTTCATGCCCTTGACCTAGATAATGCATGTGTATCATTTGCTGAAAGCATCAAATACAGCAGTTGAGAGCAACTTCTAGAATCTACCATAAAGGTTGAAAGCAACCATTTATGGGTATTCATTGATAAACAATGATGTTTGTTATCTGGGTCAGTTGGAATCAGGAGCCAGTGACTCAATCCCTGTACGACTCTGTTAAAGGTTTCTGTGAAGTATTCCATTCCTTCCCCACGTGATGCTTTCTGTTCTATGCTGTTTAATAGATACAGAGTGAAGCCCTTTGTTGGGGACAAACAGACACATAGAGACACACAGACACAGACACAGACATAGGAGCAAACAGATTCACAAAACATCCTTCAACCAGGAACAGATCCAGACTCCTGCAGACAGGCAGAGGATAGAATATGCAGAAGGATAAAACAGAGAATTCAATTCTAGACTCGTTCTAGGGGAAGTGTTTTGATGTCTTTCTCTAGTGGGACACCTGTGCATTACTGGTAACTCTGAGTTAATCACTAATGAATATAATTCATGCAGCTAAGAAATATTTCCAGAAATGTTCCTCATTCTTAGCAATTAGGGAAATGCAAATCTAAACACTTTAAGATGAAAACAAAGCCCAAAACAAACAAACAAAACCTGAGAACAAATATTGTAAGTCTCCCAGGAAGGGAACCCTCATTCATTAATGGTGGGATTGCAGACTGGTGCAGCCACCCACTCTGAAAATAAGTGTGGAGAATTCTCAAAGGGCTAAAACCAAATCTACCATATGACCCAGCTATGTCATTTTTTGGTATAAGCCCAAAAGACTTGACATCCTACTCCATAGATACTTGCTCAGCCATGGCCATTGCTGTTCTACTAGCTAGGAAATGAAAGCAATATAAATGTCCCTAGCTGATGAATGGATAATGAAAATGTAGTATGTAAACACAATGGTGTACTATTCATCCATAAAGGAAAATGAAATCATAGAATTTACAGGTACATGGATAGAACCAGAGTGTATGATACTGAGGGAGGTGACCCAGACCCAGAAAGACAAATGCTACATGTTCTGTCTTACTCCTCCCTCCAAGTATTTAGAGTGAGTGTATATAACCTGGAGTAGGCACAGAAACCAGGAAAATAAAGAGGGACTGGGTGGAGTGAGAAGGAGCCGTAGACAGGGCATAGGGTTCACAAGGTGCTGGAAGGGGGTAAGTAGGAAAAATGGGAGGGGAGTTTATCTGGGAGGAGGGGAGTGAGGGAGAACCTGAGAATGAGGGGTGGAGGAAGAGTAAAGAACAACAGAGATGACTGAAGAAGCCACAGGGAAACAAGACTTCGAGGAATCAAGCTGAGTCTGATCTGGAGGCGTCCTCCCTGAGGACTGGCTCTCACAGTTTCAGAAGGAGTCATGCTAGCTGCCAAGAGAGATGAGAAGTAGGTAATCCTATCCAGCTGTAAAGCCAGTGAACCACAACAATGCCTAGGTTGGCAAGACCGCTACAGTTGTGCAGTGGGGGAACTTTTATCTTTTAGGTAATCAGTAGCTGTTCAATTAGAATTAAAGTCCTCTCAACAGGAATGGAATTCATGCCTGGCATTATAAACCTAGCTGTCTTAGTAATTTTTCTATTACTGTGACAAAACACTATGACCAAAGCACTTAATAAAAGAAAATGTTTAATTTGACTTATTGTTTCAGAGACTTAGAGTCCATTGTGGCAAAGGAAGTGGCAGCTGAGAGCTCCTGTCTTGGCCCACCACCACTGGGCAGACTGGGAATCACACAAGTCTTTGAAACCTCAAAGCCCAGCCCTAGTGACACATCCTCCAACAAAGCCACACCTTCTGATTCTTCCCCGGCCACCAACTAGGGCTCAAGCATTCAAACATATCAGCCCTGGGAGCCATCCTCACTCAAATCACCACAGTCTACTACCTAGTCCCCATAGGCTTGTGCCCATATCTTAATGCAAAATGTATCTAGTCCAACTTCAAAAGTCCCCAGAATCTATCACAGCCTCAACACGGTTTAAAAGTCCAAAGACTACTGAGACTCAAGGCAGTCTCTTAACTGTAACCCCTGTACAATCAAAAAGCAGATTATGTTCTTCCAACATTAAATGGCCCAGCATATACATTGCCACTCTGAAAGGAATGAATAGGGGTATGGCGAGGAAATACTTAACCAAACAAGACTGAAACTCAGCATGCCGAACTCCAAATCCCGTGGCTCCGTGTCTGGTGTCAAAGGGCTTGGATGGCTCTGCCCTTCCAGCTTTATTGCCTCTGGTTCACTTCTCTCTCTTGGGCTGGCTCCCACTGTGCGGCTCTTCTTGGCGGATAACCCATGGCTCTGACACCGCTAACATCTTGAGGGATCATACACAATCCAGGCTTCATTTTCACAGTTTCAGGTAGCGGCCTCTCAGGGCCTCCATGCAGGAACTACCCTGCTAGATACCTGACCTCAGCAGTGCTGTGTAAACATGGAGGAAGATTTCATAACGCTTTCACTCATGTATCCTTCGGGAAGGCCACGACCACATGGATGACACTACCAAGTTTGCCTCCCAACGTGGAATGACCCCGGCACCCTCAAAGCCCACCCCTGCGATGCATCTCTTCCAACAAGACCACAGCTTCCCAAACAGTTTTACCAACTGGGGACAAAGTATGAGCCTCTGGAGCCATATTCATCAAACCACTGCACTAACCGACTTCCCACGGCAGCGCTGGTCATAGCCCCGAGAGAACCCTCTACTGTACGGTCACTTTCCTAAACCAGGGTAATTTCTAACTGTGTTCTAAATACTTATCCTTATACCCCAGGTTAATGTAACCCTCTCTCCTTACCAAAGAAGTGTCCCCCCTTGAAACAGCTGGAGACTCTTACAGAGGTCCACAGCTGACCAAGTGCAGATAATAGATGCCTGTGGGTTCCCCTGGCCAAAATAATCCATCCCTAATGAAACCCTATGCCTAAGGGGCAGAGAAATTAATGGGAAAGAGCTTGGAGGGATGTAAAAGCCACAGGAACATCTTTTGTGAAACAGTGTCTTCTATAAGTGATTGGGAAGTTGCATCCATGAACCCTCAACAGTATCATTATGTTGATGACAACACCTTTTGACATGCCGACATGGATAGTGAAAATTCCACAAGGTCCCACTCCTAGATAAAAAGCTGTAGGTGTTAGCGCCGGCTGAGAGAGGGATAATCTGCCTTCTCCAGTGACAAGCTACCTCATACACTGTCCATCCCAAGTGGTCAGCCCTTGACACATATACATATGAGCAAAACTGACTCAGCAGATAATCTGTACATGTTGTATTACATATGTATATGCATATGTAACAATGAAAGATGATCACTGAAGAAGAGATCATGAATTTGGGAGGGGAAGCCCAGGAGGAATTGGAGGGGAAAGAGAGGGAGAGCCAGAAGAAATGTGGATCTAGTGCTGATGTATGAGGTTCTCTAAAAAATGTATTAAACAAACAAAAAAGAACTATCTAACTTAGTTCTTCCTTACAACCACAGAGGTTCTTTGGTACCCTGTGTTGTGTGGCAAAACTTTTCCTGCGGAGACACAACACACACGTCTACTCACCCTAGATAGGGAACCCACAGCAGACCAAAGCACAGATACCACCCAAGTCCAACTTGGTCAACCAATGAGTTTTATTGGCGTTACGTACGGGAATATGGGTGAGGGTTACTTAAAAGAGCACAAAAGACTCCAAGACAGCTGCGTCACCAAGGCCAGCCCAGTGTGGGTGACAGCTTACAAAGCTAGGAACCTGAAGCATATTGCACAGCCTGCAGGCAGCTCAAAAGGTTAGAGAGGGTCCTTTCCAGGTGCCTCAGTTGGTCTAAATCTCTTCCAGGCAGGCCAACTGGTTTCTGCTTCTTCTAGGCAAAGCTGGTCTGCTCTGAGAGTTTTCTTTACAGCTTGACTCTGCTCTTCTGGGACTCAGCATTTATTGCTTACTCTGGCAGGAATGGGCAGAGTGAGTCTGAAGCTCTTGAGTTCTCTACCTTCCTGCTTCAGGAGCTTCCGTGCAGAATGGAATACTGAGTCTCAGGGAACTGCTGTACATCATCCTGTAGTGGGTAGTGTCGGTTGTCAACTCGACAGGAACTGGAATCATCTGGGAGACAAACCTGCGGACATCTGTGTGAGTTTATCTTCCGTTAATGGTGGGCAGCGCCATCCCCAGAGCTTGGGTCCCAGACTGCACATAAAGAAGGTCATTGTTTGCTTCTGCCTGGCTGTGGACACTATGTGACCAGTTGCTTCCAGCTCCTGCCACCTTGCCTTCCCACCTGATGTCTGTGGCCTTGATTTGTGAGCCAAAAGAAATCCTTATTTTTTTTTTTTACTACAACAACAGGAAAGTAATCAAAACAAGCCTTAAGAAGATAATAATACACATCTAATAGACTGACTAAAATTAAAGCTGACCATACCAATGCTGGGAAGTGAGTGGAAGAATTGAAAGTCTTCCGCCTGCTGGTATGGATGGAAAATGATGCTCCTGTGTTTCTTCAATTGTTAGAGATCACTGTAGTCGCTCATTCCATCTTTTCTGTCAAGAGTAAAAGGCAGTCTGTATCCATACAAAGGTCTACACAATGTTCATACACCCCCCTCCCCCGCTTTGTAATATCCCCAAACAGGACCAAAATGTCTGTCTGCAAATCAACACCTGGATAATTACACTGTGGTATATCCACACAGTGGAGGTCTATTCATAACAAAAAGGAAGAAAAAAAAAAACCTATTTGGTGCATACAGTAATGAAGAATAGCCTTGAAGCAATTATGCTGAGCAGAAGGAACTGAAATCAGAAGAATTACAACTCTATTCTACACGACTCTAGAAAATGCAAATGGATGTGCAATAATTGAAGGCGGGTCAGTGACTGCTTGAGGGGAGTGAAGGGCTGGGAGGCGAACTGTAGTGGGTGGTGGATATGTTCCTTATCTTGTATACAGTGAGGGCTTCACGAATGCAAACATAGGTCAAAACCTATTAAGCCACACACTTCGAAGATGTGTAATTTAGTGTACGTCAACTATGCCTCAATAAAACCATCTCAGAAAGGAAGGGAAAGAGTATTAAATTTGCTTAAAGGGATTCACCTCCCCCCAGCAAAATTTGTAATAATGTGAACATAAAAAAGGACAGTAGTAATATATTTAACACATTGAATAATAATTTTCTAAAAACCCACATAAGTGTGTGGTAATCCTACAGAAACTGAGGAGGAGAAGGAAGGATGAGAGAAGCTTTTTATATAGAAAAAAGAGCAGAATTAGGAAAATCTTCATTTCGAAGCCACTAATGCAATGATTGATTCAAGACAAACGATCAACAGCTATTAAAGTCACTTTGTGAAAATTTGTGGTGGAAGAGCATATTCACATCTCAAATATAATCCATCATACAGATGAGTTATTATTTACAAAAGAGATTACCTTCATAATGGAAGCACTTTAATCAAATGACCACAGTTAGCCTCACCAATGATCGGAGAAACTGGCGTGGTGCCTCCTTACGTAACAGTGGGCAGGACACAGCCCCACCTCTCCGAGGGTATTACCCCTAACGTTTAGCCAGAGTCTAATCATGTGGAAACAGTGCATTAGGCCCAAATGGAGAGACATTTTACAAGACAACCGTGTTGACTCTCTTGAAAATGTCAATGCCATGAAAGAAACAAGCTGGGAAGGGTGGTCCAGTGGAGCTCAGGTCATTATAATTCCACCAAGAGGAACCTAACTAAATGAGGAGACTCTTCCTCAGTGGAAACAGTGAAAATCAACCCTAGACTGAGAAAGAATGAAAATACAAATAAAAGCTGCCAAGACTCAGGGTTGTGTTATGATGGTTTGTGACAAGGTAACATATTTGGTATTTTGTATGTGGGAGAGTGCCCCTTGTTTAGTTGAATATAAGATGGATTTTGGTGTGATATATATATATATATATATATATATATATATATATATATATAGAGAGAGAGAGAGAGAGAGAGAGAGAGAGAGAGAGAGAGAGAGAGAGATAGATAGATAGATAGATAGATAGATAGATAGATAGAGATAGAGATACAGAAATAGACATAGATACATCCCACCTGCCATGGGGGAAGACAGAACACACACGTTTGGCCATGTGCTCCATCCAGGAGCCTAGGTAAAGAATGAAAGAGTCTCCATTGTATGATTCCTCTGCTTTTCTGCCACCATGAAAATACACAAATGAAGAGTTGGGGTTGGTTGCCCCCCCCCCCCCAGCCTTTTCAGCTTGGAGAATCCGCTTAAGGCTCTGACCTCTAGGCAGCAGGCAGTACCCGAGACCCCTGGTCTGTCAGCCTCTTGCTCCCAGCCTGCCTGGGTGTGGGGCCTGCGCCAGGGATATTAGGAGGGCTTTTCCTCATACAGGCTTTCCTCTGTCTCATCTCATCCCCTCTAGACGGCCCACATGGTCTAATTTAGGTACATGGACAGGGTGCATATACAGTAGTAATTCATAGGCAAGCTGCATATGTCCTGGGACTCCCCCCTGTGGTTTCAAGAGGTGCAGGAGTCCCCAGCTTGGCCGACTGTAGCTGAGATGCAGCCATTGCATTGTGCCCATGCACAGGACCACACTTGCTCTTCCATCTCTTCTCTGATGCTGCATGTCTCTGTTCCTGAAGTGAAAATCCTGACCACGAAGGCAAGGTCCTTTGCCCACTATCACTTCCTACCCTTTCCCAGTCCCCCTCTATCACTAACACTGTTCACTTCCTACCCTTTCCCAGTCCCTCTCTATCACTAACACTGTTCACTTCCTACCCTTTCCCAGTCCCCTTCCATCACTAACACTGTTCTCTTCCTACCCTTTCCCAGTCCCTCTCTCACTAACACTGTTCAAGCCTCACTGGTTTTTCTGCAATTTTGAGGTCATACACTATTGCCTTGGAACTCTTGTACTTTATTTATGCTTCTGAAATGGTCCCCCTGCCCATTCCCTGATTTCCGCCAGCCTACACCTTCTCATCTTCTTCATGACTGACCATTGTTCTCTGGAGCACAAATAAGCATCCAGTGTGATGCGTCACATGTCTGTTTCCCCCACTAAATGCCAGTGCCTCAAGGGTACTCATTTCCATCTTGTTTTATGCTTTTTAACTGTACTTAATAAAAATTAAGGACATAATAAAAATTACTAGGTGAATGACTCCAAAGGCAGGTTTGTGCATTTATTTGGACCGTGGTATGTATGCATGTATGTGTGAACTCAGTGTACATGCATGCATGGGTGTGTGTGTGTGTATGCATGTGTGTGTTGGTCAGGCTATGCTGGCCTTCCCATCTGTTCTCCGATGCCACATGTCTCTCTCGCTGAAGCATCCAGCTATCTGGGTCATCCTGAGACTCATTTCCTGGGGTGTAGGCACAGCTTGCAGAGGGCTGGGTGGATGCCACTCACAGCATCAGCACATTACATAACCTGGCACTGGGTAGGGGTGAAAGGGGCAGGCAGATCTTTTATTCTGTGTTTGCCCAGAGAAACTTCTCCAGGCCACATCCTGGGCTATCAGCTCTTCAGCTTTGTGTCTCCTAATTGCCCTGACAGGATTCAGCTCCCATTCAGCTGGCCTACTGGCTAGGAAAGGAACCTTCATGGATGGAGGGTTGGGGCATGGGAAGAGCTTGGACTCTGGCATGTATTTGATGCTGTAACTGGGTGCCTCGGCGCCCTGGGCAGTTCTCACTTGCCCACCTGCCTGCACATGCTCAGGGCTCTTCAGTGCTATGGGTTTGACCGCTTATCTGCCTACTGGCCTTTTCCTGCACTGGACTCATGGCCCGAGCTGCATTACCCAGCACCTCAGGTCTCTTTTTATTTACCCACAGTGACCCAGTGGGGGTCATCCTCTGTCTACCATCAAATCAAACTGACCTCAGGAAGTGATGGAAAAGCCTTGCTTCTTCTCAAAGGTCAATAGCAAGGACCACTGTTAAAGCCACAGGCCAGCTGCTGGACTCCCAAAATTACTCTTGCCTCCAGTTTCTACCCTGCGGGAACTTAGAATCCAGTGCAGGGAGACGAATGTAAATAAGAAAAAGTATCCATCAGGCGGTAAAACTCTGAGAAGTCAAAGTCATGGGGCAAAGAGGATCAGGGTCAGGACGGCTTCTTTGCAGTGGTAGTGTTTGAGGAGGATCCTAACTAAAGAAGGGTGAGCCAAGACATAGGACGTTCACAGGCCCTGAGGGGAAGGTCTGGGTGGGCCTGGGGGAAAAGGGACTCTGGCAGAGAAAACAAGGAGAGGAGATGAAGTCTATTCAAGGTAGGAGTTGAGGAAGAAGCTGGAGGTGGGCTGCGGGGCCAGCACCAGCCTCCTAACCCTGAAGAGGATGGGGTTCCTCTGTGGCCAAGATGGTAGGGAAGAAGTAGCCAATATCCGGTATGTATAAGGGGAGAGCCAACCAGCCTGGCTGGCAAGAGGACTTTGTACTTATGGAGTGGGGTCAGCAACACAGTTCTGGGTTCATGTCCTCACATTCCAGACTCATCACCACAACACCCCAGAAACTGTGCGTCTCTGTCCTCACTTTAAACTGGAGGAATTGCGGCTCAGTGACCTGGGAATGATGTGACCAGAGGGCTGCTGGCTCTGCCTGGTGCTGTTACTGCTCTCAGAGAGGCAGCGGCCAGCCAGGGCCCGCTTTCCCCCGCCGCAGCAGCACCTCTGACTCTTCTTTCTCAAGGCAGAACGCACCGCCCTTGTGGAAAGGGGGCTGTCCGACATGGTTCCCTTTGCCCAGTGCAGAGCCACACTCCACCCTCCTCGTCCACCCACTTCTGTCATTCGGCAGATTCTTCTGAGATCGAAACATCGCATCCGCTGGGAAGCGCCTTAAGACAGAGTTCTAGTAAGCAACTCAAAAATGGCTTCAGGAAGTCCCTGAAACTGACCAGATCCACCAAGCTGCCTGGAAGAGGCTCAGACCAACCGAGCCACCTGGAAAGGGCGCTCTCCAACCTGTGGAGCTGCCTGCAGGCCGTGCAGTGTGCTCCAGGTTCCAGCTTTTGTCAGCTGTCCCCCATGCTGGGGTGGGCTTTGGGGTCACGTCTTTGAGTCATGTCTGGTCCTGCAAGTAACCCCTCACCTCACCTATATGCCTGTTAGTAACCCAAATAAAACTCATTGGTTCACTAGGCCAGACTTCCGTGGTATCTGTACTTTGATCTCTCATGAACTCCCTGTCTGGGTAGACTTGTGTCTTTCAAGTCCCCAGGAAAAGTCTGTCACAGAGCAGCGACTCAGCCAAATGCGCCCCAATCGCCACTTAGCCCTCCCAAGGGCACCTCAACTAGCTTATGAAAAGTGGGGCTAACATCCCTCCCACTTCATGTTAGCTGGTTTCTCATCACCTCTTCTTGGGAACTGCTTTGCTTGGCTGCCAGGCAGCTGGGGCCATGGGCAGTCTGAAGCCAGGGGTCCATGGCAAATGTCCCTCACGGCAGCTCCTCACTCTGGCTTTTGTGTGATGCACCGCCCTCTGCAGCTGCCCTCAGAGCCCCGGGTCCTCTAACCCTGTGGAACACGGCTAGCGCCCCTGCACTACAGAGAAAAGCCAAGGTCGGGAGCCACGGCCGGCCGTGAGAAGGCAGCAGATCCAAGAGTGAGCTCGGCCTCTGGTAGGGCAGACCTAGAGGGACTGGGATGCTTCAGTCCTTTTCTAGGTGTGTGCTTGGGGGAGGGGCAGGGCAGGAAGCAGAGGGAAACCTGATTTACAGATTCTTCCAGATTTAAACAAAGCGGTTCATTATTGAATCACCCGCAGCTAAAGCAGAGGTAACTGGAGATTTCCACCTGTCTTCTTTACTAGAAGGGTTTCCAGGTACGTTTCAGCCCGGAGCTGAATCCACTTAGAATATAAATGCTCTGTGAAGTGTTTTCTCTCAAGCGCGAACTCGTAATTGATTCTTTAAAAGAAGGCAACCTTTCTGGACTCTGGAAAATGTTTTCGAGTCCATCTTATTTTTCTGTGCAGAAGGCAATTACCCCAGGCTGGCACTCGGCACAGGAAACAAGACTAGCTTATTCTCCCAACAAATGTTTTACTGTTACATCTTCCTTATTGCACGAGATATTATCAAATCAGCTTGTTTTATATGTCCTCGGAGAAAAACTAAACCAAATCAGGCAGTGGTGGCATACGTCTTTAATCCCAGCACTTGAGAGGCACAGGCAGGTGGATCTCTGTGAGTTCAAGACCAGTCTGGTCCACAAGGTGAGTTCTAGGACAGCCATGGCTACACAGAGAAACCTGTCTTGAAAAACAAAAATTAAAAAAAAAACAAAGAAAAGAAAAAGAGAAATAAAAGAAAATCTAAACCCAGCCCTGAACCATGGACTCCCTGCTCTGCCTCCAATTTAAAGCCACTTCCCTATTGTGCCTTGGGGAACCATCTGCTCATCACAACTCATGTCTCTGACTCCTTGACAGTGGTAAATGGTGACCATGGCCATTTCTTTTTTTTTTTTCAAGATTTAATTATTTTTATTTTATGTGTATGAGTGTTTTGCCTGCATGTATGTATGCATGCATGTGTACCATGAACATGCAATGCCTGTGGTGGCCAAAAGAGGGCATCAGATCCCCTGGAACCAGAGTTACGGATGGTTGAGCCACCATGTGGGCGCTAGGACCCCACCCAAGTCCTCCACAAACCACCCCCAGCCTTCGTGTTCTTCATCTGCTCTTTGGTGGTGTTTTCTCACTCTGACTTGGTCATGGACATGTGGCCTGCTTGATCAACAGCGACGGTGTTGGACGTGACAGAGATTTAGAAAGTAACAGATTCTCTTCAGACTAGAGTGCTAGAGTCTCAGTTATCCAGTGGGAGGGGTGGAGGCTATGAGAAGGTAAGCCAGCCCAGTTGTGCCAGATGCATAAATGTGGCCATCCTAGACCAGCTAATGTCAGGTGAGTTGGTCTGGACTAGAACTTCTCAGCAGAGCCCAGAGTTGTTGGAAATTATTTGATGTTTTAACCCATTAAGGCTTGGGGGTGTTTTGTTCCACGGAAGCAGCTATCTGAGATGTCATCTCTCATTCTTCCCCCTATTAGGTACATGAATACTGGGTCAAAGGGGAAATTGTTGGAAGATTACTGGAGGTCCCAGGAAGGCTGGGAAGGTGGGTTTGGAGTCAGAGGAGTAGTTACTGGGTTGCCAGGGTCCCACCTGGGAAATTGGCACCTCGGCCAGTTCTTCAGTCCTGGCATCTTTTTCACTGAGGCGTTAGTCTGATATGGCTGCATGGCACACATCCAGCATTGGCAGTGAGTCTGGCGAAAGCCTGAGGAAGAGACCTCCACAGGCTCATGACAAAGCAGGAGAGTCTGGGCTCATCTCAAGCCCACTTTGCCAATCATTGACGAGTTCCTCTTTCTCCGAGCCTCACTTTGCTGTCCACCAAGGGCTGGGGCGGTCCCCATGTACTGAGTGGACCCTGGAGGTTAAACAATGCGATGCAGATGTGGTACTGTGAGCGGCCCCTCACACTCAGAAAGAGCTCACTAAATGCTGTTGGCATTTAGCTATTACTATCTGCATTGCGAAGGGAAACTGTAAGATTCAAGTCACGGAGACCCCATAAGATGTGAATTTCTCAGAGTACTATTAGGAAGATTGTGATGGTTGGTTTTAGTGCCTACTTGCCACAATTAGATGCTCCTGAGTAGGGAGCCTCAGCTGAATTGGGCCTTAATTGACATGGGAGGCCCACCCTGAATGTGGGTGCCATGTGGCAGCAGCCCAGATGAAAAAGGACATGGCAGAAAAAGGAAAATTAATCCACCTCTTGCTCATCCGACCGTCCCTCTTGCCTGCCTGGCTTCCTCCTTTGCTGCTGCTGGCTAGCCTATTGTTCATTTCTTTGCTGATATCAGAACCTGGGTTTCCAGGCACCGGACTGAGCAGCTACTGGGTCATTGGCCCCTTGAGTGTGAGACACCACTCTGGGACTACTCCATCTTGTGAAGCACCCAGCCCCAAGGATGGAGCAATTGCCCAGTTCTCAACCTCTCAAGGTGTGAGACACCTTTGTTACTATTTTAACCTAAGCTTATTTAGTAGAATATATGTGTGTATACATATATAATTTATTAAATGTACTACTCATTCTATGGGTTCTATTCCTCTAGAGAACCTCGATTAATATAAGGAGGATGGATACTGGGTAGCTAAAAGTGAAATTGCTTCCTATTACATAGTCCTGAGGCTTCATTCCTCTCCTTCCTGTCATTGAACACCTGATGAGTGTCAAGTGGGGGAAAGGGGAACTGTTGTCAACCACATGGGCTTGCCCCCCAGAATGAACTTTCCAGCTGGGGGCAGGCTGGCAATAGAGAGTGGAGTTCTGAACACGAAATGCTAAGGTGGATGGAGTGGAGAGAAAGGACCAGACGCCACTCAGCCATGCAATGGGGATGAGAAAAAAAAATCTCCAGGCTGCTGTTAAAGGGAGCCATTCACCCTGGCTGCTGCAAAGTCCCAACTGGGAAGCTGGCATCCACAGACACTCTATTGTTGCTGCCCATTCCCTCCCCCGGGAGCAAAGAGAGCATGGGGTTGGGGAAAGGTCAGGAGCCCTGGCTTCTTGTCATGGCTGTGAGACCCAAATAAAGTGACTAAAAGCAGGGGAAGGACATTAGGGTTCCATTTGAGAGCTCAGCCCGATTCACCTCTCCTTGCAGGTTCCAGAAGGTTCTGTGACCCCCTAGGCTCCACCTGCAAACCACAGGGCACATAAAGGACACCTGTACTCAGTGTGCATAGAGGACGCAATCCTAGCTCTGTCCTCTACTTGCTCTATGAGCCTGGCTCCACCATTTGACCTCTTTGAACCCATCTGCCACCTCTCCAGTGGGAATAGGAATTAGAAGATAAATCTGGGCTCTCCGGTACCCACTCCACACTTGCGCTGTGTCTTTGAGACCCCCTGCTCTTCTCTGGGTGCCAAAGCTGAGGATAGAGTGGGAGTTCTTATTCTAGCCTCCAATAAATCTGCTTCTCTAGGGGTGTGGCAACTTATGGAGCCCTGAGAGTACATCCTGCCCCCTGCCCCCATCAACCTTAACGCAAGTAACAAATCCAGGATGCCTTTGATAATTCCCACACCCCAGAAATAGGCTAGTGAGTGGGTGGTTGACCTTGAGACAGGGCCTGAGCTGAGGCCTGTTGCTTGGCAACAGCCCCTATCATCTACCCATAGAAATGCCATGTGATTTTTGTATTTGCAGCCCCTGGCAGGGTGGATTCTGTGTGTAAGTCCTCCACCTTCCAACTTGCCAGCTTGTTGCCAGAAAACTCATTTGACCCTGTCCTGTATACACATGTATATATTTGTGTGTGTGTATGTGTGTGTCTGTGTATATGGGTATGTATGTATGTATAACAAACATATAATTTTAGGGAAAATAAAATAATGTGATTCTCTAGGTTGTTTTCAAACATCCCAAGTGTTATTTGCCACCCTCTTCCTGCCCCTACATTGTTCTGTCTCCTCTGTCTCCATTTAAAGAGCCCCCTCTCCCCATCCTCCCTTATAGCATCCTGCTATTCCCTTCTCTAGAGCTCCCCGACCTCATGGTCCCTTTTTACTTCCCTGGTTACCGTGGTTACTCCAGACTATATACTAACATCTGAAGATTTGGAGGGAGGATCCACAATAAGAGCGAATGTACTGCATTCGTCTTTCTGGGTGTGGGTTACCTCGCTCAGTATCGTATGTTCTAATTCCAACCACTTTCCTGTAAATTTCACTTTTTCTTTACAGCTAAATAATAGCCACAGTGTACTGGAGTTTCATTATTCATTCATCTAGTGAAGGACATTCAGATTGTTTTCATTTCCTAGCTATTGTGAATAGAGCATCAGTGAACCTGGCTGTGGAATGGGGTGTCAAATCCTTTGGGCTTTTGCCAAGAAGTGGCATACTGGGTCAGATGGTAGATTTATTTTAGCTTTTTGAGAGTTCTTCACATTGATTTCCAGAGTGGCGGCGGTGTCAGTTTGCAGTCTCACCACTAGTGAACGAGCATTTTCTTCTACCCAGTACCCTTGCCTGCATTTCTCTGCTTTTCAGATTTTTTTTTAATCTAGCCATTCTGCCTAGGGCAAGATGAAACCTCAAAGTGGTTTTAATTTGTGTTTCCCCAATCGTTAAGAATGATGTACATTTTTGTAGGCATTTCTCAGCCGTTTTAATTTTTCTCTTTTGAGAACTCTGTTCAAATCCATAGCCCATTTCCCCCCATTGGGTCATTTGTTTTCTTGATTCTTTGTTTTTTGAGTTCTGGATATTGGCGTCTGGATGTCTTACTCTGGATGTATAGCCGGCAGAGATTCTCACACTCCATGGTCTTTTTCTCCACTCAGTTGTTGTTTCCTTAGCTCCACAGAAGCTTTGGAGTTTCAAGAGTTCCCATTTGTCAGTTGTCACTAATTCCCGGGCACACGGAGTCCTGCTCACAAAGTCCTTTCCTGCACATATGCAGTTTATGCCTGTACTGTCCTCTAGAATTTCAGGGTTCGCACTGAGGTCTTTGATCCATTTGGAGTTAATTACTGTGCTGAGTCATAGCTATGGGTCTAATTTCAACGTCTACATATGGAGATCCAGTTGTCCCAGGTCCATTTGTTGAAGATACTCTCTCCTCCAGCGTGTGTTTCTTGTACCTTTGTTAAATATCAGATGGCTGTAGTTATGTGTACTCATGTTAGGTCTTCTCTTTTCTTCCACTGGTCTACAAGTCTCTTTTTTCCACCAATACCATGCTGTTTTTATTACTATAGCTCTGTAATATATCTTGAAATCTAGAATGGCAATCCCTCCAGCATTGTTCTTTTTTTTTTGGTTTTTCGAGACAGGGTTTCTCTGTGTAGCTTTGCGCCTTTCCTGGAACTCGCTCTGTAGACCAGGCTGGCCTCGAACTCACAGAGATCCGCCTGGCTCTGCCTCCCGAGTGCTGGGATTAAAGGCGTGAGCCACCACCGCCCGGCTCCAGCATTGTTCTTTTTGCTCAAGATTGCTTCAGCATTGTGGGGTGTTTTGTGGTTCCATATGGATTTCAGGATTTTTTTTCCTGTTTCTACAAAGAATGATATGAAGATTTTGATTGGGATTGCCTTTAATTGTAAATGGCTTTTGGTAGGATGGTCACTTTCACAATATTAATTCTACCAATCCACGAGCCTGGGAGGTGTTTCCATCTTTTAATGTCATTCTCAGTCATTTTCTTCAGATGTCAAGAAAGATCTGTAGAGCTCTTTCCGCCTCTTGGTTAGGTTTCTTCCAGATATGTTATGATTTGTGTTGGGCTGTGAGCCACAGGTAGGCTACACATGTACTAGACCAAGCACGCTTTCTCTCATGAGCACTCAATCATAGGCTCAGATTTTCTCCCACACGCTTGTAAACACACAGCATACACTTCGTACTTGGCTTACCTGTTTAGATACTCCCTAAACACTTAGTCCTCAGAGCGCTAAGACGGTCTGGCATTCATAACCAGGGATGCTGCCGCCCTCTGCTGGAAGCATTTGGGAAGTGCATCTGGGGTCTTGCCAGGAAACAGGTTGGTTGCTAACCTCAGTCTAATCTTAACTGACCTTCGCAGGTATGAGTGATTTCTACTGACTGTCCTCCAAGGTAGGGTCTCTATACCACTTCCAAGATTCCTCTCCTGACTCTAGAATTTGGCTCTGCCCTTGGACATCAGGATGTTCTAGCCAGATTTGGAAAAGGAAGGAGGGAAGAATTGGTAAATTGACTTAGGAAAGTAAGATATTTCATCTCTTTACCTCTCCAAGACTTGGTTTCAGAATTAGTGTCAAGGGTTGGCAGAATTTTTGTGCAAGTGTTATTTGTGTATTCATGGGTCTTTAGTAAGATGTAAAAGGCATCGGCTGTCAGAACAAAACCCTGCATTTTCCCCTTCAGTTCACATGGAGCCACTGAAAATTTCTAAGCAAGACAGGAACAGGAAGAACCTTGCTTTGGAAAGATTAACTAGACCGTGCACATTGTTCATTCATTTGTGTAACAAGCAGTGCTTTTTAAAAACATCTTTGTCAGGCTGTGGGGTGCAGTAGCGACCAGATGGAAGTGTTGTTAGCTTACGTGTAACTCCTGTCCTGGAGTAATGGGGTAGGGAAGCCCAGAGGGGGGATCACTTCGGTCTTAGGCCAGGTGAGCCCTTGGTGACATGAGGTTCACAAAAGAGCCATGGCTCCTGCCCAGATAAGCCTTGTGGGGCAGGAGAATCGAATCAGCTCAGCAGGAGTTTAAGTATAGATCCTGGAGCAAGACAGAGCCTGGTGCCCCCTGGACTCCCTTTCCAAATAATGAGAAAATGATCTGGCACACTCAGGAGCTGCATCTGTTGATTTTTCTTTTCCAGACTCAATCAAGTAACATGCAAATAAATGCAAAAGGTCCTAAGTCAAGGTACAGTAAACAAGTACATGATGATCTGCCTGGTGCAATTACAGTCAAACAGCATTTAGGACGTGACCAACATGAAGTATGGAGCTGATATCGGGCAGCATAATCACTTCAAGATTAGGAGAGACTCAGAAACCTCAACACGCTGTCTGTGGAGGTGCACTCCTGTGCAGGTATCTGCAGAAGGTTCACTGAATTCAGGAAGCCTCACAACGATGAGGACAGATTTCATCCCCAGATAGGGCTGGAGTCTCCATCCTTCCTCTGCAGATGTATATAGAAGGTTTGGTGTTTCAGGTCTTAGCCCTCCCTCACCCAGGCCACTTGGTCACTATGTAAGTTCCAACTAGCCACTTCTCAAACAGTGTTCTCCTCACGTGTAGAATGGGTCCAGTGACAAGGAAGAATGGAGACAACGAAAGTGTCCTGACTTGGGCTTCTCAGAAGGTGACCTAAAAGTGACTTAAACTGAACCATTCTCTAAAAATGGAGGATGGGCGATTAGAGGTGAAGGCAGAAATCAAGCATGGTATGTAACCAAGGGTCAGACCTTAAAGGGCAAAGGAGTGGGGGCAGCAAGACTCCTGGTCCCCTCAGTGACTGGAGGTAGTAAGTGATCCCCCAGACGTACTTGCAGGTACTTCCAGAGCTTCCCCCACAACAGGCAAAGCTGGGTCCAACAGGAACACCTGAGATTGAGAGCATCCTGGAAGCCGCTGTGCACTGTGTATAATGAGGGACACAAAGGGCCATCCACTCCAGGGAGGGAAGTGCTCTGCAGGCTGTGAAATGCTGCTGGGGAGACCCACCTCACTGCCTGGAATCGTTTTTTTTCCTGGGAAAACGATTACATCAACACGTGGGGGTCGACAAGAAGATGAGAGCTACCAGGACCTGCACTACTCTGGAGGGGGCGGGGCTAACAGTACTGGTGGAAGTTCAAGTGAGTGTAATCTACGTGGAGGGCAATGTAGCAGTTTCTATCAAAATTACAGGTACATAAATACTTTAACCAAGAGTCCATCCTATACACATGATCGCACACACCCACAATTATCCCTTGAAGCACTGCTTGTGATAGTGGAGAGATTAAAACAACCTAGTCATTAAATAAATTATGAACTCATAAAATGGGGCATTTTGCAACAATAACAACAAAACTGAAACTGGGAATGAGGAAATATTTAAACTGTTCCTGAAAGTTACCAAGCTCTATGTTTAACTTTTAAATTGTGAGTTAAAGAAGTGTGTACAATATTTATTTATTGAACTCTTACACGACCAGGTATTGCTTTAGGTATTTTGCAAGTAGAAACTCACTGAGTTCTTCTTGTAATCCAGAGATGTGTTATTTTATGCTCATTTGACAGATTATAAAACTGAGGCATAGGTTAAGTAACTTGACCAAGGGTGGGGGGCTAGTAAATAACAGAACCAGGATTTAGAGGTGGGGAGACTCAGAGCTGGGCTTTTTGTCATTGGGCCTTGTCTCCCTGTAACAGGAAGTTATTCCTGACCAACTCTAGCTCTTTTCCTGTCCAGTGATTGGCTTGAGGTGGGCAGGAGGCACGGGGAACTTCTGAGAATGGTTTTCTCATCGATTAAAGCTGATATTTGGAGGAAGCTGCTGGCTCTTCTGCTCCAGGAAGTCATGGTAAAGCTGCCCACAGATCAGCCACCCAAGAACTGAGAGGGCCTGGGGCAGAGACCCACACACTGAAGATGAAAGAAAGGTGAAGAGACAGAAATAATGTGGGTCCCCATAAAATACTCAAGCCACTGAAGTATTAAGCCTTGGGCTTTTTTGTTTTGTGAGATCATAAACACTTTTACAATGGGCCTCCAACTTGAGCAGGCATTAAACACAGATAGGCAGACCTCACCCTCGGGGTTGTGTGTCTGTCTGTGTGTCTGTGTATCTGTCCCTAATAAAGAACTTCTTTACTAGCAGCGTGTTCCTAGGTGATGCTGATGTTGTGCTGTGAAAGCCCTTAACTTAAGCACTTGGAATGACAGCTTTGCTCTTTAAGGTCAGAAGCATCTTGAGGTATTCTGTGAGTCTGTGTCTCTTTAATCCCCCAGGAAAGAGAAAGCCGAGAGTTATGAGTCACAGATCCAAGATAGGAGTTAGAAGCCCCAGATTCTGCCCCCATCCCTCCTTGTAGCCTTCAACAGTTTGTTTCTTCCTGGCAATGTCTGTTTCCTCTTGGGTCAGTGAGCGGAAAGAGGTCCAATGAGAACAGTCTAACTGTTCTCCGGGCTCTGTAGCCCGGGACTCCCTGGAATGGAGTGTCTGACCCTGGCATGGGAACATTAGTAGTGTCAAGTGTTGGTCACCATTGGTGTTCCATGCCATGGGATGGTTTCAGTTTCTATGTTATAGAGATAACATGACTTCTCCATGAGAGATCCTTCTGCACACTCAGAGATGAAGGAAAGGTCTTTACTGATGCGCCTGGCCAACTGGGGCGAACGCCCAAGAGGAGTCAGGCTTAGACAGAAGACTATACAACATATACACTCTACGTTTATGCAATCCACCAACACTGTCGTCCTTAACTCTCTCTTGGGTCTTGACCCCGGGTTTCACTTCGAACAATTTAAACAAAGACAGGAGACTGCAAGCCCGGCTACCTATCCAGATAGGAGATTTACATAGCAAATCTATTACACATTGCCAGAATGGCTTCTTAGGTACACCATTATTATTCTCTTTCCAATAGTTGTTCTCAAAGGTCATCTTGCCCACCTGACAGAACGACGTTTCCCTGATAAGAGCACAGGGGACTTAATGGCAGACCAGGACTTAATGATGCTTTGTTACAGAAATGGAGCCTAATGACTGGTAGATCCTGGTGAACATTTACATCCTAGCATGCTAAATTTTGCTTCTCTCTCTAACTGGCCTGGTTAGCATACTACTTACATTTGGCGTATTTGGGGGGCAGAGCTCCCTTAGCTCAATTCCCCTTAATATCCTCTAAGAAAGTCTATTAATAAATCCTTTATAACATCAGTTTTACCACTTTGCATTTCTTCTATATCACCTATCGCACCCGGCGCCGAGAGGCAGTCTGGCTTGGTAGCCATTTTTGTTTGTTTGAATCAGGGCCTTACTCTAGCCACCAGCAATCTGGAACTCACTGAGTGGTCTTATTGCAGGAGCCCAGACCAAGGAACAAGACGACGAAGCTGTCTTAGGCCAGGAAGCAGTTGATTGTGCCATGGTGGCTGGTCGGCCCTTAGCAGATAAATATCCAAAAGCCAGAGAACCCCCCAATATCACAAGGTTTTCCTTGTCTCCTCTATATGGTTACTTACATTTTGATTAGGTGTTTTAAACTGCTGGGCAGTGATGGCTAGATGAGAAGGGAGGGGAAGGTAGAGGGCTGCCGGGAGACATGGTCAGTCCTCATGCCCGTGAGAGTATTCACCATCTGGAATGTATACCTGGACTGGACATTGGCCACTTCATGTGGCTATTTCCTCTTTTTTTCTTTCTCCCTCACCCCCTACCACAGACCAGGCTGACCTCAAATTTATGGCAGTCTGCTGCCTTAGTTTCCCAAGTGCCGGCCAACAGGCACAAGCCGCCACACCTGGCTCCTCAGTTATTTTACTATATTAGAGCTCTGAGCGGGAAGCTCCTTTGGAGCCTGAGCCTCTGCTAAGGGAAGTCGGGCTGGGGCCGAGCCTCCGCCAGCGGAAGCTTACTCCTCCCAGTTGGAGCTGGGCTGTATCTGAGACTCGCACGTGAGGGGCACCATGCCCAGGCCTGGGGCTGCTCACCAAGGTTCCCAGTGTGAACATGCTGGGTCACCTCAGCTGCTGGCACAGCTTCCCCTTCTGTACTTAGTCACTGAACATTCTACCTCTGAAGTGTCCTTATGTCTGCCAAGTCCCTTAGTCTGTCTGTCCTGGATTCTTGTAACAGGTTTTAACTGGTGTCTGTCAGCAGCTCGGCCCTCTGCACCCACCTACCCCACCATTAACATCCTCTGCGGCCTTTGAATAAACTATAAATTCCTGAGCTTGGAAGACCCAGTAGGCTCCCTGTAGTCTGTCTCCTGCCACCTCTGGCATCCCTGTGTCCTCCACACTCCAAATGGACCAACGAACTGTAATTTGGGAATATTCTATGCTCTCCCTCACCCCTAAGCCCATACTCGCACCAGTTTGAATGCGTTGATGATAAACTCTGGGTCGCGGATAATTCACAGGTGTTGTGTTAAGGAAAAGAACTTCAAAAGCTTCCCCTTGTTGTAATTTAACCAAGAGCAAACCCAGATTTGAACCCTCTGCTTCTCCTTCTGTGTGGCTTCTGTTGTTCCTGTCTGTTGCGTGGGTCTGAATCTGTGCCTACCTGAACGCGGTCTTGTGAACTTGTTCCTGTGCCCTGTGTTTGGGGGTGTGTCTAACAAAGGGCTTCTGCTCTGTATGTATTGAACAACACGGACAGCATCACATGGGGATGGAATGGGGCTACTTTACAGGACTCTTCAACAGTTTTACAAAGAGTTAAGCCGCCACTGACTCCAGCTGACCCAGATAACAAATAGTGTTATAAACATCATTGCTTATGCAGCAATATTCATGTCTTCAACATTTAAGGATATTCATTTTATAAGATTGCTTTGTGTATCTGCTGTTTTCAGTAAATGATTATCGTAATACACACATAAACACACATGCATTGCCCTCTGGGTCAGGGACATGGAAGAGTACATCTCTTAAGATTACAGTTATGCATTATTAGCTTAGGTTGTAAAATCTCATTACGTGGGAAATCCAAGGCAAGTAAGGTTGGATGTTCCATTGTTCTTTTAAAACACAGGCTGAGTACACAGCAGGTTATCAGTCTTAAGCCTTACATGACCTCCAAGTGTATTAGCTCTGGCTGTAAGCTCTTAGAATGTCAGAGACGTTTCGATAATATTAGGTTGCTACATATACTCAATAGTTTACACTCTTCTTCCTTCATACACACCCACCTCAACCCAGCGCACATTGTAGATCTCATGCCCTTCAGGACAGATACATAATTTTTAGGACCCAGTGCAAAATGAAAATGTACAGTGCTGACCCCCCCCCCCAAAAAAAAAAACCCCTAACAACTCGTTAAGGATTCTAAGGCAGCAACAACAAAGATTAAGCTCAATTTAGGGTCCTTCTTTTTTTTTTTTTTTTTTATTAATTTATTTTGCAATACAATTCAGTTCTACATATCAGCCACGGATTCCCTTGTTCTCCCCCCCTCCCGTCCCCCTCACCTTCCCCCCAACCCCCCCCATTCCCATCTCCTCCAGGGCAAAGCCTTCCCCACAGACTGAGGTCAACCTGGTAGACTCAGTCCAGGTAGGTCTAGTCCCCTCCTCCCAGGCCGAGCCAAACAATCCTGCATAGGCCCCAGGTTTCAAACAGCCAACTCATGCAATGAGCACAAGATCTGGTCCCACTGCCTGGGTGCCTCCCAAACAGATCAAGCCAATCAACTGTCTCATCCATTCAGAGGGCCTGATCCAGTGGGGACCCCTCAGCCATTGGTTCATAGTTCATGTGTTTCCATTCATTTGGCTATTTGTCCCTGTGCTTTATCCAACCTTGGTCTCAACAATTCTCGCTCATATAAACCCTCCTCATTCTCGCTAATTGGACTCCCAGAGATCCACCCGGGGCCTAGTAATGGATCTCTGCATCCAGATCCCTCAGTAGTTGGATGAGGTTTCTAGCACAACAATTAGGGTGTTTGGCCATCCCATCACCAGAGTAGGTCAGTTCAGGCTGTCTCTCGACCTCTGCCAGCAGTCTGTTGTGTGGGTATCTTTGTGGATTTCTGTGGGCCTCTCTAGCACTTTGCTTCTTCCTATTCTCATGTGGTCTTTATTTACCATGGTCTCCTATTCCTTGTTCTCCCTCTCTGTTGTTGATCCAGCTGGGATCTCCCGCTCCCCCAAGCTCTCTTTCCCTCAACCCTCGCCTTTCATTACCCCCACTCATGTCCAGGCTGTTCATGTAGATCTCATTCCATTTCTCTGTCATTGGGTGATCCCTGTGTCTTTCTTGGGGTCCTGTTTTCCAGGTAGCCTCCCTGGTGATGTGAGTAGCAGACAAGTCATCCTTGTTTCATGTCTAGTATCCTGCTATGAGTGAGTACATACCATGTTTGTCTTTCTGAGTCTGGGTTACCTCACTCAGGATGATTTTTTCTAGATCCATCCATTTGTCTGCAAACCTCATGATGCCATTGTTTTTCTCTGCTGAGTAGTATTCCATTGTGTATATGTACCACATTTTGTTTATCCATTCTTCAGTTGAAGGGCATCTGGGTTGTTTCCATGTTCTGGCTATTACAAACAATGCTGATATGAACATAACTGAACAAGTGCTCTTATGGTGTGGTTGAGCATTTCTTGGGTATATGCCCAAGAGTGGTATAGCTGGATCTTGGGGGAGATTGATTCCCAATTTTCTAAGAAAGCGCCATATTGATTTCCAAAGTAAAGTAGGGCCTGTGTAACAGTTTCCATTATATGCCTGTGACGACAAACCTGTTCCAGGCTGTTGCCCTAATATCTGAACTTGGGGTCTCTTCTATGTCCCCACACCCTCCATGTTCCTGTTTCAGTTCTGATCACCAGCAGTTGACTGTCTTTGTCTTCCTCCCAGACTCTGAGCACCAGGGGACAGGGCTCCCATCTGTCTTGCTCTAGGGATGTCCTAGATGCCTGGCATAGACACAGCATATCAGGCACTCCATAAATATTTGTTCAACTGTCATTTGCTGCACACATAATCTGTTCAACAAATAAATGTTCCAGAGCTCCTGATATGCCAGCCAGGAGTCTCAAAAATTTGATTGTGTCCATGAACCAAAGACCTCCGTAGACTTCACATTCTAGTAAGAGAGAAAGAGAGAGAGAGAGAGAGAGAGAGAGAGAGAGAGAGAGAGAGAGAGAGAGAGAGAGAGAGAGAGCGCCAACGTGTCTTCAAATTCTGGCAGAAGCCAACTCCAAGGCTTGGATTGAAGATGAACAGATTGTTTGGGAAGGATAAGGAACATCAATGGAGGGAGCAGAGAACTGGGGCCTTTAATAGAAAGAAGCTATCGGAGAGTGTGGAATGGAGAAGGCTGTCTCTGTTGTCAACTGGGCTGAACTTTAAAGGAAGGATTGAGAGGATGTGGTGGTTCATTCTATGTGTCAACTTGGCTGGGTTAAGCAATGCCAAGGTAGCATATAAAATGTTTCTGAGTGTGTCTATGAAGGTGTTCCTGGAAATGATTAGCATGCGAATTAGTAGATTGAATAGAAAAGATCACCCTCATCACTGTTTGAGGGCAGTATTCTCTCCACAAACAGAGAAGCCAACCGCCCACCCAGCCAAGGGAAGAATGGTTCACTTTCGTTGTGTGAGCATTCATCTTCTGCTCCTGGCCTTTGGCACGCCTGTTTCTTCATAGCCCAAGTCCATTTTGTGTTACTTATTTCATTTTTTTAACTGACTTGCTTTCATCTCTAGTCTGGGAGCTAGGTGGGGACATGAGGGAGGGGGCTGGGTAGGAGTGTGGGAGAGCAGGATGAGGTGGGGAGAGGGAAGGTGACACACAAGAGTCTGGGGAAGAGTTTTAAACCTGCCTTCTCTCCAGTACAGAAAGACACGCAGGAGGAGCTTGAGGTTGAGGTAGGTACTGGTAGAAGTTACTGATTAAACCACTTAGGTCTGTCTTTTTTTTTCTTTAATTCACTTGAGTCAACTGCTTGGATGTCATATTCTTTTTTAATTTTATTATTTTATTTTCATTTTTGAAGTAGTTTTTTTGTTTGTTTGGAGTTTTTGTTGTTGTTGTTTTTGTTTTTGTTTTCCAGACAGGATTTCTCTGTGTAGCTCCTGCTGTACTGGAACTTGCTCTGTAGACCAGGCTGGCCTCAAACTCACAGAGACCCACCTGCCTCTGCCTCCCAAGTGCTGGGATTAAAGGCATGCACCCCTACCACCTGGCTTGAAATAGTATCTTATGTAGCCCAGGCTGGCCTAGAACTCAATATGTAGTCATAATGAGTGAACTTTTGATCCTTCTGCCTCTGTCTTGAATGCTGGGATTATAAGCATGTACCACCACACCTGGCTTAATCATATTCTTTGTGATAAAGATCAAAGTCTTTAATAAAAAGAATGCTATGCAGATTTTCTGTTTCTTGTGTCATTTTTTTTTAACATGTATGTATGTTTTGTCTGCATGTGTGTCTGTGCACCATGTGCATTCATGGTGTCCATGACAGCCAGATGAGGGCATCGGATCCCCTGGGATTGGAGATACAGGCAGCTGTGAACATGAGGGTGCTGGGAACAAAGCCCAGGTCTTCTGGAAGAGCAGCCAGTGCTCTTGACTGCGGAGCCATCTCTCACTCCAGCCCTTCCTGTGTTAGTTTTGGCAAACTGTGTTTTCCGGAGAGCTGATCCATTCTGTCGGGACTGTTCAGTCCTCAGCTAGTCGAGCGTATACTTGAGCTACTCAGCCATGGCCACAGTATGTCAGCATACATTTTTCTTTCCTGTCAGGGATGGGAGATGCGAGCCTGGTTTCTACTTCTTTATAGCAAGGCTAGGCCAGATTATCTACATGATGACAGGGCATAGAATATTGAGGGGACATACAAGTGACACCTCTGTGCTCAGGCCGACACCAGCTCCTTAGGAAGGGAATGAAAAACCCCATGTCTATTTGCCCGTGACTGCAGATGTTAATGTGTCCCCGTACGTGGGTGGGGGCAATGTCGACGTTCCTTGATGTCTTTTTAGTAGACAGTTTTAGAGATTCCTCAACACTCTTGAAAACAGATTAGTTACTCAACATCTCTTATTTAAGCACTGTGACCCTATCCCAACCCAGATAGCTGCTGGAGACAATGGTGAGCTTAGATCCTCCTCCCAAATCTCAAATATCCATTTGAGACTGAGGGCTGTATGGACTGGTCTCTTGGATGGGGCCACTATAAAAATCAGTGCAGCTCTTGGTGAGCATGGCGAAGCAGCAGAGAAATGCATGGAAAAAGCGGGGAGCAGAATGCAGCAGCTGTCACAAAACATGCCTTTTGAAGGCACCTGAGCTCTGTCTGCTTTTGTCCTTGGAGCGGCAAGAGAAACCTCTGCGTATGTATTTCCCCCAGCTACCTCTGGGCGGTGCTCTGTTTGCACCTGTTATTCGCAGTCAGGACTCCCGTTACAAGAGGGTTCGGAAGCTGCGTGTTGGAGCTCACAGGCAGGCAGGTGCAGGTGCAGGAGGGCTTTCTCACCCCCATCTCAGGGTGAGATGTTATAGCTCAGATCTGGAGTATCCCGGAACTACTGAAAGGAGTTGGGTCTTGGCCCCACCTTTCTCTTTCGCTCCCTGGTTGCCATGGCATAAACAGCTTTGTTCTCTTCGTTCCCCATCACCCCGTGTGCCTTGCCGCAAGCCCAAACAACCATGTAATGAAACCTCTAACATGGTAAGCCCAATCAGCCTTTCTTCCTTTGAGCTTGTCTTTCTCAGAGACTTTGCCACAGCAATGGGGAGCTGACTAACACAGATGGCATGCTCGGGAGCCTATGTGAGGTCGTGTGAAGCCACATCCCTGTTCACGCATGCGCATTGTAGATAGCAAGAAGAAGGGAGCGGTTGAGGAAAGAAAGTCACAGTGAAGCAAGGCATGAAGGGACTTTATGGCCACCCAAACCAATGCAGACACTTGCACAAGTCATGTGGGACCCTATTGGGTCCCTCTTCTCTCAAAAGGAACCAGGACTGGATGGCATCAAACTGGTGTGTACTGCTCTGTCCCTCTCCGCACTGACCATCAGATGCCCAAACTACTCCTTTAATGCTGTGCGTGTGGCAAGGTACAATCACTTGTGTCAACATTTGGCACGTAAATCTCTATGATTGGATGTCTACAACTGAACAGAAGGAAACAGAGGTGGACATTGCGTTTTATCTTGCTTGAAGAATGGTGTACAATGCAACTCCAGTTAGGACTCCCAAGCTTTATTGAAATCTGCCATTTTGTAATTTTTTTGTGTAGATTTTTTTTTCGGGGTGGGGCTGGTGGAAGTGGTGATAGTGGACATGATGGAACAAAGTTGGGGCGTTTGAAGGAATTCTTTGTGAGGATAGAGACACTGTTTGGAGTCTGAGGCCAATGTTGGCATTAGAGCACCATTCACACCCACTAACAGAGAGCCAAGATATCTAGACTAGGGCCTCTTAAACTCAAGACCACTCTTGGGGCTGATGAGATGGCTCAGTGGGTTAAGGCACTTGCTGCCAAGCCTGAAAGCCTGAGTTCAATCTCCAGGACCTGTGTGGTGGAAAATTGACTCCCTCAAGTTGTCCTGTGACCTCCACATTGGTTTGACTCCATGTGGGTTCTGGGAAAAGAACCCAGTGCCCTTAACTACTGAGCCATTTCTCCAGGCTCTGGGATTAATTTTAAATTAATTCATTGCTATGCATATACTTTTGCAATTATTAAAGAAGTAAGTGTGTGTTCAGAGTCAAGGCTTCACTTAAGTTGTGTGATATAACTTGGACAGAAACACTGCCACTTTCATTACACACCTGATTTAAAGTAGTTTTGGACAGTGTACATTCAGAAGGCTCTTACTGTTGCCAACATTTTTGCAATCCCCACATTCATTTACATAACCCATATAGGGTTTCAACCCATAGGTAAAGGGATTGAGTTCTAGACAGTCTTATTTAGATCTTGAAGACAGGACTGTCCCGGCCAGTGTAGAACTTAAATAAAAATGTGAAGTTTGCAACTTCAAGCAGTAGCCCAAGAATAAGAGCAACAATTCTGAAAACCAAAGAAAACCCTGGAGACTGTGCCCACATCCATGGCATGAATCAGTCAGTCTGAGACAATCTCCACAGTTCTGTCCGCATGTCTCCCAGTTAAGTGTGGCTTTGTGAACCATTTATGGCTAAGTCAAAGTCTGCCAAGTTGAGTGAAGGTTAAGAGTGATGATTTTGGAAGCTTGTTTATCCTTTCTGCCTTGAACACAGATGTGATGGATGGCATAGTGGCAGCCATCTTATCACTATGAGGGAAAGACTAAGAAAACAAGAACCATCTACCTTTGACCTTGTGATATCATCTCAACAAATCCTTGCTGGTATACTAGATTCTTTTAAAAGGATTTTATTTTAACTATATGTTACATGTGTGCATGTCTGTGTGGGGGTATGTGCACATGTGAGTGAGAGGGATACCTGCAGAGGCCAGAGGTACCAGATCCCCTTGGAACAGGTGGTTACAGGGCTTTGGGTATCTAGGCAAACACCCTACCAACGCAGCTCCATCCCCAGCTCCACACTTTTAACTCAGGGTAATCCATCTCCAGTTACACACTTTGTGTATAATATGCCATTGCTGTCATGACTTTTCCTGTTATAAAGACCATACCACGATGCATCGTTGTTATTTCAAGTGACCGATTTTTAAAGTTCGCATGCAAAGTGACGGGTTCTATTATGGCATGTTCACACATGGATGTCCTTATACCTTGTTCTTAACCACCACCACCCCACTTCCATCCTTCTATACTGGTTTTCCTGGTCTTCTCACTCCTCCAAAGTCTTTTTTTTTGACTCTCATGTCACATGGATTCCCTCTGTCCTCCCTTAAGATATCTTCCTCCATTCTCATGGTTCCCATTCTACCCCATGACCTACACACACACACACACACACACACACACACACACACACACACACACACACACACACTTCATCATCATGAGAAGTTCTGTGGGACAGTCATCTTCAAGAAGATTTTCTTCAAATCTCTTCTTGGTCCTTCCTCTTCTTGTTCCTCAGTGGGAAACCAATTGTAACCCCTCCATCCTCCAGGCTGGCATGGTGTTGTCAGTTATTGGAAGGGTGAGTCTTACATAGCCACACTCTTCTTTCCCAGAGGCAGCCCTTGCTTTGAGAATATTGGTTTCAAATGCGAAGGTGTTCCCATGGGTATCAAAGACACATTGTCCTGGAGCACTCCCACCCCTCTGGAACTCAGAGATACTCCCCACAAAACAGCTCCAACTACCGGGGGAGGGGCGGTGATCAGTCTTGCCACAGGGGAAAAGCATCACCCCTTGTAAGGAAAGGTACCCTCCACTAGTTTGGTGGGTGTGGTGGGCACTGTGTTTTGCAGCTCCAGCAGGGCTGGCACACCTGAGACCAAACAGTTGAGTAGCACTGAGAGCATTGAACTGGTGGTTATCCATGCAGCATCCACTGCCCCAAGACCGGGTGGTTATCCACGCAGCATCCACTGCCCCAAGAACTGGTGGTTATCCACGCAGTGTCCACTGTCCCAAGAACTGGTGGTTATCCACACAGCGTCCACTGTCCCACCAAGCTGTCCTGCAGCTACAAATGCTTCTTTTCCTTTTTTTTTTTTTTCCAAGACAAGGTTACTCTATACAGCAATCCTGGCTGTCCTGGAACTCGCTCTGTAGACCAGGCTGGCCTCAAACTCAGAGATCCGCCTGCCTCTGCCTCCCAAGTGCTGGGATTAAAGGTGTGTGCCACCACCACCCTGCTCCTTATTTTTTTATAGCCATCATAGCGTGTGGGGTCTTAAAAAATATTCCCCAATTAATTTGTTAGGTTTCATACAATATAATAAACTCCCTAATTAATTCATTAGGTTATATACAATGTAATAGTTTTCCTAATTATTTTGTTAGGTCACATACAATGTAATTGATTTCCTTATGGCATTTCTATACATATGTGTCTGTGAACTAAAGTTCCCAGAAAAAAAGTTGGCCCTCGCCCTGAACCTTCTGCACAGGTGATTGACTGATTAGAATGTCACTAACTGTGGAGGGTTTGGAATTTCGAAAGTCTAGATCCTAATTATCCTGGGGACCTTTAGTCTCCTTAATAGCCTTTGCCCCCCTCCACTGTACCTGACCTAGCAGTGTTGTGACATTAGGCAAATCCTTTGGCATGTACCGAGCGCCAGTTTCTAACCCACCCCAAAGCTAAACTGTCATCAGTGAGCACCTGAGGCCATAGCAGAGGGCTTCCTGCTTTACTTTAACCTGCCTGCCTAATGCTCTCACCTATGTAATTGAAAAGGTCCTTCATTTATGACTCTCTATTCTGTTGCTATAAGAAGTTCATGAAACTGCTGCGGACGTGTTGGAACATGGAATTTGGTGTCTACTGGTTTGGACAGGAATGTTCTCTCTCTAGGCCCAGATGTTTGAGTGCTTGTTTGCTGATGGTGGCGATGTTCAGGGGAGGGCTAGGAGGTGCAGCCAAATTGGAGGAGGTATGGCTCTGGAAGTAAAGACTGCTCCCCATCTCCGGTTCAGTTCCTCTCCTTCATGCTTGCGGTGAAGGATGTGAACCCGCGGCTTCCTGCTCTGACCACCATGCTTGCCTGCTTCTTCACCATCATGGACTTGAAGCTAAAATGGAGCCATCCGCGAAAATAAACTCTTTCTTCTTTAAGTTGCCTGTTCACAGTGTTTTATCACAGCCATGGGAAAGTAACTAACAAATGCTGGAGGGGTGTGGGGAAAATGAAACCCCATTCACTGTTGGTGTGTCTGCAAACTCTGGAAATCAGAGTGGAGCATCATCAAAAACAAATCTACCATATGGCCCAGCTGTACCATCCCTGAGCATGTGTCCAAAGGCCTCGATAGCCTACTCCAAAGATGTTTTCTCAGTCACCTTCATTGCTGCTCTGTTTCACAATAGCTAGGAAATGGAAAGATCCTCAATGTTCTTCAGCTGATAAAGGGATGGTGAGAATGTGGTACATACCCACTGTGAAATACTCTTCAGCTGTAAAGAAAAATGAAATCATGAACTTTGCAGGTAAATGAATGGAATTAGAAAAATCATATTGAGTGAGGCAACCCAGACTCAGAAAGACAAGCTTTGCATGTTCTCTCTCATCTGAGGCTCCTAACTCCAGATCTTCAAATGTGAGCATTTAACTTGGAGTAACTGCAGAAACTAGGAAAGTAAAGGAGACCATAGGTGGGGAAGGAGAGCTATAAAAAGGGGAATAATGGTACATGTGATTTGCAGGGGTCTTAGCTAGAGTTTTATTGCTGTGATAAACACCGTGACCAAAAGCAAGGTGGGGAGGAAAGGGTTTATTCAGTTTACACTTCCAGGTAACAGTCCGTCACTGTTGTTTACAGTTTTCTCTGGGGAGATGTGTCTGGGCTTGCAGCCTGATTTCTCTGGACTGGAGGTCACCTCTTAAGTTGGCAGACCCAGTATTTGACAGGACAACTTTCTGGAGCGGGTCCTCTCCTTCTGTTGGAGGTTGCAGGTAGCCAGACCTGTCGAACCATTTGTTGTAAATGACTTCCCCTCATTGAACTGTCTTAGATCCAGTGTTAGAATGTAAAACATTCTTTCTGAACTCTAAATCCTGACTCACTGGGTAGTCTGCCCACCTTATGCCAGTACTACTATTAACTGTCCTGGTGTTAATGAAGGTGTAACTAGACGTGTGCCTCTCCCTTTGGCTACCAGATGATGGTGGGTAGGACCACACTCTGAACAAGACGGCTGAGTTATGCCAAATGGAATTGACTAACTTAACCAAACCTTAGTGTCCCACCAAACTATGGGCCAAGGGGGTTGTCAGTCAGCATCTGCAGCAGTGCTCCATCTTGCTATAATCTGCCTACCAGTAATATGTTCAAAAAGTGTCTTCATCTATGGCTTTCTTTGTTCTATTTCTATAAAAACTCCATGAAATCACTACTTCATTGGAACATGATATTTGGGAGACCTGAATCTATGTTCCTGGGTCATGGTCATTCATTTAGCTCCAGAATAAACCATGTCCTTTATTCCTTTGAGGTGAGAGCTGTTTGTTGTGTTGACAGTAGTGACCATGTGGGATTTATAGATCAACTGATGAACCCGCCTGCCTCCATCTTAGGCTTAAAAGCCATCTTATAGTAAAGACAAACCAGGGCCATTCAAGGATTGGGGCACGGCCCACCTATAACCTTAACTACAAATGGTTCTGTACTGCCTGTTCCAGGAAATGGCAGCCATGTCTTTGTCTTAAAAAGTTGTTCCTACCCATCTTGCAACCTTACCTTTGTTTCAAAAGTTTGCTATGACTACCTGTTGTTATGACTACCTTGTTATGCCCACCTTGTAATCATGTCTTTGTTCAGGAAGTTGTTATGACTAACTTGTTATGTTTATGTTCTGCTCCTGTAACCCCACCTATTTTGCCTGCCCCCCCCATTGTGGAATATTACTTTAAAGTGTGTTGCATTTTTCCTACTGCTTTTGTTAACAGTGCAAAGCTGTGTTACATTTGTTTGATTAAATAAAATTAACCTGCAAGCAGGAGGCTTTATCAACAAGTAGCTGACCGAAAATGGTACGAGAGAACCATGCGTAGCTAGGGTTTTTAAGTGGGGGCTGAGCAGAAGGACGCCTGGTTTTTTTGGAAGACAAAAGCAAAGGGATGTTAGCTACTTGCTATTCAACCTCTCTGAGCAAGCAGAATTCCACCTCAGCCTTTGAATCATGAGTTCTTTAGAGGGATAGAGATCTAGATAAAATTTCCCTTAGTAGTTTTGAAAGAGTAGGTGCCTGAGGGAATTCTGTGGCCCTTGTGGCCGAACAGCTGCTGGTAACTGTGGAGTTGCATTCTATGATTAGGACAGCAGTTGCTTAAGGGGCAGCCACTGTAAATAATAAAAAAAGTCAATGATACTCCCCCATTTGGAAAGACCCTACCCCTGAGCTATAAAAGCCTTGTCTTCCTCACATCCAATGCTGACCTCTCAAACTCCACAAAGGGGGAGGCAGCCTATGTACATAAATAAAAAAAAAAACTTGCTTTAATTAATTTGGCCATGATGATTTGGGATAGTGGTCTTTCTCCTACCATCTTTGAGATTAACACAACCTGAAGAATGTCCTCTGAAAATTTCCAAGTCTTTTAATTTTGCATTACAAGATTTTGTTCTACTTACTCAGGAGTTCAGATTTATTTCTAAGTATGGGATGTTACTGAGTGACCATTTTTGCCAGAATTACCACATCCCAGATTTGAGTCAATATGGTGGCATCTGGCTTAGTGACAGAACAGCCCTTGCATTGGAGGCATGCATGTTACAGGTATAGATTTGAGTCCACACCCATGTTCTTGTTAGAACCTGGTTAGAAACAAACAGAAGCGTTCATTAAGAAAGGGGAAATAACCCTCATAACGGGAGTGAGCTAGTAAAGAGAGGGCAAGGCCTGGGTGCTGCAAGTGCTGGGCCATGGGCCCTTTACAGGTCATCTGCACAGTGCTCATCTGTCCCACATTGATATTTTATGAGCTTTTCTCGAACACGCTCCAGTTGTTTTATGAAGCCCAGCTGGGAATGAACCTCTAGTCTTATCTGTCAACTGGCTTCTTTTACTTATTAACCTTGGCATTGCCCTTTTCAGTCTACTTCCGGCCACAGGTACCCTGGTCCTGCAGGATGCCAGCTCCACCTCTTGTGGAGGACTTGGAAGACCCTCTTCCCTCAAGAGAGGGTCTGTAATAGTTCAGCCAGGGCATAAGGGAAAGCAGGGAGGGTTATACTGGAGCCCCGGGCAGCCAGTTGCTGGACGGCTCCACACCTTTGTTGCTGTGCTTGAAATGGTGTGGCAGCATCTCCTTGAAGCCCCCCAGGAAGCCTGAATTCAGAGACAATGAAGCAGAAATGAGCTTGTCTTAGGAGCCACTTATGCCCGTCCTACAATCCTCATATAGGTCAAGCAGGCCTATGCTTAGGATGTCTTGGGAGTTCTGCCTTCAAATGTATTGTTTTGAAAACAGAGACACTCTTTGAATCCAGTCTTCTGCTCTCCCCACTATTCTATGCTAACTTATTGATTATGTACAGAATAAGCCAGAGAGGTCAAGGACATTAAGAGTTCTCTCTAAGCTGGGCAGCGTTTAATACCAGCACTCAGGAGGCAGAGACAGGCGGATCTTGGTGAGTTTGAGGCCAGCCTGGTCTACAAAGCGAGATCCAGGAAAGGCGCAAAGCTACACAGAGAAACCCTGTCTCGGAAAAAAAAAAAAAAAAAGAGTTATCTCCAGAAAACTCAAGGTCAAGAGGGCATGCTGAAGATTAATCTGGGGGTTGTAGGTCACCTACGCCCACCCACCCTTTAGATGCTTCATCCAGAGATTCTCCTTACACAAGTGATGATCTGTGGGGCATGAGAACATGCGTGTCTTACAAGTTCCAGGTGTTGGTGATGCTGGCCTGTGACCATGCTTTAGGATCTACTTGACTTAAGAGCCACTCTTGACTTTAATAACAACTCCTGACTTAGGAGGTGATTGGGCCATGACAATTCTGCCCACATGAATGGATTTATGTCACTAAGGAAAAAGTGGGTTAGTTATTGCCTGGCGGGTGTGTCATATGTGAGTCCATCCTTCTCTCCTCCCTGCCACCTCTTGCCCTTCTCCCTTCTGTCATAGGAGGGTCAGTCTGAAGACCCTCACTGAATGTTTGTGCCATGTTCTTGGACTTCCCAGCCTCCAGACTTACAAGCCAATTAAGTTCTTAATAAATTACTCAGTCTTAAGTATTCCTTATAACATCAGAAAGAAAAGCAAAGCAAACCCAAACTAAAACCACGGCCTACAAAACATACACCTGCTGCTCCCCTTGTCTGGTCTTTGTAAGAGCTGTAGAGTGATTTTGCTCTGTAATGCCCTTTTCACACCTTCTCCTTGGCATAGGCTTTCTGCTTTGGGAGTTCTAGTCTTCCCAGAGATCTCCTTAACTACTCTGTTCCCTCCCCAGCAGGCAGCATCTATCCCTCTATCCTTGGCTCCAGTAGCTTTTGGTTTTGTTTTATATGATACTAAGGATTGAATCCCTTAATGTTTTGAGAGACCATTTAGCACTGTATCCCAGATGTTCTGAATCAGGCCTGGCCATTAAAAGATTTATGGTGTTGACTCAGGATGTTTGGGAAAGCCATATGGAAATCTATTTTACGCATACACGCGTGCACACTTTCATAAAAAAAGAGTTTAATTGGAGTTACCCTACATAAGCTCCTCCCACAAACCAAAGATTGCCAAATAAAAAGCATCTCCCCTTTAGTTGTTGGTGGGGATGGGGCCCTCCTGCGAACTCCCCAAAACAATACAGGTAATTGCTGCTGCTCTTGGTGTGAGCTGGAAAGTGAGACCCTATTGTCAAAGACATCATACACTTTGGTCACAAGTCATGGAAAAATCAAACTGGTACTGACCTGGAAGCTTCCTCTCCAGTGGCTAGTCCTCACAGTGCTTTTATGAAGCCCAGCTGGGATGCTATACAGGTTTTGAGGGAGGAAAGTCAAAATCAGTCTTATGTGGCTGTGAACCCTGCAAGCTATAATAATGACTGGGGTGGCAAGTCATGCCCATGGATGCCTGATACTGTAAATTTGGCCAAAAATCCTTACTTGGGGAGCTCACAGGTGCCAGATTATTATTATTATTATTATTATTATTATTATTATTATTCTGTTACATCAGAGAGTGCTTTCTATACCTCAACTTATACTGCTCCCTTTTCCTGACTTATGATATGCATCTCTAACATAGTAGATAAGTTATAAGATGAGATGGAAGATAATGACAGAGCCTCCTCCTGGATCCATGAAGAAGATTCAGTGAATCAGTCTTCCCTCGGAAGAAAGATGATTCCATGAGTCAATCTTCCCCCAGAAGAGTACTTGCTACATGGAGATGATAAATTAATCTTAGTTCTAGTTATTCTGAGGTCATGATGAGTTTGGAGAAATGTTAAACTCTTTATTTGCGCTTGAGGTAGAATGGGTAATTTTTATCAGAATCATCTGGGTGCTTGCTAAAAATGAGGGCTTCTTATGAAAATGAAGATTTCTTTTCCTCATCTAAGACCTCTCAGATCATACTCTGAAGGAGCCAGTGAGCTTCAGGCTCTGCGTGTATTCCTCTTGCTTCTGGATGACTTCTGCAAGATGGACTGAAGAAGAAAAGTGTTGTGGTTGGCCAGGTGGTTTCTGAGTTTGGATCCGCACAATGTGTTCAGCTGGGTTCAGGAAGATCTGAGCAAAGTGCTTTCCTAGGAGTGTGGTAAGCCTCCCAGAGTAATGTGGGATAAAGGGGACACACAGAGGCCTCAACCCACCCCTCATAGACTGGGAATACTCCGATATAACCCTGCTTGTGCCCACCCCCTGCTCTGAATCCTCTGGAGGATTGGCACCAGCTCAGCACAGTCAGAATCACTCTGAGCACCCTCATACAACACTCCATTTGGCTTTCCTCCCCTGGGTCCCCACCTGTCAATCATTGCCTTGTTCCTTCTCCTCCATCCTTCAGCACTAGTTATTAGCAACTTGCACATCAGGTCCCGTGGGAAGAGACAGAATGAATCCATGACGTGGTGTTGTTGAGGAAACAGCATTGTAGAAAGCACTTTATACACGTATATTCCTCCTGTTTTCTTTATCTGAACACTTATTTGTCTTTTTAGACTATTTGAATGTACTCTGCCATGTCAAGTGCTGGGTATAAGACAAATGGAATGAATGAATGAATGAATGAAACTAGCTGTGGATGATGAACCAATGAATGGACAGGTACAAATCCTTCACCTGAGAAAAGAAAGAAGTCCTACCAATCAGCAACAACAGGGATCTTCTCTCCAAATCTGGATCTGAACCACCAGAAGGAAAAATGTCCTTCTCATTGCACTCCCTGGCCCATTACCTGCTGAGCTATCTGCAGACTTAAAGACTTTGAAAATGTGGGACCCTCCATTGTGCCCTTGCCAAAGTGTCTTATTGCTATGCTTTTCAGGGGGTCTATTTTTCTTTAGTTTCCTCTTTGAGAAATTCCAGCTTAAGGAGACAGAGGCAAACGTATCTTTATGAGTTCAAAACCAGCCCAGTCTACCTACTGAGTTCCAGGACATTCGGGGCTACATAAACTAAAAAAATAAATAAATAACAATTAAAAAAGAAGAAGAGGGAGGGAAGGAAGAGAAAGGAAGGAAGGAAGGAAGGAAGGAAGAAAGAGGAAGGAAGGAAGGAAGGAAGGAAGGAAGGAAGGAAGGAAGGAAAGAAGAGAAGAAAGAGAAAGGAAGGAAGGAAGGAAGGAAGGAAAGAAGAGAAGAAAGAGGAAGGAAGGAAGGAAGGGAAGGGAAAAGAAAAATTTCCACCTATTCTCAGGCTGCTCTTAGAAAAGAACCCTTCTCCACATCACTTCACTTCGTATTACTCACTCCTCTATGGCACATGCAGATTGCAGACCACCTGTATTCATCAGCCTCCCTCCATAGAACAAATACTCTCTGCTTCGTCAATGGCCGTCAGGGAGGTTGATCTTAAAGTGGGAGCTTGAGCAGTGATGGTGAATGAACTACATCTGCCTTGAGCCCATCACAATTGTCGTTCTCTGTTATCATTCAAACCTGAGCGCCAGAGCCTTGCTGTGGGTGGGCAACCATGAACCGGGATGATGATCCATCCTGGAGAAGGATGGGGGAGAGGTGGCCCTGGGAATTCAGAGGGTGAGAATTCACAGAAGTATAAATGAAAACTGTCAGAGAAGCCTGTGGGTCTTGGCTAAACTGTATAGTCGGAATCTCCTTATTTGTTTGTTTTTGATCGCTGCATTTCTGGGCTCTTTTATTTATTTGAATTGAAAATAGATGGTTTTTTTTTCCATCTCCTATACCTCACCAGAAAGATGGGAGGCATGGAGGCTGTAGCTATTACCAGGCCTGCATAGATTATATGTGACGCTATGTATAAGGCTTTAGATAGGATTAGTCCTCCATCCTTACAGATCAGTGGCAGCAAAGCCATACCTTCTTCTGCCTGCCCTCAAGCTCAGAGGGGCTTTGGGTGGTGAGCACTTTCCCTCTGCAGACAGAAAACAGGCTGTGAGTCAAAAGGCAAAGCACAGCTTTGTGTCCAGATTCTGTAAGGAACAGAACTCTCCGGTTCCCCGCTGCAGTATGGGCACAATCTGGCCGGTTTCCCGAAGAGTGAACGACAAGGCTGATTGCTACTTCACAGAAGGGAGATGGAAGAGGAGAATGGGATGTGTGACTTGTTCAAGTAAAAGCTTCGGTGATGATGTCGGTGACTGAGCATCACGGAGGAGCTCCTTCAGAGCCTTTTGGGATTCTGCTCTGGGGAGCTTCTGCACCATCATTTCACGTGCTTAGATTCTGCATTTCAGTCCCTCCTCATCTCTCAGCCTCCTCAGTGTGATGCTTTTAGTTCTAACTGGCTCAGTAGCTCTAAGAGGACATGTTGGGGACTGTTTATAGTAATATTATACCTTAACCAAGGATAACATGAATAGACCCCATCTTTAGATCCAGAGAAGGGTCACTCTTGGTATGACCTTGGGCCGTTTGGGGCCATGCTGATCCTCATTTTCCCTGCCTGCAAAATGAGGATGATGGCTGTGACTTCCTGGAGCCAATACAGGACCAAATGAGATCAAACGTGGTGTAAGGACTGGTACCAGAAGGCAGAACTTTTTAAACCATTCTTAAAATAATTGTATTCTGCCAAAGATGGTAGGTGCTCCGAGATGGTAGGTGGTGCTGACGGCTGTGTAAGCAGCATAGGGATGTCTGCCATCATTTTCTCCAGGTCATTACAGGTCCAGCCGCTGCTCCTGCGCTCCTGCAGGCTATGGCGGTCTAAATTGAGAAAATAAAACGTGAACATGATGTCTGGCTTTGTACTTGGGTACTTGGGATGTAGATTCAATTCTCTGGCTATAAATGTTAGTGTTTCTATCTGTTCTAACAAATAAATGGGTAGAGGCAAAAACTAATCAACCATTTTATTCCTTTTAAGCAACAGAGATGAGTAGCCTCCCTGAATCGGTGTGGCACAGCATTTAATGCCAGGATGTTGTTTGGAACTCATTATGTTGTTTTCTCAGCTAAAACATATCACTCATTTACAAGAAATCAAATAAAAAGCAAACTAGCAATTCCCAGTAAGGAGGGACGCCATTATGCTGCCTGATCATAAAGCATGGACTCTAATCCCAGCGGGGGGGGGGGGGCGGGGGAGGACTCTTGTCCAGCTAGAAAACAAAAAGGAGAAAAAGCAGGCTGTTCCTGTGCACTGGAATAGAATGGGAACCCTGAAAATGCAGACCTCTGCTTCCCAGGAGGTATGACGTCAGGCCGGCCACCTGTCCTGACTGGCGGGTCTCCTCAAGCTGAATTATGCAACTGCACTTTTGTTTAGCCTGAACACAGGGGGGTCTGTCAGAACTGGCACTTTATACATCAGATCTCACTTGATTTCTACTAAACCTTCAATGCTCTCCAACTTACCCAAGGTCACAAAGCTAAATAAACACATCCAGAAAGCTGGAATCCAAACTGCTATCTATATATAGCTACTGTGAACCATAAAGGAACCAGATGAGAGCTATTACAGATATGACTATACGGGCCACCACTGAGGTGGCAATAAAAGTAAAAAATAGCCGGGTGGTGGTGGCGCATGCCTTTAATCCCAGCACTTGGGAGGCAGAGGCAGGTGGATCTTTGTGAGTTCGAGGCCAGCCTTGGCTACAGAGTGAGTTCCAGGAAAGTCGCAAAACTACTAAAAAAAAAAAAAAAAATTAAAAAAATGCATACCCTTCATTAACAAGTGTTTGCTGTGTAATGTGAGCTGGACATTGGTCTAGGCACGGGGACAGGATAAACATATGATTAGCAGGTAAATGGCATAATTTCAGATAGAGCAATCACAATGAGTAAAGGAGAACATAGATTTTCAGTGGTGGGAATGAGGGCAACACATTTGGACTGAGTTCTGGGAATTGCTCCTTGAGGAAGTGACCTCCAAGCAGAAAGAACCGTAGTCTGCTACCCAGGGCCATCCACATTCTGGGAGCAGTGTGACAAACAGCTCTAAGCTCCCCACGTGGAGGACCAAGAGGAGGTCAAAGGGGCTGGAGAGAGGGCTTAGCAGTCACAATCTCTTTCTACTCTTCCAGAGGACCTGGATTCTGTTCCTCCCTCCCACCCACACAGGGTAGCTCACAACTGCCTGGAACTCCAGCACCGGAGAATCTGATGGCGATCTTCTAGACTCCCTAGGCCCCTGAACTGGAGTGGCATAAACCCACCCACAGACTAACACCCACACATAACCAAAAATAAAAATGAAATCTTCCTTTTTAAAAAAGGGTCAGAATAGCTAGGATGGAAGGAGACAGTACTAGAAGGTACTAGAGGTGGCTGGCTAGGCTGCGGGGCCTTGCACGAGAGACTAGATTTTCTCTTGGGTGGGGAGGGAAACAATGTAAGAGTTAATTCCCTTATTCATGTGAAAACTTAATTGAACATATAACATGAGTGCTTAACAATCATGGTATTGAAAATTCAGAAACTGCCAGGCAGTGGTGGCGTGTGCTTTTAATCCCAGCACTCAGAAGGCAGAGGCCAGTGGATCTCAGAGTTCAAGGCCAGCCTGGTCTATAGAGTGAGTTCAGGACAGTCAGGGCTATACATAGAAACCCTGTCTTGAAAATAAAAATAAAAAACTTGAATACCTTTTGGATGGTTTCTTGCGATTTCTTACGATGAAATGTACACCCTCTCCTTGTCTTTTACAAATGGTGACACAATGGTCATCCTTCCCTTGTTTTATGTCATGTCATGGAACTCACTTGTATCAGAACTGGAGTATTTGCACCATTTATTTCTTGCTGCCTACGTAGCTCTCCAATACCTGAGTGTACTGCTGCTTGCTTAGCCAGTTCCCTACTGATAGTCACGGAGGCCATTTCCCGGGAGAGATTGAAGGCAACATTCATGTTTGTGTGTGTTTGTGTGTTTCACACATTTTACATGGCGTGGTCACATTCATGTTTGTGTGTTTTACACATTTTACATGGCGTGGTCACATTCATGTGTGTGTGTGTTTGTGTGTTTTACACATTTTACATGGCGTGGTCACGTTCATGTGTGTGTGTGTTTGTGTGTTTTACACATTTTACATGGTGTAGTCACATTCATGTTTGTGTGTGTGTGTTTGTGTGTTTTACACATTTTACATGGCGTGGTCACATTCATGTGTGTGTGTGTTTGTGTGTTTTACACATTTTACATGGCGTAGTCACATTCATGTTTGTGTGTGTGTGTTTTACACATTTTACATGGCATGGTCACGTTCATGTGTGTGTGTGTTTGTGTGTTTTACACATTTTACATGGTGTAGTCACTCTCACTGGAGTTTTCATCCTAAGCCTTAAACTATCCCTTCATCAACACTGAGCCAAGGGACATCAGGCACCGCCGGTTACTTTTCAGTGTGCCATCTTACGGCAGATGACTGGACCACCTAATCAAACACTTTGGACATTTGTTTTTAACTTCGTGAGCTTCCCTATTAATTCTAGAACCTCCACTCGGTGGGTATATTTTAATAAACTCAGCCTGATCCAGTTTATGTTCCTCCCGCCATTATCCCACACCCTTAAAATCCATTCCCACGTATGTTCCCCAGGCTGCTGCCTCAGTGAATTAGCAAACCCATTAAACTGTTTAATGCTGTGGTACACCTCCTCACGAACTACACTTTCTGTCTCCCTACTAGGCACCTACTTAACCATGAATCTGCTTACAGGTCTAGAGGTAACTGTTGGTGGGGCCTGAAGGACATCAGTATTGTCTTGCCTGGCATTTCCTTCAGGTAAAGTCACACACAGTTTGCCAGATAATGAAGGATTAATTCATCAGGAAAAGGTGAAGAGAACAAAATTACAGGATGTGGGGATGCAGTCTCTGCTAACGGTGGGGAGACTGCTTTTTTTAGATTAGATGAACCCCTTAGAATCTGAAGGTTCAAAGTCCTCAGCCTCTACCCCAAGTTACAGGGCCTCATTCCTTACCAATCAGTGCCCTTAGTTTAACCTGCCCTCAAGCAGGGACTTGAATTTTTGCTGTAGGTCAGCTAATCTTATGAGAGCTTGGCTTTGATTCTCTGCAACTTGAGCTCCTTGGTTGCTATAGAGGAGATTTTCTTCCGGGGCACACTTAGAAACCTTTAGACTGTTTGTGTGAATCTGGAGTGGTCAGTGGTATCACTGGGTTCATTCTTCTCCTTTGCCACTAAATCCTGAGATTAGAAGTTGGTTAGTTTGTTATGGAGCTTGTCTTAGATATGGTTTCTATTCCTGTGAAGTTGCACCATGACCATGGCAGCTCTTATGAAGGAAAAACATTTAATTGGGCTGGCTTACATTTTCAGAGGTTTAGTCCATTATCATCATGGTGTGACATGGTGGCATGCAGACAGACATGGTGCTGGAGAAGTAGCTGAGAGTCCTACTTTTTGACTTACAGGAAGTGGTCTGAGACACTGGGCATGTCTTGAGCATATATGAGACCCCAAAGCCCACCTCCACAGTGACACATTTCCTCCAACAAGACCACACCTACTCCAACAAGGCCACACCTCCTAATAGTGCCACTCCCTTTGGGGGCCATTTTCTTTCAAATCACCACAGAGCTCACTCATTCTTTTTCTTTATCAATTTTTCCAACAATGCTAGAAGCAACTATTATTTCCCCACAAATTATCAAAAGTTGTATGTATCAAGTCACTAAATTCCTTGCACCTCACAAGAGGTGAATTAGTATAATCAAATGTATTCATATTGGTGTGTTCTCTAAATAGCCCACACCGTGGAGTTTTAGTGTTCTCCATGCTCTGAGGAGAGCCTTCTGGAACTACAGGTGTTATCAAATTGGAAAACCTGTTGCAGGCACTTTAAAAACTCAGCCATACAATTCTGTTTCTCTAGACCAGTGGTTCTCAACCTTCCTAATGCTGCAGCCCCTTAATGTTGTCGTGACCCTTTCACAGGGGCTGCCTAAGACCATCTGCATATCAGATATACACATTGTGGTTCATAACAGTAGCAAAGTTATAGTTATGAAGTAGCAACAAGAATAATTTTATGGTTGGAGGTCACCTATTCTCCCTTTGAGAGATAGCTCTTCACCAGCTGTTGGGCCATAGTGGTAACTGAATGTGTGACAATGAGCCACCAAGTTACCATGTGACCTGAGCTACCCACCATTACATGAGTATTATCTGATCCACCAAGCTCTAAAGTAGTATGTGAACAGTAGCAATCCATTATCAAATGGAAATGGCATATCATTTGGACATGGATCACAAATGGAAATTGTGATCAAACCTGAGCAGGTCCTGAAGGCTCAAGCAAGTTACATAAAGAAGTTGTCCAAATGCCTTTAGTTTCTATTCCTGTTAAAATATACTTTCTGCTCCAAAGCATGTGCCTATATCTTTATGGGGTATGCTCTGTGATCAGTTGACTGAAGAAGTGAAGACCAGGCCCTGCTTTACTGATGGTTCTACACACACTATATGCAAGTACTACCCAGAAATGGACAGCTGCAGCATTACAATCCATTTCTCAGATAACCCTGAAAGATACCAGTGAAGGGAAGTAAGTCTTCATAGTGGGCAGAACTTTGGGCAGTACACATGGTCACACACTTTGCTTGGAAGGATGTCTTAGTTACTGTTCTATTGCTGTGAAGAGACACCATGACCAGGGCAACTCTTATGAAAGAAAGCATTTAATTGGAGGCTTTCTTACAGATTCAGAGGCTTAGTTCATTATTATTATGAGGAGCATGGCATCTTGCAGGCAGATGCTGGAGCAGTAGCTGAGAGCTACATCAAGATCTGTTAGCAAAGAGAAAAAGAGAGAGAGAGAGAGAGAGAGAGAGAGAGAGAGAGAGAGAGAGAGAGAGAGAGAGAGAGAGAGAGAGAGAGAGAGAGAGAGAATGCCTAGACCTGGCACAGGCTTTTTTGAAACCTCAAAGCCCACCCCTAGTGACACACCCTGGTGACTAAGCATTCAAATATATGAACCTATGGAGGCCATTACTATTCAAACCACCATGAGGGGGAAATGACTAGATATGCAGTTGTTTGCTGATTAATGGGCTATAGCCAATGGATTGGGTAGAATAATCAGGGACTTAGAAAGAGCATGGTTAGAAAATTGGTGAGAAAGACATTTGGAGAAGTATTTGGATACACCTCTCCCAATGGGCAAAGAATGTGAAGACACTTTTGTCCCATGCAAGTGCTCATTAAAAGGTTACTTAAACAGAGGAGTTCAGTAATCAAATAGATAGCATGGCCAGTTCTCTGACAGTTCGCCTCTTTCCCCAGCTGTCTCTGACATTGCCCAATGGTCCCATGAATAAAGTGAACATGGTGACAGAGATGGAAGTGATGCATGCATGGGTTTGACAAGATGGATTTCCTAAGGCTGACCTGGCAACGGCTACTGCTGAGTGCAAGATCTACTGGCAGCAGAGACCAACACTGAGCTCCCAATATGGCACCATTCCCAGGGATGACAAGCTAGTGACCTAGTGGCAGGTTGACTACATTGAGACACTTCCTTCATGGGAAGGGAAACACTTTGTCCTTAGTGTAATAGATACTTATTCTGTTTATGTATTTGCCTTTCTTACACATAATGCTTCTGCCAAAACTACCATCTGTGGACTTAGAGAATGCTTTATTCACCATCACGGTATTCCACATACCATTGCTTCTGGTCAAGGAACTCACTTCACAGCTAGAGAAGTACTGTGGTGGACCTATGCTCATGGAATACACTGGTCTTACCATGTTACCCATCATGAAGTAGCTAACTTGATAGAATGGTGGCATGGTCTTTTGAAGACACAGTTACAGTGCCAATTAGGTGGCAGTAGCCTGGAGGGCTGGGTTGGGGTTCTCCAGAAGGCAGTATATGTTTTGAATCAGTGTCCAGGAACCAAGGGGTGGAAATAGGAATTATTCCACTCACAATCATCCCTAGTGACCCACCAGGCACAGTTTTGCTTCCTGTTCCATGGCCTTAAGTTCTCCTGGCCTAGAAATTGTGGTTCCAGATGGGGGAGCTCTCCTGTCAGGAAACACAGCAAATATTCCATTGAACTGGAAGCTCAGATTTCCTTCTGGACATTTTGGGCTTCTGATGCCCTTAAGCCAACAGGATAAGTAAGAAATAACAGTGTTAGGAGGTATGATTGATCCAGACTACCAAGAAGAATTTGAATTGCTTCTCTACAATGGAGGTAAGGAGGATTATGTCCGCAGTACAGGAGATCTTTTAGGGCATCTCTTGGTGCTACTGTGTCCTGTGATTCAAATCAATGGGAAACTACAATAACCCAACCCAGGAAAGATGACAAAAGGCCCTACCCTTTCAGGAATGAAGGTATGGGTCACTCCTCCAGGAAAAGAGCCAGGACCTGCTCAGGTGCTTGCTGAGGGTGGAGAAATGCAGAATGGGTAGTAGAGGAAGGTAGGTATAAATACCAGCTAAAGGCCATGTGGCCAGTTATAGAAATAAGGTTTGTAACTGACATTAGTATTTCTGTCCTATTATGTTAAGAATGTGTTTGTGCATATACACATATATGAAGCAGGTATTTGTGTTTTCATTTTCATTTTTTTCATGTCATATAACATCATTTGAGAGTATTATTAGTAATTATCATGCTTAAGTTATAGGACACTAAAACTAACCATTCCTCAAAAAAAAATTGCCACCTATTCTAAAATATATAATGCATTGATGACAGTGTGAGGGGAGGGGATGAAGTCCTGAGTGGATATGCCTTGTTGACATGAGCACATGCCCATGTCAAGGACCCAGTTCCTTAGACCCATGCGAACGGCAAAGCCTTCCCTGGTCCAACTGTGGATGTTGACAAATAGTTAGCCGATAGCTAAAATGACAGTGTATAGAAATTACCAACTGCAGCTTCCTCCTCCACGTGACTGCAACGAGACTGCTCCCCTATAGAAACCTTCTACCAAGATTAGCGAGCCCCTCCCATTTGTGTCAGACATAATCAATGTCCTGAGTTTCAGGGCTGCTGCAGAGCACACAGCCCACTCAATCCCAGCCTCTTCTGTAGGTATATATGTCGTTTTCTCATCCCCTGTCACCCCAGCTAGGCCAGTTCTTAAGCCACGCATGTTGTGGCATGTGTGGGGTAGTTATATCATGCTCAGTGAAATTGTGGTCTGATTATTATTTTCATTTGTAAGTTAAGCATAATACAAAGAAGTGATTGCGTGTCGAGTTGAAAAGGGATGGATTTGAGATGCTAATCTTGGTTGTCACCTTGACTACATCTAGAATCAACTAAAACCCAAGCAGCTGGACACACCCATGAGGGATTTTCCTGACTGGGTCATTTGAGGTGGGAATATCCACTCTAAAGGGGGCCACACCTTCTGGTGGCAGCCCACATAAAGACACGGAAGAAGGAAGCTTTTACTTTTTGCCTGTTTGTCCTTACTCTTGTTGGCAAATACATCTATCTTATTGCTCAGGCATTCCTTTGCTGGTATTAGAACCTGCTTCTTCAGGATTCCAACGTAGACAGAAGACCAACAGCTTTTAGGAATCCTTTGGGACTCAGCACGAGATTGGGGCTGACTCTCTCTCTCTCTCTCTCTCTCTCTCTCTCTCTCTCTCTCTCTCTCTCTCTCTCTCTCTCTCTCTGTGTGTGTGTGTGTGTGTGTGTGTGTGTGTGTGTGTGTGTGTGTGTGTGTGTGTCTAATACATAGGGATATGCTGGAAAGCCAAGGATTGGAACGTGTCAACCAAATATATTTCCGGAGCTGTCCAGGCTGACGTGAGTGCCCTGATGGAACTGTTTATTAAATGCAGGAGCCATCTTTTCAGGAATGTCCATCCTTTAGTCTTTAAAGTTTAAGTAGTCCTCATTTTCATTCTTAAGCCAAGACATTTCCTGTTGTAATTGGGGTCCCATTTACTTAATAGGCAGGGAATTAATGCAGCTTGTCATAATTGCTGGTTCCATCCCCTTACCCACTTTTAAGTTGCTATTTTTGCTTCTCTGTCTGCTCTGTGGTAACCCTGGGCAGTAGCAGCATTTTCCTTTTGCAACTTGCAAGGAGACAGATAATTTTAGCCACATTATCAGCAATAGCAGCCAGGAACGGGGAGATCTCTGTCTGGAGACTTGATCCAGGACCATCAATATGTATTTTAGTTTTTCTAAATTTTAATCTCCCCCTTTTTCTTATTGTAAGCTACATACTTTTCCCATACCTGTTTAGCAATGGTGTAGACCCCCCCATATAACAATGTATTGTATACATTGTGTTTTTTGTATACATAGTTTACATTGCACAGTATACATTAGTTTTAATTGTATACATATTGTAACTGTATAATTTAAGTATTGTATCACATGTAGCCTGGGGTCCCTCCTGACTTCCCTTATCATAGAATGCCCATTGATTAGAATCTAATCCCTGGAGACTACATGACCTTTCTAATCAAAAGGACAGGAAATTGATCAGAGCTGTGTTGTATGATATTTTGTTTGTGCTCTGACAGATAAAGCTTGCCTGGTGATCAGAGGGCGGAGCTAGCCACTAGTTAACCATAGAGGCCAGGTGGTAGTGGCCCACACCTTTAATCCCAGCCTTTGGGAAGCTCACATCTTTGATCCCAGCACAATCGGGAGATGGAGACTGAAATATAAAGCAGGTGGAGACCGGATCTCACCCCCTCCCCTTTTTTCCCGAGGATTGAGAGAGGCAGGAGCTCTATGGTGGCTGCTGCTCTGCTTCTCTGATCTTTCAGGTTATTACCCCGACATCTGACTCCTGGTTTCTATTGATAAGACTAAATAGATTCATGCTTCAGAACTGTCTCGTTGTCCCCATGGCTCTCAAGGACCAAAATATTGGATGTCTTCTTTGACCCTCTTATCCCTTTTTGTGTAGGCCTTTGAGATTTGCTGAACACCCAGAAGGACAGCATGATTGGCCTTATGCTTTAACTCCGTATAGGAATTAGATAGCATCTACACAAAACAACCCAAAGGGTTTTAAAGAAATCAGCCTTGGCTTTGTTATGGCTAAAGTTTAACAAAGGAGTCAAAAACTTAAGTGATTGTCTTGATTTTTTTTTTTTTCGAGACAGGGTTTCTCTGTGTAGCTTTGCGCCTCTCCTGGAACTCATTTGGTAGCCCAGGCTGGCCTCGAACTCACAGAGATCCGCCTGGCTCTGCCTCCCGAGTGCTGGGATTAAAGGTGTGTGCCACCACTGCCCGGCCGATTGCCTTGATTTTTAAGTTAGTATCTGTTACCACAAATAGATTATTATAACCTTAGGAATTTTAATAAACTTTAATTATTAAACATGTATCGGCCTTAAATTCCATCCTCTGTGAGCCTTCTATAATTTATTTAGAACTTTTATGACTTGGCTTAGGCTTTATGGTTTTGTCCTCGTGGTGTGTGTGTGTGTGTGTGTGTGTGTGTGTGTGTGTGTGTGTGTGTGTGTACATGTATGTTAAGGGATTCTTGGGGTCAGGCCTGCATTTTAAGGAAGTCATCACCCAGGCCAGCATAACTTTAAGGCTACTTTTTAAAGAGGCTTTCAGCTGAGAGAGAGAGAGAGAGAGAGTTGGGTAGAGCCAGTCATGTCTTGTAGTCTATGTAGGAGAATTGATCAGGATGACCTGCACCCACTGTGACAGCTTTGAACATTTTGTTGGCTCTCCCCTTTTCTAATAACCCTTCAGTAGCCATCTCATCCCAGATGATGGGCAGTCTATTTTACAAAAGGTCCAGAGTGTTTTGGGAGACACTTTGACCTTACATTTCCCTCAATGTCCTTTCTCACAATTTGAAGTGTTGGCTTACTCTATTGTCCTCCCATTTCTTCCCAGTAGGTGGCGCTCATACACAAGAGGGAAGAGGGGAATTTTTTGGATAGGTTTCATTTACTTCATCCTGGAGTCTCTTGGCATATGGCAGGTTCATATAAGACCAAACCTGGATCTGAATTCTCAGGAAGGGAAAAAGTGTCCCCAGAGTCATATATGGCCTTTCATTTATTCAGAGGTACATATTCATGTGACTACAATCCCTCACCTACTGCTTAGAAGTCACTTAGAGCTGTGCTTTCCCAGATTATTTACATAGCTCAAGGCCTCTTAGAAGGTAATCAATCAATTTTCTTTTCTACCCAAAGAGATATGTTGACCATATCCAAAACCAATTGAACCCAGGTTCTTATTAGTCTGATGGGAGAGGTTCCCTGACCTGGTTCCTGGGACTGGGTTCCACTGCACTTTTGGAGATGTCCCAGGACCCCCTAAAATTGGTATTGAGTGGTCTGTTGGTGCCAGGGAAGCCAGCACCTCAGTGACAAGGAAGATGAAAGCTCTGTCTTGTTTCCTGGCCAGCACAGCAGAGAGGCTGCAGGAAACCAGAGAGGCCCTGAGGGTGAAAGCCAGGGTACGCATATGTATGCATTGTATGCATATGTATACATTGTATGCATACAATCCGCTGAAGGGACATCAGTCCAAAAACTGAGGCCCAAGTTCAGTTATACTGTGCATTTTATACCCATTTCGCCCCTCCCCCCCCCCCCCCCCCCCCCCCCCCCCCCGTCTCCAAGCAACCCAAAGTGACATGTATTTTAATTGGCAATGCCAAGTTTTGTCTTTAATTTCTTTCTTTATTTCTTCCTTAACCCATTGGTGATTCAGTTGGGTATTATTCAGTTTCCATGAGATTGCAGGTTTTCTGTAGTTTTTGTTGTTGTTGAAATCCAACTTTAGACCATGGTGGTCTGATAGAACACAGGAGGTTATTCCAATTGTTTTGTATCTGTTTAGATTTGTTTTGTGGCCAAGTATGTGGTCAATTTTAGAGAAGGTTCCATGGGGTGCTGAGAAGAAGGTATATTCTTTTTTGTTAGGATGGAATGTTCTGTAGATATCGATTAAGTCCATTTGAGTCATGACATCAGTTAAGTCCTTTATTTCTCTGTTAAGTTTCAATTTGGGAGATCTGTCCAGTGGTGAAAGTGGGGTGTTGAGGTCTCCCACTATTAATGTGTGGGGTTTTATATGTGATTTAAGCTTTAGTAATGTTTCTTTTACATATGTGGGTGCCCTTGTGTTTGGGGCATAAATATTCAGAATTGAGACTTCATCTTGGTGGATCTTTCCTGTGATGAGTATGTAATGCCCTTCTTGATCTCTTTTGATTGATTTTAGTTTGAAGTCTATTTTGCTGGATATCAGGATGGCTACACCCGCTTGTTTCTTAAGACCGTTTGATTGGAAAGTCTTTTCCCAGCCTTTTATTTTTAGGTAGTGTCTATCTTCGAATTTGAGATGTGTTTCTTGTATGCAGCAGAAAGATGGGTCCTGCTTTCGTATCCATTCTGTAAGCCTATGTCTTTTTATAGGTGAATTAAGTCCATTGATATTGAGGGAAATTAATGACCAGTGATTGTTCATTCCTGTTATTTTTTGGTGGTGATGTGTGGGTACTTCTATACGTTGGGGTTTACTGCTGTGGCTTTATCTGTTGCCTGTGTTTTCGAGGGTGTATCTGACTTCCTTAGGTTGGAATTTTCCTTCTAGTGCTTTCTGTAGGGCTGGATTTGTGGATAAGTATTGTTTAAATCTGGCTTTGTCATGGAATGTCTTGTTCACTCCATCTATGGTGATTGAAAGTTTTGCTGGGTATATTAGTCTAGGCTGACATCCATGGTCTCTTAGTGTCTGCATTACATCTGTCCAGGTTATTCTGGCTTTCAAAGTCTCCATTGAGAAATCGGGTGTTATTCTGATGGGTTTGCCTTTATATGTCACTTGGCCTTTTTCCTTTGCTGCTCTTAATATTCTTTCTTTATTCTGTACGTTTAGTTGTTTAACTATTATGTGGCGAGGGGACTTTTTTTGGGGGTCTAGTCTGTTTGGTGTTCTATAAGCTTCTTGTATCTTCATAGGCATTTCCTTCTTTAAGTTGGGAAAGTTTTCTTCTATGATCTTGTTGAATATATTTTCTGTGCCCTTGAGTTGGTATTCTTCTCCTTCTTCGACCCCTATTATTCTTAGGTTTGGTCTTTTCATGGTGTCCCAAATGTCTTGGACATTTTGGTTCATGACTTTGTTGGCTTTAGTGTTTTCTTTGACTGATGAATGTATTTCTTCTACTGTATCTTCAACACTAGAGATCCTCTCTTCCATCTCTTGCATTCTGTTGATTATACTTGCATCTGAAGTTCCCAATCGTTTTCTCAGATTTTCTATTTCCAGCATTCCCTCTGTTTGTGTCTTCTTCATTTTTTCTATTTCCCTTTTCAGGTCTTGGACTGTTTCCTTCATTTGTTTCATTGATTTTTCTTGATTTTCTCTCAGTATTTTATTGTTTTCTTCCAGGACTTTATTGATTTCTTCTAATTTGTTTGCCCTTTCCTCTAGTTGTTTACAGCGTTCTTCACATTTTTTTGTCTTTTCCTCTACACAAGCCTCTAGCTTCTTCATGATGTCATTCATAAGGCTGTTTTCTTCTGCTTCTTCCAATTTCTGATGTTCAGGTCTAGGTGTTGGAGGAGGGCTAGGGCCTGGTGATACTGTATTGCTATTCATTTTGTTGTATATGTTTCTGCCTTGACCTCTGCCCATCTCCTTGTGGTTCGTTACTGGCCTTATCCGCACACTTGGTTCAGACAGACCAGTGTTCCAAAAGAGAAGTCCGGAGCAAGATGGGAGCTGGGGGCCGGCCTCTAAGTCTCAGGAAGAGGCTTGGGGCTCAGGCGGATGGGCGTGGGGGCAGGGCGTGGAGACTGCAGGGCCTGCCAGGGGTCTTGGAGAAGGGGATCCTTCCCGGTGGGGCTAGCAGGGAACCTGCCCGGTGGCCAGAACCTGGGGCCAAGTTGGGCAGGTCTTCCCTGGAGTGGCTGGTGCCCAGGGAAAGGAAGGGCACTCACCAGTTTTCCAAAAGGGAAGTCCGGAGCAAGATGGGAGCTGGGGGCCGGCCTCTAAGTCTCAGGAAGAGGCTTGGGGCTCAGGGGGATGGGAGTGGGGGCAGGGCGTGGAGACTGCAGGGCCTGCCAGGGGTCTTGGAGAAGGGGATCCTTCCCGGTGGGGCTAGCAGGGAACCTGCCCGGTGGCCAGAACCTGGGGCCAAGTTGGGCAGGTCTTCCCTGGAGTGGCTGGTGCCCAGGGATGGGGTCCGGGGCAAGGAAGGGCACTCACCAGTTTTCCAAAAGGGAAGTCCGGAGCAAGATGGGAGCTGGGGGCCAGCCTCTAAGTCTCAGGAAGAGGCTTGGGGCTCAGGGGGATGGGAGTGGGGGCAGGGCGTGGAGACTGCAGGGTCTGCCAGGGGTCTTGGAGAAGGGGATCCTCCCCGGTGGGGCTAGCAGGGAACCTGCCCGGTGGCCAGAACCTGGGGCCAAGTTGGGCAGGTCTTCCCTGGAGTGGCTGGTGCCCAGGGCGCCAAGTTTTGTCTTAGTGACTTTCCTACTGCTCCACCATTGTGGACTCTAGTCCTCTGGAACCAAAACTCTTCTATATGTTACTGTGGGCTCGTGGTATTTTATTACAGTAACGAAAAAGTAACTCAGACAGCAAGGTTACATTGTTCTCTAAAATCTCATCATGTGAAATGTTAAGCGAAGAGAGTCACTATCTTATGTGATGGTACACAATTAGTACAAGAACTCAGAAATCATTGATATGAATCTCAAAGTTAGTCTGAAATGATAGAGACAAAGAAACCATGGAAACAATGCTGGGTGTAGCCACTGCTGCTCCACCTGGAGGCTGCCACCAGTGTGGGGATAGCTACTGAGCAGGGGGTATCATGGTGGCCACCCAAAGCTCAGCATTAGTAGTTGTAAATGCAGTAAAATGCCCATATTAAGTGAAGCTCTCCACAGTGTCAAAAATTTGAACTGGTATGGGTATATCTTGGGAGTAACACTGTTTTCCATAGGATGGATGCACAATAATCTATTTCCCAAGTACTCTATTATTTGGACATTGGTTTGTGATGATCTGAGAGGCCTGCCATCACAAAACATTGTTGGCAGATCTCTGTGAGTCCAAAGCCAGCGGGATCTACATAGCAAATTCCAGGCTAGCCAGGGCCACAGGGTAAGATCCTGTCTCGGAATAACAAAAACCCCTCATTTGTCTTTTGACAAAGTAATTTCAGTTTTGGATAATTATTTTTAAAAGAAAGTTGCATGTGTACACCCCCTCACACACACACACAAATTAGTGCTACATATAATAGTAGTACTACGTCCAAATGTAATAACAAACGAGTGGGGAAACATTAATGTTGAACACACTGTAGCACATCTATAAAACTAAGCGGCCTTACAGGACAGTAGTTTCCACACTGTCAGGGTTCCCTTCACCTGTTACCCTATTGTATACCCACTTAGAGAGTAAAGTCACAAGTGGCCCAGGAAGCAGCCCGTCTTCGGCAAGCCGGGTCCGGAGTGCAAGCAGGGCCCCTGCGTACAGTTTCATGGGCTTCTCCAATTCACAAGTGAGGGCAAAGGGCACTTTCTTGACCAGAGACCCAGCCCTTCGGCAGAGCCCGAGTCACCATAGCAACAGGAGGCTTCCAGGCACTGACAGCGAGATGTGGACCAGGGTCGACCTAACTTGGAATCGGCAGAACCCAGGAAGAGTCCCTTCCCCACCAAGACCCCATTTTGTCATTTGTGGGGTTAGGACAAAGCCAAGAGCCTTCTTGCTACCAGGAGACTGAATATCAACTAGGCCACTAATGAGATTGGGCTGGCCGCGGACCCCGCCTCTTCCGGCGCCACTATGGCATCACCATGGCAACCCGAGGGCCAAGTCAAGTTTTTCTGACTCTTAGAGCTACTCAAGAGCTCCTTCACCCTCCTGTAGGAGCTTGCATCACCATGACAACCCAAAGGCCTCTCAGTTCTCTTTACTGACCCTTGCAGGGTCCTTAGGGGTCACGGCCCCAGGCTCCTCCGGCTCCTTGCTCATCCTTCACCATGGCAACTGGATGCCCAGAGCCGTTGCGGGGCTCTGGTTCACAGTGGCTTGCTACTGCTGGGGAGGGACGGATGAGCGCAAGGCTGCGGGTGTGGGGAAATACTTGGGCCCAGGAGAGAAGTATCTGAGGTGCTAGTGGCTGGCTGGCGTTTCCTCCCCCTGGTTAGCATGGCGCACGCGTGTGGCGGTTGCTCCCGGGTGTGGCCGGCAGGGGCGTAGGTGCACCTCGCGGAAGGCAGAGGGCTGTAGCTCAAAGGCACAGAACATTCTGCCTTGGATCCTGGGCCGCAATCCCTTCACTGAGGTCTCCTCCAGCAGATCTCTATGCAGTCCGGAGTCCACTCGCTCTCAGTCTGTATCTGTCCCCTGCTCTTGACGACCTAGTATGTGATTAAGAGTATGGGCTCTGGACTCAGGCTTCATCCGGAAGAAATGATAATGATAGTAATATATTAAGACTAGTTTGAGTATTAAACAAGGTAATGGGACGAGGTATACGTTCCGGCCTTAGTTTCTGTTTTAGTTTAGTTTCTGTCTTAGTTTCTTCACATGACAAGTACTCAGTAAATGTTAGTTGCTTCTAGATTACCTTGGGCAAGTCACTTAGCCCCTCTGCATTTAAAGTTAACCTTGCCTCTTAGAAAAATAGGGATAATAGTACCCTCTAACACAATTATGACAGGGCTACGAAGTCCCTAAAATAACACCAGGTACGCAGTAAATGCTATTTAAGTACTGTATGATTACACCATTGTGCTGGCTAGTTTTATGTCAGTTTGACACAAGCTAGAGTCACTGGAAAGAAGGGAACTTCAAGTGAGAAAATGCCTCCATAAGATCCACTGTAAGGCATTTTCTTAGTGATTGTTGGGGGAGGCCCCAGCCCATTGTGGGGAGTGCCATCCCTGGGCTGGTGACCCTGGGCTCTATAATAAAGCAGGCTGAACACGCCATGAGGAGCAAGCCAGTAAGCAGCATCCTCCATGGCCTCTGCATCAGCTCCTGCCTCCAGGCTCCCTGCCTGTTTTAATTCCTGTCCTGACTTCCTTCATTCATGGACTATGGTTGTGAATGCATAAGCCAAATAAACCCTTTCCTCCCCAACTTGCTTGTGGTCTTGGTGTCTCATAACAGCAATAGAAACGCTAACTAGGACAACCATCACATGGTTACACTGTCGTGTTTGCCCCGGAAAGTCGGGAAGAGTTGCTTTTTTTTTTTTTTTTCCCAGCCGCCAACAGAACTTTCAGTTCCTTGCTGGACTGTAGGAATGTTTGCTTACAAGCCTTTTACTTCTCCGTATTTTAGACTTTTATACAGCTGGAAGAGGCCGTATAGTGTCCTTAAAAAGGACTGGGCTGTGAGTCAGGTGGACTTTCAGCTCGGCTGTGCCACTGGTTCTTGGTGTGAAGTTGAGTAAGTTCTGTGCTCTCTTCACCCATCCTTAGGGGTCTTTATACAACAGGTATTAGCTGTCTTTAGCCTCTACTGGCAAGGCAATGTGTTCAGTAAAAAGGATCTCATCCTCGGGAACTCTTAGGACAGTGAGAGCGAGAGGCGGGTGTTATGAAACAGTGATAGATACTGGTGCTGTGAGATGCTAGGCTGGACAGGAGGTTTCCCAACGTGTACATTAATCTCTAGGAAAGAAACTGCCAATATGTTTGTTTGAAGGGACAGTGCAAATGTCTCCACCACAAGTAAAAATCAAGGAACGTGACTTTATCCTCTAAAGCCTTCTTCTAGCCCCGCTGGCAGCAACGAATCTCCAGTTCCCTGTTACTGCAATCCGACCGTGGTATGATGAGCCAGCCTTGGACTTCTGTACTTTCCTCTTCCCTCAGCTGAAGCAAGAACATCTGGCTTTGTTCTAGAGAGTGAAGTCTCTATGCTAAGCTTAAGCTACTAGGTTAAAGGATTAGTAACGTTTCCTGGAGATGATTGATGTTCTGCCATTTGACTTGCGATGTGAACTTAGAAAAACATCTGAGTTGGACTTTCCTATCTCTAAAACAAGGAAAACATGAGGCTGTGGTAATGATGAAATGACACTGCTCTTGAAGTGTTCATAATTATTACCTGGTATGTAACAAGTACTCATAAAACAACAAAAAAAAGTTATCTGTTCTGTAAAAAGAAAAAAATACCAAACAAACTACTGTCATCATGACTATTGAATTGATAGCTTACAAAAGACAGTAACCTTTTTTTGGTAGTCTTTTTATTCTCTTTAACACATATCATACAGGCTCAGGAAATGTTAAAGGCATGAGCAAATCCAGCCAAGACATCTTGATAATAGCGAATTTCACATGGCAGCTAATATTTACTGAACATTGTGTCTGAAACTGTATTAAGATCAATTACCTCCTTTAATTCTCTTTTAATTTTTGTCTAGCCCCCTCCTCTTCCTCATTCTCCTGCTTTCTGAACTGGGGATTAAACCTAGGGCCATGTGTATGTTAAGTATATATATAAGCATGTATATGTTCTAAGAGTAAGCTATGCCTTCAGGACTCATTTGTTTTGTATTTTGACAGGGTTTTCCTAAATTGCCCTGGCTGGCCTTGAACTTTCGATCCTGCTTCAGCCTACTAAGTAGCTAAGACTACAGTTCTTTATTACCAGGTGTGGCTTAAGTCTGACTTTCTGATTTGACTCCTGAAGCATCATTGATTTACAGAATCTTAAGAGTCCAGCAGCTGAAACTCATGTCTGCTGCAAATTCCTAGATGGTTTGTTTACCATGTGCCTAGTGAATGAAACACATCGTGTTTATTTCCAAGTTTTGGCAATTATGAATAAATTATGCTAGAAGTATCTATGTACATGAGGTTCTGTCTTGCTTGCTTATTTTTTTGAAACAGTGTTGCTGTGGAGCTAAGGGTGATCTCAGGCTCATAATTCTCCTGCTTCAGCCTTTAGTACTAACACTGTAGAAATAATAGGTACCAGGACTAGCTAAATGTGCAGAGTTTTGTGTGGCCACATTTCAAGTCCTTTGAGTGTTGCCATGGAGTACAATTATAAGGTCATTTAGTTTTGTTTGAAATTGCCAGACTCTTCTCATGTGACTTCCACTCTGTCAGTGAATTAGAGTTTCAGGTGTTAAAAATGGGTCTGGGATCCCAAGAAAATGACCACATAATCCAACACATTTATGTAAGGCAAAACGCTTTACTTCTGCAGAGAGTTCATAGCCATGCCAAATCAAGCAGGCAGGCATGCACACCCAGCGGGGATCCGATAGATTTTTATTCCTAAACGAAGGGGTCCTGTGCTTCATTCTGGGTGGTCCAAGCTCACAGCCTTACATTCTTACAGGACTGGATAATAAGCAGCTGATAAGCAGAATGCAATCTTGAGCAAGTCCTGCTATCTTGAGCACATAGATTTTGATTTCAAGAAGTGCTGATGCTGGAGGAATTTGAATTTCTTCCAAGTGGCTCCTCTATGACTTTTGTTTTGTTTTGTTGTTTTGGGTTTTGGGGGGGGGGTTTGTTCGTTTGTTTTTGTTTTTGTTTTTTGAGATGAGACAGGGTTTCTCTGTGTAACAGCCCTGGCTGTTCTGGAACTCATTTCGTGACCAGGCTGGTCTCAAACTCACAATCTGCCTCCCAAGTGCTGGGATTAAAGGCATGTACCACCACGCCTAGGTTCAATTTTTTTCTTAATGAATTTTTTGTCTTATTTAACTTTTTTACATTTCCAGTGCAGAAAGTGTGGTGTTATCAGTGTTTCAGATTTTGCCATTCTGGGAGATATGTTGAATCTGTCTCATTTCATTAGGAAAACAAAAGCTTTCTTAGAATTCACTATCAAATTCCACCCAGTCAACCACTTTGTGGCCATCCCAAGACAAAAAGGGGAGTCTAGAATATAAGGTCTATATTTGGATTTATAACCTTTCTGGTAGAGGCCAATAAGGGAAGTCCTGGTTTCATTTCTGATGTAGTGATAGAATATCCCGACAAAAGCGATATCCAGGAAGCAGGGTTTATGTGGCTTACAATCCCAGGTTATCATGTTCTCACTGTTGCTGGGATAAGCACTGTGACTAAGAGCAACTGTGGGAAGGTTTATTTAGCTCATACTTCCACATGAGGTTGGTCAGACAAGGCACGCAAGGAGGAGCCCGGAAGCAGGAACTGAAGCTGAGACTGTGAAGGAATGAGGTTTCCTGGCTTGTTGTCTGGCTCACATCCATCTACTTTTCTTGTATAGCCCAGCCCACCTTCCTGGAGACGGCAACACCCACAGTGGGCTGGGCCCCACTACATAAATTAGCAATAAAGACAGGCCCACAGGCGAGTCTGTGGAAGCAATCCTCCAATTGATAGTCTCTCAGATAACTCTGGGCTGTGTCAAGTTGACAGCAGAAGCTAACCAGGAGATCCCATCCTTTGCCAACTGGACACAAAAACATATCTCCCATCGCTACGGTAAAATACTGTACAGCTTTAGAAGTTTTACAGTCTTTTAAACTGCCCATACGTTACGTTTTCAATGTCTATTTATACGTTCAAAGTCTCTTAGCTGTTAGCTCCTGCGAAATACAAACCAAATCTTATGCTTTCTTATTCCAGAAGTAAAGGATGTGGGCATAGGAATAATCATATTAAAGCTCTGGTCCAGTATATCCCAGACTCCCACATCTGAGACTCATGATTTTCTAGCTCCAAAAGCTTGGGTAGCTCGTTCCACTTTTCCACTCTGCCATCATGGCACACAAAGCTTGTCATGCAGGCTTAGGCCAGCTCTGCCCTTACACCTGACACTGTCTATGGTGGGCATCCCACAGTACTAGAATCTCCAAGTCCATGCCTTCTATAATGGCCTCTCTTCGCCTCTCTTTGGGGACTCTGACTCTGCCACCACACTGTGGTAAAGGCTCAGCTTCTCTCTGTGATTCCCTCAATCCTGCAGTTTTCATGTTGCCAAAGCCAGGATCTTGTGGTGGACTTACACATTACCAGGTTCAGCTACCAGCTTGTGGTGCAGCCTTGGCCCCCTCTGGACCACAGCTTCTTCATGCTGACCCTGAGGACGTACTTCCCAGACTTCCTCAATGACTCTGGTCTCTTATTACTCACAGCTGATTTTCGTCCCTCTGCTAAGCAGCACCATGTCTCAGTAAACACAGAAGGTTTTACAGATTGCCCAGATTCTTAATGGGAAATGTCACACAACCAGCCCAGAGTCTCTGCTTCCCTCTGAAAATGTACAAACCAGGCCTCCATTGCCTGCATTTCTTTCAACATTCTTGTCTTACAAGCTCCCACCGAACAGCCTGATAAGCTCTTTTCCAACCCCAATCACTTCTCCAGTCACTCCCAGAACACCCTGGCTGGGTCTGTCCCAGCAATAGCCTGCCCCACTTGGGGGCCAGTCGCTGGACTCCTTTGCTTTCTGCTGTTGTGATAAAGAGCATGATCCAAAGCAGCTCGTGGTAGGAAAAGATTTGTCTGGCTCAAATTTTCAAATCTCCATCTATCATTGAGGGAAATGGGGGCAGGAACTCAAGCAGGGCCCATGGAGGAGAGCTGCTTACTGGCTGTGGGAACAGCATTATCTTCACGGAGTACACAACAGAGTTAACGCCATTCAAATTTCTTGTATATATTTTATGTGTCTATGTATATACCTTAGTTTATTGTATTAGTTACTTCTCTGTTGGTATGATGGAATACTATGACAAGGGAACTTACAGAGGGAAGAGTTTATTTGAGCTTATGGTTATAGAGGCTTAGAGTTTATAATAATGGAAAGGCGTGGTTGCAGGCAGCTGGAGCAGCAAGCAAAGAGAAACATCATCAACCTGCAAAAACAGCAAATTGAGGATGGCATGCAGCTACAAACTCTCAAAACCCACCAGTGCCCAGTGAAATACTTCCTTCAGCAAGACTCTACCTCTTAACGGTTCCATAACTTCCCCAGACGGCGCCACTAACTGGGGACCAAGTTTTCAAATACCTGAGCCTTTGGGGGACAGCTCATCCAAATCTTAGCACTTACAAAGTAGAAGATTTCCATACATACATAGTTTTTTATTATTCAATGGTGTGATTTTAAAGAATTTTCCCTAAAATGTTTTTATTATTATATTATTCATTTATGTAGAGCCTTACCTATGGCCCATGCTCTTGTGTGCTGTTTTTGTTGTTGGGTCCAGGGTCATGCAATAATGGGGACAGACCACCAAAGTCTATTAAACCAAAGCAAGCTTTATTCCAGAAAAAAAAAGAGAAGAAGAAGAAGAAGAAGAAGAAGAAGAAGAAGAAGAAGAAGAAGAAGAAGAAGAAGAAATATAACTGTGGGGTACAAAAGCTTATCAGCTAACTGAGACTACAGCCAGGGTTTGGGGTTCTGAGGCTGTGGCAATGGAGGCGGGTTCTTGCCCCCTTTTTATAGTTAGCAGGGGAAAGCATCAGGCATGGGGTACATGTTAGGAGTCATGTAGAACATCAAGCATGGGATTCATGCTAGAAGTCACCTGGAAACATCTATTAAAAGTTAACTTTTGGTCCAGGCAGCTGTTGGCTCTAAGGGGCAAGGGGGTTAAAAGTTAACCCTTGGCTGTTGACAGAGGAGCTGGCTGCAAGCAGAGAGCCATTGCTAAAAGTTAACCTTTAGAGCTGATGACTGTCAATATATATATATATATACATATATATATATGTATATATATATATATATATATATATAATATTTTTAGGTTTGCAATTTTATATTTCTATATTCCTGGATCCTTCATTGTACATTGTGAAGATGTGTCTCTGCTAAGGCACCTTCTGTTTGGTCTAACAAAGAGCTGAATGGTCAATAGCTAGGCAGGAGAGAATAGGTGGGACTTCCGGGAAGAGATAGGAACTCTGGGAAGAAGAGAGGTGGGGTTCGCCAGCGAGACACAGAGCAAGTCAGACATACAGTATGGAGGAGAGGTAACAAGCCACATGGTAGAAAGTAGACTAATGTAGACAGATTAAGTCATAAGAGCTAGTTGGGAATGAGCCTAAGCTAAGGCTAAGCTTTCATAATAAGTCTCTGTGTCATCATTTGGGAGCTGGCGGTGCAAGGGAAGTCCGACTACACTTGTGGACATCAGAAAACAACTTGAAGGGGTCAGTCTTCTCCTTTTGCCCTATGGGTCTGAGAGGCTGAACTCGGTGGCCAGGCTTGGCAGCGAGCGCCTTTCCTCACTGACTCAGCTCGTTGGCCTTTGTTTTTGTTTTTGTTTTTTTTTGGGGGGGGGCAAAATCTCCTGTATCCCAGATTGCCCTTGGGCTTGCTGTATTAGCCAAAGGACCTTCTCATCCAGTCCCTGAGCATGGAAGGACTTGACATCTTCCAGGGTCTGATTTCTTCAGTGCCCTTCACTTCCTTGGTCAGGTGTGGGCTAAGGTCTTGTTTGGGTTTGTTGTTTTGTCCTTTTCTTTTAAACTATTGTAGATGGGTTTTTTTTCCTAATTTCTTTCTCAGCAGGCTTTCCATTAGCATATTCAAAAGTGATCTTGTCTCTTCTTATTTTGCTGAAAGTGTTCAGCAAATCTAAAAGTTTTCTGGATGGGGGTGGGGTCCTTAGGGCCTTTTGAAGTATAGGAGCATGCCATTTACAAATAGGGATAATTTGACTTTTTCCTTTAATACCTATTTCCTGGGTTCTTTGTGTGTGTGGGCTTTTTATCATTGCATCAATTTCATTGGTTGTTATGGATCTGTCTAAGTTTATATATTCTTGATTTAATTTTGGTAGGCTGTATGTATCTGGGAATTGATTAATCTAGACTCTCCAGTTTTCAAATTACTCCCCAATGATTCTGTTCATTTCACTGAAATCTGTAGTAACTTCCCCCTTCATACTTATTTTATTAATTGAGGTCTTCTCTCTCGTGTTTTTGGTTGGATTAGCTAGGTATTTGTTAATCTTGTTCGTTTTTTCAAAGAAAAATCTCTATTGGATCAATTTTACATATTTTTGCTTTAGTTTCTATTTTATGATTTGTATTATTTCTTGTTGTCTATTACTTCTGTGTTTGCATCATTGTTGGTTTCTCTAGGACCCAGAGGTACATTGTTGGGTTATTTGAGAGCTCTCTGGTTTCTTTTTACCGTAGATGCTCATGGCTATAAACCTTCCTGTTGGAACTGCCTTGGCTGTATTCCAAGGGTTCTGGTAAATTGATCCATCAGTTTCATTTGATTATTGGAATTTTTAAATGTCATGTCTGATTTCTTCAACTAGCCACTGTTCATTCAAGAATATGTTGCTCATGGGGCTGGAGAGATGGTTCGGTGGGTAAGAGCATTGGCAGCTCATCCAGGCTCAAGTCCCAGCAACCACATGGCAGCTCACAACTATCTGTAACTCCAGTCAGAAGGGATCTGAAGCCCTCCTCTGGCTTCCTCGGGAACCGGGAGCACATGTACTTCACAGACGTACATGTAGACAAAACATCCATTTTTAAAAGAGCGTATTGTTCCGGTTCCATGTATCTGTAGAGTTTCTGTGGTTTTTCTTGCCTGTGATTTCTATTTTCATTGCACCGTGATCTCAGAAGATGGTTGTTTCAGTTTTTTAAGATTTGGAAAGACTTGGTTTGTGGCTGTTAGGAACATAAGTGAAACCATTTTGCGTGACTTAGAATAATATAGCGCCTGTAAGATGGGAGCCTGCCACCTGGCAGCTCTGAGTGGAGCTGGGCTCCAGGGTTAGCTCTGATAAACACATCAGATAATGATCCAGCCGGGAGGCAGCTCAGATGTGAGCCAAGCCCAAGACAGGCTTTAATATGCTAATGAACTAACCCCAAGATGGCACTGACATGTTAGTGAACCAGCCTAAGATGTGAGCCCTGATAGCACAAAGCTACTGCTAAGCAGAATGATACAAATATTAGAACTTCAGACGTAGCCCCTAGAATCACACTGCCATGCTCCTGAGACATGGCATCTCAAGCCTCTGCGCTGACACCCATCTGCACTTCTGTTGCTGAGCTCACACTTGCCTGCCTGTCAGTGCTGCAGCTCTCAAGGACCTTCTGGACCTCTACCAGTGTCGTCCTCCTGGCCTACCGCAGCTGAAGGACTTCACACAGAATGTGGGTTGAGCCTGCTCCCAAAACATCCTCGCTGGAGATTTATCTAGTTGAACTCTGCATCAGCCAACTGTTAGCTGCTTGGTGAGATGCCTGCTTAACCTTTATAGTAGCATGGCATTAGAAGAAACATTTGTGTGAATGAAAAGAATATTCAAATGACAAATTCCGTGTGGACATCCTAGTTGCTGAGCACCTCACAGCCCATTGTTTGTGCTCTCCACAGTGGCCTAGAACATGATCCATTGTAGAGACAGTTTCAAGGGCTGCTGATGTTCTGGGGTGCCTGAGGAAAGGCCACCACGAGGCCTGAATAAGTCAAATCATATGGAGCCTTCAGTCTTTGCCTTGGGGCTGCCCAGGCAGGGTTGTTTGGAGCAGCCCCAACCTCCAATTATTAGAGCTTTTAAAGACAAAACCCAAAACTGTGTGATGTCCACATAGAGTAGCAGCTGTGACTTCTGCAGGAAGCAAGCAAGTGTTTACAGAAGTAGAAAGATTGCAGTTAATTCCCATAACCTTGAGTTCAGGGACACATTGTATAGACATTTATGGCTGGCCTACGTGACCAGTGCATTTATGACTGGTCTACATGACAAGAGACCAGTTTACTCAAGATAATTTTAGCACTTAAAGTATCTTAAGAATGCTTTCAGGAGATGGTATAACTATAGTTCAGCAGCCCATGACACTGAAAAAAATACATGTATTCTGTTTCTGTAGATGTAATATTCTATAGCTATCTGTCATATCCGTTTGATCTATAGTGTAATTTAAGTCTTAGGTTTCTTTGTTGACTTTTGGTTTGGATGGCCTATCTAGAGAGAAGAATAGGTAATTGAAATCATCCACTATTATTGTACCAGGACCATCTGACAGTCAATGTCCATTAGTTTTTGGTGTATGAGATTGGGAGTCCCAGTATTCAGTGCACATGTATTTGCAATTATCATTTCTTCTTGATGGACTGTTCCTTTATTAATATGTAGCAGCCTTCTTTATCTCTTCTGATTTTCAGTTTGAGGACAACTCTATCAGTTATCAAAACAGCTATATCACTTTTTTTTCAGTTTTCCTTCATTCGATCAATTGACTCTCAGTCCATGGATGTCTTTTGCACTGGAATGTGTTTCTTAGTTACAAAAGATAGCTTAATCTAGTCTTTTATTGTGCTATTCACTCTGCATTTCTTTGTTGGTTAGTTGAAGCTACTTGAGGTAATTAATGAAATATTTAACATGTCCTGTAATTTCGTTGGTGTCCTCTGATTGATCGGATTATTGGCATTGGGGATTTGCTGGTTTACTGAGTTAGACACAATGGATTTCTTCCCGACACACCTTTGTTATTTATTACCAACTTGACACAAACTACAGACACCTGAGAAGAAGGACCCTCAATTGAGGAGTTGTCACAAGACTGGCCTCTGAACATGTCTGTGGGACGTTTTCTTGATTGATGATTGATGTGGAAGGGCCCAGCTCACTATGGGTGGTACTATCCCTGGGCTGGTGGTCCTGGGTGGGGTATATAAGAAAGCAGGCTGAGTAAGCATGAGGAGCAAGCCAGTAAGCAGCGCTCCTCTGTGGCTTCTGCACTAGTTCCTGTTCCAGGTTCCTGTCCTTAGTTCCTGCCCTGGATTCCCTCAGTGATGGACTTATATCTATCTGTAAGACAAAAGAAAACCTTTCCTCCTCAACTTGCCTTTGGTCATGGTGTTTTATCACAGCAATAGAAACCCTACTTAAGCACCTACATTATTCCTCAAGAACCCTGGTGGAAGGAGAGAACTGACTCCCAAAAGTTACCTTCTGACCTCCACATACATGCCATGGCAGATGTGCACCCCTGCCCCATACATGTACATGTACACATAAAACTTTAAAAAATGACAGTGGTCACACCTTACCACACTATCTTGTTTCTGTCCATGTTTTCCATAACCTTTCCCTGTTATTCTCTTGTTTAATTTTGAAAATGCTACTTTGTCCCAGTCTGCTGAAGAGCTAGAAGAAAAGTCTTGGTTTGCATTAATGTTGAGGTTTTACCTTTTTCCTGCGCTTAGTCATCAAGATAAAATACATTGAAAATAGGCTCAGAAGGAAACTTGAGAACAATTTTTATTGGATTTTGAGAGGATAGAAACAACAAAGTAGGCAAGCTGGAGATCTTAGCACCTGCTGAGAGGGCTAAGATAAGAGGAAGATCAGGAGGGCTCTGGATCAGAGGAAGAGAGAGGGTCATGTTTTCTGAATGAGGTTAGAAAGCCAGGCAGGCTGGGCAGCATCTGTGTGTGTATGAGCTGGAGGTGACTTCAGAGAGAGAGGTGAGAATACCCAGAATGTCAGAACAAGCAGTCTTGGGACTTTGGCCAACATCCAGAAGTAAATACACGATTTTTTTTTTTAAAAAGGAGGAAAACAAAAAGTTATAATTTGGGAGAACTCAAAAAGCTCACAAAGTAGGCAGGTTTGGCAGTGAGGTTTGTGAGCAATTGTCATTGAGAGAGGGAGGGGCTTCTGGGGTGGACACTTAAATACACATCTCATTAACAGGAATGTTATTCTTCTCCTTAATGTTGTCTTCAAGTGTATCATGGCTCTTGAAGATTCTGGAACCAGCAGCTTCCGGAAGAGCATTTTCCTGTCCAGGTGATTGACAGCCCCATTTTGACTAACACTTAACAGAGGGGTCAGTAGTATGTCTTTGTAAATATTATAATGTCTTGGACAACCCAGGGCCAGAGGAGAATTAGGTCCTATTCTTCTGGCCAAAAATCATATAACAGAGCTTATTCAAGAGAATTTAAAAAATAGCAATAAAGGCCGGGCGGTGGTGGCGCACGCCTTTAATCCCAGCACTTGGGAGGCAGAGCCAGGCAGATCTCTGTGAGTTCGAGGCCAGCCTGGGCTACCAAGTGAGTTCCAGGAAAGGCACAAAGCTACACAGAGAAACCCTGTCTCAAAAAACCAAAAAAAAAAAATATATAGCAATAAAAAACACATCTCTGAAATAGTCATACTTTACCAAGAGGAAATATTCTTCCCCTCACAGGCTTCAACAGCACCCTGCTCCTGACACCCTCCTCCTTTCAAGTGTTTTTTCAAATTCTAAGAAGTTCCAGCTGTGGTACAGTCCCCTCCCTTTAAATTAGCATGCTGCCAGGAACACAGGAGATGAAATCTAAAACTGATTATGTGAGCCAGGGCATCCTCCATGACTGCCAAGTCTACAAATGTCCAACTTCTCACCTCACAGGCTAAAGTAACAAAGAGGAGGCAGGAACATCCCTGGGCCAGCCAGGCAAGATGGCAGCCATTGGGATGCAAGCTGTGAGCAGTCAGGGAATGGCAAGATAGATGGAAGGAAGTGACTGAACACGAGACATAGCTTTGCTATGGTGGTGGACAGTAAAATTCGTATGTTAAATCCAAATAAGATCATATTGTCTTCTGTTTAGAGAAAAATAGAATGTGGGGAAAACAGAGGTACTAGGAAAAATTCTATAGTACTAGAGGTAGTATTACATGCATTTTTTAAGGCAAAAACTCAGTCTTCAGCAGTCTTGACAAATTAGGCTGGACCACCAACCACGATATATCAATTAAAGAGCTGAGTAATGTTGGAAAGCAAAAAGAAGAGAATTCGATGTGGCTACATTCGGAGGAGGAACAGATAAAAGAGTTCAAGGACTCCAGCTCTGTCTTTGGGGTCCTGACATGAGGTTTAAGTTAAAATAGAAGGTGGGAGGCATGTGTAATTAACCAGTTAGGTCAAGGTGAGGTGCCGGTCATTGACTTGTCATTGTCCTAACTCTGGTTAATTCTTAAGACGTGCCGGGTGACGGTGGTGCACACCTTTAATCCCAGCACTCGGGAGGCAGAGGCAGGCAGATCTCTGTGAGTTCGAGGCCAGCCTGGACTACCAAGTGAGTTCCAGGAAAGGTGCAAAGCTACACAGAGAAACCCTGTCTCAAAAAGCCAAAAAAAAAAAAAAAAAAAAAAAAAAAAAAAAAAAAAAAACCAAACTCTTGAGACGTTTAATCTCTTAATCACTAAGAATGCAGCCTCCCTCACAGAGAATTGTCCTTATTGTGTCTGATGTGGGTGGGGGGGAGGGTTTGTCCTGAAAGGTTTTGATCCTGGAATTCCAGGTGACTCCAGAGAAATTAAGGACACTTACTCATCTCTTAGCCTTTATCCCTAATTACATATGCAAGGCAAAGGTAGACATGTCAGGTTTTTATTTTTATCTTGCCCTTATTTTGTGGGCCAGTGGTGGTTTGAATGAGAATGGTCCCCATAGACTCATATTTGAATGCTTTGTCTCCAGTTGGTGGAACTGTTTGGGAGGGCTTAGGAGGTACGGCCTTCTTGGAGGAGGTGTGTCACTGGGGGTGGGCTTTGAGGTTTCAAAAGCTCAAGTCATTCCCAGTGAGCCCCCTCTCTCTGCCTCTTGGTTGTCATCTCCACATGTAAGCTCTCAGCTACTGCTCCAGCACCAAGCCTGCCAGCCTGCTGCCATGCTCCCCACCATAATGGTCATGGTCTCACCCTCTAAAATTGTGAGCAAGCTCCCACACAAACCTCTTGCTTTTGTAGGTTGCCTTGATGGTGGTATCTCTTCACAGCAATAGAAAAGTACTAAGACACTAAAAGTAACTCGGTAACAAGGCCCATGTGAGGAATCAATGTATTTCAGCAAAAGCAGCTTCTAAGCGTCTATTGGAATAGTCCCTGTTAGTAGTATAGTCTAACTTTTGTAAAACAGTACATGTCTGTATCACGAGAACTATTGGGGCATAGGTTAAAGCTTTGTTCTCGGTTCTTCTTCCCTCCCGGGATAGCACAGTCATAGTGCACAATGAAAGGAGCAAGTTGCTTTCTTTCCCTCTCACTGCCCTCTAGTTTGACATAGAATGTAGATATTGGGGCAAATATTGGAGAAAAAAATAATATATTAGACCAGAACATGAAAAGTGATCGTTAAGGCCTCTTCCTACCTTAAGGACCAATTGTGATACTTACATTGTTCTGATCAATTGTGCACATGCAGTTTCTGTGTTGGTTCTGAAATGTAGTCTGTGTTCTGTTTGTCCACACGTAGTGGCAAGGACATGGTGACTTCCTCAGCAATCATTTTCTCAGGGACTGGAGTCCCCAACTGTAATGGTAGGTTTTCTTCCTTTTAGCACTATTGTTTTTACATCTTGGACTTCGAGATGTTATGGTTTGGCACATGCATACACACTCAGAGTCGTTGTTTCCCTGGTGGACTGGTTATTCTATCATTGGGAAGTGTTTCTCTAGTAGTTCTTGATGTGTTAGAACACATGTCTGCTATTTCACTGTTCACTTTCCTCTGGTTTTCATTTCCCTCTTTATTCGGCTGCCTTGCTCTGTGTATTTTAAAAAATATACTGCTGTGATAAAGACCATGGCTAAAAGCAACTCAGGGAGGAAACAGTTTATTTCATCTTAGACTTCCAGGTCACATTCCATCACTGAGAAAAGTCAGGGCAGGAACTGGAGGCAGGAAGTTGGAGGCAGGAGCTGAAGCAGAGGGCATGGAGGAGTGCTGCGTACTTGCTTACTCCTCATGGCTTGTTCGGCCTGCTTTCTTTTTCACTCGAGGACCATGTGCCCAGGGGGTGCGTCACCCATAGTTCAATGGGCCCTTCTACTTAATCATTAATCAAGAAAATGCCCCAAGGGCTTGCCTACAGGCCTTTGTTGTGGAAGCATTTCCTCAGTCATGGTTCCCTGTTCTCAGACAACTCTAGCCTCTAACTTGTGTTGAATTGACAGAAAAGCCAACCTGGACACCCAGCTTACTTTATCTAGTGTTCTTGAGTGTATGTTATTGTATAATTCTGTTAATGATGTGTGTGTGTGTGTGTGTGTGTGTGTATAACAAAGGTGTAACAAGGGTATTTCTTTAATGTGGTCACATCGTGAAGAGGAACAAAGAGATTCACTGTTTGCCTCTACCCCAAGTCCATTTTCAGGGCCTTAACATGAAGCTTAGGCTGAAATAAAAAGCAAGAGATATGCATGGCTAAGCATCCCTGTCAAGGTGTGGTTCTACTCACCATCACTGTCTGGGATGCAGTCTCTCCTGTAAGGTGTTGCTCTAACAAGTTGTCAGAACTACATGAAATCTCCTTGCAGGAAACAAGCTGCCCTTTTGACAGGTGACAGGCTCCCAGACTCTTCTGTCTCTGAGCATGAGATTCTTGGGAAATCCCGATTCTTTGGAGTGCCTTGCGTCAATGGTATGATAGTTAAAGAGAAGGGCGTGAGTGTCTCTTTAGCATCTTCCTTCTTGCCAGGACGATTACATTTCCCCACACTTTGTCTTCACACCTCATTCCTGAGGCGAGATATGCATGTGTCTTAAGCACATCTCATAAACAGAATACAAGTAGGAAACAAGGTTAGAAGACATTCGGTTAGCGTCAGGCAACCACACATAAGAACCATTTCTCAATAACCTTTTGGCCTTAGTGACTTTCGGAAGGATTGTCACAGTGACTCCTTTTTGTTGTCTGCTTTGAGACGGTCTAACTGGGAAGCCCGGGCCCGTCTCAAACTTACAGTCTTCCTACTTCAGCCTCCCAGTTCTGGTTTTTAGGCATGTGCCACCATGCTCAGCGTGACTCCATTTTTATTTGGATAATTTGCTCCTTGTCTCTGAACAATATTCTCTGATGACATTGATGATTAACCATCTGGTGGTTCAATTTCAGTTATTTCTCATCACTGGACTTCTTTCCAGAGAATCATCCAAAATAGCTGTACTTTTAGTTTCAAATGAGTGAGTCTGATAAGCATGAAGCAAACAAAAATACAGCAAACAAACAAACAAAGAAAAAACCCCAGCAAATTACAGATAGATAGTAAAACATCATCAAATTAGATGCTCACAGCATCCGTCAGAAATAACTGGGGAAGCCCGGTGAGGCAGCCAGCTCAAGTTCACAATTAGTTGGATTTCAGGTGTGACACAGTATTCCCCCAGGTGAGGCGTCCAAGTAAAAGAGCACATAGCAAGCAGCAGATAGATAGATTGCATCATCCAGTGGGGCGCTTACAACATCTGGCAGAAATGATGGGAAAAGCCCTGCTGAAACAGTGATCCAGAGTTCCTGGTTAAGAGATATGGTGGTTTGAATGAGAATGGCCCCCAAGGCTCATATGCTTGAATACTTGGTCCCCAGTCAATGGAATTGCTTGGGAAGGATTCAAGGGTGGCCTCGTTGGAGGAGGTGTGTCATTAGGGGTGGGCTTTGAGGTTTCAAAAGCACACACATTTCTAGTTAGCTTTCTCTGTCGCATGGCTGTATCTTAGGATGTAATCTCTCAGCTACTGCTCCAGCACCAGCTTGTCTACCTGCTGCTGTGCTCCCTGCCATCATGGTCTTAAACTTTAACCTTCTGAAACTCTAAGCCCCCCAAATAAACTCTTTATTCAATAAGTTGTCTTGGCCATGATGTCTTATCACAGCAATAGAAAAATAATTTAAAAATAGAGGTTGGTTACCAGGAAGTGAAGGTGTTTCTATGACAGAGCTGATGATACTGTTTTGGGGGGATGTCTGGAAGACTTTGGGACATTGGGCTAGAAATACAGTTAAATACTATAAACAGAGCCTAATGGGCCATCCTAGTATGTCCTTGGAAGGTAGTGGTGCTGAGAGCTATGTGGACTGTGGAGGCCCAGCTCAAGAGGTTTCAGATGGGGACAATATTAACAACTGAACTGGAGACCATTTTTGTGATATTTTGGCAAACAATATGGCTGCTTTTTGCCCTTGTCCTAAATTGAAAGGTATTGGATTAACGTCCTTCGTTGAGAGAAGTTGAAGAAAGTCTAATATTGACCCTGCCACATGTTACTGGTGATCCCTCATATGCAGGTCTATAATGAAAGAGAGCAAGGGGTGGGGAACTAAATACAAAATAAAGAGTTTAAAGAGGAAGAAAAAACACCAGGAAATTTAATGTTGGAACCAGGGCGTATGCTGAAAGAGGCAAGAAGAGTGAAGAGAGGCCTGACCTAAAGTGGAAGAAGGAAACGAGTGACCTCAAGGCCACGCCCCACCCAGCTAAGCTTCCAAACTTAAAAAGAAAGGCTTGAGGAATCTTCTGCTCCTGAAAAGCAACAACAAAGGAAAATGTCTGCAAAAGCAATTCAAAGGGTCAGGGTTGCAGCCAAACCTTGCAGCTTCATCCACGTGGTTCTGGCTTTAGAGTCACGAAGGATACATAAGGAAAAGAGTTGTGGAATCTCCCTCTGTGGTTAAGGAAAGCTGCTGAGGCCAGGCAAAGTGTGGCAGGGCAGGCCCTGCATGAAGTCCCTATGAGGCCGTTGTGTGAAGTAAAACCTGGATTGCACTGGAGATCCCAAGCTGTGAGACATCTGCCTCGAAGAGATGCAGACTGAAGTGGAACCAGCCCAAGAGAGAGAAGTGTGTTGTAGGCGGCAAAGCTGAAGGGTGGAACCACCCAAGCCCTTTGACATCAGACACGGAGCTACAGGGTTTGGAGTTTTGTCTGATGTTTTGTTTTTTCTTTTTTTGGTCCAGTATGTTCCCACTACGTGCCATTCCTTCCTTTTTGGGGTGGTAATATATGTTCTGTGTCTTTGTATGTTAGAAGTATGTCATTTGCTTTTTTTCCCCTGGGGGAATTACAATTAAGAGACTGGATTTCCCTGAGTCTCAGAAGAGACTTTGGACTTTTAAACTGTGTGGAGTCTGTGAAAGACTATGGGGACTTTTGAAATTAACTAAATGCATTTTGCATTATGATATGGCTGTGAGCCTGTGGAGGCCAGGGGCTGGAGTGTGGTGGTTTGAATGAGAAGGGCCCCCACAGGCTCATATATTTGAATACCTGGTCCCATTGGTAGAACTATTTGGGAAGGATTAGAACCGTGCCTTGTTTGAGGAAGTGTGTCTAGGGGTGAGCTTTGAGGTTTCAAAAGACTTGTGTGATTCTCAGTGTTCTCTCTCTCTTTTTCTCTTTCTCTCTCTGTAGATCAAGATGTAAGCTCTCAGCTGTTCCTTTCGCCATGCCTTTGCTCTGCCATCATGGACTGTGACCTTCTGAAACCGTAAGCCCAACACTTTCTTTTATAAGTTACCTTGGTCATGGTGTCTTCTTATTTCAGCAATAGAAGAGAAACCTAGACGAGAGACTTCCAGGAAGAACAGAGTAGTCTCTTCACAGCTGAGCTTTGGGCTTCTTGTTGGCATCTTCTCCAGACAGGAAGATTAGACTAATGCCACAAACTCCACCAATCCTGTGTCCTGAGGACAACTCCCCTCCAGGGAGCAGCTCTCGACCCACACCAGTAACTCCACCCATCCTGGAGACCTCCCTATGCCACAAGGGCCACATGCCTTACATCTGCCTTCTTCTCCAGGCAGGGAAACTCCCCACAGCATACACTAATCAGAACTGTAAATGTACAGAGCACACAAAGGATATTCAAAGCTGCAGGAAAGGAAGAACAAGTATCATACAAAGGCAGGCCCATCAGAATAAGAACCAATTTTTCAATGGAGACTGTGAAAGACAAAAGGATTGGACAGGTGTTCCATGAGTTATGAAAGATCACAGCTGCCAGCCCAGACTACTATACTCACCAAAACTATGAGTCACGATCAAAGGAGACAGGAACCATTTCCTTTACAAAAACAGATTAAAGGGATGTATAGCTGCTAAGGATATTGTACAGAGGATACTGGAAGGGGTAGTTAGGTCCGAAGAGAAGGCCGAACATGCCAAGAAGGCACAAGGAACAAATAAACAATTCCAGATCATCAAATTTAAAATGTCTGGTAGAACATCACAAATAACAAAACAGCAGGAATTAATATATACTATTTAATAGTAACTCTTTACATTAATAGTTTGAGCTCATCAATGATGAGATACAGGCTAACAGATTGGATCAGAAAACATGGTTTAATCTTTTTGCTGCTAAAGACATCACTTTAGGGTATTCCAAGCACAAGAAACAACCAGTCACAACTATTCTATTTTCTGGTAAAATAAACTTCAAACCAAACCCAATCAGAAGAGATGGTGTATTTTATAGTCACTAAAGAAAAAAAAATCCACCAAACAAGCTATTACAATCTTAAAGATATACATACCAAACTTAGGAGTACCCAATTTCATAAAAGAAACACATTTACATTTAATTCCAGAGATCAATGCCAACACAGTGATGGTGGGTGATTTCAGTATCCTGTTCTCATGAGTAAACAGGTCATCTAGAAAAGTCTAAAATAGAGAAATGGTGGAGTTAAATGACCGTAAATCTAGTGGACTTAACAGATATCTGTAGCATGTTACACCCAAATACTGAGGAATACACATTCTTTTCAGCAGCCCATGGGACTTTCTCCTTATAGACCACATATTAGAACACAAATAAGTCTCAACAAATACGGGGAAACCGATTCACATCCAGCATTCCATCTGATCACTTGCATTAAAGCTGAGTATTGCCAACAAAAGAAAAGACAGAAAACACACCATTTTATAAAAACTAAACAACACACTCCTGAACCAAATTGGGTGCAGGAATAAATCAAACAGGAAAATTTTTAAATTGCTAGAATTGAACGATAATGAAAGCAACAAATCAAAACCTATGGGACACAATGAAGGCAGCCCTAAGTGGGACATTTGCAGCTTTAACTGCCTACATAGGGAAACTTGAGAGATCTCAAACTACTAGCTTAATAATGTTCCCAAAGGCCTTAGAAAAGTAAGAACAGTGAACACCCCAAAAAAGTAGACAGGAAGAAATAAACAATCAGGGCTGAGATTAATAAAATAGGAAGGAACAACCAAACAAATACGAAGATTCAATGAAACCAAGAGCTGATTTGTCCTTAAGTCTGTTGTTGTTGATGTTGTCAGCTTAACATGAACAAACTAGAGCAGCTTCCATTCAGAAAATGCCTCCCTGTAGGCGGGTCTGTAGGGCGTTTTCTTGGCTATGATTGATGAGTGCCTTAAGCCTTCAGAAGCAAGCCAGTCAGCTGCTTTCCTCATGGCCTCTACTTCAGTTCCTGCTTCCAAGTTCCTGCCTGAGTTCCTGCCTTGACTTCCTTCAGTGATGGAGTGAACCAGAGAGTTGTAAATGAGAGTTGCTTTTGGTCATGGTGTTTTATCCCAGCAATTGAAACCCTAAGACACAGTTCTTGGAAAAGATTAACAATATTGATAAACCTTTAGCTAAATTGTCCTGGCTAGTTTTATGTCTCTCTCCCTGCACAAAACTCAACTCCAAATGGATCAAGGATCTCAACATAAGACTGATACCCTGACTCAGATGCAGAAGGAAGTAGGGAATACACTTGAATTTGTTGACACAAGAAAGAACTTTCTGAACAGAATGCTGATAGCACAGCCAACCATAAATGGGACCTTAGGAAATGGAAAAGGTTCTGTACAGCAAAGGACACTGTCACTCGAGTCAAGACGAAGCCTACAGAATTGGAAAAAAAAACTTTGCCAAGTATACATATAAAGGGTTAATATCTACAGTGTATAAAGAACTAAAAAATTAATAATCAAGAAAACAATCTAGTTTAAAAATGAGGGATGGAACTATACAGAGAGTTCTCAAAAGATGAAATACAAATGGCTGAGAAACATTTTTAGAAATGTTCAACATCCTTAGCCATTAGGGAAATGCAAATTAAACCATTTTTCAGATTTTATCTTACACCAGTTAGAATGGCTAAAATAAAATTTAAAAAAGACAACTGATAGCATGCACATGGGGGAAGAGGAACATTTATTCACTTTATTCACTGCTGGTAGGAGTGCAAACTGGCCAGCCACTACAGAAATCAGTGTGGAGGTTCATTTTTAAAAAGCTGAAAATAGCCGGGCAGTGGTGGCGCACGCCTTTAATCCCAGCACTCGGGAGGCAGAACCAAGCAGATCTCTGTGAGTTCAAGGCCAGCCTGGTCTACAGAGCGAGATCCAGGAGAGGCACCAAAACTACACAGAGAAACCCTGTCTTGAAAAAAAAAAGCTGAAAATAGAGGTGACACATGATCCAGCTATTCGGAATCTTCACTATGACTCTACGATAGAGATAGATGCCCATCCACGTTCATTGCTGCTGTATTCACAATAGCCAGGAAACATAAACAGTCTAGATGTCTATCCACTGATAAATGGATAATGAAAATGTGATATGCTTACACATGGACTATCACTCAGCTATTGAGAAAAATTATGAAATTTAAGGTGTGGTGGTTCAAATGAGAGTAGTCCTCTTGGGCTCATGTATTCGAATGCTCAGTCTAGCTGTTGTTTTTATTGTTTTGAGAAAGGGTCTCACTTGGTACCCAACTGTTCTTGAAGTCATTAGGGTCTAACCCTGGATCCTGGCAACTATAAAAAGATAGGGCTTGAGGCCACCAGTCATAGATAGGCCAATTAAAGGGACAAATCGTAGTGAAAAGCAGGAACAGGAGATTCACCTAATACGGTCGCCTTAAGTGAGGAACAAAGAGGTTCACCGGGACCTCCCCTTCCCAGTCATTCTTCAGGCTCCTAACATGGGGTCTGGGTTTAAATGTGGGGAAGGACGTGTGCATAGCTGCATCCTTGACCCATCATTGTCTAGGCTTCAGTCTCTCCTGCAAGGTGGTCAGACAAGTTACCAACACTGTGAAATTTCTTCCTGGAAGATGAATTCCTTCTCTGGCTGGCACAAAGTTCAGTCTTTCCCTTTCCTCAGCACGAGACTCTTGGGGGGGGGGGCATTTCAATGTCTTTTAGACCATCATTTCAGTAGTTTGATAGACAAAGAAAGGATCACATAACACTTTCAAGTATCTTTGCTCCTGCCAGGAAGGTTAAACAGGCTGGCCTGGAACTCCCTCTGCTACTTGCTGTTGGCTTCGTACTTAGAGAAATTCTCCTGCATCAGCCTCTTGAGTTCTGGGGTTACAAACATAGCCACCACAGTCAACTTTTAAAAAAAAATTTTTTTTACATTTAAAACAAGGCTCTCAACCCATCCCTTGGTAATATTTCCAGAGTCACCCAGTAGTACTGGAGGGATTGATGTAGTTAAATGGAGGGAGGAAAGAGCCTATCTGGACTATGTTCTGTTATTAGATTGCAGGTCAATAATTCTGAACCTATGCTGCCCAGATATAGGGCATCAGGACTTTGGCTCAATTTCAGCATCTCAGTATCTACACAGGACCTACAACTGAGTGAGACATACCCACTCAGTTTTAACCTAAAAATCAAATACTGGTGAAATCCCTCCTCCCTCTCCAGAAGCCATCCAGGAGAAAGCTTACACTGTGATTCTAGCCACCCACCAGCTATCAAATTGCCTAACATATCCTGGGTTCATTGCTCCCCAATCAAGCTTTGGAAGCTAAGAGAAAAAACCCGCAAGGAGGAGCCCAGTGGATAGATGCTTTTGTGAGCCAATCAGGGGGGTTTGAAGGACTTTAATTCAGACATTTAAAAAGCTCTGGCTTCCTCTGGTTCTCTGCCTTGACTTGTAATGCCAATAACTCTTTACGTCTCCCTCATATCTCTATCTAGGGACCAGCCAAGTACTTTGTTTTTCTCTCTACACTAGGCTGTATTCTAATGGAGTCACCCATAAAATCTTAAATGTTCCCTAGCTAGTCCAATAGATGCACTGGAGAGGTATCATGACCGCCACACCCAGTGACTCCAACCTGCAGGAAGAAGCCAGATTTGGCCATTGCTCCAATTCCTTAAATGATAAATCCTGGCCTTACCTCTTCAGAGGCAGCCATGATGAGGACAGGAGACAGAGATGGGACAGGAAGTTTAGGGTTGGGACCTTGATTCATGTCCTTGGGCATCAGCTGAAAGTGTCCTTGGTCCTGTCCTAGCTGTAGGACAGAAGTGCCAGGAGTGTTTGGGGCTCTGACCCCAAGTCTGGTCCCTAAGTGATTTTAGGCTTGTCTTCACTGCGGGAAGGAGGATGAGAACAGGAGTTAGCAGGTAGTCAGGAAGAGCAGGGACCCCAAAGCACCAAACCCAAGGATGTCAGAAGAATCCACGTCTGTTACCTCCTCTAGATGATCACCTGTGGAAACCCACTGTGTGGGTGAAACTGAGAGGGGGTGCCCAGGTACCTGGTTGGGCAACTGGGCCAAACAACTCATCCGCCTCCTTTATTCACCCCAGTTTCTCCGTAAGACCTTTTGAAAAAGCCCCAGTGTAACATCTCAAACCTATTTCCAGGAGCCCCTTTTGCTATATCTCTTTCTCTTTTAAGATCCCACTATATAATAAACTTCTCTCTAGAACTCACCCTTTGTGGTTTGTTCATTTCACTCTCAAAGATACCCCCAGCAAGGTGTAAATGGGCATGCCTTTACTCTTAACACTAGAGAGGCAGAAGAAGGAGGATCCTTGTGAGTTCAAGATTATCCTGATCTCTATAAAGAGTTCCAGGCTGGCCTTAGCTGTTATGGGGTACCTAAAGAGAAAAACTCCTTTGATGTCTGAATAAGTCAAATGGGGTCTTTAATTTACCTCCAGTTGGGCTGTCCCAAGCAGAGTAGTGGGAAACAGCCTTGACCTCCAGTTTGTTGAGTTTTTAAAGGCAAGGAACATAATTGTGATGTATATAGAAAGGCAGCTCTGGACATCTACAGCAAGCAAGCATTGTTTACAGAAGCAAAGAGATAGCAGTTAACTGGTCAGGCTGTTCTCATAACCTTGAAAAAAGGGACACATTGTGTAGGAATTTATGGCTGGTCCAGGGACCACTTTACTTCAGGAATTTATGACAAATTTATGGCTGGTCTAAGTGAGCAGAGACAAGTTTTACCCAAGATAGTTTTATTACTTAAAGTATTCTTAGGAATTCTTACATGAGATGGCATAATGTTCAGTAGCCCACTACATGGCTACACAGTGAGATCCTATATTTTATTTTTAAAGATACCTTGATTGAGGTGTTCAGTTATAAACCCAAGCCATAGCGATCCTCTGGCAGAACAAGGTCACCAGGCTTAAATTCTTACAAGGGTCATAAAGGCAGGTAAGAATTTTCCTCAGGCTTTCTTTTACAACCCAAATGAGTGCTAATGATCAGTTAGTCAAGAAGGGAATTTATGTGCTCAATCTACATTCCTAGAAGTGGTTAGGCAAGAAATTTGGAGTCTGTTAGTAAGGCTGTGAGGAAGGAGGGTCTTACCCTAAATTGCACAAGAGATAAAGCTATCCTCCTGACCTAGGAGACAGGTGTTTCATTTGGCTTTGGATGCTTAATAGGTATTTTAGATAAATACACTGTTAGGAGTTCTTGGAAGCACGCATAGCATTACAGAAAATCACTGTGGGAACCAGCTAATATATATACAAAAGTTAAAATATCACCAAGACTTCTTAAGCCATAGCTTGACCTTTGGAAAAGTCCTTGACTTTTCCAAGTAGTAGCTTTTGTGATAGTAGCTGGGTTCCATGACATTTTCCTGTGGCTTGCAGCACTTGATATTCCCATATCAGCAGAAACCATGCAGTTAGAAACTTTCTTGCTGTCTTTCCTGTAGAAGCATTTAGCTTTTTCTTAGTGTTTTATTTAATCCCACTTAGAATAATATCCATGATCTTTTCATACTTAATAGGGCCTCATGATTCCTTTTTAAAAATAAATTTATTTATTTATTTTACATCCCAGCTGCAGTTTCCCCTCCCTCCTCTCCTCCCTGTCCCTCTTCCCCTGCCCCTTCTATCCACTCTTCCTCCATTTCTATTCAGAAAAGGACAGGCCTCCCATGGATATCAACAAAACATGGCAGATCAAGTTGGAGTAAGACTAAGAACCTCCCCTTGTATTAAGATGGGGAAAGGTGACCCATTATGAGAAACAGGTTCCCAAAAGCCAGTAAAAGAGTCAGAGACAGCCCCTGTTCCCACTGTTAGGAGTCCCTCAAGAAGACCAAGCTACACAACTGTAACATATATGCTGAGTGCCTAGGTCAGTCCCATGCAAGCTCCCTGGTTGTTTAATCCAGTTTTAAAATGGAGTACAGAGCTAAACAGAATTCTCAACAGAAGAATGTCAGATGGCTGAGAACCACTTAAAGAGATGTTCAACATCCTTAGCCATCAGGGAATTGTAAATCAAAAGGACTCTAGGATTCTGTCTTACACCTGTCAGAATAAAAACGCAAGTGACAGCTCCTGCTGGAGAGGATGTGGAACAAGGGGAGCACTCCTCCATTGCTGGTGGGAGTGCAAACTTGTACAGCCTTCATGATTCTAACCCGGGTCTCCCTTTGCCTCTGCTATATGGGCCTTCCTGGATCTTCACATGCAAAACACAATCATTGTTGTGCCTAGAACTGCCTGGGGCAATAGTGCTCAATAACTGGCTATTGGAGCAATGAGGTAATATGTTAAAGCCGAATTTGTTACCTTGCCAACTCAAATGTAGTCTGTGATTATTTTAGAACTTTGGGAAATATAAAAATGTAGAGGAAAATCCCATATAATTCAATATTTAAATTGCACTTAAAATATATCTTTCTAGTTCTTTTACCATTTAAGGGGTTTTGATTGGCTTTTATATGGTTATATTTATGAAGTTTGACAGAGAATCCAACCTTTCTGTAGGTGTATACTTTCTTGCCCTATTATGTTACACTTATTTATATACGTGGCCCCTTATTCCAAAAAAGGGTTCAGTCTATTGGAGATATATGAGTCCATTGCATCTACTGAGAACTCACAGAGTGAATGAACAAGCAAGTCTGAGAATCTCGCTTTCTAGTGCTGAATGACTGGAAACAGGACTGTGTCTAACTCTGAGAGGCGGCCAGATGCTGTGCTGGTCTGTCCATATCTTGGCATGGTACCTGTGAAATCTGCCTGACAGAGATGAAGATATACTGGAGACGCTTCTGTCCTTCACTTCTGCTGTCATACAGTGTCATACATGGTCTCCTCCGAGAAACTGAACTGCCCCAGGAGTCTCTTGCTGAGAGAAAACAAAGCCTAAACCCGAGCCAGCCAAGGGGAGACTTTCCTTCTGGAAAGAGAGTTACAGCTGTTCCGTCTCTTTTCCAGGAGAGGTAATGATGGGTCAGTGGCGGATGGGACCACACCTTGACAGGGACTGCTCGGATGTGTGTAACTCTGGCCCTCTGCTTCAGTCCTAACCTCATTTCAGGATCCCTAAGATGGATGTGGAGCAGGGAGTTCTCTGTCCCTCTTCCCAGTGTGGTCACATTGAGTTCATCTCCCTTTGCTGCTTGTCACTCTTGATTTGACTCTTTCCCTTTGCTTGTTGAGGGTGACTAGATTAACCTTGCTTGTTGGGTGGTAGGCTGAGACCCTGAGTCAAGTCACATGTATGTTTGTGCCTTCAGAGGAGAGGGTGTTTGAAGGTTTGGTCGCAGGAGTGGCCTCCCTCTAAACCAGATGAGATCCATCCCATTCTGCAGGGATTTGCCTCCAACAGTGTTATTTCCACGGGAGAATGTTAAGTAAGCCCCAACCCAGGGACTGGTACGTGCCTGTTCTTCCTTTCCTCCCATTCCCCAGAGGCTTGGATTCCTGGCCAGCACAACCCTCTACCCTCCCAAGTTCCGGGATCCTCTGGCTAGGAGGTGGCAAAAAGGGTGGTGTGTAGAGGTTTCTCTGAAGTCAGTGTTACCAGGGAAACTGGGTTCCTTCAGGGGACTCTCAGTCTCCTTAATAAAATAACACAGAAACAGACTCAGAAGAAAATTCAAGGACAATTTCATCAGAGTTTAAGAGAAAAACATAGTATAGGTTAATTGAAAATCCCAGCACCGCAGGAAGGATGGGTGGAGGGAAAAAATCATGCCTTTTAAATTAGTCATGGAATAGAAATAGACAGCTTATTAAGAAAGGAGAAAGCACTTCCAGGAATAGAATCAGGCCAGGGGGTGAAGGAAGGGGTCCAAAAAGCATGTGCCGTGCAGTGTGTATGTTTTTACATAGGCCTCACTCTTATCTTAAAGAGAATAAGGGATAGTTTATTCTGGAGCCATTATGAATGGCCATGGCCCGGGAACCCCAAAACTCCATGTTCCAACATGGAAGCAGTTTCACAGGGTTTTTTTTTTTTATAGTTTTAAAGGATACATAAAGTCATAAATCAAGGCAAGTTTAAAATACATTGGTGGGTACTCCAGAGAGGCAGATGCATTAAGATGGGGGGCGGGGCACTACTCTATAGGCCCACGATGCTATCTGAGACATCCTTAGCTTTTGGATTATTGGAAGCTACTGTTCTGCTAGGTTAACAGCTTCTAAGAGGTTTTTATTTATTATCACCGGTGTTAATTCAGATGCAGAGCAGGACAGTGAATGGCTGTCCAGAAGGCTGGAACTAGCTGGGGATAAAGTGATTAGCTTCTGAACCTATAAAACTCCAATAAACCAATAAAACTCTCCACAGTCCTGAAATTCTAATCGGTCCATCAGTCTCTGCAGACACAGACTCCCGTGAAAACTGGCTTCTTTCACACGCTAGATGATGATAGTTTTTGTTTTTGTTTTTGTTTTTGTTTTTGTTTTTTTAGTGTGTGGTGGGGAAGGAGGGGTCGCTATACAGCTAAGAGAAAGAAAAACAGGAGAGGCTGGTCGAAGTCCTTGTGAGTCTAAGTGCAGGCCTGCCGTGGATATGGGAACTGACCGTGTCTCTCCGGCGGCCCTCTTCCCCGCTCTCCCTTCTCTGTCTAGCCATTACTGCCTGGTAGTTTAAAGCATCAGCACAGAGTGATGCAGCCATAGACAGAAGACAAAGAAGCCGAAAACGTATAAAGGCTCGGAGATAATAATCCAATAGAAGCTGCTTCAATCAATTGCATCCTGGTCAAAGTAGCCATGGGTCCTGTTTCTCGGGCTAGGAAGTACACAACATGTCAGTTCCTCTCTCCTATCAGATTGAGAGTTTAAAACGGTGCTGGTAGTGACTGGTGTGATGCTACACCATAATCCTTGCTGCAGCAGGGTCACTGTACAAATGGTTCCCTTCCCTATTTTACACACACACACACACACACACACACACACACACACACACACACACACACACACCACGGCCAGGGGCTTCTGCTTTAACCAATTCCTCCATAAGATCTGGGCTGTTGTGATCTTATCCTTCCTTTATCCCTAAATTTCATCATGTGATTGGTTCATTGGTTTCTGAAATTACAGGTGGGGGTCTTGGGGGTGTCCTGTGACACAATGGCCAAGGCTTGTTTGGTTTTTGTTTGTTTTGTGTCTTCAGCAAGGAACTGAGCAAGACACAGAGCGGTGACAGTCAAACATGGATTTACTGTAAGCATGCAATACCCGCCAAAGGCGAGGAGTGGTTCCAGCAAGCCCAGGAGCCCCCTGGTCTCCAGCTCCCGGAGTTTTTCTTTACAAAAGGGAAAAGAAGAAGTCTCTGAAAGGAATGGATCTATTTTTGGCCTATATTTTTTTTTGTTTAGTGGAAGAGATCTGTTCCTCCTTTGGATGGTCTTGGTTGCTGGCCCCCCGAGCTGATTTTCTTATAGCTCACAGTCATGTATGTCTGACCCCGTCTTTCTGCCTCACTAGAAAAGCCCTGTGTAACTTTCTTCTTGCACTCATCATAGTTTGCATCCTGCATTTTTGTGTGTCTTCCATTAGGCTGTAATGTCGGTGAGGGTGGGGACCCTGCCTTATTTGTTCATTGTGTCTCTGGTGCTTAGCACAATGCCACCCTGGAGCATGATTATGCTCAATACTGTGTGCATGAAAGAATGGATAATGGACATGCATACTGAAGCAATGAGAGCGCCAGTTATCTTGGTAGCCAGATGTCCAAAGTTGAAACCGAGGTATAAAACCTTGGCTAGTAACAGAATCTCTCCGTGACACTGTTTCCCTGTCTGTGAACTGAAGCAATGATCATCCCATAGGATTGTTGTGATAACAAATGACAAGTTTCAGGAAGAGCTAGACACATCATCAACCCATAGTGACTCTTGTTACAACCACCATTTTCTACTGTTGGTCAACAATACTGTGCTAATGAATGTTATTTTATATGTATCTTGATATATTTTATGACTATTTCAGTAGATGCAATTGCTAGAAGGTGAATTGTCTGGGATTATTTTTGTGTATTGTCTTAGTGAGATACAATTTTATGTTTTTCCAAATGAAGAGGGGTAAGGAGCCAACACCCCTGTTAGGTTCTAGATCAGCAGAAATCAGACACTCACTGTTTAGTCAGTGATGATAAGCACTTACTCAGATAAAAAATGCCTTGATGGCAGCTCATCACAGCTCATCATGGCCTACCTTGTCCCTTGGGGGCTTACACAGCCAGGACTGGATTATGGGAATCTAGTGCATCCTCTTTGCTTGAGATTCCAAACCAATGTGAGGAGTCTAGTCATCAGTGCAGTAGCTTCCCAGACCCGCCTTACATGTACCTGCTATGTCATTCAGACGTGACGTCTAGATGTGATGCCTTGGTGTGTGGACATATTCTTACCTGTGTGTATAGCCTATGGCTTTTCTTCATTTGGCTTTATGAGACGGGGTCCTGCTATGTAGGAAATGTAGATGTCTTCGAACTCACTGAAAAGTTTCTGGCTTGGGGTTCAAGCTTTTGACTAGGAGATTACTAGTAGAGCAATTAACACCATGAACAGATAGACAGCAGATAGACAGATGAGAGTTGGGGACCATGAGACAGAGTGTGGGTCCCTTTTTCTATGTCTCGGAGAAAGGGAGCATCTCATGCCATGTGGCCCATGAATAGTCCACAGCACAGGCTTGCAACCAGGCAGTCCCTAATTCTTGAGGGGAGGAGAAGAAAGGGAAGAGAGTCTAGGGAAGGAATGTGACTCTGAGGATGTCACATCTGGAGAAAGGATCACCTTCAATTAAGGTGCACCTGTTCTACAGGTGGGCGATGTGCCACCAGCAATCCTTCCGATGTTCCAAAGTCTCACAGCCTGAGCCTGTAAACTTCCTTGAGGACGTGAGAATGTAACAGTGGCATCTGCCATTCTAATGGTACCTGGGGAGTCTGATGGGGGCTTAGAGACCCACAGACAGGCTTGCCATTTCCTTTACAGGTTCTGTAAGAAAGAGGCTGCAGTGAGTGGATGTGATCTGAGCAACACTCCCTGTGTAGCCCAGGTTGACTCCAAATGACTATAATCCTCCTGCCTCTGCATCATGAGTACTGAGATTACAGATACGAGCCACCACAGCGGCTGGCCTGGTTTAATTTAAGGGCTTCTCATGACATGGAGAACCTTCCTAGCCTGGAACTCTCCAGCAGTAGCTTTGACCTCTCATACTACACAGTGGTCCCAACACTGTTTACAAATTTCTTATAAATCCAGGGGGCTATTTCTGCAGAAGCTGTTCCTTCATTCTGAGGCCTGACAGAAAGACAAGGCAACTGTAGGAACCTGGGAAGGAAAAGGGGCCATCACTCCAGTCTGGTTGAAGCCTCCTGCCACCTGAAATTAAAGGATTCTAACACTATCAGCATCTGCTGTGAAGGTTGCTGATATAGGAACAATATAGCCCTGATAAGATGGCTGCCGTGATTAAGAGGCCTGGGTTTATCTCCAGAATCCACATGATGGAAAGAGAGAACCAACTCCTATAAATTGTCCTCTGTCACATGTGCCCACACACATACACAAATAAATAGTTTCAGTTTAATTAATTAATTGAAGCAGGATCCCATATATCTCAGACTGGTTTTGAATTTGCTATGTGGATGAGGATGACCTTAAATTTCTAATATTCTTGTCTCTACCTAATAGGAGTGTACCTTCATGGCCGGTTTATGTAGTGCTTGGAATAAAACCCAGTGCTTTGTGCGTGCTAAGTGAACACACTCTGTTGACTGCACTGTATTTCCAGCCTCAAAGCAAATATCAATAAAACATCAACAATGGAGAGTTGGCAAGAAGTATCTTTTTGATCCACTTAATCTATGGCTGAAGGCTTTGGTTTTCCTAGAGTACTTTTCTTGCATTATCTATAGTTACACATGGTTGTTGGGGGTCACCCACCTAGGGGGCTTTCATTTATTCACACTATATTTTGGTCTTTGGTCTTTGGTTTTTGTTTGTTTTTTCAAGACAGGGTTTCTTAGTATAGCCCTAGCTGTCCTAGAACTCTCTCTGTAGACCACCAGGCTGGCCTTTAACTCAGAGATCTGCCTGCCTCTGCCTTCCAAGTGCTGGGAATTAAAGGCTCATACCACCACCATCCAGCAACCTTTGGTCTTTGTTATTGTTGGTTTTAAATGCCAATTTGCTACAACCTAGAATTACCTGAGAGCTCAAATGAGGGATTGTCTAGATCAGGTTGGCCTTTGGACGTGTCTTTAGGGAGTTGTCTTGATTGTTAACAGCTATGGAAAGACCCAGTCCACTGTGGGTGGTACCATGCCCTAGGCAGGACAAAGCCAGAAGAGAGCAAGCAAACAGACAGCATGGATGCATTTCATTTTTTTCTTTGCTCTTGTCTGTGGACACGATATGACTAACTGCTTAAGTTATTTTCCTCAACCTTCTCCTCAATGATGGACTTTAACTTGTAAACACTTTCTCTCCTAGGTTGTTTATTGTCAAGATATTATATCACAGAAACAGAAACGAAACCAGAACAGTCTTACTATGCAGATAAGATCCTGTACTGCTGCTTTTACTTTTACTGTAACAGTTGTATGGAGATATAATTCATATATCAACAAGTCACTCAAAAAAGTATACAGTTCAATGCTTTTTAGGATTCATAGTTCAACAACTATCACAAATTACTTTAGGACATTTTTATTACTCTACAAAGGACCCCTGTTCTCATTAGTAGTCACCTCCATTCCTCCCCAACACCCTTAAGCAACCACTAATTTATTTTGGGTCTCTATAATTTATCTAGTCTGAAATGTTTGTAAGAAAAGAGCAGTCCAATACATTTGTAATTGGCTTCATTCATTTAGCTTGATGTTTTTACTGCCCCGTGCTTCTTGTATCCTTTTCATTAACACATAATATCACATTATATGACTAGATCACATTTTACTTACCTGCCTATCCTTTCATGGTGACTTGTATTGCTTCTCATTTTGACTATTTTTGAATAGTACTAATATGAATATTCATGTACAGGTTGTTGTGGACCTTCTCATCTGGTACATACCTACCAATGAAATGACCACATCACGTGACTACACTGTATTTGACATTTTGAGGGCCCACCAGCCTGTTTTCCAAAGTGGTTACACAGTTTTCCGTGTCCACCTGCAGTTTCTCCACCAGCTTGTCAACTTCACCATCTGTCTTTCTGATGATCTGCATCCCAGGGGGTACAAATGGCTGTTTCCTTATGGTTCAGATTTGCATTTCTCTGACCGCCAACCCTTACAGATTTCTGAATCTAACGTTTAGAGCTCTCATTTAGAGCCTCCCCTTAGACATGTCGTGGTTAGATTTGTGACAGGAATTCCATGCTTATGTTTCTCTTGCAGATCCTGGAAAATGACATGAGTAAACAACGCACTATTTTTATTCCGGCAGTCGGGGGTGGAACCTGAACAGAAAGAAATTCAGGGAAAGGAACCTTTAGCACGCATGTGGCATAGGGTGAAAATAGACAATTGGATCTATAGACACCTCAGTTGACTTTATGTCCTTGTTACATGTATTACAAAGCTTAGAACTAAACCAGAAAGCAACCTTTTCATAGATTCTTTTGTTAATCTTTAAATGCCAGTGACTCACTCACAGAAGCAAAAACTTCCTGGTGTCTTTTCTGACATGAGAATGATGTCTGTGATCTGTAAATCTCACTGTGGATGTGAGCTGGGGGACTGAAGAGGAGATGTGAAGGACAGGTAAGGGGCTGAAGGTGTAGTTTAGAAGGTAGAGTGCTCGCCTGTCATGCAGGAACCACTGGTTTCAGTCCCCAGCGCCATGTCAGTTGAGCATGGGAGCTCATGACTCTGGTCTTCAGACCTGGGAGGTAGAGACAGCTGGGTTGGAAGTCCAAAGTCATCCTTGACTGCATTGCTAGGAAGTTCAAAGCCACCCTGGGCTAATTAAAACTGTCTAAAAGAAAAAGATTTTAATGAATGAAAAAGGATGGGTAAGGAGGAGGTATCGAAGGATGGTTGGAACACAGGTCAGTAAGCCCACGGGAACAGCCCATGGGAAATAAAAACAAGAAACCAGTCAATAAAACACAAGACAAAGAAACTGAAGGAAAAGCAGTACTCAGTGCTGTGGCCCTTCCAAAATCTGAGCTTCAGAAATTGAGAACTGAAGGCTCAAAATACCTTTTATTTAGTATTTGCTATGCAGAAGGCTTGAGGCCCAGTGTGGCAAACTAAAGTTGTATTTTCTCCTCAGAGGACCTCCACCTTACGGGTAAGAGAATGACTTTTAGATGGATTATTAACTGACCTTTTACTTAGAAGGTTACTGAGAAATAAAAAGTAAGATGGCCTCTAGTTGTTGGCCATTGATGGCTGCCGGGAGAGGGAAAGTCTGTTTTCTTCAGGGATCTGGCTCCTGAGGGGCTACCCTTACTTTAGGAGATGGCCTTATACACCTGAACATACTGGAGCAGTAAGTAGACGTCAGGAGTTTTTATAAAAAGAGAGAATACACGTGGTAGGGAATCCTGATGGTAAGGTCAGGAGTTTTATAAAAAGAGAGAATACACGTGGTAGGGAATCATGATGGCAAGATCAGGAGTTTTTATAAAAAGAGAGAATACACGTGGCAGGGAATCATGATGGTATGGTCAGGGGAGAAGCTGAAGGGGAGGGAACGGGGGTAGACCTGATCAAAACACAGTATATGCATATATGAAGTTCTCAACCAATTAAATAAAAACAAAGAAATTGAAAAAAAAAAACACGGACTCAGTTTGGTCCAGAGTCAGAGTATAGCCAGAGGGGACTTTTGTTTGTAATCCTAGCATTTGGGAGGTTGAGTCGGGAGGATTGCTGTGACCATGAGGACATTCTGAGCTATGTAGTACATTCCAGGCCAGTCTGCTAAACTATAGAGTAAAAGGAGGAGAGAGAGAATGAGAGAATAAGAAAGAAGGAGAATGAGAGAAAGAGAGAATGAGAGAGATGAGACAGAGAGAGAGACAGAGAGAGAGAAGAGAAGAGAAGAGAAGAGAAGAGAAGAGAAGAGAAGAGAAGAGAAGAGAAGAGAAGAGAAGAGAAGAGAAGAGAAGAGGAAGAAAGGAGAGGAGAGGAGAGGAGAGGAGAGGAGAGGAGAGGAGAGGAGAGGAGAGGAGAGGAGAGGAGAGGAGAGGAGAGGAGAGGAGCGATTTTCATGAGTTTCAGAGATCATCTCTGGCAGGCTCTGCTACGTAGACCACAGTGGACTCTCAGGTACGGATCTCTAAATTTTAGAGGAAGGATGCTGTACTGAAGGAAGGTGGTTATGAAACTGCTTCTGGTCCTAGACTTCTACTGATAACATTTGAAACTCAGCCTTTCTGGATGATGATCACTCATAACCGAAATTCTCTTCAGAGGGATGGACCAGTGGTTCTAGTTTAAATGGAAATAGGATTGACGTGAAACTTAGAAGAGAATAGAAGGATTTTAGTAAACTTCCAAGAGAACCCAGATTCTAGGAAAAGCTTGGTTTAGATTAGGTGGTGTCTGGGAATGCAGGGAAACATCAGCCTACTTTTTTTTTAATTTATTTATTTTTGTTTCACGTACATTGGTGTTTTGCCATGGGTGTTGGGTCTCAGGAACTGGAGTTACAGACAGTTGTGAGCTGCCATGTGGGTGCTGGGAATTGAACCAGGGACCTCTGGAAGAGCAGTCAGTGCTCTTAACCACTAAGTCATCTCTCCAGCCCCCAGCCTATGTTTTTATACACAGGAAGGAAACTAGGCTTTCTTAACCCAAAGTGCTCCCACTGGAGCTGAAGAGGGTGGTTGGCATTAATTGTGGTGATGCAAGGTTTTCCTGGGAGGAGTGAAGAATATTCTGGAAATACTAAAAACTATAAATAATGTGACTAATGCTAGCCAAGGGAAGGAAGTCAGTCCCTTGGATGACAGTATGGACAATGAAGGGCTTGCCGGGTCATTTTTTTTTTTTTTTTTTTACCTCAGCTCGTGATAATGTACTATAAGGTGTGGCAGCAAAAACAAACCAGAAAACCCATGACATAAAAAGGCCACCATACCTCTCCATTCTCAGGGTGGCATCTTTGGCATTGTCTAAAGCGCCAGCACAGGAACCTCTGCTGGTCTGGCAGCTCCTCCCTCACACACCTTTATGACTGAGACCCCTGGAGCCAGGGCCTGGCTGGGAGAAGAAACAGATTCTGGAACCGGACAGCACAGGGATAATAAGGATCAAAAGTCCCCAGCACATCACTCTTCGCTCATCACATGTTAATTGGGGCTACTCTGGATGCCGGCCAGGGGTGGAAGATTCTCTTTGTGCCTCCTTTTACAGGCTTTGTGACCGTCTGCCTTTGTTTCCTCAGCTGGGATTTATCTCAGGAGAATCCCAAGCTTTTCCAACAGGGAGCAGCCACAGAGTCACAGACCATCAGAATTAATAGGCACTTACAGGCCACAGAGTCATCACCCAGCATCTTGTTCAAGCGCCAGAGCTGAGCCACTCAGGTTGAGGCGTGTAGCAGAGCTCACAGGGCTCAGTCACAGGCCATCAGAGCGGTGGGGTCACACCTCTCTTACAAAATCCCTTTTCCATGAGGCGCTCCAGGCTTTTCTTAAACGTTGCAAGTTATATCTTCATTTGGAACCACAGTGGGAAGAGCTGGATAAACAACAAAGAGCAGATTCGGTTTCTGAGTATACCTCTCACCTCACCTCCATCTGGGAGAAGGGATGTTGATGTCCTAAGTTCATCTTTGGGTGTGTAATTTGCTAGAACAACTCAGGACTCAGCATATAGTAACAATTTAGCTAGAGTCAAAGGTTTGTGACAGCTAAAGGACCCGTTGTGACATCAAGAAAGGGGAAACCAGGGGGTGAGGGGAAGCAGGGTCTAAAGAAAGCCGGAACTAGCATCCAAGAACTCTCTTTCAGTAGACACACATGAAGATGTGCTTCATTTCTCTAACAATAAATCATAACAACTTGTGACCGATGATTCCTCCCAGGGACACTCATTGGAGTCTCAGTATACATTATCAGGCTAGTTACAGAGACGCTTTCTCCTTGGCATGCTCCAAATTGCTGGCTTTCTAGAAGGAAAATCGTTACTTAACATAAGCCACATTCATACAGGTGTATGGCACTGTTCTCCAGGCAAGTTTCCAGATGGCAGCCAAGGGCCATCCTTTCAAGGCAAGCCATTCTAAGGGCAGCAATCTCAGGCTGGCTGTTTTAACTTTTAATAGTGACAGGGGTGGAGCACAGATCTATTTTGTCCCCTGCACACATCCAGAGAGTTCCTTTTCCTCTTAGGGACCTCCACTCAGGCAAAGCCAGAAGAAAGAATTTCGGGCCAAGCTAGTCTGAAACAGAGTTGGGGGAGCTGATGTTCCTGGCCTTTCTCAGCACACCCCAAGATGAAAGGCTTCATTTCTTTTTCAAGATGCCCTTCCGTGTAACCACAGTTCTCCCGACCCGTCCTGCCCTGCCTCAACTCTACACAGCACAGAGAGGTTACTGGCTTCCTCGTAGTTCACCAATAGGATGGCAACTACTAATTTATCATTACAAATTTTGTACTCACATTTCTGGTAGGTCATCTCTATCGCAAGAGCCAAAGATCCCTCACACCTAGTGTGTCTACACCTGAGCTCATCGTCACCCTCATCTTTGGGATCTGTCTCCTGCACGCTTAACCATCTTGAGCTCACCTGCCGCAGCAGTTGTCCTTGACTTCCCCTGGAGCCTCCCTCGCAGCCGGCTGCCCAGTCCTGTGGTCTCACTGCTTAACTCTCTCGCTTTCTTCTTCCTCATCCCACTGCTCCTTCTCCCCTCGCTTCGGTCATCCTGGCTCTGAGACTATGGCTATGGATAGATATTTTTCTGCAATTTCTCTTTTTATTATATCTTAGTTGTGCTCTCTCGGGCCTCTTCTTCTCTCCCTGCCCATCTCCTTCTTTGCTTTGTTTTCTCAATGCAGGGTATCACTATAAAGTGCTGCTCTACTAAGCTTCATCCCAGTCTGGGTCCTGGCATTCTGATGCAGAAATGTACTGTTCTCAGGCAATTCTCCCTTGGTGGATACTTCTGTCTAGGATCTTGCTACTCAAAGAATCATATGCTGAAAACTTTGACATGCTCTGGCTGTCACATCATATGACTTCTGTTTTTTTTTTTGTTTGCTTGTTTTTGTTTTGTTTTTTTTTTTTTTTTTTTGCTGTTCTGTCTCCAGCTGGAAATTGGAGTTGCAAACAAGTTGCCAGGGATACCAAAAGCTACATGAGAAACAACAGTATATTTTTCTGAACTTCCATGTAAAAAAGTGTCATTTGAACATTTAAGTGGCTGAAATTTCTCATATTGTATCAACACAGTTCTATAATGGTATAAAATTGTCATGTATTTGTCAGATGATAGTAGACTTTAAAAGATGTTCATGAAGGTTATTTGAGCCCAGATTCACCTTGTGAACACGCATGTTTTTCTTTCTTGACTGAGGGTGTGCAGAGTACGAGGATCCAAGTCCACAGGAGTTCCAGTCAGAAGGCTCAAGAATCATGACAGTTTTTTTTACTTTTGGCCTCGATCTTCCCATCCATCCTTACCTGCTATTTCTTCTCTGTGTATTTGTGCTTCTAGATATACAGGACTACTTCCTGTTTTCTCGCTTCCTCTGTCTTGGTTTCCGTCCTTCACCTAGCATACTGTGTACCCCTAGAGAAGCAGTTCACCCTTGTGCTAACACACATAGATTCTGGAGCCAGACTGTTTGGATTTGAAGATTATGCTGTATTTATGGCCATGTGATCTTGGGTGGGTTGCCTGGGATTTCTGAACCTCAGTGATCTCATTTCTAAAATGCTGAAGGTACATAGCAAGGATGTATTGAGATTTAAGTGGAGCAGTATATTTAAAGTGCCTAAAACCATACCTGGTAGATGGTAAGTTATATTAAGGCTTTATTAGTAACGATGCGGTTTTTATTATCGAAGATCTGGCTTTCAGCTGTCGCCTTTCTCTTGCCTTCCTGTACATCTCTTTAAACTCCGCACATTATTCTTTTCCTTCCTGTTACGCAGTATGCTTTTGGAGAGAGGGGATTCTGTCTTACTTATCTCTCTAGCCTTTGTGTTTGACACTAGGTAGATCATCAATTCATATTGAGAATCTGTTACCTAACAGATGATCATAATGATAACAATGGTGTGAATTACTGTACCTGTCAAAATTCTATGTCTTATCCACTTATTTATTCAATGATCAATAATATTTGGTCCTAGAGGAGCTCTTCATAGGTTTGTAAGTAAAAACTCCGTTATAAAAACCATTTATATGAAATCAGTGTTTCATAAATTCTACTTACGCTTATATGTGTTTTCTAAAAACAGTTCCATGATAAGTACTTTGAGAAATTCCCAGTCACACAAAGCTAAACATGTATCTTCATTAGAGCATTCTCAATGTTTTGCCTAGGCTAATGTCCCACAGGGCAAAGAGAGAGCTGTAGAGAAAGCTTAGCATTTCTTTCCCCCCTTTTATTAAAAATAGATTCTTTTCCCATACAGTATATTCTGACTACAATCTCCTCTCTACTCCTCCCAGTTCCTCCTCCCCTCTCCTCCCATCTGGATTCACTCCCTTTCTGTCTCTCATTAGAAAAGAACAGGTTTCTAAGATATAACACACAAACATAGCAAAATATATAATAAGATAAAACAAAAACCATTACATTGAAGTTGGACAAGGTAAACCAACAAAAGGAAAAGAGTCCTAAGAGAAGGCACACGGATCATTCACACATTCAAGAGTCCTATAAAAATACTAAACTGAAAGTCATAATATATATGTAGAGGACCTGGTACAGACCTGTGGCTGCTGCTTCAGCCTCTGTGGGTTCATATGAACCCTATCAGTTGATGCAGAGGCCTTGTTCTCCATCCCCTCTGGCTCTTAAACTCTTTCTGCCTCCTCTTCCACCTGGCTCCCTGAGCTCTGAGGGGGAGGGATTTGATGGAAACGTCTCATTTAGAACTGTGTATTCAAAGGTCTTTCTCTCCCCCCCCCCCCGCTCGTAATGTCTGGCTGTGGGTGTCTGTATTTGTTCCCATCTGCTGCAGGAGGAAGCTTCTCTGATGATGGCTGAATAAGTCTCTGCTTCTTGATCACCCAAGCAGTGTCAGGCATGGGTTCCATCTCGTAGAGTGGTCCTTAAGTCAAATCAGACATTGATTAGTCTCTTTCACAAGCTTTGTGCCACCTTCACCCTAGCATATTTTGCTGGCAGGATGGATTGAAGATCAAAGGTTTTGTGGATTGAAGATCAAAGGTTTTGTGGCTGGGTTGGTGTATACGTTTCTCTTTTGGTAGCCTACAAAGTACCTTCCCATACCAAAGACATTAGAACATAGAGGTGAAGGTTCTATGTAGGCACCAGCTTGACCTCTCCATGTTCAATGAGTTGTGTGGGTGTTGTTCTCAGCAATGGGGTCTTGCTGTCCATTAGTGGAGAGCAACTTGTTGTCTTTGCAACGACGTGGGTTATTTGAGGATTTCCATGGGACCCCTTTGACCAACAACTCAATTGGATGTAACCCAGTTCCATATCGGAAGCTATATTTGGTGACAAGAGACAGTCACTAGGGACTCCATCTCTCTTATTATTTGAGACTTCATTAGGATCACTTTCATATATTTTAGGAAGTTTCTGAAATAAATGATAAGCAGCGCTGGTGGCGGCGCTGGTTACCTCGCAAAAAGGTCTCGAGCCACGGCCACGCTACCTGATAGCAGAGAGGTTTATTAGGAGGAAGGGGGTGGGGGAAGAATCAGGCCTGGGAAAGAGCATGTGTGGAGGGGAGAGAGAAAAATGGTGTGTTGAGGGGGAGAGAGCAGGACAGAGAGAGAGGGCAGGGTCTGCGTCAGGCTTTTTAAGGGCTCCCTGGTGAAGCCGGCTTACAGAGCTACACCACACAGGCGCTGATTGCCGACCACGCTGTGCGCATTTAGTGGCCAGCACACACTGATGACGTAAGACACAGGACCCTTTGCTTAATTCCTCAACTGTGCATGTGCAGTCATGTAGCTGAAATGAGGGCAGAATTCTAACAGTTTCCATACCACCCCTCAAATGCCCCTCAGTTCTAGCTGTATTTCCCTACATTCTCTTCCTCAACCTCGTCTCCCTTCTTCCTCCCCACCTAGTCCTGCCCTCATAGTCCATCTATTCTACTTCCCCCATACCAAGGAGATCCATGCATCCCCCAGTCCCTTTCTCTATACCTAACCTCTCTGGGTCCATAGGTTGTAAGCTTAGTATTTCTTAAAGTGTTTGTTTTGTTTGACCAGATGCCCATTTTTCTCATAGAGTGTTACTAATATCTAACAGAATTAATTATCTAAAAAAAGCTGATTTTTCTTTTTTTAATAAGTGTTTTTATTTTATAATTAATTTAATTTTACATATCAGCCACAGATTCCCCTGTCCTCCCTCCTCCCACCCCCCAGCCTTCTAAATGCACTAACTTAGCCTTTCTCTCCTCTAGTGGACTTGCCTGGAGCTTGGCACATCAGCTTGCTATGGTGGTGTGCCATTTGTTGCTAACTATGGTGCTAATCTTTGCTGTGTTACAGGCTCTGAGACCATCTCCACATCTTTTCTAAAACCCTTATCATGAAACAGTAAGGCAGCTCACCCATCTATTCTGTAAATGTACTGAGGTTCTTCTGTGAAGAAAACAGGATACTTGCCTTGGAGGCACCAAGTGGGAACCCAGGACAGAGTCACACCTTAATCACCTGGTGTGTGAGCTATGTGATTCACACTTCCATCACCTGATGTGTGAGCTCTGTGATTCACACCCCCATCACCTGGTGTGTGAGCTCTGTGATTCACACCCCCATCACCTGGTGTGTGAGCTGTGCAATTCACACCTCCATCACCTTGTGTGTGAGCTGTTCAATTCACACCTCCATCACTTAGTGTGTGAACTCTGCAGTTCACACCTCCATCACCTGGTGTGTGAGCTGTGCAATTCACACCTCCATCACTTAGTGTGTGAACTCTGCAGTTCACACCTCCATCACCTGGTATGTGAGCTATTCAGTTCACACCTCCATCACTTAGTGTGTGAACTCTGCAATTCACACCTCCATCATCTGGTGAGTGAGCTGTGCAGAGAAGGTGATTCTGGCTATTCAGGGAGCCTGGGACAGAGCATTCTTGTGGGGCTCAAAGTTTCAGTCATACTGGAGAAATAAGCTTTAATAACCTTTTATTAATAAGGCATCACATATTTCAAAATTGCTGAAAGCAGACTTCCAATGTTCTTATTTACAAGAAATGGCAATTATGTGATATGATGAATTTGTTAACATTTTGAATTATTCTATAATGTAAGTATATATAAAAATATTGCATTGTACCCCATAAGTTCATAACAATGTTCTTTCCCCTTTTGGGTAGGGTCTTGCCATGTAACCTAAGCTGGCTCTGAACTTACTACCCTCCTGCTTCTACCTACCAAGTGCTGAGATTACAGGTCTGTGCCACTGTCCCAGGAAAACAAAGCATTTTTGAAGAGGCTGAGGCTTTTGTCTCTCTGGTCCAAACCTTTCAATGGACAAGTGAGTAGTTAGGGGATGTAAAGCTGAAGCTGGGGCGTGGTTTTGTTTGTTTGTTTTCTCACACAGCAAGGTGACAGCAGAATTTTTTTTTCATTGCACTGTAACCTTTCATCTGAGTTTCCAGTGTCTAAATCAGAGAAGCACATACAGCTGCTTCTGCTTGTCCATGGCAAATAGCTTCAGGATTTACAGATACCCAAATCTGCAATGTGTGGTGGTATTGTGTTCCCCAAAATATTGTGTACCCTAATAAACTTATCTGGAGTCAGAGAACAGAAAAGCCACTAGATACTTAGGATAGGCAGTGGTAGCACACGCCTTTAATCCTAGGATTCCAGAGGCAGAAATCCATGTGTTCAAGGATACAGCCAAGCATGGTGACTCACGCCTTTAATCCCAGAAAGTGAGCCTTTAATCCCAGGGAGTGACGGTAGAAAGGAAAGATATATAAGGCGTGAGGACCAGAAACTAGAAGCATTTGGCTGGTTAAGCATTTGCCTGCTTAAGCTTTTAGGTTTTGAGCAGCACAGTTCAGCTGAGAGCCATTCAGGGATGAGGACACAGAAGCTTCCAGTCTGAGGAAACAAGACCAGCTGAGAAGTTGGCCAGGTGAGGTTAGCTGTGGCTTGTTCTGTCTCTCTGACCTTCCAGCATTTCACCCCAATAACTGGCCTCAGGTTTGATTTTATTAATAAGACCTTCTAAGATTCCTGCTACAGCAATGCTTATGTCCCTGTATAAAAATCACGTGTGTAAGGCCAGAAAGACGGCTCAGTGGATAAAGGCATTGGCTGCCAAGCCTGATAACCTGAGTTTGATCCCCGGAATCCACATTATGGAAAGACAGAAACAAGCCTGGCAAGTTGTCCCCTGACCTGCACATGTATGCACACACAAGTACATACATGATAAGTAAATAATAAATACATGTAAAATAAGTTATGCATATTCTACTGTATACTTCATATACTTGCATATGTATGGCACACACAAGTACACACACAATAAATAAATAAATAATAAATACACGTGAAATAATCTACGCATATTCTCCTGTATACGTCACATCAAGCCTCCACGAAATACAGTGCCTAGTGTAATATATACCCTACAGAGCTAGTTCTTTGCTGTATTTCTGGGGAGCATGACAAGAAAAAAATCTGCGTGTGTTCAATATGGATGATAATTTTTTGCTCATATATTATTGATCTGAGGTTGGTTGAATCTAGGGATGCAGCAATGATGAGTAGAAAGAGTGGAATGAGCACATGGAGCTATGCAAAGATTTCTTCCTTGTGGTTGTGGAAAAGCGCTTCAGTTACCTTTCATTCTCCACATTCCTATCCATAACCTCAGACCACATTTTATTTCCATACACATCTGTCTTATCCCTTCCATCTTTGACCATTCTTGGGAATAATATGTGTGGCCTGTATAGTGCTTCAGTTAAGCAGCACGTTCTGCAGAAGCCAGAGGGCTGGGCTTGGTGGCTGTGGTTTGCCAGCCTAGTAATTGGTGGTGGGAGGAAATTGGCACTGTGCAAGCAGGGCCTTCAGGATGCAAGTGAGTTTGCGGTATTGTGGTTGCCGTGGCCCATGTGAACAGAGATATAATGTATGTACCCACAGATCAGGATGAGCAAAGCCACCCACTCTGGCTCCAGGCTCACAGCAGCTGCCCTGCCTGCTGCTGGCTCATGTGGGACTCAAGGCTCACTCACCTTGTTACCTGGGATTAAGAGTCTAGGAACTACCCCCAGCTCCCAGGAGGAGCCAGCTCACTTCTCCCACTAATTCCTCTTGGTGAAACCAACTCTCCATAATGAAATTAATGTTTTTTTTTCTCTTGTAGGGGACTTGGACCATTCTCCCTCCCTAATTAAAGTTTAAATACCAAAAGCACATTCTTTCTTTGGAAACTTGGAAACCTGAATACGCCCCATGCTTTCTATGCTTTAATCACTGATTGAAGGCATTGCTTAAAGCAGTTGGGCATGGTGGCATGGGCTTGTGGTTTGAGTTCTCAGGAGACAAGGTAGGAGATTCAAAACTGGGAGCCTACGTAGTGAGACCTTGTCTCAAGAAAGCCAACCAGACCAAGAGCTGCTTAATTAGACAAGCTCTAGACCCTCCCTAGCTTTGCAACAGATGATGCCTTCTATGCATGCTCACACGGTAGCAGCTGTTGGAAGTTCTTTGGGGGCATGTGGAGATAGCCTTGTGTAGCTCAGGTAGGTCAAAGCCACTGATCTCTTGGGTCTTCACACGTGCTTGGTGGGTAAGCTTTGGTGTCAGCAGGTCAGAAACTCCCAAACTCCAACTCCAGCCATCACTTCCATGAGCACGCATCCTACAAAAAGCCATGGAGGTTATTTGCACCTCTGCAGACTACTGCTGCTTTCCTTACTTCCAATAGCCTCTCACCTATCTCAGACAGTCCCATTTCTTTATTCCATAAATACCCCTAAGCCCCAGTGTTGGGAGATACATTTGTATCTGAAGATTCCCTGACCACTTTGTAAATTCTCTTTTTCAAAAACTACTTGGGGCTGGAGAGATGACTCAGCAGTTAAGAGCACTGGCTGCTCTTCTAGAGGTCCTGAGTTCAATTCCCAGCAGCCACATGGTGGCTCACAACCATCCGTAATGAGATCTGGTGCCCTCTTCTGGCTTGCAGGCATACGTGCAGGCAAAACAAATAATAAATGAAATCTTAAAAAAACAAAAAGCAACAAAAAAACACAACTCACTGCTTCGGAGTTTGCAATACCACACAGCAGGCAAAATGGGCTTGGTTTAGTACCATCTGCTTTGGAGAGCTGCTTCTCTCCTTCCACCATGTAGGTTGTGGAGATCTAACTACGGTCATCAGGCCGTATTTACTGAGCCATCTCACTACCCTCATCAGCTTAGGAAATGAAGTCTACTGCTACACCCCACCTTCATCACCAATCCTCAACCTTTCTTTTGATCGACCTCTGTGTTCCTCTTGGTCTGCCAAGAACACGCTGCCATTATCCCCATCTGGAGTCTTTGTTCATACCTTTTTTACCACCTATACTTGCCGAAATCCTACAGCTCTTTCAAGGTCTGTGAACCAGTTAGGGTTGGGTTTAGCTACATTAAAAAAAAAAAAAAATTCTGCTACCCTGACTGAACCAAATAGGGATTAATTTATCTTGTTCAGCAAGAATTTCAGGGCCCAGCAGTGTGGAGCTAGATTATGTCCAGGACCTTGGCTCCTTCCAAATGATCACTTCGTTCTTTTTAGTGACAGTGGTGCATCTTTAAGGCATCACACGCGTTCCAGGCGAAAAGAAGAGGTAGAAGCAATATAAACTTCCCTAGAATAAGCCTACACAGACCTCATTGGTCAAAAGAGTCACCTAACCACCCTCAGCTTCGAGGAAATCTGGGGAAATTTAAAATTTTCTAACCTGTAAAGGTCAGCTAGAAGGGAGCTGGAATGGACGTCAATGACCTAGCCGGCTTAAGTGATTCCTCCTCCCTGCAGCCTTCCAGGCATTCAGACTTTTGCTTTAATGTAGCATATGTGATCCTTCTTAACCACTTATATCTGCCCTGTGTTACACACTCATTCTGCACAATTCTAGGGGCAACCTCGCTATTTAGTCCAGGTTGGTGGAAAAATAGCAAATTCACATTGATGATCCTCCTGCCTTCCTAGTGCTGAGATTGTGGGCACATTATAAACTTCTTAAGGGTAGCATAATACCTTGTTTCCCCTTAGCTTCTTTTGGATTAATTTGTGATTTATGTATGTCTCTTTCTGTGTGTCCTTTCTTCTCATCCTAAAATAGAGTTGGTAGACAGCCCATGAGCCACTATTCACTTAAACCCAGTTGAATTAAATAAGGGGAAATGGCACAGTTATTCAACGGGCTATATTTAGAATGGGGGGGGCGGGATTAGAATTCTGGTCTCACTCTGTAACGGTGTGAATAGCATGGCCTTCTTGGACCTACTTTTCAATAGCAAAATTAAAGGCTTCAACTAAATGGCCCCAAACTTTCCTTTCAGCTCTAGGATCTTAATAATGTTCGAGAGTGGAACTGATTAGCCTCTCTGGGGCAGCCGATGGAGATGGAGCCCATTGGGGTCAGTGAGATCCAGCAAAACAGGGAATGGTGGAACCCAAGGGTGTGCTACTGACTCTCATAGTATCTGGGCCCAGGACAAGCCCAGAGTGGCCAAGAGCTAAACGGAGACTGGGCCAGTCCAGTGTTGAGGAGGCTGGAGGTGAAATGTCAAATTTATGCAAACAGACAGGGGTAAACCTCCGAGATCAAGTTTTAGGGAGTAAGAATCCTTTAGCCTGCTTCTGAGACTTGCATCCTATTAAAAAGAGAATAGCTACCATTAACACTTCCGTAAGTTTAGGGAAGAGAGAGCCCCATGTCTAGTACTGTATGTCGTTGGGGATGAGTGACCAGCGTCTGCATCACAGTCCACAGGAGATCGAGAAGTGAGACCTATGGGTCGGAAACTCGGGTCTACTCGTGTTGTACATGTTAGTCGTTCTCTCAGGGCTTTTCATTCCCATCTATGGATGAGTGTTGCTCACACCACCAGTTTCCCAGTCTTTGGTACTGAAATAAAAACAATTAAAAGCTTAAACAAGTTCTGCAGTTGGCAAGCCGGCTTCTTGGCCAAAGGTGCCCCGTGGTTTGTGGAGTGCCTGCTACATCTCCACAGACGCGACTGGAAGCGATGTGCAACTGGAAGCGATGTGCCAAGTGTCCTCGAGCTCTTAGCCTTCTCTCTGACTACTTCTTCTGGTTCTGGTTCCGGGATCTGTTCTGTTTCTATCCACTTCATTTTGTTCCCAAGTTTTAATGTTCATTAAAAGAGAATGGATTTAAGTAGTGGCTCATGGTGCCACACATCAATTATTTGACTCAGCTCATTCTCACTCCCATCCCTGAGTTCTATTGTCCGCTCCCCAACCCAATCCAGGGCTTGGTTTTTAGTCTCCCTTATCCTTGCCACATGCACTCATTCGTGAGATGCTATGACACATCCAGCCATCCCTAGTCCTTGGCTCCAGGTTTAATGAGTCACAGGTGGGCCATAAAAGCTGATGTTGAAAAGAAACCTCACACTTGGATGAGACTGTTGGTTGTACTCAAAGCTCCATCACACAGTGGAAGTTGCTGACTTGGGCATTTTTTGTCACCTGTCAGAGAGAGACATTTGCTGCTGATTTCACAAGGGACCTGCCAAGCCAGTTTCATGGGACTCTCCAAGAGGAAACGCTGCCCAGACAATGTGATTCTTCCTCGTGTTTCAGCTCCTTAATGGCAATGATGCTCAGTTGCCGCCGCTTCCACATAAGTTCATTCATCTCTGCAACCTCAGAAGTTACAGGACTGCTCTTTGTGATCTCTGTTCCCCCAGCAGACCCAAACCCTCAGGCTTGTCCCTAGAGCTGCAATGGAATATCAGCTGCAGCCTCCCTTCCCCCTTCTCCATGCCTCCTGTGGATCCCACAGACCATCCCTTCCTGACCTCCCTCCCCCACTTATCGCTGTATCCCAGCCCCCGGGTTAGGTGGACACCCCCTGCTCAACCACAGGTCACACCTGCCAGAAGACAAGGTAGGCTGCCTGCAGACCTTCTGTGCCCTCTCTGATGCCCCAGCAGACCCAATTTTCTCAGGCTCATCCCAGCTGCACCTCCCCACATCCATGCCTCCTGTGGATCCCACAGACCGTCCCATCCTGACCTCCCAGAAAGCAGCACCTAGACCTATAATCATCCCAAACCCAAGTGCCTAGATGACAGTGTAAAAACACAATTAATAACAGCCAGGACAATATGTCTCCAGTAGAGTCCAGTTATTATACCACAGCAGGCTCTGAATATTCCAGTATAATTGAAGTATAAGAAAAAGACCTTAAAACCACCTGTATGAAGATGATAGAGGTCTTTAAAGAGGAAGTGAATATATCCCTTAAAGAAAGTCAGGAAAATACAAGCAATTGGAAGAAATGAATAAATGTCTTAAAGAGAAGCAAGAAAAAAACACAGTTGAGGGAAATAAAACTGTTCAAGACTCGAAAAGAGAATTCTGGAAATGAAAAATTCAGGAATTCAAACAAGAACTACAGAGGCAAGCTTCACCAACAGAATACAAGAGACTGAAGAGAGGATCTCAGGCCTTGAAGATACAATAGAGCAGTGATTCTCAACCTTCCTAATGCTGTAACTCTTTAATACAGTTCCTCATGTCGTGGTGACTCCAATCATAAAATTACTTTGTTGCTACTTCATAACTGTAATTTTGCTACTGTTAAGAATCCTAATGTGAATATCTGATATGTGACCCCTGAGAAAGGATCATTTGACCCCCAAAGGGGTCCTGACCTTTCAGTTGAGAAACACTGCAACAGAAAAAAAAAAATGGACACATCAGTCAAAGAAAATGTGAAATCTAAAAAATTCCTGACACAAAACATCCAGAAAATCTGGGACACTATGAAAAGACCAAACCTAAGATTCATAGGAATAGAGGAAGGAGAAGAATACCAGCTCAAAGGTCCAGAATATATTTTCAACAAAATCATAGAAGAAAATTTTCCTAAACTTAAGGAGATGCCTATAAAGGTACAAGAAGCATACAGAACACCAAATAGATTAGGCCAGAAAAGAAAGTCCCCTTGCCACATAATAATCAAAACATTAAGCATACAGAACAAAGAAAGAATATTAAAAGCTGCAAGGGAAAAAAGACCAAGTAACATATAAAGGCAGACCTATTAGAATCACACTGGACTTCTTAATGGAGACTCTAAAAGTCAGAAGGGCCTGGACAGATGTCTTGCAGACTCTAAGAGACCACAGATGCCAGCCCAGACTACTATACTCAACGAAGTTTTCATTCACTATAGATGGAGAAAATAAGATATTCTATGATAAAGTCAAATTTAAATAATATCTATCCACAAACCCAGCCCTTCAGAAAGTGCTAGAAGGAAAACTCCAACCTAAGGCGGTTAACTACACCCGTGCAAATACAGGAAGTAAATAATCTCATACCAGCAAAACCAAAAGAGAGAAGCACACACACACCACCACCATCAACAACAAAATAATAGGAATCAACAATCATTGGTCATTGATATCTCTCAGTATCAATGGTCTCAATCCCCAATAAAAAGACACAGACTAACAGAATTGAATGTGAAAACAGGATCTATCCTTCTGGGACATTCAAGAAACACACCTCAATGTCAAGGATAGACATTACCTCAGGGTAAAAGGTTGAAAAAAGATATTCCATGCAAATGGACCTAAGAAGCAACCTGGTATAGTCATTTTAATATCTAACAAAATAGACTTCAAACAAAACTAATCAAAAGAGATGGAAAGACTTTTTCATCAAAGGAAAAACTCACCAAGATGGTGTTTCAATTCTTAACATCTATGCCCCAAACACAGAGGCACCCACTTTTGTAAAAGAAACACTACTACAGCTTAAATCACGTATTGACATTCACATACTGATAGTGGGAGACTTCAATACCCCATTCTCACCAATAGACAGGTCATCTAGACAAAAACTAAACAGAGAAATACTGGAGATAACAGACATTATAAATCAAATGGACCTAACAGATATCTATAGAACATTTCACCCAAATACAAAGGAATATACTAGCATCTCAGCACCTCATGGAGCTTTCTCCAGAATTGACCACATACTCAGACACAAAGCAAGTCTTAACAGATACAAGAAAATTGAAATAACTCCCTGAATTCTATCAGAACATTACAGATTAAAGCTATATGTCAACAACAACAGAAAACTTACAAACTCATAGAAACTGAACAGCTCTCTACTGAATGAAAAATGGGTCAAGAAAGAAATAAAGAAATTAAAGACTTTCTAGAATTCAATGAAAATAATACACAGAATACCCAAACTTATGGGACACAAGGAAAGCAGTGCTAAGAGGAAAGTTTATAGCACTAGGTGTCTACACAAAAAACTAGACAGGTCTCATACTAGCAACTTAACAGCATGCCTCAAAGTTCTAGAACAGTGGTTCTCAACCTTCCTAATACTGTTATTCATGGTGTGTTGATCCTCAACCATAAAGTTCTTGCTACTTTATAACTGTAACTTTGCTGCTGTTATGAATTGTAATGTAAATATCTGTGTTTTCCGATGGTCTTGGGCGACCCTTGTAAAAGGGTCCTTTGATCCACAAAGGGATTGCAACCCACAGTTTGAGAACTGATGCTCCCAACCAAAAAAAGGGTAGCACAGAATTCTACCAGACATCTCATGACATGTTTCACATGTGCAAAGAGGCTTAAAAAAATGAGCCCTGCCCAGTGTGCAGACAACTAATTCAAATGATTGTCCTCACTTATTTCAATTAGCTGACCTACCCATAAAAGTAGAATAATATATTTCTAACTATATAACCCCCAAAATTAGATAACGTGAGTTTTATTTTTATCTGCATACACTAAAGCGAGAAAAGTGTCTCAGTCCATGTAAAATTTGTTGTATAATTTATCCTCCTTGAGAGTAAGAATAGTGAATGTTTCCTTCCGTTTAGAAAAATTTCACTTGATTATATATTACATTTGGGTTTTAATGTGATCTTCATTGGCTGTATAGCTCCTTTTTCATCTTCTTTAAATTTTAAATACTCTCCACTTGGAAGGACTGTTGGAAGAGAAATGAGTCCTCTCCATCTGCAGATGATGACGGATTCCTGAGGACTGGCTACACAAGAAATATTTATTGCCTTTTCTTTTCTCTGTTAATAAAGAACATTTCATTTATTTAGTACCTCTCATGTAAAGAGTTAAAAGCTGTGTGAAAGACTGGATATTTAAGTTACTGAAATTCTGAAACTTCTTAGTTCTCTAGCGGTTGTGAGTTGTGGGCTGGAGAAATGACGCAGCTGATAAAGGTTCTTGCTGTGTAAGCCTGTCGACATAAATTCAACCCCTGGAACCTCAAACAAAGGGGAAGGAGGGAACCAGTTCCACAAAGTTGTTCTAATTTCCACACATGCCCCATGTGCACACATTTTTTTTAAAGGTATGAGTTGTATCTGGTGTATATGTAAGTAAAAACATGCACCCTATTTTGCAGTTTTTTGTCATATGGAGTGTGGGACAGGTGATGCACTGTTCTCCCAGGGTGAAAATTCTGAGGCCCTTAGAAGCACCTTCTTGGGCTCAGCTCCATGGTTCCTGATGTTGCCTACGTTTCAGGCTGTACTCAGGCTAGGCTTAGAAACCAGTCCATTCAGAAAGATTAATTCATAACATGGATAAAGAGAACTCATTTTTTAAAATGTGTAGTATTTTAAAATGAATTCTCCATCCAGGTAGATTAACCTCCTGATTCATAATAAGATTTTTCCCTTTGATTGAAGGACTCTGTATTTTTCACATGCTCAATATAGAAAATAAAATCATCTGGACTGTAAGTTTAGAGTAACCGAAGAATAGTTTTGTACTGACTTTGTTGACTTAAACATCACAAACAGAAACATCATTCCCATGATGAAGCATCTATTATGTCTAAATAGGAAAATAGTAAAGGGTCAGTTCTTCAGCTTTGGCATCCTGCAACTCGGTGAAGCTTCACTCTTTCAATTTGTGATACTGAGATTATATCCTTGGGGAATGCTAGTTTTTTAGTGTTTATTTAGGTGTGGCATACATACATTATTTATTTGCAAATAAATGGTTTATTAAATATTTAAAGCATTGTTTAAAAACAGTAAAAATGGCCATCCTACCAATCTACAGATTCAATGCAGCACAATTATTTATAGAGCTTGAAAAGATAACTTTCAACTTCATATGGGGAAGAAAAAAACTCAGGATAGCTAAAACAATCCTGAACAATAAAAGAACTGCTGGAGGTATCACCATTCCTGATTTCAAGCTGTACTATGCTATAGTACAAGAGCTATAGTAATAAACATGGTATTGGCATAAAAACAGATGTGTTGACCGATGGAATCAAATTGAAGATCCAGACATAAATTCGTACACCGATAGACACCTGCTTTTTATAAAGAAGCCAAAAATACACACGGGAAAGAAGAGAGCATCTTCATTCAATGGTGCTAGTCAAACTGAATGTCAGCATGTAGAAGAATGCAAATAGATCCATACTTATCACCCTTCAAAAAACTCAAGTCCAAGTGGATCAAAGACCTCAACATAAAACCAGATAGACTGAACCTGATAGAAGAGAAAGTGGGGTATATCCTTGAACACGTTGGCACAGGAAACAGCTTTCTAAACAGAACACCAAAAGTACTAAGATCAACAATTAATAAATGGGACTCATAAAACTGAAGAGCTTCTGTAAGGCAAAGGGCACCATCAAATAGGACAAAACGGCAGCCTATAGAAGGGAAAAGATTTTCACCAACCCCACATCTGAGAGAGGGTTAATATCCAAAACATATAAAGAACTCAAGAAACTAGATATATATAAAAAAAACCTCAAGTAATCCAATTAAAAAATGGGAATTCTCAATAGAGGACTCTCAAATGGCTGAGAAACACTTACAGAAATGCTCAACATCCTTAGCCATCAGGGAAATACAAAGCAAAACTACTTTGAGATACCATCTTACACCTGTCAGAATGGCTAAGGTCAATAATACAAATGACAGCTCATGCTGGTGAGGATGTGGATCAAGCGGAACACTCCTCCATTGCTAGTGGGAGTGCAGACTTGTACAGCCACTGTGAAAATCAATATGGTGGTTCCTCAGAAAATTGGGACTCATCTACCTCAAGACTCAGCTATAGCACTCTTGGGTATATACCTAAATGACACTCCATCACAGGACAAGGACACTTGCCCAACTATGTTCATTGCAACTTTATTCATAATAGATGGACACTGGAAACAACCTAGATGCCCCTCAATCGAAGAGTGGATAAGAAAATGTGATACATTTACATAATGGAGTATTTCTCAGCTGTTAAAAACAACGACATCATGATATTTTCAGGCAAATGGATGGAACTAGAAAAAAATCATCTTGAGTGAGGTAACTCTGACCCAGAAAGACAAATATGGTTGCTCTCTTCAAACTGACAGCAAGGCCCCATTGCTGAGGACAGCATCCACACAGGTCATTGGATATAGAGAGGTCAAGCTAGTGCCTACATGGAGCTTTCATCCCTAAGTTCTAATTTCTTTGATGCAGGAAGGTATTCTGCAGGCTACTGAGAAACATGGACACCAACTCAGCCACAAAACCTTTGACCTACAATCTGTTCTGCTTCCAAGATGTGCTGGGGCAATGGTGGAGCAGAACTTGTGGGGGTGACCAACCAATGTCTGATTTAATTTGAGGCCCACTCCATGTGAGGGAGCCCATGCTCTACACTGCTTGGATGGCCAGGAATCAGAGACTGGATAGCCCAGACGCCTAAAGTAGAACCAAACATGACTGGTCTAAATAATAAAAACTAGTGAAATGATTCCTAATGATATTCTTTCTGCTATACTCTTAAATTGGTGCCTCATCTAGGCATCATCAGAGAGGCTTTCTCCAGCAGCATATGGGAACAGATGCAAAGACCCACAGCCAGACATTATATAGAGAGAGTCTAAATTGGAGGTCTCCGTTAGGTCTCTCACCTCAAGGGAGCTCGAAAATCCCATGGAAATTGGGGAGGAAAGATTGTGCGAGTCAGAGGCGATGGAGGACACCAGGAGAACATGGCCCACTGACTCAGCTAAGCAGAGCACATATGGGCTTACAGAGACTAAAGCGACAAGCACGGGACTTGCAGGGGTCTGCATCAGGTCCTCTGTATATATGTTGTGGCTGTTAGCTTGCTGTTTTTGTGGGACGCCTAAACCATGGGAGTGGGTGTGTCTTTGACTCCTTTGCCTACGCTTGGGACTCTTCCCCCTGTTGGGCTGCCTTGTCCAGCCTCGGTGGGAGGGTTTTTGCATTGCATTTTGTTTTTCTGTGTTTAGTTGTCTCTTGGAGGCTTGCTGTTTTCTAAAGGGAGACAGAGGTGGAGTGGATCTGAGGGAGAGGGGATATAGTGGGTGACTGGAAGGAGTGGAGGGAGGGAAAACTGTGTTTGGGATGTATTATATGAGATAAAAATCTATTTTCAATTAAGAAGAAGAAGGAGGAGGAGAAAAGAAGAAGAATAGGAGGAGGAGGAGGGGGAGGAGGAGGAGGGGGAGGAAGAGGAGGAGGAGCAGGAGGAGGAGAAGGAGGAGAATCTCTGTGAGTTCGAGGCCAGCCTAGTCTACAAAAACCTGTCTTGAAAAAAAGTCACAGGACTTTAGAAAATATTGTCTCATTTTTAAATAAGCCACAAAATTAAGTCCTTTGCCTCCAGTCCATTAGATCTCATAGTCCATTTGATCTTTCCACTTCCCCATGAAGAGACGATATGCTGTCTGTGGATTTTAAGGGTGTGTGGCCCTCCTGATAAGTAAATAAAAAGTAAGAGAAAAAACTACTAATAAATTGAAAACTATTATACTTTACTTGGAAACTGAGGATAAATTATAAAGCCAAATCTTATTTGTGAGAAGAAACAGAGATTGACATCACTGCAAACATACCTGACTTTGAATACAGGTTTAAGATCCTTGAGACAGCATCTTTATAATGGAAGATCAGTGTCTGTATGTAGCACCTACTGAAGGCAATACATTATTAGTTCACTTGGAAAACAGTCATCTTCCCAGAGATGTTTTTTAAAGATATATTTATTTTTGTTTTATGTACAAGAGTGTTTTCTTGCATGTATATATGTGCACAATATGAGTGACTGGTGTGGTAGAAGAGAGTGTTGAATCCCCTGGAACTGGAGTTATGGATAGTTGTAAGCTACCATGTGGGTGTTGGGAATTGAACCCTGTTCCTCTGCAAGAGCAATAAGAGTTCTTAACCACTGAGCCATATCTCCAGCCCCCTCAAAGATTTTCTTAACATATCTCCATTGGCAGAGTGCTTTTCTAGTATGCATGCAGGACCCACTGGGTTTGATCCCCAGCACCACATAAGCTAGGTGTGGCGGTGTGCCTCTATACTGGCCCTTGTGAGGTGGAGACCGGAGGAGCAAAGGTTCGAGGTCATCCTTGGAGATACATAGGAAGTTCCAGGTCAGCTTGGGATATGTGAGACCCTGCCAAATAAATACATCAATAAATCTATTCTCTTTCACCATGTCCCTTTTAAGGAAATCAAAGTCTTGGAGCACGTGACAGATGATAGAGAGTTTTTATCAAAAGTAGAAGCACGCAGATAGAATAAGAGGATTTGACTGTTCAGCATGCTTCTGGGTGCTTACAAAAGTTCTACAAATCGGACAAAGGTACTCAAGTCCTCCGTATCTGTAAAGGAGTATTATCTCTTCTATCCATGCTTACCCACAGCACTGGGGATGTCAGCTGTTCTTTTCCCGTGGACAGTTGTGTTGTGCCTGGAAACAATGAAGGGCTGCCCTGTGGACTGTTTCGTGAGTTCTTGGGCTCACAAGGAGTAGTGCAGTCACAGCAGGTGAGCTCAGTCCCACCACCACATCAAACGGCCCACTTTACCTCCCTGGCTACTCTTTCTTCATCTTGTATTATGTTGTCCCCCTTCTCGTAAGTCCTCCGAGGACTTTTAAACTCTTTCCATGTTGTGTTGGGGTCCTCTGATTCGGGATTTGTCAGAGTACTAAACATACAGTAGCCACAGCTATGATTTATTACGGAGAACAGACACAAAGCAAAATCAAAAAGGAACATGGTGAAAGCGAATAGATTTGTTTGTTTGTTTGTTTATCGGTTTATCTATTTATCTATCTATCTATTTATTTATTTATTTGACAAGGTCTCACATATGGGACAATGTCCAGCAGAAACCAGGGTCACTTTCAGTAATCTTATCAAGTAGAGTTATATACGACAAGCTTAATTCCTCTGGCAACTATGGGTCTGATGCATCATTTGCAGGAAGACTTACTATGGTGGTTTGAATAAAAATGGCCCCCATAGACCCATAGGGAGTGGCACTATTAGTCAACGTGGCTTTGTTGGAGTTGGTGTGGTCATGTTGGAGGAAGTCTGTCACTGGGGGCAGGCTTTGAGGTTCCAGATGCTCAAGCTAGGCCCAGTGTGGCATTCTCTTCCTGTTGCCAGCCAATCCGGATGTAGAACTCTCAGCTCCTTCTCCAGTACCATGTCTGCCTGCACAACACCATGCTTCCTGCCATGACAATAATGGACTAAACCTCTGAAATTGTAAGCCAGCCCCCAGTGTAATGTTTTCCTTTATAAGAGTTGTTGTGGTCATGGTGTCTCTTCACAGCAATAGAAACCCTAACTAAGAAACTTACTGAGCTTAGGAACCCTCGTATGCTCACTGGGGTCAGTCATTCAGGGACCTCTGCTTAGTATGTTCCAAAATTTCAGACCCTCTAAAGCAAAGCCAGTGCTTGGTGCAAACCACCCCGCCAGCACAAATGTTTTAATACCAACAAGGGTCTCTCTTGGCAGTCAGGCAGTGGTGGGATCCTTCCATAAAGATCCTGTGTTCCTGACTTTTAATCAGCAGCCAGTTTTGCAAGTAGAGGTTTTAAGAATGGCAGAATTGGGCCGTGGTGCTAACGCTTTTCTTCACAGTCGCTTCATTGGCCCTCAGCCGAGGCATCTTTAGAAAATAAAAAACTATCACCAGGACCCCAGGCCAGACAGATGGGGCAACCAGCCATGTGGGTCTTTCCTGGTGGACATGGTCCTGTACCAAGTGAATAAAAGCAACTTCCCCCCTCCGCCTCCCATAAAGCTCTAGATGAGCCTAGAGTTCTATGTGAACTCTTTTTCTCTAGCCTGAGCTATCAAATTTGATTTAGGACAACTCTGACCTATGCCTTCCAGGGCAGAGGGAGACTGTGAGGTGAATGTCCATCCTAGTAGGTACACCTAAGAACACAGGTCACAGTGACTGGGGCACTCCAAGTAGTGTACACTAGTCAGGCTGAACAGGTTAACAGGTTCCGGTTAGACTTCCTGGGGGTGGGTTGGAGCTCCCACCATGGGCCTCCAGTTCTTTCTAATGAACTCAGTTCAGTCCTTGGTGGTAAGATTGCCCAAGCAGTAAAATGGCCACACAGACATGGTCAGTATCAGGAGACGTCCTGTGTAGGACCTGTAGGAGCTCTGCCACCTCTCACCATCCTGGAGCTGGTGATCCAGCCATCGGGTGAATTCAAAGCTCTCCCACAGCAGCTTGGAAAGGCAGCAGAGAACGCTTTCCTTCAGAAGAAATGGAAGTTTCCAGAGACAGCTCCGAAAGACAAAGCCCACCCGTGCCTCACAGAGCCCCTGTGTCTGCCCAGTACTGTTTTTTTGTTTGTTTGTTTGTTTGTTTGGTTTGGTTTGTCTTTGTTTCGTTATCAGTGTGTTCCATCTAGTGACCAGAACTACGCACTTCTAAAATCAGCCCTGGAACCCCGTTCTTCCATCTGGAAGGGTAGTCAAAAGAGGAACAAAGGTATTTTCATGAACAAAACCCTTACATATGGCTTAGCCAGAAAGAGACACCATGTCCAGAAATCAATCAAGGATAAAAAAAATCATAAATTTTCAAACCATTTCAACATGGATTTCTATAACATCGCACTTCTATAATCCCAAGCAGCCTAGAAAAACCACTCAGGTATTGAGCGCAGCTGAAAAATCATCAAGTGGAAGCAAGTATAAACTGCTTTTTAAAATTCCAGAATGCTTGCATCTGGTGAGTGGCGCTCTTTGAATGCTGACTGTCTTATGCCAGAAGACCCATAGGCAAAAGGAAGACTCATCCTTATGAAGATGTATTCTGTTTCTGAAACTCAACTGTGTGAACGTGAATTCCCTCATGAGTGGCAAAACGCCAGGAAGTTGTATTTTACATTCTCTTTTCAACTTTCCCAACTGCCTGGGAAAACCGCTCTAACATTTATATCATTTCATAAATCTTTTTAACATTTTTCATCAGTTCTAGTCAATATACCTAGCAAGAGGGATGCATAACTGAGCAGCCTTGGTCAAGGTGTGGTCCCATCCATCACTGACCCATCATTGTCCTGAAAGGTTGTCTGACAAGTTGTCAAACTGTATGAAATCTCTTCGTGGGAGACAAATTCCTCCTTCGGCTGGCATCAGGCTTCAGCTTTCTTCTTCTTTCAGCATGAGATTCCTGGGGGAACTCCTGGTTCTTTGGGGACCATTGTTTCAATAGATTAATAGCCAAAGGGAGGGACATAGTGTTTCTCTTTAGCATTGTAAACATTGCAGCTCAGATGGAAAGGGATCCTGGCAGTTGGGAGCCAAGGAATGCCACAAAGTCACTGTAAGTGTAGCAGCTTACAGCCGTGGTCCAGGGAAAGGTTTCCCAGTACAAGTGTAACAGCTCTGCTCTGGCAGGGAAGGATTTCCCCCAGTGAAGTTGTCACAACTCTGCTCCACTCTGCTCAGCAGAAAGTTGTGACAGCTGGGCTCTGACGAAAATGTCTCAGGCCACACAACAAACCTCACTCAAGAGATTTATTGGGAAGGAAGAATCCAGGAGGGTAGCTGTCTCAGGTTAGAAACAACATCAAACTGAACAGGGTACAGACTTTATATAGGATTTCTTGGAGAGGAGGGCAGAGCTTTCCAGGGTGGCTTGGGATTGGTGGATTTTTGTGATCTGGATTCTGGGGCCAGCTCAGAGATTGGTGGCATTTCAAGCTCAGGGATCTCAGGGATTGGTGGGATTCTGTGCTCAGGGATTGATAGGATTCTGCATCCTGAGTCTGGGGCAAATTCAGGGATTGGTGGAATTTCAAGACCTGGTCCTGGGGCCTAGTCAGAGACAGGGCATTTTTCCCTTAGCCCTTTTTACCCTACAAGCACACCTCTTTAGCACCTCTGCAGATGGTTCTTTCCTTCTTTTCCTTTTTCTTCTGGCTTATCTAAGCTTTAACCCCGGACACTTGCTTCCCCCCCCCCCCCATTTGGATGAAATACCAATACAAACTGTGGACATTTTTGGCTTACCCAGAAGTGGTCGGTTAGGCTTTTACCTCCTACCTGGAGGAAAGGACAAACCAAAGCCATCAAAAAGACTGGTCTCCACTCATTCATTTCCGCTAGATTCTCCAGGAGCTCCACCAAGCCATTTCTTTTGAAGTTGTAGCATCATCTTGAAATTCTAGAAGTAACTTTGACCTTTGTAAGAGAAAGCAAGTCAGCCACACTTTCATGCCATCCACAAGACCACAGCCAACTTGCTCCCAAATGATTGTTTCCTAATGATCTTGTCAATGCAAAAACACAGCTCTCACTTCAAAGGGAATAAAAGATATGTTATTCTAGAGCCACATATGGAGTAGTATATGAACACAGATTTAGGTTTTCGAAGAACCATATTCCAATGTGGTGACAGTTTCATGACTTTTTATAGTAACAGAACAAAGAAAGTAATAAACCAAGATATTTTAAGAACACAATGGTAGGAGCATCAGATAGGTGGGTGTGGTGGTTTGAAAGAAAATGGCCTCCATAGACTCATGGGGAGTGGTACTATTAGGAGATGTGGCCTTGTTGGAGTGGGTGTGGCTGTGTTGTAGGAAGTGCATCACTAGGGGGTGGGCTTTAAGGTCTCAGAAGCTCAAGCCAGGTCTCTTCCTGTTGCCTGCAGAACTAGATGTAGTGTTCTCAGTTCCTTCTCTAGCACCATGTCTGCCTGTGAACCACCGTGCTTCCCACCATGATAATAATGGACTAAACCTTTGAAACCCTAAGCCAGCTCCAATTAAATGTTTTCCTTTATAAGAATTGCTGTGGTCATGATGTCTTTTCACATCAATAGAAAGTCTAAGATAGTAAGTGATAGCAAAGTGGCAAAATCTTTTTTACAGGCATCAAATGCTATATGGTGACATTCTTGGCCTTTGGTTTGATAGAAACTGGAGTCTATTTGTAAATTCTAAAAGGATTTACCTAGTGGTACAGAAATTTGGGAGTACCTTTGATTGGTTGCAACAGAACCTTTCTCTGCTCTCGGTGAACCTGTCCTGGGGGCCTAGGGTCATAGAAAATTTAATGGCCACTAATACTGCTCTAACCATGGCCTTCAGGTTCTTGTCTCATGAATTTAAAGAATGAAATTCATGGACCACAGAAGGTGAGTTTTAGAGAGAAGTTGATTATAGATTCGTAAGTCGGAGCTTAAGAGAGAGGTAGAAAGCAGAGCTCCTCTGTCATAGAAGGGGAGGTCCTGGGAAATAGAGGACCATTCAGCTCCTCCTCTGGTGGCTTCATAATGACTTATGGTAGAAACTCGGCAGAGGTATGGGGAAGGAGATGAGCTGGTCAGTCCAGTTGGCCCAACAACCAGGTCTACAAGTGTCTCTTCTCAGTTTCAGTCACATCATCATGGGTAGCATCCAGATGGAGGTTCTCATTTAGGAAAAGGAGTAAGAAGGAAGTAGGAATCAGAATTCTGTTCTGGCATTCCTGGTCTGTGGCAAGGCTGTTCTTGGAATTGCTGCTTTAGGGCCCCTCCCCTACCTGAGCAGTTCCTGTCTGCTGTTCTCATCACTGATAGTCACAAAGACGTTTATTAGGTCAAACACAGGGGTGAGCAATGAATGACTATTGGAAAGGCTAAAAATAGCCCAATTGGACTTTGAACATGCAAAGTTCCCACTGTCCATAGTCACAGGAGTTCTGATTAGTCAATCCTCCTTGAAGAATCTTTACACAGAAGCCTTCGTTTCTGGGAAATTCAGTGTATAACTCCATCCTTCCTTTTCCAACAGTTCTCATTGTGTTTCAGAGTCAAGATGCTTCTAGTCAGATCCCCTTGTGACACTTTATGTTGGTGCCCCCAAGACTACCTCCAAGTTTAGTGGTTCACTAGTGTTACCAAACTTGGGGTAACTCAAAGTCCAAACTCAAAGAATCCAATTTCATTGGCTCATCCTTGAGAAGCCAACTAAAATAGACAAATTTATATTTAAAAGTAATTTGTGTTATATTTATTCAATGTAGCCCCATTGAGGAAGAGTGACAGAGTGATCCGGTGACCCCCTCAAGTTCATCTTTGGGGTCCTGAAGTGAAAGAAAGAAGTAAGCTGTGCCAGTCCAGGTGTGGTCCTGCCGACCACTGACCATTGTCTCTATTAGGCTGTAAGTCTCTCTCTCAGAGAGGAGCGTTTCCACTCTGGCTGGCCCAAGCTTTTCTTCTCCCAGCATGAGATTCCTGAGGAGATTTCTTGGGATTCATTTAGTAATCAAATAGCTGAAGTATCTCTTTAGAACACATTTATTTCTGTTAGGATAGTTATACTAGGGCTCACAACTCAACATATCACCTCATACATAGTCACGAGTTAATATACTGAAAGAACGTAAAGAAAAATTAATGAATTTCCAGTCTTTTCCCAGGGGTGTCAGGGAAGGATGCGCTTAAATCCCCAAGCACAGCACTCAGACTGACGCATAGAAGCTGCTTTTGCTAAAAAGCGTTGACTCCTCACTTGGGGCCACAAAGCTAAAAGCACAGAGATAAGTCATTGTCCTAAGCCTGCCATCACCTTATTTTGCCAGGAAAAGCAAACTCTTATCCACAGAGTGAAGCTGTCCCCAGAGCAGCAGAAGAAGCCATCTCCCAAGAACCCCTTGTCCCTGCAAGCAATAAGGACTTCTTTGGGACCACCCTACAAGACCGGAGCTGAGGTGACCTCAGGGTGTCCACACCTCCACTGAGACTGTTTAATTATGCATACCTCTAGGCCTTTACCCCAGTTCTTCTATTTAAACCTGAAGCTCATGTCAGTATCCCAAAGATGGTTTGGGGTCACTGGACCACGTTTCCCATTCCTCTCCTATGATTTATTCACATTGAACAAATCTCTTCAAATAGTGCTTTTCATACTATCTATCTCTTTAATTAGTGTTCTAAGATGGGTGGCCATGCCTAGCCTGCTGGGCTTCCAAAACCCAGACTTTTGCCCTAAAACTCCAGTTACAACCCCTCTCAAATGTTGTCTGTGGATCATCCAACCCAGCGCAGTTCTGTTTAAGTTTTTTGTTTTCTTACTGTGTATGAGTGTTTGGGCTTCATGTGTGCATATTCGGCTTGTGCATGCCTCTTGGCTCGTCACTCTTAAAAAGAGAACCTATTTGGAGTCCCAGCTCCTTGGGTTATTAAATTAATAAATCCTAAATGCTCCTTGGATAAAAAAATAAATTGAATACATTTCCTAGGAATCTTCACATGGGCCCACTTGTTGGTTTGGCTTTGTTTGTCTTGATGTTAGTTGTAGTTCCCTTGAAACAGTCTTGCTATGTGGCCAGGCGAAGCTCAGGAGGCTGTCTAAGCCTCTTGAGTGCTGGGATTCCAGTGTTATAGAAATAGCATGCCCTCTCAGTGAGAAGCCATTCCGGACACTTAGACATGAAGGCAAGCTCTTCACTTAAGTACCTGGCTGACTGGTGCTAACGCCCAAATAAGAGTCGACCCCAACAGAAGATTTCGCTTATAGACATCTTAGGCTTAGGCATTTTACACACTCTGTCATCCTTAAATCTCCTTCAGGTCACACTTCAAACAGTTTAAACAGACAAGAGACTGCAAGTCTGGCTGCTTAGACAGGTAGATTTACACAGCAAAGGTATTGCCAGAATTATTTCTTAGGTACACCAGTGTTGTTCTTTTTCAAATGGTTGTCACCCAGGGTCATCTTGCCCACCTGACAGTATTATGTTTTTCCTGAAAAAAGGACAGGGAACTTAATGGCAGACCAGGACTTAAAGATTAATGTGACCCTGGATTGCCCTCTTTTAAAACAAAGAAATAAGTGAATCCTAGTGAATAAACATTTACATCCTAGCAACCTAGATTTCACTTATCTCTAACAGGTCTGGTTAACATATTACTTACCTTTGGGGTGTTTTGGAGGCAAGAGCTAAATTCCGCTTGTGTGACCTAATGTCTCCTAAGCAAATCTATTAGTGTGCCCTTTACAACACCAATTCTGACTTTGAGTTTCTTCTACATCACTAGGAATGTACCACCACACTCAGCTTCCACTCATTTTGAATTATTTGTCAGTATTATCCAAGAGACTCCCAAAACATGACTATTTCTTTTGTCCTTAGTTGACCCCAGATGTGGAAGGTCAGTCTCTGTTGGGGAGAATACCTTGTACTTCAGACACAGGGCCCGGAAGCACTGAGCTGCATCTGACCTGAAAAGCTCTTCCCTGCGGACCAGAAGACACCATGTAAGCTTCCAAAGGAGGGAAGCAACCAATAGCCTACCAAGCTATGATGCCTATGGACCACAACAATGGCCAGCAAGGCACAATAGTCCTAAATGTGCAGTGGTGACGCACACATACACCTTGGTGGTGACCAACAGCTTATAATTAGATTTAGGACTATCAATAAAAGGGAAACCATGCCTGTTACAGGATCCCTATGCAGCTACCTAGGGCTAGTGAAGTCATGGATCATGGAGGAGAATTTGCAGCCACCCCTTTACTAAGACAGCACAATTAACTCTAACAACATTCTATCTGTCTTTAACCTACAGATAAATGTCATTCTCTCATGTCAAGGAAGTTTCTTTTCTTTCAACAAATGGAGATCATTATAAAAACCCATAACTTATCAAAATGCAGAGTTGTGGAACTTAATCTCTACTGATACATGTACAACACGACTCCTGAACCTAAGGCACAGGGATCAATACAGAGGGGGCGAAATGCCGAAGCCAGAGGAACAGGGACTTTGCTGTGAGATCATGTGCCCTAGAAATGTCAGAATCTACATCCATGAAGTCTCAGGAACATGGCTGCCTAAACAGGACCAGAATAAAAACGACAGCAATGATGTGAAAAGTGGAAAGCTTGAAGGGGGCCTCAATCCTAGACAAAAAGCTACAGGCGACAACCAAGGAATTCTGAGAGTAAAAGAAATAGTCTTCCCCGGGAAGAGCACAATTAGTTATCTAGTACCAAGTGTTCAGCCCTAAAAACATACATCCAAATAGTATTATATGGACTGAGCAGATTGTATTTATGTATTTAACAACGTGTGTGTGTGTGTGTGTGTGTGTGTGTGTGTGTGTGTATAACAATAATTAAAGAAAAAAAGGCCATGAATTTGAATGAATATGATGTGGGGTACATGGCGTGGTTGAGGAAGAAAGGGAAAATGATAGTAATTGTATTATAATCTAAAAATTTAAAAGTATTTTTAAAAGAATATTTCTAAAAAGTAAACTTTTTAGTTAAATTAAATAAATAGGACCTGGCTTTTAGAAAGTTCTTCGAGCTACCATCTGCTGTGTCACAGACCACCAGTGTGAGCAGCCTACTCTTGACTCCTTCATTCCCCTGGAAAGCATGGGAATGTGCACACTTCCTCTACTGTTGCCCTCTGTGCTCACTTTAGGTGGAGTTTGTGTACATACTTCTCTAACTTCAGAGGCTCCATCATGTCTTATCACATGCTTTGCAAGGTACTCTGGTGGCCCAGCTGATGTCACCCTGACTTATACTGACCTTAGAGGGGGTCTGTCAAGGCCACTGATTAACTGTCAGAGGAAGGCGGAGTCTAGTGAGTACTGAGATGTTACTTGAAAAACAAAAAAAAAGTTGGCCAGGCGGTGGTGGCGCATGCCTTTAATCCCAGCGCTCGGGAGGCAGAGCCAGGTGGATCTCTGTGAGTTTGAGGCCAGCCTGGTCTGCAGAAAGAGATCCAGGACAGGCACCAAAAACTACACAGAGAAACCCTGTCTCGAAAAAACCAAAAAAGAAAAAAAAAAAGTCTTTTACTTTCTATTTCTCAGCCTAGAAGCTACTTACAAAATTGTCCAGATGTAAATAAATGCAGCCGTGATGTTCTGTCTGTAAATACTGCGGGTGCCCTTGTTACTTTCTAATGCTTCCTTAGTCTTGCCTTTCTATAGAAGCTGGAGATTCTAGTGTTGCTGCTAAGTATGAGCTTCCACTAGTGGAGTTTCTGCTTCACTCTAATTGACGTTAATGGTTTGCTAAAGATCCCAATTAGCTATAATGGGATGTTAGATTTGGAAGAGACACTCGCAACCATCAAGTCCAGTTTTCTACCCACACCCCTCCCCTGGTGCCTCGGTCATCATTGACTTTCCTTTCTGTCCATCCTCTGGTATGGGAGGTGCCTTACTTTGGGTTCAGCACATTCCAGTATGTGACAAAGCCCAGCTTTGGGAGAACTCTTCCTTCCATTAAGCTGTAAATCACCACCCAGGCCACTACCCAGAGTCTTGGCACTGCCAACTTATCACTCCTGCTCTTCTTCATTGGGATGTGGCTTCCCACCAGTTGGTTTTTCCCTAACACAGGTCATCTATGAAGGATCCTGTGAACTTTGTCGGGGTAAGTAGAGTAGTGTTTGGAGAAAACAGAGTGTGACACATTCAGTTCTACCTACTTGTGACCTACTGCATGTTATGTTGAAAAAAAAATAAATTTAAAGATAATATCCCATGATTATATTTATACAAAATTCTAGAAAAGTCAACTATGATGATGTTTCTGAGGAAGACCAGTGGTGGCCAACATCTAGGGAAGCATTTGGAAGCAGAGAACAGGGAATGTAGGGGGTAGTGGAGTGATTCTATCCCAGAATTGTAGTGCTGAGCCTACTACCGTACATTTTTGAAGAATTCACTGACACCTACACTTAAAACTGCTAGAACTGTATCACATGTGGATTATAACTCCACAAATAATACAAACTATCTTGAAAACAAAAGGATGAAAGGACAGGAGCAGCTCTTCACTTCCCTGAATAGGTAATTTTCCTGTTTGAAATGTAGCTCTGGAGCAAGACAGGTCCTGGCTTGCTTTGCTTTCTTTAATGTAAATTTTATTTGAAGTGTAACATACTTAAAGATTGCATAATCATTAGTGCACAGCTCAGTAAATTATCCCCAGAGTGAATATATCCATACAACTACAGCCTACACCAAAAATGAGCTTCCAGAATCCCTGAAGTCCCCACATATCCAATCCAGTGTCTGCTATGGTTTGGGTGGAAAATGTCCCCCATAGGGTCATATGTTTGAACAATTGATATATAGTTGATAACACTGTTTGGGAAGATCTTGGAACATAAGAGAAGCACAAGAAAATGACCTGACATCCTATCTTATGAAGATGATGGGGGCCCTTAAAGAGGAAGTGAACAAATCCCTTAAAGACATCCAGGAAAATACAAACAAACAGGTGAAGGAAATGAATAAAACTCTTCAAGACCTGCAAATGGAAATAGAAGCAATAAAGAAGACACAAACTGGGGGCTGGAGAGATGGCTCAGAGGTTAAGAGCACCGACTGCTCTTCCAGAGGTTCTGAGTTCGATTCCCAGCAACCACATGGTGGCTCACAACCATCTGTAATGAGATCTGGTGCCCTCTTCTGGCCTGCAGGGATGTGTGTGGGCAGAACATTGTATACATAATAAATAAATAAATAAATCTTTAAAAAAAAAAAAAAAAAAAAAAAAAAAGAAGACACAAACTGAAGGAACTGTGGGGACAGAAAATACAGGTAAGCAAAGAGGAATTACAGATGCAAGTATCGCCAACAGAATACAAGAGATATAAGAAAGCATCTCAGGTGTAGACGATACAGTAAAAGAAACTGACACATCAGTCAACGAAAATGTTAAATCTAAAAAGTTTCTGACACGAAACATCCAGGAACTCTGGGACATTATGAAAAGACCAAACCTAAGAATAATAGGAATAGAAGAAGAAGAAGAATCCCAGCTAAATGAAACAGAAAATATATTCAACAAAATCATAGAAGAAAACTTTCCTAACCTAAGGAAAGAGATGCCTATAAAGGTACAAGAAGTTTACAGAACATCAAATAGATTGGACAAAAAAGTCTCCCTGCCACATAATAATCAAAACACTAAATGTATAGGACAAAGGAAGAATATTAAAAGCTGCAAGAGAAAAAGATTAAGTAACATATAAAGGCAGATCTACTATAACAACACTGGACTTCTCAATAGAGACTCTAAAAGCCAGAAGGGCCTGGACAGATGTCTTGAATATTCTAAGAGACCACAGATGCCAGCCCAGACTACTATATCTAGCAAAACTTTCGATCACCATAAATGGAGAAAACAAGATATTCCATGACAAAGTCAAATTTAAACAGTGTCTATCTACAAATCCAGTCCCACAAAAGGTACCAGAAGGAAAACTCCAACCTAAAGAGATAACTACACCCATGAAAACACAAGAAATAAAAAAAAACTCACACCAGCAAAATCAAAAGAAGGGTAACACACACACACACACACACACACACACACACACACACACACACACACTCATACACACTACCACCAACAACAAAATAACAGGAATTAAAAATCATTGGTCATTAATATCTCTCAATATCAATTGACTCAACTCCCCAATAAAAAGACAGGCTGACAAAATGGATGTGAAAACAAGATCCATGCTTCTGCTACATTCAAGAAACACACCTAAACATCAAAGACAGATATTACCTCAGAGTAAAGACTTGAAAAAAAAATTTTCCAAGCAAATGGACCCAAGAAGCAAGCTGGTGTAACTATTCTAATATCTAACAAAATAGATTTCCAACCAAAAATAATAAAAAAAGATGGGGAAGGACACTTCATACTCATCAAAGGAAAAATCCAACAAGATGACATCTCTATTCTCAATATCTATGCCCAAACACAAGGACACCCATGTTTGTAAAGGAAACACTACTACAGCCTAAATCACATATTGAGCTTCACACATTGATAGTGAGAGACTTCAATACTGCACTCTCACCAATGAGATCACCCAGACAAAAACTAAACAGAGAAATACTGAAGCTAACAGAGGTTATGATTCAAATGGACTTAACAGATATCTACAGAACATTTAACCCAAACACAAAAGAATACACTATCTTCTCATGAAGTGAGAAGTGCCTCATGAAGATTTCTCCAGAACTGACCACATACTCGATCACAAAAGCAAGTCTCATCAGATACAAGAAAACTGAAGTAACTCCCTGCATTCTATCAGGCCACCATAGATTAAAGCTGGATTTCAATAACATCAGGAACAACAGAAAGCCTACATGCTCATGGAAATGGAACAACTCTCTACTGAGTAACAATAAAGGAAGAAATAAAAAATTAAAAACTTCCTAGAATTGAATGAAAATAAATGCATAACCTACCCAAACTTATGGGCCACTATGAAAGCAGTACTAAGAGGGAAGTTCATAGCACTAAGTGCTTTCATAAAGAATTTGAAGAAATCTCACACTAGTGACTTAACAGCACACCTGAAAGCTCTAGAACAAAAGGAAGTAGATGCACCCAAGAGAAGCAGACAGCAGGAAATAATCAAACCAAGGGCTGAAATCAATAAAATAGAAACAAAGAGAACAATACAAAGAATCAATGAAACAGAGTTAATTCTTGGAGAAAATCAACAAGACAAACAAACTCTTATCCAAACTAAAAGTCAGAGAAAGAATATCCAAATTAACAAAACTAGAAACAAAAACAGGAACAGAACAACAGACACTGAAGAAATCCAGAGTAAGTAAGATCAGTAGATCATACTTCAAAAACCTGTACTCCACAAAATTGGAAAATCTAAAAGAAAGGGACAAATTTCTTGATAGACACCACCTACCAAAGTTAAATCAAGATCAGATAAATAATTTAAATAGATCTATAACCTCCAAGGAAATAGAAGCAGTCATTAAAAGTCTCCCAACCAAAAAAAAGTGCAGGGCCAGACAGTTTTAGCGCAGAATTCCACTAGACTTTCAAAGAAGAGCTAACACCAATATTTGTCAAATTATTCCACAAAACAGAAACAGAAAAAACATCATCAAATTCATTTTCTGAGGCCACAGTCATCCTGATACTGAAACCACACAGAGAGTCAACAAAGAAAGAGAATTATAGAACAATATCCCTCATGAAATTGATGCAAAAATACTCAATAAAATTCTTGCAAACTGAATCCAAGAACACATCAAAAAGATCCTCCACTATGATCAAGTAGGCTTTCATCCCAGGGATGGAAGGATGGTTCCAACATACGAAAATATGTCAATGTAATACACCATGTAAATAAACTGAAAGAAAAAAATACCACATGATTATCTCACTAGATGCTGAAAAAGCCTTTGACAAAATCCAACAACCCCTTCATGATAAAAGTCTTGGAGAGATAAGGTATAAAAGGACATACTTAAACATAATAAAAACAATATACAGCAAGCCTATAGCCAACATCAAATTAAATGGAGAGAAACTCAAAGCAGTTCCACTAAAATCAGGAACAAGTCAAGGCTGTCCACCCTTCCCATATCTATTCAGTATAGTACTTGAAGTTCTAGCTAGAGCAATAAGACAACTAAAGGAGATCAAGGGGATAAGATTGGAAAGGAAGAAGTCAAAGTATCACTATTTGCAGATGATGCAATAGAATACAACCCCAAAAATTCTACCAGGGAATGCCTTCAGAGAAGTGGCTAGATACAAGATTAACTCAAAAAATCAGCAACCCTCCTCTATACAAATAATAAATGGGTGGAGAAAGAAATCAGGGAAGCAACACCCTTCGCAATAGCCACAAATAACAAAATATCTTGGGGTAACTCTAACCAAGCAGGTAAAAGACCCGTATGACAAGAACTTCAAGTCTTTGAAGAAAGAAAGAAAAGAAGGTATTAGAAGATGGAATGATCTCCCATGCTCATGGGTTAGTAGGATTAATATAGTAAAAATGGCCATCTTGCCAAAAGCAATCTACAAATTCAGTGCAGTCCCTATTAAAATTCTAAAACAATTCTTTACAGACCTTGAAAGAACAATACTCAACCTCATGTGGAAAAACAAAAAATCCAGATTAGCTAAAACAATCCTGTACAATAAAAGAACTTCCAGAGGTATCACCATCCCTGATTTCAATGTCTTCTATAGAGCTATAGTAATAAAAACTCCATGGTATTGGCATAAAAACAGACAGTTGGATGAATTGAATAGAATCAAAGACCCAGATGTAAATCTATACACCTTTGATCTGATTTTCAACAAAGAAGCCAAAATTATACAATGGAAAACAGAAAACATCTTCAGCAAATAGTGCTGGTCAAACAGGATGTTGGTATATAGAAGATTGCAAATAGATCCATATCTGTCACCCTGCACAAAGCTCAAGACCAAGTGGGTCAAAGACCTCAACATAAAGCCAGATACACTGAACCTGATAGAAGAGAAAGTGGGGAACAGCCTTGAATGCACTGGCACAGGAGACAACTTCCTGAACAGAACACCAGTAGCACAGACACTTAAGATCAACAATTAATAAATGGAAAACCAAAAAGCTTCTGTAAGACAAAGGACACTGTCAATAGGACAAAATGGTAGCCTACAGAATGGGAAAAGATCTTCACCAACTCCACATTTGACAGATGTCTAATTTCCAAAGTATATAAAGAACTCAAGAAACTAGATATCAAAAAGCCAAATACTCCAATTTAAAAATGAAGTACAGATTTAAACAGAGAATTCTCAACAGAAGAATCTCAAATGGCCAAGTAACACTTCAAGAAATGCTCAACTTCCTTAGCCTTCAGGGAAATGCAAATTAAGACTACTCTGAGATTCCATCTTACACCTGTCAGAATGGCTAACATCAAAACCACAAGTGACAGCTCATGCTGGAGAGGATGTGGAACAAGGGAAATACTCCTCCATTGCTGGTGGGAGTGCAAACTTGTACAGCCACTTTGTAAATCAGTTTCTCAGAAATATTGGGAATCCATTTACCCCAAGACCTAGCTATACTGCTCCTGGGCATATATCCAAAGGATGCTCCATCATACCACAAGGACACTTGCTCAACTATGTTCAATAGCAGCTTTATTCATAATAGCCAGAACCTGGAAATAACCTAGATGTCCATCAACCAAAGAATAGATAAAGAAAATGTGGTGCACTTACACAATGGAGTATTACTCAGCTGTAAAAAAACAATGACATCATGAAATTTGCAGACAAGCTAATGGAACCTGAAAAAAATCATCCTGAGTGAGGTAACCCAGACCCAGGGAGACAGACATAGTATGTACTCACTTATAAGTGGATATTTATGGTGATATTTTATTTGTATTAAAATGTTATTTGTATGTTAATAAATAAAGTTGCCCGGGGGTCAGAGCTATTAGCAAGCCATAGGAAACCAGGGCAGTGGTAGCGTACGCTTGTAATTCCAGCACTTGGCAGGCAGAGCTGGGTAAGTCTCTGTGTGTTCAGGGATACAGCCATTATTGGATACACATGCCTTTAATCTTAATACCAATCATGGAAAACCTGGAGGCCTATACAGACAAGCCGTGAGGAGGCGGTCATGTGGTTGGGTTTACAACCAATGAGAAGGCAGGACAGGAACTCTATATAAAGACTTTAACACAGGGGTAGCTCTGGTTCGGAGAGGTAGGACCACCGCAGGAGGAAGGGTAAGGTTTTAGCTCTTAGCTCTGACCTCTTGGCTTTCTTCATTGCATTGGTTCTGTGTTTATTATTTAATAAGAAGGTTGGATACATCTACAAATGGCGTCCAACGTGGTGGCAAGAGTTTCCACCTAAAACCTGAGAAAAGATTCTAAAACGGAGCTAAAAACAGTTCCTAATTGTCTCTCTCAAATGAGCGGCAGCTGCTGGTTTGAGCTACTGGTGGGTTCCTAGCGTGCGTGCTCGACCTGCCTATGGCGGGAATGAGGCCTTTGCAAATGGCACTTTGAGCTGCATGGTGGATTTAGCCTTTGCTGGTGCAGAGCAAAAGGGGAGGTTTCTGGGCTACACGCTGCTTGGCTAAAAGCATAGACCCACGATGGCTCCCAGAGCTGGCGGTAAACCACGGCCATGTTGGGAAGCTGAGGTGGGTGGATCCAGCAGCCACAGCTGCTGCAGTTTAAGGCAATAGATTCACAATAAGACAGATTCAGATGTAATAGTTTACAATGTGTGTAAAAGATACGTAGGCTTGAAAGAGACAAAAAAGATGATATATAGAGTTATAAAAACAAATACATAGTTTTAAAAAATAAAGTCTTTAAAGAGACATTAAAATTAATATAAAAAATAAGCCACGTAAAAATGGATATTACACAGAGAATCTGCATTGTGTTGTCTTTGGGATTTTTAACTGCAGAAAAACATTTGATCATAAAAGATGTTGAGTTAAACCAATATGTATATTTTAAAGATACCATGACTTCAAAATTTGGATATAAGGATATGTTGCTTTGGAAAAGAGTCTCTTTTGTTCCCACAGAAAGCCAAAGGCTATGGATTTGTTCAAGATTAAGATACATCAGGTTTGACCAGCCAAGACCCCCTGAAAGGTCTCCGATGACACCATGGCCCAGATGATCCAACATCCAGAATGGTTTGAAGGCAACTGGCTCAGACGATACACCCTCATGGACTATTCCATAATCCTAAAATTTTCTTTGTTTCCCCATAAGATACAGCGCCCCCCTCCAGCAGGAAGTAGTAAGAGAAGCTACGCCCAAATTCCCAAATTGTATGTAATTTTACTTTGTTAAGGTTAAAACCTTCCTTTTGAAAAAAAAAAGGGGGAAGTGCTGTGGAATGTTCTGTATGGCAAATGTGTTGCTAATTAGTTAATAAATAAAACACTGATTGGCCATTGGCTAGGCAGGAAGTGTAGGCGGGACAAGGAGGAGAATAAAGCTAGGAAGTGGAAGGCTGAGTCAGAGAGACGCTGCCAGCCGCCACGATGAGAAACAGAATGTGAAGATACCGGTAAGCCACGAGCCATGTGGCAAGGTATAGATTAATGGAAATGGATTAATTTAAGCTGTAAGAACAGTTAGCAAGAAGCCTGCCACGGCCATACAGTTTGTAACCAGTATAAGTCTCTGTGTTTACTTGGTCGGGTCTGAGTGGCTGTGGGACTGGCGGGTGACAGAGATTTGTCCTGACTATGGGTCAGGCAGGAAAACTCCAGCAACAGATATTAGCTGTAGAGTAAAGGATAACCAGGCTACAATCCACAGAAAGGCTAAGTAACAAGGAGGGCTCAAGGGGGAATGCTTGGATCTCGCTGGGAAGGGGAAATAGACTAGGGCAAATGGTGATGGGAACATGAGATTGGGGAATGCAGAGGGAGAGTACTGAAAGAGATAACTGGAAGTTGGGGGTATTTCAGAGTCAGGTAGAAACCTAGTGCAAGGGAAACTCCCAGGAATCTACAAGGATGACCCCAGCTAAGACTCCTAGCAATAGTGGATATGTAGCCTGAACTGGCCATCTCCTGTGACCAGGCAAGACATCTAGAGGAGGGAGTGGACACCAACCCAGCCACATAACCTTTGACCTGCCTATGAGATGTGCTGGGGCAAGAGTGGTGCAGAGATTGTGGGAATGGTCAACCAATGACTGGTCCAGCCTGAGATCCATGCTAGGAGAGTGAGCCCACCCCTGACACTGCCTGGACCCAGAGGATGGATAGCCCAGAGACCTAGGATAGAACCAAACATGACTGGCAATAAATAAATATTAAAAATAAAATTTTAAATGTCATTGAAATGATGTCTAAGGATGTTCTGCTATACTCATTGATTGGTGCCTAGCCCAATCATCATCAGAGACCCTTCATCTGGTAACTGATGGAAACAGATGCAGACCCACAGTCAAACATTAGGCAGAGCTTGGGGAATCCTGCACAAGTTGGGGATGAAGGATTGTAGAAGCCAGAAGGTTCAAGGACAGCACAAAAAACACACAGAATCAACTAACCTGGGCCCTTAGGGGCTCACAGAGACTGATTGGACAACCAGGGGGCCTGAATGGGACTGACCTAGGCCCTCTGCATATATGTGACAGTTTATAGCTTAGTCCTCTTGTGGGACTCCTAACAATGGGAACAGGGGCTGTCTCGGACTCTTTTGCTGGCTTTGGGAACCTATTCCTTATACTGGGTTGCCTTATCCAGACTTAATATGAAGGGAGGTACTTGAGGGTAAAAGGGCCAGCCAAAAAACACACCTTGGCCCTAAAATCAGAGCCAGTGAAAGAAACACACTGTGGCCCTGAAACCAGAGCCAAAAAGTTAAAAAGGGCCAGTAAAAGAAACACATTTTGGGCCTGAAACCAGAGCCAAAGGAACACACTCGGCCCCTGACCAACTCTATACAAAAACCAACTAATCCCTGAGTAGGAAAACCAACCAATCCCTGAGCACAAAACCAGCCAATCCCTGAGCACAAAATCCAGCCAATTGCTGAGCTTGTCCAGATTTCAGGGATTGAAATCTGACCAATTATCTCCCTGAAAATCTCTACCCTGGAAAAACTCTGCCCCTAAGAAGCCCTATATAAGCCCTGCGCCTGTTCAGTTGGAAGCTGCCGCCTTCTACCCTGGCAGAGGCAGCTGCCTTCCTGGATTCTTCCCATCCAATAAATCCCTTGAATGAAATTTGGGTGAGACCTTTTGTCTGAGTGTAGTGGAGCAGAGAAGTAACAACTTTTTTCAGGAGCCTGAGCAGGCAAGAGCAGAGCAGAATTGTAACACTTTTGCTGGGGAAACCCTCCCCTGCTGGGGCAGAGTTGTTACTTTGGGGAAACCTTTCTCTGGAGCAGAACTGTAAGCTGCTACACTTACAGCGACTTTGTGGCATTCCTTGGCTTCCGATTGCCAGGATCTCTTTCCATATGAGCGGAAATGCTTACTACAGTGCTTAGTCTTATTGCAACTTGAAATGCCATGTTTTGTTGATATCCATGGGAGGCTTGCCCTTTTCTGAAGAGAAAGGGAGAGGAGTGGATGGGGGGTTTGGCAGAGGGGAGGTAGAGAGGCTGGAAGGAGAGGAGGGAGGGGAAATTACCATCAAAACGTAAAATAAATAATTTGAGAGAGAGGAGAGAGAGGAAGTGGAGAGAGGGGGGTAGAGAGAGGGAGAGAGAACGCGCGCGAGTGCAGACCTGACCTGGAAGGAATTCTTGGGCTCTAGGATGTGGGTAAAACATTTTCTGAAATCAGGTTAGAAAACTTGAGGCAGAGCTTAATGTCCTTCCTGACTCCTGATTCTTCTTCTTTTTTTTTTAAATTTGGTTAATTTATATATTTTAGTATATTCAATATATTAAATCTCTTTGGCAGCCCCATCATATGACAGCATTATCATGATAGCTTAATGATGCCACTGACTCCCAATTCTTAGAAGGGACGGAGGTAACCAGAGAGAAGAAAGAGGTTCATGGACTCAAGTTTTCATTTTACCTTTATCTATCTTGATCTGTATAGCCAAATGAATGGAAAGGAAATTAAAATCAAACAACTGATTTGATGTCGAATGCAGATCACGAGCGATATAAAGCGAAAGGGGAAAACGAAGTTGGTGACCACTGCTGCAATCAGATGCTTCAGGTGTGAGCACAGGTTGCTCACTCACTCTGGCCACCAAGAGTATTAAATCAATACTTAATTGTTTTATAGTATCAGCCACTTTGTAATGACATGCTTATCATAGTACCCAGTGAAGATCAAGATGGAGGTCACCGCTCTAAGGGGCTTGTTGTGGGAGGTTGTTGAGAGACTGTTGTGATACATTCTACGACACCACACAGGTTCAGAACGCTGTGGGAGCACTTGCAAAGGCTCATATTCCCTAAACCGTCCCCATCCCTTCGTGCCAATTATGCAACTACATCAGATTGTAAAGTCAAGCTCCCACCAATGGGATGAGACACAGTCATCATCCGTGTTAGGGATAAAAGGCAGACGCCATCTTGAAAGAGTGTGCATGCTAGCCTAGTTTGGGTTCTGGTTTGCTCTTTTTGCAAAAAGAAATGCTTTGTTGAGTTGCTTTTGCTTTATTCATGCATTCCTTTGTGTGGTACTGAGATTATTTTTTTCCCACAAAAGCAACCGATAAGCAGGAGGAAGATACATAAAAGGTTATGACTATAGAAATACACTTAATTTTTTTAAAGATGTTTTAGAATAAGACAGGATTTTGTAGGTTGTATCAATATGGTCCTAAAATAAGTAATTGTTTTTAAAAAAATAAGAAAGCCTCATGTTTATAGAATCATATAATCTCAAATAAGGACACCATGACTTCTTTCCTGCCTGTTTCTATCCTGGCTCTTTAAATATATATATTTGATGTATATTATATATATGTGATATATACACATATATCTCTATATAAAATATATGTGTGTTTGTGTGCCTTGCTTTATTGCTCTAGCTATTATTTCAAACACTATATTGAATAGTAGAGTGCCTTGTTCCTGATATTGGTATAAATGCTTCCAATTTTTCCTCCATTAAGTATGATACTGGAGCTGGGCATAGTAGCACATGCCTCTCTGTGAGTTCAAGGTCAGCAAAGTCCACATAGTGAGTTCCAGGACAGCCAGAGCTGCATAGTGAGACCTTGTCTGGAAAAACACCACAAAACAAAACAAAACAAAATCTCTTTAGTCCTCATCTCTTCAGGGATTTTATCATGAAATGGTGTTTGATTTTGTTCAAAGCTTTTTCTGTATGTATTGAGATTTATTGAGATACGATTCCTGTCCTACAGTATATTTATTGGTTAACATATATTGAGTCAGATCTGCATCTCTAACTGAAGCCAACTTGGTTATGGTGAATGACCCTTTTTTATGTGTTCTTGAATTGTTTGCAAGTATTTTATTGAGGATTTTGCATATGTGCTCATCAGGGACATTAGTTTATAATTTTCTTTCTTGTGTCTTTTTCTGGTCTTGACAGAGTAATACCGGCTTTGTAGAATGAGGTTGGTTGTGTGCTTTCACTTTCCATCTATAATCATTTGGGAAGCATTGCTGTTATCTTTTTGAAGGTCTGGTAGGATTTGCCGTGAATCTATCTGGGTCTATGCATTTTAGTTGGGAAGTTTGGTTTTGTGTGTGTGTGTGTGTATGTGCTTTTCTTGATGGTTTCAATCTCATTGCTTGTTATAATTGTTTAAAAATTGTTTAAATTGCTCCTTTTTGTTTTAACTTTGATAGGTCATATACATTTAATAATTCATCTATTTTAAATTTTCTAATCTGATAGAATATATTTTTAGAGTATGTTCTTATGATATTAAAATTTGCATTGGTATCTGTTGTAATGTCTCCCTTCTCATTTCCAACTTTATTAAATTGGATCGTCTTTTTCATCTTGTTAGTCTGACTAAGGGTCAATCTTATTTATCATTTCAAAGAGCCACCTCTTTATTTCATTGGTTCTTTGCATTCTACACTACTTAATTATTTCTGTTTGCTGATTTGGGGTTCTGCTTGTTCTTGTTTTTCCAAGGCCCCAAAGCCCATCATCAAGCTATTTGTTTAAGATTTCTGTGATTGTTAAATGTAGACAATTGTAGCTATAAACTTTCCTGTTAGGACTGCTTTCACTGTATTCCATAAGTTTTGATATATTGTGTTTGCATTTTCATTCTATTCTAGGAATTTCTCTGATGTCTTTCTTTATCTCTTCAATCACCCGTTCACCATTTGATGGTGTTTTGTTTACTCTCCACAGGTTTTAAACTCAGTTTTATTTCATTGTGATCAGAGTACAAGAATTTATTTTCCTGTATTTGTTGATGCATGCTTTATGTCATAATATATAGCTCTGCTTTAGAGGAAGTCCTATGGGCTTCCAAGAATATGTGTTCTGTCATGTTTACATGAAATATTTTGTATATTTTGGTTAGGTACACTTTTGATCTATGATGCCATTTAACTCTGATGTTTCTTTGTTTATTTTTATTAGAATTACTTGTCTAAAGATGAGAATAGGGTATTTTAATAATCTACTATTATTGTGTGTCTTTCATATTGCAGAATACAAAAGGTTTTATGAAACTGAGAATACCTATACTCATACATACGTGTTCTGAACTGTGATATCCTCTTGACAGATTGTCCCTTAATCAATATGATGTGACCTTCTTTTTCTCTTCTATCCAGTTTTGTCAAATGTTAGAACAATACTGCCTTTTGTTTCCTGGTTCCATTTTCATAGAATACTTTTTTAAAAGTCCTTATATTCTAAAGGTAGTGTCTATCTTTAGTGGTAAGGTCTGTTTCTTGGTGACAAAAAATATGGATGGCGCTTTTTTAATCCAAATTGCTATTCTGTGCCTTTTCATTGGGGAACTGAGATATTCAGTTATTATTAAAAGGTGTGTATCAATTCATCTTGTAGTGATTTCCTAAGTCCTCATTTGCTTAGCTACTACTATTCTAGCATGGTTTATTCTTTCCTGTTGATTCTTGGATGCATTTATCTTTCTCATCAGTCCAAAGAGTTCCTTCCAGAACCCTCTATAGAGGTGGTTTAATGGTCACAATTCATTTACTCTGCTTTTATCATGGGAAGATTTCCTTTCTCTTTCAATTATGACAAATATTTTTGTTAGATATAATAGTGTGTGTTGGCAGCTGTGGCCTTCCAAGACTGAAATACATCATTCCAAGACCTTTGACTTTTAAAGTACCCGTTGAGAAATAGCTATTATTTTGATGAGGCTGCCTTTATGTGTGACTTGGTGTTTCTCTCTTTCAGCTTTTTCCTTTTTAAAATTTCTTTTTTCTGTGCATTTAGTGTTTTAACTATTCTAAGATATGGAGTATTTCTTTATGGTCCTGTCTGTTTGATGTTATATATGTTTCTTGTACTAGGAGTAATATTTCTTTTCCCAGATTTTGAAACTTTTGTGTTACAGTTTCACTGAAAATGTTTTCTATGTCTGGCATGGAACTTTTCTATGTGCATAATTCATAGATTTAGTCTTTCCATAGTGTCCCAAACATGTTCTGTTTGTATGCTTTTGTTGTTCTGTTCAAATTTTTATTACACGATTTAATTCATATAATGAGAACTAACAAAAGATGAAAGGCATAAAGATCAGAATAAAAGGAAGCAATAGAAAGAGTTATCATGTAGAAATGTGAATTATAGACTACCACAGCATGTTAAGCAGTGGTTCTCAACCTGTGGGGGGGTCACATATCAGATGTCCTGCATATCAAATATTTACAGTTCATAACAGTAGCAAAATTGCAGTTATGAAGTAGCAACAAAAATAATTTTATTGTTGGGGTCACCACAACTCGAGGAACTGTATTAAAAGGTTGCAGCATGAGGAAGGCTGAGAACCACATTAAGTAACATTGCTGGTCGGCGGAAGAAATAAATACATCTAGAAGTAAATTTAAACAGGAATTCTTTTTTTTCAACATTTATTACTCTCTCTCTCTCTCTCTCTCTGTGTGTGTGTGTGTGTGTGTGTGTGTGTGTGTGTGTGTGTGTGTGTGTGTGTGTGTATGCTGACACACATGTGGAGGCCAGAGCACAATTTACAGACATCAGTACTTTCTTTCCACCATGTGGGACCTGGAGATTGAACTCAAGTCATCAGACTTGGTGGCAAGCACCCTTACCTACTGAACCATCTCACCAGTACTCAAAGCAGGAATTCTAACAGGGACACAAATAAGAATTTAAGATTTCTCAGTAATAGCCAGAAGCTAACCTAACTAATCGCAATCTTTGGGGTTTTAAATAAATGCCAGTGATGAGATTTAATTATAGGGTAATTTTCTGATGAAAGTAGTTCTTTCTCCTCTTATGAGCCCCTTTAAAGTTTCCTGGCACATGTTCTCCTGAACTCTCACGTAGATATGAATCTATAAAAAGTCACAAGCTAAGATCTAAGTGAGAGGACATGTGGTATTTGTCTCTCTGAGCCTCACTTGATGTATTTCCCAGTTACATCTAGTTTGCTGCAGCTCGTGTGACTCTTTTTCTCACTGTGGCTGAATTCAATTCCAGTGTGTATATGTACCACATTTTCATTATCTGTTCATATATTGATGGAGATTTAGGTTGATTCCATTTCCTTCTTATTATAAATATAGTCAAAATAAACATGGATAAGCAAACATCTGTGTAATAGCATGCAGGCTTGTTTGGATAGATGCCTGGTCAGTGGTATAGTTGGATCGGGTGGAAGCCCTATTTTTAGCTTATTGAGAAACCTCCACACTGATTTCCCTAATGGCTGTCCCAGTTCCCATTCCCACCAGCAGCGAATGAGTGTGCCTTTGCCCCACCCCTTTTCCAGCATTTATTTGTCTTCTTGATAATGACATTGCAACACTTGTGAGAAGGAATCTCAGAGTCATTTTAATTTGCATTTCCATGATGACCAAGGATGTTGACACCTACAGAATACTTATTGGCCATTTGTGTTTTCTGTTTTGATAATTCTCTGTTCGGTGCCTCAGTCCATTTTTTTAACTGAATTTTATTGTTGTTATTTGTGTTCTTTGTACATTCTGCAGGCAGAGGTTTTCTCACATTCTGCAGGCCACTTTTTACTCACTTAACAGCTTCCTTTGTGCAGAAGCTTTTACATTTTATTAGGTCCTAATTGTCAATCATTGGCTTTTTTTTTTTTTTTTCTGAGCAACTGGAGTCCTACTCAAAAAGTCCTTGACTGTGTATCATGAAGTATTTCCCCTACTTTTTCCTCTAGCGTTTTCAGAGGTTCGGGTCTTATTTTAAGGTCTTCGGTTCATTTGGAGCTTGTATTTATTTATTTGGAGACAAAGTCTCACTATGTAACCTTGGCTGGCCTGAAACTCACTGTGTAGACCAGGTTAGCCTCAAACTCAGAGATCTGCCTGCCTGTGCTGGGATTAAAGGTGTGTGCCACTGTGCCAGCTTGAAGTTTCTTTTTCTGGAAAGCAAGAAGTAGGATCTAGTCTCATGCTTCTATGTGTGAATGTCCAGTTAGCCCAGTATCAAAAGAGGCTGTCTGCTTGCCGGTGAATATTTTTAGCATCTTTGTCAAAAATCAGGGGGCTGTGGGGGCATGGGTTTACGTCTGGGTCTTCTATTTTGTTTCATGATTACATGTATGGTTTTGTGCCAATGCCATGCTGTATTGAATGCTGTGGCTCTGTAGTATGATTTGAAATTAGGTGTGGTGATATCTTCAGCATTACTCTTTATGCTCAGGATTGCTTTGTCCAGCTGAGATTTTTGTTTGTTTGTTTCTTAATTTCTTTATTTTCCTTAAGATGGATTTTAAGATTATTTTCCCAGTATCTGTGAAGAATTATGTTATTATTTTGATGGAGAATGCATTGAATGTATAGCGTGCTTTTGGTAAGATGGCCATTTTCACAATACTGATGCTTCCAATCCAAGGGCTCAGGAGTCTTACCCTTTTAGAATCTTCTTCAGTTTCTCTGTTGAGTGATTTGTTAAGGTTTTCATTATGGAGGTTGTTTGCTTCCGTGGCTAAGTTAATCCCAAGGTATTTTTGTTTTGTTTGGAAGCCGTTATGAATAGAATTGCTTCCCTGGTTTCTTCCATATTATGTTTGTTATTGGTCTGTAGGAAGGCTACAGAACTTTGTGTATTAATTTTCTCTTCTACCACTTTCCTGAAAGCGTGTCTAAGAGTTTCCCGGAGGAGCCAGATGTAGGAGCAGAGCATTTACAAATAAACGTCCTCTGCGTTCTTCCCTTCCCGTTTGCATCCCTCTGTTTACTTCTCTTGGTTACTGCTCAGCTAAGATGCCAAGCACCACTCTGAGTAAGAGGAAGCTGAAACCCTTGTCCTGTCTTGTCTGTTTTAGCGGAAATGCTTTGAGCTTTAGTTCAATGTAGTGTTGGATGTACATTTGTCATATACAGCCTCTGTTCATTCAGGATTGTCCCCTTTTCTGGGTTTCTTCAGAACTATTCATCATGGAGAGTTGCTGGATTTGTCAGCAGCCTTCTGTGCATCTGTTGAAATAACCCTCTGATGTCTGTCTCTGAGTCCATCTACATGATGTCACAACTTTATTGGTTTGCATATATTGAAGCATCTCTGCTTCCCTGGATCATGACAAGTGAACATTTTAATGTTTTATTGAATTAGGTTTGCAAGTATTTTGTTAAGATTTTTTTGCATCTATGTTCATTGTGGAATGTTGTTGTTGTGTGTCTTTATCTTGCTTTGGCATCAGTAATACTGAATAATTCTGTGGCATTTTTCTACTTTATGGAATTGTTTGAGAAACATTAGTGTTCACTCTTGTTTGAAGGTCTGGTAGAATTTGATAATGTATTCATCTGGACCTGGACTATTTTCAGTCAACAGTTTTTGGTTTTTTTTTTTAATCACTGCATCAATCTGTACATTTTAATTAGCTTATCTTTATCTTTGACTGAACTGTAAACCTTCTACGTTGTTTTGAGCCCTGACATACTTTCTTCCTATTCTCTTAGTTTGACTTTCCAATGATCATTTTATTTGGCTTATTGAATTGTTTGTTTTCAGAATTTCAGATTTTCTTTAAATTTTTTTCTTCTTTATACTGAATTTCACTTTAATATTCTGTTTCGAGTCCCTTGTTTCATTCAGTTATATGTGCTATCTTGGATCTCATCCCTAAGTATTTTTGTGTGTCTTTAGTTACTTTAATATACTTATAATCATTCTTTTGAATTTTTATCTGTAATTCCATGTAAGTCCTTGTTTGTAGGCCGTTACTCTGGGAATGGTCAACTTTGGAGGATACATGTTGCTTTTGTTTTTCATGTTACTTGTGTTTTGTGATGGGATTTGCACAACTGTAGTTAAATTACTAGTTGAAATCTTTATTCAAGTCACCTTTCTTTTTTCAGTGGAATATCTGCAAAGTTGAAGAGGAGCTAGAAAATAACAGGGTTGAGGTGTTCTTTCCAGACTCTTGGACTGCTGTTCCTAGCACCAGGCTCATTCCTACAACTCCCCTCAGAATAGAGTCACTACTATATATAGTCATAAAAGTCACAATTCAGCAGCAGTCCCTCTATGAAATAGTCAAGTTAAAAAAAAAGCAACAACAACAACAACAAAAAAACCATCATCACTTGAGTGACAATCATTTTAGGGCGTAAAGGGACAGTGACACTGCTTTGTATACTAAGATATTTGTTATTGTGAATACGAGTGAAAAGGAAAGAAAGAAAGAAAAGGGCAGAGGAAGACTCAGGATTTCTCTTAGGTTGATAGAAAGTAGAGAACAGTGTAAATAGGACAGGGAATTGTAGGAGCAGAAAGGGGAGGGGAGGAAGATGAAGGCTTTTGCCTAAAGGGAGACTGTCCCGAGAATGCGTTCACAGAGGGTCTCCGGCTGCAAATCTAGTAACCCTGCTGAGATCGTTCTGACATGGTGACTTGCTTCTGCTCTGCTGTTTGTCCAGGGCTGAGCACTCAACACCAAGAAGGGGATTTTTCTTAGCATCTCCCTCTGCTAATTTTGCTGCTGCCCTGGGTATGGCTCCCCGTGCACACATGCATCCACATGAACACACACACACACACACACACACACACACACACACACACACACACACACACATTTTTAGACTGCTCATCCTCTTCTGATAGCTTTTTGCTTTTCCAGTCTCCTTGGATTATTCCCCGAAGACTAAGGCAGGGTGTGCCCAAGTATCACCCATAATCTTGAAAAAAAAAAAAAGAAGAGTCTCTTCTGAGACCCAAGCAAGTTTCCTAAAACTGTGGGTCCCTACAAAGTCAAAAGACAAGTTACACACTTTCACCATACTATGGCAAAAACATACCCATTCCACAAGGATAGAGTATAAACAAAGGAGGCCAAGCACAACCAAAACCTAGCAGAGCAAATATCAGATTCTTCAATTCCATGTTCCATAGCTGGGACATAATGGAATTTTCCAGACCCTAAGGGGCTTGGGTAGTCTCAGAGCTCCAGTTCGCTACCTTCAGAACAGCATCTTGAGTCAGCTCCTCTCTGTACATGCGGTTTTCACCGATAGACATCTCATGGTCCTGGTATCTCCAACATCCTAGGGCCTCCTCTGCTGACCTCACCTTCACCTTCCACATTCACGGACTGGCTCCTCAGGGCCTCACTGAAAGGATTTTAACCCTGCATGCACCACATTGCCTGGCTAGAGCAGCTCTCTGGAATCTTGGTGCCAGAATTCATGACCCCTCAATATTATGTCTTTTATTCTTCTTTTTCTTACTACTTGCTCATTTATTTATCATATTTTTCTCTCCCGAGTCTTCCCAAATCCCCCCTACTTCCCTATCCACACAACTTCACATTTCTTCTCCCACACAAACGACCCCCACTAACAAAAACAAATTACAAAAAGCCCACAAAAATACCAAATCAAAACAACCACAACAAAGCACACAAAAATTGTGGAGTCTGTTTTATGCTGGCCAGCTACTCCTGAGCATGAGTGTGGTTGATATATCCAATATCAGTCCACTGAAAAAACTGACTCTCCTAGTAAGTATCAATTACAAACACCTTCTTGGTTAAGGGACTTTGGGCCGTCTTAGTTAGGGTTTCTATTTTTTAGATGAAACACTATGACCAAGAAGCAAGTTGGGGAGAGAAATATTTTGGGGGGCTTACACCTCCACTTTGTAGACCATCACTGAAGGAAGCCAGGGCAAGAACCTAAAGGCAGTAGTTTATGCAGAGGCCATGGAGGGGTGCTGCTTACTGACTTGCTCTACGTGACTTCTTTTAGAACCCAGAACCACCAGCCCAGGCATGGCTCTACCCACAATGAGCTGGGCCCTCCCCCATCAATCACTGATTAAGAAAATATCCAACAGGCTGGCCTTACAGCCCAATTTTTTGGAGGCATTTTCTCAGTAGAGGTTTCCTCCTCTCCGATGATGATAGTTTGTGCCAAGTTGACATAAATCTAGCTAGCACAGGCCTACTTCCCTTCTCCATGCTGGGATTTTGTTTGGCTTGAGTTGGTGCAAATGTTGCACATACTGTCACAGTCTTTGTGAGTTCATATGTGTATCTGGAAAACACTATTTCCTTGGAATCATCTATCACCTCTGGCCCTTATGATCTTTCTGCCTCCTTTTCCTGAGCCTGGAGGGAAAGGGGTTGACAAATCATCCCATTGAAGGCCAAGTTCTTCACAGTCTCTCACTGTCTGCATATTGTTCAGTTATGGGTCTCGGTTAATTGCTATCAAAGAAGCATCTTTGATAAGGGTTGAGTGATGCACTGATCTATGGGTATATCAATGTTGTTAAAAGTCTTTTTATTGCCATGTTCGTTTAAAAGAATAACGGTATTAGGTTTTCCTCTAGGCCCCTGACCTATCTAGTCTCAGGTTCTTGGTCTCATTAACAGTGTCAGGTATGGGTTCCATCTTATGAAGTGGGCCTTAAGTTCAATTTAAAAAAAAAAAAAAGGTTGGTCACTCCCATGACATTTGTGGCACTGGTGTACCAGTATATCTTGCAGGCAGGTCACTGTTATACAGGGTTCATAGCTGGGTAAGATTGACAATAACTTTTTTACTCAGGTAGCACGTATAGCAATTTTTAGTATTAGGAATGCTACTCAGTAAAAGGGAAGCTTTTATTGGGCACCAGCTTGATTTCTCTATGTTTAATAAATAAGTGGTATCTTCAGCAATAGTATCTTACTGTCAGGTTGTGAAGGGTAATCAATAGCCTTGGCAATAGCTTGTAATGTTTGGGAAAGTCTATGGACTCTTTTGTCCAAAGACTGAACAAGATATAACCCATTTCTGGTACTGAAGGTTTTACTTGATAGCAAATGATGTCTAGTTAGGCCATTACCTCCAACATTGTATGGTAACACCATGTAAATTCCATATATACTTCTAGAGTAATGGGTTTCCATATGTGTTTTCAAATGGCCTTTAGTGTCAGTTGTCCTTACCCATATTCTCTCCTTTACCTTGCCCTCCCATCCCCCTGACCATTTACTCTTCTATTCCAGTGTTCTCTTTATTCCTTTATAACACTTATTCTATTTCCCCTTCCTTGGACCATCTCCCCTCCCCCAATGGTCTATTATGATCTACCTAACCTCTGTGGATATTCTACATGAAATAAACATTATCTAATACTAGCATCTGTATTTTTGAGAAAACATGCAAAATTTGTCTTTCTGGGTCTGTGTTACTTCATTTAGGATGACTGTGTCTAGATCCATCCATTTACTTGCAAATTTCATCATTTTGTTTTTCTTAATAGATGAATAATAAATAGTCCATTGTGCAAATGTACTACGTTTTCATTATCCATTCATCAGTTGATAGACATCTAGGCTGTTTCCGATTTCTCTCTGTTATGAATGGGTAGCAATGAGCATAGATGAACAAATATCTCTTGTGATATGCCCGAGTGGTATAACTGGTTCTTGTGGTAGATCTATTTTTGATTTTTTGAGATTCCCTCCACACTGGTTTCCCTAGGGGCTCTACAGCTGGCACTCCCACCAGCAATAAATACTTGTTCCTATTTCTCTGCATCCTCTCCAGCACCTACTGTCATTTGTCTTCCTAATCTTGGCCATTCTGGCGGGGGTAAAATGAAACCTCGGAGTAGTTTTAATTTGTTGAGTGTGGCAGCTGTGGGGTCCATGGCAGAGATGCTGCTGCATCTTTTACTCTTGAACAATTTATGTGGTTCTGCTGCCAACTTAAGTGTAGCATGACCCATCACTAAAACTTTGGTGGCTTCTGCATGGCCAGGCAATTGTTTCTGAGCAAGGAAACTCTTCAGAAGACTTCTCTATTTAGGCCTCTATTTTTCAAATACAATGCATCCCAACATGGCATGGCCATTGCCCTCACAGCAGATGGAGTCACCTACACAGGACTTGCAGGAAACGGGGCCCGTCCGTTCCTGTCATTTCTTATGCTCTGTCCGAAAACAACTTCTTCAAGATTCTTTTCCACCCAACTTTAGGTCCAATTTTCTTTTTCACTCATCAAATCTAATTTCTGCTCTGGAACACCGTGGGCCTACCAGGGCCACAGCCTTAAAGAAAATTGACTGTCCCTCTCCCAGGAGCTATCAACTGCTATTAGCTCTTCAGTTAAGGGTGGGACCTCTGGTCTATTCCCATAATTCATACGCCTGTTTCTATGCTGATATGTCGTTTTATTGGGCTCTGTAGTATGATTTAAAATCAGATATGTTGATACCTCCAGCATTATTTTTATTGCTTAGAATTGGTGATCTGAGGTCTTTTGTGTTGCCATATGTATTTTAAGATTGTTTCAGTTTCTGGGGAAAATACTATTGTAACTTTGATTTCCTCGAAACCTGCAGCTTTCTTTTGGTTTCATGGTCTTTTTCACAATATTGACTCTCCAGATCCATGGGCACATGCACACATGTGTGTTTCTCCATGTGTGTGAGTGTGCAGCCACATAAACGCCACAGTGTGCATGTCGAGGTCAGGAGACTCTTTGGGAGTCCATTTTAGTCTTCAGCTTTGTTGAAACAGTCTCCTTGCTGCTGTACTGTGTATTCCAGTCGAACTGGCCTTTGAGCTTCCAGGTGATTCTCACATCCCTGCCGCTGCTCTTATTCTAAGAGTTCTGCCGTTACACACATGTGCCAGCACATCTGGTTCCTTTACATGGGTTCCAGGGATTGAACTTATCCTCACGCTTTCACTGTAAGTGCTTTTACCCCTTGAAAAAGTGAAGAAGCAGCAATTAATTTTAATGACGCTATATTTGTATTTAATCCAGCGTATAAAAACTATTGCCATTTTGCTGTGCAATCATTATAAAAAATTATTGAGATATTTTTCCATTTTTTCATAGCAAGTGTTCAAATTTTCAGATTAAAGGCTAGCCATAGCAGCTCAAACATATTGGGACAGAAGGATTACAAGTTTGAGTACAGCTTGGGCCTCATCAAGGGAACCGATTAAAAAAAATATATTGGGATTCATTTACAACTCATGTCAACGTGGATCAACCACATGGGAGTGCTTTGTAACCACATAAGGTTTATATCTATCACAGTGGGCAGGAAAGTCACTTCAACTCAGAAAAGCAGAATCCATGTAGGAATACTGTATTTGTAGAGCATGATAAGGAGAGAGGGAATAGTACATTGAATTCATTTGCTTTTTATTGAGTACTCCTTTGTGCCTTAAAGTCAACTCAGTAGCTTAGAGCAAGCGTCTTCCATTCTCAAGGCCTGAGATTTCCTGGTTTACCCTTGAGAAAGTTAAGATATCCGGGAAGAACTGTACGGCAGTAAGAGGACAAATTACCTCTGGAAATTATTTGCTTACTGAAGAAGTTGTCAAAGGTCGTCGACACTAATCGCTTACGTTGACTTAGTACATGGAGTGCTCACAATCTCTTTATTATTAATGTCAAAACCACCCACCCTCATCCGTGGAAGCAATGAGTTGTCACACTCAAGGTGTCACTGAGACCTTGATTTCATCACAGTGTTGCTGGCCATCCTTTTGGGAGGTTCTAAGAAAGAGCTAATAAAACAAGTCATAAATTCCAAGGGCTGCAAACGTGCTATGCAGTCATCACCATCTATCAGTATATTTAACTCTGGGAAGATGTCTAGGTGTTGCAAGGAGTGGTGCTGGGACATCTTACTGCCACTGGACTTGAAAATATAGTCACCTTCGTTAGCTTATAGGAGTCCATGACTTAGGTATGCCTGCAGCTTAAGGAGAAAACCAAGTATTCACCACTCCAAAGAGATGGGCTATCAGAGGAAATCAGGCTGCCATTTCTCTGCTGGGAAAATTATACTACACAGATACTTAGGACAGAGAAGGACTCAGAAAGTAGAAGTGTTAGAAATGTATTAAATAGATAATGATCAGAAAACCAACTTGGGTTGCAGGCAAACTGGCATGGTAATTGTCACGCAGAGGGATGACAAGGCATGACAATTGCTAATACAAGTTCAAGTGATGAGCACTGAAAATAACCCCTGACTTTAGTCCGCGGCCTTCAGTTTAGCAGAGTGCTTTCATAGCATGGGAGCTGCTTAGCATGAGTGGGTGGCCTGTGTGCTGTGATGCTCAATTGATAGAAAACGAGGTGGTAAAAGTTATGGTTATGGAACTGGTAAATGGCAAAGCCGTCTGTAGGCACTGTGACTTTTTGCTTTTGTTTGTCCTTTCCACATCTTGTTGTTGTTGTTCAGACCCTGATGCTTTTTCCATCTTAGAGAACCTACGGAGCTTTGTGGAAGAGTGTGTGTAGAGCGTGCCTGGCTGCTGAGCACTATTCTAGCTAACTCAAGAATAGAAGCAGGCAGGCCTGTATCCTTTCAATACGTTTTTTTTGTATGATAAAGGGAAAGGACAATGATTTTTTGTTCTATGGAGGCCATCATGTTTGCAATGGTGTGGCTTCCACTGTGAACCGATGGATGGACTTTTGAATTTGATCTGTTCCCAGGCCGTAATTCTCTTTCAACATTGGACATTAACTGCAAAACAAAGGGTCCTATCAGTCCTAAAATCATGTGGGAAAACAACTGGTACTGTAATCGCAGCTGTCACTAAACTTTGATGCTCAATAGATTAGGTATAGTCAGTGCCTTTGTCCTGTATGTCCTTTTTATAATTGAAGATACATTTATTTTATTTTTATGTGTATGAGTGTTTGGCCTGCACCCATATCTGTACACCATATAGGTGTCTGGTACTCAAGGAAGTTAGAGAAGGGTGTTGGATCCCAAGGAAGTTAGAGAAGGGTGTTGGATCCCAAGGAAGTTAGAGAAGGGTGTTGGATCCCAAGGAAGTTAGAGAAGGGTGTTGGATCCCAAGGAAGTTAGAGAAGGGTGTTGGATCCCAAGGAAGTTAGAGAAGGGTGTTGGATCCCAAGGAAGTTAAAGAAAGGTGTTGGATCCCCTGGAACTGGAGTTATGAATGGTGCTGGAAATTGAACCTGGGTCCTCTGCAAGAGCAACAAGTGTTCTTAACTACCAAACTATCTCTTCAGCCCCTTTACTTATATTTTCAGTTACAATGGATTTATTGGTACATAATCTCATCCTAAATCAGTGGTTATCTATTTTTCCAGTGCTACTGGACACAAAAGGTCATCACTAAGAAACATTTCCCTGGGAGTGGACATAATGAATTTAATTTAAGAGGAAAATGTATTCTAGATTGCATCTATGTGGGACACACCTTTCTTTTCATAACACACTTAATGGTTTAACAAACCATCCCACATACTGGCACAAAACAGATATATAGACCAATGGAATAGAATAGTGGACCCAGAAATAAACCCACACATTTTTGACAAAAAAAATTGACAAAAGTGTAATACACACACACACACACACACACACACACACACACACACACACACACACACACACCAGAAAAAAAAAAGACAGCCTCTTCAACAAATGATACTGGGAAAACTCCATATTTCCATGTGAAAGAGTGAAACTAAACCCCTATCTCTTGAACACATATTCAAAGTGAATCAAAGGCAGACCGTTTGGGGACTGGAAAGATGGCTTTCCATGGTTAAGTGCACTTGCTGCTTTGCAGAAGACTCAGGTTTGATTCCCAGCCCCCACATGGTAGTTCACAACTGTCTGTAACTACACTTTCAGGGCATCTGATGCCCTCCTCTGGCCTCTGCGGGTACCAGGCATCCTGGCAAGTGGTGCATAGACCAATAAAACTCTCATACACGTTAGAAGAAAAAAGAAAAAAAAAAGGCACATATGTGGCCTGAAACTTGGAAACTTCTAGGGGAAAACACTTTAAGATACAGGCACACATAAAAACTTTTTAAAAAGAGCTCAGTTCTTTTCCCATTGGCACAGGAAATAACTCAAAAAATTGACAAACGGCGTCACATGAAACCAATAAGCTTCTGCACAATGATGATATAATCACCAGAGTGAAATAGACACTTACAGAATGGGGAAAACCTTGGACAACTATGTATCAGGTAGGGTTAATACCTTAAAGATATAAAAGACTGAAAAAAGGGACACAATTTTTCCCAGTCAGCAATGGGCTAATGAACTGAATAGACAGTTCTCAAAAGAGAGCACACAGATGGCCAGTAAACGTTTGGAAAGTGTTCAACATCCATAGTCATCAGAGAAATTCAAGTTAAAACTGCATTGGGAGCTAGAGGTTGCTCAGTGATTGAGAGTTATATATAGATCCAGTCCCAGGGGTGGGATCCAGTACCTTTAGCCTCTGCACATACCCCCCACAGATACATGTGTATACACATAACTAAAAGTAAAATAAACCTTTAAGGAAAAAACTGTTTTGAGATTCTATTTCACCCTAGTCAGAATGGCTAGCATCTAAAAATCAATTGCTGGCCAGAGTATAGAGAAAGAAAAATCCTACTGGGGATGTAAAGTGGTGTAGCCACTATGGAAATCAGTATAGAGATATTTCCCAAAACGTAAAAATAAAACTATTGCACGGACCACTGCTGTCATTGAGTCTATACCCAAAGGACTCAGCATTCCAAAAAGACCCTTTGTTTATTGCCGTATTATTCACAATAGCTAGGCTATAGAACTAGCCTAGATGAATGGATAAATAAAATGTACATAAACACAACAAAATTTTATTCAGCTGTAAAGAAAAATGTAATAACAACCTTTGCAGGAGAATGGATGGAACTAAACATCCTATGCTAAGCAAAATAAGCCAGACTCAGGACAAATCATATATCAGAACCTAGATTTAAACTCTCTCTCTCTCTCTCTCTCTCTCTCTCTCTCTCCTCGTGTGTGTGTGTGTGTGTGTGTGTGTGTGTGTGTGTGTGTGTGTGTGTGTTGAAATCAGTAGTGGACAATGAGAAGAGAATAAGCTATCTTAAGAGAGGAGAGGGTAATGAAATCCACGTGACGTGAAAACAGAGAAAGTCTGCATAGAGGGGGCCAGCCAAAGGGGGATGGGCAGTTAGAGAAGGGGAAGAGGGGAGGGAAGGAGTGGAGAGGGGAGGGGGTGAAAAGAACAACGCATGAATATGCCACAATGAAGCCATTACTTTCCTTGCTAACTTAAAACATTAATTTAAAAAAAAAAAAAGAGCTTTTCCACAGACACACAAATCTATGAATGCAACAGTTCTGTAGGTAGAGAAGGGTCTTGCACACAATACTTTGTGCATTGGGAACAATCAACTATCTGTTGAGTGAGCAAATAATCCATCTCCATTTTACAGATAATAAAACTGAGGCCCAAAGTGGATCCATGGTTTGTCTCGGTGAGGGAACCATGACTGAGATCTGTATTTTCTGAATTCAAGTCTTATCAGGATTGTATTTAATCTCTCCCTTGAGAAATCTGCTCTATGGAATATATCAAGGGGAAATAGTCACACTTGTCCTGTATGGTTTTTCATGAAATGGGGACTCGGGAGTACCTAAGGTCTCTGTAGTCATTCCTAATCACTGGCAAGGCTACAAGTTAAATCATTATTCACTCCCCCTGGAAAAGCCATAAAAATATCAAATTAGCATTGGCTTCCAAAGTAGCCCAAGGCAGAGTGGAAAATGGTAGGGAACAGTAGCCAACTTTCCAATTATCTCATCAAGAAATCAAAGCAGAAGAGCTAATCCGTGAGCCACCAATCACAAATGTAAAATAATAACTGCTTGCTGAAGAAACAGAAAATAAACATGTGGGAAATCCCCCAAGCAGCACCTGGTATTAATGTCTCTCCCAGATGGGCGAGCCAGATGGCCCCACAGAGAGCATTCACTTATTCTCCAGGAGTTTCAGTATTGAAGACAGAAATAAGAAATAGCTTCATTTTGTATGAATATGAAGTTTTTGAGATTATAATAAACTTACATCATTTCCCCTTTCCCTTTCCACCCTCCAAACCCTCCCATATACACCCCCCTACTCTCTTTCAAATTCATGGCTGCAAAGGTGTTTGTTACCAAACCTCCCAGGAGGAATGGATGATGGAGTCAGGGGTGAGGGGATGGTGTAGCTACCTTAAATGCGTATGTTGGAGAGGTGTTCACATTGGTTTTTTTTTTTTCCGGGAAGGATTTGGGTACTAATGGGTGGTCTCTACCAGAGGCCAAGGAAATCTTGTTAGACATTTCCCAGGACTCAGTTCTCCAGATTGAAGGAGAACGTAAATTGACAGTACAGCCGGACATCTCTAAAATATTGCTGCTGCTGCTGCTGCTGCTGCTGCTGCTGCTGCTGCTGCTGCAACTGAACCTGCATCTGTCTTCGGTGCGAGCAAATCCGTCCTGTGAAATGCCATTTCCTTTTTCTGAGTTCTACAAAGTGCTGCTTTATGCTAAGCCCAGACCTTAGAGATCATTCCAACCAAGACTAAGCCCTCTTCAGTACACCAGTTCATTAATGACTAATCATGATGCTTCTGTCCAGGGAAAAAATAATTGCAACTTGCAAAAACCAATGGGTTTCCAGACCTGCCAACACCAGGGCCACCTTCCTGGCCACATATGAGGCTTGAAGGCTGGACCCCAGGGATGTTCCAGTCTGAAGAGGTACTTCCTCTGGAACCATTCCTTTAAAAGTTATTGTCCACAAATCAGAGGAGCATGAAGAGACCGCCGAGGCTATGCTAGGTTGTCAAGCCAAGTGGTAGCACGATTTCAACACCTTAATGTTGTCGCTGTTCCAGGTCTTGGTCTACCCAGCAACTTTAGGACCAGCAGAGAAAGGGTTTCCCCCCACCCCTGAGAAACCTCCGTGGGGGCAGCTGACTCTCCCTTCCTCCCCACAAGGCTACATAGCAACCCTACCAAGCCACTCCTCTTTTGAATTTTTTAAGTGTGGCAAACCCAAAGTTAATTCAAAGCAAACCATCTTATCAGAGTTTGAAAGAAAACTCCCAGGGCAGGCAGCCTGCAAATCTCAACATTGCCTGGAGGAGGAGGACAGAGAAGAGAAGGGGGAGGGAAAAAAAAAGAAGAGTGCACTTGTTTGAGTCAGGTGGGTATGGAGATCAGCTGCACGGTGAACACACAGCCTTATGGTAGGGAGGCGAGCGTTAGAGGAAAACTGTAGAAGCCCGAAGTACCAGAAAAAGCATATTTAGGCTCTGTCCAGCATCTGAAAGAGACAAAAAAGAAGAAAAAGAAACAGCTAACGCCTTCTGAGTCAAGACTCAGAAACGCAAACAGACACTGCAGAACCTTATGGCAGCTAACGCGACTATCCCGTCTCTCGACTCTTGTCCCAGCATGTTAGCTTTCAGCTGCACCTTCCCAGCAGCAAGTCCCACCCATCTGAGACCTCAGAGTATGGAACGTAATTTCAGAGAACGTATGGCCAGTGAGTGGACAAGATGGGGGCGCCGCGCAGCATCTACAGATTGACAGTTTCTGACTAGCTGGTCTCTCCAGTGGAACACATGTAGAAATCTGGAGTCAGAGAAAAGCTCAAATCCAATTTCCTCCTTCTTAGAGGAAGGAAACAGTCCCAGAGATGGGGAGTGACCTACCCAAGACCACAAAGTTACATACAGGTAGAAGGATTTTGACTTTTCACTTCAAATGGTTTAGGTGTCACACTGAACGTCAAACAGCAGACTAATGAGTACAGCAGGTACATCAACCAGGCTGGGTCTCCAAGCAGGAAACCGCAGCAAGCCCTGTTCCTCCAGTGTTCCTGGTTCATTTACAGCCTAGGTTTGGATTGCTGAGTCACCAAGATCTCTTTCTGCCCCTACATTCTGTGATGGTTCTGGGGTTAGACACTCCAGGAATTGTGCTGTCCCCTCCTGCCTCCCCTCCCCCACCCCATTGCAGGGAGGTTTCATCCAATGTCAACAGAAGTCGGAGGAATATACACATATGCCAGTCGCTTCTTGTACTATCGTAAGAGAAAGAACTTTGAAGATAGGACTGGAACCAGACCATGGCTTGCTATTTGTGATGGATGCATTAGTAACACAGAAGGTATCTCAGATTACCAAAAGGCATGCTGGCACATTACAGGGGCCAGAAAACATCTACCCACTCATCCCCACAGAGGGCTTCCCTAACCCCAGGCTATGGCCTTGTCAATGCCAACTACACACTGCTATGAGGTTGCTATCATGTCTTGTTTACGCTGGTGCCTGGCAGGTATACCTTCTTCTTAATGACCAACAAACGGAGCATCATCTATGGAAACAGACAAGCAGAACAGAAATGAAGCTGTGATATGTGCGAAATACCTCACTTTGGATTATCTTGTTACTTGGGCACACCTCCTCCTCCTTCCTTTTTATACCTAAAGAGATGTGAAGAATGAGCATTTTCCAAACTATTCTGTAAAACACTGTGTGTGTGTGTGTGTGTGTGTGTGTGTGTGTGTGTGTGTGTGTGTGTGTGGTTTCGCATATAAACAATCTCCTTGGGTGATGTGGACCATGAGACATGCTACATCTTTGGAGACTCAAATGGACTTCATAAAGACTCAGAAATCCTACAGTGGAGACATCTGATTGCATTTAACCAACTTCCTCCAACGATTTTTGACCTCTTCCTCTTCAAATCTAAGAAACTGGTATTCTAGAGCATACATCTTTGGAAACACTGGATTAGATAACTCTGAAATGCTTTTATAGATTATCCTCTCTCATCTAGAGGTAATGGATGGAGACTGTGGACTTTAGAGTTAGGTAGACCCATGTTCAGATCTTCACTCTGTTCTTTAATAGCTGTGTGGCCTTGGGCATGGCCCTTCAATTTCCTCCCCAGGATTTTTTCTGTGAGGTGGGCTTGGTGATACCTACCTGCTGGGATGGCAAGCTGTCGATGGTGCTAAGTAAGGTAACAGACTCAAGCATCCATGACAATGGTTGATGCGCGCTAGGCCCTACCATAGTAAACACCTGCTTCCCTGCTGTTAGTCATGCTCCTCTCCACCTCCCTCCCTCTGCTGCTTCAGACCCAGCTCTTGTCAGGGGAGACTAGAGCAGAGAGGTAAGCCAAGGCCAGGCCCTCACATGACCCTTTGATGTTCTCTTGGTTTCATGGACCAGGTGAAGAGGCCAAAGGGCAGGTGGCAGAGAATCCTGCTTGTGTTTATCAACCAAGTGAGTCATCTGTGCTAGGCAACCAGGTACTGTTGGGGATTAGGAGAAGTTGCAAGAATGCTTTCCATTTGTTCCAGAATGAATGCCCATGACCTACTACATATGGTCAAGGCCCCATGTAAGGCCAAGTTTGTGTTTGCCCAGGCAAAAAGCAAACATTCAGGAGGAGCTGGGTTAGGACTCTGAAAGGATGGGATTTAGAAGGCTACTAGCAACTCTGAACAGACCACATCCATAGTGGGAGATGGCTGGGAAACAAAGCCAGAGCTTGACAAGCCCATCAAAGCCTTGGCTTGGTGGCAGGCATGACTATTGAGGGGACAGACACATGGAGTCTACAAGGGAGGGAAGACAGATGTTGGAGCTTGGGTCTTTGTGAGTGCTGAACAAGGCCCTGCAGACTGATCTTGCTTTTGTATGCCTTTTCTTCCACTCCCTCTCCATTACAGGGCCAACAAAGTAGCACAGGTCTGGAGGACAATAGTGGTTCTGAGTCTTCCTCTGTCTTCCATGCCTTTGTATTCCTGGGAAAGTTACTTCATTTCTCAAAGAAACTTAGTTTCTTCCTGTGTGAGATGATAATAATGATCCCCACCTTGGAGAATAGTTTGCAAGGATTGGAGGAATCCTTGCTGACGGGTCCCAGACTGTGAGACATTGAGGTTTCAGATGGGAATACTTTTCCATTCCAAACATGTTTATTTTCATATGCCTTAGCAAATAACTAACAAAACAAATTCTCTTACATCAATAATTGCTATATTAAAGTGGATATGCAAGTTGATAAAGGAAATAATATTTGAAGGAATATTTAACAAATAAGGGCACAGCAGATGTGCACATAAGGGGACACGCAGGCAAATGGCTTATGTCTCGGAAGCTCAGAATCCCCAGGAAGGCAAGAGGGGGCTGGCACATGGCAGGAGGTCACAACCCCTCCTGTGCTTCCATTCCCGGGAAAGGGAGAGAAGCCGGGGAGAAAACCAAAGTTTTCAGTGTGTGCGAGTCCTTGCTCTTCTGGCTGAAGCCCTCGTGTGTGTATAAATTACCCCTGTTGCTTCCATTTTCTCCCAGGCATAGGTCTTTGGTCCCCATCGAGACGTTCTTGCCCCAAGTTCTCTTGCTTTGATGGGGGCATTGTAAACTCTAACAGCTTGTACCAAATGACACCCTCCATCTCCAGCATGTCTTCTGGAGAGTTTCAGGTGGTTAATACTCTTCACAGGAAAAGGGAGGGAGAGGAGGAAAGAGTTAGAAAGAACAAGAGCGAGGGAGGGAAAAGGAGTAAGAGAAGAAGAGAGAGGAGGGGTCTAGGGGCAGCAGGTCGATCACAGCTCTCGGCACAGTGTGGGATGTCTTTATTTGCTAAGATCCTCCGTCTCTTTGTCCTGTGGAGGAATGGATATCCAGAGAGGGACAGTGACTTCCCCCAGAGAACAGAGTACCTAATCTTGGATGTCTCAGTTATTCGTCCAATTCTGTTTTCTGTCGTAGCAGGGATTTCCAGCCCTAGAGGGGATTCCCAGCCCTAGAAGAACCAAGTAGGTCTCCTTTAAAAACAGGTTCATCTGTGAGAACGAAACTAAAGCAAAAGCCATGGGCCAAAGAGCTCCAAAACTCCAGACCCTGTTAGCTGAAGACATGCTGGAGATGGAGAGTGTCATTTAGCCCTCGCATGACACAGAGCAATGAACAGTGGAGGAGAGCCTGCTGCCTGGAGCGGAGCTTTGTCAGCTGAGCAGAGGGAGAACAGGACAGGACAGGACTAAAAGGTACAGCGCTTGCTGTTCCCTCCAAGGCTTAGTAGATCTCCTTAGATCCTTAGATATATGTGTTTGTTCTCATGTGCTTGCTGTATGGCCTTAGAAGGCATTTCAGGTTACTTCATGGTGGTTGTGCTGGGAACCTGGTGAGTTTTCCATTTTGTTGTTCCCATGGTCACCTCTCATGCTGTGAGTTTTGTTCTCAAGGCTTTCTTCTGTCCACATCACTGTTTGAAATGACAACGTATGTATGATAGACACTATGGACCACCAGGTCTATGCCCCGTCTCTCTATTAGTACTAATAAGACTCTAATTTTGCACTGGACATGCATGGCATGCATGGCGGCAATCCAGCAAGACAACTCTCTTTCCCAGCCCCTCGCATCTGAGGGGGAGCAGCAGCATTCAGCCGCAGCAAAGCTGTGAACTTCACCGGAGGAGGCCGAGGCATCCTTCCAGATAGCTCGTTACATAACCAGATGGCAATGCTCTTTGCCTTTCTTCCTTCCTGCCAGGAACACAGGGTGTCACCCAGAGGTGCACTAACCATGAGCTTGAGGCCAGGTAAAGCCAGCTAGAACTGGAAGCAATCCCTATACCCACATACCAGCCCTGGGTAGCCTGTCTGAATGTTTCATTTAGAAGAGAGATAAAAATGCTTGCATGATTAAGATCCACTCTTTGTGACTCTGATATGCAGTCATATGAAATTCCCCAAGCACTCTGGGCATAATGGCACATACCTGTACTCTCAGTTCTTGGGACACCGAGACAGGCAGATCAAAAGTCGTACTCCAGCTTGGGCCACATAGTGAAACTCTACCTCAAATAGCAAAGAATTAGCAGCATATGTCAGTGTTAGAGTACTTGGCTAGCCTGTGTGGAGTCCTGGGCTCAATCCCCAGTACCACAAACACAAACAACAAAACCAGTGACTATAGTTTTCTTCATCATCAGGTTCCTAGATCCTCTCCCCGGAGAAAACTAAGCATCTTCTTTTAAGTCTGTCCAGGTATTATCAAATCGTATACAAGGATAACTGCATCTATGTCTATTTTTCAAGGCTCTTATTTAAATGTAGAATCCTAAAACTTAGGAGTGGGGTGGGGTGGGGATACAAAATACATTATGATCATCTTGTTCAGAGATTCTCACTAAGAACTGGGACTGGATAGAGGTGGCCATGTTTACTGATGATCACTGTGTCTGATGAGAGATACTGCTGCGGGTTTGTAGATGAGATAATGGCTGAGGAAAAGGTTGACACCTTCTGAATTAAACTGAACCCTGCATCTCCCAAGGCCTCCAGGTGTGTTAAAGACAAGCCTTGACTAGACCCCAAATCCCCAGGTAACTAATGCAAGGCTTCTGTGTTCCCCAAATGTTGAGCAGAATCTGGGCCAGAGAGTGTACTGGGAAAATAAATAAATAAATAAATAATAATAATAATAATAATAATAATAATAATAATAATAATAATAAAAAGCTGGGTGCTGGGGGCTTGCTGGGAGAAGACAGGAGCTTATTTATTCTGAGTTGTAATTGACTTAAATTAATAATTCTGTTTCCTCTCTTGTTCCTTCAGCAAAGGCCCCGTGAATGTTGCCATATTGTGAGGAGCAAGCCTTGTTTGGATTTTCTAGACCTTTTTCATGTCAGAGAAGGGGACAAAGCTAACTCTCCAAACATCTCCTTACTTCCTGCGATCTAGTCCAGTGGACAAGGTTGTAGCCTCACTCACACATTACTTCTCTGGTTTGAAGTTATTGTCATCCTGTCAGGAAGATCCATGTTGTGCCAGAACAAGCTTCAGCCCTTTAAATTTTATGACTCCATTATTTTATGGTTCTCTTTACCAATGAAAGAAACTAAGACCTAAACAAGCCTGGGAATCCCTGCTTTGAACTAGTATTCAAAGTAGTATTGGGTTAATCTGATGAAGACGAAGACTCCCAGTTAAATGCATCCAGCGGACAATAGATTTCCCAACCATAAATTAACGCACTGTCTGGCAAATCAGCTCAGTGGTAGAGAACTTGTCCAGTGAGGCAAGAACCGCTCCTAGCACCAAGTTCACTGCCCAAACTTCTTTAGTGCTAAACTCTTTAAAGAAATTAATAGCAAATATGGTAGAAAATAACGGGTCCTGCAATGACATTTTGTATATGTACACAATGTACTTTGATCATATTCCTTTTTACCTTCTCTGTCTCCTTTCCTCTTCTCTGTCCTTCCTCCCAAAGAGGCCCCCTTCTGCTTTTATGCATGTCTTTTTCAAATAATCTAGATTCTGCATATGAGAAAAATATGCTGTGTTTGCCTTTTGGACTCTGGTTTATTGTACTTAACATGTTTTCCCATCCATTCTCTTGCAAATAACATAATCTCATTCTTACTTATGGCTAACTAAAATTCATGTATATGATATGTGTCTCCTGTGCCTAGAAATGGTCACCGAGGCTGCTTGTGTGATGTGGCTTCTGTGAGTAGTGCTGAGTGAACATGAGCGGGAAGGGTGTCTCTACTGTGTGCCAACTTGGAATTCTTCGGGTCTGTACCCAAGAGTGGTGCGGCAGAGGAACTGACTTTTACTTAACTCATCTCCTGGGTGATGAGATCGAATACAGACACTGTGCCTTTGGTCATGGTGCCTTATTTCAAAAGCTACTGAAAATTAAGTATTATGGCATGCTAGGTCTGGAAGGCGGCTGACGGAGCTGGTCATGTGCTGTAGGGCCCCTTCCACGTGTCATTCCACGGATGCACTCAGATTTTTCTTCCTACCTTTATGCTAACGAGACGGCTCTTTCTTCCAATTCCTGCTAGCGTACATCTTTTACGTCCTGGTGAAATGTTCTCTTTCTTGTGAGTCTTTACTACATTCAGTAGGCAAACCTCACTCTGCCCTGCTGTATATTTGTGTTCTGTGCGTTCCACTCGCCTTCCTCTTGCAGGTCATCATTTCAGTAAAGGCGGGACCCTATTTCATTCATCATTCCTCAGAAAAAGAGGACTGAAACCTTACTTCTCTCCACGTATACATAATTTATGCATATTTCTTGTAGACACCAGAAATGTTGTAGACACAGCAAAGCAAGAGGGAATATAAAATATTTGTACTTGGTTACACAAATTCTAGACTCTAAAATTTTCTCTATTTGTTAAAGATACATCAAAATCGGATGTCTCCAAATCCATGGTCACACAGACTGTCTTAGTTAAACTCAGTGGCTAACAGAACAAAATTAGAAGACACAAATGTGGGGAGCTGAGTTGGAAAGAGGAAGGAGGAGGTAGAGGGAAGAGGTGGAGGGGGAAGGAGGAAGTGGAGGGAGAAGGGAGAAGGTGGAGGAGGACGGAGGAGGGAGGAGGTGGAAGGAGGAGATGGAGGGGTGGGAAGGGGCTAAGAGAAGGTGGAGTGAGCATCATCAGATTGCTTTATCTACATGCACAAAACTGTCAAAGAATAAATGTAATGAAAACATGTCTCATTTCATACTACATATGTGAAGGTGCCTGGGAGTTTCTGGCCGGAAGCAGGAAGTAACTGAAGGGGCATAGCAGACGCAGTTCTCGCAGTTGGTTCCGGGTGCGCTGGTCTTAGTGTCGGTGCTGAAGTGAAGGGACCAGCAAAGGGAACAGCCCTGCACAGATTCGCTTTGGCTCTGCCAGCAGGTCACCATTCTGGGATCTTAGGCGAATCGCTTATCTGCAGGCTTTGGTCCTTTATCAGAAAAGTGAAAGGCTGAGCTTGATGGCCTCTAGTCTGTTTTCTTCCTGAAAATCAGCATAATCCAGTGAGCTGTCCCCTGTCATCATCATTTTATGGTGTACACTTTTTCTTTTCCTTTCTTTTCTTTTTTTGGTGGGGGGTTGAAGGGTTGGTTTTGTTTGGGTTTGATTTTTTTTTGAGACAAGGTTTCACTGTGTAGTCCTGGCTGTCCTGGAACTCACTCTGTAGACCAGGCTGGCCTGGAACTCAGAGACCTGCCTGCCTCTGCTTCCCAAGTGCTGGGATTAAAGGTGTGCACCACCATTGCCTGGCTTTTCTAGTGTGCTCTTAAGATACAACTTGGTCCCCCATTGTGGGTTGCAGTTCCTTTTCTGTTTGGTTTTCCTGCCCATGCTCACAAATGGAGCCAACCCACAAGAAGTCAGTCTTTCCGACAGAGACTTGCAGTGAGCTGAGCTCCATACATTGCTTTACTCTCTAGGTCTAAAAACTTAGGGGGACCGTTGGGACAGAAAGTGGAGCCAAGCCTCTCCAGCCTTCCTCACTGACCCCAAGCACGGTGTGCTCCACACAAAGTCCTGTGCGGCCAGTGCAGTTCTGATGCTCCCTCACTGACCTGGCATGGATGCCTCCATGGTCTTCTCCTTCGTGGTTTGTCTCAAATGCATCCCCGTTAATAATTGACTCTCCCTTATCTCCATAACCGGTTTCTATTGCTCTTTCTGGAAATTCCTTACAAGTGGTACACACCTCCTCTTCAAAATTTCTGTTGCTTCTTGCCTGACTTTTCAAGTAAAGACATTGTTTAAAATTCATGGCAGCAGGCAAAGAAATATGCATAGACATGGTTATTTTAGAAAGGATTATCAGAGACCTACTCTTCCTACAAGATTTTGTTTAATTGTGTTTGTTTGAGCAGAAGTGGAAAATTGGGATGCAAATATTAAAGTTGATATTTTGGGAATCAAATCCCAAGGACCTCTACCTTCCTGTTTATCCCTGGAAAGTTAATGTTGTCACCAAGATCAGTAGCATCAGTCTCTGGGATGGAGGGCCAGGTGGGAGCCTTTCTAAGGTTCAGGCTTCACTGAACGGGAGGACCCAGGATAGGCAGATTCTGATGGGCCCACCTTACCTTACCAAAGCAGTTAGCTTCTGTAAGCCTTTGCTTTCTTAGCTGTGAAATGGATTAGTGCTTCCCAGGGAGCATTGGAAGCTAACAAATATGGAACTCTTAGCACAGAACTAGACATCAGGAACAGTGGTGTGTGTGTGTCTCTCTCTCTGTGTGTGTTTATGTATATTGTCCCCCTCTTGGAGAAGTATCTTGTATGCCAATCATTCTCCCAGAAATGGCACTAACAGATTTAAAGTATATGTTCTTGGGTACCTGACATGACACAGGGCAACTTCTAAAGGACGAGAACAAATAATGATCCTTGACATTTACAAGGACTGTGGTATAAGTCATTTGATTCCACACCAAACTTTGAAGGTGAGAATAGCAGAAAGTGAAGGAATTTATATGAAGATATTCTAGAAGGCCTGGCTTCCAAACTATGGAACTCAGACATTAGGAGAGACACAAAGGCTCGGAAGGCATGTATCGTGATCTGCAGGGGTTACACGACTCATCTTCAGGAATGAGTGAGGAAACGTAGAAAAGAGAAGAGTCTGGGATGGGAGAAGAATGTTTTCCAGACACGTGGAGGGATGTGGTTACTATTAGACAAAGGAAAAAGCACCCTCATTTCATTGTCTTCATGAGCAACTGAGGAGCAGTCGAGGAGTGGTAAGAACCTCTGAGACCTGAAGCAGAGGTTCTGAGTCAGTGCTTCTCAACCTGTGGGTCAGGACCCCTTGGGGGGGTCAAACAACATTTTCACAAGAGTCACCTAAGGCCATCAGAAAATACAGATATTTACATTTTACAATTCGTAACAGTAGCAAACTTACAGTTAGGAATTAGCAACAAAAATAATTGTGTGGCTTGGGGGTCACCACAACATGAACTATGTTAAAGGATGGCAGCATTAGGAAGGTTGAGAAGCACTGTTCTAAGGAGACAAATCTCAGTAATACTGAGGATGAATTTTCTGTTCCTTTCGATACACTTTAGCTCCAGTTCATAGCAGCAGCAGCATCGCCTCCACACTGGGAAGGATCTGTGCTGGTGTAGGCACCAGCCCTCGGGGAGCTAGCTCCTAAGGGATGTTGGGTCAGCCCTGGGGCCGCTCCAGAGACTCCCCACATAGACTGCTTTCAAAGGTGTGAGGGCCAGGACTAGAGTTGTCATGAGATGTGCAGCAGGGCAGGGCAGTGTGCGGGGGGACCATCTGGGGAGGACTGCTTCTTTTTGTCATTTGTCAATGCTCAGTCAAAGGAAACATTAAGAGTCCATATGCTTTTTATGTTCTTAAGAAAGAAGAAAGGTTTATACTCTGTGTGATGAACTCTGCAGCCCTTATATAAATCTCAGTTGAGTTGGTTAGGCAACTGAAATAAAGGTTAAATCAGCTGGCTTTGTGTGATGTCCATTACCATAGTTCAAATAGGCACTATGTGCCAACATAACTTTGACCATGAAGTATCGCCAGGACAACTTTAATCTGTGTCCGTTTCAGCTTCCAGTGTAGGATTCTGATCAATGAGTGGGGACCCCGGAGCTTCTTCAGGAAAACAGCTTTTAATCGTGCTAGCAGATTCAGCCAAACTTCTGTTTCAAAGAACCAGGCCCCAAATACAGTGAGAAGGAGCCTTTTAGATTTTTTGCTTCTTTGTCTCCCATACATGGTGATGTATGATTTCACTGGCTATTTTAAACCGCAGGGTGGGATTCTAATTCAAGGGGAGAAGGAAGGAAGAGGCTGAGAGAGAGATGGAGTGGAGTGTCGCATTCCCTAGAGAGCACAGACCTGTTTGCGCGCCCGCTTGCTGGTCTGATTTCCCTTGATTTTCAGGACCCCCACTTTAGTGATGTGGGGACAGAACAGGTATAGATCCTGGTGGTGGCCACAGCAGCCACAGGGGAATTCATTTGTCTAGTCATCCTCACTCTGTTCTTCCTCGTCACGGGAAGGGAAACCAGTCACCCCATATTATCCCCAAGACTTGTGGATGACGGCTCTTTATGTACTATGTATTCACGTGAGTGTGTCTGTGGCCAGCATCCCGGATGTGGAAACAGACCCACAGGGAACTCACAGGGCTACAGGCAATAGAGGCGCCATCAGTCCCAGCACCAAGTCCCAGCAGAGAAGCAGCCAAGCTCTGTGTGAAAGGGGTTTGAAAGCATGGGTAGTAACTAATAATAATGAACTCCAAAAGTTCTTTCTTTTAAAAATATTATTTTTCATTTTCTTAATTTATTTTAATTTTTTAATAAATGTATATTGTGTTTATATCATTCTTCCCCTTCTTCTCCTCCCATGTCCCCACCTTATGTTCCCTCTTAAATTCTTATATTTACAGAGAGAGAGAGAGAGAGCGCGCGAGAGAGAGAGCACTGAATAAACTCAGCAAGTTGAATTTATATACTTATTCATTTTGTGTGTGTGTGTGTGTGTGTGTGTGTGTGTGTGTGTGTGTGTGTGTTTAGGTTTGACCACCTCTACTGGATAATCAATTAGGAGGCACGTCTCTGGAGGAAACGAATTCTCCCTCTCATCAGGAATAAATTGCCTATAGCTCTTCTTCTAGGGGTAAGGCCGGTGAAAGCTCCTCCATCCCAGTCAGCATGCCGACTGGTGGTGTCGTGGTTCGGCTCTTGTTGGTGCAGCCACATTAATGAGATTTCAGGGTGCAGCTCCCCTCTCTGATAGAGAAGATACACACATATGTCCAGGTCTCCTGGCTGTTCAAGTCTTTCTGTCCACCGTGATATTCCCAGGGCCTTAGGTGTGTAGTTTGTGTTAAAGATGCATCTGGGCTGGACAACTTCTCAGAGCCTGTGCTTTGTGGGTTGTGAAATCTTCAGCACCCCAAATCCCTTAATTAGAGGGAGAAAAAAGGCAAGTGATCAATGAACTCCTCTTTTTAAAAGCCTCCATTTGCGTGCCCCGTCTTACCTGGTGTCTGAGCTGCCGAGTGTGGTCAAGCAGGAATTTCATCCTGCGCAGAGCTGACTGACTCAACCCTGAATTGAAAATCATTTAGCTGAAATTGTGACACAGCTAGCAATTACAGTTTGCCTGCAGGTTGGGGCTGTGGCGGTGGCCATGATGCAATCCTCCAACAAGGCAGCAGTAGGTTCGGGCAGACTCCCTGCTCCAGCTGGCTGCTGGTGAGTTACCGGGCTGCTGGCTGGCTGGCCAGCAGCAGAGGGGACAGGGGGAAACTGGCCCAAACAATGTCTCAGGGAAGATTCATAGCAGTGACTACACGGTGGTTCTGGGTTTCGCTGCAGCTCAGCAGGATGTGTGGTCGGGCTGCGGAAGTTAGCTTGAAAGTGTTCCAAGGCCACACAGCAGGAACGCTCTAGAGCCCGGATTTGCAGCTGGGTCTCTGAGTCCAGTGTCTTCATCTGCCACACTGGGGTAAAGGCTGGTCCAAGGGAAGACCTTATGACCAGACGTCAGAATAGACACTTGCGGGCCCCCTTGCAAAACTCGTGACACTCGGAACCGTGCAATTCTTTAAGGATAATAATAATTCTGATAATCTCAGCGCTGACTTCTTGTACTGGGCTGTGCCAGAGGACATGCCAATTAAGCTCTTTATGACTCCTTTAATTCTCCCAACAATTCTGCCTCAGTTTTACAGACGAGGAAACGGAAGCTCTGAATGGTGAGGTGACTTGACAGAACCAGAATATGGACCCGGGTCTGTATCACCTCAGGCTCTTCCCCAAGGGCAGTGCCGCCTGCTTATCATCTCTGCAGGTTACTTTGTCATGTTATTCAAAGGCATACCTGGGGTCCAATTCCTCCTGGTTCTCAGGGCCAACAAAAATCCTAGTACTAGTAAGTAAACTCTTCCTTCTCCTTGTACCACACTCAAGAGTACGTGGAGTGCTTCCGCATCTGTTCGCTACAGTGGCTCACACAGCAACTTTCAGGGCTCCTGGTAGGATGGATCCTGAATAAGTAAGGCCTCCCTGAGAGTCACAGCTGGTGCCACAGCTGGAGACTGCCTCAATCCTCTACACAGGATTCAAGGCTCTTTGCCAGATACCTCTGAAACCTCTGCTCTCTTCTTGGCCGTCCAGGAATAAGTGCCAGGCTACCTCTCCAAAAACCATCGGGACCCTAAAAAGGCCAAGCTTTCTCATCATCTAGGCAGTGACTTCAGAGGCTGAGCAAACCAGGTCTGGAGTCACTTGAATGTGGGTCGCAGTCCTACAGTTGCATAGCCTTGAGTTCATCATCTGCTTGCCCCCCTCTTCTATAGCGACAATAATAGAACACATGTCGGGTACTTACGTGAAAACGGAAAAAGGTAATACATATGAAGGCACCGGCCAGTGCTTGGCCACAGGAACCACTACAAGGATGGTACTTGCTGTCATCCTTTAATGATTGACTGACAGGTGTTTTCAAACAGGGGCCAGTGAGATAGCCCAATAGATTAGAGTACTTGGCACATCCCTGGAACTGACATTAAAGGTTGGACATGAAGGCACATATCAGCAATCCCAGGAAGATGGAGGCAGAGGCCAGAGAATTGTCCAGAACCTGGAGGACCAGCTAGCCTAGAGCGGCAGCATGGCAAAAACAAGAGAGACCCTGCTTCAGCAAAGCAGAAGGAGAGAACAGACTCCCCAAAGCTGTTTTCTGATCTCCACATGTGCATGCACGTACATGCATGCACACATGTGCATGGCACACACACACACACTCATAAAAATGATCTATTTTATTTTTATTGAAACAGGTATGTGCTGTCACCATGTATGAAGTACTCATCTAGGTTTTAAGGAGAAGATTAATAACATATAGCCTGTACCTCCAGTCTAGGGGTGGAGACACATGCAGTAGATAGTTAAAGGACAGGATAGTGTTTAAATGCCATATCTTAAAACCCTCAATACTTTTTCCTTTCTTTCTTTTTTTTGGGGGGGGGGCATTGCTAAGAATTGAACCCAGGTCCTTTGTGCTGATACCCAGTAAATGAGCTCTACTCCACACACACACCTTTTTCCAAGCTAGCCTGTTACTTGTGATCTGCCTGCCTCAACTTCTCAAGAACTGTGATTACAGCTGTGCCCCACCACAGCCAACTACATCTGGAGGTGGTTGTGAGCCACTTGATATGGGTGATGGGAACAAAACTCTGCTCTTCTGGAAGAGCAGCAAAAGCTCTTAACCATTGAACCATCTCTCCAGCAATTAATCTCCATTTTAAAACTGATGTACGAGCTGGAGCCAAAAAACAGGCCAATGACTCCTCCTACAGTCCTAGAGAGAGCGTGTGGCGGAACTGGAAAGTCAATGGCTATTTCTGGTGCTTCATGAAAAAAGACTGTGGTCCCCCTGACCTGGATTCTAACTGCTTTCTGATTCCAAACGACCTTTGGTTTAGTTCATGGTGAGACACATACATTCACTTTCCACTGGACTAATCATGTTGAATTAATTCATCCTTGTGAGGTGAGAGTGTGGGTATGATGATCCTCAAACCTAAACAAAGCTTCCAAGCTTCAAATTTGAAGGACGACCTACGGCCCAGACAGCAGTGGAACTGGGGGCTTTCAGCCTCAAAATGTCCTTTCTGTTATGCACAACCCTGAGCACATGAACTGTGGCATGTGGAGGCAGACAGCCCTCCTAACATATGTGTACAGCGAGAAAGGACGTCGCTAAGTTCTAGACACGTCCTTAATACACAAGACTTCCCGGCATCGGCTCCAGACAGGTTTCCTAAACGCTGTGGTCCAGGAAGTCACTCACCTTTGTGAATGAACCAAAGAATCATGAGAGCAAACCATCCGACTTTCTTTCATCTCCTTTCTTCTTTCCAAGCCTGTCTTGCATAAGCGTGATGACCTTCCATTGGGTGACGGGTATGTTGTAAGTGAAACGTTTACAGGCACCACAGGAATGACCTGGTGCCTCGCCCACCTCATTAGAATTCTAATTGGGGTGTGTAGGAGAGGCTCCTATAAATGGTAAGGCAATCCTTGGCGCCTGTCTCCCCACACCATCTCTGTCCTTCCCAGAGGAGCCCCAGGAAAGGCAGAAGAAGCCGAACATGAGTGGTGAGTGTGGTGTCTCTCCAGCAGGTCCTTGTGGGAAACCCATGCTGCCCTCTGGGTCTGGCAGAGTAGCCAGTTGGGACAGCTGTCTGTCGTGGGGACTCTGAAAGCCGGGCTTCAGTGTTTTGGGTTATGTTCAGAGGTGACTTTATTCTAGAGTACCTGCTGGGTTCCTCAGGAATATTCCAGTGATGGAACATGACCAGAATGTATGGAGTGATGGGCAGGATGTGCAACGTGGCTGGGGGTCACATTCCCTTTGAGGGCAAGCTCTGTCTTATTAGTACTGCTTTCACACATTGGTTGCTACAGATAAAATCAAGCCAGATAGCATTCTGCATTTCTCCGTACACTTTTACCAGTTGTCAGCAGCAGGGACAAAGAAAAGCAAATTTCACAGCACATGAGAGACACACGTGGAAGCTGAGCATTGAGAACCATGGGCTGGAATGCTCCTAAGTAAACTACAGGTCCTGCAGCTCTGGTGTACTGCCCGGTTTGACTTGCTGTGCGGAAGCCCGGTAGCAGGCACAGCAAGCATATTGCGAGATCCTGGCTGTCCCTACCAACAGCACCAGGGAAGGCACCCCAAAAGGAACAAGACGTGCAGGTTTTTTGACTCCGTGGTTACTGTCGAGGATTTGGGCCCTGTTAATTACTGCCTGTCATGGTGAGCGGCCTTGGACCTTGACGGCCAGCAATGCCAAACCCAAACAAGGGATGAGTCAGACCTGTAAAGTACAGTGAATGGTGGTTAGGAGCCCAGGAGAGTACCAATCCAGATGTGGAAGGTGGACATGGCCACTTGAGAAAATCTCCAGATGAGGATGTTCACGTCTTGCCACCCATTCCCTCTCAGGAATGCAGGCATGGTTGGAATGCTAGTAAAAGGAGCTCTGGGACTAAAAACTAAAAGGGAATGGTAGTTGTCATCTAGTACACGGATCTTCTGCCAGGAAGAGACTGAAACCTGGGAAGAGGTAGAGCCTTACTAAGGTCAAACAGCAAGTTGGTAGCAAAAATGAACCAAATCCCCAGCACCATGGTGCCTTTCTCCTATGTCTGTGTCCAGATCTGAGCTCATACACAATTCTCTGAAGGTGAGCCCCCAGACCTTTCTCTTGAACCAGGACTTCGGTCACTTTTTTCCAAGGAAGAGTCAGGGATTCCTCCTCGGCTCCTGACTTCTTTGGATACATCTACAAACTCCCAAGACTCTTTTCACATCCTTCTTCCAGTTACTTAGACCAGAGAAATATCTGTGCCCCCTGAAAAGCAGACCATCCCTCTGGGCTCCCTCTCTGGAGACTCCAGCCCACCCAGTGTTGGCGCTGAAGACCAGCTCCCACCCCACCCCACCCCCACCTCCCCACCGCACCCCACCCCACCCCACCCCCGCGCCCTGGCTCAACGGCCTCCCTCACCTCTCTTAGCGTCTGCTCCCTCCTCATCGGAGGCAGAGCTCACTTGGCCTCCAGGCCGCTCAAACTGTTGAAGGGATTGGCTTTCAGCCCTGTCCCTTCTAGTGATCTTGGACAGATTCCTTACCCCGTCAGTCTCTTTCCTCACCTCTAAAATGGATTATCCTCGCCTAGGCAGTGCTCATTAGCACAGCTTCTTAGTACTTGGAGCTTCTGTAGTGAGCCTCTTTCCTCTTTGCCTTGGAATCTTCAGAAAACCTTATGAGAAAGAGAGACATGTTGGGGATGCCAAGGGAGAGAGGGAGGGGGATACTGGGTGTGCGTATGATCAAGACACATTGTTTCCATGTATGGAGTCATCAAAGAATAAATAAAGGATATTCTATGTTTTAAAAAGACGAAACCCCCCATGAGACGCAATCGGTTTTCTACTCCCAGGTGATTTCCAGAGGACCCGCTCTGTCAGGTGCCTCCCTAGCACGTGTCCCTCCAGCCTCCTCCTCAGCTCTGACCCGTGTTCCCAGGGTCCTTGGGTCCATGCACTCTTCTTGTTCACCTACAGTGGTTTCTCTACGTTGCCTCTACCCTGCAGGGCTGTGATGTGCACATGGGGCAGTCATTCCCCTCCCCGGGGCCCACATGCCAGGCTTGGGTGTGTGCAGGAGTTCAGAAATTCTTTCTCTGTCGCTTGGGAGGAAAGGAAAAATGAGATGGGTCTCTTGGGCTGAGAGATGGACTCCAAAAGAGACTGTATTCCCCTTCCTGAGCCTCTCTCCGTTGGGAGAAGGGAGGACCTTCTCCCCTGCCTCCCCCATGGAGCAGCTGCACCACTCATTAGTGCGAAGGAGCTTTGACAAGCAGGAAAGGTAACTATTCTCAGCCCCGGCTACACATTTAGAATCAGCAAGAAAGCTGCTTTTAAATGCCAGGGATGCTTCTAATCCGGAGATCCTGGCTTGGTTGGTTTGGGAAACTCTTGGATCAAGACATCACTCTCCTGGTGACTCCCCTGTGTGTGGAGGCTTGAAGTCCCTGTCAGGAGAGATTACAAGCTCGCTCTTCGCTCTTCGGAAAGGAAAAGTGGGGAGTCTCCCGTCAGCATGATGTGTGGGCATGGAGTGGCTTGCGGTTAGTGATTGGTGCTTTTTCCTCCGCCAGCCTCCACAGCACCACGGTGGTTGGCTGCAGCTAGCAGCCTGGAGTCAGATTTTTGTCAAGGAAAATTGGATTCCAGCTTGGACTTGGGTCTAGGTTCTGTCTGAGCTTGTGATGTGAGAGAAATGAGTTCACCCAGCTGAATTTACAAATCCCCTCATCTGTAAATTGGTACAACGCCGCAGGGTTTTGTGAGTGTTAAAAGATGCAAGCCCGGTGCTCGGTGCTTGGCCCGGAGAAAGCTGAAGCTGCCCCTACCTTGCGCTGGTTTGCTGTTACATGTGAAGTCCTGAGGCACCTGTGCTCTCCAGCCTGTAGAGGTCCCCTTAGAAGAGGGGGGGATGGGGTCTCACTGCTCCTTTTTCACTGTTGAGGCGCAATTCAGAGACGTTGAGGTCCTTACCCAAGGCCTCTCAGCCTGTCCAGGGTTGATTACTTTTCACCCCAAGGAACTTTGCCAGCCCCTTCCTCTGTCTGCTAACAGACCCTGGCCTTGAATGCCGGGAAATGTTGCCATGTTGCTGCACCGAACTTGAAGGTATCTGAACGTCGGGAGAAGCTTAAAGTAATGGACACAGACTGCAAAGAAAGGAGGAGAATGTGGCTGGGCAGAGAGTCCTGGGGGCCAGAGGTGTGGCTGCCAGGCCCTGGAGCCTGGGGGAGTGGCACCAGGAGTGACTCAGTGCTTTGGTGACTTGTATCCGAGACCTGGCTTCCAGGCCTAGCCCAGCTTCTAGACTGCTCTGTGATTTTAGTAGGTCACTTCTGCTATTTGGGGGTGGGGGTGAGGGACTCAGTTTTCTGAAATGTAATATGGGAATTGTATTGAATTTTATCACTATTTTCCAAGATGTCCATTGCAATCCATTTCAAGTTGTGACATCAGTTTAATGGATTGTGATCAGCATATTTTTGTAAGGTGAAGTAATCGAGAAAATATTAGAGTGCGTAATGGTATTCAGTTACAGATCAATGTAAGAGAACACTAAAATGTATTTCTTAGTGCAGTCTCTATACTGAAATCTACTCAGCTAAATAACTTTTAGAATTCCCATTACTTGGGGCTGCAGAGCTGGCTCAGAAGTCTAGTGCACTTGTTCTTGCAAAGGACCCAGGTTCACTTCCTAGCACTCATACGGTGTCCCAGCCATTCATAACTCCAGTTCCAGGGGACTCGATGACTTCTTTGGGCCTCTGAGGGCACCAGGCACCCAAATGGTACACAGACGTACATACATACAGGCAAATCACTCATACACATAAACAAAAAAAAATAAGACAACTATAATTCCCATTAACTCTAGAAATCTATAATATAAAAATACATCTTTGTCTAAAGAAGGCATAATAGGGAGTAGAGTCCAGACAAGTGTGTGGGGGGCGGGCAGCCCCATAACTGTCAGTCCTGCTGCATTGGCATCCTGCCAGCTCCCTTTCTCAGCCCAACATTTAGCACCCGAGACATTCTCACCTGTCTGCTGCCAGCAATTCCTTTAGAGCTAGGCTGATAAGGGTCGGTGCAGCTGATAGCAATCTCTTTCCACAGTCTGGCCTCTTCTCATGCTGCCCTGCCAAGTGTGAGCCACAGAATAGATGGGCAAAGGATCTAATCACAGGGTCTCAGGGTTAGACTTACTTGTAAATGATAGTGAGACCCCCCTCCCCAAAAGCAACAACTTAGAAAAATAAACAACGCAGAAGTTCATTTCCTCTTTCCAGGAGATCTGAGTGTAGGTAGACCCGGGAAGGGGTGGGAACTTCACAGTGCTCAGAGCGCAGGCTCTGCCCAGCCCTCACATCCTGCTATCTGTCCCTCACGTGTGACCCTGTGTAATCTGAGATGGCTATTGCAAGCCCGATCCACATCACTCTACACCCCAGACAGCAGGGTGGAAGAAGGGGGAGGAAAATAGGCCAAGCACATTTGCCAACTGCTGTTAAAGAGGTTTTGTGGCTGGGTGTGATGGTAAGGGTGAGGTGACATCATCTCAGTGCTGGGAGGCTGAGGCAGGGGGATCAAAAGTTCAGGCGAGATGGGGCGTGTTCAAAGGGCTGTGGACGTAGAATAGGGTCGTACCTTCAAGGCCCTCCTAGACTATGTAGTGAGACTATCTCAGAACCCAAAGTCTTCTTCAAAAGAATTGAAGATAGAACTTCAAAGAAATGCTTGCTTCATAATAGCACTTTTCACAACAGCCAAAATGAAGAAACAACCTGTGTCCATCAGCTGAGTAAAAGGTAAAGAAAATGTGATGTATTCCTGTAATGGAATATGGTTCAGCCATAAGAGAATAAGCTGTCCATACACCCTACAGCATGAAGGAGCCTTGAAAGCCTTGTAACAAGCGAGAGAAGGCAGACCTAACGACTGCCACATGCTGTGTGATTCCATTTATATCGGATGTCCAGAACAGACAAAACCAGAGGAGGAACCAGCCTAGCTGTCAGGAGACAGCGGGAAGTGAGGCGTGACTATAACAGGCCACAGGCCTCTTTTGGAAGCTAGATAGAGGTCACACAACATACGAATATACTAAAATCCACAGAAATGTATCTTAAAATGCTTACAATGTTAGTTTGTATGTTGTATGCATATTACTGCAATTAAAATTTTTTTTAAGACTCATTGGCACTTCTGACCTACAAGTCACTCACTGGTCAGACATGATTCATGAGCATCCAGCCGAAGTGACCTGTGAAATGCACAGCCTATTAAATTGGGGGTTTCATTGTAGAAGAGGAGGAAGAAGTGAACACTGGGATAGAATTTAGCAGTCTCCCCATTAGGGACGCTGGTGACATACTTCTGGGGGGTGGGAGGGGAGAGCTGAGACACTGGAGCCAAGCAGTAACCCAGCCTAGTGCGGATTGTGAGGTGGCCCAGAGTGGGACACCAGGGCACTTGCTTGGAGGCAGCTGCCTTCTCCGGCCCTCCCCATCTTCATGCAGCTTAGAAGCTTGTGAGTTGTTTCTCGGGTTCTTTTCCCCATTTTCCAGTGCCAGGACTCTAACCCGGGGCTTTCTAGTTAGTGCCCTGAACCAAGCTATACCCCCAGCCTTCCTTTTTTCCTGCAATGATGTTTACATGTGTGACTTGATGTGTCAGTTTCAGGCCAATGAGACTCACCCTTCATCTCTTCCCTTCACCCAAACTGGTTTAGGGAACAGCCCTGAGACTAAAACGTATTCACGAGCTTCCAGCTTGAGGAGACCCTGAGATGGCTGACATCTTCTCCTTTCCCTTCCTACTCCTCTGGCAAGATAGACAAAGTGCTCTGTTGAGAGCAACGAGATGGGCATACAAGGGCCCTTGGTACCCATGATTCAGAGGTTCATGGGTGGGACAAGGTCTGAGAGAGGCAGCCAGTGGGAGGAGGCTTTGTGAACACATAGCCTTCCTGTGCAGCTCCCTCGGGGACAGCAAAGCAGACCGCTCCTGTTCATTCACTTCCCCCTGAAGATTGCCCTTTAAGAACATGTTTCTTCCCCTGCAGATACTCACTGTCCCCTGTGTGTTAGGATACAATGTCGGGGTGGGGGTAGACAGTGCACCCTGAGGACCTCTTACCCTCACTTGCTTCTGGATTCTGAGTCTTACATGGGACCTATTCCCAAGAGAAAAACTTGGGACACAGTGACAGGGTAGAGTCAGTAAGATCTGGTGGAAAGGAAATACTGCTTCCTTCTAGACTGCTTTTGAGGCTTCTAGTTACCAAAAGAAGTTTCCACACCAGCCAGTTCTCTCCCAGCACCACCTCGGTGCCCTGTGGCTGGACTCAATTCAATCCTGACACTGTTTGGAGTTAGCACAGACTCTGTGGGTTAAGGGCTCAGTTTCACTGGGCTGTGTTAATCCCACAGACTCAAGAAGAAAGACACTGACCCAGATTATTGCCAAATTAAAGAAAGCTTTATTCCTGTACACATCAGAGCTGGATCGGCAGCTGTCTCCCCATAAGGTGGGGTTCGTGAGACCAGCCCGGAGCCAGTTTCCTAAGCCCCCGCCCCTTACAGGGCAAACCTAAAAGGTGGGAGATTTTGCGCATAAGCATGGTTACAGAAGATATGCCAGGCAGTTAAGATTTTATGAAGCAGGTGGGGAAATCTTTCTGGAGCGTTTGTTACAGAACACTTCATGGTTACGGGGTAGGACGCTGCCCAGCTCTGAGGGACAGAGACTTAATCTGGCTACAGACTCAAAATGGCTCCTAGGAACAAAGTGGAGACTGGCTGGTTTCTCAGCTGCCTCTACAACCTTGCTTTTGACCAACCAGCTACAAAATTGGGAGGGGGATCGTTCACTCATGATCAAAGGTAGAATATCCCATAGAACTCGGGAAAATGGTGTATTTACTAGATTGCCACTTTATTATCAAAGGACACAACTCAGGACCAGGCAGATGGAGAGATGCGAAGGGCAGGGTATGTCTTCACACACACACACACCCAGCAGCTCTGATATTCTCCAGCGTAGAAGCTCTCCAAGCTCTCTTTTCTGGTTTTATGAAGGCCTCGTTACATAAACATTGATTGATTACAGAGTCGATTAATGATTAATGATGACCACGGTCATTGATGGTTCCATCAGATCAGGTCATGGCACTGAAAGCTCCAGCCCTCTGACCACGTGGTTGGTTTCCTAGGCAACCAGCCACTATCCTGAGGCTGTCGGAAGCTCCCAGTCATCTTATTAGTTTAAAAAGACACCCACCCTTTCCAAGATTCCAAATATTTTAGAAGATTTATGCCAGGAAAAGGCAGAGACCAGATCTGCCTTTCTGATGGTGTCACACAGCCTAGCCCGGGTTCTGCTGACTTCTAGGTGCAGGGTAAGATGCTCCGCCTCCTGAGCTTGTTTTCAGTTGTCAGATGGTAGACATCGTGGGTGCTGTCAACAGTTGACACACTGCATGCTCGTGACAAATATGAGTCCACCTTTCCTTCTTCCTTGAGCTGAGGGAAGCCTCGAGTGTCTCACCACACCCCCATGGGGAGCAGATACTCGGAGTCAAGAAAGGCAGAGAGGATGACTCTCAGGACTGTGTACCTACAGTACCCTCTCAGGAATGAAGTAACTATGATCAAGGCTTCCCCACATCTTGGCTCTTTCATCTGTAAAACAGGTGACTCTGAGTACAACTCACAGCATTAATGGGCCAAGGCATGTAAAGACCTGGGATGACGGCAAGCACATCAAAGTCCAGTAAGCTTCAGCTAATGCTCTGATCCTCGTCACCACAATCACCCTGGATCTGACCCATCTGCTGCATCCCTGGTGGGAAGGATGGGGTCCTTACAGCCCAGGAGCCCTGAAGTTCAGTCTCGTCTTGATCTTACCTTCCAAACACAAGGCACTGGACTCTAGTGAATGAATGAGGAAGGCACAGCTACAACAGAGCACATAACCATTAGTAGAACATAGAAGAGGGTAGACCTGTTGGAGGGGAGCAGATGTTCCATAAATGTGGAGCTCCACACCTTTTCCTTACCCCTGTCCTCAGCAGAGGGCCATCTGGAATACACTTTCTGCTCCCAAACAGCTCATGGTCTAGCAGAGTGAGCCTTACCTTTTGGTCATGCATCGTTTGGGGAATGAAGAAACCCAGGGAGGCTCAAGAGGTCTGATTACCTATCCCACAAAGTCATTCTTTCCTTCTCTTTTCTTTCTTTCTTTGTTTGTTTTTTTTTTTTTTTTTTTGTTTTTTGAGGCAGGATTTCTTTGTGTGTGTAGCCTTGGCTGTCCTAGAACTTGCTTTGTAGACCAGGCTGGCCTCAAACTTGGGAGATCCACCTGCCTCTGCCTCCTGGGTGCTGGGATTAAAGGTGTGCGCCACCACTGCCTGGCAAAAGCCCTTCTTTTCTTGGGAACAAGAGAAAAAGCAAAGCTCTACCACTTCTCAGAATCTGGGATGCTCAAGAGGTAGTGAGCAAAATTGTAGGAGGCAGGGTTTTTAAAAATCAGAGACCCTTGCCCTAAACAGACTAGTCCTTAGTCCCTGGCTGTGTAAAGTTCTGTACATCTCAACATCTGCCAGACAATGTCCCGGATCTGAACTGTCTCCATATGACACTACACTGCAGGAATGTCCCTTTGTGCAAAATGCTTTAACGTATTCTTTCAATAAATATTTATTGAATGAATCAATGAATGAATGAGAGAATATATGAATGAAAGAGTATTTAGCACCCTGATCCACTGGCAAGACCACACTGTAAAACTCTTTTCTCTGAAAGCAGCGTTTGGCTCACCATACCAGAGAAAGGGAGCATCTGCCTGAGCTGCTTCGGCAGAAGCCCCTATCCCAGGCCCCCCATTCTCTCCAGCTCTCCTTCTCCCTTCAGGGCAGGAGCTCTGCTCTGGACAGACAATGTGCCTCACTTTCTCGAGCCTCTGGAACCTCTTTGTCTTTCGTCTCATATCATGTCCTCTGTCTTTTTGATAGGAATGATTCCTACCACAGTAAGAGCATCTCACTGTGGTTTTGATTCACATTTCCCTGGTGATTAGATATGCTGAGTACCGGTATACCTTCATATACCTTTGTGCCATTTTTATGTTTTCTTTTAAGGTCAATCATTTTCAGGAAAGCTTTTTCTAGTCTCTACAGACCAAAAAAGAACCAAAACAAAAAAAAAAAAAAAAAAAAAAAAAAAACCCTCTTGACTGCATTTCCCACGCCCCTTTAGTTGAAAGGGAATGGATGCTTCTCATGCCATCATTCACTACAGCTTTTCCTTGCCTCACTTCTTCACTAGTGAAGACCTTTGAAAAGTCAAACTACATTTCACATGTTTCTACTCCAATGTGTCTAACAGTGCCTTACAAATAATAGGTCACACACACACACACACACACACACACTTGGAATACTTCAAATGTACTTTGTTGTATGGATTCCATTTTGAGCTATATTCAAAACAGGATTGTTGGGTTTGTTTGGGGTTTTTGTGCTTATTTCTTTTTATTTTATGTGTGTGAATGCTTTGCCTGTGTGCATGTCTGTGTATTACCTGTGTGTTCAGTGCCTGCAGAAGCCAGAGAAGGGTATAGGATCCCCTGGAACTAGAGTTACAGACAGTTCTTAACCTCCATGTGGGTTCTGGGACTCAAACCTGGGTCCTCTGAAAGAACAGCCAATGCTCTTAACCACTGAGCCATCTCTCTAGGCCCCAAGACAGTTATTTTTTGATGTTAGTTTTTCTTGTTGTTTACATACTACTTCATTCACTTGTGTGCCTAATCATTCAAGTGATGTGCTAGACATCAGAATATAAAGATCAAGAAGATGTATTATCCTGATGGACAGTCTGTCAACACATATAAATTGGGATGATTTCTGACACTGGGATATTCCATCATATGCTCATCAAAATTGTATTTCATCATGAAAACAGAGACCAGTTTGGTTTGCAGGGGAATGAGTGATATAGCATCCCAGTCATAACTCAAAAGAATAAGATTTCTCCACAGGTTTGTCTGAACTAAATGCCTCCTTTATCGGGCTATCTCTCCTAAGCCTTATGTAGTTTCATTCCATTGCTTCCACAATCATCTGAGAAGAAGTGGAGGAGGGTGGCCTTTGAGATATTTGTCCTAAGGAGCACTTTTTCCAGGAGCATTTGAAAGTCACTCCCGCTAGTACTCCCCAGTCCCCAGGCCTCTCAATGCTGCTTAAAGTCCTGATTGGTCTTTCTAGCATCCAAGGCCAACACCAAGGATTTTGCAAATGTAGGGGTAAAGCATATAGAAGCCAATGCTGGCTGGATATGAGAGTGGCAAAATGCATTCGGGTGCTGGAGAAATCGCCTCTATTTTCTATCTTTCCTGTACATGCCAGGGAGTGCACTGTGTTTGAGATTGTGCTCAGGAATGTGTTGTCTGTGGACACCAAATGCTGATGTTGGGATGCCTTCCTCAAGGCTCCCTACCGTATTTCCCAAGGAAGGTCTTTCCCTGCACCTGGAGCTGCTGTTTTGTCTAGATTGCCTGGTCAGCAAGCCCTGGAGATCTGCCTGACTCCATCCCTAGCTGGGGTTAGAGCTGCACACCAACATTCCCAACTGTTTCTGTGGGTGCCAAGGATCTGGACCCAGGTCCTCATGCTTTCACAGCAAGGACCTCACCCACCATGCTGTCTTCTCAGTCTCTCCTGACACAGTTCTAGCTGGTTAAGTGACAGTTCCCTGAGCGTTAGGCCTACTCCTCAAGGCCTGATGACAAGTCACCATGTGGATGGAGGGATTCCAAGCAGAGGGAACAGTGTGTGGAGCAGCCTGGGCATCTGAAAGGCAGAGCATTTATGCGATCTTGGGTCATGTGCATCGTTGGAGTATTTGAATACAGAAAGGTTGGGTGGAAACAAGTGGTGATCATCCTGCTATGCAGAACCAAAGCTTTTTGTGTTTTAATGTGACTCCTTCTAGAAGTTCAGCTCTACCCTGCCTCCTCCACCCATGGATGCCCTTTTGGTATGCTGCACACTTCTCCCCTACCCCTCAAGACTTCAGCTTCTGATTTCTGTCTTGCAGCTTTAGTGGTCCAAAATGTCAACTGGCAGATGCCCATGAATCGAAGAGCACATCACACAGACAAGTTCTCCAGCCAGGATTTCATTGTTCGGAGAGGACAACCTTGGGAGATGGTAATATTCTGCAACCGAAGTCTTCAGTCTGGAGATGATCTGAACTTCATCGTTTCCACAGGTAACGATGCTCTGCCCCCTCCGCACATGCATACAGCTGAGTTGTCCTTGAGAGTCATAGGGCTTTGGGTTATGTCATTGATTGGTTGACTTTGGTGGCTATGTAGCTCTAAGCATGAGACTTATCATCTTCAAATCAAGAAGGATGTGGCCTACATGTTCCCTCAAGCCCTGTGATGGGATGCTTTACTGGATGAAGTCCTAGATCCGTGGTTCTCAACCTTCCTAATGCTGCGAACCTTTAATACAGTTCCTCATGTTGTGGTGACCCCCAACCATAAAATTATTTTCATTGCTTCATAACTGTAATTTTGCTACTGTTATGAATCATGATGTAAATATCTGTGTTTTCTGATGGTCTTAGAGGTGACTCACAACCCATAGGTTGAGAACCACTGACCTAAAGGAATTCACAGTGTCATCAGAGTCTGATTTCTCCACAGGACCTACCCAACACAATTTTGTCTTCTTCATTTTCTATTTGACAGGTCCCCAGCCCTCAGAGTCAGCCAGGACAAAGGCTGTTTTTTCAGTCTCTGGGGGAAGTAGAAGTGGCTGGAATGCTTCACTCAAGGCCAACGAAGGCAATAATCTGGTCATTGTGATCGCCAGCCCCGCCAATGCACCCATTGGATGGTACACAATGAATGTTGAGATCTCCTCCAACGGCAGGGTCTCCTCTCAGAAACTCGGAACATTCATACTGCTGTTCAACCCATGGCTGCAAGGTAGGTCTCTAAACACCACACTCCCCACAGCCCTGATGGAAGCGGTGGGTGTGGAAAAGAAGGATGGTTGAGATGTGCTCCTTACAGGCTTAGATCTGATTGGAGAAAGGTTGTGGGCTGTGGGAGGAGCAGAAAAGCTACTGGTCAGAAGGTCTGTACTCACCCAGCTGTGTGACTCTAGGCGGTTACACTCTCTCAGCCTCAAATTTGTCCCCATTAAGTGTACATCATGCTGTTATTTTTCTGGGGCTAGCTCCTGTGGGGGTTTGTGTGAGCTTTTATGTACTGTACAGTGTGATAAATTATAATAGACAATGGCTACAGTAAAATTCTATAATGAGGCAGTACCCTTCTATCTGAAGGAGCGAATATCTCATTCTTGAGTCCAAGTTTTAGACTTTAGGTTAGCTAACCTCCCCTTACGGCCTGAGTCCCCACAGTGAGAGCTACAAGCACCATAGCTCAAGACTGCATTCTCCAGTATAGATTTGAGGATGGGCCCAAAGGGACCCTTGCTCTAACCCCAGAGCCAGTCTTGAGGAGTGGGAGGAAAACTTACTTCATTGGTTCATTACAGTATCTACTTTTTGTTTTTGTGTTCTTCCTTGTGTGTGTGTATGTATGTGTGTATCAAACAGCGGATGATGTTTTTATGAGTAACAATGCTGAAAGACAAGAGTATGTTGAGGAGGACTCTGGCATCATCTACGTGGGCAGCACAAATCGGATTGGCATGGTTGGCTGGAACTTTGGACAGGTAAAAGGACCATAAAAAGGCTAGGGTTGTGCCCATAATACACAAGATGCTCAGGGCTTCTAGCAGGCTTGCTCATTTTCCTGCCCTTCATTTCCTGTTCATTCATTTGGAACACATTTGTTGACCATCGGCTCTGCGCTAGACCCTAAGCCGAACACTAAGGATACAGATGAATACATTTTCTGCTTCAAAGGAGTCACAATCTAGTAGGGAAGATGGACTCATTACTAAATTGATGAAGTGAAATATTCCTGATGCCACGACACACAAATAAGCAAAAGGCCCAGCAAAGGATCTCAGGACATAATAGAGCTTCTGTTTTGCACATCACAGGAAAATGTGGTGAAGCTCCATCATTGTGTGTACTTGGCCTTTCAAAGTCATGGCCTTGGTTTTTGCATTACCACCTGAGTTCAGTGAGTTCCCGGGTTTTCTCAACTTAGGAAATGTTTAGGAGTATCTTTTCTCTTTTAATTTTTCCAGGTGGTAAGTAAAGGAATTAGATCTGGGCAGCCAGGGTACCTGGAAGCCCAGGAGTTGGTGGGGAGGTGCACTCTTGCCCGGTTCAGGTTCCATTGTGTAGCTGACTTCAGCGAGTGTCAAAGTTGACTCTATGTATTGACTTCATTAAAAGGGAGAAAATAATGAGGGTAAGAGCATATCATACACCCGAGGGTGAGAGCAGGGCTCTCTTTGGTGGGATAGTTTGTGAAAGCCTTTCTTAGGAAGGAGCTTTTGAACCTGACGAGGTAAGGAAGGCTGCTAGCTGTCTTCAAGAAGGACATTCCAGGAAGAAGGAGAAACCAATTTGAAGACTTAAGGCAACAAGAGCTAGCATGTGAAACAATTTGTGTGTCTTATTTTATAAAAATAGCTTTAGAATGTCTTCAGCCACACATTTTATCTTTATACCTAGTTTGCCAGGAATCTAAATGATCTCAAGATCACAGTCAGAGCCACAAAGGAAACTAGATCCATTATTAAACAGATGGAGAAACCAAGGCTAGAAAGGATGACTTGTTCCTGAGTCCATGGCATGGAGTGGACTGTGCTGTGCTATCCCTCATTAGAGGGGCATGCTGAGAGTGGACTGTGCTGTGCTATCTCCCATTCACCTTAGTGGGGCATGCTGGGAGTGGACTGTGCTGTGCTATCTCCCATTCACCTTAGAGAGGCATGCTGGAAGTGGACTGTGCTGTGTTATCTCCCATTCACCTTAGTGGGGTATGCTGGGAGTGGACTGTGCTGTGTTATCTCCCATCACATTAGTGGAGTGGGTCCAGGCTCATGTGGAGTGAGAGATCTGGTGAGGTTGCTGGGTAAAGACTGGGCACAGTAGCTGTCCCTCAATAGCTGTTAGCTCTGAAGGCCACAGAGCGAGAGGGCCGAGTCAGTCCTGTGGTCTTCACCATTGTGCTTCTTGTTCCCATAATTGACAACCATAACAACAACAACAACAACAAAATGGGTCATTTCTTTCATCTTCCCATTATAAACAGTTTGAAGAAGACATTCTGAACATCAGCCTCTCCATTTTGGATAGGAGTCTGAATTTCCGTCGTGACCCTGTCACTGATGTGGCCCGCAGAAATGACCCTAAATATGTTTGCCGGGTGCTGAGTGCCATGGTAAGTAATAGGAATTGATAGCAAGTACTGCTTACCATGTTGCCATGTGACTGCATATCAGACCCATGCACTCCTTGTCTCGTGTGAGCCTTGCCAAGTGCGTTTGGTACCTGTGACCTTGCCCATTTTGCCAATAGAGAACATGGAACTCCTGTACATTAAAGAGTTTGCCTGACATTTATGTGGTGACTGAGAAGCAAAGACAGAACAGACCCAAGCTAGTTTCCAAGCTTTTTCTGCCATATGGCAAGGCCTGTAGTAGATGGGGTGGGAACACACCTTTTAGGTGTTCCCCAGAATGTGATGAAAAGCTAGCCCCCTGCACCATCGTGAGGCCTCCTAGGAAGGGATGTATGTGCCCAGTGAGACTGGAATGTGCACCTCCTTGGAAGCATGGAACCCCCATTTGTCTCAAGAGGAGGATAGCAGATAACCCTACTCATTATCTAGACAGAGAGAGGGGCTAATGTGACCTGTTCACGGTGCGCCCCTGTGAGTCAAACAAGGTTTTGAGCCTCTTTCCTTTCTCATGGAACTATCCATGAGAAATCTATCCCACCATAGTATGCACACACACACACACACACACACACACACACACACACACACACACACACACATCCTGGAGGCATCCATGGCTCTGTACTCAGTGTACACAGAATGTCTCCATCAAAAAGTGACCAGACAGAGGATCTACCTGCTTAAAAATGTAAAGCTCACTGGATGGGGTAGAGCCTGAGGAAGCCAGAGGATCATGAGTTCCCAATCAGTCCGAGCTTCACAGTGGGGCTCTGTCTCCAAAGAAGGCTGCCAATCAAAGTGCGTTCTTTCATTCTAAGTTTCTTGAACTAAATGATCACCCAGAAATATCTTTAATGTCTTTTTCTGTTGGCCCATGGTTTAGGCACATCTTGGACTATTCCCCAAGCTGCCCAGTTACTTTGCTAGAAATCTGAACAGGCTTTGGATGGCATGCTCTAGCCTTAGCTTAATTAGGGAGGACTTCTCTAGAACAAAGACTTGCAGGAAAGAAGTGAGATGGACCCAGAGAAGCTTAGAACCAGACCCACAAGGCCTAGAATAGCCAAGACAGAGAATGGAGTGGAGGGGGACTGGGCTGAACCTTGCAAAGCAGGGAGCTTGGATAAAGGGGTAGTCAGTGGAGGCAAGTAAAACTGGAGTTCAGGGCCACTTAAGAAGCCAAGTTTCCTGCCAGCAAATAAGAGTACGTGAGTCTGGCCTTGAAGCCAGCTGGCTTGGCAGCTGCTGACTCACTCTCAGCCTAGGGCCAACCCACTCTATCTCAGAGCCCATTTCCCCAGACGTGCCTCCCTGATGCTCTCTCCAGACCCTCCTGTTGGGCTGGGTCAGGCCGGGAGCTAATTATGGCTTATGCAGAGCTTTGAAGTCCTCGGCTTTGAGCCAGCAGTGACCTTACCCCGAAGCACCTGTGACCCAGGAGCTGGTGAGCTGCTGGTCTTCCACGTTCAAGAACACCCTAGCTTCATGGTACCACTAGAAGTGAGACAGAGCTCACCTCTGGGCTGGGGGCTAGGGAAGGCTGGTGGCTTGTCCTGGGTCTTCTGTGTCATCTGCTGTCCACTGTCCTGAGCCTTGGTACACTCATAGGCTCTGAAGAGCAGGGGCAGATCTGATGGGTCGAGGAATCTGTGAGGTCTCAGTTCAGCCTCTCACTGTATAGTTGAGATAAATGGCAAAGTTGAATGGACTCTGAAAACTGGACAGCTGGAGAGGTACCTCTGGGGCATCTCCTTTTCCCTTTCCCTGTACTGGAATGTGAAAGCCTAATGGTCAGGGAGACAAACTGACTCCCAAGATCCCCAAGGACACAAGAGACAGGTAGTGTTTATGAACTGTTTCTCCTCTCTCACCTGGCGGTGTGGAAACGTGCATGTGAGTCTGTGCAGTGCTGAGGACTGAACCCAGGGCTGCACACATGCTGGCCAAGTACCCTACTACTGAGCTACCACAGGCTAGGCAAGCACCTACTACTGAGCTACCACAGGTTAGGCAAGTACCTACTACTGAGCTACATCCCCAACTCTCTTTTATAACTTTTATTTTGAAGAAATCCAGGCCTGTACAAAAGTAGAGAGGAATATACAAGTCCCTACATACCTGTCATCAATTTCAACAACTGTCCACTGAAGGCCGGTCTCACTTCATCTCTGACCCCTTCTCCACAGATGACTTGATGAACCCCAACATTGCCTCCTTTGAATCATTTCATCTCTGAGTACTTCATGTATGTCTCTGAAAGAAATGGGAAAAGAGAGCACAGGCCTCCTGAGTCCTCATCCAGTGTTCTGTCAATGCTGTACTCCTTAGACTAGAACCATGCTTAAGCTGAATGGATAAATGAACAAATTAATCAATGAGTGAAGAAGAAAGGAATGACAATATTTCATCTTCGTTTTTTTTTCTAAGAATTTATATGTTAAAGGTCAAGAGTAATTTTTAGAAGACGGGTACACACACACACACACACACACACACACACACACACACACACACACACACACACAGAGTTCAAACAACAGACACCACCCACACCCCCAAGCAGACAGCCATTGTCTTCTGCAAACAGGACTTCCGGGCCCAGTCTTGCTGCCGACAAACTGTGGAATCTCCTCCTTCTGTGTCATCCTGCAGTACAGAGCTGATGTCATTCAGGAGCGATCAGACATGATCCAGTAAACAAAGTACTTCTAAACTCATAAAGCCCACTTCCCCTTAGAGATTTGCTACAGTTTTCATGACAGAAAAGTGCACTCAAGACTCCATGGCTTCCTCACCTCCCACCCGTGTTCTGAATCCTGTGAGTCACTCCTGTAGGAAAGACATGGTATTGATTCACTTGATGTGGGGGGTGTTTCTGCACAGATCAATAGCAATGACGACAGCGGTGTTCTTTCTGGGAACTGGAGTGGCAATTATGCTGGTGGCCTGGACCCAAGGACCTGGAATGGCAGTGTAGAGATCCTCAAGAACTGGAAAAAATCTGGCTTCAGGCCAGTCCAATATGGCCAGTGCTGGGTCTTTGCTGGGACCCTCAACACAGGTAATACGGGTGTGGTGTGCCTTTTATGGGTCAGTGGGTAGTAATGGGGTATGTTAACATGCCATCTTCACCACAACCAGCATCCTCACACTGACCTTGGTTTGTAGTGCTTCGGTGCTTGGGGGTTCCCTCTCGGGTGATCACCAACTTCAACTCAGCTCATGACACAGATCGCAACCTCAGTGTGGATGTGTACTACGATGCCATGGGAAATCCCCTGGAGAAAGGCAGTGACAGCGTATGGTATGTAATCAACCATTTCAATGGGCATAGAGCACCAAGTCTGAGCACCTCTCCCACCTTCCCCTGGAACTCAGCTCCACACTGGAACTGGAAGGAAAGTGACATGTGAGCCAGAGCATCGTTGAGAGCAGAAACGCCTCCCATGCTGATCATGTACCTTGAAGGACCTGCAATGCAGCTCTAGTAAGGGTCTGATGCCAGGGGAGAACAGAGCCAGGAATTCCAGGAGTTCATCTTGGGTTTATAGCATCCATTAGGCCTGGTTCCACTTGAGAAGTTAAAACTTGAAGCTACTGATTTTCAAAAAAATACCAATTTATCTCAATTCAAGCAACCCATATGACTTAAGATTTTTTTTCCTTCTTGAGGGGTTGCTGTTAGTGCTATTTGTTTGTTGTATTTCCTTTTTTTTTTTTTTGGTTTTTTTTTTTTTTTTTTTTTTTTGAGACAGGGTTTCTCTGTGTAGCTTTGCGCCTTTCCTGGAACTCGCTTTGGAGACCAGGCTGGCCTCGAACTCACAGAGATCCGCCTGGCTCTACCTCCCGAGTGCTGGGATTAAAGGCGTGCGCCACCACCGCCCGGCTGTATTTCCTTTTTTTTAATTTGAGACAGAGAACCACTCTGTAACCAAGGATAACCTCAACTCAAGATCTTCCTACCTCAGCTCTTGAGTATTAAATTTATAAGTATGTGCCACCATGCCTAGCTTATTTTCTTAAAGATGGCAAAAAAACAATACATTTTCTCATATCTTATATACATTTATTATGCATCTTAGCTGACAGAATGAAAACGTATTTCTGGGTTGCAGGTGAAAATAAGAAAACATATATGTTTAGGCATCATATATTTCTAATCATAAATATGCCATTGTCACATGTAGCCATATGTACACATATGTACACAGATATATGTAATTTATAATAGATGCTGGCTAGAAGTAGGTTATGTAAAACTTAAAAATGTATAACTACTTATAGCAGTGTGTGTATAATACATGCATATGATTATAACCATTCAAGATTATACCACATGATAGGTTATTATCAGTTGTTATCAATTGAAAATGGTGTATGTATGCATGGATATCTGTGAGTCTCTCTATATAAGGTACCACACACATAGTCAAGAATCCATTGCTTAGATCAATTTCAAAGGACAAATATGCATAATTGTTCACAAGTATCCACGTGACTAGATAAACTTTATAGCAGATATCATTTTTTTGAGATTGTTTATATAATGTATTATTTATTATTTCCAGAATAAGAAGGTCCAACTTTTCTGAGCTGTCTTTAGTCTGATAGAATAAAATGAAACAAAAAATAGAAAAAACTGGGGAAAGTTGTTAATACAAATAAAGAACCCTGTGTCGTCAGCCGAACTAATCAAATTACCCCCTCCCCTCTACAGGAGAGTGAGTGCATATAGTTCACCTATAGTCACATGACTTGAGGATGTTTCCCAGGGGCTTATATTAGGATTTTGTTCCTTGCTTTGCGGATATACAGCATTCTCTCAAGAGACATCAATACTTATGACAAGAATTTTGCTTTCTAGTTTCCCACAAATGAAAATTTTTTTTCTTCTTCCCTAATTTTGCTTTGTTATTGTGTCTGGAATCTTCTCATGGTCAGTTTTGATATTGGGGGACACACTCTGCTACAGGAGGGGGACAGCTGGCAAAGGAGGGCAGTCTGACTCATCTTTAGGGGAAGGTCTCTTGTTTTAGGCTATCCATGATGGCCCTGCACACCAGGAACTGCAGAGAGACCAGAAAGCCTAAGACTTGGTTCTTCTACTGGAAGCATTAACTGCAGTGTTGGGGACAAGGGACTGGGTGGGGCATGAGGTGTGGCTACTTAGCAACCCAGCACAGTATGTGATCGCCAGGTCAGTGATTCAGATTAAGCCATGTGAGAAGCCAGGGAAGGAATCCTCCAGAGAGCCTTCAATAAAACAAAAAGGTGGGGCTTTTACATTGCATTTATTTTCTTGCCAGCTTAGTAATTTATTCCAAATATAATCACCTTTAAGACAAGTAGGGCCTGATGGAGACAGAGCTGGGTGGCTCCACCGTCATTCCGTTGGCTGCAAGGGAAAATTCCAGATCTAGAATCAGACTATTCCTGTGGGTCCTGTCGCCCGCACTCTCCTAACTACTTTTATGGATCCCTTCCCAGAAGGCAATGGGAATGATATCCACTCCCCACCCCACTCCCTGACAGCTGTGTGTGGAGAACCAGGCCTGGATGGTATTAGAACAGGGAGTCCCCAGCTTTGTTTCCAGCTCTGCTACCCACCTGCTGTGGGCTTGTGCACGCCCCCTTGTCCTTCTGTTCCCAAGTTTCTCCACCAGTGAAGCCTAAGAGTCAGTCTAGGACTCGATTATCATTCAAACCTCTTGCCAGCTCTTCTAAGTCTCAACCATATTCTTATTCTCAGGCCATGAGTTTGGTATGAGACCTAGCTGTGCCCTCCACAGACCCGCACATCAAGGTCACCCAGGGAGAGCAGAATTACTTCCCTGTTATAATAAGCACTGCTTAAGTTTAGGCAGAAAGTCTTGGGTCTAAATCTTTGCGTCATGAATGTTGGAAGCTTTAAATTTAAACTTCTGTCCATACAAGCCTAGAGTTACAGAAGGTGAGGATCAATTCGAGTTGCTTAGCAACAGTAATGGCAGCTGATGCATGGCTGCATGCCGAGAGTATTCTGACATTGACACTTCACAAATCATGAGGTAGCTGTTATTATTTTATTATTTTCAGATCCAGCTTACAGTTGAGGGGGATTGAATAGCTTTCCCAAAAGACATAACTAGAAGGTAGAGATAGGATTTGAACTCAGGCAGATTTGAAAACTACAGAGCGCCAGAAAATTCTGTTGCTATTATCCCTCATTAAAGTCTGCGAAACCCAACACTCCTATCCGGCTCTTTTCCAAAGGAGGTTGGCGGGACGCCGTGCTGTGGGGCATGGGTCTGGTTAGGTTGGGTGCTGTCTGAGCCACTTGAGTGGAAAAGCTGGGTTCCTTGGCTCACATGAAACAGTAAGTGACACTTCCTAATAAGACCAAACATGTCTCAGGGGTGCCATAAAGAAAAATGACTTGCCCAAAGTCACACTGTAAATTTGTGGCTAAGCTAGAGTTGAAATATAATAGGTTTCTATTAACACAAAGAACATTAGGACTAGAATCTGAGGGAGGGTCCTAGTCATCTTACAGAGGAGAGAAGAGATTCCCACCAAGAATGAAAGCCAACCCTTCTGTATTTATGACTTCCACATTCACAGACTCAACTGGATGAACTGGAAGTGTAATTAGACCTACCGTGATTTTGTCTGTCTGAACACAATAAGCCTTTTCTTTATTTTCTAAACAATATCATATACCTGTATATCACACTTACATTGTATTAGGCATTATAAGTCACCTAGAAATGATATAAAGAATGTGATGCTATATATAGATTATGTTGAATATTATATCTTTTTATAGAAGGGATTTGAGCACCTCAGTGTGGTACCCAAGGGGGTCCTGGAGCCAGCCCCTTGTGGCCTGTAACTTATCTAAAGATGAGCAGCTAGAGACAGACAGACACTCTCACTGACCACAAGTTGCTGAATTACTTTGTGTTGTTTTTATTGTCTCGGCTTTTCTTTTTTTTTTTTTTTTACTTAATTTCCCACCTATAAATTGAAGGGCTGGGTTAGGAATCCTCTGCAATTTCTTCCAGGGTTTCCTTTTAATCACACTCAGCCTCCAGTGGAATACACCCTTTCCCCAGGCCATCCCACTGGTGCTGTTGGCCTAAGAGAGATAAGCTTTCTTGTCTACAAGGAGCCTTTGCTTTCTTCAGGGGCTGGATACTTACTTACCAGGGAACTTAATGTTGATGGGTTGTTGTTGTTTTTAACCCTGTTTCCTGCTGGGCCACTGTGAAGGGGAGGACTATGGAGACTGCTCAATCAAATTATTAGGAAAAGTTGCCCCAGGTTTCTTGATGAACCAAGCTTCTCTTCTCTATTCATTCTCCCTCTTAATTTCTGTAGTCACAGACAGGACCCTACCTGTAGATTTTGCAGAGCTCCAAGGTAGGAGGCAGGTGGGGACTGCCCTGGCCTGCCCTGCCTAGGGAGTGGAGTGTCCAAAGAGCTGGTGGTTCCTCTCTTCTGCAGTGGCCCATCCCCTGGCTTCCTACACAGACCTCTGCCTTTGGATTCCTGCCCCTAAAAACCCTTAACCACGTGATCTGCAAAGAGGTCACCAAGGCTGCTAGAGTGGCCTTGTCTCCAAAGCAGTTCAAATCAGCAAGCTTGACTCAGCACTTGCCCTGGGACACTGGGTGCCAAGAGGTCAAAGCAGGGACTGTACTAGAGTCGTTATAACCTCATGCAAAGAGCAGGGATTAGGGAGTAAAAATGGAGTCACTGGGTGATGTGCAAGACTCAGAGGTAGCACCAGCCTCTGAGCAGCACATTCTCCAGATCTAGAAAGACGTCTTGGTGAGAGCATGTGTCTGTGTATGTACGGATGTATGTTTACATGTGGGGGCATATGTGTGCCACAGTGAGCATGTGAAAGTCAAGGGACCACCTGTGAGCATCAGATCTTTCCTCATGTGGCTTCCAGGGATGGCACTCAGGTCATCAGGCATGGCGGCAATCGCCTTCACCCACCAAGCCGTCTCTCCGGCCCTGAGCTCAGGATCATGCCCATGCTAGGCAAGCACTCTGCCATGAGCTACATCCCCAGTTAATCATGGAGTTTTGAGCAAATAGTATCGTATAAACATACTCTCCTTGCCATTGAATATCCTTCAAAATCAAAATTATTTTAAATGTAATATAATCCACCATATGTTTAAACTATTATCCCTTTTCCTACTAATACTATGGCATTTATTTCCCATTTTCTCTACCTTATACTTGAATTCAAATTTACCCCATGTAAGATGTTGGATCACTTTTCTTGGTGCCACAGTTTATGAATTGTCAAAAAGGGATGGTAATTATTTCCAGTTTTTAGAGACATGAATTAAAGGAGTTAATACAGGGCGGTGCTGTATATCAATGGTAGAGTGCTTGCCTAACATACACAAGGTCCTGGGTTCGATCCCTACCACCACACATAAAAAAAGAGTAAATATACTGAAGGCAGTTAGAATACTTAACGTTCTATGTTCACCCTATCTTGGCTATTGCCATTTTTATAGTATACATAATCTTTTAAATATTCATTTCTTTTCTAATCATGCAAGTAATGAACAATTTTCATGATTAAAAAAATGAAACACTACAAAAATGATGTAAAATTTGTTTTCTATGTATTGTATATACCATAAACTGTTAATTTGGCTAACACAATTGAAATATTAGAGACTAACTAGGTCCAATTTTTTCCAATGATGGGGACCAAACCGAGACTTCAGGCTTGTTAAGCAAGTGCTCTACCTCTGAGCTAAGTCCTTAATTCCTCTACAATTTTTTTTTTTTTTTAGTAATTTTATTACTACTCTGTGTATGTTCATAGGGGATGGGGTGCGTGACACTGAGCACATGTGTAGGTCAATGAATTACTGTCTCCTTCCACCTTTAGACTCTCCCAAAGATCCAGCTCAGGTCTACAGGGCTGCCTAGCAAATACCTTTACCCACTGAGACATCTTGCCAGCCCCAAGTAGTTCTCATTGAAAAAGATCCATGCATACACATGTACGTGTGTAGATGTACACACTGTTATCTAACTTGATTTTGTAACTAATTTTCTGCTTTCATTTTATTTTAGAACATCTAATTGCCAGTTGATTTGTTTGTTTTGTTGTTGTTGGTTGGTTGGGTTGGGTTTTGGAGGCAGTATTTGTTTGCTGGGTTTGTGTGTGTGTGTGTGTGTGTGTGTGTGTGTGTGTGTGTGTGTGTGTGTGTGTGTGTGTAACTGTGTAGCCCAGTCAGGCCTGGAGTTCATAGGCTCCTGCTTGGGTATCTCAGGATTACAGCTGTGCAACACACACACACACACACACACACACACACACACACACACACACACACACAGAGCTTTCATTTGATTTTCCTACTTGATGCTCTACTTCAGATAACCTCTCCTTGCTAAGTACGACCTTCACATTGCTCGTCATTTATTTCACAGCTGTGTGATATTCTATTTACAGCTGTGCAACCATTTATCTGGTTATTCCTTTATTGGCGCCTTTTTTCTCCAACACTCTTGCTCTCTCACAAGCAATGCTGGCATGCAGCACCTTAGCCTGGACAACTGTGCATATTCATAGAAGTGTTTCCCCTGGAGAAATCCCTCAGGGTGGAAATACTGGCTTAGTGAGTATGCAGATTTCTAGAGATTTTTATACTTGTTGCCAAATTGCCCTCTGCAAAGGTCAGACCGATTTAAGTCCCCACCAGTATTAAGCAGTAACACTTGCTTTCTTAACTGGAAGTGAACAAGGCCCCCAGCCTAGACTTGAATCTCTGCTAGGCTAGCAGGCAGAATCTGCAAGGCTGTTACCGTTTCTCTTTGTCATTTTAATCTTCTTTTAATAGCATTGAGGTTAAAACTACTGTCATATGTCCAGTCATCATTTATACGGCTTATGAAAACTGTGTTCATCGCTCTTTATTGGCATGTTTTTCTTTTCTTTTTGTTTTTATTAATGTGTAAATATTTTAAAACTAATATGGTAAGTCTCTGTCTGCATATATGCTGTACCTATTTTTCTACTTTATTGGGTTTTTTTGTGACCTTTTTTGCTCTCCCATTTCCAGACTAGATAATCCAAGAGGTCTTCAGATCTCTCTTCACATATGTTTATTCTTACTCTGTTACAGCTATTCTCCTAATAAATTCGTCCATTGAATTATTCAATTTCAGATATCAGGGAGGTTGCAGTTAAAATGTTCCATTTGTTTATTCTAAACTATTTCTATTTATCTGCCAGAAGTCCCCCTCTTTCTGTTCTCTGTGAACTTATTTCCCTTTATGTCGTTGATTCTGGTTGCAGTCGCTTGAAGTCCTTGCCTGACAACTCCATCATGTGGCTGTCTTCTCTGTTGGGGCTAAATTCATGTAATTGCTGGTCCTTTGTATGTTTCGTTACTTTGACTTTACCCTACATGTGATATATGGCTGTATTCTCTTGCTCTGTGCTAGCAAAAGCCTTGGGGGACCTGGATTGCAAACGACCTCAGTACAGCGGGAGCTGTTCCATTCCATCATTTTTGCTGGGCTACTTGGTCTGCCTCATGCACGCATGGCTCACCCAGTCATGTGAGCAGTTTATCCATGAAATTGGGTTCCTTTCCCTGAAGTCTTACTTTTCAGAGCAGACCCCTCACTCTCCTTGGTCAACCCAAGCTCTGTGTCTCTGTGCCTCAGTTCACAGTCCTTGGAGGATTTCAGGGAGATGATGCCCACCAACATCATTGGAATCTCTAGCACCGAGTGCACACCTCCAGGGAGGCTCTGGGAGCTGTGTTGTTCGGCTGGAGATGTAGTGTTGCCGCTCACTTGTTACATGCCCTTCTGTCTGCAGGAATTTCCATGTCTGGAATGAAGGCTGGTTTGTGCGGACTGACCTAGGCCCCTCATACGGTGGATGGCAGGTGCTGGATGCCACCCCCCAGGAGAGAAGCCAAGGTAATCCTGCCGGACTGCTGGAGCTTGTCTCTGCCATTTACAGGAAGAAGTAACCCAAAGCCCTCTCCAGCTCCATAATGCACAGTGGGATGAAGTGTTGTTGTTTGGTTGTTTGTTTGTTTTTAAATAGAGTTCTCCTTATTTTGTGTTGCTCACGCTGCTGTTTAAATGGATACCTGCTCTGCAGCCCCTCTAGCTGTTTAAATGGATACCTGCTCTGCAGCCCCTCCAGCTGTTTAAATGGATACCTGCTCTGCAGCCCTTCCAGCTGTTGGTACCACTGAGGAGCCCTGGCATGTGTTAGGCGACAGGGAAAAGGCACCATCCCTTGTCAATCATTGCTTCCTCCCACTGCCACCAGCAGCCTGGCCCTCCCAGGGTAGAAGTCCCATGGATTCAGTCCTGTTATTCTTCCTGTGACGGGCCCAAGGCAATGGCAGCAGCTGCCTCCACCCCTGTATGCCTCTGGCTGGCTAGGCTCCCCTTTAGACCAGCTGCCTCGCCCCTCCTCAAGACCCGTGAACTCATTTTTGTCTCTTACCTCCTCCTCTCCCATCAAAGATGGATCTCAGGCTCCCTGGAGTTTTTCTTCTTCTGCCTCTAACCTCTAGAGAAGCCTGTCTTGTCTGTTACCTTCATTTTGAGTTGTTTCTTTCAGAGTAAAGAAAAAGTATAAGCTAATATATATTGTATATATAAACAATATACATATATAATTGAAAGTATCAGAGTAGCTCAGATAGTTATCAAAAGACTCAGAATAAAAATTCAGTCTTACTGTCCCCCTAATGTCCTTACCCTACCTGATAACACCTGACCTTTCTAACAGACACGTGGAATGTTGGACATTTGGGGCTGGAGGGGAACCTTTCGGATATTTTCTAGCCACTGTTTTTCAGACTTTTCAGTGCAGCTTGTAAGTGGTTATAAAATCGAGTTAATGAATTGTGACCATACCAAGAAGTGAAAGCAAAACAGAGTAGAAAGGAGAATAAAGTAAAATATCAGGACTGAGAAGACTAACTGTTGACCCGCTGAATGTCTCCACTGTGCCAGGATATCAAATTTACTTTCTGTGATTTATGGTTTAAAAAAAATCTGGGTCACTCTGTCCCCTGTGTATAAAAAGTTATGTGTGCATCTTTTTGTTAGTTTTGTAAACATGTGGATAGAGATTAGATAGATAGATAGATAGATAGATAGATAGATAGATAGATAGATAGATAGATTGTGTGTGTATGTGTGTGTGTTTCTATATGTCTATCTTTGTCTAGCCAAATAATCTACCTGTGCTGACCCCTGCAGGAGAAAAGTGAAGGTTGGGGTTAGGACTCAGAGGAGCAAGGGATCCCATGCACTAGATGTTCAGGAAAGACTTCTAGAAACAGAAGGTCAGTGAGCCTGTGGGCTACAGTGATTTAGAAAAGCAGCACTTCACAGCCAGAACGGGCTGACATCAGGGGGTCAGCTCAGGTGACACACGTGTCAGACATACAGTTCAGCCCATCTTAAGTGGAGTTGGACTAGGGACTTGAAACAGAATGATGGTGATGGGTAGCTGTTCTGTGCCATACCGAAGGGTCACAGTCAGGGCTGAAGCTTGGCTGGAGTGGAGGCAGAGGACTGACATGTCGGCAGCAGGCCCTCAGAGTCAGTTCCTAGGCAGGCTGGAGAGGATGAGCTCAGCCATGGTCTGCTGCATCCAAACTCTACATCGTGGCCACCAGGTGTGTTCCAGTGTGGTCCTGCTTCGGTGAACGGCATCCGAGAAGGTGATGTAAACCTGAATTTTGACATGATCTTCATCTTCGCGGAGGTGAATGCAGACCGCATCACTTGGATCTATAATAGCAGGAATGGCAGCCAGAAGCAGAATTCTTTGGACACTCACTCCATCGGCAAATACATCAGCACCAAGGCTGTGGGCAGCAACTCTCGCTTGGATGTCACAGACAAGTATAAGTATCCAGAAGGTAAGATTGGTGCTGACAGAGTAATGCCACATGGAACTCAGTGATGGGTGGACAGCTTGGAGAGTGGCAAGGAAAAAAAAGCCTCTACCCAACACCCCTACATCCCATCTCAGTCAGTTCTGCACAAATGGCAGGGGTCTCTCTACCATCAAGTGCTCAACTGCTTTTTTCAATGGGGACAGCAACATCAAGGACAGTTAGCTACAGAGCACAGACAGCTGTAAGCCCAGCCCCCCCCCTCCAGATGTGTTCCTTTCTCAACTGCACAGCTGAACTGATGTCACTATGATTGAACATCACCGAGAGAGGCATGGTTCTCGGGGCTTTGGGACACATTTCTCTGTCAGTCCTTTTTCCTCATCTCCCAGAACAAAGACAGAAAATGCCATTTCAACAAAGAAATAGACAAAGAAACTCAGGAATATAGGCTCGTGCCATATACATTTACAGTTCCCATCCCCTAAGAAGCCCAGAGGTACGATTATATGAGGAGGCTAATGCCATGGTACCTGAAATCTTCATCATCTGTACTACTCCAGTGTGGTCCTTACATCACCTTCTCGGATGCCGTTCACCGAAGCAGGACCACACTGGAGTAGTCTGTAGTACAGATGTCTCCTACAGTTGCCTTGGAAGGCCATGTGCTCTGAAGCTGTCTTATCTCCCCTAGATTTGTTACTCAGAAGTTGCTTTGGGAAGCAGGAGTATAGGAGTTCACAATGACAACAAAAGCCCTCTGTTTAAAGATGCAGTTCAACTTTAGAAACAGCCCAGAGTAATTTAGCAGTTGCTCTAGCAGGCCACAGGTGCTCTGCTCTCTAGCGGGTTGATATTTCACTCTTTGCAGCGTACTTAGAAATAGTTGACTTGGTTGATTTTCGTAGTCAATTTCTGGGAGGAGGAGCAAAAAAAAAAAAAACATTGCCCTTGGAAATGTGCCTACAGTGCTCCTAGAACCAGACCAGATCTCTGACAACTAGTGAGTGGCTGTAGGTGTTGGCCAGAGTTCACAGGAGAAAACTGACTCCAGGAGACATCCTCCAAAGCCAGGGGCATTCACACCTGATACAGGTAGATAGACATTTTGGAAGTTGTCCTCAGTCACCAAACCCTAAGTCTGTCAATATAAAAAAACGAAACCATCCCAGTGAGATTCTCTACAACTGAAACACATTTATTTGAGAATGGTAGAGCACTGGAAGAACACACGCACCGTAGAAAACTGTCAGTCTGTGCAAAGGGCTTGAGGTAAAGAGAATGTTTTCAGAGGCAGAAGTGAAGAAGATCACATCAGATGATGTGAGACGGAACTTTTTGGCCACGGTGATTAATAACTAAGGTGGTAGCGGTGCAAGGGTGAGCCGAAAATTGCTGGGCTGATGTCCTTGTGGTTCTTTTGTGTTGAGTTACATTTGTGGCCTCTGTAGAAACCCATGGCTTGGGCAGTCTTTGGCCAGAGCAACCATCAGGCATGTATGCAAAAGGACTCTCCATTTGTAACCTCCCAGCTTCATTTATCTATTTATTTTTGTTCTGGTCAACAACAGGTGACTCTATTTTGACTCTGACAACTTTCTGGGTGCCTACCGTCTGGATGCCTACTCCAGGTGCCCTGTACATAAAACACAGCAGATGGCATCACTGGAGAGGACGGTGCCAGACTGGTATTTCCAATGTCATGGTGTAAAACAAGTGTGGAGAACAGGAAACAAATAAGTCGGGACAGAAGGATGACTCTCAGTCCTACCTACCACTTAGAACAAGCTTTGCAGGATCTCCGATTCTCTTGCCCCTTTGCCTGTAAAACGAGACTAGCCGTGCCTCTCTTGGGGTGGATTGCAATACAAAAATGCACAGAAGTGCAAAGTACAGTGCTTCTCACACAGTAAGGACTTCATGACTAGGATGGTGATCTCCAATCATTTGGATGTCTGGAATAATGCCTTTCCACGGACTGTTTTGTTCAGGTGCCGTTCACCTGGCTTTACGAGCCTGTGAGATTCCATATTACTCTCGGACTTTGATCCTGCATGTCTGGAGTTCTAGTAACCTCCTCCTGGCTGTACCTCAGCTCACACATGACAGCAGGATGGAGCAGTTGTCTGATGTTACCCAGATCTTCTTGCCTAATGATGCCAGTTGGTCTCAGAGGGCCCCAGGCAGGAAAAGCTCATAAAATGGGTTGCTAAGCATTTACACAATAGCAATACTGTGGTGGGAAAACAGCAGCAGGAAGCATAGTCTTGAGTAAGCTCAGCGGGTGACCTATATAGGCTCGGGAACATCCTTGTGCAAAAGCCTGCTTCAAGGTCCCAGGCGCAGAGGTTCAGCTCCGCACAGCCTTCAGCCCTGGGTGTGGACTGACAGCTCAGCTAGAGAATGGAAGGGCGTCCAGAGGAACCTGGCCCTCCAGGAGCTCCCAAGCCTGGTAATCTAGCTACCTTCTTGCAGTAGGGTACAGGGGAGGATCCTCAGACTAGGCTCCAGATCCCGAGAGATGAGTCCCTCCCTCCCTTTCCTCATCCAAACTCCAGAGTAGCCCCTGGTTAGCAGCTTCTCTTAGATGCATGCGCCTCTGAAGTCCCTGCCAGGAACTCTGCATAATTCATGGAAAGGACTCACTAACTCGGAGAGCACTCATCTTAAGCCTTCTGGTTTACCTTGAAATTTTCACAAGTTGGTTGGGGAAAGTCTCGAGGCCACCAGCATGGCCCACAAATGCCAGCACGGTCATTTTTCAATCTTCTTGGGAAGCCAGGATCTTCTGCCCTATGGTACCTATGTCTTCAGGTCAAGGCAGGGAGCCAGAGGTGAACTGTTTAGTTAGCCCGGGCTTGAAGTTGTTTGTGCTGTTCTTGGTGTGCCACAGCCTTTAGGGTGCCGCCAGCGCTCTCCATGCACAGCCTCTGCTGGCGGAATCAGCAGCGCTGTAGCCTGGGGCCGAGTCAGGAAATGCACCCTCTTATATTAGCCCTTGCAGTTTTGCGACTCCAAATTTCTCAGCAATTTCTGACTAGTCATGACTGGGAACCGTATCAGCCACAGGAAGTTCTTGTTGACCTGCCCAGACAAAAGTGTCGCCTCCTGACTCCCAAAGTGCCTCTGAACACAAGGCAGGGAAACATGGGCAGTATTCTGAAGTTCTTTCTTGTAACTTTGGTTTTGCTTATGGAGTCACTCGAAGTCTCCTAAGCTTGGTTTTGCCATTTGTACTTAAATGATCGGTTTGTTCTTCATGTCTCACAAAAGAGCTTTCATCCAAAGACAGAGAAAAGAGAGAAAGAGATGGAAGGAAGGAAGGGAGAAGGAAGGGAGGGAGGGAAAGAAAGAAGGAAGGAGGGAGGGAGGGAGGGAGGGATGGGGGAGGGAGAAAATAAATAAAAGAAATCGAACTTAAAACAAAGAAATGATGAAACCCCATAGTACTTGTTTGCAGAAACTGACCCAGCTTTCCCTGCAGCTTCCTGACAGTGTAGACTTGATTGGAAAAGGAACAGAGACTGGCTGGTCTAGAAGCCTCATACTAAGAAGGGTTAGTGGAGACCTTACAACACTTGCTGGGAGCAGCTTGGGCATATAGAAGGGTGTTGGTGTTAGCTCTAGGTCACTTCCCAGGAGGGTCGTACTGTCCACTGTCTGAATCGCAGCCACATCCCTGAGGTAGCTTGTCTTGTTTAGCTGTTTTTCTTTCGCCAACACACAGGTTCCGATGAGGAAAGACGAGTGCATCAAAAGGCTCTGAGCAAACTTAAGCCTAACGCATCTATGGACCCAACATCTGTGAGAGATCTGGCAGGGGAGGAAGGGGCACCCAGCATTTCCGGGAAGTTCAAGGTCACCGGTGTGCTGGCTGTGGGCAAAGAAGTCAGTCTGGCCTTGATACTCAAAAACCTGACTAGAGATAGGAAGACAGTGACAGTGAACATGACGGCCTGGACCATCGTCTACAACGGCACCCTTGTCCACGAAGTATGGAAGGACTCTGCCACAATATCCTTGGATCCCGAGGAAGGTAACTAACTCAGCCTCTCGTTGGTGGGACTCAGTAACTCTAAGGGGCTGATAACTGAAAGTTCCCTGCTGGGCTCAGGGTGAGTCAAGGTGACTATGGGAAGAATAGTGAATGGCCTCCATGGGTAAGCCGTAGTTCTAATGGTCTGGAAGTTGCTAATCCTGTGAGCAAAGCCAGGCATTGTGGTGTTAACTGCATATTTATTACACCCTCGAAAAGGAAGAAGAGAGGCTTTGGTAGTTCATAGCCACAGAACAATGTCCTGTGCAGGTGTGGGCTACCCTGCACAATTTCCACAGTGAGTGTAACCTTATCTGACCTTCTAAACGGGGTGGATTTCAAGACCTGTGTTACAGAGGCTGCCGTAAGGCTTCAGAGACTTGGGACTTGCTTGTGCCATAGTGATTATGGGCCAATGATGAGATCTTGGTCCTTGGTTTCCTGATGTTAAACCCAATGCCACCTCCCGTTGGCTGGGTCTTGTTGCTACCCTGATTTCGTCCCCCAGTCCCCTTGTCGGTCGGCCTTGGGTGGCCTGTGATAGACCCCAGGCTCTTAACTCCTTGCCCCGTGTTGCCTGTAGCTTCCAAGGTCTGAGTGTAGTTTCTTGACTCCCGATGACAGTGACAGGTTTTCTTGGAGATCTGAGCATTTGGGAGGTTCATTTTTGCTCCAGGGCAGCACAGATGGGATGGGAACAAGGTGGAGCAGAGGGAGGTTGATTCTGTGGGATTAGAACACAGGTGTGCCCACACTGGCAAAATCCTTGAGCTGTTATGGAAAGTTTAGGCTGACAAAGCAGATTGACAAGGGTGGGGTTGCTATTTGCTTCACATCAGGAATTAATAGAAACTGATTAATTATACAGCCTCTCTTGAAAGAACTCCAAGAGAAATTGATCTATGTTACCTCCACTGAAAGGCAGCATCCCTTCACAGTTCGTCTCCCAGCAGAAATTTCAATATCAGAAGAAACTGTTGCTATTATTTACCTCTGATGCTTAAAAAAGGAGACTTTTTGTTTTGGTGCAGGGAGACCTAGGGATGGGACTCGGGGTCTCCTGAATGCTAGACAAAATCTCTACCAAAGATACAGTCTCTAGCCAAGGAGGACCTGTTTCTGTAGGCCAGAAATATTCTATATTCAGGAAAAAAATATTTTAATCCTCTGGAAAAGACAGCAGAGTGGAACGGAAGCAGGGAGGAGGCAGGTGAGGTGTCCTGGAATCCCGATGCGCAGGTTCTTTCTGGATAAGTCTCCTTCCCTTCCTGAGCCTCAGAGTTGGACCACTGAGAAGGCTGGGTCAACTGATCCAGGGATACCTTCTCCAGCTCTAACCAGCTCCCTTAGGAGTACAAGCAGAAGGAGCTCTCTCCTGGTTAGCTAGCTGCCTTACCCCCCAGGCCACCAAGAGCAACTGTGGGAAGGAGGTCAGTGCCCAGACCATCTGAAGAAGGAGAAATTCCCACGACCTGCAGTGTTGGAAGAGTGGGGTGAAAGCGTGCCTCACTGGTAGGGTGTGAGCTTAGCATGCACAAGGCCTTGGGTCCTGTCCCCAGCGCCACAGAGAGGGTCTTTGAGCCCAGAGAGAAGCCAGAAGAGGAAGTTCCATTGAGGGGAAAATCTACAAGTCCAAGTGTGCTGGAAACATCCCTGATTTATATGTAGAGTGATAAGAAAGTGTGACGTGTTTTTTTGGCACAGTTGGGGCAGGGACAAGTTGAGGGTCTGAACTTCATCCCTAAGGCAGCAAGAAGCCATGGAAGGTTGTTTTTGTTGGGAAGCACTAGAGGAGTGAGATGATTTAGGAAACATGGCGCAGTCTTTAAAGCTGTGCCTTCCGAGTGTGTGGACAGCTTTGAAGAGGGGGCGCCCAGACAGGAAGGAAGTCGGCGACACTGTCCCACTAGAGCCGCAGCTTATTAGACGACTGGGGGAACTGAGACATGTATGTGCCAGTGCCTGGGCCTCCCTTCCTAGTCACTGCTGTCACCCTTATTGCTGCTGCCATTGGGCAATAGCTCAGCACCCCTGTTCTTCCCCGTCCCTTCAAAGGAAACATCCTCTGGCATTTCCCAGGTCTGGGAGGGGCAGCTGTCCCTCAGCCTTCAAAGTCCCCCCTTTTCGGAGTCTGCTTGTTGGCTTGCATCCTGGCACCTCCTCGGTCCCTATTCTTGAACACACACACACACACACACACACACACACACAGCTAAAAATCCAAACCCAAACCAACAAAAACACATACACAAACCCCACAAGGCCTGAGCCATAAAGACTTTGAAAGCAAATAGGCTACATACAGACCCTCCTGCCAGCTCAGTCCACCACCCACCACCAACTCAGTTCTAAGGACAAGCTCAGAGCTCATCTTCACCCTCAGTCCACGCACTCCCCGCTCCTCCTTTCAGAAATACAGCATCCTGTGAAGATTGCATATTCTCAGTACGAGAGATACTTGAAGGCAGACAACATGATCCGGATCACAGCCGTATGCAAGGTGACAGATGAGGCTGAGGTGGTGGTGGAGAGGGATGTCATCCTAGACAACCCCACCCTGACCCTGGAGGTAAGAGTATGGGGAGGGGTGCCTCCCCCAGACAGCCCTGTCCTAGGAACACCATTAGACACCAGGAAGCAAGCAGAAAAGGCTCAGGCCACCCTTCACCTACTGTACTGTATATAGTGTTTGTTTCTTCCTGTACAATCCCACTGCCAGTTTCCCAAATGCTCATTGTATAGGATCCAGGTAACTGTGTCAGCCCTGGTCCCATTTCTTCTAAGTTGCCCATAGCTCCTAGGGTCCCTGGTGTCAAGACAGGGGACCCGGGGTGTCCACTCTGATGCAGGCCCCCATTTCCCTGTGCAGCTAACCTTTTGCTGTCCTGTTTGGTCCAGCTGTGCTTCAGGACAGCGGTGGTCCCACCTCAGGGGCTGGACAGTCATTGGGGGGCAGTGGTTCCAACCTTGACCTTCTATCTGGGCTCCACTATTTACCAGCATGGAAGGAGAGCAAGTCCTTTCGCCGAGTCGGCTGTTCCAACTCTGTCAGAGGGAGGAGAAGACACTCCCCTTGCAGGGTGTCACTTCCTCAGGGTGGGCTCTCTTGACAGGTCTTCACAGTCAGGCCTGGTCACCAATGACACACCCTCAGAACATTCTAGACATTTGTCCCAGCTAAAAGCATACCATTGTGTAACAGTTGGTTCCCTTGTCTGATAATCAATGCCGGGAGAGCAGGTGTTACTGCAGTTCTGGGGTCATCTCACCACATAACCGTCACAAAACGGAAGCAGCGCCCAACAGGGGCCACAGCTGCAGCAGAACTGGGCCCTGCCATTCCTCCCTTCCAGAGGGAAGCTGTGGTCAGTCCCTGCATGACCCCTGCATGGTGCGGCCTCTCTTGCTTCACAAGGCATTTCCAAGAAGCTCTCCCCGTTCATCTGCCCATGTGATGGACAGCTGAGTGTTGTCTCCAACTCCCTAAGCTGGGCAACAATGCTGGGCAGTGACCAGCTCAGCTATAAAAACATTTTGCCCCAAAACGATAAGCATTTAAATTAAGTCAGTTTTCCCCATTTCACTCCCTAATCCTCAAACATCCGTAGAGTCATCTTTTATTCATATATCATATTCAGTTTTGCTCGACATTTTTTAGATTTCCATATGATGTCTAATTTATCTTTAAAGATAACTATAACATCTTTACCACTTCATGCAGTCAAGAAGTAGGCCATATCGAGTTTCCTTGGGTCTTTTTATAAGATACACCCAAGTTTCCTTCTCTCAGACACATCTTCCCCTATTGTGAGCTTCTAGGAACCATGGACATTTTGTCCACTAAATAAGTCAATGTGTGGTTCACTCAGAGCAGTATCAGAGTTTTAAACTCATAAAAGAAATCTAGTCTATAAAAAAGATAATATTCTGGGTAAATTCTATTGTCTCATCTTACACTGATTGGTAATTAACATGGGTTAACATGGAACCTTAGAGCATGGGATCAGAAAGAAAATCTGAATATTTTTCCAAAGGGGTGAGAACCTTCAAACTCATGGCTAGTGTTCCATATCCAGTCTGCTGGATGCATTTATAGAGCTGGGTTAATACATAACCATGAAGATGAAGAAACAGGTACTTGAAAATATAAATGAGTGCATTTATAGACAACAATAAACAACAATAAAGATAAATAAATATACAGATGTATAAATTTAACAGCAATAAGTACTTTTTAGGTAGCATTATCATACACCAATAGCATAAAACTATGCTTTTCTTTTCAAATTATTTCATATGCCTTGAGTTCCAAGAGAGAAATTACAGTAATCGTGGTGTTTAATATGTTTCACCTACTCACAATGTATTATTATATGTTACAGTGTCTGTCAAAAAATAGCCTAGGCTTTGGGACCATGAAAGCCCTTCTTTTTCCCAGTGCGTGAGTTTCCCAAGCTATCAAATGAGTTTGAACTTGGCCTTTGACACTATACAGTGGCAGCCATGAGCACTAATGACAAGGGGAAACAAAACAAAATAAACAAAACAAAATTCACAAACCCAGCAGTCTCCATCGGCTCTCAAAAGAAGAAAAGAGAGCCGGTGTGTGCTTCTGCCGGTCACACAATTTCAACATCCATTTCCAGAACACTCTCTTCCTTTTTCCATGATAACATTTGTTCCTAGCTAGAAGGGGAGAGATAAGTAATTATCCCTCTTGGCTGGCTATATCTGCCCAGATTCAAGGCTGATGCTTATCGGATAAATGACAGCCTCCACCTTTTGAGGTGAATAAGTAGTTTGTGTTGCTTATATGACCCCAAATCGTGCCGTCATCCCCTGTGACTCCAGCCTGGTCATTGTTGGAGCCCTGCCAAGACCACAATGTGGCACATAGGAATTGTCTGGGCTCCCAAAGCTGAGAAGGAAATTGGCAGCCTGGGTGTCACCACAGAAAAATGGCCTGTTTGCCCCAATTCTTGTGATCAAGCACACAAGGGACCGTGGCTGTGAGCCTGTACCTGAGCCACCTCAGGAGTCTTCGGTCTATCCTCAGTACCTGTGGCATCGCCCAGGAATGGCTTTAAGGGTTAAAAAAAATAAAAAATAAAAAGAAACAACCAATAAAGGGGCTGGAGAGATGGCAGTTAAAAGATACTGTTCTTACCATGTTTGGTTCCCAGTATGATGTCAGGTGCTCACAATGGCCTTTAACTCTAGCTCTGGGGATCTGAGGTCCTTTTCTAGCCTCCTGAAAGGCCAGAAACACACAAACACACACACACACACACACACACTAAAAGTAAATAAAATAATTTTTTTTTCTTAAGGAAAAAAAAACCCCAGAGGTTCAAGAACAGAACAGTAACTGTCAGTGGGCTGTCTTCAGAAGCAGGAGCTGCCCATTCAGGATGAACTGAGCTGGGTTGTGAATTTGTCTCATCATTGCTTCCAGTCACAGAGGGCGGCACAGGTCTCCCTCTGGGTCTGTTTCCCATACACAGTGTAGGGATAATAGTAATGTCTTGGCGCCCCACATGGGGGTTAGGAGATCACCTGACACTTGGGGCTGAATGAAACGGCCTTCCCTCCTACATCCTAGGCGATATTTCTCTCTCACCCCATCATCACACCCAGCTCTCACAGGGTAGCAGGCGGGGGCCACACACTAGCATGCTGACTCAGGGACCCTCCCTGCAGGTGCTGGAGCAGGCTCAGGTGCGGAAGCCTCTGAATGTGCAGATGCTTTTCTCCAACCCCCTGGATGAGCCAGTGAAGAACTGTGTGCTGATGGTGGAGGGCAGCGGCCTGCTACGTGGCAACCTCAAAATCGAGTAAGTTCCCAGGCCTAAGTAGCTTTGTGGGGATGGCCAGGAGTGGGACAGGAAGGCCTGCCGTGTGCCTTTAGAAAGGACAGGCAGAGCACCTTCTGGCCTCCAGTCTTCCTTCTTTGTGGGGCCTGGTACCCAAGGATCTGCATTTGCATTTGGTTTGGAGTTCATCAAACCAAATGCAAACATCAAAGTCCTGATTGCCAGTGCTAAAATCTGATCTTCACGGCTTAGCGTATTTGGGAGACACTAAGACTCCCTGCCCCCTCCCCAACTGGATGTCACAGACCTGAAGGGACCCAGGTCATCAGAGAGGCAGCTAGAGGGAGGTGAAGAAGCAGCAGCTTTGCCGGACACCACGAGAACAGAACTTGGAGTCCTATATGGCCCGTGCAGTCCGAGCCCTCTGGATCTCACGTCAACACTAACCTGTGTCCTTCCCCATCAGTGTGCCAGCCCTGCGCCCCAAGGAGAAGTCTCGGATCCGATTTGAGATTCTCCCCACCCGGAGTGGCATCAAGCAACTGGTCGCCGACTTTTCCTGCGACAGATTCCCTGCCATCAAAGCCATGCTGTCCATTGAGGTGGCCGAGTGAAGGACCCAGCGGCACTCCCACAAACTTGGGTAACACAGACCAGACAGGGCTCTCCTGGGGAGTGAAACTATACTGTCCAGCTTGAGAAGACTTCTGTGTCCCCATGGCTGCCAGACGTGGACTTCTAGCAAGCTCCTACCAAACCCCCTTTATCTCAAGCTAGGCCAGGTCCACCCTGGTCTAGGACTTGATCATTTTTTTGCACATTTCCCCAATTGCTTCCCATGGAGATGTCTATTCTGTGAGCCCTTGAACCCTGTTGATCTCACACACCCATCAATGCTGCGGACAGAGCAGCACCTACCCTAGGAACTCAACATATATTGGAAAGAAGCCAGCCCGGACTGTTTGCTGATCCCCGGCCTGCAGTTGGGATAGCTGTCTCTCCCTCAGACTCCATGGAATACAAGGAGTAGTTTATCACATACCACAGCACTCACATCCTTACAGTCAAAATAAATGTTAAGCAAGTGCAATCATACAATGCCGATTCCATCCTTACAGTCAAAATAAATGTTAAACAAGTGCAATCATACAATGCCAATTCCATCCTTACAGTCAAAATAAATGTTAAGTGAGTGCAATCATACAATGCCAATTCCATCAGACTTCTTTACCTTGGGTGGTGAAGGAGGAGGAGGGGCTGAGGTCACCTCATCTAGAGAAGGGCCCGGACGAGGTGGCCTTGTCTGCTGTGTATCGGTGTCCATAGGGAATGTGTTGGTCTTGGTGACTTCAAGAGCAAAAACAGAAAAACACTGCAAGCCAATTCAAACTTCCTAATATAATGTCCAAATTATATGAGGTTGCCTTGGAAGGGAGGTCCTCATCATGGCGGGCTCTAACCTACTGTGTGTGCTTAGAAAACTCCTATAGGACCTTTGGGCATGCATCAGAGAGAGAAAGGACTTCCAAGTAAGCACTTTCAGTAAACTTCAGGTAGAGCAGGCTCTGCTCACCCTGGGCTCTTCCCTGCTGCATTAGTCTGCTTCCTCTTGCTCTAGCAAAATGCCTGAGGCTGGACAATACCCAAACAAGAGGGCAAGAAGAAAAAGTCACATAGTAAGAAAGGAAGTCAGATAGTGGGGCCAGGCCAGTCCCTCTGTGTTGTAGCAATCCACTTTCATAACTCAGGGTCTCCTAAGAACTGCTTATCCCTCCTGAAAGCAGCACCCCTAACGGCTGCCCAGTAGCCCTTTCCCAAAGCTCTGCCTCACCTCTTAACATAGCCACACTGAGGACTGGGTGTCTGGTTCATGAGCCTTCAGTAAAACCTGCATCAGAACTATAGCACTCCCCTGGGGCTAGCCTGCGGTCAGGGTTGTCAGCAAGTCAGATCATACAAACTCAGATGACACCTCAGCATTTGCCCATTGACATGACCCCCAGCAACTAAGCACATGCCTGCATTCCCAGCTCTAGGGAAGTTGTGACGGGGATCATGAGTTCAAAGCCAGCCAGGGCTATATAGTAAGACCCTATCTCAAACAACAGAAATAATCCCAAGCAGACCCCATAGTTCTCCCATCATTGTTCTGGCTAATCCCATTCAGGCCATTCTGTTTTATTTTTCCAAATTTCAAGAACCAGTCCATTCTAAACAGAAACTGCCACTTCACATCTGGTTCAAAGCCTGCTCCCTTTACAGTGAGCATGGGCTCCCCCTCTCCCAACCTTGCGAAGGAGAAGCCATCCTCACCTTCCTCCTTTTCCTTCTTGTTATTTGATCTTGAAGAGTTATAGCAGGGAAGAAGTCATAAAAACACGACAAAAGTCCACTTTTGCTGGCACTGATACCACGTGGCCATGAACCTCCTTTGTGAGCTGGTGTTGAAGTGCAGACTTTGTGCAGTGCATGCTGCCTGGCATAGGCAGTGTGGCTTTGGTCCGAGAGGTGCACCCGCTGTCTCTGACGTCCCCAGAAGAGTACAGAAGTGCTTTCCTGAGGGCGTCAGTCCAGGTCCACTGTCCAGGAGGTTCACATCCCCTGCCCTACCAGTGAGGAAACATCAACAAGCGTGCTGTGCTCAGCCACACTGTCCTCGTCCCACTGATTCAGCTGCTCCCACACCCTGATTCCCTTGGGGAAGGCCAGCAACAGAATCTGTATCCACACTTGCTCCCCAAGCCAAGCTGTCCCCAGGACTTCCACCTGGCCATGACTCTGGTGGCTTAGGGCAGTGGAGCCCTAAGTCTCTGCTGCAGAGCAGGTCTTCAGCAGCGGAGGATAGGTTTGTATCTCTATCTGCAAACTCTGTCTCATTCTCTCCAGTGACTCCTGGGGCCTGCCCTTCACCTGGAGTTAGGGACAGGGATATTCATTCCACCTTAGAGACTGTGCCTCAGCCCCAGCGATAAAAAAAATCCAGAGATTTTCATTACCACCCACCCACAGGAGGCTTGTCTAGACTGACTCCTCAAGTGCCAGGTGATCTGTGTTTTCCAATTACACTTTAAGCCAGACTCTGTACTGTACAGGGGCCAGAGACATCAAAACCAGCACCAGTATGATGATTGGCTTCCCACCCTCAAGGTGGGACATAGCATTTAAAAAAAAAATCTGTGCCAGGTGTCTATCCAACTCAAGCACAGGTGTCTTAAGAAATGAATATAAAACTTCTTGCCCTATTTGGGTTCTGAATGATTTTAGGAACAAAATAGGGCTGGAGAGATGTCCCTGTGGCCAGGAGTAATTGCTGCTCTTCTACCTGGGTTTGATTTCCAGCCACTGCATACTAGCTCACAATCATCTGCAACTCCAGTTCCAGGGGATCCACCGCCCCCTTCAGGCCTCCACAGGTACCAGGCACACATGTGGTTCACAGACAGACACACAGAAAACATCCATATACATAAGATAAAAATTTTAGAGAAAATAGTACGGCAGTTGACATTTGAAATTATACATTTTTATGTCTGCTCACATCCCACTGGCTAGAACTTAGTGACGTGGTCACAGTTAACTACCAGGTCAGCTGGGAAGTGTGGCCGTTAGCTAGACGGACTTTCACTAAGGTAATACATACAGTTTCTATCACAATAGCAAAAAAAGGTAACCACTAGCTGCCATGACTCTATCCCCCAACACATGGGCAATGCGGACAAGGACGTGCAGGAAACCCAGAGAAGCCAAGAACACCAAAAGAAAATGGAACCCTTCCTATCTATTTGTTCTTTCCAAATTACCCACCAGATAAGTCCCCATCCCCTGACCCTGCATGGGGCAAAGAGAAGCTTCAAACTTGCATTGGAGGAATTATCCCTTGTAAAGAAGAGGCCTTTCTCCAGGACAGACTGCTTCCTTAATCCTCTCTGCTCTTTCCCACCATACAGGGCTAGAGTTCGTAGTCCCAAGCCACTGTGTCCATGTCTGCAACGTCCTGGAGATGCCCTGTGGTCTCCCTGTGCAACACTGTTTGATTAGCTTCATGCTGACTTTGTCCCACTGTATGATAGTTTCCCCTGTCTCGGTCCCATTTCCCCCCTGGAAATAATATAGAAGATGCTATACTTCTTAATAAACTTGCTTGACATAAGACAAAGCTTATGCAAGACCTCCCGGTCCCAAGCTTTGTATCTTCTCTAACTTCTATCCTCTTTACCTTCTCCCTCCTGGTCCTCTCTCTCAGAACCCTGTCACTGAAGAAGAACCTGCTGGGCCGGGTCATTTATAGCCAATCTATAACAGATTATCTTTCTTTCTAACAAAATTTCAATATTTGAACACATGCAGACACATTAAAGTATTTCATGCAAGAATGTTAACATTAAAACGGCTTAACTATGTGAAAATATAAGAGGATTTGCTGTTGTTTGAAAGTAGACCATTCCATTCTCCGACTCCTCCCAGAGGATATATTGGAGCATGTTCTTCCCAATATGTTATAGTCCTTAGAAATAGGAGTGAGACACCTCCTAGTGGATAATTACATACATCTGTAAATCTGATGACCTATGCTTCAGCTTGAATTCTGTGGGGCAGAGGGTTTAACTCTAAAGAAGGATTTGGGTATTTTTTTTTTAATGTGACAACAGCACATTTCATCCTGCATGATGTGACCTTCTGGTATCACCAGGCCATAAAATTACAAGACTTCTGTGAATGACAGTGGTAAGTCAGTCCCTGCTTACAGTCAGATTCTGGGGCTTCAGCAGCAACACTTCGTGCTTTCTACAAGCTTGTGGTCATGCCGATTGGGAAGCTGTCTTGAGGGTGGTAGGAGAGAGGTAGGAAACAGATGACACTGTGAGTACTTAAACAACCACAAACCACAAACCCAAATACTGGTTAGTGCTGGGGAACGGCCGGGAAGGGGGTGTGATGGTTACGTTTCACTGTAACTTCACAGTGTTTGGACCACCTAAGAGACACACCACACCTCTGAGCATGTCTGTGAGGGCCTTTCCAGAGAGGTTTAACTGAAGGGTCAAGACTCACCCTGAGTGCGGGCAGCCACAAGCTATGGGCTGGGATCCCGGACTAAAGAAAAGGAAAGCCGCACAGAGCACGCCGCACACCTCTGTAGAGAGATGAGATGTTCCTGATGAGGGACACACAGGGCCAGCTGTCCCACATCCCTGCCATTACAGCCAGAGCTGCTCTTGCTGCCTTTTCTTCCCTCCCCAGCCATGATAGACTGTACCCTCAAACCGTAAGCTAAAACAAACTCATTTGTTAATGCACTACAAGAACAGTAACTGATATTTAGTGGAAGTTCAGCACTACAAAGAAATGGGGACAGCAGAGGCCTGGCTTATGACGTTTCAGAGAAGAGCGAGGACTCTCCTGGGAACTGGCTAGGGACCATCCATGCTACACTCTCACAAAGGCTCTGGCTGCGTTCTGCCCATGTCTGGAAAATTTGAGTGAGGATAAATTCAAAAGCGATAAGCCGAGTTGTCTGGGGAGGAAAATGCATGGCAGAGCTTTCTGCAGGCTGTGAAATGGTTGTTGCGTATTGCTCTTAGATCCCTATGCAGGGAGTACAGATAAATGGAATATATGCATTTGGTGAGAAAGAGTGTGAGCTTAAGGCTGCAGACGTGTAGGACATAGAAAGCAACCGTAATTGTTAAAGGAATGGATATCATTAAAGAGAAACCTTGACCATCCCTCCAGCCTGAGTATATCTCAGCTGAAGAGTTAGAGAACTCCAGACCCCCACCCCGACCACACACATTTCACCACTCCACCTACACCCCTGCTGGAGAGGGTAGAGGGCTTGGCACTCATTGCCCCAGTACACACTTCTGCCACTTTATGTAAAGTCCAGCTGGGAAGCCAGGGGATGTGGCTCCTTCATCACACCTTGTGTACAATTCTGCCCCTCTGTTCATCCTGGCTGATGAGGTTAGAGGATTCAGAGCCCACTGTCCCTACAGTATGCTCCGGTACCCCACATGCTCCAGTTGATGGGGTGAGAAGAGTGAGTGTACCCCTTTACCCTGGTGCACACTAGTACAGCACCAAGTGCATCCAGGCTGGTGAGGTTTGAGGAGGTTTGATTCCCTCTGCTCCTAGCACACCCCAATGGGGTAAGTCAGAGGACATGCAACTTATCTGTCCCCAGTGCACATTCCCTGTGCTCTGTGTACTCCAGGCTCAAGAACTCGGAGGACCCGTGACGTCATCCCACCATGCAGTCTCCCCCACCATCCTGGGTGCACTCTGGCTTGTGAGGTTAGAGGCTATATGGAGCACCTCCTTCTAACACACAGAAAGAGGTCAGTGGTTCTCCCACCCTTGGCCATGATCACCTCAGCTACCTCTTTGATCTTCAAGCAACAGGAACTGAATCAAGATCTAGCAAGCCAGGGAAACACCAAGTACCAAGCCGAACACTCATTCAACGTAGGTGTGCCAGAAAGACTTAATCGGCAAACTAATGCACCGAGACAGACAAGTCTCAGTGCAAAACACAAGTCACATGAAAAGCAACCAAGACAGGGTGTCCCCTGAGAACAATTTTTTCTAGCCCCAAAGTATTGCTCCCCAATAGAGTGACTTAGATGAAATTCCAGACAAAGAATCCGAAAGAACTAATACAAACATGTTCAAAGAATTCATAAAGGACATGAATAAACTTGTGGAAGATTTGAAAATGATATGAATAATCTCCTGAAGGGAATCCAGGGAACACAAACAGCTGAATTAAATAAGGGAATCAATTCAGTATGTGAAAATAGAACTCGACAGAGACAGAAATACTGAAGAAAAACCAAGCTGAAATGAAACCGGAAAGGAGATTCTCTAAGTCAAAAAAGCAGCTCAGGGGAGAACCTCGGGGCAGAATATCAAGGCCCGGAGACAGTGCAGAGGAATTAGATTGTACAGTCAAATTCAGTGGCAAACACTTTAAAGTATGAATGGAATATACAAGATCTTTGCAACAGCATGGAGAGGCCATATCTGCAAATTATAGGCAAAGGAGAAAAATATCTGATGGTAAAGTCAATATGTGGAAAGAAATGTTCATCTAGGTATGAGAACACCAAATAGACAGAACTAGGAAAAGGACTCCCAGCGTAATATTATAGTTTAAAAAAGGAAGGAAAGGCCGGGCGATGGTGGCACACGCCTTTAATCCCAGCACTCGGGAGGCAGAGCCAGGCGGATCTCTGTGAGTTCGAGGCCAGCCTGGACTACCAAGTGAGTTCCAGGAAAGGCGCAAAGCTACACAGAGAAACCCTGTCTCAAAAGACCAAAAAAAAAAAAAAAAAAAAAAAAAGGAAGGAAAGAGACCTAAATATGCAGAACAAAGGAAATATATTAAAGCGGCAGGAGGTGGGCCAAGTCATGTACATAGGAAGTCCCGTGAAAATAAAAGCAACTTTCTCAGTGGAAACTCTAAAAGTAAACAGGACTTAAAAAGTTGGATGTCAAGATGGGCGGTGGTGGCGGCGCACGCCTTTAATCCCAGCACTCAGGAGGCAGAGGCAGGTGGATCTCTGTGAGTTCGAGGCCAGTCTGGGCTACAGAGTGAGTTCCAGGAAAGGCGCCAAAGCTACACAGAGAAACCCTGTCTCAAAAAAAAAAAAAAAAAAAGCCGGGCGGTGGTGGCGCACGCCTTTAATCCCAGCACTCGGGAGGCAGAGCCAGGCGGATCTCTGTGAGTTCGAGGCCAGCCTGGACTACCAAGTGAGTTCCAGGAAAGGCGCAAAGCTACACAGAGAAACCCTGTCTCGAAAAACCAAAAAAAAAAAAAAAAAAAAAAAAAAAAAAAGGACAACAGCTGCAAACCCATGTTACTGTATCCATCAAAGCTGTCAGAATTGAAGAGCAAGAAACACTTTACAGACAAAAGCAGCGTAAAGCAGTCTATGACCAAGCCTGCACTGGGAGGATGTTGGGATAAATACTACAGATGGAAGAGGGCGATAAACTCATCTAAGAGGCTACAGGAAATGAAAAAAAGATGGCTGGACAGTTATTAAACAAATAAGGACTAAGAAAACAGTACACACTATAAAATCAAAACTGAGAGGAATTAATGCACCTTTCAGTAAGAACCCTGAATAGTGAATGGACTCAGTTCTTCATTCAAAAGATATAAACCAGCAGATTGGATCAGAAAACAGAATCCAGGGGCTGGTAAGATGGCTCAGTGGGTAAAGACACTTGCTGCCAAGGCTGGGGATGTGAGTTCAAATCCCGAGACTCCCGTGGTGAAGGAAAAAGCTGACTCCCACAAGTTGCCCTCTGACCTCCTTGCATGTATCATGGTGTATGCACACATGTATACATGTTCTCTAAATGAATAAATACAATGTAATTTAAAAAAGAAAACAGGATCCTATGACTACTACCTTAAAGAAACACTCTTCACCATCAAAACCAGACACATGTCCACAAGACTGGCTGGCATACATAGTGCCTGAAGGTGCTATGCGAACTTCTGGAGGAGAAAATGCATCAGCAGCCTTCCCTAGCTCTGGTCCATGCATGCTAAAATGCTGATCTACCAGATAGTAGTGCAGTAGTGGCATTACTGTTTGGGGAAAACAAACCACTTTCTGATTGAAGTCTGTAGGTGGGAAATCACACCTGATAAGGTAAACCGACTCAAAACTCTGTGGCTGCATTGTCCAGATCCTGAAGTTTAGACTCTATTCCTGGAGACACCATACACTTCGGACACATGACTTAGAGGAATAAAGTTAGAACCGACCCCAAAGCCCTAAGGATTAGCTGCCACAGTATCGGAAAGTGCTACACACAATACCAAGGAGAAAAGTAATCAATAGTTCTACACAGCTGCAAAGCCTATGAACCACAATAATGACCGGCCAGGGAAGATATCCCCAATGGTGTGACGGTAGCGCCTTTCTCTTGGAGGTAACCAACAGATGTCTAATAGGACTAGACGCCCTCTCAACAGGAGGGAATCCATGCCTGGCATAAACCTAGCCAACTACCCAAGGCTGGAGAAGTCATAGACCCTAGAGGAGAACCTACTACTGTCGTTTTTATAAACCAATGTGGTTTCTAACTATGTTCTAAATATACTCACAGGAAAATACAGCTGTCACCTCTTATCAAAGAAGCCTCTTCTTTTTTTTTTAAGCTTGAGGGCATTTCAGCTAGAATTTAAATGAAACAAACAAGACAAGAGAAGCAAGCTACCTGTCTCGACAGCTACCCAGAGGAGAACGGGGGAGATGTGGGAAAAGGCCATGCCATTTGAGTCAGCATGGAAGTCAGGCTCACGGCAGCCGAGCAGGTATGGTGGGGAAGGAAGCTTTAGAGAAAGAGAAGAAAGTCTGAAATGTTGGGGAAGCCCAAGGGTCAGGGAAAGCAGAAGTCATGCGGAGATAGGAAAGGAAAAGTTACACTTTTCTGAGTAATTCGGGTAGGTCGGCAGACTTACAAAGAGGCATGGCTGAGCTCTGTAAGACTGAGCGAGAGGGTGGGAATTTAGGAAAGAAAAGGCACATCATCTCATTAGAGGAAAATTATTCTGCCTATCTCTTTAGCATGGCTTAAGGTGAGCCCACCTTTCTAGGAGTGGCCCCTTGGCCAGGTGACTGACCTGGCCTAAGCGGAACGTTAGGTTTCCACCCAGGCCAAAGTGTCTATTCTCTTGACAAGAGTTCTTTTTTTTTTTAATGGGCCTTTATTTCTTCTCTAACACTCCCCCCTCTCAGGGGGAACCCTAAAATCAGGAACCAGTCAGGCATCAGAACCCCCAAACACCAAAGAAACTTCTTTTTGCAGCAGACAGAGATCATTACAAAGCTCCACAACTGGTCAAATGCAGAGAATAAGGGATTTGGGGGTACCCAGCTCCAACTGAAACATCTACAGTCCAACCCCTACACCCAAGACTCAGGGAGCATTATAGAAGATGAAACAGAAAGACTGTAAGAACCAGAGAACCAGGGTGCCTGCTGCGAAATAATGTCTTCTAGACAGGCTAGAAATGCCACGACATCTCAGCAACTCAATCACCTAAAAGAGACCCGCATAATGACAACATCAGTTGACAAGTCAGCATGGATAGGGAAATTTCCCAAGGCCCTCCCCATAGATGAAGAACTACAGGCAATCAATAATTGCTAAGAGGAGAGAGAATCAGTTTTCTTCAGGGATTAGCCCTGAAATAGATTATCTAACACTAGGGGGTCAGCTCTAAACACATGTACATATGAACAACACTAAAGGGACTCTGGAGAGAGAGAGAGAGAGAGAGAGAGAGAGAGAGAGAGTAAACCGATAATATTTACAGAAGAAGAAGTCACGAATTTGAGAGGGAGTGGGGGGGGCACAGAAGGAGTGGGAAGGTGTCTTGTTACTTTTTATTGCCATCACAAACACCATGACTAAGGCAACTTATAAAATAAAGCATTTAATTGGGCTTACAGTTTCAGAGGTTAGAGTTTATGGTGGTTTAAAATGGCCCCCACAGGCCCATAAGGAATGGCACTATTGGGAGGTATGACCTTGTTGGAGTAGGTGTGGCTTTGTTGGAGGAAGTGTGTCATTGGGAGTAGGCTTTGAGATCTCAAGCTCAAGCCAGGCCTAGTGGCTCACTGTCTCTCCTGCTTCTGCCGATCCAGATGTAGAACTCTCAGCTACCTCTCCAGCACCATGTCTGCCTTGCATGCCACCATGCTTCCTGCCATGATGATAATGGACTAAACATCTGAACTGCAAGCCAGCCCCAGTTAAATGTTTTCCTTTATAAGAGTTGCTGTGGTTTCTCTTCATAGCAATAAAACCCTAACTAAGGCAGAGTCCATGATGGTAGAGCAAAGGTATGGTGACAGGAACAGCTGAGAGCTCACATCTTGATCCCCAAGCAGGAGGCAGAGTAGCACACTAGAAATGAGGCAAGCTTTTGAAACCTCAAATACCAACCCCCAATGGCACACCTCCTCCTACAAGACCACACCTCCTAATCCTTCCCTAACAGTTTCACCAACTGGGGACCAAGCATTCAAACCTATGAGCCTATGGGGGCCATTCTCATTCAAACCACCACATTCCACTCCCTGGCGCCCATAGGCTTGCAGCCATATCATAACGCAAAATGTATTCAGTTGAACTTCAAAAGTCCCCATAGTCTTTCAGTCTCAACACTGTTTAAAATCTAAAGTTCAAAATCTCTTCTGAGACTCAGGCAAACTCTTAACTGTAACACCTTGTAAATTACATACCTTCCAACACACAATGGCACAGAATATACATTACCGTTCCGAAAGGGAGCAGTGAGGGAATAGTGAGGAGACACTGGACCAAAGCAAGAACAAAACCCTAGAGAGCAGCTCCAAATCCTGCAGTTCTCTGTCTGTTGTCAGAGGGCCTGGATGGCTCCACCCTTCCAGCCTTCCTCCCTTCAACATAATCCTCCTGTGGTCTTCTTACACATACAGAGAGACAGACAGACAGACAGAAAGACAGACAGAGACAAAAAGAGAAAGACTCATATACACAAATAAATAGATAAATAAATACAAAACAAAAGAAAGAAAAATTAGGTAAAAATTACAGAAATTGGTAAATTTCTGTCAATAACATTGTTAAATGCAAATGGATCGTCTCATTAATAAAGAGGCACAGATTTCCTGAACAGATTGAAAAAGAAAACTGGATCCAACTTTCTGTTTTCACCAAGAAACACACCTTACTGGTATAGACACCCAGGGCCTAAGAGTCAAAGCATGTAAAATAATCTATCAAGCAAATAGAAACGAAAAAAGAAGAAGCTGCTGTAGCTATTCTGATATCTGATAGAGTAGACGTCAAACAAAATTAGTCAGAAGATGAAGAAGGCCACGACATTATCAATAAAGGGGGGAATTCATCAAGAAAATGTATCCAGGATCAAGGATGATAAGGAGAGGGGACGGCCCACTGTCATATTCATGATAGCCAGCAGAGGGAGAGCCAGGCTAGAATTACCCTGAAGAACCTGACAAGGAGCCAATGCTAGACTCAAAACCAGACTTTAATGGGCAATCAAGAGTGAGACCCACAAGGCCCGAAAGAATAAACTAAAAGCACACTGGCAACTTGTTAAATTGCACACTCAATGCCAACATGGAAGGGCTGGGTGTTGGTGTGGAAGTCAGATGGTACCAAGCACTCCAATTCTCTTGGTGTCCTTCTGTCTGTCACTGCTGCAGGAACAGGCTTTTGTACCCAACAGCCTCGTACCCGTGCTTTAGACTCTCATTCCCTGTCTGTGACTTTAGTTAGAATGCCAAGGACCCAGCACGGCACACAAGCATATGCAATTGGACGCACACACAGCCTCGTCAGATCCTGAAAGGTGCCTTCTCCATGGCAACCAGCAGGACTTCCCAGTGGCTAGCTACCTCAGTGTCACACTCTGGTTGTCTCATGTCATCCTTAGTAACGTTTCCATATACCATTGCCTCTGGCTCTGCATTCACAGGATAAGGCAAAACAAGACAAAATCAATCATAACTAATACATGTTGACCCTGGTTCGATGCTGTGATAGTGTTCATGGTCAACTTGAGAGGATCTAGGATCCCCTTGGAGATGGACCTCTGGGCATGATTGGGGGGGGTGTTACCTTGTGTTAATTGAGGTGGTGGCACTCCCTGACTGAGTTCCAGACAATGAGTGGAGAGAGAGGTGAGCAACAGGGTCTCATCCATTGCTTTCTGCTTCTTGACAATAAATGCAATGTGACCAGCTGTCTTCCGCTCCTGTCATGGTGACTTCCTGGCAACAGTAATGAGACTGTAACATGTGACTGTGGCCAAAATCAATCCTTTCTCCCTTCAATGCTGGGGGGCGGGGATGGGCTTTTTCATTTTGGCTTGAGGTTTTTTTGAGGGTGGGGAGATTTGTTTGTTTGGTTTGGGTTAGGTTTTGTTTTTTTGGTTTTACCAGACAGGGTTTCTCTGTGTAGTCCTAGTTCTGGCTATCCTGAAACTCACTCTGTAGACCAGGCTGGCCTTGAACTCACAGAGATCCCACTTGCCTCTGCCTCCCAAGTGCTGGAATTAAAGGTGGTGGCACCACCACCTGGCTTAGTTTATGCTTTTCACAAGGTCTTGTTATGTAGCCCTGGCTGGCCTAGAACTCATTGTATAGACCAGGCTGGCCTGGAACTCTGTCTCTGACTCCCAAGTCCTGGGATTGAAGACATGTACCACCACGCCTGGCCCTTCATTTGCTTTTGCAACAGAAAAGAACCTAAAACAAATGGTGTGGTGGTTTGAATAGGAATGGCCTCCATAGTCTCATAGACTTGAATGCTTGGTCATTAGGGCATGGAGCTACTTAACAGGGCTTAGGAGGTATGGCTTTGTTGGAGGAAGTGTGTCCCTGGGGGTGGGCTTTGAGGTTCCAGGGGCCCAAGCCAGACCTAGTGGCTCCCTCTTCCTGCTGCCTTAGGATCTGGATACAGAGCTCTCAGTTACCATGTCTATCTGTATGCCACCATGCTTCTCACCATGACAATAATGAACTAAACCTCTGAAACTGTAAGCAAGACCCAATTAAATGCTTTCTTTTACAAGAGTTGCCATGATCATGGTGTCTCTTCCCATCCATAAAACACTGACTAAGACAGATGTGTACATAGGACTGTATTGTCCTATCCCTTACTTTATATATGTTTGAAATTTTCCATAATGAAATATACACATCCATAAAAACACACACTCTGAAGATGGAAATCAGTAATGAAGACCTCTACAATAGAAACACTGTCAAACTTCATCAGGATCAGATTCGCAAAACTCTTGAAATTAACCAAAGTTGTAACAACCTGATAACCAAACAAACAAGCAAAAAAAAAAAATCTTGCTGAATCTCAATAAAAGAACTGAACTTGTGGCTTTATTTCTTGCTCTATTTCTCTTCCCCATTCTCCATGGAAGCCTTAGAACCCAGAAGTCACAGTAGTTACACCCACAGTCAGCAGCCTGTGGCCACTAGAGGAGCCAGATTGTGGAGCGTTACAAAGTTTCCCGGTGGCAGAGTGCTTGCTTACCACAAGCAAGAATTCCTAACACGGCCATAGAAGGGAGCAGGGGTGGAAAGGAAGTTCCCTGCAGGATATTGTTTTGTTTGATCTGGAAACGTCTGTTCCCTGGCCTCACCAGATCTGAGCCAGAGCTCTTTCTGCAGGAACACCCCATGCTCCGGACGTTCGCACAACAGTCATCAGCAATTGTTCAGCATCAGGAGCTGCCTGGGACAGGGATGCCACTTGACTCAAACAAGAGCCTGGTAAAGCTGTAGGATTTCAGAAATCAAATGTCTGAAATCAAAGATCTAACGTAGTCCTGAGAATGGAAATATATCTGTAGCTGTGTCTGTGTCTTTATCTATCTATATATCTTCTATATCATCTATCTATGGCTGTGGCATGTACACGGGAGGGAATATGCACAGAAAACTAACAATCCCCAGTATCTCTCATCTGGCTGGCCTGGACACCCTGCTCAATAGTGTCACATGGTCACATTTTTCTTTGGTCTTTTCCTTTTGTTTCTCTGATGGGATCATCTCAGTGGACTCTCTTCAAGGCCTCGGATTATTTCTTCTGCCATCTGAAATCCAAGCAGACATAAAAGTGAAAGCAGAGCTGTAAAACTGTGAACCTCTTAGCAAAAGATGGAAAGACTTACTATATGTGATGGTTTGAATGAGAAGGGCCCCCATGTGCTCATACATTTGAATACTTGGTCCCCAGTTGGCGGAACTGTTTTTGAAGCATTAGGAGGTGTGGCCTTGTTGGATGAGGTGTGTCACTGGGAGTGAGCTTTGACCTCTCTCTCTCTCTCTCTCTCTCTCTCTCTCTCTCTCTCTCTCTCTCTCTCTCCATACACTTCATGATTATGGATTAGATGGAAACTTTCAGCTACTTCTCCAGTGCCACGTCTGCCTAAGTGCTGCCTTGCTCCCTGCCGTGATGGGTATGAACTAACTCTCTGAAACTGTAAGCAAATCCCCATTAAATGCTTTCTTTTATAAGTGGCCTTCATCATGGTGTCTCTTTACAGTAACAGAACGGCAACTAAGACACTATTCAATAAATGTACGAAAATCTTTGATCACTAGCTGACCACTAAGCCATCTGAGCAGAAGTAAAAATAGCACAGTCAAAAAAGGTATAAATCTGATTAAGTGGAATAGTCAGCTTTTGATAAAAATTATAAAATTCATGTAAATCAGGAAAATACTTACCCTGCTAGGAAATAAAATATTCAGTAAATATGAGTCTAAAGGAGATAGTCAACCTACCAGCACAAGAGCTTTAATCAGATATTATACATATAAGAAAGCATGTCTGAAAAATTAAAGCAAAATACAGGGAGAATGTCTAACCATCTAGAGAATATTAGTATGGAAATACAAATTATAAACAAGAATCAAATAAAAGTTGTAAAGCTGAAAAGTATAGGGCTGGAGAGTTGGTACAGTTGTTAAGAGCACTGGCTCCTCTTTCAGTAGACGTCAGTTCAATTCACAGCATCCACATGACCACTTAAAACTGTAAATCCAGTTCCAGGAGATCCAACTTCCTCTTCTGGCCTCCAAGGCACACAGTAGTACACAGACATGGATGCAGGTAAAATACTCATATACATGAAATTAAAATTAAAACTGAAAAGTATAATGACTTTCCATAAATTTAACTGAAATTTTAAAATTGACTACATGAAAAGAAATTAAAGGGATGCTACTAGGAAAATAAAAAGCCAAAATATCTCTATTTGCTGATGGTAGGATATTATATATAAGAGATCCCCAAAATTCCACTGGAAAGTATCTCCAAATAACCAACAATTTCAGCAAAGTGTCAGGATACATCTATTACAAAAATCAACAGCCTCTGTATGCACCGCCAACAAGCTTGCTGTGAAAGAGGTAATGGGTATACACCCACTTACAATACCCTCAAAGATGGTCAAATACCTGGGAACAAGCCAAACAAAGGAGGTGAAATAAATACCTCTAAAATGAAAACATGCAATCTCTGAAGAGAGAAATTGAGGATAAAGACACTAGAAAATGGAAAGGTTTTCATGGTCATGGATCGATGGAATTAATATTAGGAGATGACCAGTCTATCAAAAGCAGTTTAGATTCAATGCAATCCCAATCATACACAGAAATAGAAGAAAAAAATTCATATAAAACCATAAAGGACCAAGGATGTTCAAACAACCCTGTGGAGGGGGCGAGCAGACAAAGAGAGAAAGCAGTGCTGGAGGGATTAGCATCAGATTTGAAGCTGTGTTACTGAAGTACTGGCACAAAAGCAGAAACACAGACTAACGGGGCGGGGGCGGGGGGGGGGGGACACAAAGACCCGAGCTTTGTAGAAGGCCCAAGGCGCTAGTGCTCACAGACAAGCACCAGGGAAACCAGGAATGTTAAACACACAGGGTTGTCTCCTCAATGGAGGAGGAGATGTATGCCTATTTTCCATCCAGAAGGCTGGGAGTGGATGTAGTTAATAGCTATATTATATGTAGTTAATAGCTATATAATGATGATCTATACTATCTGCATGGCCAGGACACACCTGAATCCCCCAGACAATTATTTTTATGCCAGACTTTTCCTCCCTAGAATTTTATCTTGAAGATTGTTTCTCAATCAATAGAACCTATCTGTCTTAGCTAGGGTTTCTATTGCTATGACAAAACACCATGACCAAAAAGAAGTTGGGGAGGAAAGGGTTTATTAGGCTTACACGTCTGCCTTGCTGTTCATCACTGAAGGAAGTCAGGACAGGAATTCAAACAGGGCAGGATCCTGGAGGCAGGAGCTGATGCAGAGGCCATGGAGGGGTGCTGCTTACTGGCTTGCTTCCCCTAGCTTGCTCAGCCTGACTTCTTATCGAACCCAGGACCACCAGCCCATGGAAGGCACCACCTACCATGGGCTGGGTGCTCCCCCATTGATCACTAATTGAGAAAATGCCTTACACCTGAATCTCATGAAAGAATTTCCTCAACTGAGGCTCCTTCCTCTCTGATGACTCTAGCTTGTATCCAGTTGACACACAAAACCAGACAGTACACCATCCCTGGGGGAGATGTTACATGTACTTTGTAGCATGGTGACCTCTATGATGACCTAGACTACACCAGATCCTCTGCTAGGCCCTTAAGCTATAGAACTCATTCTTATGGAAGAGGACACGTGTACTTTGCAAAAGAGTTTCAATGTAGTCATACCTTAAGCTTTATTGTGATAATTGTCATCAGGAAACTTTTTTCCAAAATTGGACTGTACTTATATATGGATAATTAAGTCATGTTGAACCTGATTTCCTTCTTGCCTCACATGGATCATTACTCTTCCAAACCTGGTGTTTGCAGAGACCCCCACAAAACATGAGTACAAGTAACTACAGTCACCTGGTATTTGACAATGATGGCAAAAGCATACACTGGAAGAAAAAACAGCAGTCTTGAAGATTGGTACATTCATATGATGGAAAACTCTTCAGCTGTAAGACAAACAAACAAACAAATAAAACCAAAATCATAAAATTTGCACGCAAACAGAAAAAATTAGAAAATATTATATTAAGTGAGATGACCCAGACCCATAAAGACAAATGTCACATGTTCTCTCTCATCTGTGGTCCTTAGCTCCAAATCATCAGGTATGAGTACATATCCTGGAGGAACTGCAGAAACCAGGAACAACATAGAAAGAAACCATCGGGGCAGAGGGTAGGAGTGCTAGAGAGGGGCATAGCAGGACATAGGTGAAATGAAGGGGAATGTATTTGTTACTTTTCTATTGCTGTTATTACGTGACACCATGGCAAAGGAGGGCTTATCTGGGCTGATGGTTCCAGAGTAATAAGATTCCACCACCATTATGGTGGGGAAGGAGGGCAGTAGGCAGACATGATAGTTTTAGTAGCAAGCTGAGGAACCATAAACACAAAAACCACAGAGGAAGATTCCATGATCCCTTTCCTCTAGTCTCATCCAGGGCTGTAAAGCCAGCCCGACATGAACAACACTGCCACATTCAGCTGCCAGCTTGGGACAAACCCTGTCCACCCTGAATCACGGTAGCAGCAGCATTTGCTTTTGGTGACTTTCTAAGAGCAGAGAATACCTTAGGCTCTTTTTCACAAGTTGGAAGTTTAACTGAGTGAGCTTCTGCCCTGAGGGCACCGGTCCCTTCCTCCCAATGCAATCAGGCCTCATCTCACTGGCATTAATCTCCTTCACAATTACACAAACATGAAACAAAGAGAGCAAACTGAAAAGTGTGTATTTACACTCTCAAAGCCCACCTCCAGGGACACACCTCCTCCAACAATACCACACTTCCTCCAACCAAGCCACACCTCCTAAACCTCCCAAAATAGTGCCACCAACAGGGAACCAAGTGTTCAAATACATGAGCCTATGGGGGATATTCTCATTCAAATCATCACAAGGAAAATGGGGGGAGTGAGAGGGAGGTCAATATAGAAAGAGAAGGGAGGAGAGATACATAACACTAAGGGTATTTGAGTCATAAAGAATAGCATTCTTTTGTACTTCCTAAAATAACAAAACTCCAGTATTAAGCATGAGAAACTTCTTTTTAAGTTGTTGGTCAGGGGAGTCTAAGAAACTCCCAAAACAACATAGGCTATTACTGTTGCCCTTGTTTGCCCACAAGAAGTTGAAGATAAGTCCCTATTGCTGAAGATGCCGTTCACTTTGGACACAGGACTCAGAGGATGCAAACTGGATTTGACCTGAAAGCCTCCTCCCTAAAGACTAGGTTTCACAGTTACAGAAGGTGCTGCCGGAGCTGCCAAGGAAAGGAAGCCATCAATAGTCCTACCCAGCTGTGACACCTATGAACCACAATGACCACTATGACAAGGTACAACCAGTCTAATTCCTAACTAAATTCTAAATATTCATTCTTAGATCACAGATAAGTGTAGCCTCAACCCTCATCAAAGAAGTTTCTCTTTGCAGTAGATGCAGATCATTCCAGAAGGCTGCAACTGGCAAAATTGCAGAGAACAACTAATCATGGAGTGACCAGCCCCAATTGGTACATTTGCAATACAATCTCAACACCTAAGGCTCAGGGAACATAAAGGAAGAGGAGGCAATGAGATTGTGAGAGCTAGGAGAACAGGAAGTTTGCTGTGAGTTGTGTCTCCAAGAAATGACGGGGAAGCTACACCATGTGACTGCCTAACCAAGACCTAAACAAGTACAACACCAATAAACATGCTAACATAGAAGGAGTAAATATCATGAGGCTCCACCCCTAAGCGAAGAACTACTGGAAACTAACGACTATTGAGAAAGCAAGAATTAGTCTTACCCAGTGTATCAGCTCCTTGATTTGTTATCCATTACCAAGTTGTCATCCCTGGTCTACAATAAATGAATTTAGTAGATTATACACACACACACATACACACACACACACACACTACACTATACATATGTGTGTGTGTGTGTGTGTGTGTGTGTGTGTGTGTGTGTGTGTGTGCGTAACTATAATAATTAAAGAAAAAGAGGCCATGGATTTGAGAAAGAACATGGGGCAGGGACTGAGGAGGAGTTGTGGGAAGGAGAGGTGGATAAATAATGTAACTATATTTTAATTTTTAAAATAAAAATAGACTTCAGAGACTTTACTTTGGGTTTTAGAAGACTAAAGAAAGAATTAGTGGCCTTAGAGAGAGTCAGCTGAGATTATTCAATCAGAGAAACAAAGGGAAAAAATAAGAAAGATGTAACCGTGTGATACCATTGAGAGTATGAACAGATAATTAGAGATAATGAAGATGAGAGAAAGAAATAGTTGGAAAAATATTTGAGGAAATATATATGGAAGTTATCCAAACTTGATTTAAGAAACTAATATATAAGTCCAAGAAACTCGATGGATTCCAGCTAACATAAGCTAAAGGAGATGTATACTTAAACACAGTATTAACCGAACTATTTGAAGATAATGAGATAATTTGGAAGTCAAGAGTAAAATGAACTGCCACATAGAAGAAATTTTCAACTAGACTAAAATCTAACTTCTTGTCATGTTGGCGGATTGACACATGCAAAAATCTATTCTCTCTCTCTCTCTCTCTCTCTCTCTCTCTCTCTCTCTCTCTCTCTCTCTCTTTCTTTTTGAGACAGGATCTTACTATGTAGCCAGAACTGGCCTGAAACTCAGCTATGTAGACCAAGCTGCCCTCAGACTCATAGAGATCCACCTACCTCTGTCTCCTGAGTGTTGGGATTAAAGGTGTGTGCCACCATGCCCAGCTGAGCTATCTATTAAGCATCACAGAAAGCATATCATGGGAAAGGGATGAAGGATTCATTACCAGAAATCTTTAACCAAGTTTTACAGTGTAAGAAATAACTTTACTGACCTCAACTGACCCCAAGGAATAAACAACATTGCAGACAGATATTATCAAGCCATATTAATTATCAAGCTATATCCACATATTGCTTGCAGGATTTATGGTGGATAGTTGTCTCATAAGGTTGTTTCCAAGATGTTGGCTGCTTTCAGCAAATGGTTACACAACACAACACACACACACACACACACACACACACACACACACACACACACACACACCACTCTAGATCAGGGGTGTGGAAGAGAACATAACTTAAGACTAGAGTTATGCATTAGCTTAGGTTGTAAAAGCTGGTTGCCTGGGAAACCCAAGGTCAGTTACATTGCTCTCTTACAGGTAGGTTAAGCTTAAAAGGCACAGTGGGACAGCAGGTCAAATGCATAGTCTTGAATGATCTCAAGGGGTATTAATAACTTTGCTGTGAGGTCTGGGGAAAGGTCAGTCTTTCTGAATGCAAGAGATATTTTCATAAAATTGTATCACTACACGACAGCACCCGCCAGGAGCCATCCCCGGCGGTGGATGGGTCCTGCAGAGGATGTAAGGAGTTGACGGGGTTATGGCAGTGCCAAGCACCGATCTGTAAGTTCAGCTTTGGGGAATGGAGACAGATGGATACAGGGTCTCGCTGGCTGGCCAGCCAAAATGGTGAGCTTCAAGCTCAGTGAGGGACATTGTCTCAAAAAAGAAGGTGGAGGGCAAATGAGGAAAACACCTAATGTCAGCCAGGGGTTCTACTTCCTAGTGCATATGAATGCACATGCAACACACACACACACACACACACACACACACACACACACACACACACATCTTACCAGACTAGAATCTCCATAAGTTTTTATAAAGAATAGATGTTGTCAAGAAAAATATTTCTGGACACAGAATAGCACAGGCACTAAGAACAACAGATAATAAATGGGACCTCATGAAACTAAAAAGCTTCTGCATGGCAAAGGACACCATCATTTGGACAGTGCAGCAGGCTACAGAACAGGAAAATATTTCTGCCAACTATACATACAATGCAGGGTTAATATCCAAAATATATAAAGAACTCAAAAAACTGGACATCAAGAAAACAATTTAAAAATGGGGTACAAACAGAATTCTTGAGGGAATTCAAATGGCTTAGAGGCACTTAAATATTCAACAACCTTAGTCATCAGAGAATTAAAGATCAAACTTGCTTTGAGATTTCATCTTACACCATTCAGAATGGCTAAGACCAATAAAACAATTAACAGCTCATGCTGGCAAGGATGTGGAGTAAGGGGAACAGTCATCCATTGCTGGTGGGAGTGCAAACTTCTACAGCCACTTTGGAAATCAGAGTGGTGGTTCTTCAGAAAGGTGTGAATCAATCCACCTCAAGATCCAGCTATTCCACTCTTGCACGTATACCCAAAGACGCTTCATTCTACCACAGAGACATTTGCTGAACCACATTCATTGCTACCCTATTCAAAATAGCATTGAAAACAATCTAGATGTCTGTCAATGTATGAACAGATAAAGAGAAATGTGGTACATTCACACAATGCAGTATTACTCAGCTGTTAAAAATGAAATTATGAAAAGTAAATGGTTGGCAGGTAAATGTGTAGAACTAAAAATATCATCCTGAGTGAGGTGTTCCAGAACCATAAAGACAAATACGGTATGTATTCACTTCTATGTGGATGGTAGCTGCTAGGTCATTGATAAGCAAGGTACAATCCATATAACCAGAGTTAGGTAGAAAGTCAAGAAGTAGGTGGGAGATATGGATCTCCCTAGGAAGTTGAAATAGAATAGAAAGTTATGGATGGATGAGGGGGTACTGGAACAGGAGGATCAAACAGGGAGAGGAGGGAAGAAGAGGGTGAGGGAGGGAATATGAGGAGGGCCATATAGAAACCTAATATAGTAGAAGCTTCCCAAAATATATACAAACATGAAGGTGATCTAAATGAAATTACCAACTAACGGGGAGAACAGTTCCAACTGGATGTTTTTCGTCACCATCTCTGGAGCTCAAAGAGACTTAAATGGGCCTGAAATTCATAATATCCCTCCATAGGAGGGGAATTGGGCAACTAGTCAGGACCAGAAAAGGATGAGTGAAAAGATATCTGCCTTTCATGCAGGTTGAAGAGGGTGTGAACCAAGCCGATTGGGGCTTACTCCCAACACCAGTGAGGAGGATTGGGGACTAGAGAAGGTGGTCAGGGTTCAAAACTTCTATCAGCTCTAAGCGGAAAGTTAATTTTGTTCTCTGACACATCTAGGGTTTCCTGAGCTTCATAGAGATGGAGAATGTGAGAGCTTAGATGGTCTCAGGACCTCATGGGTTCTCTCATAGTCCAAAAACATAACAGGAGTATAATGGTTAATAGGGATTGTCAACTTGATAGGATCTAAAATCACCTAGGAAACAAACCCCTGGGCACATCTGTAAGGGGGGTTCTAGACTGGGTTTTTCAAGAGGGAAGATCCACCCTACATGTGGGAGGCACCATTCCATTGGCTAGGATTCTGGACAGAACAAAGGGGGCCACCAGCACTCATCTCTGTGACTGTTAGATGCACTGTGACCAACTGCCTCATGCTTCTGCCTCCATGTCTTTCTCTCCGTGATAGTGAACCCTCAAACCGTGAGCCAAAATTAATGCTTCCTTCCTTGAAGTGCTTTCTCCGGGTGCTCTATCATGGTGATGAGGGAGGAAACCAGGCATTTATCCCCTTTTTCAGGCTTGACTGAGCTTGGGGTCCTTGGACGGTGCTTAGTCCTCCCTCATGAGTGAGGGCAGGACATTTTCACTTCTGGTGGGCCATATTTTGCAGATGGTACATGGTTGTAGAGAGGCCTATAACCCAGGGGCATTGAGCAGTTCTAGCTGAAATGTCCTAGCTGATGGGCAGTAGCAGAAAAGGGTCCTTTTATCCAAGTCTGGGTCAGTTCCTATGGGCTGAACTGGGCAGCTGTTAAGTGGCATTCTAGGGTTTCTTGAGGTGGGCAGGGAGGAGGCTGTTATTGCCATTATTTCTCCAGTTTGGCCCTTCGACTATTAAAGGCCTTGAAGGCCATATCTAATAAAGTGGGTCTGGAATCCCTGATCTAGTTTTTGAAGCTTTTGTCTGATATCCAGACAGGCTTGGCTTATGAAGTATGGATCCGGCATGTCTTGATCCTCTCCTCTGGACTCAAGGTTCAGATCTGTGTGCTTGCACATGGTGTTCAGCTAGCCCAGACTGGGAGGGTGAGGGTTTTTTAGAAACTCTACAGTATTTCCAGCAGCTTATTGTGGTTAATTGGTTTGATAATTAGAAAGTCTCTCTAATAAAAAAACAATCATGGAGTCTCTGTGAGTCTTCCCACTCCACTGCCTCCATCAGTGACCTGAGTGACTATCAGAGCTCTGTGTCAGGACAGACAATGGCTTGGCCAGGTTGTAGTTGAGAAGAAGCACATTTGCCCAGGTACTCACTAAAGACCAGACATGGAATTTTCCTCATTAGTGTGTCAGATGGTCAGGGTGACATAGGTATCCAGCCAGGTTAAGTCAAAGCCATTGTGAGCTTTTGGATTTCTTTAACGAAGATGGAAGGATCCTGAGTAAATGACCCTAGTTTGGATTACAATTGGGACAGGTCTAACAGGAGAAGGGAACAGGCCTTAGAGAGTGCCAAGGTCCTCATTGGCCATGTCCCAGAGGAGAAGGATGTTTCCCATGGGGAGGAAGTAGCTTTTAAGCGTTTGTTGGTCTCTAACAAGTATGGATGGAGCAAGTTCACCTGGGTAGGGAGGTAGACCAGTTGAAGAAAATTACATGTGTGGAAAGGAGGGAGAGGGGGAGAGAATACAGAGGCCAGAGGGGGGAAAGTGGAGGTGGAGTTGTTAAGCAGCTGTGTGTGGCAGTGGTGGCAAAGCTGGGGTGAACACAGGTCCCAAGGGTGTCCTCTGGAACCAAGTTTAGGAGTGAGGCGCTTGTGTAAGGAAATCCCGTCAGGTATGATGACATTTCCTTCCACAGCTGAGGGTCCAGCGATGGGCCATGAAGGCTCAGGTGTGAATTATCTCAGACTCCCTTCCTGGACTGTGACAAAAGAGGTCGAGTTATAGGGTACAGTTATATCCTAATGTGCCATTAAGCACCCTGAGTTTCTTGGCCCAAGAGTGAGTTTTTGTTACAAAAGAACAGGTTTGTGTGTGTGTGTGTGTGTGTGTGTGTGTGTGTGTGTGTGTGTTTGCGTGTGTGTGTGTGTGTGTGTGTGTGTGTGTGTGTGTGTGTGTATGTGTTGTTTCCCCTTCTGCAAGTCTAAGGATAAAACTTAGATCCATTTCTCATAATATGCCCTACAGCTGACCTAGAATACGAGACTCATCACGAATCCTAACAGAAGTACACTAATCATTCTAAGAGCACCTTTTGGAGGTATCAAATAGCTAAGTCATGGGTGAGACCCAGTCTCACCGTGTATACTGGACCGAGGCACTCATTGTCCAAGAATAAAGACCTTCTGACTCATAGAGGTGAAAGACAGTTTCACTCTATAGCAAACCTGTCTGGTTGGTCGGGCTAGACCAACCTTCAAGTGATACTAACTGAATCAGGTGTGTAGAAAATGATAGCTGGGTAGCTTGCCATCCTAAAGAAAGCAAAAATATGGTTGCTTGTTGGTCTCTCTTGGATCCAGAAGTCTGGCTAGGAGGGAAACATGAAGGCAAAATTTTCATCAATTACACGTTCACCAAGGGCCAGGCCGATGAAGGATGTGAATGAAGAGAGAAGGGAGCAATTGAGTACTCACAATGTGTGTGGACTTGCCCTGAATGTTCTGCTGCTGTTCCTGTGCCACAATGTTAACAATGAGGGGCTTCTATAAAAAACAGAAGTATCCCTTACCATTTGGAAGGAGCCAAAAGGAAGCTCTCAGGGCTTCTCAGTCAGTCTTGACAAACACCAGAGTGAAAAGAGAGGTCAAGTGACCTGGACCAGCAAGTCATTCTTCAGTGACAGTGTCCTGAGAGAGGACCAGGACATTAGAAGACAAAGAAATAGATAAGTTTGGGGTCAGGAGGTCTTGCACAAGCTATGTCTTATGCCAAGCAAGCTTATTGAGAAGTACAGCATCTTATGGACTATTTCCAAGGGAGAAATGGGACAAAGTCAACAGGAAGTTAATCCAACAATGTTGTACGAGGGGAACAGAAATTATCTCAAGAGCATCACAGACTGAGCACAATGGCCTTGGGACCGATAGCATAGTCCTGTAAGGTGGGAAGGTTGCGTTCTCAGGATCCGAAGCTCTGGCCCCAGGCCATTACTAGCTTTGTCAAGCATGTTCCTGCTTTTACATAAGGAACTGTGTTCCTTCTGGGGCCTCAGGGAAAGCTTGGGATCAGCCCAGCCCTCAACAGTCAAGGAGGCAAGGAAAGAACTTCCCAGCCAGGCAACCAAAATGTTGTGCCAGGAAAAGGGGGTCCAACTGTGGGGATAAATAACATACCAGACAAGAACTGATATAAAAGTTTTAGTAAAAAAATGTGGCCAGCAAGATGGCTCGGTGGTTACAGGCTCCTGCAGCACAAACCCAGCGGCCTGGGTTCAAGCCCCAGAAACCACATAAAATAAAACAGAACTGACTCTACAAGATTGTCCCTAGACCCCACATGTGCAACACACACACACACACACACACACACACACACACACACACACACACACACCCCACAAGTAAGGCTTTGTTTAATTTTTTTAAAGAAAGAATTGAGCAGAAACCCTACAGGCATTCTCAGTGAATCACCCCACTGGGAAAGAATGGGGCCCCTTTCATAGCAGTTAAGAGAAATTACTTGGCCTGCTCATATGGGCCATTTTATAGAGTCATATATAAATAGAGTTCAACAGGGCAGCTCACTATCTTGTTAGGCAATTAATCTTTTAACACCACTTGCCCTTCCTAGGACTGACTCTTGGGGATGATGTGTCAAGAGTCATTAGGAATTAGGCTTCAGTTATTTGTACAACGCATGTCAAGTCACTGGGTCAGGCTCCAGACAGCTAGGGTTTGACCATTACATACTGGAGAACTTAGCTTTTAACGACTGGACCTTTTATTTTTGTCCTTTGCCAGTTGCTTACATTTAAATCTCAGACAAAGACAGTGAGATGGCTCAGAGACCAAAGTGCTTGCTACCAAGCCTGATGACCTGAGTTTGATCCCCAGGTCCCACGTGATGGAAAGGGAGGACCAACTATACACATGCATGCACACACAGAGATACACTAAATATATAAATTTAATGAAAAATGTAAAAAGTCAGAGATATTTTAAATAAATTACTAAATCACAATCTTGGAAAAACAAGAACAAGCTAAACTCAAAAGCATTAGAAAGAAGCAATTATGATTGGGGAGAAACTAATGAAATATAAATTTAAAAAGCAATTCAAAGAATCAGTGAGATGCAGTTGATTCTGTGAGAAGATTGACAAACCCTTAGCCAAACTAACCAAAAGCCAGAGATAAAAGGCCTAAATTAGTAAAATCACAAATGAATAGGGAGACACTATAGTAGATGTCTGTGAACTTTAATCATAAGCACATACTTGAAAAACTCATACCCATTAAGTAGAAAAACATAAATGAAATGGATAAATTTCTAAATGACCCACCAGAGTTAAACCAAGATGACACAAAGTATCTAAACAAATGCATAACAAGCAATGACATTGAGGCAGCGGGTTTAAACGTGTCCAGGTCCAAATGCACTCTCTGCAGAGCTCTACTAGACCTTGAGACAGAATCAACCCTTCTCAAACGGTTCCAAAAAAACAGAAAGGGAAGAAACAGATCTAAACGAATTCCATGGTGCCAGTATTACCCTGGTACTAAGACCAGAAAAATACACAACAAAAAAAGAAAATTATGGATCAATTTCCCTAATTAGACACAAAAAAAGCAAAATGCTTGAAAACTGAGTTCAAGAACACATCAAAAAGATAATTCACCAAGATCCAGTGGTTTGCACTCCAGAGAAAGGGCGGTGATTCAGTATGTATAAATCGGCAAATGTAGCCGGGCGGTGGTGGCGCACGCCTTTAATCCCAGCACTCGGGAGGCAGAGCCAGGCGGATCTCTGTGAGTTCGAGGCCAGCCTGGGCTACCAAGTGAGTTCCAGGAAAGGCGCAAAGCTACACAGAGAAACCCTGTCTCGAAAAACCAAAAAAAAAAAAAAAAAAAAAATCGGCAAATGTTACACATACCATGAACGCACTCCAGGAGAGAAGTCAAATTATTATCTCCACTGATGTTAGAAAAGCCCTTTGACAAAAAAATATCCAATGTTCTTTCATAATGAAAGCCACGAAGAAGTTAGAAATGGCACACATATCAACATAGAAAAGCTACATATAACAAACTGTTTTAGTTTCGTTTTTACTGCTGTGATAAATACCATGATCAAAATCAACGTGGGGAGGAAAGGGTTTCTTGGCCTTACACATCCCAATCATGATCTGTCACTGGGGGAAGCCAATGCAGAAATTCAAGCAAGATAGAATAGAAGCAGGAACTGAATGAGAGACCATGGAGGATACTGCTTACGAGTTTGATCTTCATGGCTGGCTCAGTTTGCTTTCTTATACAACCCAGGACCCACCTTCCCAGGCAGCCTCAGGTTAGGCCCTTCCACATCAATCATTAATCAAGAAAATGCTCCACAGACATGCCCACAGGTCAGTTGAATGGGGACAATTTACCAACTGAAATTTCCTCTTCCCAGGTGACTCTAGCTTGTGTCAAGTTAACATGAACTAACTTGCACTCATATGCGTAGCCAACACCATGCTAACTAGAGAAAAATGCCAAGAACTTCACTAGTATCAGGAGCTTGACCAGGGTGTTTATAAGCTCTCCACTAAATATAATGTGCTAAATTGAAGCTTTAGCTAGAACAGTAAGACAAGAGAAGGAAATAATAGGAAAATAAGAAGAAAAGGAAGAAATCAAAGTACCCCTTTTACACATCATATAATCCTACACATAAGAGACCCTAAATACTTTACCGGAAAACTCCTGGAGCTGATGAACACTTTCAGTGATGGGCAGAAGACAACATTAACAACCAAAACTTGGTGGCCTTCCTGCATGACAATGACAAATATAGAGAGAAGGAAATTGAGGAGACAAGCTCAGTCACAATTTCTTAAAAGAAGAAAAAGAAAGAAAGAAAAAAGAGAACCCAGGCAAGGGGGGAAAAAGGCCTGCATAGAAAGAATTTATTATTATTATTTTTTTTGAGACAGGGTTTCTCTGTGTAGCTTTGCGCCTTTCCTGGAACTCGCTTTGTAGACCAGGCTGGCCTCGAACTCACAGAGATCGCCTGGCTCTGCCTCCCGAGTGCTGGGATTAAAGGCGTACGCCACCACCACCCAGCCTCAGAAAGAATTTTAAAACATTGATGAAATAAATTAAAGAAGACATTAAATTATGATAATCTAATTAAACATAATTTTGATGCATCTACATGAAGGTACCTTGTATAGATGGACAACCCTTCTCCTAGAAGCTACAGATCTTTAAGTTACAATCCCAGTGCCAGGTATAGGCTTCCTGGGGCCTCCAAAACAATACATGCAATTACCATTGTGATCAGTTACCCACCGTAAATAGATAACAAGACTCTATTGCTGAAGAGACTATGTGTTCTGGTTGCAGGACTTAGAGAAATCAAGAAGCCTGTTGAGGAAGACCTGTCATCAACAGTCTAATTTGTCTATGTACCCTGCTTGCCACACTACAGACCAGTTAGGCAAGATATATTCATTAATACAATAACGGTAAGTCTGTTATATGGATAACCAAGTGCATTAAGACTGGGATTGAGGCTTGCTCCACAGGAGGGAACTCACATCTGGAACTAGAACCCTGGTCAGAAGCCCATGGCCAAAGAGATCATAGGCCCTAGTGGGAAAGCTACAGTGGATTTTTGTTAAATAAACATGATACACCCATTAAATTGCCTTCTAAATAATTAATTTGTCCTTATAGATTGATGAGAAGGAAGGAAGGAAGGAAGGCAGGCAGGCAGAAAGGAAGGAAGAAAAAGTTGGACTCCCTCGGAAGAAGGAACTCAGAATTGACAGGAACAAGAGAGGTTAATGGGAATGAAGATGATAAAATACCATATACATGTATGAAAATATCACCATTATCATGTGTAATTAATATACACTAGTAAAACATTTAAATGTGGAAGGAAAACAATATTAAGATTTGCAATGGAAGCTCACATATAAATGAAAAAAATGTCAGGATAATATAAGATCTTTTGTCAGCAACCCTAAAAACCAGAAAAACATGGAACAACATATTTAAGCTTTGAACATAAATGTCAACACAATTCTTCCATCCAGCAGTATCTCTTAAAATTAAGGGAGAAATTGGAACATTTCAAGATAAAGCACAAGTGAAGGAAGTTCATTATCAAGCCAGCACAGCATAAAATGCTTTCTAAAAACACTATACATACAGGGTTAGAGAGATGGCTCAGTAGTTAAGAGCACTTGCTGCTCTTTCAGAGGACAAGAGTTGAGCTCCTGATACCCATTTCAGGGGGCTCATAGCCATATTTAACTCCAGAAATTTCAATGGCTCTAGCTTCTGCAGGCACCTACATTCATGTGCACAAAACTATACACAGTCACACACCTCTACATATAATTAAAAATAATAAAAATAAATTTTTTTAATTTTAAAAATACTATATACCAAGGTATGAATAAGACAACCCCATTCACAAGAGCATTGGTGAAAATATATTTTATGAGAGAAATGCATGAACATAGAAGAGCCAAGAATAAATCCATCATTCTCCATACAATAAACCAGGAAAAACCAGTAATTTATCTAACCAGAGTAACCAATAAAGTTTCAAGAATAGCAATCCTCTCAATAATAACCTTAACTGAAAATGGCCTCAATTCACCCGTTAAAGGATGCAGACTAACTAGCTGTATTTAAAAATTTGATCCTGCTGTCTCCAAGAAACACACCCCCAAAGACATCCCCAAACAGAGAGTCAAAAAAATGGGCCACAGTCTATGAAAAGAATGGGAGCTGTAAATGAGCTGGCATAGCTATTCTCTTATCTGATAAAATGAACTTCAAACAAAAAACTAGTCACAGGATCAAAGGGAACAGTTTACCAAGAAGATACAATTGTGAATACACACCCAAATATTGGAATTCTTGATCACCTAACTAAAAAGCATGGAAAGGTTAGGTCCTTATACAGAAATAGTGGGACACTCCAGTACCCCATCGTCATCTATGTAGAAATCTTTCAAATAAAAAAATCAATAGAGAAATTTTAGTCTTAAACTATAGCATAGATAAATTGGATATAAAGGATGTCTACAGAATATTCCACCCAATGGATAGGGAATACACATTTGTCTAGCAGCCCAAGGGGCCTTCTCTAAAGTCAATCACAATATAAATCTCAACAATTACAAAACATAGAAAATAATTTTTTATCTTTTCACCCCAGAGTGGAATAAAACCAGAAATCAAAAACAAGAGAAACAACAGAAATAAACAAAAAATGTATGGAGATTAAACAATATGTTTTTTAATGAACTGTGTCATTGAAGAAATCAAAAAATAGATTCTTAAGATTAAATGAAAATGCTAGCAGAATGCATCAGAGCCTTTAGGATACAACTAAGGCAGATTTAATAGAAATGTTTATAGTTTGTAGTTGTACGTGTTTATGTTTAGGAGTTGTCAAGATCGGTGTTGGGGCCCTGGAAGCCCTAACATCATCACCCTCCATCTCCTGTTACTTCCTCTTCCCTATAATCTCTTTCCTACATCCATGTATTTTGTGTTGTTTTGTGTTGTTTTGTTTCATTTTGTTTTGTTTGTGTCCCTCTGAGTTTGACCAGGGTCATACAGTGCTGGGATTTGAACTATCTATTGAATTTTAATGGGTACAACAGTGGTTATTACAGCTGAAGGTAATGGCTTCTCCCCTCCCAGAGTCCAACAGTGACCTATAATTCAGTAGGAAGGAGTAGAGTCCCATGAGCCTCTTCCTTATTCATTACCAACTGTTCAGAGGCCCTATCTTGTGCAGGCCCAGTGAAAGTAGTAATAGCTACCATGAGTTTGTGTTTATATTTGCTGTGTCATGTCTAGATGAGATTTTACTGCGTTTCTCTCTATGTTCTGGCCCTTACATTCTTTCTCTCTCCTCTTCTGCAGCATTATCTGAGCCTTAGAGTGGGTGTATAAATGACTTCTTAGAGTGCTGAACCCTGATCTGTCCTTTATTCTCTGTATCTTGTGTGGCTGTGAATCTTTCTATTGACCACCATTCACTGAAACAGCAGCTTCTGTGATTAGGGTTGAAAGTAGCTTTAATCTAAGGGTGTAAACATAGGTATTTAGAAGACAGTTTGACATGATGCCTATTGAGCTAACTGTCAGTAGTAATGTCCTTTATAGGACTTCAAACTGGACCTGAATTGGGCACTTTCTCCCTGCTAGCTAGCTTTCAAGTCCCTGGAAGTGCCATGCAGGCTGCTGCTGAAGAAAACACAGCAGTGACAGAGTACACGAGGAATCTTTCGGGCAAGATTTGCCCAGCTATGCATTAGTGGCACAACCGTTACAGGCATGACTAATGACTCTTTAGTTGGATTAAAGCCTGCTTCACAGAAAAAAAAAAATCCCATGCCTAGTGGTGTGGGCCTGGTCAAAAACCCCTGCCTGGAAATTGTCCACATCCTTTTTTATTTTACTCTTTTTCTTTATCATTGCTACATGTACACATACATATAAACATATAAATAAATCTGCTGAGACCGCTTAGTGTTACTCATACATATATGTTTTTAGGGCTGGTCACTTGGTATTGAACAACCAATTAAGGGACTCATCCCTGGGGAAGGCTGATTTTCCCCGCCTCAGTAATCATCAAGACACAGTTTTCCAAGTAGTTTCAAAAGCCTGACAAAAATCAGTAGGAACCAAGTAATTATCTTAATAGAAACATAAAACCTTGAAAATGTTATACATGCTAATTTAGCTAGCTTTAATTTTGTTAAGATTTTAAAACATAGCCTTTTTTTCTATTACATACAGAGTTGGCTTACATAGACTCTGAATGTCATTGTTTGTTGAGATTATATCTCCCGTGCTTCCCATTATGAAAAGGAAAGTTAGCATAAACAATCTTGACAAATATATATGGACATATCCATATCTATCCATCATTTTATATATCACAGCCTTAACAAAAAAAACCCTCACATTTATCACTTGCATATTCCTGAAAAACAAAACCATAGCAATGTTGCAATAAAATAATTTTAATACACACTATTTAGAGATATTAACAAAAAGCATTTCTGTGCCCTCATATTTTTTATTACCCCTATTAGAAAAGTAAAATATAATTTAATTTCTTTCTAGAATCTGTTTTGGGAGAAAATCCTTATCAAAGTTTATGCTGCCAATACAAAATTTTTATAACAACACAACTTTATTTCTCCAGTGAATATTGTTTTTAAAAAATAAACTACTTCCAGGGCCACGGGGAGAGGGCGGTGGCTCAGCAGGTCTAACAATCTGAGTTCAATCCTGGATCCTACAATGAAGTAGGAGAGAACCAACTCCCAAAAGTTGTCCTCAACCTCTGTATTTGGACCATGGCATGTACATACCTGCACTCACACACCATGAAGTAAACAATCAAACAAGTAAATAAAGTGAATTGAAAAGGACATTATTTTAAAATGAAAATAAATGCTCTACTTTCAGTAATTTATGTATGTATTGTCTCTTAAAGTATTTATTTATTTATTTATTTATTATTTTTTTTTTTTGGTTTTTTGAGACAGGGTTTCTCTGTGTAGCTTTGCGCCTTTCCTGGAACTCGCTTTGGAGACCAGGCTGGCCTCGAACTCACAGAGATCCGCCTGGCTCTGCCTCCCGAGTGCTGGGATTAAAGGCGTGCGCCACCACCGCCCGGCCAAAGTATTTATTTTTAGAAAATCATCAGGTAAGTACTATAACTCTGCCTCAGTTCCCAAAATTAACATTTGAAAGCTCACCAGACCCAAACCATTCCACTGGGAAGAAAGCTGAAAAAAAAATCACCGGGTGGTAGTGGTGCACACCTTTAATCCCAGCACTCAGGAGGCAGAGCCAGGTGAATCTCTGTGAGTTTGAGGCCAGCCTGGTCTACAGAGCAAGATCCAGGACAGGCACCAAAACTACACAGAGAAATCTTGTCTCTAAAAAAACCAAAAAATTAAAAAATAAAGACAATAGAATCAATATTTTGTTATAATTCAAAAATCACTCCCCAAATGTTCACATTTACACATTCTTTAAAATAGGCATGCAGATGACATCCACTGTTGGATGACATCCCCAAACACATTTTGGAAGAGACAAGGTTTAAAAATGAACTTACTGATATATGAAATTTGGGGATCTCTTTGAGAGCAACAGAGCTTTTATCAGCTTTCGATGGTTTGTGACTCAGGAACTAAGGTGTCACACACAGCCACACAAAACTCTCATTGAAACAATGACCTTCAGGTTCTTGTCTTGAAAAGTCAGAAAATGAAATGTATGGAGGCTAAGCTCTATAAATAAGTATTTTTTTATGGGAAGCTAAAAGAAAGAAAGAAGGCAGAGCCCCTGTAGAGCAAGAGTGGGTCTCAAGAGTGAGACATCATTGAAGATTACTGTCTCTTGAGTTGATAAGGCTTTATTGGATGGAGGGAGGGATGATCTGGTCAGTCCGGTTTCCATTCTAAGTGTCCAGGTGCTTGTCAGTTTAAGTCACACCCTCATGTCTGCTTTCCAAGAAAGGGGTACTTCTGTAAGAGTAGTTTTTAAAAAAGCCCATTAAGAACTTCTTCTGGTCAAGATATTAGAATCTTTGCCTTACTACCAGGGACTCTGTAGAGAACATAGGAGGCTAAGACCTAAATAGTCTACCTGAGCTCTCCCTCCTTCCCCCATTCTCATTTCCCTAGTCAGGTGGTTGCTTGCCACAAATAACCCTGAGCTCTTGGCCTAGCTCCCTTACTTTGGGGCTATCATAATGCCAGAAACCCTGTAGCTACATGTGGTTGAGACCCAGGTAGCCTATTTGGGCTCTCCCTCCATCATCATGACTCCATTCATTCTAGTCACCATAGCCCCATGGCTGTTCACCAGGGATAGCATTCTTTTCTCAGCCTGTCCCCCACCCTCACCAGATTCAAGCCAAATTCCTATCAGAGACCCTTCAGCCATCACATGTGACCCAAAGTCCCACAGCCCTGCCAGCTGCCTGACTGGAACTCTCTACTTGTTCTATCCAGGCTTGAGAGCCAGGATATGATCACATTGCCAGGGGAAACTTGTTCTAGACTCTTTGACCAAACTTCTGGAGACATCAGACTGTAGCAAAGAAACAAAAGACATGGATAGAAGTTGTATCTCCAAATACCAGACAAATAGAAGAAATTGAAATTCCAATCCTACTGTAAATTATCCCCTCCTGAACATTATCATTATCCCTGATGAAAAAAGAAAAGCAACTGTAACAACAATAAAAAAATCACAGATTGACCCCAATATGTGATAGTGGGTGATTCCAATATCCCACTTCCACAAATAGACAGATAATCTGGGGGAAAACTAAATAGAGAAATCATGAGATTAAATAACATCATAAATCAAATGGACCTACTATCTAGAACATTCTACCTGAACACTAGAAAACCTGTTCTTCTCAGTAGCCTATGGAACTTCCTCCAAAATTGACCACATATTAGGACATAAAGCAAGACTCAACAAATATAGGAAAATTGAAATCACATCATGCATTCTATTTCACCACAATAGAATAAATCTAGATATCAACAGTAATAGAAATGGTAGAAAGTATACAAACAAATGTATAATGTATGGAAACTAAACAATACACCACTGAATAACAATTTGGTAAAGAAAGGAATTAATGGGCTGGAGAGATGGCTCAGAAGTTAAGAGCACTGGCTGTTCTTCCAAAGGTCCTGAGTTCAATTCCCAGCAACCACATGGTGGCTGAAAACCATCTGTAATGAGATCTGGTTCCTTCTTTGGGCCTTCAGGGATACTTGCAGGCAGAACACTGTATACATAATAAATAAATAAATCTTTAAAAAAAAAAGAAATTAACATCTTAACACCTTGGAAAAACAAGAGCAAACCACACACCCCCAAAAGTAGACAGGAATAAATAATCAAAATAAGTGCTGAAGTCAATGAAATAGAAACAATAACAAAAAATACAGAGAATCAATGAAACAAAAAGTTCGTTCTTTGAAAAGATTAACAACACTGACAAACCTTTAACCTAATAAATCAATAAAAAGAGAGAGGGGATCCTGTTGTGGACTATTACTTTAACTATGCAAAGATGTGTTACATTTGTTTGTGCTGCATTTGTTAATTATGTAAAGATGTGTTACATTTGTTTCACCTTGCCTGCCTAAGGCACCTGATTGGTCTAATAAAGAGCTGAATGGCCAATAGCTGGGAAGGAGAGGGCTAGGCAGGTCTGGCAGGCAGAGAGAATAAATAGGAGGAGAAATGTAGGTTCTAGAAGAACAAGAAAGAAGGAGAAGAGATCGAGGGGAAAAGAGAGGGACACACCTGGAACCAGAAGTCAGGCAGCTGCCAGACAGACACAAGAAACAGTAAAAGTAGGACAGAAAGAAAGAAAGAAAGAAAGAAGGAATGCTGTGGATATCATTCTGTATAAATAAAACACTGATTGGCCAGTGGCCAGGCAGGAAGTATAGGCGGGACAAGGAGAGAGGAGAATTCTGGGAAGTGGAAGGCTGAGTGGGAGACACTGCCAGCTGCCGCCATGACAAGCAGTATGTGAAGATGCGGGTAAGCCACGAGCCACGTGGCAAGGTATAGATTTATAGAAATGGATTAATTTAAGCTATAAGAATAGTTAGCAAGAAGCCTGCCACGGCCATACAGTTTGTAACCAATATAAGTCTCTGTGTTTACTTGGTTGGGTCTGAGCGGCTGTGGGACTGGCAGGTGACAGAGGTTTGTTCTGACTGTGGGCCAGGCGGGAAAATTCTAGCTACAAAGGAAGGAAAGAAAGAGAGAGAGAGAGAGAGAGAGAGAGAGAGAGAGAGAGAGAGAGAGAGAGAGAGAGAGAGAGGAAGGAAGGAAGGAAGGAAAGAAGAAAGAAAGGTAAAAAGTCTCGAGGCAAAACATAGATAAAGAGAAACAGATTAAAATAAGAGTTAAGATAAGGCCGAGCATTCATAACTAATAACAAGTCTCCATGTCATGATTTGGGAGCTGTTGGTGGCCCAAAAGAAAGTCTGCTACTGTATCCAAATTAATAAAATTAGGGATAAAAAATAAAATAAAATTAGGGATGAAAAGGGGGAGATTACAATAGACACTAAGGAAATTCAGAGAATCATAAGGATACACTTTACAATCAATATTCCACCAAACTGGAAAATCTAAAAGAAATATATGGATTTCTAGATATACTGCCCTACAAAAGCTAAATCAATATGACAAAAACATTTTTTTAAAGAATCACAATACCTAATGAGAAACAAATGATAATTAAAAATCTCCCAACTAAAAAAGCCCAGAGAAGATAAACTCAGCACAGAATTCTACCAGAAGAATTGATGGCAATACTTTTCAAATTAGTCCACAAAGTAGAAAATGAAGGAATTTTCCCAAGTTCTTCTTTCTTTTTCTTTTTTTTTCTTCAAGATAGGGTTTCTCTGTGTATCTCTGGATGTCCTGAAACTTGTCCAGACTGTCCTCGAACTCACAGAGATCCACCTGCCTCTGCCTCCCAAGTGCTGGGATTAAAGGTGTGCACCACCACTACCCAGCCCAAATTCTTTTTTTTTTTTTTTTTTTTTTTTTTTTTTTTTTTTTTTGGTTTTTCGAGACAGGGTTTCTCTGTGTAGCTTTGCGCCTCTCCTGGAACTCACTTGGTAGCCCAGGCTGGCCTCGAACTCACAGAGATCCGCTTGGCTCTGCCTCCCGAGTGCTGGGATTAAAGGCGTGCGCCACCACTGCCCGGCATCCAAATTCTTTTTTAAGAAGGCAGTATTGCTCCAAAACAAAATTTGACATGAAATGGATCAGACATCAGCATAAGATCTGGTACCCTGAATCTGATAGATGAGAAAGCAGAGGCTGTACTTGAGCTCATTGGCACAGGAAGGAACTTTCTCAATAGGACTCCAACAGCACAAGCATTAAGACCAACAAGCAATCAATGGGAGCTCATCAAACTGAAAATCACCCATATAGCAAAGGACACCATCATCTGAGTCAAGGGGCAGCCTACATGGGGAAAAAATCCTTATCAGCTATATACATTAGACAGAGGGTTAGTATCTCAAGTATATAAAGAACTCAAAAACATAAACATTAGGTAAATAAACCTAATTTTAAAATGGAGGGTGGAGGAGGGATGGGTGTGGTGGAATATTCCTTTAATTCCAGCACTCAGGAGGCAGAGACAGGTAGATCTCTGAGAGTTCTAGACAAGCCTGTTCTACATAGTGAGTTTTAGAACAGCTTGGGTTGTGTAGAGACACCTTGTCTAAAAAAAGGGGGTGGTGGTTGTAGAATAAAACAGACTTCTCAAAATGACAAAATACACATGACTGAGGAAGATTTTTTAAAATATTTTTTTAATGTTTAAAACTTTAAACATATTTTAAAGTTACATTTTTAAAGTAACATCCTTAGCCACTGGGTAAAAGCAAATTAAAACTATTTTCAGATTTCATCTTATCCAAATCAGAATGGCTAAGATACAAAAAATAGATAGATAGATAGATAGATAGATAGATAGATAGATAGATAGATAGATAGACAGACAGACAGACAGACAGATAGATAGATAGATAGATAGATAGATAGATAGATAGATAGATAAATGCTGGTGTTCATATGGAGAAAGAAAAGCATTTGTTCACTGCTGGTGGGAATGTGAACTGGTGCACTCACGTGGAAATCAATGTGAAAGTTCCTCAAAAAGCTAGAAATAGATTTATCACATGATCCAGCTATACCTCTCTTGAGTATATACCCAAAAGACTATGTATCCCACTATAGAGATATTTGCCCATCCATGTTCACTGATGTCTGTTCACAATAACCAAGAAATGGAAACAGTCTAAATGTCCATCAACTAATGAATGGATAATGAAAATGTGCTACATTTACACAATGGAATATCATTCAGCTGTTAGGAGAAATGAAATTATGAAATTCACAGATAAATGGGCAGAGCCTGAAAACAATCATTCTGAGTGAGGTAACCAAGACCCAGAAAGATAAATGTTATGTTTTCTCCCATTTTTGGATGTTAGCTTTAAATCTTCAGATACATGTTTCAGCTGAAATACTCACAGAGGTAAGAAAGTTAGTAAGGGGGCATGTGGGGCATCTCAAGTGATGAGAGATAGAACAAAGTGCTGTAAAGGCTTAAAGGGATATAATGGTACAGGAGGGGAATGGGGGCAAAGATGAGGGAATATTGGGGGAGTATAACTAACACTAGACATTTTAGAAATCAAGTACATATATAAATAATTTAAAGGACATTACCCTGTAATAGGACAACAGTGCCTCTACAAGATACCACAGGATAACAAATAAAAAGATCAGCTCCAGGTATGGGTTGTCTCCTTCGGATTCGTATGCAAGTGAGACCCCATGGACCCCCAAACTTTCAGGATATTGTCAATGCTTTTGGTCAAACCTCCAGGGTTTGACAGTGAGACCCTATTGCTGAGGACAACATATACTAGATTCGTATAACATGGAGAAATCAAGTTGATACTCACCTGGAAGTTTCATCCTACTGACTAGCTTTCATAGTCCTGTAAGGTGCTAGGCACACTACCAGAAGAGAAAGGGAATTGCAAATCTTACGTAGGTATGATCCCTGTGAGCTACAACATTGACCGGCCTGACAAGACATGTCCCCTGGTGCAGTAGTGGCATGAAAGTTGTGGGAGTCACCAACCATTTTCTCATTGCTCCCAAGGCCTGCTCCACAAGTTGGAACCCTTCCCTGGCGGTGTTATTATGGCCAATAACCTGTGGCTAGACAGGTCATAGGCCCTAAGGGAGAACTTAATATAATTACTCTGCTAAATTGACACAGTATTAAACCAACTCTTAATGACTTATCATTATACCCATAAATTACTGCATCAGTCATCCTTCATCAGAGAAGCTTCTTCATGCAGTAAATGTTAATTAACACAGAGACCCACAACTGACCAGGGCACACAGAATAAGAGACTGTAGAATGCTCAGGCCTAAACAGAACTGTTGGGGAATATTTGTTTAACCAGGCAAAGATGTGTTTCATTTGTTCATGCTGCATTTGCTAACTATGTAAAGATGTGTTACATTTGCATTAATTAAATAAAATTAACCTGGATTCAAAGAGGCAGGGTTAGCAACTGGTTGGCAGGAAGTAACAGAGAGGTGTAGCACGAATCTTAAAAGTTCTTATTAATAAAAACAAACCTGGAGCTGGATATTGGGGTGAATGCTGGAAGATCAGAGAAACAGAACAAGCCACAGCTTCTTCACCTCGCCAATTCCTCAGCTGATCCTGTTTCCTCAGACTGGAAGCCTCTGTGTCCTAATCCAGAATGGATCTCAGCTGAACTGCTTCTCGAAAGCCTGAAAGCTTAACCAGCTCTAGTTCCTGGTCCTCACGCCTTATATACCTTTCTGCTTTCTGCCATCACTTCCCGGGTTTAAAGGCTCACTTCCTGGGATTAAAGGCATAAGTCACCATGCCTGGCGGTTTCCAGTGTGGCCTTGAACTCACAGAGATCCAGGTGGATCTCTGCCTCTGGAATGCTAGGATTAAAGGTGTGTGCTACCACTGCCTAACCTCTATGTTTAATATTGTGGCTGTTCTGTTCTCTGACCCCAGATAAGTTTATTAGAGTGCACAATATTTTGGGGAACACAATACCACCACAGAGAGGAGCTTAGCCTGGGTTTTTTTTAGTTGGGACACTGTGGAAGGGAGTGGCTTCTGGGATGCCAGCAAAGAGAGAAGGTCAGCTAGTTGCTATTCTAACTCTGAGCTCACAGGTTTTCACCCCAGCCTTTGGATCTCAAGTTTTATTAGAACTACCTTTAGTGGCAGCAACAGAGCCATTGTCTGGGGGGACAGAACTCCCCCCAGGCTATGACCTTAGCAGCCAGGCTACTGGTAGTTTAAATCAGAGTCACTGTGACAAGGTAAAACAACACAGAGCATCTATTTTTATATTCCCTTTGTCCAAAGCTCAGGAATTATGGCAGAATAGGAGTAGGCAAAAGGACTGTAAAAGCCATAAGTGGTGGACAATTACAAGGAAACACTGTTTTCTGAACACAGAAGGTTAGTAGTATATATTATATTCACAACTGTTAAGATAGCAAGCACAATTTCTGTGCAGGATCAGGCCAGACAAAGTTTCTGCATGGAGAGGAGACATGGCCTCAAAGCTCCACCCCTAGTTAAGGACCTATAGGCCATGAATAGCTGCTGGGAGAGGAAGAGTCAGTTTTCTTTAGGGGTGCAGCCCCTGGTGGGTAGTCCACCCTCCAGTGAAATCCATACATCCAAGGGTATATGGGCAGCATGAACAGTGATAGGTTAACTTGATAGGTTAACAGATGAAAAAGGACACTAAATTGGGTGGAGAAGGGGGATGAGTCCGAGAGGAGTAGGGGTGTATGTGATAAAATGCATTGTATGAAATTCTCAAAGAACTAATAAAAATGAGAAAACAAAAAAGAGAATCTGATGTGAACATTGCAAATACTTCAGTTGAAAGAATATAGCTGATTTGTAAAGAAAAGCAGTAACACCACATGCATAAATCCCAAGACATTAACATAAGAAACACAAAGAATCAAGACATAACTCCTCCAAAAATTACTAAACCTACAGTAATAGCATCTAACAAGAGTGAGTTATACAAAATTCCAGACAGAAAACTCAAAAGAATGATTATAAGTGCATTCAAAGAATCAAAGAATTAAGCTCATTATTGAGAAAACATGAAATAAATAAGTGAAATAAAGAGATGTGAGGTATAAAAGAAGGATTTGACAAAAAGATAGAAATGCCAAAGACAAACTGATCTGAAATCTAGAAATGAAAAAACACAGTAAGTCAAAGAAAAGAGCTCTGTGGAAAGTTCTACCAACAGAGTAGGTCAAAGAGAGGACAAAACATTTGAGAGTGAAGACAGGGTGGAGGGATTGGGACACCAGAGAAGGGCAAAAACAAAAGCCTAGGAGTTACCAGGGAATTCCTAGATATGTGTGACAGACACTTGACACATGCGAAGTCTGCAGATGATACACACAGGACCTATTAAAAGGTTCATAAAGGAAAATTTCCCAGAGTTAGGAAAAGAGCTGCTAATCCAGGTACAGGAGGCATTTAGGGCATCAAACAGCTAGACCCAGCATATAACCTACCAAAAATTAAACCAAGATGAGATAAACCATTTAAACAGATCTCTAACAAGTATTAAAGTATATTTCCAAGCTGAAAAACAGCCTAGGTCCACGTGGTTCACTGAAGAGTTTTACCAGACCTTCAAAGAGAAACTAACACCAATGTTTCTCAAAATGTTTTATAAAATAGAAAATGAAGGAACCATCAAAACTAATTTTATAATTCCAGTACTACCTTGATACCAAGACCATATAAAGACACAATGAAAAAGAAAATTTTCATACCAATTTCCTTGATAAATGTAGACACACACACACACACACACACACACACACACACACACACACACACAGATAGAATTCAAAAATTTCTCCTAAAGGTCATTCACCATAATCAAGTTGGCTTCATTTCCAGAATCACAATGATGGTTCCACATATATAAATCAATACTATAAATTACATAAATGAATTCAAAGACAGAAACCACATGGTCATTTTCAGAGGCACAAAAGAGGCTTTTGACAAAATCCAATGTTCCTTCATAATAAAGTCTGAAGAAACTCAGACTAGAAAGAACATATCTCAATATAATAAAGGTTATATGTGGCAAACCCACAGCCAGCATTATATTAAAAGAGGGGAAATCTCAAAACATTTCTACTAAGCTCAGGAGAGAGGCAAATAAAAGGTATATACAGAGAAAGAACGAAATCAAAGTGGCCCCCTTTGTAGATCACATAATTACACACAGGAGACTGGAAAGACTCCACCGGAAAACCCTTAGAACTGACGAGCACTTTCAGCAAAGTGGCAGGCTAGAAAATGAACACACAAAAATCAGTAGTACAACTTCAGTCCCGGGCTGGTGACACCTTCTGCAGTATCTTTCCCTTTTGGATTGTTCTGGCTATCCTCAGCCTGTAGTGCCTCCATAAATTTTTGGATTGTTTTTCTATGTCTGTGAAACTTTTGTTGAGTTTGGATTGAATCTGTAGATTGCTTTTGGTAGGGAGGCTGTTTTCATAATATTAATTCTTCCAATGCATGAGCAGAGTATTACTTTCCATCTTCTAATGTCTTCCTCAATTTCTTTCTTCAGTGTCTTAAAATTTTCATTGTAGAGATCTTTTATTTCCTTGGTTATGTTTATTTCCAGATATTTAATTGTTTGTGTGTGGCTGTGGTGAATGGGATTATTTCTCTGATTTCTTTATTAACATATTTGTCACTGGTATATAGGAGGAGTACTCATTTTTGTATGTTAACTTTGTATCCTGCCACGTTGCTGAAGACATTTATCAGCTCTAAGAGGTTGTTTGTTTGTTTGTTTGTTTGTTTGTGGAGCCTTTAGGGCCTCTTATGTATAGAATCATGTCATGTGAAAAAGGGGATATTGTGGATTTTTCTTTTCCCAGTTGTTTCTCTTGTTGTTTGGCCTAAGGCTTCAAACACTGCACCAAATAGGAGCACAGAGAGTGGACATCTTTGCGTTGTTCCAAGTCACAGATTAGAATGCTTTGAGGCTTTTCATTACTTAGTATAGTGTTGAGCACAGGCTTGTCATATATAGCCTTCAATTTATTGAGGTACCCTAGTCTATCCGTGACTTTGATCTGAATTTTTTTTCAAAAGCTTTTCCCACATCTACTGAGATGATCCTGTGATTTCTGCCTTTTACTTCATTTAATGTGATTATGTTTATTTATTTATGTATGTCAAACCATCCCTGCATTGCTGGAGTAAACCCAACTTGGTCATGATGATACCATGTTGAATTCAGCTTCCTAGTAATTTATTAATGATTTTTCTATCTATGTTCATCAAGGAGATAATTCTATAATTTACTTTTGTGTGTGTGTGTGTGTGTGATGTCTTTGCCTGATATTGACATCAGAACAACACTAGCTTTGTAAAGACCTTGGAAGTTTTCTTTGCTTTTCTATTTCATTGGTGTCTGTTGTGATGCCTCCCTTTTCAACTCCAGTTTTACTTATTTGGATCTTCTTTCTCCTTCTTTTAGTTAATTTGACTAAGAAGTTGGTCGGTTTTGTTTATCTTCTCAAATAAGCTGATCTTAATTTCATTAATTCTTTGCACTTTTTTATTTCTATTTTGTTAATTTCTGCCCTAATTTTGATGGTTTCTTCCCATCTACTATTTGGAGATTTGGTTTGTTCTTCCTTTCTTGAGGCCTTAAGGTGTATCATTGCTTTATTTAGTTGTTTACTTGAGATCTCTCAAATATTTTCATATATGTATTTAATACTATAAATGTTCCTCTTAGAACTGCCTTCATTGTGTCCCATGGATTTTAGTATGTTATATTTTCATTTTCACTCAATTCTAGGAACTTTCTTATCTCATCCTTGACTTCTTCGGTGACTCATGTATTATTAACTAGTGTGTTGCTTAACCTACATGCATTTGTATACTTTCTGTAGTTTCTGTTGCTGTTGATATCTGGCCCTATTCCATTGCAGTCAGAAAGTTCCATTGGCTTCAAATACCTTTTCCACCATCTCACCCTGAAGTGATGTTTGTATGTGGACTCTAGGGATTCAAACTCAGGCCTTCATGCTTACAGATCCACTAATCTATCTCCTCAGCCACTAGAATTCAGTTATTAAATTTTCAATTTGATTACCAATCAAGGTGGAGACCATTTCTATCTTCTCCAATTTTCCACCCCTTTTCTTGTTATAAAGCACAAAGTTTGCCATTTTAATCACTGTTATTTATTATTTTTATTCTTATTTATTTTTCATGTTTGGTATACTTGTTTGCATATGTGTGGGTATACATGTGTACATATGTGTGGGTATACATGTGTACAGCTACACAAGCATATGCGTACATGCATGTAGACGTCAGAGGTTGACTTTGGGTACTCCTCAATCCCTCCCCACATCATTGACTGAGACAGGGTTTCTTTCTAACCCAAAGCTCAGCAAGTAAGCCAGCATATTAACACTGATACAATTCATCAAGCTTAACAGTAAAATTCTAATTTTACTCATAAAGATGAGTCATGTCATATTCCAGTTCATATATCCATCACCTTGGCTAATATGTAGGAAAATTCTGTCACTAGAAGCTGGAACCCCTCGTGTGACTCTTTCCTAACTACAACAATCAATGCACATCTTTCAGTAGTAACTCTGAATATTAATGGTCTCAATTCCTCCAGTAAAAAGACACAGACTATCTGAGCATAGTGGCACATGCCTTTAATCCCAATGCTCAGGAGGCAGAAGCAGGTGGATCTCTGTGAGTTCAAGGCTAGCCTCATTTGGTTTAACTGAGTTCCAGGACAGCCAGGGCTACAGAGAGAAACCCCATCTCAAAAAAACAAAAACAAGCAAACAAAAAGACACAGACTAGCAGAGTGGATTAGAAAACAGAATCCACCTGTTTGCTGCCTCCAAGAAACACATCTCACCACCAAAAATAAACACCATACCCTTTGGCTAATTTTTTTCTTAAGGTACTTTATTGAAACCAGACCTGATGATGTATGCCTGTAATCCCAATCACTAGGGAGGCTAGAGCAGGAGGGTTACAACTAGGGCAATCCGGTGAGACTGTGTCTTGAAATTATGGGGTTAAGTGAGGGCTAGGGACATAGTCCAGTGGAAGAATATTTGCCTAGCATGTGAGAGGCTGGAGTTCAATGTCCAGCGTTAAAAGAGAGAAAGAGAGATTTGAGAGATTTTGTTGATAATTTTCCTTCTCCTCCTCCTCCCTGGCCCACCTCCATGCACCACACACACACACACACACACACACACACACACACACACACACAGAGAGAGAGAGAGAGAGAGAGAGAGAGAGAGAGAGAGAGAGAGAGAGAGAGAGATGTAAGGCACTACAGAATAGTGGGAGATTAGACACAGCCCTGCAGTTTCTATGTTTGGAAACATGTCATTCTTCACTCATCCTTTTATAAAAGGTTTTATTAAGACCAGCTTTTGTCAAGATGATAATGGGTGGAGGGAGATAAAAGCAAGTAATATACAATCCCTAGCCTTAAAGGAACCCTATAAGAAAGAAAAACAGACAAAAAAATAATAGCTATGCCAACACAGTAGAAATTGACCATTTCTAAGAGATGCATAAACAGCTCAGAATTGGGAGAGGAATTTTTTTTTAATCAAAGGTTTCCTAGGAAACAGAATAAAAGTAACTTAATTCTGCTGGGAGAATGATGTTCTTCCTCTGAGTCCTAAAGTCATAAGTGCTTTTTTATCCTGTTATTATTGCATCCCAAATTGAATTGGTCGTGAAAATATTCTTACAATCAAACTCTCATTATTTTTTGTCCTTAGAGAAAATTACAAGCTCTTAAGGGAAATGAAAATGAAGGAAAGAAATATTTAGGCGTGAGAGATTTTTCAGCTCTGACTTCATCCAGGAAAACACGAAGTCGGGCTTAGCCTCAGACTTCAGACAGCCAGGCAGGAGTGCTGCTTGCCCAGACACAAAGATTTGCCCCTGAGAGTTTTGTCGGACGGATAAGTAAAGAGGCGTGGGCATCAGTGGCCACTGCAGTGGATATCTGTGGCCATGTTTTGAAGTCTCACCAAATGACAGGGCAGTTCTAGTGTTCCACCAATACCACAGTGTGTATGGGGACTGTGATTAAAGAGAACTTAATGTCTGTGGCGGTGTATCCAGAAGAGGGGCTTTGTGTGTTCCCAATACAAAGAAGTGGTAAATATGTTAGGTAAGAGGTTTACTTTTTTACCTGATTCAATAGTTACACATTGTGTGTATGTATCGAAATATTACACTGTACCCCAGAACATACTTCATGAACAATTATTGTGTATTGGTTAAAAATAAAAAAATTCTTCCATAAAGGGTGTACATGCACAAAGATAGGTGAGCCTAGAGGAAGGTAAAAACAGCAAATGTTCTTAGCTGGAAAGCAGAGGGAAGTCTAGGAAATGATTTGGCATATATGAAAAATGGTTCTTCACCTGGTAACAGGGAGGTCGAGGTAATGATACAATCCTACCTCGGAAACAAGGAGAAAGGAAAGACTGACTCCCAAAGTTATCCCCTGACCTCCACACATGCAACGTGGTACATGCTCCCATCTTCCCCCTCTCTCTTACACATACACACACACACACACACACACACACACACACACACACACACTGGACAACCCATACTCTACAAGGTTCAATTGTGTGTGTGTGTGCGTGCGTGCATGCGTGTGTGTGTGTGTGTGTGTGTGTGTGTGTGTGTGTGTGTGTTAGGTGAGAAGGTGAACTGCAGAATCTTAAACAAAGCAGTGTCTAGACCAGCAAAGACAAAGCATGGCTACTTCTTCATGTTTCTGCTGAGCATGTCCTTAACCACAGCAGCCCTATCTATAGATTAAGGAAATAAAGGCATTTAAAAAGAATTCTTGGACTAGAAAGCTAATTCGCTCTTGTTATAGCATGATTAAGAATAAAGAATAATTAATTAGTAGCCACTAATGAAAAGAATGTGTTCTAAACTCTAGCTTCCCGAGTTCCATTTTTTACTACTTCCATTAGTAGCTTTGCACCTTTAAGGGCTGACATGTAGAAATGACTAAGATGCCCAGGATTCCAGGAGAAGCAGATCCCAGCAGCCTCTGGTGCCCAGCACACAGTAAATTGTAGTGTAATTCCTCAAAAGGGTGAAGAACCTAATTTTAAACCACTAATCTAATTTTTTAAGCCCTGGTCCTGTTGAGTCCCAGGAAAGAATTTTCAGCCTGTGTCAACTGCTCCTTTGACACTTCTACAAGGTCTTAGCAAGATGACTCAGACCAGGCAACATGGATGCTCAGGCTATCAGATTGCTCTTCTCCAGGACTGTATCTGGGGAGATCACACGATTGAGTTAATGCTCATGTGGTCTGTTTACAGAGATATTTATCTGCTCTGATCCTTCTCTGGAGACATTTGATGAATGCCTAGTTCCACCTTGCCTTCAAGCCATGTTAGTTCCGAGGCCTGGAGGCTGTGGCCCCTCCCATGGGCCTTCAGTTGAGAAGTTCTCGGTCTGCATGGTTTCTGTTGCAAAGCCAAACCATTCCTAGTCCGCAGACATTTATGTGGCGTCTCTGATTCCTCTTCCTTGATATGTGGGAAGTTCTGAACTCCTACCTGCCGTGGACACGAAGCCTGTGCCAGTCCTATCTGGATGAGGTGTCTATGGAGAGGATGAGGAGGCCCAGTTGGGCTGGTATGTATCCGGAATCTCAGCCCCTAAGAGGCCCGGCAAGAAGGGTCTTGAGTTGAGATCAGCCTAGATGTGTAGCAAGACTTATCTCAAGAGGATGAAGAGGACCCACAGATCCACAGAATCAGCAGCAGCTCACAGACACCAAATGATGTTCGGAACCTCAGAACTGGCCTGAAAAAGAAAAAAACTACTAGCCTTCCTGTCCCGGTTCAGTCAATGCCAGCAATACTGGTGTCAATATCCTCTAATTGTGGGCTTCTGCTTGCAGAATCCTGCTTGCAGAATCCTGATTGCCTGGACCTGATTTCACAAGTACAAGTCAAAGCCCAGTGGTTCTACATACAAGAGGAGCTGGGACCTGAGTTTCAGTGTTCTAACATTGGGTAATGAGTCTAAAACTAGAAATTCATAACATTCATCCAGCAAGAGTATTCAAAAGGGCTGGGCAGAGGCTGGGGAGATGGTTCATTGGGTAAGAGTGCTTACTCTTCGAGCGTGGGGAGCTGAGTGTGAATCCCCAGCAGTCACATAAAAATAGAAGGACATGGCCATGAATACTTGTAACCCCAGCATGGGAAGGGGGCAAAGAAAGGTAGATCCTGGGAACTCACTGGTCAACAAGCCTGGCCTAAATGGTGAGCATCAAGTTCAGTGAGAAAGAGCCTGTCTCAAGGCAACAAGGTAGAAAGTGATAGAGCAGGATACCGGATGTTGTACACACACACACACACACACACACACACACACACACACTATTTTTTTTTAATTTTACAAAAAGATTAGGAAGCTCAATATGACACTCCATGGAACCAAATTCCTTTTTTCATTTTATTATAAATCCTTTCAAAGAGTAAAGTTAGAAGAATTTAATGGGGAATATTGTATGCCCACCACCTAAGGTCCTACCATTAACATCGTCATATACTTATTTCATCATCTGCCCATCCATCCAGCCATCCAACCACCTTATTTTGGGGATGGATTTCAAGATAAATTGAAGATATCATTGTTGGCTGTAAAGTTCACATTAAGTAAAATATGAATTCTTTTTGTACACTCATTTATTTTTTTGTATGTGAGGGCAGGGGTGCATGCATATGCCATAGTGCATGTGTGGAGACCAGAATACAATTTGCAGGAATTGGTTCTCTCCTTCCACCACGAGGATCTGGGAATCAAAATCAAGTGTCAGGCTCAACAGCCTGCACCTTTACCTGCTGAGCCATCCCACCAGCCCAAATAGACAAATAGACATATCCTAAGTATATTTGCTAAACAAATTATCACGGCAATTTCCTCCAGCCTTTCCCTGGTCAACCCCTATCCCCACACCAACCCCAAAGAAGGCACTACTACTCCATTTTCCCTGCTATAGTTACTAAACAAAAGCCCTCTTGGTTTTTCAAGACAAGGTGTCTCTGTGTAGTTTTGGTGCCTGTCCTGGATCTCACTCGGTAGACCAGACTGGCCTCGAACTCACAGAGATCCGCCTGGCTCTGCCTCCCGAGTGCTGGGATTAAAGACTGCGCCATCACCGCCCAGCGACAGAAACCCTCTTAATTTTGTCTTTTCTCTGAAACTTTGTAGCTACTGCTATTTTCCCCCCTCTGGGAATTTGGCCCAGAGAAATGAGATCAGGCAAATATCTTGTCTGTTTCTCCTCTAGGCCTCCTTTTCCCTTCCTACCATAATCAGAGATGGACTTCTCATCTAGGGTTGGTGGAAAGGACATTCATTAAATGGTATGTCCAAAGACCTCTGACTGTCGCTTACAGTTACATTCCTCATCAAGTCTGCTAGGCACATCTCTTGTTGTTGATGGAAGTGTAGAATTTACTAAACCTTCTCTTGGCAGAGCCTACTTTTAAAGACAACATCAGCTTAGGAAAAAAACCACACCAAACAAAAACATAAAACCAAAACACCTAATCAAACAGTCCATTCTGGACGACAGCCCATTGTGATCGGTCCCCTCTTCCCTATCTCCCAGTTACCGAAATCTTTGGCCTCCATAGGCCTCCTGTTAACAGGAGGTTCAGCTAAAAATACTTCAAAAACACTGTTTCCATCATGGAATGTATGAGCCAACATGAACTAAGGAGAAGATTTAGAATCAGATGACATGTGGACATTAGTAGAAAAGATGACATAAAAACAGGTATTTTATGTTCCAATGATTAGCCCTTTCAAGGGTATGGGAAAGTCTTTGTTAAATGGATCTGGACAAGAATGAATAAATGGAAAAATGGATGAATTGAAGAAAGATCATGGAAGTCTCCTAAGCACCCAAAAGCATGAGGTTTTTGTAGCTACTATGGTAGCTTGAGGTTCATAATGATGTTTGATAAATGGAGAGATGGGCAATCCAGCAATGCCTAGACACTGGGGATGGGGCAAAGCCATCTTTCTTTTCCTAACCTCTTCATGACTACCAATCCACACACAAGATCTTCTGAGGATGCTACAAGGGTGCCTTGGCTTCCGGCTGGATGAGCGCCTCCCTCGCCAGGGTCTGAACTCTGGCTGTCTCAATCACCCAACAGGGTCATGGCTCTGAGGACAAGGCAATGAAGAAATGAGTTAAGGCTTCATAGTCTTTTATTAGTTATCCAGTGACTTCATCCAGGACTGGAGAGATCAGTACCATCTACATTTTATAGCTGGATTAGCAAAGCTCCAGAGAGAGGATGGCCTGCTACCAGCCCAGCCCAGATGTGTCCCTCTGACTCAGTGTCCTGTGAGGATGAGTCCCCAAGACGACTTAGGTGACTCGTGGCTGGAGTACTTAGCAGCTGGCTGCTCAGACTTTGGAGTCTTCTCGTGGGCAGCAACAGGCCTATGGCCGCTAGGGCCTCCGAGTTTGGAAATGGGGTTCCTGGCACTATGGAGGCATTGGGTGCCCCTTCAGGGAATAATGCCTTGGATTTTTCTGGGGGTGATCTCATATTTAGCCTTACTTCCTCTCCCTTGTGAGTTGGGTCAATATGTCATTTTCCTTAAAGAGATGACGCTGGAGTCCCACAAGGGAGCCAGGTTCTAGCCAGCAGCTCTGGAAAACGTATTGAGGGGCTAGCGAGATGACTCAGCAGTTTATTTGCTTTGTTTTGGGTTTTTTATGGTATTGGGGAGGACATTTTGGCTTTTTTACATAGCTCTTTAAATGAAAGGCTTAATTGAGAGCAGCTAGATTCCCATAAGAGAAGTCTCCATTCAGTATTTTTGTGCAATATTGTATTTCATATAGCCACTAGAAAACTTCACCCATGAGGAAAAAAAATTTAAAGGCAAAAACCAGACACTTTAATTGCTACAGAATTTCATAGAGTCTTAGGAATTTGCATCTTTCTCTGAGGACTAGAGCTTCCCCAAATGTAATATGTATATTAGTCACTCTATAACTTGCTCAAATGGAGATTCTGGCTTAGCAGTTATATTGGACAGTTTTCTGTTACTATAACAAACACTTAAGACAATGAATTTTTTAAAAAGAAAGGGACATTCTGGCTCATGTTGGGGATTTTCCCATCTATGACCAGTTGCTCCCATTGCTATAAGGCATCACATCACGACAGGAGCACATGGCTGAACAAACCACTCACCTCATGAGTGGGACTGGTGAGGACAAGAAAAGAAAGAAGAGGAACTGGGTCCCCATCATCCCCTGATCTGAAAACCATCTTCTAGGCCCCACCTCTCCACACCTCCCTGTAGTGGGGAAGGGCTGGATTCTAGGCCTTCAATACATGGGCCTTTAGAGGACAAGATCCGAGCTATAGCAGGGGGTCTAGGACATGGCCTGCATTGCTACCCAGCTGCCTAGAGATACAGAGAGTGCCAGCTCAAGGACCACACACCAACAGAGTCACAGCTCAGCCTCTGACCCCCTGAGACAGGCCTGGATAGATAACACGGGCCCTGGAAATACTACAGGGTCCAGTCTATAATAATCAAAACAACAGTAAACTTAGAAGTAAATAAATTCAAGAAAATTCTTAGTTTCTCTAAGGTGGTTGCTTTGGCTAAGCATGTGAAGCCCCCATTTATGGTGATATTTTGTTTGTGTTTTAACACATAAATCTTGCCTGAAGATCAGAGTGTGGCGCTAGCCACTAGAGGCCAGGCAGTGGTGGCTCACACTTTTAATCCCAGCACTTGAAAGGAGGAAACAGGAAGTGATATGGCTGGGTGGAGAGAGGAAATGATAAGGTGAGGTGGAGACAGGACCTTTTAGTCTGAGGATTCGGTGGAGGTAAGTCTCTCTAGTGGCTGGCTGCTCGGCTTCTCTCATCTTCAGGCGAGATTTATTTGTTAAAGCACAAACAAAATACCACCACACCCATCCCTGATCCAAGGGGATGCTCCCTGGAGAAGCCCCTTCTTCTCTTATCTTCCATTGCCCATTAAGAAGTCTTTGTTCCTCTCAACTCTCCTCAATGAGGTGGAGGATTTTGCACAACCTGCTGTCCGTAGAATGTAGAGTTTGATACCGGAAGCAAGTGGGAGGACTACAGAATATAAAGTCCTCAATGGAAACAAGTGGAACAAAACAACCCATTGTAATATGAGGTTTGTGGACAGACAGACAGACAGACAGACAGGTGAAGGGAGCATCAAAGAACTGAGAGCCCTGGAAGTCATTGCAGCCAGGTCAGGCTTCCAGGTGGGGAGCTCAGCTGGACTAGAGATTTTGCACAAAAACAAAGACAAAGACTGGGCAGAAGGACCAGCCCGAGATATGCTGTTAAAAGAACAGAGCAAATGTGCACCAAGTTTCTTTGCTGCTCTCTCTTCCTCAGACATTAAAGAACGAACAAATTCATGTAGAAAAGCCAAACGCAGGAAGTGAGAAGGAGAAAGCAAGAACAGTCGTGCTGAGGCTCTGTAGGCTCCACAGCGTGGCACACCTGGCCTGGGAGGTCCCTGGGCTCAGACCCCAGCACAGCAAATCCCAAAGCCAGATAGCCCAGAGAGAATGCCTGCAGCTACTGATTCTAGGCCATGCACGCCTCTAAGCACTTGATGTCACAGGAACTTAACTCTCAGAGCAACCCTGTGTGACAGATGTTTTCATCCTCCATCTTACACCTGAGGGAACTGAGGCACCGAGAGTTCGTTATTTACCAACAGGGTGGTGGAACTGAAATCTGAGGCAGGTAGTCTGACTCCAGAGCAAAGATCTCAAGCAAATCACATGACACAAGCGTCTCTAAACACATGGTCTCTGCCAGGTACTAGCTAAACTCAGCTTCTGATACCTCACTGTTGGCTGTGGTATCCTGCCTCAAAACTCAGTTGGTAGTATATAGTGTTTCATCCCTTTTTTTTTTTTAAGATTGGGTCTTATACTGTGGCCCCCAAGCTGGCTTTGAACTCAGCAGTCTTCTTGTTTCCCAGCCTCCTGGGTGCTGGGATTACAGACATAAGCCACCATGCCCGGCTCCACTACAGCATTTAAGATTAAATATTGCTTTTGGAAATAGCACATGCAGCATCTTCATGCCATGGTGCTGTGACTGCTCACACAGAGACTGCTCACACAGAGAAATAAAAAACACGTAAATAGCCAGGTGGCGCACGCCTTTAATCCCAGCACTCAGGAGGCAAAGGCAGGCGGATCTCTGTGAGTTCGAGGCCAGCCTGGTCTACAGAGCAAGTTCCAGGACAGGAGTGCTATATGAGAAATGGTGCCTTGAAAATAAATGTGCACAGAAAGACAGAGAAAGCCAAGCACACCGTGGTGTCTTATTCTTTTAAATAATCTTTTTGAAAAGATGATATATACACACAGTGAAATATTTCTAAGAGTTCGAAAATCATTTCTGCCTACTGTTTTAATTTTGCAATGTATCTAGGACACTTTCATATCAGCATTTGTCCACCAGCCTCCCTTTATTGAATGGCTGCATCACATTTTCTTGCATGAGTACATCTGATGCAAGACACAGGTATTTTCTCTTTCCATCATAACTAATGTTATATTAAATACCTTGTATATAAGTGTCTGAACAAAAGTACGCATCTGTCAGACAAAATCCTGTATGTGAAACTGCTACTTGAAGAATAGGTTCACTTCAGTAATTTTGCTTCCTAGAAGTTATTCCACTAACGAAACCTCTGGAGAGCTAGTTGACCAATTAAGAAAGCTTGCTGCTCTTCCAGAGGACCTGAGTTCAATTCCCAGAGTCCATTTTTGGGCAGCTCACACCTGCCTGTAACTCCAGCTCCAAGGGATCTGAGGCCTTCTACTGTCCTCCAAAGGCACCTGCATCCATGTGGCATAAGCACACACATACATATACATACATACACATACATAAATAAAAATACACAAAACCACATGAGAAAATATTACATTTCTTCATAAGGACAGGAAACTGGAAACTGTTAGGATTCTGCCGCCACTCCAGCTGCATGGCCACACATGTGCAGTTCAGCAGCTAAGCAAGGGGTCTTGAGTCTTACGTCATCAGTGTGCGCTGGTGATTATGTGCTTGCACTGTGATGACACAATCAGCGCATGCATGGCGTAGCTCCCTAAGCCCACCTGCGCATGTGTATGGGAATCCTTAAAAAGCCGGACACAGACTCCTTCCTCCTCTCTGTTCTCCCCTGCCCCTGCTTTCTCTATCTTTCTCTCTCTCTCTGTTCTCTGCACATGCTTCTTCCCCAGGCCTGGTTCTTTTGTTCTGCACTGGCCCCCATAAAGCTCTGATACTGAGTTTTGTCGTGGCTCATGCCTCATGACCCTTCTGCATGGTAACCAGCGCCACTTATCATTTTTAAGAACAACAGAAACAACCTCAATTCCCACAACTAGGGAGGGGCTAGCTAAATCACATAAATGGACACAAGCAGACGCTGACATTGACGATACCTGTCTCCAGTCTGTGCTTTCACAATGAAGAGCCCAGTATGTGATTAACTAAAAAAGGCATCTTACAAATAGCTTCTTTGTGCAATTACATTTCTATAAACTGGTTTATATGTTTGTGGTGATATATATGCATGTTTCTTCTATCTCCACATTGCTTGAGTTTTCTATATGAGATGTTTCTTCATAGTAACACGAATGATTAAACTGCTCTTAAAGTATCTAGTTACTCCGTAGACATGGGTCTCAGCAAGGCATGCACCTGCTGTTTGCTGGGTCTGTTCCAGATGTTTGCACTGGGATACTCTGAGCTGATCTTGGTCTTTGGCTACTGTTTCTCATCTCTAGCCTGATTGTTTAGAATCAGAAAATGTTGGGATTGTAAAATATAGCTCGGACCCTTATTTGACAGATGAGGGCACCAAGGTCCAGAAAAGGTAATTTCCTGAGAATTTCACAGCCATTTATCTCCAAAATAATAGGCAAGCACTCAACCAAACTGTGCTGCGGTCCCCTAAATCTGAGTGTGGATCCCTTCTGAGTGGGTTAGTCATCTTAAATGCCTCGTCTCCTGGGAGACCTTGTCTAGGCAAACCCAGGATGAAACATAAAAGGGACTTGAGGTAGACTGTCATTAGTGGGGAGGAGCCTGACCCTGCCAGGCTGAAAAGCAGCTTCATTAGTGCTCGGACTCTGCCCAGGCAGCAGGCTGCAGGGCATTAGCAGAGGAGCTTCCCTGGGCTAGTGCCAGGAGTCGGTTAATTATAAGGCAACGTGGGCCTGAAAATGGCCCATTAAATGTGTTTGCATTGCACCAGCAGAACTCAAGCTCTTTGTCACTTTCTAAAAATAAAAATAAAAATAAAAAATGCTTTTGGCATTTTATACACTTTCCTGAGTGTTCCAGTGATCCCTGGCATAGTCATGTCACTTACCTCTCCTTGAGCATCTCTCACAGATTCCACCCTTTCTGCCTTGGCTCAGCCCACACCGGGGCTCTCAGAGCTCCAGTCGTCCATCAAAGCATTTCCCCTACAAAGAGAAACTTCCCGACCAGCTTCTATAAAAATAAAATTCCTCTATTTAATTGCACATAAAATTCTAGAGGGCTAGAATGGCAGGGTTCTGGTGTTCAGAATCTTTGAGCTAGAGTGGCCCTAAAACTGATACTATCCATTCTGTTTATAGCTAGAGATCCCCTAAGGTTCTGGGAGGGGAGGAAGCTTGCCCAAAGCCACAGACATGCAAGGCTCAGGCTGGAGCCAGCTCAGAGAATTAGCAGATCAGTCTTGGCTTTGAATCAAATAATAAGCTTTTCTCTTCTCAGTTACATCCTCCCAAGAATCCAGGTCACTACCCTTTCCTCCCAGCTGGTGAGCTGTGTTAGGGAAGCCCTGTAAAATGTCCAAAGCCAGGCAACACTCTTCCCAAGTAGGTATACCAGATGTTCACAACACTGTCTTCTCCCTCAAAGCTCAGACCTCCCATAGAGGTAGGACTATTTGCACACATTGAAGGAGATAGATACACTAGAGGAATGCTGCAACTCCCAGATTCCCAGTGGTGGGGAGAGCGCACAGTCTCTGGTGGGGGAAGAACAGTTGAGTCCAGCTTCCAAAGCATGTGTCTCTGCCTACTGGTTATCTTAATAACCCCCTTAGGATCCCTAGTAACAAGGGAAATGTGGACGCCCTTTGCTAAGACTCAAGGATGGAGAGGACCTGAGCTTCAGGCCAGGCTGTGTGGGTTCAAGGCTCCTCCAGAGCTCAGGGCTCCTCAGCAGAAGCGAGGCCTGTACTGGGTGTGTGTGCAGGTGTTGACGAGGGTGCAGAGTGCCAAGTGCTGTCCCTGTAAAGTCACAGGCCCATGCCTGAGGACCTAGAGGGCAGCTGTGGTCCCAGGACTCTTCTCATCTTGCCTGGACGAGAAAAGACGGCCTGGACTGGGCACCATGACTCCTGGACTCTGGTCTGGACACTGCAGCTTTACTATCATGTGCCTTCAAGTGGCTCTGAGCTCCCAGGTACTTCTGAGGGCTGTACATGGTAAGAATGGCTGACCACAGTAACCATTAGCTCCTCTCATTCTCCCGGTTCACTTCTCCTTAGTCTTGTGACCTTCCTAGGCCTGTTCCTCCTGTAGTGCAGCCCTCACCTCCATGTTTCAAAGGCATCTTTGCTGGAGCCACTCCCACGCCGGACACCTTCTAGGTGCAAACCAAAGCAATTACTGGGTGATTATGTGTCTCATGGATGTCATTGCTGGGGTGAGGAAGCCACGCCTCTCCTGAGCTCTGACTTCGCTGCCTAGGAGTGCCCCGTGATGCTCTTCGTTAATGTGGATCTGACTGGAGAGTCCTGACAATCTACACACTGCTCTACGGAGACGAGGAGTCCATCTGGCTGTTGCATGGCAGGTAAGTGGGCAGTGACTGGGGACCCCAGGCGATGGGTGTCCCCAAGAGGAGCTTTCACACATGTGGGGTGGGAGGGGTGTTGTTTGGGATGAAACTTTGGTCATTGCTTGTCAGGATTTTAGATTTGGTTAGTCCACAGGATACTCTCTCATAGTCATCAGGAGATGGAAGAGCTAGTCCCAACCCACCCTGTGAATCGTGGCCAAGGCTCAGCTAGGGTCAGACCTGCTCCATGAGCTTTGATGAAGGAGGCAGGAACTGAATCGAGAGAGAAGGACTCCCATCTACACATACATACACACACACACACACACACACACACACACACACACACACACACACACACACTATGCAGATTCAGAGACATTCCTGGACATTGTTAGGGACCATGGGCCAGATGAGACATAGGACGAAGCCTCATGGGGAACCTCATGAGCCACATCCTCTCCTAATTTGAACCCATGTACTTGAGGGCAAGAGCAATTCCCTGTGAGGTGAAAAGAATTGTATGACCTTGGGCAGGGAGATCTGCCATCGGTGCCTCATCTGAACCACGGGAGTTATAATACACACTTCACAGGCCTGCTGGGAAGGGATCCAGGGTACTTCACGCTGCCACACAATAGCTCACATGGGCCTAAAAGACAATAGACTCAGGAAATGTGTCCCCACAGCAGAGCTCCCACACGGAATAGGAACAGCAAACCCTGTTAGGTGCCGGGATCCAGCGGGAACCAGCCAGCAGAACCAGGAACCCACAGTCAGAGGTCTCTAAGGGGTGTATCCAGTTTTACACCTCTTACTTTCCCCTCTTCAACATCACGGGAAAATGTGTCAATCAACTCTTCTTTTGTTTTAGTCTTTCCAACACAGGTGACTTTTCCTTGTCACATTTTAATTTCTTCATATTCTTCATGGTAGTGGATCACATTAGTGGACAGCCAAGCCTGCCCGGCTCCTAGACGGGTGCTATTTCCTAAGCTGAGGTTGCTTCCCCATCAGTGCTGACGCAGAGAGAGCTGGCTTTGTTTCCCTCTGGGTTAGGTATTTTTCATGACCTTCACCCTCTTTCCCTCTGCACTGATTTAGCAAAGACCAAACTTTATTGCTGAGGAAGGACTGAGTCAATGACGGGGCAACAGTATCAGATCAGCAACAATTTTGATGGGTGACCACTTGTCTCCATCTGTAAAATATTGGGGTCAGGAGCTGGGAAGATGGCTTAGTGATTCAAGGCTTGCTGTGCAAGCATAAGAGTCTGAGTTCAAATCCCCAGAAGGCATGTAAAGCCAGGCACAGTGGCACACATCTGTAATCGATGGAGATGAGGTCGGGAGAATCCCCAGGAGCTCATGGGCCAGCCAGCCTGGTGTATACAGCAGCAGACAACAAAGAGACCCTTTCCCCAACAATGCAGAAGGTGAGGATTGACATCTGAAGATGCACTTTGACCTCCAGTGCATGTGCCTGAATTCATGCACATAAATGCAAGCATCCAGGCTCACACCATACACATACTCGCAAGTAAAATGAAGTGTTGGAGTCAGAGCTAATCTGCCCAGTGTATAAACTGAATGTTATATTGAATTCAATTACCCATGCTTTGTGGGTCCCCCTAGCTTCTTTGGAGTGTTCCCTCCTCAGAGCACAGATAAATGAGGCACCAGGGCCTCCCTCCTGTGGTAGAGATAGACAGATATCTCTAGTTGGTCCCAGAGCTCTTTCCTACGGAGCCTGGATATGGTCCCAGAATTCTCTTCAGCGAGGGCCTTCAGTTATTACTAACAGTTGATGAGTATTAGCAAATGCAATGAGACCCTACTTCAGCCATCAATGCATTACAATAACCTTTCAGTTCAGAACTTCTAAGAGATGGTGAAATACTCCATGAGGACTGGCTCTTCGTCATCATTGGTTGAAGCTGATGGGCCACTATCTACTTGTGTGAGGGACACTGGCTTCCAAAAGGACAAGGAAGAAAAGGGAGATGAAGCAGTTGCCCCAAGAAGGCCTTAGGCAACTCCCCGATTAATCATTTAGCTGTGGAGCTCAGGTGTTCATGATGCATACTAAGGGCAGAGTCATAATGGAACCTATTAAAAAACAATTATACTGAGACCTGAGTCTGGAAGATGTGGCCAGCTTCAGCTAGGGTTTTTGTGCTCAGTCTCACTAGGTACCGCGCCAGGCTGGGACAGAGAATTGTCACTTAGCTCTGTGGTGTCACTGTGGTGTGGAAGAAGAAAAGGTGTGAAAATCTAGGGTAGGTGTGGAGATCATGGCAGGAAGCAAGTGAGTAGGACACAGCCTTCTATACACGGGGCTTTCTGTTATGCAGGTCTTTAGGGATGACTGGTAGATCCCTGAGCTAGGAGAGGAGGTCATGAGGTCGGCGGGCACAGGAGTGGGAGCAGGGCCAAATGGAGAGTAACCTGAAGTGCAACAGGCTGTTTCTAAAACTCTTGTCCCTGGAGCTGGAGAAATGACATGTTGACACTCATGCAGTAGGAGTAGTCCCTTGCGCACTGTGAGCCTCTGTGTCTCCATAGCAACAGGACGGATCGAATAAGATGAGCTAAAAATTGTTTCAAGGCTGGCAGGGCAGTAACTTCAGGCAGGGCTGAAAAAGAAAGAGTGAAATGGAAACCAGTGTGTATGAGCAGTGGAGTGGGATGGCCAAAGAGAGGGGAAGTGGTTTTGGAAAGGAGGTGGCAATTTCAAAACCCCCATCTGCAGAGGCCCTAACTGGATCTGGAACTCAGTGCCCCGTTCACAGGGACATCATCCCCCCTGGTTGGAGCCTGTTGTTGTGCGGCATTTGTTAATGGCGTCCCTTTCCGCTCTCGAAATCTCCTTGTCTAACTGGTACAGTTGGTCATTGCCTACCTTACTCAGTGCTTCTCAAACCATAGGAGGAAGGTGTTATAACCACCCCTTCCCAGGGAAGGGCATCTGAGCCTCAGAGAGGGCCCAACAATTTTCACAGGGCCACGGAGGCAGCAAGCTCATGAGTCAGAATGGCATTAATTGGCAGAACACTGGAGTGGCAGCCAGAAGGTGTTGTATAAATACCGATGGTAGTAACATGATTAACAACATATTTGCTGAGTTCCTAGTCTGTGTCAGGTCATGTTCTGAATCCTGTGGATTATTTCATTTAATCCTCTCATACTCGGTAGCAAGAATTATCAACAAACTGCTCCTACCAGGAGACTGAGTTTCAGAAAGGTCCATTCACTGGCTTCAGTTCACACAGCCCTCAAGGAACGCAACCTATACTGGAACTCAGTTGTGTACCTCTGAGCCTATGTTCATAGTGCCTGAGCGAAATGCAAAGAAAGGCCAAATGACAGTGGGAGAAAAAAAGGAAGGAAATGGGAAAAGCCTCGGGGAGGAGGGGTGTCTATGGGGCTTGCAGTGCTCATATTGTGCCCTTCTTCCTCTCTGACCGGTGGGCGCAGCCTTTGACCCAGAGCCTCTGTGGGCTCTGGGCCCAGGATTGAATGCTCACCCTGCATATCCCCACGGGAGAAGGCCTAGGGGCTGGTAATATGCTCTCCACATTGTCCTCAGGCCTTAGGACCTGTCAACCAGGGGAGTTCCAGATCAGATATTGCCTGCCCCCAACCCCTCCCTGACACCTGGCAAGGAGTTTTGTAACCATCCATCTTCATGTCTGCACACTGATTAGAAGATCAAGAGGAGCGCTTGGGAACCAGAGGTACTTGTTTCAGCAGCAAGCCAGAGACTCCCTAAACCATAAGGTCCTTCTGGGTCATTTCACAGATAGAACCACTGAGGCCCAGAAGAGAGGGAACAGCTCACCCAGGTTCCCCCAGGACTTAGCAGCAGGTCTGCCGCTCTTATCAGAGGCCACATAGATACACTGCAGCTTGCTTCATGACTATTGCAAAAGTAAGAAGTTGGGGGGAAAGACAGGGCTCAGCATAGAACTGCGTAAGTGGGGAGGAAAAGGTAAGCATGGTGTGGGTGGGGTCTGGTCCACCAACGGTGGGCCCAGATTGCTGGTAAGCATTAGATTCCTTGTCATACCCCATCCAAGGGGCAGAGAAAGAGGCTCACCACTTATCTAAAATTCACTGAGCATCTGTTAGGTCCCAAGCCCTAACCCAGACTCTCAGGGGCCTAGGGAGGCTAAGAGCCAGGGCTGAATTTCACGGAGCTCTTGGTACAGAGGAGACAGACATATAAGCAAACAAGTGTAAAGCATCCTTGAACATGGGTTGTGGACAGATGCTTTCACGTCGGAGAGCAGCATCTGAGCTGGGATGAAGGGGAAGTGTCACTGAGTTATCTTGACAGACTGTGACCTGTGTATGTATCTACTTGTTCCTTCACACTGCTTCACGTGTAAGATTCCTTCCTCCATGCTTTTTATCTCACTGTTCCCTTAACTAGGGAGAGACACGTTAGGATACAATTGGAAGTAATCACCAGAATGGTGGCTTTTTCCCCGCCTCCCTGCTCCGAGTCCTGACCACCATTTCATAGATGGCAAGTCAGGAGGGTGTGATGCCGATGGGTCTGAATGACTTAGGTGTATCTCCAGGGCCAAATCATGGAGAGATGGGGACCATGACCTCCTGGACTGTGACGAGGTACAAAGCTGGGACATGAGATGGCAGGTCATGATTTCTAGGTTAATCTCCCTGCAGAACTACCAGGGCAGAACAGGAAGAGCAGTGTTGGAGGGGAAGTGGGGAGCCGTTGAAAGAATAAAGATATTCGCCGGGCAGTGGTGGCGCATGCCTTTAATCCCAGCACTCGGGAGGCAGAGGCAGGCGGATCTCTGTGAGTTTGAGGCCAGCCTGGGCTACAGAGTGAGTTCCAGGAAAGGCGCAAAGCTACACAGAGAAACCCTGTCTTGAAAAAAAAAAAAGATATTAGCTTGGCAAGACGAGCTTGCTGACATGTCTAGGTGGGTAAGCTACCTCTTCAAGAGCTGCAGGAATTCGGCAGACCAGTGAGATGGCTCAGTGGGTATAGGCAGTAAAGGTGCTGTCAGTGCAAGCCTGGAGACCTAAGTTCAATTCCCAGAAGCCATGTAAAGGTGCAAGGAGGGAACCAACTCCAAAAAATTGTCTTCTGACCCCTACGTGCGCGCTGTGCATCCATGCCCCCCACACACACATTACGCATGCACATGTATGCCCCCACACACATTGTGCATGCACATAAATATGCATAATAATATATTTTTTTAAAGGAATTCAGCTGAGGGAGCTAGGTTTAGTGACAGGTGCCTTTGCTGGCCTGGTACTTAGGATACAGAAGCAAGGATAGAGTTCAAAGCTTACCTACAAATAATGTTATGTAGACTGAACAGGTTATATATTTATGTATTTAGGGGTGGGTGGGTGTGTGTGTGTGTGTGTGTGTGTGTGTGTGTGTGTGTGTGTAAATAATTAAAGACAAAGAGGCCATGAATTTGAAAGTGCAAGGGGTATATGGATGTGGAGAGAGGAAATTGGGGAAAATGATGTATATATTATAATCTCAAAAAAATCTATAATTTTTAAAAAAGAATTCAAGATCATCCTTGCCTACATAGTGAATTTGAGGGAATCCTGGATGGCATGAAACACTGTCAGAAAAAGAGGGAGAAAGGGAGAGGTAAGGAAGGAAGAAAGGTAAGTGGTAGGGCAGCTGAGGAAACTTGACCCTGGTCTGGGGAGCTATGAGAGAGATGCTTTCTGAGATTCAAGCTTAATGATAATCGTGGCTCTGACTCATCCCACAGGAATAGGCAACAAGGTTATTGGGAGGTAATCATCTCGGTCCTGACATGGCTCAGGATGGTTATAAAGGGATGGGACTTGATGAGGGGGCTTAAGCCTCGGGTCATGGGAATCTGTGCTGGTTTCCTATTCCTTTGTCATAGATCACACCAGCTCCTGTCACCTTCTGAGGCATCTGCATCCTTATCACAGATAGACAGGAGAGGGTGGAATGAGGGAGAGAAGGGGGGGGGGGCAAAGAGAGAGGGGTGTGGTCAGATATTGAGAAATAGCAGGGTCACAAGGAGAATGAGTAGCTGCAGGGAGGGAAGTCCATGAACTGGAGGGAGTTTAGGGGAGGCGAGCTGAAAAGGGCTAGGACCCTAATGTAACTTAGAAATATGTAACAAGTACTTGTGAGCCTAGAGGCCAGCATGCACTTTGGTATATGAGTAGGCACCACAGACGGCCATTTGTCCCTTCTGCCAGTGATAAGGGAAATGACTCCTTCTGGTATTCAGGAACCAGCTTCACAAGTTCCTGAGGAACACTGGCTTTTATCTAACCACCAGAAATCCTCCTAGAGTCCAGGCTGAGCCCATTTCTGAATATTTGGAGTACTTTGGGGTATTCTAGATATTTGGAATTTGGGGGAATTGGAGTCTCCTTTGGACCTTCTCACTGTTTCTCTGAAGAACCCTGTCCCTTTTTATAGTGGCTTTCAGTGTCCATTGCCAAATGTGTCTGCTTCCTAGGACCCTAACTGAAGAGGTGTGGCTTCCCTCTTCCTCTTCTCCATCTCTGTCCTCCCAGGACTGCTGAGACTTACATCTTGCCTGCCCTATTATTTTTCTTTCAAGTTCTATTAAAATTGTCTTTGGGCTAAAAAAAAATTAAATATACTATAATCATTAAAAAGGTAGGCATTGGTTACTGCTCTGCTGCTATGATAAAATACTAGGACCAAAAGTAATTTATACAAAGGAGAGCTTATTTGACTTACTGGTCCAGAGGGATAAGAGAACATCACAGTGAGGAAACATGGCACCAAGCAGGAGGCACAACACCCAGAGCAGGAAGCCAGGAGCTCATATTCTCACACCCAAGCACAAAGAAGAGAGAAAACTAAAAGTGGTGTGAAGCTTCTAACATTAAAGCCCATCCCCAGGGATATTCTTCTGTAAATCAAGGCCACGCCTCCTAAACCTCCTCAACTGTGCCACCAGCTAGGAACCATGTGTTCAAATACAAGAAGGGGAATACAAGAAGGAATGTACTTGTACAACAGTGCCCATGGATATACAAGTACCACAGCCCATTCCTCGTCTCCCTTCAAGTTTTGGTGGTCTGTTGCTGGTAACAATCTACCCTCACAGCAGCTTTTCCCTAAACGTCAGAAGCACCATAGGCTGTTGGGCCCCCAGTACTCAGTACGACACACAATACCTAAATGAACCGACCTCAAATAGACAAAGAATGAGGGTTCTGGGATCGAGGTCAGATCCATCATCCTTCTCTCCCCAAGAGAGGCCCCACCAATCGAAGACTTAGCCTCAATGCCACCTTCGCAAGGAGATCTTGTTTGTCACTCTTTAGACTTCATTAGGGCCCTCTGTCCTTGTCCTTTCAGCTCTTGTGTTCCTGACAGCATGTGTCCAAACAGTAATTAGCCACATGTGGACTCAACCACTCAGGTGATGCACCAGCTCATTTGGAACATAACGATGAATATTTATTTCTCATGTTTTGAGTGATCTAAATGACAAGAAGTTGTCCTCAGAACCACTCCAATGGCATCATTATCCCCATCCTACTGAGAAGGAAAGTAAGCTATAGATAGTTCAAGGAGAAAGTAGTTCATCCAATAGATGGTCAAGTCAAGCTCTGGTCACTGCAGTTGACTCAGAGGCCCCGCTCATGAGCACTGAGCTTTACCATACAATCACTGAAGACAGCACCATGTCTCTCTTGTTCACCAATCTATCTCGGCACCCAGACAGCAAGCTGATGGAAAGAATATGTCACCAATCTTTGGCATTCTGTAGATATGAATTAGCCTACTTGCTTAAATTTATTTTCTTTATTTTCTTAGCTATTCACAGACCTCCAGACAATAGCAAAAGAAAGTTGAGGTGGTACACCCATGTTCTCAGGTGAATCTGAACAAGAAACTGCATTCTAGTTTCAACTTTCAGATTTTTGCATTTTGTTTGTGTGAGTCTTTTGCTTGTTTTTTGTTGGTTTGTTTGTTTGTTTGTTTGGGGCTTGGGGTTTTTGTTGTTTTGAGACAGGGTTTCACTATGTAGCTCTGGCTGGCCTGGAGCTTGCTGTGTAGACCAGGCTGGCTCAAATTCACAGAGATCCACCTACCTTGGCTAGGATTCAAGGCCTAAGGACTTTACAGAATTTAAGAGAACCAATGGTATGTCATAAATAGACGGACCAGTACTGACACGGTGAAGCAGATGGAGGACAGTCGGAGACAGACGAAGTTGCCTCAGAAGCTTGACCTCACTTCTTTCCTCTCCCTGCTCAGGGGTCAGAATCACCAAGGTGGACTGGCAGCATTCAGAAAATGGTGCAGCCCACCACACCCAAGATTACCCTTGCCCTGAGCTGGTGGTTCGAAGGGGCCAGTTATTTAATCTCACCCTGGAGCTGAGTGGAGTCCTGGACAGCGAGGAGGCCCTCATCTTCACTGTGGAGACAGGTAACTGGCCTTGCCAGAACCCCTGGTGGTCCCCAGACTACTGATTTTATGACCAGTAATTTGAGATTCTTCAGTTAGTAGCCCAGGCTTTGGAGGGAAGCGGGTCCCTGGGAAGTGGGCTTCTGATCATTTCCAAGGGAAAGGTGGAAAATGCCACCAGTACACAGCAGCCAGCTGTGTGAGGTAACCTTTCTGGAGCCCTCTGTATGTAAAGGAATCCATGTATGTAAAGGGCTCTTGATGGTCGTGGAAAATACTAACGCACTTTGGGAGCCTAAATCCTTTCTTTTTCCAGCCAGAGAAGAGGCTAGTTGTCACTTTCTCCTTTGCCCAAGGGATAGCTGAGAGCCAAGGCTGCTGGGAGGTGTCCACTCTCCCCCTGGGCTCCCTGAGCTTGCCCAGTCCTTCCCTTTCCAGCCTTCCAGCATTTGGAGGATAAACTCTGGGCTTCTAGGCCTATGGCATTTCTGCTTCTCTAAAGCAACCTATTTAAGAGTAGAGTCTCTTGATCCCTTCTCCTCCCTGCCAGGGCCCCACGCATCTGAGGCTCTTCACACCAAAGCCATATTCCAGACAGCAGAGCTAGAAATAGGTGACATCTGGACAGCTGCAAAGGGGGAACAGACAGAAAACACCATCACCGTCAGCCTTGCGAGCCCTTCCAATGCAGTCATTGGCCGATACCTGCTGAGTGCCAGGGCCTCTTCCCGCCGGAAACACAGTGACCACAGGCTGGGCCACTTTATTCTCCTGTTCAATCCCTGGTGCCCAGGTAGGAGCTTCCATAACTGAGACCGAGGGTCCCCTGGAAGATCTGAATTAACCTACTTGCTGAAATTTATTTTTAACTCTAAAAATCAATTTTCTTGGCACTTTCTTAGCTATTCACAGACCTCCAGATAATATTAAAAGAAAGTTGAGGTGGTATGTCCGTCCATGTCCTCAGAGGCAGGTCTATCCGTGGGGGGCAGAGGGGGGAGCCTTAGAAGCAAGATAAGGGATAGGAAGACAAGAGCCGGAACCAGATACAGGTCCCACAATATCAGGCATGACAATAGAACCTGTGTGAGAGGGCCAGGAAGATAGAGGCTTCTGATGTGAGAAGCCAGGAGGTCAAATGGGGGCTGAGAAAAGTAGGAGAAGCTCAAGAGTGGGTAAGAGAGCATCCATGCATGTGGGGCGGGTCAGGCTGCTCTAAGATGCAGAGAGCGTCCATGCATGTGGGGCGGGTCAGGCTGCTCTAGAGCATGCATGCATGTGGGGCAGGTCAGGCTGCTCTAAGATGCAGAGAGCGTCCATGCATGTGGGGTGGGTCAGGCTGCTCTAAGATGCAGAGAGCGTCCATGCATGTGGGGTGGGTCAGGCTGCTCTAAGATGCAGAGAGCGTCCATGCATGTGGGGCGGGTCAGGCATGTCTAGAGTATGCATGCATGTGGGGCGGGTCAGGCTGCTCTAGAGCATCCATACATGTGGAGCAGGTCAGGCTACTCTAAAATGCAGAGAGCATCCATACATGTGGGGCAGGTCAGGCATGTCTAGAGCATGCATGCATGTGGGGCAGGTCAGGCTGTTCTAAGCCGCATCCCTGAAGGAGGCCGTTTCCACACCTGCGAGGTGGGAATAATAACAGCGCCTAACTCTTGCGGATGAGGTGGGAATTCATCTGCCTAGTGCAGCAACCTAGTCCCATGACAAGGCCTCGGCAGGGGGTGGCTAGGATCAGGACCTTATTAATGTTTAGAAACTATAAGGCTGCTGTTGGCATCAAGGTGGGACATCAGATGGATCAGGATTCAAAGGGTTAGGCCCTGCTTGGGAGGAAAAAACACCCAGAAAAGTTGTCTTAGTGGAGAGGGGCATGGAGCCAGTAAGCCACTTTCCCTGTCCTGACCATGTCAGCCCTCAGGCTCTCTCATATAGCTAAGCCCTTCCCAGGCCAGTAGGGACAAAGCCCCAGCCCCCATGGCCTGCTGACTGCTTTTCAGAGGACGATGTGTTTCTGGACTCAGAGGAAGAGAGGCAAGAGTACGTGCTTAACGACAGTGGCATCATCTTCCGAGGAGTGGAGAAGCACATCCGAGCCCAGGGCTGGAACTACGGGCAGGTCTTCAGGGGCACAACCAGAGGGGGTGGACCAAGGCTGGGACTATGGGCAAGTCTTCAGGGGCACAACCAGAGGGGGTGGACCAAGGCTGGGACTATGGGCAGGTCTTCAGGGGCACAACCAGAGAGGGTGGCCCAGGGCTGGGGTGGTAAAGGCAGCCTGGGAGACTTCTGTCTACCCACCTCTTCTTAGGAGGGACAAGCTGGGCTGACTTAAGGCAGGCAAATCCATCCATCCATCCATCCATTCATTCATTCATTCATTCACTCATTCACTCAAATACCACCCATCACACGCCCCCCTCCCCATGCTAAGGCCTATCCTGGACCCTTGGAAAGGGGGAGCTACTTTGGATACTGTTTAGAATTAAAAGTCAGAAATATAAGTAGCTTCAATCAGTGGTTCTCAAGCAAGAGCATGTATCAGAGTCACAGGGGATCTCCTAAAATCACAGGTGGCCAGGTTCCTCCCTCAGAGAGTCTGACTTAAGCAGCTGTAGGGCCAGGCCTAGGAATCTGCATTTTAAGCATGTTCCCAAGTCATGCTGACACTGTTGGTCTGAGACTCTGCTTTGAGAGCCTGTCCATGTCTGAAGAAAACTGGTTCCAGTCCCCACTGCAGACCCTAAAACCCACAGACGCCCAAGTCCCTTCTCTAAGAGACAGATTTGTGTGGGACCTGGATATCTGTGTGTGTTTGGTTTCTTTCCAAGTCGCTCCTAATGCCAAAACAGTGGAGATGCTGAATAGTTACGCTGCATTGTTCAAGGAATGACAAGGGAAAAAACCATACATATATCCAATTCAGACACAAGGATACAGGACCTACACACATACGGCTGACTGTAGCTACAAGACCAGTCCCAGTGGGTGAAGAAAATGGGGGGGGGGGGTGTATGGAATGGAGCAAAAGCAGCTCAGGAGAAGGTGAAAGGAACCGCATATGGAATGATAGATAGTAGGTTCAGATCCGCAGAGTTGGGCAAGACCTAGATGGGCAGGAGGGGGGTGGGCAGGATGGGAGCAGCCCAAGCAACTGAGAGTAGAAATCAAGGGACTCTGCTGGTGGAAACTCCACATGGAACTTGACTGCCTAAGGACAGGCTGGGGGTCAAAAGCACTAAGGGCCCAGGGACTGGTCAGTGATAATACACTGGAAATTGAGACAACGACCTCTTCCTACCATGGGAGCCCAGCGTTGTTCAACCTTCCAGATTCTCAGAGATAATTTGAATGGAAAATCCTAGTTGTTAAATGTTACCAGCTGGTCCAAATGTCCATGAAACATGTAGTGCAAAGTAGTGTGTCAGTAAAGTAGGTATGTGGCTCAAGGACCATCATGGGAAATCTTGGGAAGGTTGAGCTTCTGGTTCCAAGATGACCCTTTGAAGAAGGATTTTTAATGTCCCCAGGGGGAGTTGGTGCAAACTGATACAAACACAAGCCACAGATCAGGTGGGGCTGCGGGAGGGCCTAGAATATGGATAAGGCCCTGGCCTCTGAGTACAGCTTCTCTGGGAGCAGTTTGAAGAGGACATCCTGAACATCTGCCTCTCCATCCTGGACCGAAGTCCTAGTCACCAGGATGACCCAGCCATGGATGTGTCCCACCGCCATGACCCAGTCTATGTTACCAGAATCATCAGTGCTATGGTAAGGAGGCCACTACCATCCTTACATAGCCTTCCTTCAAGGATACCCCAAACTAGTCCCAGCACTGAACCCTAAGAATCTTACCAAGTCACCTCTTGCTTTTCATACTGCTGCATAACCAACCACACCCAAAGTCTGTGCTAGCAAACCCCGTGTTACAGTCATTTCTGTAGGTCAAGAACTTGGCAGGACACCATGGGCCTCGCTTACCCCAGCTCTTGGATGCTTCTGCTGGGGGTTCCTGGGTGGTTGTGGCTCCATCCCCAAGGTGGTTGGCTAGAGTCATCTATCTCAAGCCTTTAACTCTGGTATTTGGGGGCTCCTTGTTTCCTGCCCATGCCATGCCTGCTGGACTTCCCAGCCCTCCCTCAGGCCTCCAGGCTGGCGGGGACTGGAAACTGGGACTGGCCAGTGATCTCACTTCTGTGGTCAAAGCAGTCCCAGGACATTTCAGGCAAAAGTGTAGAGGCCCAGGCCCCACTTCTCCAAGGAAGGAGTATTAACTTTAACTGATCATAAGCTGGAGGCTACAGGTCACAAAAGGCCGGAAGAGAGCCTACTATTTTTCTATTATTTTTTATTTCTTTAATTAAAATGCAATTACATCATTATACCCCTTCCCTTTCTGCCCTCCAGCCCCTCCATGTACCACTCCCCCTGCTCCCTCTCAAAAGCATGGTCTCTTTTTCTTCCATTGTTATTGGGGTGTGTATGTGTGTGTGGTGCTAAAATATATACTATTTAAATATGTAAATACAATCTGCTTGGTCTGTTTAGTGTTACTTGTGTGTATATGATTTTAGGACTGAGCACTTGGTACTGTATAACAAATTAGGGAGCTCACCCCTGGGGAAGACCATTTCTCCCGGTCTCATCATTTCCCCCTTCTGAGTTAGCACGTCTATGGGTGTTGTCGTTCAGATCCTGTTTAGGCAGCCATACTGTTGAGGTATCATGGGTGTAGCTTCCCGGTTGTTTCTAGGAGACACAATCTCACAGCAGCTTTCCTGGTCCTCTGAGAGAGTCTCTCATTAATAGCAGCCTCAACCCCATGTGGATGTCAAGGTCATGGGATTCTAAAAGTAAAGCTGTATTTCTCAGATGCCCTTGGTCCCCCAAGACCTCAGAGTGATGATGGAGTCAGAGTCAACACCAGTGAAGGATCCCAGGCTGCAAGTCACAGCAAGTCCTGAACTCAGGGATCACCCCTTTGCTAACCCAGTTAGGCAGGTCCCCCAATCCCTTGTAATTTCACTTTTCTCCTCTGGGGAAAAGGGACACAGCAGATACAGGAAGATAAAAGACCTTACACTGGACTTAAAACAAGTTAACTCTCTTGACGTAAAATCCTTAGGACCATGCTTGACACAGAGTAGCATTCAGCGGGCACCAGACTGCCGCTATGATTACAGTACCACTGGCAGCCCCAAATTTAACTAACATACAGATATTTAAAGCAGGAAATGCTCCCAAATCGTAGATGACTTTTGACAACAGATTATCCAAATTGAAGATAATTGAAAAGTATAAGTTGTGTAAAAATGGGCTTTATTTTTTAAAATAATTTTCTTTTATTAAGAGATTTTCTATTCATTTTACATACCAACCACAGATTCCCCTGACCTCCCTCCTCCCACCGCCAGCCTTCCTCCTCAACCCACCCCCCATTCCCACCTCCTCCAAGGCAAGGTCTCCCAAAAATAGGCTTTATTTAGTTTTGTGTTTGGGGAGGTGTTTGAGATCAAACCCCAGGCCTCTTGCATGCCAATCATGTGCTGTACATTCTAGACACACACACACAAACACACACACACACACACACACACACACACACACACACACACACATACACACACACACACACACAGAGTGGTATTTTAAGAAAGCAGTGTGCCCTAACTTTCAGGCAACTTAAACCCGTTGGCGACCCCACTGACTTGGGATTCCAAGTGCAGATGATTTGATGATGAAGGTGAGATGCCGGCCCAGTGACTGACTCACACCCTCTCTGCCCAGGTGAACAGCAACAATGACCGGGGTGTGGTACAAGGCCAGTGGCAGGGCAAATATGGCGGTGGCACCAGCCCACTGAACTGGCGTGGCAGTGTGGCCATCCTGCAGAAGTGGTTCAAGGGCAGATACAAACCAGTCAAGTACGGCCAGTGCTGGGTCTTTGCTGGAGTCATGTGCACAGGTAGGGGAAGAAAAGCCTCTCAGCAGCACGTATGCCCCTTGGTTTGCATGTGTTTGCATAGATTTGCATGTACCTCAATCAGTTTTCGTTAATAAAGAGGAGAGAGAAATCAGGTTAAAGAACAGAGAAAACAGTTCGTTTCTTTGGCATTTGGTGTTTTATTTAGCATAAATCCTCCCTGTGGTCCTCGGATCCCCTCAGAAGGGTTCATGGCATTGCCGTGTGGATCTAAAACCTTCCTACCCAGACAAGGGTAACAGTAGTATCTCCAGCAAAGCCCTCTGAGAGACTCCAGAGGACTTGGTGGTTCTGAGAGAGGAGAGCCACAGTGGAGAGACCAGGGACTGAGGCAAGAGAGGCAGAGCAGGGTGCATCGAGCTGGGCACCTCCCTCTGACCTGCTACTCCACAGTCCTCAGGTGCCTGGGGATCGCAACCAGGGTGGTGTCCAACTTCAACTCAGCCCATGACACTGATGGCAACCTGAGTGTGGACAAATATGTGGACTCTTTTGGACGGACCCTGGAGGACCTGACAGAAGACAGCATGTGGTAGGTCCTGGGCCACTGAGCATCGGGGTCAGGGGCTGCCCAGTCCAGTCCTGAGTACTGGATCCTTCTTTCTTCTTATACAAACCTCTCTTCCCAATGTTGTCACCTCCCTCTGGCCCCCAGATGTTTACCAATGTATTTTTCAGTGAGAGCGGCCTCCCCAGAGGATTTCACTGCCACCTTAACACCAGCTCAGTAAAGCAGGATCTGGTTTCCCTCTGCTGCCTGTCTGCCGTGTAGCCGTGTGCAAGTAATACCACTGTTCCTAACCTCATATTCTCACTGTGAGCACAGGAAGCTGAAAATAGTCAAGCCCTCCTCACCAGGGCCTACACAATGTCTGCACAGCCCACACCCTACCTACCCTCCTATTTATCACTCCCAAGATACTTACACATCTCCTAGTTCTTGAGCACAATTTCCTGTCTCCTGACCTTTATCTACACTGTTCCTCCTATCCAGAATGCTGTTCCCTTCAGTCTTTCTCTGGCTGATTCCTTTGAATATCGGCCTCATCTTAGAAGTCATTTACCTAGAGTATGTTTCCAGCATGTTTCCAGCAGCCGTTTCCTGGTACAAGGCCCTCGTTCTCTGCACAGTGTTTATTACAGTGTTTGCGGGTCCCTGTCTTCCTGTCATCTTCATTAAAATAAAAACACACACGTGTGTACACAAGGATATACACATATGCACATACTTACACACACTTGTACACACAGAGAGACACACATAAATACACACTGACATATATATACATACGTACATACATATATACACATAAGCACACAGAAACAAAACATACACCAACACGCAAGTAGGAAGATGTATAAACACATGAAAAAACCAAAAACATGCAAACACACAGGCATACAAATATACCCCAACGTACAAGCTCTCATACACACATGGTCAAAAATACCCACAAACTTGCATGCATGCAGGGGCAGGAACACACAAGCACACACAAACATAAAAGCCCTCATGCACACAAGGGCATAAACACACACAAATATGCAAGCATGCAGACACATAAGCATAGAAGCACACACACATCCAAACACGCAAGATGCACACATATAAACGCACACTTATGCACACATGTACACACACACATATACTTACATTAGCCAGGCAGCGTGAGCTGGGTGGGGGCAAGATCTTTGGTCTTCCCTACAGCTGTATTTCTGGTATCTTGAAAGCAGGTTGTTGGTATGTGTACACGCAATCATGCACACACAAATGTGAATGAGTCCATCAGAGCAAGTGAATGAGTGGGTCATGGGGTGCAGCTCCAACACTGGCTGGTCTGAAGTAGGGACTTCCCTTCTCTGGGCCTCTTGTATGCACACAGCCGCCTTGCCCGTGTGTCTCTGGCAGGAATTTCCACGTCTGGAATGAAAGCTGGTTTGCGCGACAGGACCTGGGCCCCTCCTATGATGGCTGGCAGGTTTTGGACGCCACACCCCAAGAAGAGAGTGAAGGTAGGGATCGTTGGGTGGGCCCGGACCCCCTTGGCAGCACACTGCTCATCCTTTTCCTCCTCCTGCCCAGGCATGTTCCAGTGCGGCCCTGCCTCAGTCACCGCCATCCGTGAGGGTGATGTGCACCTAGCCCACGATGGCCCCTTCGTCTTTGCCGAGGTCAACGCAGACTACATCACCTGGCTGTGGCACGAGGACAAGAGGCGGGAGCGCGTGTACTCAGACACGAAGAAGATCGGCAGGTGCATCAGTACCAAGGCAGTGGGCAGTGACTCTCGTGTGGACATCACAGGCCTCTACAAGTATCCAGAAGGTGGGCGCCATGGAGCAGACTTTATCAGCCTCCCCATGGTGGTCTGTGGGCTGCAGAAGGCCCACGGAAAATCTGGAGCCGGATCCCCTCCAAATGTGAGGACGGCCGCAGTTCGGCGCTGTCTATGCTGCCGGCACCTGCCTTCTCTGCTCGCTGCACACCTCTTCTGGGCTAGCTTTCCCATATACAGCAAGAATAGTGTTGTTTCCTCCAACGCTTGCCATATGCCAAGGATTGCACAGGCATGCACATGGGTTAACAGTTGTGCAGAGTGATCGTGGAGACAGGAGCAGGGGCTAGCAATGGCACAGGTCGGAAACAGGGACTAGGCACAGCGCAAAACAACAGTAGCTGTCACTGGAGTTCGTCACCTTCCAGTCCTCTGCCACAGCCCTAGTCCCTGGTTATGGAAGAACTTGCATTTGTTGGGGTACAAAAACAAGATGGGTGTTTTCCTCATCGCCACCTCCAACACTGTACTCTGACGATCTCCTTTTCCTATAGGGCAGCAGGTCCCTGGATGGGGTGGTAATCTGACCCATACGGCCAGTCACTTATGTTTGTTAAGACATGCTGCCAAGTGATTAAGATCTGGTTCAAACTGGAATCAGAGTTTGTCCCTGCTGCTCCCTGAGCACAAACCAGAGCAGGGATGCTAGCAGTTACAGGAGGGAGGGTGAGTCTGTTCTGAATGTCTCTACCAGGGCTGGTGTGCCCACCACAGCATGCCCTCCAGATATTGCCCAGACAATCTGAGGCACCCTAACACTGGTGAAACTGTGGGTAGGGTGCTCCACGTTTACATCCCAAACCTCGCCTCGACTCTCTTGAGCATCCATACCTCACGGGCACCAGCATTGCCTTAGTTCCCATCTCTGCCAGAAATCTCCACCCTTCTGTCCTCTTGTTGCATCGGGGTAGGTAGTGGGTGGGGAGCTCTCCCCACAGAGCTGATCTGCCATCTGCAGAGACTTTCTGGAATTCAGAATGTGGAGTCTTGGGATGGTTTTTGGCCTGAGAAGAAATCAGCATCCCGTTACATGATGGCAATAATGAGTTTCTTTTCACCCAGTTGTCAGAGATGCTGAAAACCTGCATTTTTATGTGAAATTTCCTGACCTGATGTGTTAGCAACTGTTGTAAAGTATATTTAAACAGAGAAGCGAACATGGGCATTTGGCAAAGGGCTCCCTATGATTCTTGGGCTTCCATTTCAAGCCCTCAAGAGTCATGGGAATATAAAGTGGCAATAAGTGGTGGGTTTGCCCAGAGCAACAGAGTCTGGACCTGGGTTGAGGGAGAGTGCTGCCTGTGTCTGATGTAAGGATACCCTGCAGGGTCCCGGAAGGAGAGGCAAGTGTACAGCAAAGCTGTGAAGAAACTGCTCAGCATCGAAGCCTGGGGGAGGAGGAGGCGGATCCGCAGGGCCGGTGTGCGCGGTGTCTGGCGCGATGACCTCCTGGAACCGGCCACCAAACCCAGCATCACTGGCAAGTTCAAAGTGTTGGAGCCACCGGTGCTCGGCCAGGACCTGAAGCTAGCTCTGTGCTTGACCAGCCTCACCTCCAGGGCCCAGCGGGTCCGAGTCAATCTAAGTGGTGCTACCATCCTCTACACCCGCAAGCCCGTGGCAGAGATCCTGCGTGAATCCCACACAGTGAAGCTGGGACCACAAGAAGGTAAGGTCAGGGTGGCCTAGTGGGACCTGGCCAATACACCTCCTGTTCCAAGTTGACTGGGGGATGGGCAGCAGAGGGAGACTCCCAGATTGACGTTCATCTCCAGGAAGGATGGCCCGAAGCTTTAATGTCAGTACCTGTCTCTTGCCCCCACTTTACAGATAAAAAAATTGAAGGTCAGGGGAGGAAATCATGACCGTGTGGCTCACTTGACTGTAATGGCAACACAAGCCCACAGTCAGCCAGTGGCAAACTGGCCTTAGGGGTGAGGTGACCTGTCACCTAGTCATCACAACCAAAGTGATTATTTACAGACCAAATAAGCACATGCTGGGAGCATGTCACAGAATACAGGACGTGCTCTGTGTCACTCTTCTAAAGTCCACACACATCCTAGATACCAGCAATGGCTCCATCCTTCAGAGAAGTAGACCCACACCCAGAGTTCAAATTCACACCTGATACATGTGACAGCAGGACCCGAACCCAGACAGCCAGGCTTGGAGGAACTCCAGACCCAGGGCAGAGAGGGGCTAGGGTTCCACGCCTGGAACACTGCCAGCGCCAGCACCTCAGCACTCAGCCTTTGGTCTCCAGGCCACACAGGAGACGGCTCATGCCATGCCGGGGATGCTCACTTGGTGGAGCATTAGCCTAAAAGCCACACTTGGCATTTCACTGTGAAATGGCGAGGCCCTGGGCCTTTAGAAAGGGTTTGAATGGTTTTCAACTGGCCTGTTGCTTTTCTTTCCATCAGTCAGGAATGTTTTTCATGAGCCCTGAACACGTCATGCGTTATGCGTGATTTCCCAGATGGCCCCGTTTGTTTGCTCCTCCTTCCTTTCCCACTTCGTCTCTCTCCTTGTTCTGTCTCTCCCTCACTCTTCACACATATTGTCCCTCTTTCTGTCTCCCTAGCTGTGTGTCGCTCTTCTCTCTGTATGTATGTCTCCCATTTCTGTCTCTGTCCTTACGTGTCTTTCCTAATTCTCTAAATACACGGGTGCATTGTGTACGTCTGTGCGTATCATCAGTCTGTCTGGCTTCTCTCACCCCTGTCTGGATTCTAAGGATACAGCTGAACAGGGTTTGATTGCTGTCACCCCTCTGGACCAGTCCCTTGCAAATACACCTCGTGGGCTTACACAGGCTAACAACGCACGAAGGAGGTACCACACGCTTTTTAGCTCTTTTTGTCATTTCTTGTCACAAAAATCCAAATCACAAAATAACACTGTGTAATGGAATAAATTAACATCTACTGGCTTTTAGCGTTTTTTTCATGTTCAAAATAATACATATTCATTAAAGAACTCAAAAGCAAACGAGAAAATCGCCTCTCATCTCACCACCTACCTACAAACTGTTGACAGGTTTCCCTTCTAAACGCTCCCTGCCTGTTTGCCTTGTGAAAAGCACAGTTCTAATTAAGTGTCGCCACGCTGTGCTCTCTTCCTAGTATATCATACCTCACTTTATAAGCTCTTCGTAGGTACCCTTTTACTGAACTTAATTTTTTTTTTTAACAAAATCAAGGTATTTTTTTTTTCAAAGACCAGCTTTAGGCTTGGTTGATTTTCAATACTGATTTATCTTTTGACTTTAACTTTCATTGATTTCCACCCTAATTAATGTCATTCCCTTTCTCTCTCTTTTGTGTTGTGCTCTTTTTGTATGATTCCTTTCTTCTTTTCTTTGTCTGGTGGTTGGTTGCTGTCCTACTGCAGATTGAGTGTGGAGCTTTATGCTTTGAAGGCTCTTCACCCTGAGTAACATCCCTGCCCCCTCCACGTTTTCATTTTATTTTGAGACAGGGTCTCACCAGTTTACCCAGGCTAGCCTTGACTCACCCTGTAGGCTCAGCAGGCTTTGAATGGTGGTCCTCCTACTTCAGCCTCCCAAGTAGCGATGGTTGTAGACCCCTGCCGCCAGGCCAGCTCTTAGACTCCTCTTCTTCTGGTATATGTTGGCTTTAATTTTTCCATTTTTCTGTGGATACCTAGATTAATAATTTTCAATCTGCCATACACACACACACACACACACACATACACACACACACACACATATATAATAAAAATTTCCTTCTAAGCACCACTTTTGACATTCCTCACAAAGTATTTTTATTTTCATTTTGTTTAAAATATTTAAATTTTTATCTTGTCATTTCTTCTTCGGCTCATATTCTTTCAGAAGTGTATTGAGCTAGGCACAGTGGAACAAACATCTAATCCAGTGGTCAGGAGGCTTATGCAGATAGAGCATGAGTTTAAGGCCAGCCTGAGTTAAGTAGCAAAGCTCATTTTTTTTTATTTAAAGTAGCATATCCCCTAATTCCCAGCATTGTGGATTTTCCAGTTCTCTTTGTTATTGTTTTCTATTAGATTCCCCATGATCTGAGGGCACACGCTGCATTATTTCTATTTTTCACAGTTATTAAGATGTTATTTATGAATTTAGAATATAATCTGTCTTGGTGAATGTTCCATGTGAGCTTGAGAAGAAAGGTTATCTGCTGGATGGATATTCAGTCGCTGTTTATTACTTCCAGCTGGCTGAGGTGCTGTGGAGAATCACTACTTGAGGGAAAGAGACTCAGCGTTTCTTAACTGAGAATGGAGTTCATGACTGGGGATCTGCACTTCATGAGGGGCCAGCTTTCTCAGGGTCTGAACTGGGACCAACACTCTGCCCAAGTGCATCACTGGCAGCATACGTTGGTTCTCCAAGATGGAACTTTGCATTCCAATGAGTTTCCAGTTGATTCTGATGATGCTGGTCCCAGGATCACTCTTGAAGAATCATGGTCTATGACCAGGAAAGAAGTAAATGATAAATATAAAGTATTTGGCCTAATTATCTAATGAACATATATTATCCACATCTTCATTATTTTTTATATTACTGTAAGTTGAGGATAATAGTTATAATATCTATGCATGAACTAAAAGGATTTTATTAGTTCATCCATGAAAGTGCTTCCAGGTTCCCAGTACACCCTAGTCCTTTAATCAAAGTTTGTTTCCAAAATTATTATTGTTGTAGCAAGGATTCTTCTAGTAATAACCCAGTAAAGTAAGGGAGCCCAGCAAACAAGGGAGAATCTGTTTTGTGTGGCTCAGGGAATGATCTACTATAACATATTTTCTGTTCTAATGAGTGAATTTGCTAAGTAATCAAGAGAGAGAGAGAGAGAGAGATTCAAACTGAGCACTCACAAAAACCCCAGCAAAGGAGCTGGAGAGATGGCTCAGCAGTTAAGAGCATCGGCTGCTCTTCCAGAGGACCCAGGTTTGATTTCCAGTGCCCACCTGGTGGCTCAGAATGACCTGTGGCCCCAGTCCCAGGAGATCTGATGCCATCTGTCCTCCACCAGCACCATGCATGCAAGTGGTGCAGGCCCAACCCCCACACACATTAACTGAAACTTTAAAATAAAAAAAAAAAACCTTGAAACATTCACCAGAAATCAACTGGGAAAGCCCCTTTAAGGCAGCCAGCTGGAATTCCCAATCAAGAGAGTCAGGACAGAGTAGTGTCCCCTCTGGTGAGGTGTCCAAGTGAAAGAACACAGCTACAGCTGAAGAGACCATGGCCAATTCTGGTGCTCACAACATCCAACAGAAAAAAACCGGGGAGGTTGAGGCTGACAAGTGAGTTCCCGATTGAGCTTTCTCTCCATGACTGAGTGCCCCCTGCCTGAACTTGTGGTGTCTCTTTCCCACTTCAGGCTCCTTCAGATTGTTGGAAATGGCTTGCCTTCCAGCTCTTCTCAAGGACACAGTGTTTCACTCTTGGGGTATTTTGCTGTTCCCTCCCCCTCCCTGTCACAGACTGAAGTAGAGCAGCCCATCCCCAGACCTTGGAAGACACTTTGAGACAAATATGTTTGTGTGTGAAATGGGGAAGGGGACAACCACACTTCTGAAGCCAGCTTCTCAGTGACTCTAAACAACATGTGACAATTTACCAATAGAATGTGCCTTATAGCATCTTAACACAGAGATCAACCTCCTGGCATATAGGAGCAGCATGCTGTATGCAAAACTCTGAGCTAACGGGGACATTTAAGGATCTTCCCTAAGTAAAAACCCAAATGCTTTTGGGGTCAGAAATAAAAGGAAAATAAGTGGCAGGACAATAGATTATTACAGAGCCCGGGGCAAGCAAAAGAGGACTCACTGCATATGTGCACATGTACACACACGAGATAAATAGAGGTCAAAAAATCCAAATAGAGCCAAGAGTTAGCTATGGCTTGTAGTGAGCTCCGCAAGAAGAGAATGCCTAGGCAAGGTGTGTGTGGCTGGGGAGAGGGAGACACACACAGAAGATCTGGACCATGGGAATTCAAGTATGAGAGTACTGGCAGGGAATATTAGTGAAGCCTGCCCACAGCTGACTAAAGTCAGCCCTTCATGGCCAAGCAGTGCTTGGAGACATTACAAGGAAGTTGCCCCCATGAGTTTGAAAGTTGACGGCCATCGTTTGATCTCTCTTCTCTGGACCTGATATCTAAAAAGCACCCAATAGACAGTAAATAAATTCCAGGAGGGACGGACAGATGGTGTATCAAACATTTCCATCTTGAATAATTATGAAGAGTTCATGCAGCTGTCTGGGCACTCTTGGAGTGACAGCCTGGTATCCTGATACTCCCTGGCCTAGATTTGAACCCAGGTGTATGTGGATTCTTGCTGTGGGACTTTGGGTAAGAAAACACCCTCTCTGAGCCTTGGGTTCAGTTTCCTGTATGCTCTCCCTTTCAGAGAAGAAGATCCCAGTCACAATATCTTACTCTCAGTACAAAGAAGATCTGACGGAGGACAAGAAGATCCTGTTGGCTGCCATGTGCCTTGTCAGTAAAGGAGAGAAGCTCCTGGTGGAGAAGGACATTACTCTGGAGGACTTCATCACCATCAAGGTGACTCCTGTCCACATGCCACCCTGTTTCTGACAGGACTGGTGGAGGGTTTCCAACACTGGAGTCTGAGCCTCAGGCATCAGCCTCAAGGGTGGAGAAGACTGTGGCGTTCTCACAGGGTGTGTGGAGGCAGAGGTGGCTACGAGTGATGCCACATTCTCTGGCCCAGCCTGAACCATGGGCTTCGGGGAAGTGGGGATGCAGAGGATGCTGGGTGACTCACAGATGCTGCCTCTCCAGGTGCTGGGCCCAGCAGTGGTAGGAGTGGCAGTTGCTGTGGAAGTGTTGGTGATCAACCCCCTCTCGGAGAGCGTGAAGGACTGTAAGCTGATGGTAGAAGGCAGTGGCCTTCTCCAAGGACAGCTCAGTATTGAGTAAGTGATGGACTGTTGATTGACAAGGACAGGGCTGGGCCAAGAACAGGTACTGAGGAGGTAGCAGGAGAGACTCTGGGCTTTGGGGACACACCTACTGCCCACAACATCAGCCTTTATTCATTTAACCATTACTTCACTTGCCTCGCAGATCGATCATTCACACATATTACTTATATTTTCATTCATTTACCCACTTGCTTAACGTTCACTTGCTGTCTTTATTTTTTTTTTTATTTATATATGATTGTTGTGCTACATGCATGCCTGTGTGCCGTGTGTGCCTGGTCCCCACTGAGTCCAGAAGAAGGCACTGGGATCCCATGGATCTGGAGTTACATTTGGTTATGAGCCACAATGTGGGTGCTGGGAATCAAACCCAGGTCCTCTGGAAAGCAGCCAGTGCTCTCAACCTCTGAGCCAACTCTCCAGCCCCATTTGCTGTCTTTTATTCATTCATTATCCACTCTTTTATTCATATTTTCGCTCATCGGTTATTCATTCACTCAGCTCAGTTTTGACTGGTTCATTCATTAGCCACCCACTGTTTACTTTGCTCTCTCATTTACCCATTCTTTCATTTATTCATTCATTTACTCTCTACTCAATACAGTCTAATCTGTGCTCCCAGCCACATGGACGTTATTAGGGACACTAAGATGGCTGTTACCATGAGAAGAGTATGAGGGGTGAATCCCCACATTCTAGGGGACCAGAGACAGCCCTTAAGAGAAGGTGGGGTGGGGTTAAGGAGAAGTTTCGGTGCCACTGGCATTGGGAGTGGTCCCTAAATGATAATGATAACATGAGGCATTTTTCTGGCATAGACAAGGAAGACAGGGTTCCCAGGCACAGGTCTCTGATGCTAAGGGAAGGTCTCCTTAAGGGGAGGCTCTGGTTCTGGGCTCCTGGTGTGTTAGGAAAGGAAAGGGCAGCAAGGTAGAAGGAATGCTAGAGCCAAAAGCCAAGGAGACTTGAAGTGCAAGGCTTGCTCAGGGCCAGCACCAGAGAGGGAAGAACATGGCCAAAGGGGAGAAATGTGAGCGATAGACGAGGGTAATGCTCTTGATCCTGAGGATCTGGGCAAAGCCAGGCAGGCTAGACTCAAGGAGAGAGGACTGACTGTCTGCCTTTTCCCCCTGCTCTTGCCTCCAGGGTGCCCACCTTGCAGCCTCAGGAGAGGGCCTTGATCCAGTTCAACATCACCCCCTCCAAGAGTGGCCCAAGGCAGCTGCAGGTGGACCTCGTCAGCTCACAGTTCCCGGACATCAAGGGTTTTGTGATCATCCATGTGGCTACAGCCAAGTGAGGGGCCTCAAGTGACTTGGGGAGGATTCTGTCCATCTGCTTGTTTCTCCCACACAAGAGCCAGGAGTCCGGGTTAGCCCTGCTTCTGTCTTTGCCCCCCTTCATGAGTTTAGGCAAGGTCCTTCCCAGGGCACTGATGCGCTGCACTCGGTAATCCTTCCCTTCAGGACAAGGGGTGATGTCAGAGCTGAGGGATCCTCCAGCTCTCGCCACCTTTCTGCTGGAAGAATGGCGTGGCCCAGCCTCCCGAGAGCCCCAGCCTAGTTAGATCTGCCAGCTCAGCCCAGGCAGCTCACTGCTCCTTGCTTTTCTCTCGACTCTTCAAATGTCCTGGCCGCACTTGGGCCCAAGAATTCTACAGGCCAAAGCACCACCATTACAGAGGAGCCTTCCTGAAGCTAGAAAGCAAAGCAGAAGCAGGACTGAGATCCATGCCAGTCCCCCGACTGTTACCCCAAACTCACGTTCTTAAAAAAGCACTGGATTTTAAGCAACAGGTTTGCCACTCAGTGGAGACACTGATTCTGGATTTGAGGGGCTAAAGCTGCCTGGAGGCAGCTGAAGAAGACAAAGGAGTCCTCCCCTAGACTCGGCAGCATGGATATGCTCCGGCTCTGGCCATCCTGGAGTCCACAGAACCACCCTGGGTCAGTCAGCTACTCTTTCTTGGAACCAGAATGGCTGGCACTGTGCAAATCCTACACTTGAGTCAAAGCAGGACACTGATGCCTGGGATAAGGACAGAGTAGTCACCACTGGGCCATGAAGAATATGACACAGGACATGGAATTTAGCACTGAAATTTATGGACAGCCCAAGGAATTAACACTAAGCTACAGTTTAAGAACTTTCAACAACACAACAGGTGCATTTGCAGTGTGGTGCCTCTTGGATACAAATGAAGATGAGGGAGCTGGAGACATGGCTCAGCAGTTAAGAGCACTTTCTGCTCTCCTAGAGGGCCTGAGTTTGGTTCCCAGCCCCATGTCAGACAGCTCACAACAACACTTCTGGCCTCTGTGGGTACCTGTACTTAGGTGCCTACACACCCTCCTCCCAAACACATGCAATTGAAATAAATCTTTTTTTAAACACAGATGAGAATAATTTATGTTGGGAGTCTAGCAAATACACGGTATTTGCTAGATGTTTCTTGTGGCACTCCATACAAGTACTTCTCTGACAATTCTACAAAATGTGAGATGAGACTTAGAGGCCAGATGAGTAGATGTGCCAAGAGGTTTGAAGGGAGAGGACTGCCATGAGTTCAAGGCCAACCTGGGCTACAGAGTGAGTTCAGGCCAGCCTGAGCCACAGTATGTTGACCGACAAGTCACCTGGGGTCAACACTGGTAGAGGTCAAGAGAGCAGGAGTGAACGGAGCGAGCAGCCTAGCCCTGCTGGAGGCCCTGTGGCAGCCAGGAGGGTGGGGGCATGCACAGTTCTGCAACTAAACTTCCCGGGACAGTGTGTGTCTGGGGGACGAGGACAGCCTGCCAGGTAGCTGTTTCCTATACACCCCTTTTCCCTGGTGCTTCCCAGCTGATTGAGATAGGACTTCAATGGGACCAAAACAGGCCTCACGAGATGTTCTAGCCCTGACTGGTAGCACTAAGGCTTTACATGAGACTCGGGCCTTCTACTGCCCTTAAGTCACTCCAGCCCTTAAGGACTATCTGCTTTCATGAAAGCTCTGAACAGTGAGACAGGTGAGGGATCTGATCTTCTAGACACTCAAATCCCCTCCCTTCCCAAGCCTTTAGCCCAGGGTTGGTAAGTCAATGTGAAGGCCCAGCGTGAGTTATTTAGGCTTCGCAAACCAGGAGGCCTCTGCTGTAATTGCTCAACTTTGAATCTACAGCGCTGAAGTCAACATAGACGCTGCACAATCAAATATATGTCACGATAAACATTATTAAAACAGGCTGCGGACCAAGCCTAGCCTGGGTTAGAGTTGCCCAACCCTTCCACAGAACAGCAGCCTAACTCAAATGCTAGGATCCAGCTCCATCCAGGGCGAAGGCAAGTTTTGAGGATTCCCAGAGTGAAGCTAGAATAAACTCCCAGCTTGGGACAGTGATTCTAGATTGAGTTGTGATTCACGCCTGGGCTGGATCATAACCCTGATGTTAAACCAAATCCTAACCCTTGTCCTCAAACCGACACCTGGCTAGCACCAAACTGAATCCATACTAACACTGCCCCGGACCAACTCTCCACAGCAACTCTGAGGCCAGACTATAGTTCCCACCCAACACAGGATCTGATGCTGACCTCTTAATGAATTCTGATCCTAGACTGACCCCTAGCCTCAGATAGATCTGGCTCTAGGTCTTGGCTTTAGCTGTTCTCTCCAAATCTGTACTTCTAAAATGGGACCCATACCTGCTGTCCCAGTCACTGAGTGAAAATGACTGTCTTCCTGGACCAGGTCTCTAAGCATTACTTCCTTTCTCTTCGAGGACATGGGGCAGAAATACTGAAGAAGTGTGATGTGCCCCCACCCTGTCCTCCCCAGTTCTCACTGAGAGAAGCCATGTCCACAGTGTAGTCCTCACAGAGTGTCACAGTCAGGATTTCTATCGCTGTGATAAAGCAACATGGGGACAAAAGGATTTATTTCAGCTTACACTTCCACATCACAGTCCACCACTGAGGGAAGTCAAGGCTGGAACTGAGGGAGAACAAGAACCTGGAGGCAGGAAATAAAGCAGAGAACATGGAGGGGTGTGCTTTTCTTGCTCTCCATGGCTTGCTCAGCCCAAGACCACTGGCTCAGGAGTGGCACTGTCCACACGGGGCCCTTCCACATCAATCATTAATCATGAAAATGTCCCACCGACTTCTCATAGAACAATCTGATTGAGGCATCTCCTCAAGATTCTCTCTTCCAGGCCATGGTGGCGCACACCTTTAATCCCAGCACTGAGGAGGCAGAAGCAGGCTGATCTCTGAGTTTGAGGCCAGCCTGGTCTACAGAGCGAGATCCAGGACAGCAAGAGCGACACAGAGAAACCCTGTCTTGAAAAACAAAAACGATTCTCTCTTCCCAGGTATGTCGAGATTTGTATCAAGTTGACAAAACAACCAGCTCACAGAACATCTGACCAGGCCTGTCTCTTCTGTCACATGGCTCCCCTTTTCTTATGCGTGTCCCCAAAGAGAGAGAAACTGTGGCAGTACCAGCCCTGGACAGAAGGTCATCTGCTACTCCTAGTGAAAGGAACGCTCCCCTCTGCAGAAGGAGTCATTGCAGAGCAGTGGAAAAAGGTTCCTGGGTCCTCCAACAGATCATTGTCAAGCTCAGGGCTGAGATTCCCAGGAGGCCACTCAAAGGTGGAGTTTAGAGTACAAGATATTGATAAGGAGTAGCCTGGGGGTCCATATCCATGGCCTGGGAGAGCTGGAGTGAGCAGAGGGAGGAGTTGAGCCGTGACAGTGGCCCTGTGACAGCCTAGGGCAGTGTGTCCCCCCTCTCCTTACCTCAGGTAGCTCCAGAGCTGGAATGGCCTGTCAGTGTGTCCAGGATGACTGGCAGGACTGTTTCTCTGATGGAAGCCATCACCGATTTGCCTAGGAACATGATGCTGATCAGGAGGGGTCTCCACAGCTGGCATGTCCCTAAATGGACAACATCTACTGGCAGTGCTCCCTACCAGTGAGCAGTCAGTGAGTCAGTGGCACTGAAGGGGGTCAGGGCTGTGTCGGGTCCCCATACTGAATGCTGATTGCTACATAAGTCCAAGGACAAGACTGTGCCATATGTCCCTCACACACTCTCTAGCCAGCGAAGACAGGTGTTCAAATGGGATATTTTTTTACAGTATGACACACAGAGTGAGAAATAAAAGTAAACACAGAAATGAATTATTGAATAAATCAACTAATTGAATTTAGTGTTGAGTGCCAAAAAGAAAACAAAAGTGACAGCCCTATTTTTAGAGAGAAAAGCCAGAGAAAGAAAGGGGTTTTAACTACAATAAAAATCGTGCTTAAACTAGCGTGCATGCTGGGAGCTACTTCAGGATCCTTACAAATGTTCATCTTTCCTTCACAGCAACTCTATCTGAAGGCTCTTTATTGTGCCCTCTTTGCAAATGAGAAAGAAAAGCAGGGGGCAAAAAGGTTAAGTCACTTGCTCACAATCGCACAGCACCTGTGATGGCTACCGTTATGTTTTAAGTTTAAACTACTGTGCTTCAGAGATCATAAAACAAAAATGCCTCTAACCTGTATGCCCCACTTGCCCCAGAACAGATAACTTCCTGGAACGCTGGGGGCTGTTGTTCATGTAAGATGACAAGCCAGTATTTTCCCATCGGTAAACAAGTTTGGTTGCCCCAAAGGCACAGGATGTGTGCTTGATCATACATACATAGGTAGGAAGTACGTCAGGATGTGTGCTTCTCTCTGATCGCACAAAGGCAGGAAGTGCGGAGCCTTGTGAGTTTTGCCTTCATAAGCCCTTTTGTCTGCTACTGGTTTGTTCCCTCCTCTTTACAAACAATTGTTCTCTGAGACAGGTTTTTAATATGCAGCCTGGGCTTTTCTTAAACTCCCTATGTAGACTAGACTGGTTTTGAACTTGTGGCACTCTTCTTACCCTTGCATCCAAGTGCCAGGATTATAGGTATGAACCATGATACCTAATGATTTTCGTATTTTTAATGGACAGGTAATAGTATATGTTTTTTTTCTAAAAACTATTGGACACAAAATGGGCATCTGACATAGTTTTGTTTGTTTTATTTTTCATATTATAAACACATATTTAACAATTTAAACCAACATCATCTTCTTTTGTGTAAGATGTGAGTCATCTTTAAAACTGTCACAGAGAATAAATGTGGTGTTGTTTTTGTTTGGTTAAAAAAAAAAAAAAGTTCCAGTATCCACTGACAGAGACCACACAGGCCCATGGGACACCTATCAAAAGCATAGCAGGGTTCTCTGGATAGCAAGGACATTTTTCCCAGAGTGACTCTTCAGCTCCCATCTCAACAGCCTTTTCCTCTTCCCCAGGCTGAGAAACCCTAAGCCTTCTGTAGTATTCCCCTAGCATGTACCAGACTGAGTACCCTGCCCCAGATAGCCACGTCCTGGAACTTGGCTCTTAAGAGATTAGGACAGAGGAAACATGCAAAGATGTTTCTGGTGATGGCAGAACCCTCAGAATGTCCTAGCTAGGTGACTTCTACCATGACACATTTGCTGTGTTCAGATACCAACTACTGTGTAACAAACCAACCCATAATTTAAGGCTTAAAATAATGACAAGTTGCTCATGCATCTGCAGTTTGGATGGAGTTTGGAGGGGAGAGTGCTCTCAGCAACCAGGGCCAGGTCAGACTCCCCAGGGCTGAACACATACCCACAGTCCCGCCACCTGTCCTGGGCTTCCTCAGCACTGGCAACCGGCTGCCCAAAGGCAGTCTTTCAAGAGGATGCCCTCTTATTCAGCCCTTTTGTCCTACCCATGCCTTCAACTGATTGGATAAGACCCACCCACACTGAGGAAGGGTATCTATTTTACTTAGCCTATTGACTCAAATCTCACCCTGAAGCACCCAGAGTGTTTGGTCAAATTTCTAGGCACTCCAAGACCCAGTCAAGTTGACCCTGAACCACCACAGTGCTGAGTTGGCTGGCTGCTGTGTGGACCTGTAGAAGGGGTGTCTAGTCTAGACAGACTCTTAGGCTTTGAGAAGCTGGTTTGAACCAGCGAGGCTTAGGAGGTTAGGAGTTCAACAGCATAATAACAGCACTTCATTCATGCTTACCATACTCCAAGTAGACAGGCCATCCTCCTGTCTCTGTTTTATATCCTGTGAGGTGTTGTGTTAAGCAGAGGTTAAGAAGTTCCCAGCCGAGGAGCAGTCAGTGAATTCAGGCCACTTAGGTCCAGAACCCATGCGCATCCCCATTGGGTACACATCTTTATCTCTTCACGGGTGTCTGTGGAGTGAGCTCCCCTGATCACCAAGGCTGGATGGACATGCCGGTCTATGGGCACACGTTGAGGTGGGGTGGGGGTTACTGACATCACAGAAACATGTGACACTTGCACACTCCATTGCCTGTGACTTTGTTTTCCTTCTTCCTACGGCATTCACATTTTCAGAGACATCTGCAGCTGGAAGTGCTAATTTAGGCTAGTGGAGTGGATCTCAAATTTAAAATTATCAACAATGGAGCCCAAGAATCCCTCAGACTTAAAGCGCTTCCGGATGAGGCTGAGTTCCTACCTCCTGCTTTACTAGGACAAGGTCAAGGGACACAGTCCAGTCTGCAGTGTCCTCTTGGCACTCTCTCCTCCCCCAGGAGTGGTCAGGAAGGTGCCTGAGGGAATGACTGCAGTCTGTGAGCTGTGTGAGCCTCAAGATGGTATACCTGGGACTTGAGTCTCTTTCGTTTAGTGTAAGCCTGTCATTGCTGCAGGCCTGAGCTAGTCCAGTGACAGTGGCACTGTGATGCATTTCTGTTTACACTCTTGGGTGTCCAGGATGGTTGAAAGCAAGGGAATGTTGTGCATTATCATCACTGCTCTTCTGCTTTGTACTGCAGTCCCGGGGCAGTAAAATTCGAAGGCACAACAGCTACCCAAAGTTGGAGTCAACAGAGACCAGACCAAAGATCTTGAAAGAGAAAAGATGGAAACTAGCTGACCATAGGGGACTCTGATGTGCTCCAACACAGGCCTGGGATCTAAGGAGGCTGCCCAGGACTCCACACAAGCCCAGGACTGGGCACTGCCCAGGAAAGACTGGGAAGTCCTAAGCAATCACCCCACCTCTAGCTGACTTTGCAGGTGTGTGCAAGCAGGAAGTAGGAGACAATGGAGAGGGGCAAACTTCCTGCCAAAGAATGAAGGTGTGCCATCGCAGCACAGAGAGCCTTGGGGAAGCCGGGAGTTTCCCATTTAAGGCACTTACCAGCTGATACACCAAGGTTCCAGTCTCTACACACAGCTCCACAGAATTAGGTCAAGAAAGTCACTAACCAACAACAAAAACCCACAGCAGCACACACTGGGGAGACAGGGAGCTTGCTTCCAGATTCACCAGGATATATTAGCTACAATTCTGGGCCAGAGGTGAGGTTATATGCAAGAAGGAACAAAATCAGGCACATGTCCAAAACAAAACCTCTGAAACAAACTGTCCTGAGGAAGCCCAGACATCGAGACAAAGTCAGCTGTTATAAATGTGCTCAAATAACTAAAAGAAGTCAAAAGGATAGCGCAGTCAGTACAGCACTGTGCAAGCATGAGAACCCGGAAGCATGCGGGGTCGAGGGCAGCAGCTCCCTGGAGCTCATGGCCAGTCTAGACAAATTGGTGAGCCCCAGGCTCAGTGAAAGACCCTGTCTCAAAAACAAGGTGGAGAAGGATTGAGGATGAGACCCAAGTCAACCTTTGACTTCCACACACCCACATACATGCATATACCATATACACACAGAGGAAATAAATAAAAAGCTAGAAGATGATTAAAAAGCAATAGCTTAAGAAGTAGATATTCTAGATAAGAATTGAAAGAAATTCTGGAGTTGAAACATATTAAACATAATGAAAACTTTGTTCCAGGAGCTCAACAATAGATCTGAGCTGCAGAGGAAAGATCCAGATTCTCTAGGTCTTTGTTTTCTGGTGAGCACCCTATAAAACTGAGTCATTGGGGGGAATTAATTTGCAAGCCCAGCCAAGGCCCTAGAAAAAGTCCCAACTTCACACATACAGTTCATCAATTGTAATTCTGTTTATTTAACCCAGAGAAATGGTGTTCACACAATAATCTGTATGTGGATGTTTGCAGCAGCTTTGTTCATCATAACCTCAAACTGGAACATGTCTGTCTTTCAATTGGTAAGTGTTTAAACATCTTGTAATATATACATGCTGTGGAATATTACTCAGCCTTGAAAAGGAAGGAACCATTGACATCAATAACACCTGGAAGAATGTCATAGCATTATGTCAATTTTTGTTTTAAAAGCAAAAATTGGGGCTGGGGACATCACTCAGTTGGTAGAGTACTTACCTAACAGGCACAAATCCCTGGGTTTACTCTCTAGCCCTGCATAAACAGGGTGTGGTGATGCATTCTTATAATCCTAACATTTGGAAAATGAGAAATGAAAGATCATGCATGGCTACATAGTAAGTTCAAGGCTACCTTGAGTACTTGAGATCCTGCCTAAAAAAATTCTAAAACGTCACATCCTTTATGATTCCACTTAAAACAGTCTTAAAATGAGAAAATAACAGGAATGGAGAACAGATTTCTAGTTGCCCAAAGTCTAGGATATGGTGGGAGGGGTGAGAATGGGAATAAGGAATGCACAACACAAGGAGCCTTCTGGGGTGGACCATTCTGCCACGACCACATCAAGGATAACATTGTAGCTATAATATTGCCCTACAGCTTTTCAAGATGTTAGTACTGAGCCAACATTCCTAAGGAAACAGGGGACCTCTCTGTATTGTTTTTTTCAGTTGCATGTGAATATATAGTCATTTCAAAACAACAGGTTTAATTTTTTAAAGTAATTGGGATTTATTTTACTGCCTAGAATGATCTATCCTCAAGAATGTCCCATGTGTCCTTTAGAAAAATATGTATATTGCTGTTGTTGGGTACTATAGTTTTGACAGGCCAACACATTCATAACTGAAGTTTTTGCCCGCTAAATCTATAATCTCAGGCCAGTCAAAGATTTGTGTATTGATTGCTGCCAATCATCTTTCTGTTGCTTTGACAAAAGCTCCCAAGGTGATAACTTATATAGGTAAGCATATAATTGAACAGGGCCAGTAAATATATCCTTTGCTAAGTTTCAAGAACACATTGAAAGTTCAGGCAGTTTCCAAGCAGACATCTTTCCTTCACGCTTTCAAGACCCCCATAGTGAAGGAGGAGTAGCCAACTGGTATACCAAGCCATGAAAGGTTGCTCATAGTCTCTGACCTTATCAAGATCTCTGGACTAAGAATGTACCCAGTTGTAGAGCTGGATGAGGCCCCACTTATCCCCAGTGCAAACAAGCATTTCTTTGGCTTTCCTCTTCCAGCTCTTTGAGATTGGTGACTGGTCTATCTGGTTGTCCCAGCCAGTACAGAAACCTTAGGCTGGCTGGGATGTCGGCTTCTCTAGTTACGTCTTAACAACTCTGAACATGAAGTGTACTGTGCCCTGCACTTCTCACGGCCCATGCTCAGTCTGCATAGGCAACTGCAGCTCCAGCCTAAACTGCCCTCCATTTTCATTGTCATTATCAGTCAAGTGGATTTCCTTAAGTGAATGCTCCCGATCTAGTATGTCGAATGTCAGCCAATGATCCTCAACTTGTATTGCAAGTACAACCCAAGAAACACACTGCAAAAATATCAGGAGGTGATGCTCTCGACCCATGCACACTCATTTTTAAATCTGTTAGAACTAGTCATTAGTGAACTCCAACATCCTTCAGTTCTTCTCATAAGTTAAAACTATATTTAATAATCTAACCCACAAAGCACAGGCAGGCAGCACAGTGCGTCGCCATGTACGGCTATTTGCCCTGGTGCTTCTGCAGCCGATGGAGACTGCAGCTCGCAGCTGCTGTCCACACTCCAGACAGGATCACACGGCTTACCACTAGACTAGAATAAGTCAAAATTCCAGATTTGAAGCATCGTTTACAAACAAACACAAGACTTTTATACAACAGTAGAAAGTCAACACTCCTGGGTCAACCCATTTTATTTGTAGACCCATCTATATCTCTGTGTGTGTGTGTGTGTGTGTGTGTGTGTGTGTGTGTAATCAGAAACTTAATCTCAGATTCTTGTCCCATCTGAATACAAATGGAAACTCCATTCTTCAGCTGCCCCTATTTTTCTCCTTCACTTCACTAAACCCAACTGTAAGTGCTGTCCATTTTCCCTTCACAGACACTCAGAATATGCTTCCCATCATCACCAATTCTACCCCGACCCATGCTGTCACCTTGCTGGGAATTCTTCAGTGGCCTCCCTAGTCTGTCCAATTGTGACCCTCAGCCTCCCCCATCCCTCCTCCAGGAAACTTTGCCTCTATAGGAATCCCAAACCACTCAGAGTGAAAGCAAGTGTCCTTCAGGGGTTCCCCGGCTCCTCTGAATTCAGCTTCAACTATCATTTTACTCCAGTGGAACTGGGTGTCTACCTCACTCAGTTCTCCTCAGAAGGCAGAAGCTCTGTGGTGATTTGTTAGTAAGAAATAGAGAGCATCAAAGAGCAGAAGTATAGATTTCTAGAGCAGCTATCACTTCCTATGGCTGAGACAGAGTGTCCAAGGAAGGGCATATTCCCCTGTCTGCCCTAACAAGCCTGAGAGCCAGGCCTTGCTGGAGAGAGGCTGTGGCTCAATGGAGAAGCTACTGTGGCATCTTCTTATCAGAACTTGCCGTAAATCTGCCAGGGGAAAGCATTGCTGAGGAACCGCCCACAGGCTCTGTGACACCACCACCCAAGATACCAGAGGAAGCTGCTAAGTGCCAGTGCCCACTGTGCATTACAAAAGCCATTTTTCCTGCTGAATCTTGGTGCCAGAGAAAACACCCAGGCTGCAAGAGAGAAAGCCTTACTTGACAATGTCTCTCCAGCGCCCTCTACTGACAAACCTGAACATCTGCCCCTGACCACAAAACAAAGGTGAGAGGATCTGGAGCTGACAGGGAACCTTCCTGGTGTTCTCTGGGAAATCTGTAGCAAGGCCAGCACTTCTGCACTAACACTGCACGGAAGGCTCTCTCAGCTCCCCTCATGCCCATATGGCCTGTCCCCTTGCTTCCCATGGGCTTCTGTTCAACTTGTTCTTTATGAAGAGTGCTTTTTCCAATCACTAAGGAAGCAGAACCATAGTCCAGACAGTCCATCTCCTCCACCAGCAACTATCACCGCTCAGCATCATTCATTTACATATCCGTTCATTTTCTACCTTCCCCTTCTAAAATGGAAGCTCCTCGGGTACAGGGAATTCTATTTCATTCACTCTGTATACCCAGCAGAGCCGACTAGAAAAGAATGGTGTCTAGCACACTCAGTAGGTGCCCAATAAATATGGGTGGACAAATGACTTATTTTATATTAGGAGCACATATCAAGAGAGAACAAATACCAGCCAGTGTCATCTGGACAGAACCACAGTTCACATGCCTCTTTAGATGCCTCCAAGACTTCTTGGCTGTTTTGCTCTTCAATCCTTATGGGGCTTATGTACACACAGAAATTTATTCACGTCAAGAATGTGCAGCGCTCAGGCCAAAGCAGGAAGATCATGAGTTTAACAGCAAACCAACCAACCAAAACAGGTACAGCTCACTGAATTGTCACAGACTAACACGCCCACATACCACACACATATATAACACACACACACACACACACACACACACACACACACACACACACACACACTCACTTCCAGGTGAACCAGGACTCGGATAAAAACTAAAGCACATCCCCAGCACCCTATCTGTGCTGTCTGTGTGGCCCACCAGGGTCAAGCTTCCTCAGTTATAGAAGTCAGTTCTTTGTGAATGGAATTACATTATTGGAATGTTTTGAGTTTGGACTTTGACACGTTACTTGACAACTTGTGTAGATGATTCAAACTGCCATGTGTTGCTGCAGACCCACTGTGCATCTCCTTCGGTGTGAGATGCTCTACTGTTGACTCAAACTGCCATGTGTTGCTGCAGACCCACTGTGCATCTCCTTCGGTGTGAGATGCTCTACTGTTGACTCAAACTGCCATGTGTTGCTGCAGACCCACTGTGCATCTCCTTTGGTGTGAGATGCTCTACTGTACAAACACACAAGTTGTCTAGTTTAACACTGATGTGTATTTAAGTAGTGTCCAATTTGTGAGTACACTTTGTATATATTCTTATACATGTCTTTTTGTGAATATGGCAGCATTTCTACTGAGTGTATGTTTAGTACTTAGTAGTATGCTCAATCATAGGATATGTGTTATGTTCAACTTTACTAAAAAAATCCCCACCTAAGACTGACTCTTAGCTTGTCAGTTAACGCACTCTGATCAAACTTAAGTGCAGCCCATAGCAATGTTCACAGTCCTTAATAAGGAATTCTGGCAATGGGTGTGTTCTTCCTTTGACACCCAGCTAAACACTGGTTTACTAAACAGAAAGAGACAAGGATACAACATGCACAAGAAAACCAAACTCTGTAGCTAAGTCCACAGCTACAGCTGGGGGGGGGGGGGGGGAATGCTGTAAAGAAGGAGGGAGGGAAAAGATGAAAGGAGGAACAGAGAGAGAGAAGACACAAACCCCGAGTCCTACGCCCAGGGACGAGAGCCCACATACGCTGTCCCAGTCCTTCCCGCAGAGCGCTGCTGCCTCCTGGTGGATCTGGACCTGGGCAAGTTCGTCATTTTAAATACATCTGATTTTCAACATTAGGAGAATGTACATACAAGGCTCCAACTGCTACTCAGTGAGATTTTTCCTTTCACTCTTGTTCCTCTCAAAGCAGATTCTTCCCACAAACAACTCTATTGGCCAGTTTCTTAGACGCAGTGATTAGTGATATGTGCACATGGATTCAGCAGGTGCCTTCTAACTTCTGCCTTTCAATCATAAATATTGCTCCTAAAAATTTGAAAAATCCAAAGAAAAGAAAAGTATTTCCACACAATCTAATTCATTACTGTCCTATTTGTGGTCATTAAAAAAATCAGGGCTATTTCCCAAAGTGGGAGGATGAGCGAGCGAATGAATCTACCCATCCGCCATCATTGTGAAGACGACACCAGCATGGTGATCGTCTCCAGTCCTCTTTCCTCAATACAGTGATAGATGAAGTTAATTTCAGACTGTGAAATAAGAACTATACATATATAAATGGCCTACCATCTTTCAACTGTCAGAGTAGACCGTTTTTTCTTGATAATCACCAATTCTAAGGGGCATCTGGCAAACTGTCAAGTGTGACTAATTGGTAACAGGGCAAATAGACTCAAATTTTCAAAATAATTAACTTTAATCAGCTTTCTTGAGAATTAAAATGTTTACACCCTTTAACTCAGAAATTCCATTTAATTAGCTAAATATAGAATATTTATGCAAAATACAGCCATCATATTGTTTGTGAAAAAAAAGTTAACTGTCCAATCACAGAGAAGGATCAATAGTGATGCATTCACTCACCATGTTTTTCAAGATTTGAGAGGCGGCGGTGGTGGTGCACCTTTAATCCCAGCACTCGGGAGGCAGAGCCAGGTGGATCTCTGTGAGTTCAAGGCTAGCCTGGTCTACAGAGTGAGATCCAGGACAGGCACCAAAACTACACAGAGAAACCGTTTCGGAAGATTTGAGGATATTTTTGACAGCACAAGCCTGTAATCCCAGCTACTCAGGAAGTGGCCAGGGTGGACTAAATTTAAGGCCTGTCTGGATCTCAGTAAGTTCAAAGCCAAAGTGGGCAACTCAGACATTGTCTCAAAATAAAGATACAGCTTCAGCGGTAGAACAGTTGCCCAGTATGGCCAAGGTCCTTAGATTCACTCTCCAGGACTATATTAAGATGGTTCAAAAGGTAAAAGTGCTTTCACGGTGACCCTTTGTTCTCTAGGACCCACAAGGAATGAAATGACTCCCCCAGTTGTCCTTTGACCTCCATGTGCACTCCCTGGTCCACACACCTTAACATACACACACTAAATTTCATTTAACTAATTGGAGGGGCTGGGCTAAAGAGATGGCACAGTGGGTCACAGTACTGGCAGCTCTTGGGAGTTGGGTTCATTCCTAGCATCCTCATGGTGACTTACAACAGGATTTGGAGCTGCTTCTGGCCTGAGGACGCTGAGTAGGTGGAGTGCACTTAGGTATAAGCAGCCAAAATACTCATAAAAATCTCCAAAATACTCATAAAAATCTATCTTTAAAACAGGAAAAAAAGACTTATATACTTGTATACTTAGGTAAACAAAAGGAACTGACATGTAGACAAAAGTTGAGCACTGAACACTAGGACTCCATTTTCTTTTCAGTCATCCTACTACCCTTTAAACTGCTTCACATGCCAACATCCTTTGATGCATTAAGCTTCACAATTCTGGCGTTCAGTATCAAATCTAAAAACCCACCACCATAAATAATGAGTGATTTGTATTCCCTTCTAATTAGTCTATAGCTCTAACTTTTCTAGATTGTTGAGTAATTTTTAGGAGTGAGGAGTCTGGTTATTCCTGTCTCAACATTACTTGTTTTTAGATACTTTAATGACTCAACCTTACTCCCTCCCTCATCAAGGGCTTCTCCATTCCATTCTCTACTCACAGGTTTCTGCCTACATGCCACTTAGGAACTCTCATTACAGCTTTACTTTCAAGATTTTGGTTACTCAGGACAGCACACAAAATTAGCATGTTTCTTCTAACTAAAACACTAGAATTTTTAGAGTACTGAATTCATTTAGGTGGTACAACTAGCTTAATATCATGTTTCAACCCATGAATGCCTTTCCTCATTTCCTTTTACAATATTTCATTTTCAGAGTTGAACCTTTGACCTTTGATTCCTATTCTATTTGCTATCTGTGATGGCTATTCTTGGTTGTCAACCTGACTACATCTGGAATCAACGAAAACCAAAGCAACTGGGCACCTATGAGGGATTTTTTTTTTCTTAAATCATTTGAAGTAGGATGACCCACTTTTAATATGGATCTTTTGAAGCAGAAAGATCCAAACTTAATCTGGAACACACCTTCTGCTGGCAGTCTATATAAAGGATATGGAAGAAGGAAGTCGCTCTTTGCCTGCTTGCTCTTGCTGGCAAGTCCATTCCTTCACTGGCATTACAGCCTACTTCTTCACGACCCTGGTGAATACTGAGGACCACCTGAGACATCTAGCCTTGTGAACTGAACTTCTGGATTCTTGGACTTTCCAATGGTAGACAGTCATTACTGGACTAGTTGGACCACAGTCTGTAAGCCGTTATAATAAATCCATATATACATATATATATTCTGTTCTAGAGAACTCTAAGACACTATATCCCAAGCAAAATTCTTAATTTCCTTTTCAGACTGACACTGGCATAAAGTTGTGTCGACTTCTACGCTACAACTTTACTGAATTCATTCACTACTTTCTGGCCTTGTGAATTATTTGTAACTTCCTGGACACATGTTCCTGTCATTGCAGATAATTTACTACACTAACTATACATTTTCTTCTCAACTGCCATTGCCTCAGCTTCCAGCACCAAGTGGAAGGTATCAGTAAAGCAGGACCTTGTTTAGGTTGGTGGCTGTACAGTCCCCTCCCCTCACCTCTGGCAATGCTAGAGACCTAATCCAGCTTTGCAAATACCAGGCAAATATTCCATCACTAAGCTACCCTCCCCCAGACCCTAGCTGAGGGACTTATATGTTTAGAATCTCCTTCTGTTCCCAGTTTGCTCATGAAAGGATAATAAATTTAATCCAATGTCATGTGTTGAAGCCTCTATGGGATTTCCTAGAGCTACCACCGCACGCCAAGAAAACCAACACTTCCATTGGTCACTAGTCTTGCTGTGCTACATATACTATAGTGCTGCTCATTATCTCATCATCCAAAGAAATCATGGCAATCCCACTTAAAAGTCAGGTTGCAGTATGTGCATGTGTGTTGTGTGGCCCTGAGATAAAGTTCTAACAGTACCCCACCCCACAGGGTTCTCACCTTTAGTGTCTGCTTCATAAAGATCTGCCTATCTAAGGGATGTAACACTTAACAGCGTATGAATGCTTATTTCCTCAAACTGGTCTTTAAATTTGATGGACAAAAAGCCTCGTTGTAGTTCAGTTTGCAATTTTCTTAGTCCAAACAACAGTAAAATATAGGGAAGCAGCTAAGAGTAGGGTTAGTTTTTCCAAGGAAACCCTTTATAAGATACTCATCAAAGGCTTTTCTAAAGACAAACAGATATATCAAGTGTGTATAACAGTCTCTTAAGAGTTTATTATAAACCAGCTTCATAGGCCACAGGAAAAAAAAGAGGACTATGTACAGCCTTCTGGGAAACAGGCAAGGAGCTGAGGAGGACCAAGATGAGTCTAGGGCCTTGGAGGGCACATTCCCCAGGGAGGGGGCCCTGAAAGGGAAACCAGACGATCCAGGGAGACTCCATGAACAGCATAACAAACGAACAGGTCTATGGTAACTCGGCCCTGGGGAATAGGGCCACACCTCGGTGGAGCTACTGCCACAATGCGTGCGAGGATCAAAGCAGACCTGAGACAAGAGAAAAGTTAGTCAGCACCCGATCTGTAACTCAAGCCCCCAGCTTCCCACTCTGCAGGTAGCTATCAAGTGACTACAGGGGTGGGCTGACTGGGCTATGTCCAAAAAAAAAAAAAAAACCACAAATGCAAAATCAAAGAGAAATAAAATGGTGATAAAATTTGAGTATTATTTATGTTAAGACCTACTATGACTTCACGGAAAGAACACAGGGCTGGTAGTCAGAATGCTCTCTGGACTTTCTGGGCTGTTTGTTTTGACAAAGACACTCACTATGTAGTCCTGGCTGTCCTCAAACTCAGAGGTCCACCTGCCTCTGGAATGCTGGGATTAAAGGCAGGAACCACCACACCCAGCAAGAGAGGAACTCTCTTAATTAGTCAAGGGCATGGGACAGTCTCCACTGTGATCTCTGGGACTCTCATCTTGCAGCCAGGGCTGCTGGACTAGTCACTGAACACACCTCTGTTCCACTAGGGAGGCAAGACCAACCTGTTAATGTTTACTCCCTCCTCACTACTTCCTGGACACAGCTATCCAAGAGCTCACTTCCCTAAACTGAGGTCTAAAGCCAATCTCCAATTGCTGGCCCAATAAACTCTAGGGAAGGAAGACAAAGTCACTATTGTAGGCACTTACCTCGCATCCCTGGAGGAGGAGGTCGCATCCCAGGAGGGGGCATGCCCATTGGAGTTCCTCGGCCAGGAGGGATCCCCATTGGGGGACCCATAGGAGGCCTCATGCCAGGAGGTGGGCCCATCATACCTGAAGGAGAAAAGCCCAAGTGACTTCTTAAAAGCTGGAACATACAAAGCTATGTACCAGTCAGATAGCCCAGTCCATCCTCTCAGCCTCTACAAGCAAAGGGGCCCCGAGCCAGAGAGGGGCTCCTACGGCTCTTGTCCAGCTAGTTCCCAACTCAGTCAGCCAGGCTGGATCTCAGAGTAATCCTGCTTAATCACACAAACTCATCATCAGTTTCAGTCAAGAGCTACTTCATCATGAATCCAGCTAAGGCATCTGGTGATGAATTAGTACTGGTCTCCTTTGAGGATATTCACCTGGAGGAGGCGCCCCTCGGCCCATGGGTGGAGGAGGACCCCCACGACCAGGTGGGTACTGAGTTGGGGCTCCTGCAATACTGGCTGTGGCTGCGGCTGCAGCAGCTGCAACAGTGCCTCTTCCTTGTGGAGTCATCACCTAAAATAACAAAGAAGAATTAAACAAAACACTAACTGCGCATCTTCCCCTCAACTGCACTGAGCCTGACGCCTCCTAAAGCTACAACTGATGCTGTCAGACTTCCCCTGAAAGTCAACCATCAGGAAACCTGAATGCCCAATTTCCAGCCTCTTGGCCAATCCAACTGGGGAAAAAAAGCACTTGCACTTTCAGTTAAGACTGGTCACATGGAAAGAGAAGGAACATTCAATGTCACAGGAACATTTTGCTAAGTTCAGTTGGCTGGAATACCTTTTGTACATCTCTTCACACAACACTGACAGCCTGACAATCACGACTCATCATGAGACTGGTCATTCTGGACTCCTGATCAAGCTGTGGGTTCTCCCCTAGCTACCAGAAAATGGGAGTCCTCCTCTAATGCCTCACCTGCTGTGAGGGGCCTCCAACCCCTCGGACTGGCCCAGCAAGTCCTGCAGGAGCCTGGGGCATGGGGACACCAGCTGGGATTCCTCTGCCAGCAGCCCTGCCAATTCCTGGCCCCCCAGCAGCTCCAGCAAGTGGCACTCGGGCAATACCAGTCTGAAAAGAAGATTGTTGTAGAATATTATTTTAACTGAGCAAAGATGTTACATTTGTTTATGCTGTAGAATATTACTTTAACTGTGTAAAGGTGTGTTACTTTTGTTTATGCTACATTTGTTTAATGATGTAAGGGTGTATGTTTAATTATGTAAAGAATGCTGTATCTGTTTCACCTTGCCTACCTAAAGCACCTGATTGGTCTAATAAAGAGCTGAACAGCCAATAGCTAGGCAGAGAAAGGATAGGATAGGTGGAACTAGCAGGCAGAGAATAAATAGGAGAAATCTAGGCTCAAAAAATTAGAACAAGGAGCAAGAAAAGGAAAAAGAGGGGGGACACGCCCAGGGCCAGAAGCCAGGCAGCCATCAGCCAGACAGACATACAGACAGCAAGAAAGTAAGAAAAGGTAAAAAGCCCAAGGCAAAACATAGATAAAGAGCCAGGCGGTGGTGGTGCACGCCTTTAATCCCAGCACTCAGGGAAGCAGAGGCAGGAGGATCTCTGTGAGTTCAAGGCCAGCCTGGTTTACTGAGCGAGATCCAGGAAAGACGCAAAGCTACACAGAGAAACCCTGCCTCGAGAGGGAAAGAAAAAAAAAAAAAACCCATAGAGAAACAACTTAAGTTAAAAGAGCTAGCTAGAAACGAGCTAAGATGGAGCATTCAAAACTAATTAAGTCTCCATCATGATTTGGGAGCTGGTTGGTGGCCGAAAAGAAAGGGCCTGGTACAAAACATGCTGAAATGCTCAGTGGGCTAAAGAATTCTAAGTACACCTTGGAATAGCACTGCCTAGGAGCCTCTTGCATTTATAAGGCATTGAAACAGTACTAATTATATACACTAACATACCTATCAACACCATTCTTCTTCCATGCAAGACCAAGAACCTACCTATCACCCCTTATAAAGAGACTCGAACTTAAGTCTAGAGAAGCATGTCACTCAATAACTACATTCATGCCTAGGAAAATAAAATAGCACTTGACCTGTCAACAGAGACATGAGATCCACTGGTTCTCTGATTTTCTCTTGCTAAGTGACAGTGGCCAAATAATACCTCTAATACATATTTACAAATGAAGAAGGCTGTAGTGTTCAAAATAAGGAAAGGAATGAGATAAACTACTCTCTACTCACTTGAGAGGCTATCTGTAAGTTATTAGCAAGACTTAAGTCAAGAGGGTAACTGAAGGATGTTTACAAATTGAAAAGACAAAACAAACTTTTTCATGCATTACAAAGAAGCATGTGTGTGGATAAGAAACAGGGGAGCTGAAGATGCAGCTTCAGTGGCAGAGTGCTTGCCCAACATACATGACATCCTAGGTCCAAATCAAGCACAATTAAAACACACATATATACATGAACACAGGCTAAGAATAGTCTCCGGCAAGAGAAAACAAATTTGGTTAGGTTCTTTTTAGACAGCTCTATTTATAAACATACACTGGTTTGCAGAACCACGATCATCTGGATCACATGTCAGGTCTGCCATTTACTGTGACATCTTAGACGAACTGCTAAACTTAGTTTATTCCATCAACAAGGTGAGAATAATTTTTCAAAAGCAAACTAAAATCTTCTTACAATGATTAAATGAAACACTGCCGTCCCTGGTGCACAGATGACCAATAAATACTATTATTCTGTAACTACCAAACAAGCACCCATAATTCTTTGATCTGGAGTGGGTTTTGTCTTCAGTCTTACTATGTAACCCTGGCTCGTCCTGAGCTCACAGATTCACTTGCCTCTGCTGGGATTAAAAGTGCGCACCACCACACCCAGCAGGAACTACTATGTATTCTAAATTATTTCTTCTTGAGATTACAATTAAGAGTTTCTCCCTCCCCTTTCCTCCATCTAAACCCTCCCTCTTTGTTCATTCACTGTTGTTACATAATTTATGGAACTGTTAATTTTTAGGAAGTGACGAACGGCCTCAGGTAGCTCCCCTGCTGATTAGGGTTCAAGTCCCAAATTCTAGCTCTCCACTCACTCACTGTCTGTAAAGGAGTGTACAGCCAGAGCACTTAACAGACCTGGCTCCCATGAGAGCCTCCCTTCTACAGGTATTCAGGAGGAACTTACATCTTTGGGAGGAGGTCCTTCTACTGTCATGGAGACCAGGTTCTCCCCTCGAAGCAACACCAGACCGAGAACTCGCTTCTCTTCCCTTTCTGCTTGTTTGGAGTTCTTTGGCCTAAAATTGAATTTTTAGACAAAAAAGTATTAGAAGGTAGGAAACATTTAGGTTTCCCTATCTAGGAATCACCAAGGTTTGCTTTATATTACATCACTTGACAAACAGTATATAAACTTTCTAAAACAGGTCCTTTGGATAGCATCTCAGGCTAAGTGACCTCATATGGAGAGATGGCTGACTGTTTTCTACCAAGCCAAGAAGATGCACAGACCAGGAAACAGGACAAGCAGCAAGAAAGCCCAGCCCTGGTGTAGACGCTTCCACAGTCAACTGAAAATGCCTTCCCTGGTTTTCTTTGATATTACCTTGTTCCCTGCCTGCAGCTTAAGATTTCACAGACAAAAGGCAGGCTAAACAATTCCTAAACAAAAGTGAATAAATACCACCCACTACACATCCATGCAGTGTTATACCAGGAACAATTCAACCTCGAGGCCTACAATTCCACTCTTTGCCTCACATGAGAATAGAAAGGATAGAGGACAAGGTAGGAGAAATTCCACATACAAAGAAGTTGAATTTTTACAAGAGTCACATAGAAATTTCACATGGGTGACCTCAAACCAGAACCCACCCCAAACAGCAACAACTGGAAAAGATGAATGAAATGAAAAATGTAAACTAGGAAAAGTATCTGCAAGATAGGAGCAGGGAGTCAAAGCCACAGTTTTTAAAATAAGAAATAATATCCTGATTTTTAAAAAAACAACTTAGATATTTTCCCCTTTTTAGCTCATACTGTCTTGTTAAATAAGCCTGTATTAGCTTTTCATGATGAAAAAAGGGCAGGTATTTAAGTTTTTTCTCATTAATTTTATTTGAAAAAGTATTTCCCATCATTTTTTAAATCAGAAAATCAGTTTCATTTTTAAAATGGAAATTCCACACTGATCTGCTGGCCCACTCTAACATGAACCAGGCACCCAGGCATCTCTGCATTTTTATTCTATACTTGACCTTGGGCCACAAAGAGAACGATCTCAAAAAGAATTTACGGGAATTCAGTCAGTACATAACACGAATGCTGCGTATCAGGAGTGTGCATATGACCACAAAGTCACATCACTTGTTGAGCCTTGTGATGTCCCCAATATATAAAGCAGGACTGGGATAGTTTAATGGTCCTGGAAGGAGTTAGCTAATAAACTTACAGAATTGCAGCAAATGAGAAAGCATCTTCAATTTTTTAGAAAATGCCAACAAAAATGACTGGCCCCAAACCCACATGGGGAGCAGAGCACTTACCCTGAAGAGGGTCAGAGGCTTCTTAAAGCAGTTTCAGACCAGGCTGCAATAGGAGAGCCCTGTAGGCTACAGCTCTACAAATAGGTAATGAGGCCAGAAAATCAAGCTCTCCCCCCTCACACACCTGTGGGGAGAACATGAGAGCCCTTTACCCCAGTACCCAGGGGCATGCAAAATCAGAGAAATTAAAAGCCAAGCAGCCCTCCTCACCAACTTCCACTTTGCTAGAATTAGAGAGCAAGGTTTTCTAGATTAAGGAAGAGATTTCTTACCAGCCATCAATCCCATTTCAGTTTCTCCCTTCAAAAGGCAGGTGAGCAAACGAGAACACCTAGCTGAATGGCCATCCCACACTTGGTCCACCCATTCCATCCCCATTGGGTCCATCCCCAGTGCCTTTTCCCTCCCAACAGCCCTCTCCTTACTTGATCTTCCTGAATTCATCACAGTCACAGAGGATCAAATTCATATGCTTGTCAAAAGCTTTGAAGGTCCCAATGAAGATCCGGCCATCTTGCAGGATGCATCTCATCCTGTAGTCAATGTGCTGCAGCATCTTGCTGCTCTTACCCACAGTCTGCAGGAAGGGAGCAGGGAGCAGTGAGGCTCAGCCCTTTTGGACTCACACACTCTGGCCCTCCACCATGGCCTAATTTTCTATGACTAACTTTCTCAACAATTTTCAGCTATCTTTCAAACAAGGCCTTTTCCTGAGAACCTTATGGCCCAGCTTTCAGCCTTGACTCCTGCCCATTAATTTGCTATTATCCCCGCCCTTAAAAAAAGGTACTCAGCCGGGCGGTGGTGGCGGCACACACCTTTAATCCCAGCACTTGGGAGGCAGAGGCGGGCAGATCTCTGTGAGTTCGAGGCCAACCTGAGCTACAGAATTCCAGGAAAGGCACAAAACTACACAGAGAAATTCTGTCTCAAGGGAAAAAAACAAAGGCACTCTTCCTCAGATTGTGACTGACTTTGTCTATGTTGTATCTGTCTCAGGACTGTGAAGTGCCCACAAACTAATCAAATCCATCCACAGTAGGCACACTAGACATTAAGCCATCCACCACTGTGTAGACTCAGTGCTACAAACATCTAAATCCATCTAAACTAAGAACTGGAATTCAACTGGCACTAAAAATCCACTTAAGGAAAAGCTTATTACCAGAAAGTGAATCAGCTCTGAAGCAAGAATGGAGTCCTCAAATCAAGAACTGGAGTAGGGTAACTTAGGTAACTTTTCTGGGCCAGAGTGCTAATTCGTGTGGATACTTAATAGTCTAATATATAACTTGTTAGCCTTAATTTTTAATTAAGGGAAACAATTATCATGGTTCTATCCTGGTTCCCAATGTAGCTTTGCAAAAACAAAGGAGGAGCCTATACACATCCCTGGGTGAATAGAGGTACCTGTGGCAATCTCTCTCAGAAACGTATCAGTTCCCCACAAGTCTAACTGGTATTATGTTACTTCTAACTACCCAAGTGCCTTCTCTGTACCAGGAATTGCAATTGCTGTTCACCCGTTAGCATTACCCAGCCCTAACCTGAAAACCCAGATTATGTGTTTTCTGCTTAAACAATCATCTCTAAGAGCTCTGTTGGAGAGGATTAGCATACACGGGTCCATTTGCCCAGTAACAGCTAACATTTTTTGGTAACTCCCTGCATAGCCAGGCTCTTAAAGGGATTGTGTATTTCATTTAATCCTCAAAACTGGGCCCATTGTCATCCCTTTTTACTAATAAAATAGATGACCCACGCTGAAGGTTAACTAAGGACTTGCCTCAGTCAACCCTCACAAAGATAACCTGTTTTTACTACCTCGGGTTTCTTCAGCTACGCAACTAATGATTTTGGGAAATCTTGGACATATTTATTACATTTTCTCTGTAGCCAAAACTGGCCTCCAGGGGGGGGGAAAAAAAAAATCAAGATTCTCTGCCTGCTTGGCATAGAAATTACAAACTGAGATTTCAAGCACGGGCCACTTTCCCTGGCTGACCTTTCTCAATCTTTCAGCGATGTCTTACTACAGTAAGATAAAGCAATGTGCAAGGACGTCGGCAACCAGGTTCCTGACCATGTCTTACCTTCTACTTCTCTGCTCGGGCAGCTCTCCAGATTTCCAGCCCTCCCTCCCACGGGGGCAGCGGGGCGCTGCAAAGCAATCCCCCGGGAGCCTGCTCGGGACCAGGAGAAAGCCTTCCCGCCCCTCCCCCTGCCGTTACTTCTGCCCAAAGCCGAACTACCAGAGTGAACATTAGCCCGGCGCAGAGCCAGGAGCCGAACTTAGGGAAGACGGGAACTCCTTTCAGGGTGCAGTCCCAGCGCCTGGCAGACCCCCACATATAAAAACAACCGCGCAGCAGGGTCGCGCTCTGCTTGCCAACACTCTGCTCCGCCCTCCCGCTCCCTCCGCCACCCCTCCGTCGGGCCCGGCGGCTCGCGTCTGCTCCGGGAGCCCGGGCACACATTGACCCCGCACAAGTTCACAGCTACCGCGGCCGCGGAACGCCAACCACCGTGGCGCCGGGAGACCAGGTTGGCCCCGTCGCCGAGCACGCTCGTCGGCCTCTCTTCCCCGGCGCGGCCTGCCCGCTCCGCCCGGCCCAGCCGCACCGCCAAGTCCCAGGCCTTGGGCGCCCGGATTAAGCGGCTTCGGCCCCGACCTTCTCCGCCACCGGCGGCTCCGACCCACGGCCGCCGTCAGCCACCGGCCCACTCCGCACCCCCGAGCGCCCCGCGGCCAGCCCGGGCCTTCTTACCATGGTGGCGGCTCCGATGTCTCAGATTCCCGCCGGATTCGCTTCCACAGAGGCCTAGTCGCCAGCCAGCACAGCGATTCCCGCCGCGGCTAACGGAAATGCAGCCTGCAAAATGCCGCCGCTTGTGAAGCTACTTCCGGTCCGGTCTCCGCCCCCGGAGTTCCGGTCTCTGAAAGCCAATTAGGGCGTAGAACGGTGGTGTCCGCGGACGGTTTGTTTGGGGTTTTGTTTTTGTGTTGATTTTTGGTGTTTGGTTTTTTTTTTTTTTTCCTTCGTTTTGGTTTTATTGGGTTCCCCGTCTCGTTTTGATTTCTTTTAGACAGTGTCTCACTATGTCGCCCAGGCTGGTCCGGAGCTTCCGATCCTCCTACCTATAGCGTCCTTAGTGCCGATGCGGGCGTACGGGCGTACACCATCGCACTTGCTGGCAAACATCAAACTGAACGCCCTTGAAAGCCTTGGATCCTCATTGGACTTACACCTTCCCAGCTTAGTCTCCACTGGAGTGGCTTGTTTCACACGCCGCTGCCCGGAACCTCCCTCCTACCCCAGTTCTCACCCAGCACTCCCTAAACTCACTTTAGGAAGCCGCCCTTCTCCCTTTTTTCTTTTTCTTTTTTTTTTGTCTTTCTTTCTTTTTTGTTTTGTTTGTTTTGTTTTGTTTTTCGAGACAGGGTTTCTCTGTGTAGCTTTGGAGCCTGTCCTGGAACTCACTCTGTAGCCCATGCTGGCCTCGATCTCACAGAGATCCGCCAGACTGCGAGTGCTGGGATTAAAGGTGTGAGCCACCACCGCCCAGCTCTCGGCTTTTTTCTTAAGGCTTGGAATGATCTTACCTCTGCACCTTTGCTTTTGATTTTGTCTCATCAGGAGCGCTAGACCCCCAGGAAGATGTGCATGCTGACGCCTTTACCTTCATGATTAAGGCTGAAATAACACTGTCCTGGTGAGGGCTTCCCTGACCATCCTTCTTATTTAAAAAATAAAAATAAAAAATAAAAAAAAAAGCAGCCATTCCAGGCACCTCATGTTTACACTTGTGTTTGTTTTGTTTTTTCTCTTTAATATTGATTGCTAACTGACATGCTAAACCGGAGTCCCCTCGATCCTGGAGGGGCATACCTTCCAAGATTCCCAGTACCTACCTCCCCAAGTCACAGTACCAAACCCTATATATGCTATATTTTTTCTACATATGCATACTTATGGTAAACTTTTACCTTTTCACTTAAAGAAAGCGTATTTTGGTACCTTTGAATTGCCAGCATCACAAGTCAAGTGCTTTAGGACTAAACAAAACAAGGACTACCTGCACACAGGCATTACAAGGCAGGTCAGCCAATTTGATGATCCCTATGACTGCTGAGTGGGTAGTATATACAGTGTGGACACCTACACACAGGGATTATTTGTGGTTAAGGCAAAAACAGTGTTTCCTCATACTACTCGGAATGGTGCACGACTTAGAACGTTAATCGCTTATTTCTGGAGTTTTCCATTTAATATTTTCAGACCAATAGACCAAAGGTAACTGGAACTGGAATAAGAGATGATTACTGTATATATTTTAAGTTATTTTATTACCCCATTAGAATTAAACTCCACTAGAGTATGGTGTTTATTGCTTAGATCGCTGCTTAGCATAAAAGACTCAATAAATGTTTGTTATGAGTTAATCTCATTCAGCTCCATGACTTTTAATGATTTCCTATATGCCCAGGACTTTCTAATTTATTCCTCTAACCTTGTTTTGTTTTTTGTTTTTGTTTTTTTCTAACTTTTGGTCTTTTGTATAAAAACCACTTGCTTAATTGCTGTGGAGCAGATATAGTGAATGTAACATGTTGAGGACTGAATTCTTGACCTTATTACTCTTCCTCTAACCCCTTCCCCATCTCAAAAGTTTTGTTAAGAAAACAAGGAATTGCCAGGCGGTGGTGGCGCACGACTTTAATCCCAGCACTCGGGAGGCAGAGCCAGGCGGATCTCTGTGAGTTCAAGGCCAGCCTGGACTACCAAGTGAGTTCCAGGAAAGGCGCAAAGCTACACAGAGAAACCCTGTCTCGAGAAAAAAAAAAAAAAGAAAACAAGGAATGGCACTAGCAATATATAGTGTTTGGTAGAGTGCTTGTGTAGCACACACAAAGCCCCAGGTTCCATCTCCAGCACCATATAAAGGGGTGTGGTAACATATGCCTGTAATCCTAGCACTCAGGCAGTGAGGTGGGTACTCCAGGAGTTGGAAACCAGTCTGGGCCACATAGGCACCTGTTTCAAAACAAACAACAAACCAACAAAGCAAAACAAAACAACAAAAAAACAGAACAAAGTAATGAGACCATGAAGCATAGTTAATTCCTTTCTTCTATTTCATAATCTACCGTCAGCAAATGGACCCCACATTCAAATTACCTTGACTATAACTATTGTCATCTGTTCCATGGCCACCACCCCTAGTTCCAGCCTCCAGCACTTGGATTGCCAAATGAGTCCTTAATTGGTCTCTTTCCCTTAATCTTGTTCTCACTGCAGCCAGAGGGGTCCTTCTAAGTGTTCAAAGGAATGCTCCCACCTCAGAACTCCGCCCCCTTCACTCCATTTCTAAGAGATAGCGCCATTGTCCCATTTCTGTCACCCTACAGATAGAGACATGGAGGCCCAGCAAGACGAATTGGCATGCCCAAGGTGTCAGAATCAGAATGAAAAAATAGATGGTACCTCTGACTCAGCTGTTTATTTGTCCCCACGTTACCCAGTCGCCAGATGCAGAATTCCTTGAAGCATTTTAAAAATATTTATTTGGCCGGGCAGTGGTGGTGCACGCCTTTAATCCCAGCACTCAGGAGGCAGAGACAGGCGGATCTCTTGAGTTTGAAGCCAGCCTGGTCTACAGAGCAAGTTCCAGGACATCCAGGGAGGTTATAGAGAGAAATCCTGCCTCAAACAGCAAAAAAAAAAAAAAAGTTATTTGGAGCCAGGTATCTGGCACATCCGTACACTCCCAACACTTGAGAGATGGAGACAGAAGGATCAGGAGTTCAAAGCCAGCTTCAATGACGTAGCAAACTCATAGCCAACCTAGGCTCCACAAAACCCTGACTGGAAAAATAAAAAGGAAAACAAAATTTATATAGTAGCTACTAATACCATGAATTGTTACTGGGATTGGAAGTTTCTTACCTCAAGAAGCCTGTGTTCTACTCAGAAAAACAATAAACCAAAGGAATAAGTATATAATGTAATATGACAGTGAGGGGAACAAAATAAAGCTAACTAGAGATATAAGGAGTGGTGGTATACAGCTTTGGCTAGGTGACCAAGGAGAGGCCCTTAGGCCAGTGACTAGATAAAGCCACAGACACCCTGTAGCTCTGCTACAAAACAGATAACCACAGTACTTCTGACTTCCCAAGCTCAGCCTGGTCCACTGCTGCTCATCACACTCCGTCTATCATTTGCAATGTGCTTCTCCAACGCTCAGCAGCTTCTCTTTCACATCCTCCACCCTATCTAATTTCTTTGTCAGTATATTCAGTGATAAAATCCAATCTCAAAGTTTTCATAATTTTACTAGTTTATTCAGGTACATCTCCAGTGTTGCAAAATGTATGTATCCTAAGGTTTTCTACAGGTTGCGCGCGCGCACACACACACACACACACACACACACACACACACACACACACATACACACACTCCTCAAAAATCAATTAAGCCTCTGCTAGTGGCAGTTTACCAGACTTAAAGTCCAGCCCTCTACTGTACCCTAGGTTATTAAAGTGACAAAAATCTCTCCTTTAAGTGGCATTCAAATTCACACAACTAAGGCCGGGCGGTGGTGGCGCACGCCTTTAATCCCAGCACTCGGGAGGCAGAGACAGGCGGATCTCTGTGAGTTCGAGGCCAGCCTGGACTACCAAGTGAGTTCCAGGAAAGGCGCAAAGCTACACAGAGAAACCCTGTCTCGAAAAACCAAAAAAAAAAAAAAAAAAAAAAAAAAAAAAAAAAAAAAAAAAAAAAAAAAATCACACAACTAAGCTTTCCTCCTCACAGCCAAGACAGCGCTCTCTGGATCCTAAAGAAGTGGAAAGTAGGGAAAGAATAAGAACCATGACTACTAGCCATGAGCCAGCATCCTGCTGAGTCTACTTTGTTGTAGCCAGGAAGCAGGGTGACTTGGGAATTAGACTGTGGTCTGCATGAGCAGTGTACCAGAGAATAAACTGTCTGTTAGAACTCAGCTTTGTCAATCTTGCCAGTCCTTGGGTGCACCCCAACATCAAAGAAAAGATGCTTGATCTTTTTAAGAATACTAGGAAATGGCACGCTAGAAATTTGGGGGTTTCATTTAGGTTGTTTCTTTGTTAAGGATTCTAGACTCTCATGCTTCAACCTGTCTGGACCTTCTCCTCAATTAAAGAGCAATTCGTATTTTGCTGTTTTCTCAATTTCTGTATTAAAATTCATGAGCAAGACACTGTAGTCAGAAGTTTCTGTGTCCGGCCAGCAACACCCAAATAACCGGTAGTAGTTCCCCAAATAATTGACTCAGGCTTAGTATTACTTATAAAAGCTTGGCCAGTAGCTCAGGCTTATTACTAACTAGCTCTTAGACTTAAATTAACCCATAATTCTTATCTATGTTTAGCCACCTGGCTTGGTGCCTTTTCTCAATACGACATTCTCATCTTGCTTCCTTCACATCTAGCTAGCTACTCCTGACTCCACCCCTCCTCTTCTCAGAATTCTTAGTTTGGTCGTCCTGCCTACACTTCCTGCCTGGCTACTGGCCAATCAGCATTTTATTAAACCAATTGGAGTGACAAATCTTTACAGTGTACAAGAGAATTATTCCACAGCAAGACATAGGTCTATATACAAAATGAGAACATGGAGTTAATTTCTTGTATGCTTCATGCATATCTGGAGGATATAGAAAAGGGTAATAGAGCACTTAGTAATGGGTGGTGGTGATTAAGCAATGAGAGGCTCTCAGCTTGCTAAGAGTCATTTACCATCTCCTTTAGAAAGAAACTGATTTTTAAAGGCTTACATTGGAAGAGAAGGCTAGGGAGGGGTGGGACAGGATACTATTGGATGGAGAGAAGGCTGGGGAGGGATGGGACGGGATACTATTGGATGGAGAGAAGGCTGGGGAGGGGTGGGACAGTGGCTACTACTAGATGGAGAGAAGGCTGGGGAGGGGTGGGACAGGATACTATTGGATGGAGAGAAGGCTGGGGAGGGGTGGGACAGTGGCTACTACTAGATGGAGAAAAGGCTGGGGAGGGGTGGGACAGTGGCTACTACTAGATGGAGAGAAGGCTGGGGAGGGGTGTGTCAGGGGATACTGTTAGATGGGAGCAAGACGTTCTGGTGGGGCCAATGAGATGGTTCAGTAGGTAGTCACTTGTGCCAAGCCTGGCGACCTAAGTGAAATCCCTATTACCAGTGGAATAGTGGACGAAGCGAACTCCAGTTCCAAGGGATTAGACACTCTCTTCTAGCCTCTGTGGGCACAAGCACACACATGGTTCATAGACATACATGCAGGCAAAACACCTATACATACAGAATAAACTGAAATTTTCATTCACAGACACATTCTCTGCTGTAAAGTGCATCATACATGAAATAACAAAATATTATTTTGTCAAGGCAAATTATTTTATATGAATTTATATATTGTATGCACACATATATAATATACACATATATTATGTATATATGTATAATATATAATATATATATGCACCAGGATTTTAAAGAAGACTGTCAAAATGGTAGGGATAATGTTGTGTTGTGTTTTGTTTTGCCTATCTAGTACTGATGAAAATTATTAGAAATGTCAAAAGTATTTCAGTCTAAAGAAACTAAGTTAGGGATGGAGCGATGGCTCAGTGGTTAAGAGTACCGACTCCTCTTCCAGAGGTCCTGCATTCCCAGCAACCACATAATGGCTCACCTGTAATGAGATCTGGTTCAATCTTCTGGCCTGCAGGGACACATGCAGGCATAATACTTATCTTAATAAATAAATAAATCTTGAGAGAGAGAGAGAGAGAGAGAGAGAGAGAGAGAGAGAGAGAGAGAGCTAGCCTCGGGGAAATGGATTCTTTCCTGCTATCCCTGTGGCCTACCAGGACATTGCATCTGGGATATAGTCCTCCCCTGGGGTCTTGTCTTAGCTGCAAAGTGGGTGACCACTGGAAGCAGGGTATCCCTCTCTCCTTTGTGAGGGAAGGCCAACCTCCCTCCCAGGAACCCAGGCTCAGGTCAAGTTTCAAAAAGGACAAATATCCTACCTGTTCCTGGACTATGAGAAGTGCAATAAGACGCCCCACCTTGAGGACTGCTGAGGCTCTGAGCTTGTACCAGCTCCTGTCTTTTCCATCTCTATGGATGAGTCCCAGGTAACCCTCCGTGTGGCAAGCAGCAAAATTACTTTCCTTTTAGGCTGGTGGTACATCTTCAGCCCTAGCCACCTTCCTGAGTTTGGCCTTCCGATCCCCAGTTCTTCTCACTGGTCTTCCCAGCACACCTCACCCAGCTTGGTTCACACCCCTTTAACCTGCATGATGGCCAGATATCTTTTCACTCATCCTTTTCTGATCCCACCTAAATGTTCCATCCCCCTCCTATGGAGAACTGTCATGTCTAAATCTCAGGTCCATTTAAGTCTCTGAGATTCCAGAGGCTCATACTGCACTCTTAACCCCAAGTGCCCTGACCCATCATGGTCCAGGGCCATCTGATGCCTCAGAGTCCCTCCCCATAGTCTCCACTGCAGACTCCACAGCACTTGGGAAATGTCACCTGAAAGCGTGGGATATCTCCATCCCTGGCCAATTGCTCATAGCCACCCCTATCACAATTATTCTTAAGGACTGTATTAGTTACTTTTCTGTCGCTGTGATGAGACAGCAATGGTGATGGTGCTGTCTTCCAGTCTGGCCCAATCAGGTCATGGTGCAAAGGGAAAAGGTGTAGTAGAAAGTCTCAGGAATGCTTAGGGGTTACCAAATGGTCATAAAACCAAACCAGGAGGTTTCTAGAATATTGGCCCTTGGTGGGCTAGCTACTTATGATAGAAACAAATGTTTCTCACACTTCCTTGTTCTCTCTAAATGAACTCCTGACTGCCTGCTCTACTGCTGTGTCCCACCCGACTTCTTCTCTTTTGGGAACACGGTACCAGACAGCTGCGGAGATCTGAGCAGAGAGGAGTGGAAAACATGACTGTATAAACAGGAAACAACACTGGCAGCTTTATCCAGACTTCAGGGCCCAGTTGTTTATCTCTCCATGGGGCTTCTCCTGCTCCTCACCTCCGTCCACTGGCAGCTGTGCACATCTTGGTTGGTATGACAGCTTAAATGCCTTATCAGGTCCTTTAAACTAAAGAGCTTCCTATTGGAGTCTCAGCTAACAGTATCAGAAACCACCACCTTTCTCTTAAGAACTCTGGCTTTAACCTCTCTAAGCTTGAAGTCCCAACACCTACTGCCAAATCATAGCCCTGGGGTCTCCCTGTCACGTTACTGCAGATCATAGCCCTGAGTCTGTCTGTCACCTTCTGCCAGATCATAGCCCTGGGCTATGGTGGTATTTTATTTGTACTGAAATGTGATTTTAATTGTATGTTAATAAATAAAGTTGCCCGGGGGTCAGAGCTATTAGAGCCATAGCAAGAGCGTGGCAGTGGTGGCGCATGCCTTTAATCCCAGCACTTGGTAGACAGAGCTAGGTAGATCTCTGTGTGTAAAAGGATACAGCCAGCATTGGAGACACACGCCTTTAATCTCAATCCCAACCATAGAAGACCTGGAAGTCTCTACAGACAGGCAGTGACGAGGCAGTCATGTGTTTGGGTTTACAACCAATGAGAAGGCAGAACAGAAAGACTATATAAAGACAAACACAGGAAGTAGGTCTCTTTCGGAGAGCTCTCTTGGCTGAAGAGGATCGCTGAAGCAGGAAGGGTAAGGCTCTTAGCTCTGACCTCTTGGCTTTCTTCTCTGAATCGGCTCTGTGTTTCTTATTTAATAAGACGGTTGGTTACATCTACACTGGGCCTCTCTGTCACCTTACTGCCCTATCATAGCCCTGGGGTCTGTCACCTTACTGCCCTATCATAGCCCTGGGGTCTGTCACCTTACTGCAGATCATAACCCTGAGGTCTCTCTGCAGAATTCTCATGTAGAGACAATTGTCATTGCCTATGGTGCTCCACCATGTTTACAAGAGTCCCCATTCTCCCAACATGAAGCCACCTGGTTCACAGATGGGAATAGTTTTATGATGGCAGGACACAGAGGTCATGGAGCTGCACCACTTGAGGTATTCCACATCAATCCAAAAATATGAATTAATTGCCCTCACTGGGGTTTCCCAGCTAGAGGCAAGAATGAGCCTTCATACGACACAGATTCTGCCTATTCTTCCAGTGTAACCCATACCCAGTCAGCCATCTAGAGAGACGGTTCTCCCTACTACCCATAACACCCTGATTAAGCATGCCCAATAGACAGCTTGGCTTCCACCCCAAGATGCCATAGTTCTCAATTCCACCCTCCCTCATCTTCAAAATACCCCTTAGGATACTCAACAAGCTTCACATGAAGGCTTCTCCACCAACCTGGGGGAGTGATTGTGGAGTCCAGAAAAGAAGCTGTTGTTCTTTCCATGTGGAAAATCCTTAACAGTTTTTACCAGGCCACCCATTTAGAACTGTTTAGTCCATGTAATCTGTTTCCAGCTATTGTCAAGCTACTGATGTAGGAGAAATTCAAATTAATAGAATTAATGTTCGAGAATGGTTTAATAGATTCACTTAGAAGACATTAAGTCACACAAGTGGAATTTAGCTAATGGACCTACCTCCAAAACACCCCAAAGGTAAGTAGTGTGCTAACCAGACTTGCTAAAGAGAAGTGAAATTTATGATGCTGTGATACAAATATTTGTTTACAATATTCACCAGTCATTAGGTCCATCCCAAAGAACATGCCTCTAACAGGCAGCTCAAGGGGGCAGTGCAGGGTCACCATCAATGTTAAGTCTTGACTTCCATAAATCCTCCAGTTCTCTTGAGAAAAGTATAATCCTGTCAAATGGGCAAGATGACCCCTGGTAACAACTATTTGAAAAGAACACCACTGGCGTACTTAAGAACTAACTCTGGCAGTATCTTTGCTGTGTAAATCTCCCATCTGCCCAAGTGGCCAGACTTGCAGTCTCCTGTCTCTGTTTACATTGTTCGGAGGGTGACTTGGTGACCTGAAAAAGAGATAGAAGGATGACAGCATATGTGGAATGCACAAGCCTGGGGTGTATATAAGTTAGTAAACCTTCTGTTCAAGGCTGGCTCCTTTTTGAGCACTATAGCCTGAGCAGGACAAACACCATTAAAGAGCTTTTCCTTCATGAATCTTCTGTGCAGAGTGATTCCCCCTGGAAAGGCACATTATTTCTGTAACACGACAAACCTGTCGCTGTGATTCATCTGTCCAGGGTTAAGACTCCATAGCCAGAAGCTTAAAGCACCTAGTTCTTTGAGCCTTTTGAAAATCTGTCTCCTCTTGTAGTGACATCCAGGCAGATGCCCCAGATCCCTGTGAGTAAGACTCTTACTTTTCTGAATTCTATGATATAATTTTACAAGCTCTCTCCTTTTACCTGCCCCACCCCCGAATTCCGACATGTTCCAATACAACCTGTTTCTTCAAGGAGACCTCTAAGACTATTCCTAGACAGAGGTCTTCACATACCTCAAGATATAACCCCAGTTTATATTTTTGTATAAAATCCAAATGTGATTTACTGGGGCCTACTTGGTGTCATTTTACTCAGATACACCTGTCTTTTGAAGCTGACTCAGAAAGGCAGCTTCCTTTACTCACTCCAGCAGCGTCCATGAAAGCCCTGCCATCCCAGCATGCCAAGTGAGCGTGTCTCATAAAGAAGAAAAAGCTACAGGGACAGAGCATGAGCCGAATTCAGAAGCCAAGACACTTCAGTGGAGGGTCTGTCCTGTGACAGAAGGGACTAAGAAACTTAAAGCTGTTAAATTGTCCCTGCTTGGGACATCTACAACTACCCCAGGCTATCTCCAAACTATTGGTGATCAGTGATAATACACACAGATTGGTCTAGTGCTACTCTGCGGAGTGAAATTCTAAAAGCCATCCCTCTCCTAAAGCCAAGTGGACAAAGAGAAAGAAACAGGACAAGCAGCTTGCCTGTGCACTCACAGGATGGACCCAGACACACTGTAGAAACCAGAGCTGTGAGCAAAGTAACAGTAACCAGGAATTCCGTAAAGGCGTCTGCCTCCTAACTTCAGGTTTGGAACTGTCTTAGCCCGTTTTGTGTTGGGTGGGTACTTTATTGTGGTGCATAATAACATAACACCACATGCAGATGAGCAGCATATGTCAAACATGTGGCATGGTCTTACTTTATAATAATCTGCTCCTGTGGCAGCTGATCTAGTCCCTCAGACATAGCCTCCATGACCTTACACTCTCCTGTAAAGCTCCACCTCTAAACCCTTCACCATCTCACAGTGCTGTTATACCAGGGATCAAACTTCCAACCCATGAATCTTTGGGGACAAATAGTTCAAAACCATAATGGGGATAGCACAGTTATGGCCACAACATCTCATTCTCTGAAGGACTCTTATAGAAGTTATTGTTTGTAAGCTAAGAAATAAAACTTGCCTGAAGATCAGAGGACAGAGCCAGCCACAGAGTTAGCCACAGAGGTCAGGCAGTGGTGGCACACTCCTTTAATCCTAGCACTTGGGAGGCAGAGGTAAAGATCCATCTAGATTTCTGTGAGTTCTAGGCTATACTAGGCTATATGAGATTAATCCAATCTAAAAGAGAAACAGAGCCAGGTAGTAGTGGCACACACCCTTAATTCCAGCACTTGGGATCTCACACCTTTAATCCCAGCATTTAGGGAGGTTGAAACAGGAAGTGATATGCCTGGGCAGAGAAAGGAATATAAGGTGGAAGGAGACAGGAACTCACTCTTTCAAGCTGAGGAGTTGATGAGGTAAGAGGTGGTGGCTGCGGCTTGCTCTGCTTCTCTGACCTTCCAGCTTTCACCCTGATATCTGGCTCCAGGTTTTTATTGTAAGAGCATTTAGGATTCATGCAACAAGTCATAACAGAATGGCATCCATACACAGCTGAAGAGGAAGAGACAGAAAAACCTTCAATATCTTGTTTATGATCCACACATATTGGTGAAATTATTAAGGCCACTCCATGTCCAGGCCTTTGGAATTTGCCCCATGTTGGGTGCCAGATATTGGTGAAATTATTAAGGCCACTCCACGTAGTTAAAAGGAGATTTATTTAATGGCGTAACTTACAAATTAAGGGATAGGTAGGTCGCGGGGTCTGGGGAAGGTGTATCACAGTCCAGCGGTGTTCTCTGGAGCTCTGCTTGGCCCACCTCCACTGTCCAGGGTCCCGGAACCGAGAGCGAGCACTGGCCCATCCAGATCTCGGGTCTCTAGGCGCCTCCCTTGGCCCCACCTTGTAGGCGTGACAGTTGCCAAAGTCTCAATGGGGGTTGGAACTTCCAGATCAAAGCTGGAATGGCTACCCACTACACACACATTGTTGGAGACTAATAGGAATAAGACCCCTGTCTGATTCAGGTGGCTTCTCTTAAGAGGGTGCAATATAGCTGGGAAGTGGTGGTGCACGCCTTTAATCCCAGCACTCGGGAGGCAGAGCCAGGCAGATCTCTGTGAGTTCGAGGCCAGTCTGGTCTACAGAGTGAGTTCTATGACAGGCTCCAAAGCTACAGAGAAACCCTGTCACGAAAAACCAAAAAAAAAAAAAAAAAAAAAAAAAAGAGGGTACAATATTACAGAACACATTTGCCTTGAGGAGAATTTCAGTTATGAATTGTCTCTATCCCCTGTGGGCAGAAATAGCATGACCTCTGAATCTTGACTCCCTTTCCTCTCCCTGTCTCCTAGAATGGTGAGGGAAGGAATGAGTAGACAAATGAAAACCATGACCTTGGGGCTGGAGAGATGTCCCAGCCATTTGGAGCACTGGCTGCTCTTCCAGAGGACTCAGGTTCAATTCCCAGCACCCACATGGCAGCTAACAACTATCTGTAACACTAGTCCCAGGGCATAGGATACCCTCTTCTGGCATCTAAAGGTGCTGCATGCACATGGTGTATAGCTTTACATGCAGGCTATAGGTATATTACCTATACACAAAAGTGAAAATAAATAACAAACAAACATGATTCATAGTTGTCACCTGGCCGTGAGTTTCATTGTGAGTTTGGGGTTTTTGTTTTGTTTTGTTTGGTTTGGTTTTTTTTTTTTTTTTTTGGTTTTTTCGAGACAGGGTTTCTCTGTGTAGCTTTGCGCCTTTCCTGGGACTCACTTGGTAGTCCAGGCTGGCCTCGAACTCTCATTGTGAGTTTTGTAAGCTGTGCCTCTTGGTTTGCTTGGCTTTTATCAGGTAACATCTGTCTCCGGTTTGGGAAGTCTGTATTCTTCCCAGGTTCAGATTCTTGGTGTAGGTCTAATGTTCTAAGAGCCTGAAATGGCAGCGACCACCCTAGAAGTCTCCACTGGAATCTTGTGTCCCACTTTCAGTGCTGAGCAGAGACCAACACGACTCCAACAAGCCTCAGAACCCGCTCATACTCCACATTCCAAAGTATGTGAGAACATGCTGCTTTCATCCAGATCTCCCTGGCCTCTCTCTCTGCCGCACCACAAAATACCCAATAATGAGCTCTAGTGTGGGTTACCAGATGCAGGGTAACAACCTCATGATAGCACCAGATCATGTTGTCAGTGAAAGTGCTACCCGCATGCAACTGGATCCCTCCACTGTGCTGGTTTACAAGGTTCTGTGAGTGGTGCTGGGTGTTTAGTAAGCAGATACCTTTGGCTAATTATATATATATACTTTTAATTGGAGAGATAAATTAATAAGATAATGCAAGGAGCTTCAGTTGATAAAGGGTTTTTGTGACACCCTGGACCATTCAGATGATGTTGCACTGTTATATTGGTTGCTCTTCTTGTGCATTTGGCTTCCTCTGCTCACACAATGAGAGAAGATTAGTACAGAACTCAGTGTCCTTAGCTCTAGCAGTAATGGTGTTCACCGTTCTGATGACACACTATATGGGATATCCCTCCAGTGTGATTACTTCCCAAGGCAGTGTTTATTTCTATTAAGTTGGATTTGCAATCAGAGCAAATCAAACATTAATTAGCTAAAGCTTTGTGTTAAGAGGAAAAAGACAAAGTTTTCTGAGAGGATGAAAGTTATATCATTGTGGTAGTTAATTTTGGTATGCTCTTCTCAAATGAGATTATCTTTTCCTTACTTTCAAATGTGGGAACTCAAGAACTTACAATTAATTCATGCTGAAATCACCAAAAGTAAATGGCAAAACTTGATGAGGTATAACTAACTATTTTGACCAGAGAAAGAGAGATTTTAAAGGGAGACACTTGTATTATCAGGCTATTGAAACAATAGACTCCAGAGAATTAATATTTCCCCAGGAATCTCATGCTTGTTGTGGGGGGGGAGCTAAAACTCAGTGCCAGCCAGAGGAGGACCTTGCCTCCTCTACATCAAGAGATTCACACAATTCTGACCACTCCCCAGACCACCATAGGGGACAGAGCAAAGTTGAAACAATGAGAGGTCAGTGGTGAGCCGGACCACACCTGGACCAGAACTGCTTGCCTCTGGACACCTCTGGCCCTCTATACCTAAACATTATGTTAGTGCCCCAAAGATAGATTTGGGGATTCACTGGACCCCTTTTTTGTTCCTTTTCCCAACATGACCACACTGAATAGATATCTCAGCTTTCCACTATCACTTACCTCTTTAACTGGTATATTGGGCCGGAATTGTGTTGAAGCTAGCTGTGAGGGGCACTGAGAAACAGGGCTTAAAGACATCTCTGTTGTGATTGTGTAACCATGAAAAAACGTTACATCTATACTATCTTGGTGCATTTAGGGAGAATTATAGCCGACTAGTCTTTTTAACATAGCATTTTCATTTATTATTTGAGAATTTCATATTTGTATAATGCATTTTGGTTGTATTTATCCTTCACTCTCCCCCACCTTCAGCTTCTCCAGGATCAACCCCCTACCACTTTAATCTCTTGCTTTTTTTCAAGAACACACTGAGTCTAATTTGTGCTACCCGCATGTACTTGGGCACTGGAGTGCTGCCACCATACTAAGGGCCTTAAAGAAAACTGACTGTCCTCCCATAGTACTATGAACTGTCAATATCTTCTCAGCCAGGGGGAGGGACTAATGAGCCCCTCCCTCATCCGTGCTGGAATGCTGGCCGGCTTGATCTTGTGCAGGTTCGTGGAGGCAACCACAGATGCTGTGAGTTCACGAGTGCAGCGGTCCCGGCACGTCCAGAAGACACTGTTTTGTCACAGTCTTCCCTGACTTCTGGCTCTTTTTCTTCCTGCCCCCCCCCCCCCCCCCCGCTTCAGTATGTTCCACGAGCTTCGGTGTGGAGGGAATGTGATACAGATGTGCTATTTACGGCTGAGCGCTCCATAAGCCCTTATTTTCTTCACTTTGACCAGCTTGTACCTCTGTATTAACTGCCATCTGCTACACAAAGAAGCTTCTCTGACGAGGACTGAGAGCTGCTAATGTATGCAGAACTTCATACTATGTCCATGTAGCAAAACAATACTGGTAAGTTCACTGCTGGGCCTATGAGCTCCCCAGGACCAAACTCTAGGGCAGATTTAGAATATCGGGCATGAGTTTCTTCCTGTGGAGTGAGTCTTATAATCATAAAACAATTGATAACCCCCATAACATTCATGTCACCATTTTACCCATGGGCATACCTTGCCAGGCCGGTCGGTCATTATTGTAGCCCACAGGGTTCGTAGCTGGATAAGACTGTCAATGGCATTTCTTCCCCAGCAGTTTGGATAGCATCTTCCAGTACTGTAAGGACTGGCCAGCAGGATGGAAGCTTCCAGATCAGTACCAGCTTGATTTTTTTATGTGCTGTGACCAAAGCTTATGGTGTCCTCGTCATCCTACCATCAAGTTTTGATGGACAGCAAAGAACAAAGACCCCTCTAACCAACATCATGTGCAGAGGTACCCTACACCTGGCCCTGGGCTTTTATTTGGCAGCCTATGGCTTCTGGGAGGAACATTATTCCCTCGGCCATTTTTATTTCTTCTTCTGAAAGCTCTCTGCAGTCCCATAGCCTATTTTTAATTGGGTTAGGTTTTGTTTGTTTTGGTAATTAATTTTAAGTTCTTGCTATATTCTAGACACCAATAATCCTCTGTCAGATATACAGCTGGCAAAGATTTTTTTCCCCTATTTTTGCAGGCTGCCTCTTTAGTAGATTAACCGTTTCCTTTGCAGTACAGAAGCTGTCCAACACAGCAAGTCCCGGGTCACCCAGGACTACAAAGTGAGACACTGTCCCAAAGACAAAGGGGGCCAGACCACATGTTAGAAGCCTTACCAAAAAAAAAAACCCTCAAAAAACAACAACAACAACCACAACAAAAATAATTGAAATAATATATGATGTTTGCTTTTTCCTGCAAGGGAAAAGGTCTGTAAATGAATTTATTAAGTCAGAGTTTTCACAGGGAAACAGCTTGAAGCCATGAAAATTGGTTCCTGGATGAACAAAGCTTTAGTAATGAGTGCTGTACAAACAGAGGGAATTGCCTCTCCTTACACAAAAACAGAATATGGAGACTGAACAAGGAGCCACAGGCAACCCCTTACAACTGCCCCTTCTCCATACACCGGCGCTGAGAACACAAGGCAGCAGCTCACATTTCACCTCTCGAACACAGCACCTGGCTGAGCCAAAGCCAGCTAAACTGAAGAACACAAGGCTGACTCCTCCACTCACTTGCTACCGTTTGCCAGAGGCTCACTTTGGAAGGAAGGAAGCCTCTTCCGACACTTCCAGATGTCAAACCAAAGCCAGGTTCACATAGGAGCTGGAGCCAGAACCAGAGTCAGTCAGAGCCAGTCAGAGTCTGTCAGAGCCAGGGCCCCATTTAGACACAGATGGAGAACAGTCCTCAGAAAAGTGATCCAACAGGTGGTCAGTGGTTAAGAGTACATGCCGCTCTTGCAGAGGATCAGAGTTCAGTTCCCAATACCCACGTGCAGTGACTCCCAACCACCGCTAACTAACTGATACCCTCTTCTGGCCTCTGTGAACACTGCACTCTGTACACACACACACACACACACACACACACACACTTAAAAATAAACTCTAAAAACAAAATAGAAGACCACAGTTGCCTATTGCCAAACAGATTACTATACCCATCACCCATCAAAACTGTCATAACTCATGGGGAAGAAAAAAAAATCCGTGAGAAAAGAAGGCTAAAGGCATTTATGACCACTAGGCCAGCTCTATAGAGGATATCATAAGGAATTCTTCAGACTAAAGAGAATAATAAACATATCAAAGAAACTCCAGGGGGAAAACAAGGTAATTGAACAGTTGTTAAACGTAAGGATTGGGAAAATACCAACACTACAAAAATTTTATTTAAGGTGAGGGGGCTGGAGAGATGACTCTGTGATTAAGAGCACATACTGCTCTTGCATAGGACCTGAACTTGATTACCAGCACCCGTGTTAGGCTGCTCATAGTCAGCTGTAATTCCAACTCCAGGGGGCTCAGAAGCCTTTGGCCTTCACAGCCACCTGTGTGCGTATCTCTCTCTCTCTCTCTCTCTCTCTCTCTCTCTCTCTCTCTCTCTCTCTCTCTCTCACACACACACACACACACACACACACACACACACACACACACACACACACATACTTTTTAAAAAACTGAATATGAATAGTCTCAGTTCCCCAGTCAAAACACCCAGACTAGCAGATTGGCTTAAAATCAGGCATCAGGGGCTTCAGAGACAGCTCAACAATGAAGGTACTGTCCTGGTTGGGTGTTTTGTTTTGTTTTTTTGACAACTTGACACAAACTAGAATTCTCTGGGAAAAGGAAGCTTAATTGAGAAAATGCCCCATAAGATAGCCTATAGGCAAGTCTGTAGGGCATTTTCTTGATTAAGGATTGATGTGGGTGGGCCCAGCCATTGAGGGTGCCACCCCTGAGTAGGTGGTCCTGAGTAGTATAACAAAACAAGCTGAGCAAGATGGTAAGTAATGGTCTTCCATGGCTTCTGCTTCATTTCCAGCCTCCAGGTTCCTGCTTAGTTTTCTTCAATGGATCTGTGACATGGGATGTGTAAATCAAATAAACCCTTACCTCCCCAAGTTGCTTTTTGTCATGGTGTTTCTTCACAGCAATAGAAACCCCAACTAAGACAGATGCTTACTGTGAAGATCTGTGTTTGATCCTTAGAAACCCACATGGTAGAAGAGACTCCTACAAATTGTCCTTTACCCTCCACATGTGTGCCATGGCTTATACATGTGTGCATGTGTCTACATACTCACACACAAAGAGAGACAGAGACTAAATAAACTTAAAAATTTTTAACTTCCAGGACTGATCAATTTTCTGCTCCCAAGAAACAAATCTTACCAACAAAGGAAGATACTACCTTAGAATGTGTAGCGGTTTGAATAGATTTGGCCCCAATACACTCATGTGTTTGAGTGCTTGGTCCCTAAGGAGTGGCACTATTAGGAAGTGTGGCTTAGTTGGAGTAGATGTGGCCTTGTTGGAGAAAGTGTGTCACTGTGGGGGTGGGTTTGCAGGTCTCATATGCTCAAGCTATACCCAGTGTGGTCTGTCTATCCTGTGAGACCTTCACATTGACAATCACTTCTGCTGCCTCTTGATCCAGATGTAAAACTCTCAGCTCCTTCTCCAGCACCATGTCTGCCTGCAGACCACCAAGCTTCCCTCCATGACGACAATGGACTAAACCTCTGAAACTGTAAGCCAGCCTCAATTAAATGTGTTCCTTTATAAAAGTTGCTGGGGTCATGGTGTCTCTTCACAGCAATAAAACCCTAAGACAGGGTGAAATAATGGAAAAGGGTGTTCAAAGCAATTGGAACCTGGAAATAAGAAGCTGTTGCAATTTTTTTTTTTTTTTTTTTTTGGTTTTTCGAGACAGGGTTTCTCTGTGTAGCTTTGCGCCTTTCCTGGGACTCACTTGGTAGCCCAGGCTGGCCTCGAACTCACAGAGATCCGCCTGGCTCTGCCTCCCGAATGCTGGGATTAAAGGCGTGCGCCACCACCGCCCGGCTAGCTGTTGCAATTTTAATATGTGAGAAAATTGATTTCAAAACTAGTCATAAGAGATAAATAAAACTTCTTCATGCTGATTGTCATAGTTAGGGTTTCTATTCCTGTGAAGAGACACCATGGCCACAGCAACTCTTACAAAGGAAACTATTTAATTGGGGCTGGCTTACAGTTCAGAGGCTTAGTCATTATCATGGTGGGAAGCATGGAGACATGCAGACAGACACGGTGCTGGAGACATAGCTGAGAGTTCTACATCTGGATCTGCAGGCAGCAGGAAGAGACTGACACACTGGGCCTGGCTTAACCTTCTGAGACCTCAAAGCCCACCCCCAGTGACTCACATCCTCCAACAAAGCCTCACCTACTCCAACAAGGCCACACCTCCTAATAGTGCCATTCCCTAGTGACCCAACATTCAAATACAGGAGTCTATGGGGGCCATTCCTATTCAGGCCACCACACTGATTAATGGAAAAATACATCATTACAATTTTAAACATATAAGCTCTAAACACAAGCACACCCAATTTCATAAAATATATTCTGCTAGATAAAATGAACTTAACAGACATCTTTAGAACATTCCACCCAAACATTGCAGAATACACATTTTTCTCAGAAGTCCATGGAACTTTCTCTAAAGCAGATGCTATATTAGTTTCAATAAGTACAGGAAAATTAAAATAACTTTTGCCATTCTGAGTACAATAGAATCAAGCTAAAAATCATCAGTAAGAGAAACTACAGAAATAAACAAACTCATGAAGATTAAACAACACACTACTGGATGATGAATGGATCAATGAATAAATCAGGAAGAAAATTTAAATTTTCCTAGAATTGATGAAAAGAAGCTGGGTGTGGTGGTGCATGCCTTTAATCCCAGCACTCGGGTGGTAGAGGTAGGTAGATCCCTATTCAAGGCCTCATCTACTTATTGAGTTGTAGGCCATTCTGGTCTATATAGTATAAATGGATTCGAGGACCAAAATCACATGGTAAACTCAATAATGCATAGAAGGGCTTTCACAAAAATCTAACATCCCTTAATAAAATCTCCGAAGAGACTGGCAATAGAGGAAGTGTACCTCAACATAACAAAGATGACTATATGAAGAGACTGGCAATAGAGGAAGTGTACCTCAACAGAACAAAGACTGTACATGACAAACCCACAACCAACAGGTCTTTCTTTGGACCGCCAGCTCCTGAGTAATGACACAGAGACTTACTAATTATGAAAGCTTGGCCTTAGCATAGGCTTGTTCCCAACTAACTCTGAAAACTTAAATTAACCTGTTTCTATTAATTCATGTTCTGCCACGTGGCTCATTACCTCTCCTCAGTACCATACCTCCGACTTCCTCTGCATCTGGCTGGTGAATCTCCTGCCTCTCAGATTCTTCCCAGAGTTCCTATCTCTCCCCGGAAGTCCCGCCTATCCTCTCCTACCTAGCTTTGACCATTCAGCTCTTTATTAAACCAATCAGAAGGTGCGTCAGGCAAGTGAGGTAAAACATAGACACATCTTCACACAGTGTGATCAAATATCCTACAACCCTCATGTTAAATGGATAAAAAGCATTCCCACTAAGATCAAGAGTAAGAGAAGGTGCCCACTCTATCTCTACCCACTATAGGGCTCAGCCAGCAATAAGACAAGAGATATAAATAAAAGAGATACAAATAAAAAAAGAACCAAAATATTTCTATTTCCAGATGATATAATTCTATATATATGAGATTCCAAAATCGCCACAGAAAACTCATAGATCAGCAAAGTGGCAGAATGCAAAGTTAACCTACTAAAATCAGTAGGCTGTGCCAGTAAACATGATGACGATAAAACTCAAAAACATTACAGATTGTCTCAAAACAAAACAAAAATGCCTTGGAATAAACCTGAGCAAGGGAGTGAAAGATCTTTACAATGAAAACTTTAAAACACTGAAGAAAGAAATCGAGGAAGGCACTGGAAGATGGAAAGATCTCTCATGCTCATGGATTGGAAGAATTAAGTTTATGAACATTACCATTCTACCAAAAGCAGCCTACAGATTTAATGCAATCCCCAACAAAATTCCATTAACATTCTTCACAGAGAAATACAATCCTAAAGTCCATATAGAAAAAACCCTAGATAGTCAAAGCACTCCTGAGAAAAAAAGAATAATGCTGGAAAAACAGCACTGATTTTAAGTTATACTGCAGAGCCATAGCAATGAAAGCAGTGCACCACCACCATAAAAACACACAAAATTCAGATCAAAAGAACAGAATCCAGGACCCAGACACAAGCCCAAACATCTACAGCTGCCTGATTTTTGACAAAGATGCCAAAAATACATATTGGAGAAAAGACAGCCTCTGGTTGTGGTGCTGGGACAATGGCACATCAACATGTAGAAGAATGAAGCTGGGTTTATATTTGTTATTCTCCACAAAGATCTACTTCAAAAGGACCAAAGACCCTAACACAAGACCTGAAACAACAAATGGGAAGAGGTAGGCGAAGGTGAGGACTTCCAAATTAAACTCCAGTCTCTTGGGAAATAAGGACAGCTCACCAATAAGTGAGACCTCATGAAATCAAAACACTTCTTTACGTCAAAAGAAACGGTCAGTCATGTAAAAGACAACCTAGAGAATGGGAGAAAATCTTTTGTCAGCTCTACATCCCACAGAAAATTAATATCCAGAGGAAATGAAAAAGCTCAACAACAAGAAAATGGACAACTCAGTCACAAAGAGGACTAAGGCTACAGGAGTAGGCTGTCTTCCTACACAATGCTGGGCAAGGAGACCCCTGAAACCCCCAAAGTGATTCAAAATAATTGTCTTTGCTACTGCCTGCCTACCAGAACTTGATGATAAGACCATATTGCTGAAGATACCATACGTCTTGGTTACAGAATATAGAGAAATAAAGCTGGGGCTGGAAGCTTCCTCCCCATTGGCAAGCCCTCATGGTGCACGCAATGCAACTGACCGCCCAGGTAAGGTGTGCCAATAGGTGCAAGAGTGGCCAGGTTTGTTCCGAGGATCTGAAGCCAATTCTACAGAGGGAAATCATGTCTGATACTGTAAATCTGGTCCAAACCCCATGGTTGGGGAGATCATTAGACCCCAGTGGGAAAGCTGCTGCTGTTGTTTTGGTAAATAGACACGATGTACCCATCAAATTGAAACTGAAAAGAACCTCGGGGCATGATATGGCGGTGGAGCTCAAATTAACAGTAGCTAGGAGTCCTTGTACAACAATGTGTCCTCCAGCCTTCTGTCCCTGGAGGGTCAATATTCTTCACCATTTACAGGACACCTGAATTTTCAGCTTTTGTGAAATTCTTGGTTATACCACTAATCCTTTGTGAAAATAAAATGAAAAGGGGCTCACAAAGCCTCCTGCACTCAGAGGCCTTGTGAGTCCCTTCCAGAGGCCTCCTCTAAAAGTCTGTTGATGGTGAGGCAGGAGAATTAATAAGGCAGAGGGTAGGGTCCAGAAGGACTCCCACAAAGCCTTGCAAAATTAGCATATGAAAAAAGCAAGTTGGCATAAATCAAAGATTGGAAACCACCCCTATGAAGCTGACTGAAACCTGCTCGCACTACTGGCATGGGCACAGAGGCACTCCAGGGTGTCTATGGGTAGCCTGTGGCCCACTGTGATACCACTGGGTGGAGATACAGAATGCTGGGGAAACAGGAAGTTGTATACAGAACTACACATAACAGAACATGCAGGAAAAAGCTTCCCTATGCAGATGAGCCCCAAAGCCCACACTAAGGTAACAGAAAAACCCCAGCTCTGCTGGACTGTTGAGCTGCTGAGCCTCCCTGTCCCGGCCAGATTCCTCCCTTGGAAGTGTATCTTTTCCTAATATTGTTTCTGCTGCAACTCTATGTCTCTAATTCCTTGCTAAGGGATTAGAAGAACCTGGAATCCCTCTCAGTATCAGCTGATACCAACAAGAAACTTGGTACCATTCTGGTTCTGCAGCCTTGCTATTTGGTGGTAACAGTGGTTTTCAAAGCAGCCAAATGAACATTCCCTAAAGGCAGGCAGTGCTAGAGAAAGCTGCTGAATGAATAAGCAGGTGACTTCAGTGAGGACAGTCATCGGTGCTGGCTCAGGTCCAAAGTGTGGATTCCAGGACTCAGGAACACTTGCCTAGCATGCACAAGGCCCTTGGCTTAATACTGAGCCCTGGAAGGGGATGGGGGACAGCAAGGAGATCCCACTGTATATTTCCCATAATCTGCACTTTAAACAGAAACCCAGAGGACAACTTACACCTTTGTCCCAATCAGGGACTCAAGACACTGGGAAAGAGCCGTGCAATACAGCTCACACCTTCCCTGGCTGGATGCAAGTAGTATCGTTGTTATGAGGCGAGCCTGCAGTTCCTACCCCTCCAGGGCCCTCATGTATAAGTGATGCCTGAAACGTGAGGCCACACTGTCCTTGGCAGAGGAACCAGAGCAGAGGAGTGTGGGGATGGATTGACGGGCTGAAAACTCGTTGTGTCCTTCCCCATCTTTCTCCCCAACAAAACCTACCTCTACTTTCAATCTCAGAGCAGCTCCAGCTGCTGTTAGGTCCCAGGAAGAGAGGCCAGTGACCATGACAGCATGAGAGCACCCCAGGCTGGAAGTATATGAAGATGTGAGCCAGTGTGAGGACCTTGATATTCTGATGACCATGAGCCGCCAGTTAAAGAGCCTGGAGGAGGAAGGTGAGTCCTCAGCTTGATCCTCAAAGGCCTACCTACCAGGTCTCTTGGCACAGTGGATATAGGGGAAACAGTCTCAGGGTCATGGGAAGGCCCTGCATTTGAGTTCAGATCCTACAAATTGAGCTGAGGAACCTCAGGTGGCTACTTAGTCTCTTCCTATTCACCAGTGGGATGAGGGTAGTTGTCACTTCCTTGCAGGGCTCATACAGGAACTGAAAATAACCTGTGCAGAGGGTCATGTAGAGCCCACATTAATGAACTTGCTGGAACTGGCCACCCATCTGTATGATCTTAAGAGCTTATTGTTTACAGCTGTGTCCCCTTAACAATTCTCACCCACTGTGTCTGTCTGTCTGTTGTACATGGGGAGATAGGAGAGAGTTCTGAACTTAAGACTTTTCCAAGGTATCAGGGAAATGTTGGACTTAGAACTTTTTGAATAAAGTAACTGGAGCCAGGTCCCAGTCTGCAGACTCCCACAGTGAAATGCGGCTGCTGCCAGGAGACTTTCCAGAGGGCAACCACCTGCCTTCTTCCTGGCCTTGGGCGCATGGTGAAGTGAGAAAGCCATCAGAGCAGCTCTCAAGCATGGAGGATGGGGATGGAGGGGGTGAGGCAGTGTGGAGGGTGATGGGCTCCTGGGTAGTGTGCCAGGCTCATGTTAGCCCTGAACTTCAGCCATCCCACATTCTCCTTCCTCTCACCACCACCCCCTCATTCCTTCTTTCCTTGCTCAATAACAAGCATGATTCTTTTCTGGGTAGCAGTTGGTTTAACTGGGAAGGAGGCATGAGGTCATGTTGTTGGTTGTTTTTATTCTTTTGGGGGGCCCACCAAGAATAAATCACACACAGAAGTTTATTTTAATTATAAATGTCTGGCCTTAGCTTGACTTGTTGCTAGCCAGCTTTTCTTAATGTTAACTTGTCCTGTCTTTTGCCTCTAGGTTTTTCCCCATTCTCTTACTTCTGTAAATCTTACTCTTACTCTGTGGCTTGCTATGTAGCTGGGTGGCTAGCCCCTGGAGTCCTCCTCCTTCTCTGACTACTTCTTCTGCTCCTCCCAGATTTCTCCTTCTATATATTCTCTCTGCCTGCCAGCCCCACCTATGTCTCTCTCCTGCCTCACTACTGGTCATTCAGTTCTTTATTAGGCCAGTCAGGTGTGTTGGATAGGCAAAGTAACACAGCTTCACAGAGTTAAACAAATGCAACATAAACAAAAGCAACACACCTTAAAATAATCTACAACGTCAAGCAGAGATGGCCTGCTGCTCAGCCTCTGTTTCAACAAGGATATTCCCAGACTAGAGACACTTTGAGCTTTGCCTTGGTAAGCTATAGACATTCATTATCCCAGGGACAAGCAGCACCTATCAGGTGGTGCAGCCAGGACCCACACCCAAAGGCCGCCCTCCCTCCAAAGGGCACCTCTCATCTCCCAACAATCTTTTTGTAGCCGGGGCTTAAGCAACTCCCCCTGGGAATGTGATTACAGCATTTCTGTGACCTGTGAGGAAGCTATCCAGCCCCCAGGGACAAGAGAAGCTGAAGAGGCCCTAGAAGCTACAAAGAGGGAGATTCTCCTCCATTGCCATGACTTCAAATTCTCATGTCAATAAACGTATCTAAACACAGAAGACTGTGCTAATGAATGCTAAAGTCCTGCACGCTATTGCCACTTCCTGGTCTCCTTGTGCTTGCAATTGCTTCCTAAGGGACGGGATTACAGCCATGTGCCACCATGCCCAGCTACTTGTGAATATTTTGAAATACTTAATTTGTATAATCGTTTATTTATGTGTTATAAGCCAATCACATAAGCTCCTCTAATCTTTTTTACTTTGAATTTTCTATACAATTATATTTTGATCGTTTTCCCCTTTCCCCAACTCCTCTCAGATACCCCCCCACCTCCCTACCCACCCAACTTGATGTTCTTTTTCTCTTTTTCAACCTCTCTCTCTCAAAAAAAAAAAACCCACAAAAATAAAAATCAAAACTAACCAGCAGCCTGGCGGTGGTGATGCACACCTTTAATCCCAGCACTCAGGAGGCAGGCACAGGCAGATCTCTGTGAGTTCGAGGCCAGCCTGCTCTACAGAGTGAGTTCCAGGACAGGCACCAAAGCTACACAGTAAAGCCCTGTCTTGAAAAACAAAAACAAAACCCTAACAAACAAAAGACCAATAAAATAGAAAATACCAAAACAAAACAAAATTAAGTAAGTCCACACACACACACACACACACACACACACACACACAAACAAAACCAACAAAACATGGAGTTCCTTTTGGCCAACTACTGGACACGTGATCTACCCTGGAGTATGGTTGATATACTCAGTGACACTCCATCAGAGAAAACTGATTTCCCCTTTCCCAGCAGATATCAATTGCAAATAGCTTCTTAGTGAGGGGTGAGACCTCATGTCTACTTCCCCTCCCAATGCTGGGACCTTGTCTGACTTAACCCCTTGCAGGTCTTATATGTGCTGCCATGGTCTCTTTGAGTTCAAATATGCATCAGTCCTGTTGTGTCTGAAAGACATTGTTTCCTTGGAGTCATCTATCCCCTCTGGATCTTACAATCTTTCTGCCTCCTCTTCCTCATAGATCCCTGAACCTTGAGAGGAAGGGTTTGATGAAGACATCCTATTTAGGACTGAGTACTCCAAAATCTCTCACTCTCTGCACATTGTCCAGTTGTGAGTCTCTGTATGGATTCACATCTACTGCAAGAAGAATCTTCTCTGATGTGGGTTAAGTGAGGCACTAATCTGTGGATGTAGCAAAGGGTCATTAGGAGTCATTTTACTGTTATGTTCTTTTAGCAGAATAATAGCATTTGGTTTTCCCTAAGTCATGACCTATCTAGCCTCAGGTTCTTGGCCACATTAGCAGTGTCGGGTATGTGTTCCACCTCATGGAGTGGGCCTTAAATCCAATTTTTAAAAGTGGCTAATTACATCCCTAAAATTTGGGCCACCATCACACCAATATATCTTGCAAGAAGGTTGCTGTTATAGGTCACAGGATTTATATCTGGGAGATAATGATGATAACCTTTCACCTCTGGCAGGTGTAAAGTACCTTACACTACCATGAACTCTATTCAGGAAGGCTGTAGCTTTCAGTCAGGCACCAGCTCCACTTCTCTGTGTTGAATGACATAAGTAAGTGTTGTCTTCAGCAATAGGACCTTACCATCAGGTTGTGGAGAGCAGCCAATAGCCTGTAATGTTTGGGGGGTTCCATGGTACTCTTTTGGCCAATGACTCAACAAGATGTAGCCCATTCCTGGCACTAAAGGTTTTACTTGGTGACATAAGATGTCTAGTTGTGGCATCATCCCCTCATTATTTGGTGATTTGATTTATCTTCCTTTGATATTGTATATATTTCAGGACGCTTCCACAGTAGTAGGTTTCCATGTGGCTTTTCTTTTTTTTTTTTTTTTTTCGGTTTTTTGAGACAGGGTTTCTCTGTGTAGCTTTGCGCCTTTCCTGGAACTCACTTGGTAGTCCAGGCTGGCCTCGAACTCACAGAGATCCGCCTGGCTCTGCCTCCCAAGTGCTGGGATTAAAGGCGTGCGCCACCACCGCCCGGCCCATGTGGCTTTTCAAATGTCCTTTAGAGTTAGTTGCCTCTTCCCCTATTGCTGTGAGATGTCTTTCTGTATGCTGTGAATATGTGTTGCTCTGATTGGTTGATAAATAAAGCTATATTGGCCTATGGCAAAGCAGCTTAGAGGCAGGCAGGAAATACAAGCAGATAGACAGGAAGAAGAAAGGCAGAAGGGAAGAGACGTGAACCAGCCACCCAAAGGGCAACATGTAATGGGACACAGGTAAAGCCACAGAACATGTGGCAATACATAGAGTAATAGTTACGGGTTAATTTAAGATATAAGAGCTAGCTAGCAAGAGGCCTGCCATAGAGTATACAGTTTGTAAAGAATATAAGCCTCTATGTGTTTACTTGGGTCTGAGTGACTGCAGGATCGGGTGGGATGCAGGAAAACTTCTGACTACACCCTATTTCCTCCTTTACCCTGCCTTTCCATCCCGATCCCTATTTAATCTTCCTATTCTCGTTTCCTCTCTCTCTCCATAACACTGCGCTTCAATTCCCCTTCCTTGAGAGATCCTCTCCTCCCCTCTGGTCCTAACCTCTGTGGTTATTCAAATTGTAGCACATGTATTGAAAGTTTAAACGCTAGCATCCACACATAAGAGAAAACATACAGTATTTATCTTTTGAGGTCTGGGTTACCTCATTCAGGGTGATTTTTTTTTTTCTGGCTCAATCCATTTACCTGTAAGTTTCACAATTTCATTTTTCTTCCTTGATAGTGAGATGTATTACTTGGGTACAGCAGAAAGATGGATTCTGTTTTCTAATCCAATCTATTAATCTATGTCTTTTTATTGGAGAATTGAGACCATTAATGTTGAAAGTTTATTTTATTTTTGTTTGTTTGTTTGTTTGCTTGTTTGTTTTTGAGACAGGGTTACCTGTGTAACAGCATTGGCTGTCCTGGAACTCAATTGTAAACCAGGTAAGCCTTGAACTCACAGAGATCCTCCTGCCTCTGCCTCCTGAGTGCCAGAATCAAAGGCATGTGCCACCATACTTGGCTAATGTGGAAAGTTATTAATGAGCCATGTTTATTGATTCCTGTTATTTTGTTCTTGTGATGTGGGCATTTCCTCCCTCATTTTATTTACTATTCTTAGATTAATCATTCCCTGTGTCCTTGGATGTAGTTAATTTCTTCCAACTGAAGTTTTGTTCTAGCTTCTTCTGTAGAGCTGGATTGGTAGAAATTGCTTAAATTTGGTTTTATCATGGAATGTTTTTCTTTCTCCATCTACTGTGATGGAAAGTTTAGCTGCATATAGAATATGGGGTGGCATGTGTGGTCTCTTGGAGTCTGTAGATCATCTGTCCAAGTCCTTCTGGCTTTTAGTGTTTATTGAGAAGCTGGGTGTTATTCTAATTGGGTCTTTCTTTATATATTACTTGGTCTTTTTTTCCTTTTCAGCTTTTAATATTCTTTGTCCTGTACGTTCAGTGTTTTGATTATTATGTGTTGTGGAAATTTCTTTTCTGGTGCCATCTATTTGGTTTTATTTATGCTTCTTGTATCTTGATAAGCATATCTTCCTTTATATTAAGGAATTTTTTTTTCTATTTCTGTTAAAAGATATTTTCTGTGCCTTTGACCTGGGTTTCTTCTCCTTCCTCTATTCCTATTATTCATAGATTTGGTGTTTTCATAGTGTCCCAAATTTCGTGGATGTTTTGTGCCTGAATTTTTTTTAGGTTTTACATTTTATTTGCCCAAGATGTCAATTTCTTCTACCTTGTCTTCAACACCTGAAATTCTCTCTTCCATGTCTTGTAATCTGTTGGTGAGGCTCTCCTCTGAGGGTTTTGCTTAATATTCTAAATTTTTCATTTTCAGTTTTATTTTAGTTTAGGTTTTCTTTAGTGATTGTATTTCTTTGTTAAATTCTACTTCCATAACTTAAAATGTTTTCTTACTTCATTCAACTGCATTTTTACAATTTCATAAGGCATTTATTTATTCATATCTTCTTTGAGGTCTTGAAGTTATTCAAATTGCTATTTTGAGTCCTTGTCTTGTACTTCAGCTAAATTGCTCTTCTCAGGACTTATTGCAATAGGATTGCTGGCTTCCAGAGGAGGCATATTGTCTTGGCTGTTTGTGTTTGGTTTTGCACTGGGATCTAGACATCTGGAGTTTTGATGTTTGAAGTTTTATTGGTATGGATATCTGTTGTCATCTTCGTTGGGTAGGTTCTTGTTTTTTGGGTTTGTTTTTTTTTTTGTTTTGTTTTTTTAAGACAGGGTTTCTCTGTGTAGCTTTGTGCCTTTCCTGGATCTCGCTCTGTAGACCAAGCTGGCCTTGAACTCACAGAGAGGAGGTGTGACTTTGTTGGAGTAGGTATGGCCTTGTTGGAAGAAGTATGTCCCTGTGGGGGTGGGCTTTGATGTCTCATATGTGCCAAATCATGCCTAGTGCTTCAGTCCATTTCCTGTTGCCTTCTGATCAAGATGTAGCCAGCACCATGTCTGCCTGTACATTGCCATGCTCCCCGCCATGATGCTAATGGGCTGAACCTCTGAAACTGTAAGCAAGCCCTCCCAATTAAATGTTTTCTTTATGAGTTGCCGTGGCCATGGTGTCTCTTCACAGCAATGGAAACCCTAACTAAGACAGAGGCCATTCTCATTCAAACCACCACAGCATTGGAAGTCTGCACATGAATCTACTTTAAAGCAAAGAACCACAAATACAGGAGGAAGAAAGGCACCTATATGGATCTATAACCAAGGTTTAGGTAAGATCAGGGGGAAGGCAGCAAGTTGGATGAGGACAACAACCCTCTCAAACTAGAAGTTTCCCAAATAGGTCTTTGGGGTTGTGGGGTGTACAGGTTTGTGGTTGAGATTTCTATAGCAAGACAGGTTAACAAGAGACAAGTGTACAAATCCATTTAAGCTTTATGAGACACAAGAGCTTCAGAAATGAAGACCAAAAACTCTAGGGAGAATTGCACTTTCATTAACTATGTTCGAGAACACTAGAGCATGAGCTAATGTTGGTCAGACATGAGGAAGTCTGTGTTCAGCTTCTTGGCTTCTCTTCTCCTAATGTGATAGGACTGGACACCTCTCTATCAGTGTGGGTCTCCAGGGATACAAGGGAAGGCCAGAGAGTGACTATCTGTGGTTTCTCAATTTTCTTAGCACAAAGCATTCGGTATACCAAGATGCTATATTTGAGGGCATCATATTCTGAGCTCAACAGAGCTAGTAGGCTCTAGGAAGCACGTTGGATATTTGTTACCCAACCCCTACAAGGGAGTGATGCTTTCTTAGGCTGAGTCCTGTGGAGCCACCACTGTCCATTTTCTGCTTTTGCAGGTGACAAGTCAGCAAGGAGACCCTCCAGGAAACAAACTTCCACAGCTGCAGGTCCCCAAGACAGGCACCATGCCCAGTCTAGCCGGAAGGAGCCTGCTAAGGGTAGCCCCAGGCCAGGGTCTTCCCGGAGGAGGCAGATGGAACACGGAAGCTTTCACAAGGGGCTTCGGGGACAAAAACCATGCAAAGTGGAGAGGCCTTCCCAGGGGAGAAAGAAGGACCGGAGGACTTCCCTCAAGAAGCAGAGAACACCTCCAAAGAAGGAAAGGGAGACTCTGGGGAAGGAGACAGGCAAGCAGCTGAGGAAATCCAGGTGTGTTGTAACTGTGATTAGCTACCCTCTTCCCAGCCCTGGGATGGGGTGGTTTTCACTTTGGGGAGAAGTAGCTACTTGCTCTTGCTCCTACTTTCCCAGACCATCACATGTAGAACAGCCCCAATACACTGTTTATTATAGCAGCTCATATTGCAAGTGAAGCTCTGGGTGTGGAGAGGTGGCCCAGACAGAGTAGAGATAAGATCTCAAGGTTCCTGACTTTCAGCTGGTGACTCACTGTCACTCCAGCTGAAAATAATGAATGGCATTGGATTTGGAAGTTCTACAGGGATCATGCACACATGATCCTTCATGCGCACATAGGTGTGTAAGTACCCTTCTCTCTTCTAGAAATATGACAGTCTAGAACTTGAAGAGCTCTGCCAGCTCTGAGCCTATGGGCATTGGGATGACTGACTTGGAATCCTTTGTTCCACTAGTATATGGGGCAGTAGACAGGCAGCTAATGGAATCTACAGGTCAGGTTTCTACAGGTGGCTTTTGGTGGCTTCTCTTTGGCACTCATTAGACACAGTCTATGATTTACTTGCTTCTAGGGATATTTGAAGAATCCCTTATGATGATGAATGGGGAGGCTTTTGAAGCAGGTGTGAGAATTAGGGTAATGGCAAACACCTGATGTTCCTTCTGGGTTCCAGCATGCTTTCTTTGCTCATACTGTTGACAGAGTCAGTTAGGACCAGAGCCTGGACCCTGACATACTCAATAAGAGAAAAGAAGAGAAAGGAGGTGTAAATGTAACTGACTGTATTATTAAATAAGAATCACAGAACCAATGCAAAGAAGAAAGCCAAGAGATCAGAGCTAAGAGCCTTACCCGCCTGCTGCAGCTAGCCTCTTCAGCCAAGAGACCTCTCCGAAAGAGACCTACTTTCTGTCTGTTTGTCTTTATATAGACTTTCTGTTCTGCCTTCTCATTGGTTGTAAACCCAACCACATGACTGCCTCGTCACTGCCTGTCTGTACAGACCTCCAGACACACATTGGAGCATGTGTCTCCAATGCTGGCTGTATCCTTGAACACACAGAGATCTACCTAGCTCTGCCTACGAAGTGCTGGGATTAAAGGCATGAGCCACGAACGCCCAGCTCTGCTATGGCTTGCTATTAGCTCTGACCCCCGGGCAACTTTATTTATTAACATACAATTAAAATCACATTTCAGGACGAATAAAATACCACCATAAGGAGGTTTACTAAATGTTGCCGGGCGGTGGTGGCGCACGCCTTTAATCCCAGCACTCGGGAGGCAGAGCCAGGCGGATCTCTGTGAGTTCAAGGCCAGCCTGGGCTACCACGTGAGTTCCAGGAAAGGCGCAAAGCTACACAGAGAAACCCTGTCTCGAAAAACCAAAAAAAAAAAAAAAATGTAACCACTTTGGGAAGAGGAACAAAGAGGTCCAGTAGCCACCACCCCTCCCACCCCAAGTCTATCTTGAGGCCCTGACATGAAGTTTAGGTTTAAATAAAGAGCAGGGGTGTGTATAACTAGGCAGTCCTGTTCAAGACATGGTCCAGCCCATCGTCGGTTCATGTCCAATCTCTCTGCAAAGTGGTCTGACATGCTGTGAGAACTGTGTGAAATCTCTTCCTGTTCTTCCTCTGGCTGGCACCAGGATTCAGCCTTTTGCTTCTCCCAGCATGAGATTCCTTGGAAATTCTAATTCCTGGGTCCATTGTTGCAATAATCTCAGAACACACGGGAGAGGCACAAGTGTTTCTTTGGAATATCTTCATTCCCGGCTGGAGAGGTGGCTTAGTGGTTAAGAGCACGTACTGCTTGCTCTTCCAGAGGACCCAAGTTCAGTTCCCAGCACCTATGTTAGGCAGTTCATAAATGCCTCTAATTCCAGCTCCAGGGACCCAATGTTCTCTTCTGGCCTCCTCAGCATTGTACTCAGACGCACATACCACATACTGACAACACATTTGTTTGTATTGGGAGGTTGTACTCCTGCACAGTATTAACAGGCCTTGGCTCCCAAGTGCTGGGATTATAATCACATGCCACCATGCCTCGATTTTTCTTTTGGTTGTTTGTTGTTGTACCCCGGATTGAACCCAGGTCCTTTTGCATTCAAAGCACATGCCCTGCCATTAAGCTATACCTCCAGCTAGCTTGAGTGCATTGTTGATTGCCCTTGGGTATTTTAAATTTTAGAAGGAACACGTACCCTAAATGACATATGCAATATAAGGCGTTACAGACAAGAACTCAAGGGTGCCGTTTTTAGCTGACTGTCATGACAGGGATGAAAAGACTCAGCCCTGCTTCCCCAGATGCTGATTGTCTAGTAGGAAAGATGAGACTCAATTAAGACAAGGCAGAAAGCAACGTGCACACAAGACAAGATTTGATAGTGTTGTACTGCTGGGGCCCTGGGGCATCACATTTCTGCTACAGAGCAGGTGAGCATTTCAGTAAGTATCTGAAGGACAGGTGGAATTTAAACAAACAATGGCAACTCCCTCCCATGAGGGAAAACATCATATTTAAACAAACAATGACAACTCCCTCCAATGAGGGAAAACATCATTCAAAGACTCAAAGACAGCTATCACTGGGAATGTGTAAGGTATGACCAAAAGTGCCTATGGCTGGGTTTTCTGCATCCAAGGTTATGCTAGATTTCTCTATTTCCAAGAGTTAAGAAACTAAAACTCACAGAGATTTCTGTAAACTGGTCCCTAAAACCTGAAGGTAGCAGTAATCCAGATTAATCTCTTTATGAGCCTTGTTAAGGTTTTCCAGACATAATGTCTTAGTTCATATTCTACGGCTGTGAAGAGACACCATGACCAAGGAAACTCTTACAAAAGAAAACATTTAATTGGGAGCTTGCTTACAGCTTCAGAGGGTTAGTCTGTGATCATTATGGTGGGAAGCAGACAGACATGACTCTATGACAGTAGCTGAGAGCTTTACATCCTGATCCAGACAGCAGAAAGAGAGAGAGGCAATGGGCCTGGCTTGAACTTTTGAAACGTCAAAGCCCACCCCCAGTGACACACCTCCTCCAACAAGGCTACACCTCCTACTCCTTCTCAAATAGTTCTACTAACTGGGGACCAAGAACATATGAGCCTATGGAGGCTGTTCTCATTCAACCAGCACACATGACCCTTCTCTAGACTCTCTTTCCACCTCCCCCATCAGCTACCGCGTCACTTTATCCCCAAGGATACACAAAGCACACACAGGAATTTGGATCCTGAAGCAGTTGAGCAGGCAGTATTACCAGGGCACAGGGAGGGGCATAGCACGGGGGTTCTTGACAGAAATTCTCTGTAGTTGTGTTAGCCAGACAATAACCACTAGGCATTGAGCACTTGAAATGTGGCCAGGGAGACCGAAGAAATAAGTTTCCAACTTGATTTAATGTGGCATAGTTTAAATTTGACATTAATGCAACCGAGTTAGTGAATTTATTTAACTTGGACAGACAGAGTTTTGAAACTGACCTGAACTGACTTTGGAATCAAAGTATTTTGTTAATGATATAAACATCAAAGAAAAATAACCTTATATCACTTGATTTGGAAGAAACTTTTTAAAGCATGTCTAAAACAATTTGTGTATGCATATCGACTTTTTCAACTATAATTTTACAAGCTACAAGTAGAAAATATTTATGATGGAAATTTGATGTCTGAATTGGCACGCACTGTAAATGAAGAGTAGATATCAGGTTGTGAAGACAGTACCAAAAGACTATTAATAGAGTATTTTGGCTAAGCAGTGGTCATGCACACCTTTAAACCCAGCATTTGGGAGACAGAGGTAGATGGACCTCTGTGAGTTCAAGGCCAGTCTGGTCTACAGAGCGAGTTCCAGGACAGCTGGGGCTACCCACAGAGAAACCCTGTCTCCAAAAACCAAACAAACAAACAAACAGAAAAACTATAGAGAGTATTTTGATGATTTTTACATTGATCATGTTAAAACTATAATTTGATTGAATGAATGAAATAAATTATTAATTTTATCCATTTTATGTCACCATTTAAAAATAGGGCTCTTAAAAAACTTTAAGTTAAAATTTCCTAATTTTGTGAGTATTGAGCTGAGGTTTGCAGCCATAGGAAGTCTCTGATATGTCAGAGGCCTCCTCACGCCTTTGTGTTGAGTCATGCTCTTGCTCACTTATCTATAAAACTGCAACCTAGCTCTGAGTTGGAGTGAGACAGGTGTCCTCAGCCTAAGATACACCTGCTCTGGGCCCATCATTGAACGTGTTCCTTTGACTTATCCTGACTGGTGCCGGGGCTCATGAATAGCTATTCTGACTCAAAGTTCAATCTCATATGACAGAGTGCATTTAGATTTCACTGGTCGTTCTCAGTATTATGTTACATTCAAAGAAAGTTTCTAACAAACTATTGATACAGGGAAAATCCAGGTTTCCCCTTGGGGTTCTTAGTCTCATTAATAAAAGAACTTCAGAGTAGACTCAAACAGAAACTCAAGGACAATTTTGTTAAGGTTTAAAATAACCCCAGAGCAGGCCAGCTGTAAACTGCAGCTGCTGCCCAGAGAATGGAGGAGAGAAAGGAGAAAGCCATGCCATTTAAGATGGTATGGAAGCCAGACACATGATGGACAAGCAACCACACCATGTGGAGGGAGGCTTTAGAGAATGTGTAAGGAAGTCCAAAATGTTGGGTTAAGTCCAAAGTGCTAGGGAAAGCATGCTTAGAAAAGAGGAGGAAGAAAAGCTATGCTTTTCTGGATAACTCAAAAACAAACAAACAAAAAAAAAAACCAAGCAGACTTATGAGCTACATGACTGTAGCCTGGTAAGCTGCTACACTGGGGGCCTGAATGGGGAGAAGAAAGGGGAGAGCTGTGTGTTATTGAAGGACTAATTATTCCGCCCACTTCTTTAGCATGGCATAAGGTGAACCCACCTTCCTAAGGGTGGTCCCTAGGCCAAGAGATTGACCCTGCCTAACTGGAATGTTAGGTCTCCACCCAGGTCAGAGATTCTATTCTCTTGACCAGAAAGAGTTGTTGTTGTTGTTTAATGGACTTTTATTGTTGTTATAACACTATGGGAAAAAATGACAGAAGAAAATAGGTGAGTTTAAAAAAAATCAGTGAGACAAAAATGCTTATTATGTGGATCTGAGTACTTGGGGATCTAGGGAGAGTCATTATATAGGGACAATTGACCCTTGTTAGATCATAAAAGTCTTATTTCTTCCTGTTCAGTGTAAGGGATTAAGCTCTAAATTCTGAATGCAATAATCTGGTAACCTCAGCATGCTCACTGCTTGAGGATATCACTGCCCCTTAGAAGTGGGACTAATACCTGTGATCATATTTTACCATTTCAACAGGAGCTTTTCAAATGAAAAACATGCCATGCTGTTCATATTTATAAATGATTTGGGGACAATAAAGGACTTTCTCATTACTCTAAATTTGTAATGAAAGTATTTTAAATAAAGTTTTAAGATTAAAAAAAATTACTAGTGTGTGTCTTAGGGTTTCTATTGCTGTGATGAAACACCATGACCAAAAAGCAAGTTGGAGAGGAAAGGGTTTATTCTGCTTACACTTACATATCACTGTTCATCACCGAAGGAAGTCAGGACAGGAATTCAAACAGAGCTGGAACCTGGAAGCAGGAGCTGATGCAGAGGCCATGGAGGGGTGCTGCTTACTGGCTTGTTCCTCATGGCTTGCTCAGTCTGCCTTCTTATATAATGCAGGATCATCTGCCCAGGAATACCACCCACCATAGGCTGGGCCCTCTCCCACCAATCACTAATTAAGAAAATGCCTTTCAGGTTTGCCTACAGCCCATTTTTCCGGAGGCATTTTCTTAATTGAGGCTTCCTACTCTCAGATGACACTAGCTTGTGTCAAGTTGACATGAAACTAGCCAGCACAGTCTGTGTGGACAGAGGTAAATGCCCCTGTGCATATTTGAAGGTCACAGAACAACTTTGTGGAGTTGATTCTGTCCTTGTGACTTTATGTGGTTCCAGAGATCAAACTCCAGGCATCAGGCTTGCCTGGCAAGTGCTTTGCCATGTAAGCCCTGAAATCCTTACAAGAACGGAAGAGGGAACAAACGAATGAACGGAGAAAAAATTTAAATTACAAGTGGCTCACCTTTTATTTCTATTGGACACCACTGTGCTAGAGTGTGTATGAATGGAGAACTCAGAGAAATCAAGTTTGAGAAGGCAACCTAGGCATACCTGAGGCTAGAGAATACAGTTTTGGCCTCCTCTCGCTGGCAGCGGGAGTCACTGCCTGTTCCTGGTAGAGACAGGCTCCATCAACTCTGTGAGTGTCAAAGATCCTGCCCATTTTTCTTGAGAACTCCTCCCATCCAGAGTCCTTCTAACTCTCATCAATTCTGTCATGGCTCTGCCTCTAGGTCCACTTCCTTAGCCTCCAGTGTCTCCACTGGAGAGTCCCTGTCTGAGGAGGAGCTGGCTGAGATCCTGGAGCAGGTGGAAGAAAAGAAGAAACTCATTGCCACCATACGGAACAAACCCTGGCCCATGGCAAAGAAGCTGAGGGAGCTCAGGTGAGCGAGCTGTGGGGAGGGGGGACCTGGCCCATGGCAAAGAAGCTGAGGGAGCTCAGGTGACTGGGCTGTGGAACAAACCCTGGCTATGGTGAGGACACTGGTGGAACTCAGGTGAGTAGGCTATAGGCAATGCTTCCCATGGCACAGGAGGCTTGTCTTGTGCAGAAAAGGGGCAGGCTGTCCTCTTCTTTGCCCCGGTGGGATGGACAGGAAAGGAGATCTGCCCCTCCAGCCTCCCCACTGTAAGCATGGCACACATAGATGCATCAGAGTGCGGCAGCCTTCAAGATCTGCAGGCATCGATCTGCGCCCAACCTTCCATTGCTTACAGCCATCTCATCCCCAGGTGCAGCCATTCCCATGGCTGCCTTTCTTTCCACCCTGGAGGAGACTTGGTCCCACTTCCTGTCCATCCGTCAGTAGTCTCGCCTTCTCCTTCAAACATTTTGATTCATCCTCCCACACAGAAGCCCCTCCTTGGCCTTCCTTCAGTGATGCAACTTTCCCCAGGAGCTGGCTTCCATGGCAGGATGACCAGGGACTGCTGTGGCATGACCTTAGCACATTTCTGACCGACTCTGCCCCAGCCGCCTCAAGGTCGAGTTCTGACTGAGCTTATCTGGCTCTGATGAGGAACCCCTGAAGAGAGGTGTCACAGTTGCTATGGTCTTCTCTAGTCACCAACTCCTGCCCCTTGGTGTCTTCTGCCTAAGACACAAGGGAACACAGTCCAAGATCTGAAGTGTGGCTTTGTTTTCTGTCCGCAGCTTCAAGGCCCATCCCACACTGAGTCCCAACTGTCTCTTCAGCTGGCACATGCAGACATTGAATATGTATTCTGAACATCTGCAGATGCCTCTGGGCTGCACATATGCCACTGGAACTCTGCTAAGCATGTTGACACTCACGCATAGCTACCAAGGCTGACAGGCAGGCCCAGCACTCCTGTACCAAGGCCCTTAGGTAGTTTTCTCGTAGCCTCTGTGGGAGCACTGAAGTGATGAATCCCACCTGACTAACTGCCATGCACACACTGAGACTTGGCCTAGGGTCCCTTCTGCAGGACATCCCCCTTACCCCTTTCTGCACTCAGAGCTTTATGCTCTCGTTTGCAAAGCTGTGCCTAGTCACTATTTGCTGAGCATTCCTTAGATGCTAGGCCCTACTCTAAATGCAGTAAATGTAGCAATCCTATTTCCTCAAAACAGACCTGTGAAGCAGATACTATTTTATTCCCGTGTGTACTGATGAGGAAACTGAGTCACAGAACCACCAAGTAATTTGCCCAGTATTCCACAGCAAGTTAAGTGATCCAGTCTGGATTTGAACTCAGAAACTCTGGCTCTAGAGCCTATACTGTTAATCACTTCTCCAGAATTACCAGACGTTGTAGAATGCACCCCCTTGCCTGCTGTAGACTCTTCTAGCAGTTAAGTCTCTGTCTCAGTTACTTTTCTATTGCAATGATAAGACACCATGCAGGACCAAGGCAACTTACAAGAGAAAGTTTATCTGAGGCTCATGGTTTCAAAGGGTCAGAGTTCATGATAATGAAGCTGAGGTAGCAGGCAGCAGGTGTCCAGAGCCTCCACTGAGAGGCTCACCTCTTGAACCACAAGCAAGAGGCAGAGGGCACAGTGAGGACTGGGTGATTCATTTGAAACCCCAAAGCCTACCCCCACCCCACCCAGTGACACACCACCTCCAGCAAGGCCACACCTCCTGGTCCTTCCTAAATAGTTCCATCAGCTGGGGACCAGGTATCCAAACATATGAACCTATGAGGACCATTCTCATTCAAACCACCAAAGTCTCCAACTGCAAATGGCACTCCTAGAGTCTATATCCTCTTTTTTAGAAGCAATGCTGTGGGCCTCAGCCTCTGACACACTTATGAGGCTAGCTGACCTAAGCATATGGCTAGACACTGCCTAAGAAGGATGGCCAGGTACAAAGAACAATGATGGCAAGCAGAACAAATCCCAGTTTATGCCCTGGCCCCATCCAAGTGTTTTTGTGTTTTGACTGGATCCTTAATCACTCAAACTGATTCCCTTCTTCTAGCCTTTCAGCTTCACATTCCTCATTTTCTCCACAAATTCTAAATATCAAGTGCCCTAGACAGAATTAGTAAACAATAGTTAGCGTTATTATTAAAGTTTAAATATCTCTTGTGCCAGATACCATGCTGAGTCCTGAAAGATGAGGTTGGGGAATAAAGATGAATCAGAGAAGCACAGGGGCATCGTTGACAATGGGACAAAGCAGGAGGTGTTACTGGCATAAGAATGTCCAGTGCCCATGAGTTGAGGACATTGCTTTAATCACAGTCACGTGGTTCTTGCTTTGTCAGGCCCGAACTGGGTCTGAGAGCGTAGCATGATAGTAGAGTGCTTGCCTACTGTGAAGGTCAATTCTAGGCCCTGGGCTTCCAGGATCAATTCTCAGCAGATGGGGGATTAGCTATGGAAACAATTACTGAAAGGAAGAAAGGTTTATTTTGGCTCACAGAGGCATCAGTATATCACAGCAGAAAAGGCAGAGTTCATGATGACAGGAGCTGTATGAAATCAAAGCTGTATGAAATCCAGAGAGAGCTGGAATCAGGGACTGGCTATAACACTCAAAGCCTGCCCCACAGACCTGCTTCCACCAACAGGCTCCATGTCTCAAAGACTTTACAACTTCCCATAACAGTACCACCAGCTGAGGAACAAGCACTGAAGATGTGAACTTGTAGGTGTAGCACAAATTCTAATTAGTCTTATTAATTAAAAACCTGGAGCCAGATATCAGGATGAAAGCTGAAAGATCAGCAAAGCAGAGCAGCCAGCCACCAGTTCTTACCTCTACAAAATCCTCAGCCTAAAAGGACTGAGCTCCTTTCTCCTCCTGCCTTATATTCCTTTTCTCTGCCCAGCTGTATCACTTCCTGTCTCAACCTCCCTAGTGCTGGGATTAAAGGCATGTGTGCCTCCCAAGTACTGGGAATAAGGCTTGAGATCCCAAGTGCTGGGATCAAAGCTCTGAGCCATCACTGCCTGGCCTCTATGGTTATCTAGTGGCTAGCTCTGCACGCTGGTCTCCAGGCAAGCTTTATTTGTGAGAGCACAAACAAAATATCATCACATGTAGAGGTCATTTCAGATTCAAATATTCCCACTATAACTAAAACTCTATGGGGGATAGGATGTCTCAGCTGGTTAAGTGTTTGCCACACAAGTATCTGACAGGAACTGACTCCCAAAAGTTGTCCTCTGACCTCCACACATGCAGAGTGGCACACACATGCCCGTGTATACAAACATACAAACTTAAAAAATTAAAAACAAAAAGTTATTTTGCTTTTAGTCTACTTGACTCCTATTCTGTTTTGTTTTTCTCATCTATGGCCCAAGCCAGATGACCAAAATAACCTCCTTATTTATTTTTGGTTTTGTTGAGGCAGGGTCTTTATGTAGCTCTGGCTGTCCTGGAACTCTTTATGTAGGTTAGCTGGCCTCAAACTCACAGAGATCTGCCTGCCTCTGTCTCGGGTGCTGGGATTAAAGGCGTGCACCACCACTGCCATATGAACCTCCCTGTTTTAAAGCTGTTCATCTTCTTTACACCTGTCATGTAACAGTTTATTCGCAAATGTAACACCAAGTAGCTAAGTCTTAGAGAGCAATGACAAAATCGTGCCTATCAGTATCTAACATATGCCTGGCATTAGTGATGTTTGGGAAAGTTCAGTGGATAAAAATGTGAGGCCTCACACTTTAGATTTCTGATTTAATTCCTGTCTCTCCTCATCTCCTGCATTTTTCCCCCTGACCAGGGAAGCCCAAGCATTTGTGGAGAAGTATGAAGGAGCCTTGGGGAAAGGGAAGGGTAAACACCTCTATGCCTACAGGATGCTGCTAGCTAAGGTACGTGTGATCCTCAGACTACAAACTGTGGGAGAGCCTGCTCCACACGGGGATGGGAGGGGGGACCACCACAAACACCTGCCAGCTTGACCGTTAGTGTCAAGTGCCTCTTGGAACTCCAAATGTGAGGTCTGCTAGACCATTCTGAGTCCTCCAGGGGTGGAAACCAGCTGCCCCTTGCCAATTACTCCACACATATCTGTGGAGCTTCAATGTGGATGAGATGTGTTTCCTCTACAGTAAATAAACCCCCAGAATAAATGGTATTAAAGCACTGGTACTTACTTTGTTTTGCAGCACTCAAATCAAGGCATCTTCATTTGGTGAAAACACAGCCAAGCTGTGTGGTCATCAGGGTTATGTGAATGATAAACAGTGATGTCCCCGTGAGGGGTGGGCAGCTCTGGATAATTGAGCTCTGTCAGAACCTGCTTCAAGTGGCTAGTGTCTTATGTGGGTCTCATTGAAGTATCCTTTCCTCTTTGGAGTTGATTACCTCTGATTTAAAAGCTGTGATTCCTCATTCATTTCGTTCCCACTTGAAGCATGTTTCAGGGCTTTTGTTATGAATACTCATTTAACATCACTATAGCTCTAGCCTCCTTTTACCTTTGTTTTAAAAAATCTCTTCCACTTTGTGAGTGGACTGAGGGCCGGTGGGGATGGGAACATGAGTGATCGGGTTAGCGGGCAGAGAAGGAGAGGACTGACAGAGACTGCTGGGAAGGGGGGCATTTCGGGGTCAGGTAAAAACCTGGTGCAAGGGAATCTCACAGGAATCTACAAGGATGACCCCAGCTTAGACTCCTAGCAATAGCGGATAAGTAGCCTGAACTGACCACCTCCTGTGACCACATTGGTGCCTAGCCCAATTGTCATCAGAGAGGCTTCATCCAGCAACTAATGGAAACAGATGCAGAGACCCACAGCCAAACATTAGGCAGAGTTAGGGGAATCCTGCAGAACAGAGAGAGGAAGAATTGTAGGGGCCAGAGGGGTCAAGGACATCACAAGAAAACTCACAGAATCAGCTAACCTGGGCTCATAGGGGCTCACAGAGACTGAACCAACAACCACGGAGCCTACATAGGACTGACCTAGGCCCTCTGCATATATGTTATAGTTGTGTAGCTTGGTTCTCTTATGGGAATCCTAACAGTGGAAGCAGGGGCTGTCTCTTACTCTTTTACAGGCTTCTGGGACCCTACTCCTCATACTGGGTCACCTTGACCAGTCTTAATAACAGGGAGGTGCTTAGTCTTACTGCAACTTGATATGCCATGTTTTGTTGATACTCAAGGGAGACCTGCCCTTTCCTGAACAGAAACAGAGGAGGAGTATATTGGGGGAGGGGGAACAGAGGGAACTGGAGGGGGAGGAGCTGGGAGGAGAGGGGGAGGGGAAACTGCAGCCAGGATGTTAAATAAATAAATAAATAAATAAATAAATAAATAAATAAATAAATAAAATGAGTTTATATAAGAAAAATCTCTTCCCTTGCTTAGGATTCCACCACATTCATTCTTAAAATCACTTTGACAAATTTCAAAATGGGTCATTAAAATTTTGATTGAAATTGTAACTATTTTAACTGATACATAAAAGCACAAAAAGTATTAATGCTTTATGTATCAGATAATAATTAAATATTAACACTGTAGCATGAATGGGATAATATTTCATGTATGTATACACTGTATGTCATTTAAATTAAATAAATTAATTAACCAAATTAAAGAAATCCATCACCTCTAACATTTTCTTTATGATGAAAAGGTTCTAGTCTTTTCTTGTAGTCTTTTATGATAAACAGAACGCTGGTATGTGTAACCTCTCAGCTGTCAATCAGCACTCCAGACTTCTTGCTTCTGTCTAAGCCAGTACCCACTGACTAACCTTTCAGCATTTCTCTCTTCTTTCCAACCCTGCCCTCCCCAGCCTCGGGGAACCATCACCCTCAACACTCCTAAGTTCAATTCTTCAAGTTACACATGTGAGTGTGAAGTTATTTTAAATCCTTGGTGTGATTTGACATATGTATTCTTTACATCTAGAATACTATGTTTCTCAAGCTTTATTTTGTATCTTTCAGTAAAATTTGTCATATAGATTTTTCCATGTTTTAAGTTTATTTCTACATAGCTTATACCCTAGTTGCTTTTGTGAATGGTATAATTTTCCATTCCTATAACAGCTAGTTATTAAGGGATGTGGAAAAGTGTAGATTTGTGTATCAATTTTATATCTAGTTCTCGTGTGTGTGTGTGTGTGTGTGTGTGTGTGTGTGTGTGTGTGTGTGTGTGTTGCTGGAGATGGAGCCCAGAGCCTCAAACATGACTGGTAAGCAGTCTACACTAATCTTTGTATTCTCTTATTGATTCTATCTTCTTAATCAGTTTCATTTGATTATGTAGGTGTCTTAGGGTTACTATCTTTTCTTTTCTTTTGTTTTGTTTTTGTTTTTCTGAGACAGGGTTTCTCTGTGTAGCTTTGGTGCCTGTCCTGGATCTCACTCTGTAGACCAGGCTGGCCTCGAACTCACAGAGATCTGCCTGGCTCTGCCTCCAGAGTTCTGGGATCAAAGGTGTGCACCACCACCACCCGGCTTAGGGATAATATCTTATGGAGGCATTTTCTTGATTGAGGTTCCCGATTCTCACGTGACTTTAGCTTGTGCCAAGTTGACATAAAACTAACCAGCACAGCGGATCCCTTGTCAGCCTGACACAAACACAGTTAAGTCACATATTTTCTTTCTCATTCATCCAAAAAATTACAAAATAATAGCAACATCACATTAAAACATTTTACAAACTTTAAAAGTCAAACAATTCAAAATTTAAAATTCAGTCTCTTTAAAAATCTAAAGTCTCACATGGAAGCCTCCAGAGACATCAGGGCGGATGAAGAGGTGATGGAGAGTCAGGCGGGAAGAAGGGGAGGTTGTTCCTGTGAGGTTTCGTTCTTGTTGGGGGTTTTGCTGTTGTTGTTGCTCTTACCTTTGTTTGCTTTCTTTCGTGGGAGGGGGGATGCAATAAGGTTGGGGGGAAATATGGGGGGACGGGGGTGAACAGAACTGGGGTGCATGACGTGAAACCCCCAAAGATTCAATAAAGAAATTTAAAAAAAATCCAAAGTCTCTTTAAAAGTTCAAAATTTCTCAACTGTGAACTCCTTTAAAATCAAAAATAAGTTAAAAACTTTCTCACTTCAAGAGGGAAGAACCAGGGCACAGTCACAACCTAAACAAAGCCAAACCACCCTCCAACTGCGTAACTAACTCAGTGTCCAAGGTCTGGGATCCAATCATGAACTGAGCTCCTCCAAAGCATGGGTCACTCCTCTGGCTCCTCCGTCTACAGCCCACACAGATTGTCTCCAGCACTCAGTCCCGCTCTACTCCACGGCTGCTGCTGTTCTTGGTGCTCATCCCATGATACTGTCATCTCCAAAATGCGGGGGTCTCTTGCTGCAGCTGGGCTGCACTTTTACCAATAGCCTCTCCTGGGCTCTCTTCAGGGACTCCAGCCTGTCATACAGTGCCAAGCCTCAGCTGCTGTCCATGACCCCCTCATGCCTTCAAATCCAATACTACCCGGTGACTCTGACAGTACTGAGTTCAGCTGCCAGCACGAAGTACAACCTTGGCTGTCTCGGGAACACAGCTTCTGTGTGTTAACTCTGAGGAAACACCTCCCAGATTTCACCTCAGTGATGCTGGTCTCTTCTTAATTACCACCCATCTCTCAGACACAGCTAACCGAGATCAACTGTCTGAGTAAAGCAAAGCTTTTAATTCAGTGGTGCTAGTCTTCTGTTAATCATGGCTGATTCTTCGGTCCTAGCTGACCAGACCCACAAACTCTTAATTCAAAATATGCAATGGCCTCAAACAGTCTTTAAGTGACTCTCAAACTTGCCCCTTGGAACTTCACAAGGCAGGCCTCTCTCAACACACTTACCTTCCACAGAATAGCTCACCAAGCTTCGAACACTCAGTGGCTTTTCTAGCACAAAGTTCCAAAGTTCTTCCATAGTCTTCTCCAAATAACATGGCTAGGTCTGTCATAACAACATTCCATGATCCTAGTACCAATTTCTGTCTTAGTTAGGGTTAATATTGCTGTAATAAAATACCACCACCTGGCTCAGATATTTTAATATGGGCACTTATTGCTACAAATTTTCCTCTTAGCACTACCTTGGCTATGTCCCAGACGTTCTGATAGGATATGTTTCCATTGTCATTTGTCTCCAGATTTTTTAAATTTCCTCTCTGATTTCTTGGATGACCCACTATTCATTAAAAAATATGTCCTTTAGTCTCCAAGAAGTCTTTGTCTAGATTTCTAGTTTTATTCCACTGTGGTCTGATAGGACACGAAGAATTATCTCATTCTTTGTATTTGTTTAGATTTGATTTGTATCCTACAATATTATCAGTTTTGGAGAAGGTTCCATCTGCTGCTGAGAAAAAACATGTGTATCCCCCATCCATTAAGTAGAATGTCCTGTATATGTCTGTTAAGTCCAGTTCATTCAAAGTGTATTTAGCTCTGAAGTTTCTTGGTTTTCATTTGAAAGCTCTAACTACATATCAGAGTGGAGTATTTAAGTCCTCCACTATGATTACATCAGGGCCTAGGTGGTCTTTTATGTCTTTTAATGTTTGTTTTATGAAATTCAGGCCTCCAGTATTTGGTACATAAAAGTTTACAACTGTTAGATCTTCTGTAGGAATTGTTCCTTTTATTAATGTATAGTGTCATTTTTAATCCCTCCTAATTAGTTTTAGTTTGGGTTTGAAGTTTACTTTGTCTGATGTAAGGGTGGCTGAGCCTGTGCCTGCTTTTTTTTGTGGTTTTTCAAGACAGAGTTTCTTTGTGTGTAGTTCTGGCTGTCCTGGAACTCCCTTTGTAGACCAGGCTTGCCTGGAACTCATAGAGATCCACCTGCCTCTGCCTCCCGAGTGCTGAGATTAAAGGTGTGCACCCCCACCGCCCAGGGAGCCTGCTTCTTCATGCTTTTCATTTGCCTGCTAGTTTATGTTGCATCCTTTGGTAGTTTTGATATCTCTGCCAGCTAAGTGTGTTTCTTCAAGACAACATACATTTTAATGACAACATTTTAATCCAGCTATTGGTCTTTATCTTTTTAGTGGTGAGAGGAGGCCATGTGCATTTAAGGTTATTATAGAAGGGGGTTTGCTATTTCCTATTTCCTATAAATCTTTTAGGTGATGTTCTGGTTCACTGAGTTATCTATCTACAGACAGAAATGTGTGCGTGTGCACATGTGCATGTGTGGGTGCGTGTGTGTGTGTGTGTGTGTGTGTGTGTGTGTGTGTGTGTGTGTGTAACATATTCCTGAGATAACTCAAAAAGAGGGAAGGATATTTAGGCTCACACTCAGTTTCCTAACCCATGAGTAACCTTGTTGCTTTGGGCCTACGGATCACATAGCAAAGCAATACTGCACACCACATGTCCAGGATACAAAGAGAGAGAGAAAAGGCCAGATTTGGTGATGCTGTCTGTAATCCCAGCACATAGGAGACTGAAGCAGGAGGACCTTGAGTTCCAGGCAGCCTGGGATCCATAGCAAGACGCTGTCTCAGAAAGGGGAGTAAGGAAGAGAGAGAAGGTGGAAAAAAAGCTGGAGGGGCCCGGGCGGTGGTGGCGCACGCCTATAATCCCAGCACTCGGGAGGCAGAGGCAGGCAGATCTCTGTGAGTTCGAGGCCAGCCTGGACTACCAAGTGAGTTCCAGGAAAGGCGCAAAGCTACACAGAGAAACCCTGTCTCGAAAAACCAAAAAAAAAAGAAAAAGCTGGAGGGGAGAAGACGACTAGGTTCTCGCTGTCCACTTTGGGCAGACACCCAGTGACCTAGAGACCTCCCATTAGGCTCCATGACCTAAAATTTCTACCATCCCTCTGGAGTGCTTCTCTAGGAACAAACCTTGAGCACATGCACCTTTGGGGGACACTCTAGCTCCAAACTGTAGCACTCTAAGGGAAGGAGGAATTCTTGCCTAACTCCTTTCAGCCCAGCAAGGTCAGTGATTCCACCAGGAAAAGAATGGCAGACCTGGACTGAGATCTCTCAATGCAGTTTAGCAACACTCCGAATGAACCCAGGCTCTTGGCTCCCTGCCAAATGTGAGTCATGAGATTTCTTTTTCCTCGATTTTTGTTTTAACATGAAGAAAGCTGTATCTGAGGACCCAGAAAATGTACGCAGAATTTTAAAATTTATATCGGAATGTCCAAATGTGAGTTGTCTTCCGCACTACAGACATGCTCTGTGCTGTAACCCTGGCTTGTGCCAATGTTTCCTGTCCCCGTATACCCCCACTGCTTCTGTCCTGCTTCTCTCAACACCCTCCCCTACTGTTGCCAGGCTTCCTGCCCTCAGTATCCATGCCCCATTCCCTTCTCTGCCCCTCACCTCACCATTTCAACACACACACACACATACACACACACACACACACACACACACACACACACACACACACACACACACTGCCCTGCCTCCTTCGGCATCCCCCATGACCCAACTGTGCCCCTTGGTGCTTAAGGTCAACATGTTGGTGACTGAGGGTTTCATCTGTTTCATTTCAGAAATGGATCAAGTTTAAGAGGGACTTTCATAATTTCAAGACTCAATGTATTCCCTGGGAAATGAAGATCAAGGACATTGAAAGTCAGTGTTCTCAATATCATTGGTTTTCATTGGTTTCCTCAAAGAAGTCTCCCAAGGCTTAGATGCTGAGTATACTTGGCCTTCTGGTTAGATTAGTTCCTAGTTTCTGTTGCATCAAGGGGTAAGTGGGCATTGGATGAGTATAGGGACCAGATTCTAATCCAGATTTCTCACTTCCTGATGTGAGAGCTCAGGAGACTCAGTTACCCCACAGAGCTTCAGGTTACTTATCTGGAATAAAAAAAGGAGCCCTGGAGGTTTATTTGACAGACTGGTGTGAAAACCACTCTTACGGGCATGCCGGTTTCTTCACTGACACATGTCACTATGCCATCTCTCTCCCCCAGGTCACTTTGGTTCCTCAGTGGCATCATACTTCATCTTTCTTCGATGGATGTATGGAGTTAACCTCGTCCTTTTTGGCTTAATATTTGGTCTAGTCATCATCCCAGAGGTAAGACTAGACTTTCCTATGCCTTCAGATAGTGTTGAGGCTTCACTATAGCCGCCATCTTCAGTTATACTTTCCAAATACTCTTTTTCACTTTAACTATACTCTGTCATTCTTTGAGAAAATTTTTTTTCTTTTGAGATAAGGTATCATTATAAAGCCCAGACTGCCCTCAAACTCACAATCCCCTGCCTTATTCTTCCCAATACCTGAATTATAAGCATACACCCCAATGCACAGCTCCGTTTGAATTAAGTTTTCATGTCAATTGCCCTGGTTGTTCAGTAGAGAACAGGGAACCAACATACTTAGGGTTCTGAGTTAAGAAACCGATAACACATTTCTGCCTTTCGTCTGTACTTAAAAGGAGTAAAAAGTTAAGATCTCAGGTTTTTTTCTTCTTTTACCCTGAGGGGAAAGAAAGAGAGAAAGAGGCGAAACTGAACAAAAGGAAGTGAATTATAAGGAAAAGCGAAGTAGTTGGGAGATGAGCTCTCTGTTGACGTGGGGAACAGGGCATGCATGTATAAGTGTGTGTGCCCGTGCACATGTACAGGGGCCAGAGGAAGATATAAGATTTCCTGATCTATAACACTTTGCAATGTATTCGCTTAAGACAGCATATCAGCTGGACACAGTGGCACATGCCTTTAATCTTAGTGCTTAGGAAGGCAGAGGCAGGTGGATCTCTATGAGTTTGAAACCAGACTAGTCTACAAAACAAGCTCCAGACCAGTCAGGGCCACATAGTGAGAATCTGACTAACAAGCAGGTAGACAAACACAGACAGGTACTCTCACTGAACCTGAAGTTATGTTGGTAGCTAGCAACCTAGCGATTCTCCAATCTGCTCCCCACTCTTCCCCCCCTCCACACACACACTTAGCACTGACGTCATAGCACCTGCAACTATACTCAACTTTTTCACGGTGCTGGAGACTCTAACTCTGGTCCCCATGCTTGTGCAGCAAGTGCTCTTACCTACAGAGGCATCTCCCTAGCCCCAGTTTTGTGGAGTTTTTAAAAGCTAGATGATAGATTAAAAAGTAGTTAAGTTTCATTGTTATGACTGACTATACCTATGTATTATGTATGCTACTTTATGTGTAATGTATTTCCCAATAACAGTATAAATTAAAACCTAATAAGTAGAAACAGAAGAGCTTGGGTGACACATCCTGTAACACCAGCACTGGGGAGGTAAAGGCAGGAGGATCATTGCAAGTTCTAGGCCAGCCAGGACTACAAATCCAGACCCAGAGAGGGCTGGTGGGGGGTCAGGTGAGAGAGGGACAGGTCTGAAATTGTGAAACTGTAAATTAACAAGCAAAAGTGTGAAGTGAAATATCAAAACTGGTGCTACAAAAGCTAAGAGCAGCACCGTATGTCTCTATCTTTAGGATCCGTCAACACTTTTTGAAATTTTTACTTTAGCCAATAGATCAAAAAATTGAATATTTTATATATTTTATACTAGAACTTGTACAACTTGTCTATAAGTAATATCACCGCAGAAGCCCCCAAATCCATGTATTCGACCAAAAAGTGCTCAACTTTAAGTAAAAGACTCTGTGGAGCTAGTTACAGCCATTAATTAGACAAACATTGCTAACAAATCTCTACACTCTAACTATCTGATTTATAATGTTGACACAAGAACAATAAATCTATAACATAGCTAATAAAAATTAGCAGACTAAAAGATTTCCAAGAGGGGCCCTGTCAAGTGTAATGAACAAAATAAGATGAGGAATGGAAAGACTGTGTGGAAGGAGATATAGCCGGAGAGTTCCTCTCCAGCTCACGCCTAGCCCCTCCAGTCCCGGAGCCCACTTATGAAATAAACACACAGACTTTATATTATTTAAACTGTTTGGCCTAAAGGCTCAGGTTTTTAGCTATCTAGTTCTTACATCTTAAATTAACCCATTTCTATTAATCTATACTTTGTCACGTGGCTTGTGGCTTACTGGTACCTTACATCTTTCTTGTCCTGGCAGCAGCTGGCAGTGTCTCCCCCTCTCTGCCTTCCTGTTCTCTCCATTTTTCTCTCTCCTTGTCCCACCTATACTTCTTGCTTGACTACTGGCCAATCAGTGTTTTATTTCTACAGAGCGATATCCACAGCAAGGAGAAATTAATCCTAGTTTTTCAAAAGCCAGCCTAGGGGCTGGAGGGACGGCTCAACTGTTAAGAGCATCTACTGCTCCTCCAGAGGATTGAAGTTGGGTCACATCAGGTGGCTCCTAACCACCTGTAACTCCAGCTCCAGAGAATCTGACATCCTCTTCTGGCCACCTCAGGTGCCCCCATATACTCACACAGATACACACATAAATAAAAATTAAAATCAATATCATTTTGAAAAGCCAATCCATCCTAAAATTAATCTGTAAATTTGAGCCAATTCTTACCTTTTTCAGAAGGGTGTGAGTGAGGGTCATCTGATAGCAGGACATGGGATTTGTCAAACACATTTATGGTTACGCTTCACACTTTCTCGGCTCACCCTCTATCATCTGTCCCCATGTGAGGTGCTGATGGGCATGCCCTATGGAAGTATTCCCAGAAAGACAGTGCCTCGAGCAGAGGAAGAAAAAGCCATGGACTTCTCCGTCCTTTGGGATTTTGAGGTACGAACCATGGTGTCAACGCACTTCCATTTTGTGATTGTAGAGCTGGTGTCCTTCACTCTCAAAGTCAAATTTCAGTCCCCTCAGAAATGGAGGGATAACAGTAATTTTCTGAGGTACCCAGCCACACTGCTGCCACGGCTTTTCTTAGTCCTTCATTTCCTCCAGTGATCCCTAGGGAAGCATCTTATAAGTAAGCAGACAATGTGAATGTTGCATTTAGTTGTTGAAAAGCAATGCTTTCTTCAAATAGGACCCTTGTCTTAAACAGAACGTTTTCCCACCCCTTACATCTGCGCTGTGCTCAGCCAACCATGGCTGCCCTTGGAATGCCCTGTCTTATCTCAGCCTAGATGGTATCATCTCCCATCTCCTCTGCTACCAGAGTGAAGTTCATAAAATGTAGATTGGAGCATGTCTGTAACACGAATTTTAAAAGGTCTTATTAATAAAAACACTCCTGGAACCAGGTATTAGGGTGAATGCTGAAAGATCAGAGAAGCAGAACAAGCCTCAGCTAACCTCACCTCTCCAACTTCTCAGCCAATCCTGTTTCCTCAAACTGGAGGTCTCTGTGTCCTCATCCAAATGGATCTCAACTGAACTACTGCTAGAAGCCTAAAAGCTTCTTAACAAAGGCTCTAGTTCCTGGTCCTCACACCTTATATACCTTTCTGCTTCCTGCCATCACTTCCTGGGATTAAAGGCATATGTCACCATGCCTGGCTGTTTCCAGTGTGGCTTTGAACTCACAGAGATCTGGATAGATCTCTGCCTCCAGAATACTAGGATTAAAGATGTGTGTGCCACCATTTTCTGGCCTCTATGTCTATCCAGCGGCAGTTCTGTTCTTTGACCTCAGATAAGTTTATTAAGGTGCACAATATATTGGGGGACACGATATATCACCACGTATGTCCCTCTCCTACTTCAGCTGTCTCTTGCTTCCCATTCCCAGTGGAATTAAAGCCAGTGTTCTTCATCGAGTTTACAAGAGAACAGTGTGCCGCTGACTGCCTAAGGCCTCCCAAGTTGAGTGCCCCATATTCTGAAGTCAGGGATGTCCCTGAGCACACACAGCACACTACGGTGCCTCATACCCTGCTGATGGGCCTCTCCCTGGAATCATCCCCCTTTATCCGTCCTCACCCTCCATGCCTCTCATCTGCAGCTTCAAAGGGTCCCGAGGTCACGTAGCCTGGCAACGGTGCTGCCTACAACAAGCTGTGGGGCTGGCATCCTCCGTCCTCAGAGTCAGACTTGAGTCTCCTCAGAAATGAGGAACCCGTGTGGCAAGGTACCCAGCCACAGTGCCACCAGGGCTTTTCTTTACTTTTTTCTTACCCAGAAATCCTTGTTGAAATCTCTTACCTACCAAAAACAAACGGAATTTATTCAACAACAATCCCTGATGTTTTCAGCAAAGAAATATAAAAAGTACTAAAATCTAAATGAATACTATACCTAACTAATTTGTTTTAAAAGTTTACTCATTACTAAAGCCAAGTACATGTGAGAGTCAAAAAGAAAACAGGGACAGACAGGATGGCTTGATTTGAGGGATTGTGCCCAAATCCTGTTAAACCTGCTCTTTCCTCAAGGGAAATGGAGGAGCAGTGGATCTGGGGGAGAGGGCAGGTGGGAAGGGACTGGGAGGAGTGGAGGGAGGGAGAGGAGGCTGCTGGCAGGATGTATTGTATTAGAGAAGAATAAATTGGAAAAAAAAAAAAAAAAAAAAAAAAGCCGGTCCATCATGGCGCATGCTTTTAATCCCAGCACTCAGAAGCAGGTGGATCTCTGTGAGCTTGAGGCTAGCCTGGTCTACAAAGAGAGTTACAGAGCAGCCAGAACTGTTACCCTGTCTCAAGCAAAACAAAAACAAAACAAGAACCTAGCTATATAACACAATAGCTTGGAGCTATGCATTCTTGAGTGCATGTGCTGGGTACATATGCTCAACACATACACACACTCTGCTCCCTGAGTCTCCATGCACTTTGTTCAGTGGAAGAATAAAGAATATACAACAATAGGATAAATGGGTAGATCACTGAATCTACACTAAAAAGAAAAAGAGGAAGATATAAAAATGACAAAAGGTAGATTACTGAATCTATTATGAAAAGAAAAAATACTTTTAAAAAGGAATTACGCCTTATATACCTTTCTGCTTTCTACCACCACTCCCTGGGATTCATGCTACAATAGACAATGTGGTGATATTGTGTTCCCCAAAATATTGTGCACCCTAATAGACTTACCTGGGGTCAGAGACAGAACAGTCACAGAAAATGGTGGCACTCACACCTTTAATCCTAGCACTCCAGAGGTAGAAATCCCTCTGGATCTCTGTGAGTTCAAGGCCACATTGGAAACGGCCAGGCATGGTAACTCACGCCTTTAATCCCAGAAAGCAGCCTTTAATCCCAGGGAGTGGTGGTAGAAAGCAGAAAGGTATATAAGGCGTGAGGACCAGAAACTAGAAGCATTTGCCTGGTTAAGCTTTTAGGTTTTGAGCAGCACAGTTCAGCTGAGAGCCATTCGGATATGAGGACACAGAGGCTTCCAGTCTGAGGAAACAAGACCAGCTGAGAAGTTGGCCAGGTGAGGTTAGCTGTGGCTTGTTCTGTCTCTCTGACCATCCAGCATTTCACCCCAATACCTGGCCCGGGTTTGATTTAATTAATAAGACCATTTAAGATTCATGCTACAATAGACAATACTGTGGATGGCCTCTGGAGACGCTATGAATTGCATACTTAGGACTCTTCCTCTCTGTAGACTTGCTTTAAAACTCTGAGACAGAAATCCCTGACAGAATGGAAGTATACAATTACTTTCTCCTCTGAGATTACAAACCCAGAGACTTTGGATGTCTTTCACAGGGCTATATCAAATATTCTGCTCTCTTCTATGGCTACTACAACAACCAGAGGACCATCGGATGGCTGAGGTACAGGCTGCCCATGGCTTACTTTATGGTGGGGGTCAGCGTGTTTGGCTACAGCTTGATGATTGTCATCAGGTCGTAAGTATAAGTGTCTTGTTTGTAGGTTTTGATCTTTCTTCATTCAAACCGCTCTCCTCTGATTCTTCTGTGTGTATTTACTTTCTTGTGGATGAGAGGAAACAAACAGGCAGCTATACAAGTCTAGGGGTTCCTTGTGATACTGCTGGACAAACTAACTGACGGAGGTGACTGAAGGGACAGAGGGCTTATTTGGGCCCACAGTTCTGGGGTACAGTCCATCATGGCAGGAGTTCCAGTGGCAGGAGCATGAGGCACCTGGTCACATTGCCTCCACAATTGGAAGCAGAGTGATGATTGCCAGTCACTTGAGCTGTCACTTGTCCTTTTTTACTGTCCAGGAGCCTAGCCTGTGGAAGAGCGTCACCAGCAGTTGGCTCTTCCCAACTCTATTACCCTAACCTAGATAGCCTCTCACCAACATGTCCACAGGCTTGTCTCCTAGGCGATTCTAGATCTTGTCAACTATCAGTATGATCACACCAAGCAAATGCAGATTATGAAATATGAGTGATAAGCTAGATGATATGTGAAGCTCTGGGAAACGAGCTTTATGAAATGAAACTCCTTTAAACAAGGCAGAGAACAGCCGGCCGTGCTGAAAGTTTGAGATGTAAGTGGAAAAGGCACATATGCAAAGACCCAGAGGCAGCAGACAATTCTAGAATTCCTGTCTAGATAGCCCATCCAGTTACCCAAACTAGCAAAAGGTCACTGGAGCTTGAGAGGAAGGGTAGAACCTGATAAGGTGGCTGGAAGTTTGCAGCCTCCTCAGAAGAAAAAAAATAAATAAAAATACCAATCCTGTCATTTATAAAGATAAAATCAATAGGCCTATACTAAAAGAATTTGTGTGGCTGTGTTTAGTCATGGCTCCTTTCTGGCCCTATGTCTACCTACCTCTGTCAAGATTGACCTTTATACATTGTGCCTCTTTTTTTTTTTTTTTTTTTTTTTGCATATACGTAAGTGTATTCCCCAATCACTCTCCATCTTATTTTTTGAGATAGGAGTTCTCACTGAACCTGAAGTTTACCCATTCAGCCAGGCTGTCTGGCCAGTGAGCTGGGGATCCACCTGTCTCCACCTCCCCAACCCTGGATTTGCAGACACATGCCATACACCTGATTCTTAATTTGGGTGCTAGGGACCCCAAACTTGGGTCCTCTTGCCTATACCAAGCACTTTAACAATAAATCCATCTCCCCTAGCTTTATCTGTTCCTCTTAATTCATATTCTATGAAGAAAAATTAGTCCAGTCCATGAATGTGGCATGTTTCTGTGATGAACCAAAATACCTAGATCCTGCAGAACAGCAAGTCTAGAAGAGTCAACAGGCAACACAGAGCCAGGGAGGGCACAAACCCCCCCACTTCCTGATGGAATCCATGATTCGAATTCTGTGACTCCCACAGGACTGAGCACCAGGGAGAGGCACAAACCCCCACACTTCCTGATGGAACCCTTGACTCAAATTCTGTGACTCCTACAGGACTGAGCACCAGGGAGTACAGAGAGGCTGGGTCAGGTGGGATGAAACAGGGAGCCAACAAGGAAGGTCTGGACGCTTTCATCCAAGCTTGCTGAAGGATATATTAGCCAGACCATCCAACCAGCATCCTCAAGAGTTACTGGGCCTTGAGCCAGGCGGTGGTGGCGCACACCTGTAATCCCAGCACTTGGGAGGCAGAGGCAGGTGGATCTCTGTGAGTTCAAGGCCAGCCTGGTCTACAGAACTAGTCCAGGACAGGCTCCAAAGCTACAGAGAAACCCTGTCTCGAAAAACCAAAAAAAAAAAAAAAAAAAAAAAGGCATTACTGGGCCTTTAAAAATACTTATTATTTATTTTATGTGTATAAACACTTTTGCCTGCATGTCTGTATGTGTACCACATGTGCCTGGTGCCCAGGGAGGTCAGAAGAGGCTATCTAATCCGCTGGACCTGTAGTTGCAGACAGTTGTGAGCTGCCATGTTGGTGCTGGGAATAGAACCTGGGTCCTCTGCAAGAGCAACAAGTGCTCTTACCAGCTGAGACATCCCAGCCCAAGTTACTGAGTTTTATATGAGAAAAATGCATACCTCTAGCCAAAAAAATTAGATGACTTAGAAAGACACATTTCTGTTTGAGAATAGAGTACCCAAGTTCTCAGACTGTGCACACAACTGAGTCAAACCTCAAGAAGCCAAATGCAAGGACAGAAAACAGTGAGGTGTCCTATATCTTGCAGACTCATTACCTAACACACACCAGGGGTGCTTGCAGGGAACTCTGAATTTGGGGAGAGCAGTTCTCTGGCTAGAATCAAAATCGTCCTAGCTAATGTCCCTCCTGAACTTGTCGCTTCATGGAATATTATCTTCTCCCTGTGCCAAGACTGACTTGGGCCAAGGGTCCCAGTGGCTGATGTAGCAGAAAAGAGACAGGTGTGACAACGGTGGCATATGTCCTCCAGGATGGCCAGCAATACCCAAGGGAGTACCAGTGAGGGGGAGAGTGACAACTTCACGTTCAGCTTCAAGATGTTCACCAGCTGGGACTACCTCATCGGGAACTCTGAGACAGCCGACAACAAATACGTCTCCATCACCACCAGCTTCAAGGTAGTGACCCCAGGGCTTTTCCTCCTTCCCGAGGAAATTCTGGGTCCCCCTGGCCACTGGGAAGCTTTCCTTAGCTGGGTGAATGGAAATGAGATCTCTAAATAATCCATGAGAGGAGTTGTATCAGTACACACACCTTCTAAATTTCCCTTCAGAAAAGGGCAGGCCTCCCAGGGATATCAACCAAACATGGTATATCCAGTCATAGTCTAACTAGAACCTTACTTCTGAAGTCTGGTCATGCCTCTTCCCTCATGAAACTGCTTACTGGTGGAGTTCATGGAAGGATTCATTTGGGACAACTCATGCCAACCTTCTACCCATGCTAGAATTGCCTAAGGAACTTTAAAACTGTCCTTCCCAGGGCCTTTGGGATTCTGGTGTGATTGGCTAACATTGTCATTGCTGTTGTTATTTAAGTTGGTTGTTTTGTTTTTCAAAGCTCCCCAAGTAATAGAACTCCCATTTAAGGATGTGGAAATCAGATAATTAACCTTGTGCTTCTTACAGTCCATGTCTCTTACAATCCTCATTATTTTATTCACAAGAAACTTGAAGTGGGCAGATGAAATATAGTTCAACCTAACCAGCATGGTGGTATACACTTGTAATCCTGGCACTTGGGAATGAACATGGGAGGCATGAGTTTGAGACCAGACTGGGTTATATAACAAGACTGTATCTCAATCAAGTAAACATGAACCAGAGAGCAAATAAATGAATAGAGGCAGATACTATAGCATGGGAACATTGTGTGTTATATTGTTCCTCTGTGGCTGTAAAAACAACTACAAGCTTTTGAGACAGGGGTCTCATTATATAGCCCAGGATGGCCTTGAATTTGTAATCCTCCTGCCTCAGCTTCCTGAGTGCTGAGATTGGAGGATTACTCCACTATACCTGGCTTCCACTCCCAGCTCTTGATAGTTCAGTATTTCTCCTGCCTGGTTTGGCAGGCTGTCTTTTCCCAGGACTCAGCGCTTACTTCCACATCAGTTGTATTTAGCTTTCCACCCAACCCACCACCACCCCCCCTTTTTTTTTTTTTTTTTTTTTTTTTTTTTTTTTTTTTTTTTGGTTTTTTGAGACAGGGTTTCTCTGTGTAGTTTTGGTGCCTGTCCTGGATCTCACTCTGTAGACCATGCTGGCCACGAACTCACAGAGATCCTCCTGCCTCTGCCTCCCAAGCGCTGGGATTAAAGGCATGGGCCGCCGCTGCCACCACCACCACCACCACCACCACCACCACCACCTGGCATTATCTCCCTTTCCATTTTCCCTCTCTAACCCAGCCCTCCCTGGGGAATGGTCTTCTGCTCGCTGCCAGCAAAGGATTTGAGCTTACTACCCACTAAATGGGTTTATTGGACCTGAGTCCTGTTCACCTGGCAGTGGGTGGATGGGGACTCAGTTCTGTCCTCTCCTCTCAGCAAGTGGGCTGTGGCCATCTGCAGCCACAGCCAGGGAAGGCTAGAACAGCTGTGACACTTCCTCTGAACCAGACCAAGGGTCATGCCTTGCCTATGAAGCACATAAAAACATCAGGAAGCCGGGCGGTGGTGGCGCACGCCTTTAATCCCAGCACTCGGGAGGCAGAGCCAGGCGGATCTCTGTGAGTTCGAGGCCAGCCTGGTCTCCAAAGCGAGTACCAGGAAAGGCGCAAAGCTACACAGAGAAACCCTGTCTCGAAAAACCAAAAAAAAAAAAAAAAAAAAACAAAAAACATCAGGAAGAAGGCAGTGTCTACTGATAGCAGAGGCAATACACAAACATAACCATGGGGGGCCTCTGCGACCACCAAGGCCGGCTGAGTAACAATGTACCTGAAGCTAGAACGATGACTCAGCAGCCAGAGTTGATTCAAACTTCAAGAGTCTGACCCCAGTAGTTTATTCTAGGTATATTTAAGTGAAAACAGTTTGGAGAAATTTTTCCTGGTGATAAATAACTCAATCCCATGTGCAAAATAAAGCTTAAAACAAAACTGTATTGAAACTCTTTGTAAAGTACATGTGACATCTTCTGAGATGGGTTCTATAGATTGATTACATGTGGCATCTTAAGGGTCTAGGGGAGGAGCTGGTGTGTCTTGGTCATACACATAGCACGAAGGTCACCAGGCTATTAACCACCTCCATTCCCAGCCTTCTGGGCAGAAAACAGGTTATACACATCTTCCCCTTGAAGAGACAACCCTGTGTATTTAATATTCCTGGTCCTCACAGTGCTAGTCCTACTGTGAGCACAAGGACTTTTTTTTTAAGACAGGGTTTCTCTGTGTAGCTTTGGAGCCTTTCCTGGAACTCACTCTGTAGCCCAGGCTGGCCTTGAACTCATGGAGATCTGCCTGCCTCTGCCTACCAAGTGCTGGGATTAAAGCATGCACCACCGCCACCTGGCGCACAAACACCTCTGTACCTCCTACACATAACAGGGTAGACGTAAGGATTCTGTGAGCTAACATAACATAACTGCCTGATGAGTTAGCTAAACCTCAGAGTGAACACAGTAACTGGGGATTGGCAGAGAGGTCTCTTCCCAAGCACTCAGTCCAGGAGACTGTGTTTTCTGTCCTTACTGCACATGTCTTCATAGTTACTGATGCAGGACACAAGCATAACAAACAAAAATCAATTGTATTTTATACTAACAGAAAACAAACTGATTTTTAAATTCTATTTACAGTAATACACAAAACATAAATGCCTATTAATAAATTAAAGTCCCCCTACCAAAAACTATATGAGACACCAAAACAAACAAACAAACAAACAAAACCAGCACTCAATATTAAGAAACCCTAAGAATAGAAATTGGCAAAATATAGCTTGGGGACCAAATCTAGACTGCTGCATACTTTTATAAATAAACCTTTATTGAAACAAAACCATGCACATTTACTTACATATTGTCTATAGTTATTTTCATGCAATATTGGCATGATAAGTAGTGAGAGAGAGACACAGATTTCAGGCTAACAATATCTACTATGTAAATTTTATAGGATATTTGACAACTCCTGTATTTGAAAGCTCAAGATTAAAATTTTAATCTGAAGGGCTGGAGAGATAGCTCAGCAGATATGAGCAGAGGTTGTTCTTGAAGAGGACCAAGATTTCATTCCCTGAACCCACACAGAGCTCACAACTGTCTATGACTCTAGTTCCTAGGGATCTGAACCCTCTTCTGGCCTCCACAGGCACCAGGCACACATGTGGTACACAGACATACATGCAGGCAAAAAGCATCCATACACATAAAAAATAATAAAATAACAAAAAACTTAAATGAATTAATTTTAATTTTAATTTATTTGGTCTATTGATTTTAAACAACCCTACATAGCTCATTGACAACCACTGTGGGCCTTTATACATGTAGTATGAGCAACATTATTAGCCGTTCTATTGGTTCACTGTTAGATTAAGAAATAAGCGGGGCAGTGGTGGCGCACGCCTTTAATCCCAGTACTTAGGAGGCATAGGCAGGTGGATCTCTGTGAGTTCGAGGCCAGCCTGGTCTACAAAGAGAGTTCCAGGACAGGACTGTCAGGGATACACAGAAAAACTCTGTCTCAAAAAACAAAAAACAGTTCGAGGCCAGCCTGGGCTACCAAGTGAGTTCCAGGAAAGGCGCAAAGCTACACAGAGAAACCCTGTCTTGAAAAACCAAAAAAAAAAAAAAATTAAAAAAAAAAAAAAAACAAAAAAAAAAAAACAAAAAAAAAGAAAGAAAGAAAGAAAGAAAGAAAGAAAGAAAGAAAGAAAGAAAGAAAGAAAGAACGAAAAGAAAGAAATATAGGGAAGTATTCCTGGCCTGACATTATTCGAATCTCATTTTCATGTGCTAAGGAATCTATTGTGGATGAACAAGAGAGTAACAAAGAGGAAAATATCCACCTGACAAGATTTCTCCGTGTCCTGGCCAACTTTCTCATTCTCTGCTGTCTGTGTGGAAGTGGGTACCTCATTTACTTTGTGGTGAAGCGGTCGCAGGAATTCTCCAAAATGCAGAATGTCAGCTGGTATGAAAGGAATGAGGTAAGACAGGCATCTCCAACGACGCCAAGATTGGGGGGAAGTGTTGAGTCACCCAGCCTAAGTTAACGACTCAGCAAAGTCCCTGAAAGTCTGAACCGCAGGCCTTGCTTTAAAAGGCAAAATTAAGCCAGGCGTTGTGGCACATTCCTTTAATCCCAGTACTCAGGAAGCAGAGATGTGGGAATCTCTGAAAGTTTGAGGCCAGCCTGGTCTACATAGTGAATTCCAGGGCAGCCAGGCTATGTAGTAAGACCCTGTCTCAAAACAAGTAACTATTACAGGGTGGAGAATTGACTCAGTCATTAACAGCAGTCTTGAAGAAGACCCATGTTTCAGTCCCAGCACCCACAGGGTGGCTCACAACCATCTGTACCTCCAGTTGTGTAGACCCAACACCCTCTTCTGGCCTCTGCAGGCACAAGGCATGCATGGATACACATACATACATACATACATACATACATACATACATACATACATGCAGGCAAAACACTCGAATTTGTAAAATATAAAGTAATTATTTTTTAAAGGCTGATGGTACTCTAATTTTCCTTTCCTTATAAATCAGCTGTTCCAATTGGTGGAAGAGTTGTTTCGTTTATAGTTCAGTAACTTCCCTAGAACATATCATGGTGTTTGTTATTCTGGGTGATGTTCTCAGCCAGACAGTGTATACATTCTGAATCTTTTATTTTAAGCAATTATATTTTGTTTTATATTTAAAGAGTGAGTTACCGAATAGTAATTTTAAAAAATGGTTTTGTAGCCTTGCTTGAGTCTTTGGCTATCTAAATTTTTTTTTTCTAAGATTTTTAACTGCTTTATTCATTTATCCTTTAAAACTCCGGCCTTTCCATTTTTCCAGGTGGAGATCGTGATGTCTCTGCTTGGCATGTTTTGCCCTCCTCTCTTTGAAACCATCGCCGCCCTGGAGAACTACCACCCACGCACCGGGCTGAAGTGGCAGCTGGGACGCATCTTTGCCCTTTTCCTGGGCAACCTCTACACGTTTCTCTTGGCCCTCATGGACGATGTCCACCTTAAGGTAAAGCCCACACACTCCACTGTGCCTGCTGTCCACTGTATCCCTTTTATAACATATAACTTTACTGTGCATCATTTCTATTAATTAAATAACTGTTGGAAGTTTAGGAAGGAATATTAAAAAGAGATGTCTCTAGAATCCATCATCCAAAGGCCACACAGTTGCAAACAGCTGCTCCGGTTCTTTCCTGCTTTTTTCTTAGGTTGTCCTTTTCTACATCATGTCTATATCATTTAGCACTCTTAATATTGTATATATGCAGGTTTTTCCATGTTGCTTCAGAGCTGTCATTGCTAGTCAATAACCCAGTAATTGTCCACTGATGCGATATGTCATGGTTGGTCAAACGGCACATCAATGCTTGTCAGACATGTACGGAATCCTGCATGTTAAGCCCTTGGGTACGGCAGGGAACTAGACACAGTCCTGTTCCAAATGGCTTCGTGCTCAGGGTCAGGAGACAGACTCATTCATACAATGTGCTGTGAAATATGTGTCAGTGGGGGCAAGTCCAAGGCAGTGTGTCAGAGCACAGGAGGCGTTCAAATCCTCGGCGTGGGGAGTGTCAGCAGATACTGGAAAGAGCCAAGGAAGGAGCTCGTGCCAACAGGAAGCTGCAGGGTGACTAGAGACTGGAGAGAAGGGAAAAGAACAGGCACAGGGGATGGACCAATGCGTCTTCCTCATCCTCTGCCTCATTACTATTCTGCAGGAACCTGTCCCTGAGGCCACAGGAACTTCTTGGAAGGTTCTAACAGTGCAAGTGACTGGCGCTGGTCCAAAGTCCTTCTACCCTCTCTGGCTTTCCTTCTTCCCCAAGAAACTGCCCCACCCTCCTGAGCCTCATACTTTACTCTGGGGTATAGTTACCACTTGCCTTTCTCTAAGACTAGTTGACTAGTTCCAGATGCCGCTGCTGTGAAGGAGCCCTCTATGCCCCCCATTATCTGGTGTGGGTGCTCCTCGGTCCCCAGAGAACATTTTCCATGGCTCAAACCATGTTGTTTTCTAATTGGCCATCTCTACTACTTACTAGACTGTGAACTTTCTGAGAGAAGATTCTTTTGGTCACTCTTGTGTCACCGGTCACTTGTATGTGCAGATTAGACCCCGAATAAACCATTCTCAAGACAAATGAACGGGTGGATGTGTGAGTGGATGGATGGATGCTAATTTAGGGAGAAGACTTCATGAAAAAGATCCAAGGGCTTCGGCCCATTGCAACCTCTCAGACTGAAAGCCTGAGAAGTTCATTTCTGAAAAGACTGTCCGATGATAAGGCAGAAGCCGAACGGCAGGGTTGGAGCTGGTTTTACTTGTTCCCATGGAAACGGCTGAGCTATCCACGGCTTCTTTCAACTTCCCATCACCATTTTCTCTTCCAGCTTTCTAATGAGGAGAAAATCAAGAACATCACTCATTGGACCCTGTTTAACTATTATAACTCCTCTGGCGGGAATGAAAGTGTGCCCCGGCCACCACCACACCCTGCAGATGTGCCCAGAGGTTCTTGCTGGGAGACAGCCGTGGGCATTGTGAGTAGTTCTGCTCTCTGAAAAGGTGGTCATTGTTCTGAGTTCTTCATTGTTTCTTCTTTGATCTTTTCATTTTGAAAATCACCCTGAAAACTCAAATGTCCATCAAGCAGGCCTTGTTTTTAGTGTTTATTTTGTATTTATTTATTTGTTTGTTTGTTTATTTGTTTATTTATTTATTTTACATCCCAGCCACAGTTTCCCCTCCCTCCTCTCCTCCCAGTCCCTTCCCCCTCCCAACTCCCCTCCACTCATATTGGTGCCTAGCCTAATTGTCATCAGAGGGTCTTCATCCAGTGACTGATGGAAACAGATGCAGACCCACAGCCAAACATTAGGCAGAGCTCGAGGAATCCTGCAGAAGAGGGGGAAAGGATTGTAGGAGCAAGAGGGGTCAAGTAGGCATTTCTTAGTCATCTTGGAAGGTCCAAGATGAAAAGAGCTGACCCTGTACTTCCTGGAACTTCACATCTATTTTCTGCCTTTAAAGTTGTGATGAAGTTGTTGTGGGAGAAGACTTTTCCTGGGGAGATGCAACACACACATCTACTCACCCCAGATAGGGAGCTCAGGACAGACCAAAGTACAGATACCACAGAAGTCCAACCAATGAGTTTTGTGGGGGTTACCTACAGGAATGTGAGCGAGGGTTACTTCTAGGAACAGAGTGATTCAAATGCAGCTACATCACCGAAGCCCCCCAGCATGTGGGACAGCTCACAAAAGCTGGGAACCTGAGCACACTGCACAGCCTGCAGGCAGCTCAACAAGTTGATAAGTATCCTTTCTGGGTGCCTTAGTTGATCTAAGCCTCCTCTGGGCAGTAGCTGGTCTTGGGGTCTCGTTTGCAGCTTAGCTTGTCTGAGATTCTTCTTTGCAGCTCAGCTCCTTTGAGAGTGACTCTCAGCAGACTTTATTACTTACTCTTAGGAGGGAGGAGCCTAGTGAATCTGGTCAGATTGAGGGACTTCCTGAAGCCATTTTGAATTGTTTTTTCCTTCCTGTTTAAGGAGCTTCCATACAGGATGGAATATTTCAATCTCCTAGGAAACTGCTACATAACAGAGGTCTGGCAGATCTTTCCTATTTAAAAAAAAAAATCCATTATGTATGCCCGTGTAAGTGGAGAAAGCTCTGGTTCATCTTCTCCATATAAATAAAAAATATTTAATTAATAGGAAGTTGTCCTGAGTAATTGATGGTCACATTAAGTCCTAGTGAGCCCTCAGATTCTAGCAATGGTATGGAGCACTGGTCATTACTAATAAACCAGGCAATTTGCATACATGACTGATAGGCTTCCCAATAACTCAGCGAGCATGATATTCCTCACTCTTAGAGGCTCAGATATTATTCCAAGGTTATTTAAATATTAGTAATTTAAATTAAGCTTTCTCTAAAGTCTGGGGTCCTTTCTTTGTTCCACCCCTCTGCCAGGAAGAATCAGGCCACCCTGACAGGTTCAGGTGAGTGGGAGAGAATGTTGTGTGACTATGATCGTTTAAGAGAAGTGGACACGTTCACATCTAGCCACTCCTTATTTTCCCCTGGTCCTCCTTACAGGAGTTTATGAGGCTGACGGTGTCTGACATGCTGGTAACATACCTCACCATCTTGGTGGGGGATTTCCTCCGCGCTTGTTTCGTCCGGTTCATGAATCACTGCTGGTGCTGGGACCTCGAGGCTGGCTTTGTAAGCTGTTTTTCCATATATTCCGCAGGAAGTCTAGTCTGACATTTGTACTCAGGTGTGCTCTTCTACATTCCATTTCCGTGTTCAGTGAATCAGTGCATTTAGTCATATCTACTAAGAGTCCTCTTTGCATTCCCAGAAGCAGCTCCACCTTTTCCCATTGTGTCCTTCTTCTAGAAAATGGAGGCATGGGGGCTGAGGAGATGGCTCAGTGTTTAAGAGCACTGGCTACTCTTCCAGAGGACCTGGGTTCCATTCATAGCTCCCAATTGGCAGCTCACAACTGTCTGTAACAACTGGTTACCTGTGTAGCACTCACCCCGGCCTTCCAGTGCCATGCCTGACACTAAGGGTCACTGGTTTCTGGCATACATTTCAAGTAAGCCTATTCCACCCTTCCTCAGCACCAACAAAACCTATGACTGTGCCTGAGAACAATAATAAATGCTGTGCTCAAAATGATAACGTCTTTGATGGGAAGGTGCAATACCACTGTCTTCAAAGTAATTTCTAAATTCCACAAGATGGCAAAGTTATAATAAAATCTGTTCAAAAATAAGCATATGAAACGTACAGGAAAACTCCTTAGAAAGAAAAAAGGGACTATACCCACTGCTCTATTGAAGTACGTATATTAAGAAGCCAGGCTTAGCAGTGGGAGATACGGTTCAGTGGGTAAGAGCTCTGGTTGTACAAGTATAAAGACCCAAGTTCAGATCCCAGAACCCATGTAGAAAGCCACACAGGGCCGTGTACAAACCTGTAATCCTAACACTGTGGATCACTGGGGCTTGGGGCTGCCAGCCTAGCTTCAGGCTTGGTGAAAGCCATTGTCTCAAAGGAATGAAGCAGAGAGTGATAAATCTGCGTGCGCGCGTGCGCGCACGCACGCACACACACACACACACACACACACACACACACACACACGTGCAAACATCATACTCACATACACACACATACAAAAAAAGCAAGAGGATCAGGAGCCTGGAGCCAGCCTGGGTTATATAGTGAGACTCTATTCCAAAAAGGAAAAGTATGATGATGCTGTGATAACTGAAATGGGAACTGTAATAAACAGCCTTGCCAACAGAGCAGAATACAAAGCCCAGAGACTGATACAAGCCAGGGGAAAACTGTGTATAATAAAGAAGCTGTTTCAAATCAGTAAGGAAGAGAAGCAATATATAAAACTGTGCTGGAGAGACGGCTCACTGGTTAAGAGCACTGGCTGCTATTCCAGAGGACCTGGGTTCAATTCCCAGAACCCACATGGTAGCTCACAACTGTTTGTAAATCCAGTCCCAGGGGATCCAGCATTCACTTCTGGCCTCTGAGGGCACCAAGCACACATGTGGTACACAGACATACAGGCAGGCAATATAAATAAAAAAAGTTTTAGACTTACCTTGTCTACAGAGTAAGTTCCAGGACGCGAGGGCTACACAGAGAAACCCTGTCTCAAAAAGCCAAAACAAAACAAAACAAAGAAAACAACTGTTTTTAAAGCTGAGCTATGGATGGGGAGAGGATCATATCCCTCACTTACTTTACCTACAATTACAATTTGTTGTTGTTGCTGAAAAGCTTCAGTTCTAATAACTTCAAAACTTTGGGGGCTGAGTAGATGGCTTAGTAGTTACGAGCTCTGTTGCTCTTGCAGAATAGCTGGGTTCAGTTTCCAGTGCCCACACAGCACACAGCTGCTAACAGTGTCTGTAACATCAGTTCCAGAGGCTCTGATGCCCTCTTCTGGCTCCCAGAGGCACTACACATATGTGGTGCACAGATACAAACAAAATACCCATATACATAAAATAAAAATTTATTAATTAAAAACTTCAAAACTTTTCTTTGAAAGTTGAAAATAAGGATGGGGAAATAGTCTAGTTGGTACAATACTTGTCTAGCATGCCAGAGACCCTGGGTTCAACCTCCAGCACCACATAAACCAAGTATGGTAGCTCACATCTATAATCCCAGTACTTGAGAGGTGTAGGCAAGAGAATCAGAAGTTCTAGCTGTGTAACAAGTAAATGCACAGCCTGGGCTATGTGAACCCTATTTCAAAATACATATGTACATACATACGTACGTAGGTACATACATACATATGTATGTATCAAAAGTCTATTAAAGAAACAATTCTGCTACCAGGTATGATGCTTTAATCTCAGAGCTCGAGAAGTTAAGGCATAAGGATCATCATAAATTTGAGGTCAGCCTGAGTTATACAGTGAGACTGTCAAAAATTAACAAAATAACGAAAAATCAGAGTTCTGAACCCCAGGCAGGCATTTTGGGTGAGTTGTCTTGACTTGGATAGGATCTAGCTGGAATCACCTAATGTCTGCTTGCTCACTCCCTCTCCCTTCCTCTTCCCTTCCTCTTCCCTTCCTCTCCCTTCCTTCCCCTCCCCCTCCTCCCCTCCCTTCTCTCTCTCCTCTCCCTCCCCTCCCTCCTCTCTCTCCTCTCCCTTCCTCTCCCTCTTCTCCCTTCCCCTCCCCCTTCCTCTCCCTCCTCTCCCTCCTCCCCCTCCTCCTCTCCCTCCTCCCCCTCCTCCCCTTTCTCCCCCCTCCTCCCCTTCCTCTCTCTTCTCCCCCCTCCAGCCCTCATATGCTGAGTTCGATATCAGTGGAAACGTGCTGGGCTTGATCTTCAACCAAGGAATGATCTGGTGAGTTGTCTGTTTCATCTGAGGAGCATATAATTTGGGGAGTCAAAAAACTAGAGCCTCCAACTTTGTCTCTCAAGGAGCTTGTGGGGGGGATACAAATCATCTCAGCTCTCTCAGCTCAGTTTCTGATAAGAACTAGAGGGAGGACAGGATGAGAAGCAGGACAGCATCTAGCTAACCAGTGTGCTACAGAGAAAGTAGAAATGAGGAGAGAGAGAACAGAGGAGGAAGAAAGAAGAAAGCAAGAAGGCAGGGAAGGAGAAGAAAGGGAAAAGGGAGTAGACGTGAGAAGGATGAGGGCGGGGAGAACAGGAACTGGTGAAGGAAGGAACTGCCTCCTCTGGAGGCTGACGTCAGCCTAAGACTTTGGAGATGCAAAGGACTGTCTCCAAGCCGCTCTCTGCCAGTGGGGCTGCTCATGGAGGCCGGAGACTGTGATCCGCTGAAGTCTGCTAGGGAAGCAGTGGTAAAATCCTGGCCAGGGTCCCAGCCTGGAGTGCTCAGAGTTCTCTCCCTCTCTTGGGGACTGGATGGCTCCGGCCTGATGACAGACATCTTGGTTAAACGGAAGGCCTCTTTTCTTGGACTCTTCAGGAAAATGCCTTGATGGCATGCCCCTGATCCACCCACCGCATGACCTTCTATTAGCCTTCCCTCCCCTGTCCCGCCAGGTCAACCAGATATCCTGTTTCTGACCTTTCAGGATGGGCTCCTTCTATGCTCCGGGACTGGTAGGCATCAATGTCCTGCGCCTGTTGACCTCCATGTACTTCCAGTGCTGGGCAGTGATGAGCAGCAACGTGCCCCACGAGCGTGTGTTTAAAGCCTCCCGGTCCAACAACTTCTACATGGGCCTGCTGCTGCTGGTGCTCTTCCTCAGCCTCCTGCCGGTGGCCTACACCGTCATGTCCCTCCCACCCTCCTTCGACTGTGGCCCCTTCAGGTGCACTCTTGGTTGCTGTGGGGAGTTCTCCTCTGGAGGCAGTCTGCCCACAGGTCCCGGCTCAGAATTCCAGTTCTGGTTTCACGCCAGCCTGGGAGAGGCTGTGGAACTTTGGGCAGACCATCAGAACTATTCAGCCAGTTTTCTGTAAGGATGGAAACGCTCCATGTGGTAGCAGGCAGCTACTTGTGGCTACTGGGTGCTTGAAATGAAGAACTGAGAAACATAATTTCTCATTTTTTTCATTGTAATTAATTTTGATTTTAATAACTACAAGTGGCTGACTACCATATTAGATGGTATACGTGTAACCTTTTAACAGTAGATGATCTGCCACCTGTGGTTGTCTTAGGTATTCTAACCTTCATCCAGGCGTGAAGCAGGAATAAATAGCTGATCCTTTTTTTTTTTATAAATATGTGACCCACTGAAAACAAACCCCTCTACTCCCTAAAAAGAAATAGGTCTGGGACTAAAGGTGTTTAGAGCACAGTACCCTTTTACCAAGTGTCTTCTCACTTAGACATTCTCTATGTGGCATCCTTGAGAATCTTATAATAAGTTAGCATGGGTAAATTAGTGTACCCATCCTTGCTGAATACCAGATAAGAAATAGGTAAGGCAAGTGAGAAGGGCCATGCAAGGCCCTTGCATAATCCTGAAAGCAAGTATCTTATCCAGCTGTGCTCTCACCCAGCCAGAGGCAGCAGCCCTGCATGCCCGTGGGAAGTGTGCTGTGGGGGAAGCTGGTTGTCTCCTTTTCAGTTAAGATGGCCTGAAGATGGCAGAACCTAGAGGAGGTATTGGATGGAGTGTGCTCTCAGAGCACGATCCGGTCACACAAGATGCTGCACAGAAAAGAGAAGGCAGCAGTCAGGGGGAAGGTTGCAGGACACTAGAGATGCCAGAGTGAGGGAACAGCCACCTGGAAGAACTCAGTCAGCCTCTTCCTAAGCAAGCCTGGGTGCAGGTGCTGCCACCACTTCCTTAGACCATCCACCTGTGCCCAGGAAAGATGGCTCCTTGGCCTGTGGCATGCCTGTTCCCTGACATTTGTGTCCCTTTTGCCTCATCTGCTCTCCTGGGTATCCCTGGCAACCTGTATCAGATCATAGGAAACGAGACCGAACCTGAAACTCAAGGAAGAAGCATGGTTACAGCTTCCACAAAGCTGAGCCGATGAAGGCCAACTTCCCAACGGGGCCTTTGCTAGAGTGCCCAACTGAAATGTGTGTGTGCGCGTGCGAGCGTGTGCTTGCACACATGCACACACACACATATCATACCACACACACACACACACAATCACACCACACACACACCACACCACACACACACACACACACACACACACACACACACACACACACACACTACACACACACACACCATACACCACACACACACACATACAAACAGCTTGTTGCTGCTTATCTGTTTATCTCCTTCTTACCCTTAAACAAATCGTGTGTTCCTTGCTGGACATGGTGACCACTGGCTATAACCAAGCACTCAGAAAAGGCTAAGGCAGGAGAAGCATGACTTTGAATCCAAACCTGTTTCAAAAAACAAACAGACAAAACATGCTGTGTCTTTCCCTTGTTTATCTTGTTTATTACATTCTCCCATGGAACAGAAGATCCACGAGGAGATGGTGTTTTCTTCCTTTCTCACTGCATTATACTCAGTGTCCGAAAGAAGACAGCTGCCTTATGGTTGATGTTCCAAGAAGATTGCTACCTCACAGAAATTCAGTTGCACAGGGAAGAAGTTAGGGTTCAGACCACACTAAATAAATGCCTACAGGGACCCAGCAGGCAACAAATGACTGAGATGATTAGTGTCTTGTAACATATAATCACAAATGGGAGTTGGTGAGCTGTGCCCTTTGGAACAAATCCAAAACACCATCTGGCTTTGTAAATAAAGTTTTATTGGAACACAGCCATATCAATGTGCTTACCTATACTCCATAGGTACTTCTTCATCACAGCAGTAGGACTGAGTAGTTGAAGCAGAAACCACCCTCACTGCACAGCTGATGGAATCATTTAGGTCTGTGCAGAAAATTTACCTGATTTGGAGAGCAGATCTAAGAGCCAGCTCTCTCATTGACCAGCTGGGCAGTTTTGAGCTCAGCACAGGCTCATCCCCTGAAAAATAGAGATATTGGTAAAGGTTAGCTCGTAGAGTTGTTTTGAGAATCTAATGTGTTGTTATTTGTAAAGTACTTAGAGGACCAACCATGTTGGTCTTCAGTACGGATCTCTATAAACCTGTTGCTCTGCCCAAGTTGAGGATGGTTGGTGCTTACCTCAGCTGCCTGGCACCATGAAGACCATGGGCCCATTATTACAGGCTTTTCAGATCCTCATAAAAATCTGAACAGTTATTTGAAAACATCTACCACTTTCACTTAAAAATTCATTCAAATTTTTAAACCAAAAAAAAAATTCTACATCAACCCACAGAATAAGTCTATAGACATGGACTACACCTTGGCCAGCATTGATCTGCTCCCTCCAGAGCAGCCTGGAGCTATTCAGTGTGCCTATATCTAGTCATGTAAATTGAGGACACAGTCAGGGGGAGGTGAGAGATGTTTGATTATGGACTCAGGCTTTCCCTGTGGCCAGTGAAAAGACTTTGGACATCGGCTGCAGATTTAGAACAATGTACGGTATTCAGGATTCCAAGGCTTGCTGCTCACTTTTGTGTGAATAACAACACGGTGCATTCATGTCTATTTCAATTTCTTCACTCATGAATTCACTCACCTTTGAGAAAAGAGAGAAGGCAGTCCTATAGCACATGGACTCTGACAAAGGACTGCAGTGTCCATCACGGGAGAGAAGAGCAGCCCACAGGTCCCTAAGTCGTTTGTCTGTGTTTGCAGCTCAGGTCTTTTATGTTTTCTTTTCTTTTTTTGACTTGTAAGGGAGACAGATGACTTTAATTTACTCTCCTTTCTCTCTCTGGGTTTGTTGAAATTGCACCAGCGATCTTTGCAGTTGGCTAGAAGGAGGAAGACAGAAAGGAAGAAAGGTGCCCAGGAGCCCGATAGCCCCAAACGACCATGCACTTCCCCCGTGAAGACAGGGGAAGTGAGCGGGTAGCCCAAGTATCCGAAAGCTTAGTCTGTGACAGTCACTGAATGAGGTACTGATTTGTGCTCCTAACACCGCCATCAGGTGGGAGGCACTAGATATACTAAACATCAGGTAACTTTGTCTGTCTGCAAGGAGCCTGATCATGTGTATTTTTTTTTTTTTTTTTTGGTTTTTCGAGACAGGGTTTCTCTGTGTAGCTTTGCGTCTTTCCTGGAACTCACTTGGTAGCCCAGGCTGGCCTCGAACTCACAGAGATCCGCCTGGCTCTGCCTCCCGAGTGCTGGGATTAAAGGCGTGCGCCACCACCGCCCGGCCGATCATGTGTATTTTAAACTTTGCAAGTTACTAAGGTTTGAGTATGATTCGTTGCCTCTGAAAGTAATGTTGAAATCTGGCTGCCATTCTGTCAGTCTGAGGAAGCCTAGACTTTAGAGGTGGTTTGCGGCAAGCCTCAGGAAAATGTAATGGAATCCAGCTACTGTGACAGAAGCTACTACTTGGAAAGGTCAAGCCATGACTTAAGAAGTCTTGGTGATATTTTAGCTTTTGTATATATATTAGCTAGTTCCTACAATGATTTTCTTGTTTGCTATGTGTGGTTCCAAGAACTCCTAACAGTGTATTTATCTAAAATACCTATTAAGCATCCAAGGCCAACCGATCTCCTGAACTAATAGAAACAATGCCTGTCGCCTAGGTCAGGTGGACAGCTTTATTTCTTGTGTAATTTAAGATGAGAGCCTCCTTTCTTATACAGCCTTACTAACATTATAGACCCCTAACTTCTTACCTAACCACTTCTAGAAATGTAGACTGAGCACATAAATCCCCTTCTCGATATACTAATAAATATTAGCCCTCAGTTGACCTCCTCCCTTACCACTCCCTTTTTGAGTTGTAAAAGAAAGCCTGACGGTCACTGCCTGAGGAAAATTCTTACCTGCCTTTATGACCCTGTAGGAATTCAAGCCTGGTGACCTGGCTGGAGGGGGAGGATTGCTATTGCTTGGGTTTATAACTGAATACCCTAGAGAACTTGAGGATGGAGAACTGAGAGGTATATGGAGGATTTTGACTAGAGAACTTGAGGACGAGATGGAAGATGAGGAAGAGCCAGACGGGGAAGTACTAGATAGGTAAGAACAAGATAAGAAGAACCTAGATGAGGCAGAATTAAGATGAGAGAATCAAGATAGAACTTAGAGGGGACAGCAGATAAAGGTAGAGAGAAATCACGCAAGAAAGAAGCTAGGCACGAGAACAGACCTGAAGCTGTGTAGACAGACAAAGAGCTCAGTGTACTTAGATGCATTTCCCAAAAATAATTCTTGCCTTTCGTAGTTTCTCTTCTGGGTCCCTGGGAAGAAGATTATTAAGACTGGTCCTTTAATAATATTTGAGAGTGGTTGATTAATTAAATGGTAGCAGTGCCATTCTCTCGTGAAAATTGTCTATCAATCATAGTTGTGAGTGAGTTCTCACTCTTGGAACTGGACTAGTTAACGTAAGAGTAATGTGTTCTAAGCAAGTCTGTCCCTGTATTTGTCTCTTCTCCACGTATCTGCTCTCACCTTAATTTCTGCCATGATTGACAGCAGCCAAAGATGTCAGGTTGCAAGTGGGCAACTCCATCAAATAAGAACAGAAGGCCAGGTGACTGTGAAAGAAGAAAAAGTTTTGAAAATCCATGATGCTGGCTTTACAAATGAAAGAAGGGGACTTAAGCCGAGGGACACAGGGCATGCATTCCTCTGTGGCCTCCCTCAACTTAGGTTAACCCAGTGAAACCATTTCAAACTTCTGGCCTCCAGAGCCATAACACAGTCCATGTGTTACCCAACAGTGTACTAATTGTCACAGCAGCTACCACACTACCACTTCAAAGACAAAATAATTCATGTTCAACTTTGGCTTAAAAGCCTAATATTTAAAGTTCTCTTTTTTATTATTATTTTTAGATGCTAGATATGTACTAATAATAAAAAATAAATCAAATGTCATGACATGGTGATATGCATGGCACCTGAAATGTCATAACTAAAATGTTGCAGGTTGTTTTTTTTGAGACAGAGCTCAGGCTAGGTTTGCACAATCCTGCTGCCTCAGCTCCCCAGATGCTGGGACTACCAGCATGCAACACAACAGTGCCAAGCAATGAAATAGCCACACAGTCTCTGATGCAACTGCTCAGCTCTGCAATTATAGCATAATATATACCAGTATATCGTATATTATATAATGCCATTAGAGCTTAGCCATATACACTGCACCAATGAATGAGCATGGCTGTGTTCCAGCAAAAATTTATAGTCGTTGAAATGTAAAAAAAAAAACAAAAAACACTTCAGTTTTTATATATCACAAGATATTATACTTGATTTTTTTCAACCACTTAAAAAATGTAAAAAGAAAGACATAAAGAAAGAAAACTATTTTTAGCTTGCAGGTGACAAGCTGATTTGTCCCTGAGGCATTATGTGTCAATCCGATCTTTGCACAGGGAACACTAAGCTGCTGACTACATCATTGTATGACACAGCTTACCGGTGCTCTCCTCAGCACCTGCTGACTTCAGTCGGAACCCTCTAACTGTGTGAGCATTGTGCCTTATTGCCTGTGGAGAGAAGTGGGAGGGAGAGCAAAGAAACTGTCGGTACCTTCTCCAGGATGAAAGCTCAGCCTGTGCAGTAGACAGCCCTGTGGTGATGAGGGCGCCCTGTGGTGATAATGTGTTCCCCCCAAATAGTGTGCACCCTAATAAACTTATCTGGGGTCAGAGAACAGAACAGCCACTAGACATAGAGGCCAGAAAATGGTGACACACACACCTTTTAATCCTATCACTTGGAGGGCAGAGATCCATCCGGATCTCTGTGAGTTCAAAGCCATGCTGGAAACAGCCAGGCATGGTGACTCACGCCTTTAATCCCAGGGAGTGATGGCAGAAAGGTATATAAGGCGTGAGGACCAGGAACTAGAGCAGGTTAAGCTTTTAGGCTTTTGAGCAACAAACAGTTTAGGTGAGATTCATTCTGGATGAGGACTCAGAGGCATCCAGTCTGAGGAAACAGGATCAGCTGAGGAATTGGCAAGGTGAGGTAGCTGTGACTTGTCCTGCTTCTCTGATCTTCCAGCATTCACCCCAATACCTGGCTTCAGGTTTGTTTTTATTAATAAGAACTTTTAAGATTCGTGCTACAGCACCCTGTATCCACTCTTCTAATTCAATCTTCCTCATCACAAGACTGTGGACAGACACTTGAAATGTTTGTCTAAAAAACAGAATTTCAAAATTGTACTTTAATTACTTTTTATAATTATTTTAATAGTATACTATTAATAATAGAGTTTGATGGTACAACTCTAGTGGAAAGAACCAGGACATGAATGCAGTCATAAAGAGAATGGGAAGATGTCTCAGCCACAAGCCAGGTTCCCAGAACCCACATAAAGGCTGGGTAGGTGTGGCTTCCCCCTGGAATCCCAGCCTCTGAAGGCAGATCCAGAAGACTCCATGAGAAAGCTGGCTAGATAGACTAGCCATATTGTCTAGCTCTGGGTTTGAAAACTCCTGTCTCAAATAAGGTGGAAGAACAATTGAGAAAGACTCCTGACATCAACCTCAGACCTCCATATGCATGGGCACACACACACACACACACACACACACACACACACACACACACACACATATATATATATATATATATATATATATATATATATACAGGAAAAGAAGATAGATGATAGATAGATAGATAGATAGATAGATAGATAGATAGATGAAAAGATGGATGGATAGATGATAGAGACAGACAGACAGACAGACAGACAGACAGACAGATAGATAGATAGATAGATAGATGGAAAGATGATGGATGGATAGATAGATAGATAGATAGATAGATAGATAGACAGATAGATGATAGATGGATGGATAGATAGATGATAGATAGATAGATAGATAGATAGATAGATAGATAGATAGATAGATAGATCATGGTGTTTTATAGAATAAAGGATTTGAACAAGAATCTTCAAACTCCTAACTCTACTTGATAGCACCAAAACTACCATTCAAGAGCCACCAGTATCCAGGTATCCCTTCACAATAATTCTAAAGAATTAGAAGAAAAATGCATCTACTCTTGTAAACAGTGCAGAAGCCCACCTTGGGGCAATCAGTTTCCTGACTGGAAGATTAACTGTAGGTGTGCTTTAGATGTACTATGATGTTTCCATCACATTAATCTTAGGAGAACTGCTTCCAGGTCAAGAAACCCAGAAGAGTTCATGTTTGTCTCATAACTAAATCATGGACCATTTTCTCCTGGCACAGAGACTTATGTGTATGGTGCCAGCTACTTGGGACTGAGGTGGAAGCATTACTCCAACCCAGGAGTTCGGGAATAGACCGGGCAACATAGCAAGAGCCTATCCCCTAAAAGAAAAGAAGAATGCGTGAGAAAAATCTACTTTGTTTTTGCTGAAGGTGTCAAACACAGAAGAGCAGTGTAGTTTGAGAGTTTGGGAGTTACTGAGAGCAGGAAGCTAGTAAGTACTAGGCAGCCAGCCCCAGCTGTCCTAACCAGAGTAGCAGCTAGCTCCCCATGGGATCTTCTTAATCCATTTGGAGCAGAACTCTTGTTCTCTCAGAAAAGCAGTTGTAAGCAGCAGCTTTAGAGCCATGGGGTCATGGGCATGACTATGTGTGCCACAGAAGCTTTGTGCATGCTATAACGTGTCCTCTCTTCTTTCTAGTGGGAAGAACAGAATGTATGATGTCCTCCATGAGACCATTGAAAATGATTTCCCTAAGTTCCTGGGCAAGATCTTTGCATTCCTTGCCAATCCAGGCCTGATCATTCCAGCCATCCTACTGATGTTGTAAGTTACCCAGAGGCCCTGACTCTGCCTCAGGGACACTTCTCCTAGCAGCTGAGGATTCCTGCACAAGGTTCTGCATTTCACTCTCTTTGTCTGGATTCCCAGAAGTAGATCCTTAGACAGAGTCAAATACAAGTAGTTTATCAGGCGTAGGGGGAGTGGAGGGCATGGTTACCTCTGTTGTGGATGAGTCTACTGTAAATCTTTCTGGGAAACCCAAATCAGAGCTCCTTGTCTAAGGGTAAGGAGTCCAGGGGATTTGCAACCAGCCTGGTGGGGTGGAAATATCTAAGAGCTGTGGGGTCAGAACTTCTCAGAAAGCTGAGAGTGCGTTATGCTTGGATGTGGGGTGTCTCCTAAGGATCACTATTGAAGCCTTCATCCCCAGCTGGTGGCACTATCTTTGGGAAGTTCTGGAAACTTTAGTTGGAGGCTAGCTGGAAGAAGTAGGTCATTGCATGTGTTAGTTACTACTGTTGGATCGCTGAAACCAAAATACCGAATGTTTCACGAGGCTATTGCTGGGGAAATAAGAACAGCGCCAAAGTCCAGCTGTGCGAGCCATTGAGTTGATTAGGATTACTTACGGGAATACTGCTGCAAGGCTACTTCCAGAAGCAGAAATGGCTCAAAGCCAGCTGCTTCACCCAAACCCACCCTGAGTGGAAAGCTGAAGCTCACCGCACAGCCTGTAGGCAGCTCAACAGGTCAGAGGGGCTCTTCCAGACAATGCTCAGTTTGTCTGAGTATCTCTCAGCAGTTCTTACTGCTTATAAACTTGGGGAGGAAAGGCCTAGTTATCTGGTCCATTCAAGGAGTTCCCAGTTTTTGGTATCTGACTATGTAGTGTTGACTAGCCTGGAGCTTCCTGTGTAGACTGGATGGACTTGAACTCATACAGATCCACCTGCCTCTGGCTCCTGAGTGCTGAGACTAAAGACACACACCACTGTCCATCATCCTAAAGCTTTTTTGAGTTGTTTACTTCCTGGGGTTTAGCAGCTTGTCAGCAGGACTGACTGTTTCACCTCCCTTTAGAACAGCCTCAGTCTTGAGCTGCTCCCCTACAGGATGAGCTGTCCTGTCTCAGAGGAAATTTGATACACAATGCTCAGCAGAGACAGCCCGAGGGAGATAGGATTCATTTCGCTCCTCCTTTCAGGGACACAGCAGAACAGTTCTTGTCAGGCTGACCAGGAAAGAGGGAGAGCGCAATGTTGGCACTTGGCCTTCTCTGTTTCCTCCCTACTAAGTCCATGCTCCCCAGCTCGTGAGCTGGCACTGCCTACATTCACATGGCCCTCTCATCCTCAATCGATCCTTTCTGAAACCACCCTTGCTCACACCCAGAGGTGTGCCTTACCATGTCCTAGGTGATTCGGGTCAGGCTCACACTGGGCACATGTCCTTGGGGTCTATATCTTGTCTGTGCCCCTGGCTGTCATTTTCTTTGCTTCCCATCCACCATACTAAAGCTATTTTATACCCTCTTTATCAAGGTGGGATGATATCTCTGAACGCATGAACAACATAATCCTTCCTCCTTTAAGTCATTTCTCTCAGGCACTTCATACAGTAACGACAAAGTGCCTGCCACAGAGGGCAGCTCAGCCTGACCCTTCTGGGTTGTATTTGTGTGCTTTCTGTTGCTGTCCTGAACACCATGACCAAAACCATCTTACAAAGGGAAGGGTTTGTTTGGCTTACATGACACTGTGTCCATCACTGAAGGAAGTCAGGGCAGGAACTCAAGCAGCGTACATGGGAACCATAGAGGAATGCTGCTTACTGGCTTGCTTCCCATGTTTTTCTCAGTTCGCTTTCTTATGTAACTCGGGACCACCTGCCCAAGGGTGGCCCCACATCAGTCATTAATCAAGAAAACACCCCACAGACATGCTCACAGGTCACTCTGGCAGAGGCAATTTCTCAGGTGAGGTTTCCTCTTCCCGGTGACTCAGTTTAAGTTAATAAATACTAACCAGCATGTAGGTTTTTTTTTAATACAATATATTCTGATGATGGTTTCTCTTCCCCCATCTCCTCCCAGTTCCTCCCCACCTCCCCTCCCATCCGAATCCACACCCTTTCTCTCATTAGAAAACAAACAGGCATATAAGGAAAAATAATAAAATAAATAAAAACAAGAATAAACAAGTAAGAATGGGACTAAACAGAACAAAAAGAGCCAAAGAGAAAGCACAAGAAACACATATAAATGCAGAGACACACATGTTCACACACACAGGAATCCAAAAAACCCGCAAAACCAGAAACTGTAATATATATACACATACAAAGGACCTGTAAGGCAATAAATAAATAAATAAATAAGACCCAACACAACATTATGAAACAAAGAGCTCCAAAGATGCTGTTGAGTTTGTTTTGTGTTGGTCGTCTACTGCTGGCCATGGGGCCTACCCTTGAGTGTGCTTAGTTTCTCCAGTGAGACTCCCTTGGAGAGAATGAATTTTTAATTTGAAAGTGATTATAAATTGGAGTGAATGTCTGGGTTAGGGATGGGAGCATGTGTCTATGTCTCCTCTCAGCTCTAGGACCCCATCCGGTGCAGACTCATACAGATCCTGTGCATGTTCTCACAGTCTCAGTGAGTTCACATGTGTGTTGGTCATGCTGTGTTTAGAAGGCCTTGTTTCCTTGGTGCCCATCCATCCCCTTTGGCTCTTAACACTCTTTCTATCTCCTCTTCCCAGAGTTCCCTGGGCCCTGAAAGGAGGGGTTTGATGGAGATATCCCATTTAGGGTTGTGTGTTCCAAGGTCTCTTGCTCTCTGAACATTGTCTGGCTGTGGGTCTCTGTATTAGTTCCCATCTATAGCAGGAGGAGGCTTCTCTGATGATGGCTGAGCAACATATTGATCTATGAGGATAGCAGAATGTCATTAGGAGTCGTCTTATTACTACATTCCTTTAGCAGAACAGTAGTATTCCATTTTCCCCTAGGTTCCTAGCCTATCTAGTCTCAGATTCTTGGCCACCCATGCAGTGTCGGGGATGGGTTCCGTCTTATAGAATGGGTCACAAATCCATTCAGATGTTGGCTGGTTACTCCCACAAGCTTTGTGCCGCTGTTGCACCAGCTTATCTTGCAAGTAGTTCGTTTGTGTAAACCCAAGGGTTTGTTTATCTTTCTTCTTTGGGAGTGTGCAGAAAACCTTCCAGTATCATTAGCACTTGTCCGTAGGGACAAAAGCTCTATGTAGGCACCGGCTTGACTTTTCCCTGTTCAATAAGTTATGTAGGTGTTGTCTTCAGCAATAGGAACTTACTGTCAGTTTGTGGAAAGCAACCAGTAGCCTTGGAGCCTAGGTTGTTTGGGGAGTCCCATGGGATGCTTGTGGCCAACAACTCAATTAGATGTAACCTATTCCCAGTACTGGAAGCTTCATTTGGTGACTAGAAATATCTAGTTAGGGCTATGTCACCCCATTATTTGGTGATTTTATTTAGCTCAGCTTCATATATGTATATTATTTAGGAAGCTTCTACTGTATTAGGTTTCCATCTGACCACTCAAATGGCCTTTAGTTTTAGATGTCCCTCCCTGTCTGATCCTCCCATTCCAGTCCCCACCTTGTCTATTCTAGTTCCCCTTCCTAGGGAGATCCATCCCTCATCTGCCCAGTGAAGCATTTATCTAAGTTATTCTTTATCAATAAAAACTCAGGAGTCAGATATTGGGGTAGAAACCTGATAGATGCACAGAGCAACAGAGAAATGATCAGCTGATCCTGTCTTTCCATATTCCCAGATCAAAAAGGACTGAGACTCGTTCTAAGCCCCTCCCTATTGCTTCCTGTGTCTCTCTATCCTAATCTGGGTCCTCCAAAAACTCTATGGTTTATTCTAGCCAACTGAATGTAGACCCTGCCCTCCGATTCAAGGTTTAACTTTATTGGCAGTCTCAGCGTGACAGTGCAAACAAATTTCCTGCAACAGCCCAGTTCCTTACTCTGTACATAACCTCTGTGGTTATACAAATTGTAGCTTGCTTATAAAAGACCTAACAGCTAACATCCAGATATAAGTGAATACACACCACATTTGTCTTTCTGGTTCTGGGTTACCTCACTCGGGATGATTTTTTTCTAGCTCCATCCATTTACCTAAAAATTTCATGATTTCATTTTTTTTAATGACTGAGTAACACACCATTGTGTAAATGTACCACATTTTCTTTATCCATTAATCCATTTATGGACATCTAAGTTGTTTCCAGTTTCTGGCTATTATGACTAGAGCAGCAATGAACATGGTTGAACTAGTGTCTCTGTGGTAGGGTGGAGTATCCTTTGGGTATATGCCCAAGAGTGGCATAGCTGGATCTTGAGGTAGTTTGATTGCCCTGTGGAACCACCACACTGTTTCCATGGTGGCTGTACAAGTTAGAATTCCCATCAGCAATGGATGAATGTTCCCCTTACTCCACATCCTCTCCAGCATGATCTGTCATTTGTTTTATTGATTTTAGCCATCTAGATAGGTGTAAGATGAAATCTCAAAGTAGTTTTGATTTGGATTTCCCTGAAGACTAAGGATGCTTAGTCTTCATTTCTCCCTTTTTCTTTCTTTCTTTCTTTTTTTCTTTTTGATTTTTTGAGACAAAGTTTCACTGTGTAACATCCTTGTCTGTCCTGGAACTTTGTAGACCAGGCTGGCCTCATACTCACAGAGATCCACATATCTCTGCCTCCTGAGTATTGGGATTAAAGGCATGAACCACCACTGCCCAGCAGTGAGCATTTCTTTAAGTGTTTCTCAGCCATTTGAGTTTCCTCTTTTGAGAATTCTGTTTAGATCTGTACCCCATTTTTTTTAAATTGGGTTATTTGTTTTCTTAATGTCCAAGTTTTTTTGGGGGGGAGGTTGTTTGTTTGTTTAGTTCTTTATGTATTTGGGATATTAGCCCTCTATTGGATGTAAAGTTGGTAAAAATCTTTTCCCATTCGGTAGCCCGCTGCTTTGTCCAAATAATGGTGTCTTTTGCTCTACAGAAGTTTTTCAGTTTCATAAGGCTCCATTTATTTGTTGATTTTAGTGCCTGAGCTATTGGTGTTCTGTTCAGAAAATCTTCTCCTGTGCCAATGAGTTCAAGACTATTTCTCCTTCTCTTCTATCTGGCTTCATGTTGAGGCCTTTGATCTATCTGGAGATTTATATAAGGTAATAAGTATGGATTCTTCTGCATGCAGCCATCCAGTTTAACCAGCACCATTTGTTGAATATTCTGTCTTTTTTCTAGTGTGTGTTCCTGGCTTCTTTATCAAAAATCAGGTGTGAACTTCTTTCTGGGTCTTCAATTCTACTCCATTGAGCAATGTGTCTGTTTTTGTGCCAAAACCATGCTGGTTTTGTTGCTATATCTCTAAAGCAAAATTTTAGATTAGGGATGGTGGTATCTCCAGCAGTTTTTTTTAATTCAGAATATTTTAACTATCCTGGGTTTATCTGTGCTCCTATATAAAGTTAAAAATTGTCCTTTCAAGTTTTGTGAAAAATTGTGTTGAAATTTTGATGGGTATCGCATTGAATTTGTAGATTGATTTTGGCAGGATGGCCATTTTTACTACATTAAGCAATGTTCCTTCTGTTTCTATTTTGTGGAATAATTTGAAGAGTATTGGCATTCATTCTTCTTTGATAGTCTGATAGAATTCTGTACTAAAAGCACCTGGCCTTGTGATTTTTCTTTTTTTTTTTTTCTTTTTTTTTTTTTTTTTTTTTTTTTTTGGTTGGGAAACTTTTAATTGCTGCTTCTGTGTCACTAGGTGTTACAGGTCTTTTTCTTTAATTGCTTATCTGATCTTGATTTAACTTTGGTTGTTGGTGTTCTGTGTTACATGGTCAGAGGGTCACTCCTAAACATAATTCAGGTTTAGCAACAGCTGCAGGCAAGCCAGCTTCTGATGAACTGACTTGGTGGCTTCACAAAAGCCTGCTATATTAATACACACACACACACACACACACACACACACCTTTGCAAGTCAATTTCCGTATACCAAAACCTCTTTTCTGGAGTTGTTTGAAGGAACCATTTGCCTAAGCAGTTCTCAGCCATGAGACCTCCTGGTTTTCCAGGTCCTCTCAAGACTAAATTATGCAAAGGCTCTGGAATTCCTTCAAAAGAGCAACTCAGATAACAATCCCTGACTTTAAACAAAAAATAGTTCAAAGCCTAGGTGCTAGCACTCGGAATTCAAGCCAGATGCAACGGCTCTGTGGAATCTCTCCCTACAGTTGATAGATGGTTTATATCAAGAAAATTATCCATTTCTTTTAGAGTTTCCAATTTGATGGAGTGCTACTAGTTTTTAAAGTGTCCTTAATGAGTCTCTGGCTTTCCTCAGTGTTTGTTGTTATGTCCCCCTTTTCATCTCTAGTTTTGTTAATTTGGATCTTCTCTCTCCACCTTTTAGTTAATTGGGCTACAAGTTTGTCAATCTTATTGATTTTCTCAAAGAATCAACTATTTGTTTCATTGATTCTTTGTTGTGTTTATTTGTTTCTATTTTATTTTATTTTATTTTTGTTTCTCCCCTGAGTTTGATTATTTCTTGCCATTTACTCCTTTTGAGTGTTATTTCTTCTTTTTGTTCCAGAGTTTTCAGGTGTGTTGTTAAGTTACTAATATAAGATCGCTCCAATTTTTTATGTAGGCACTTAGTGCTATGAACTTGTCTCTTAGAACCGCCTTTATTGTACATCGAAAGTTTGAGTATGTTGTGTTTTCATTTTCATTCAGTTTTAGAAAGCTTAAAATTTCTTCCATAATTTCTGTCTTGACCTATTTTTCATTCAGCAATTTGTTCCATTTTCATGAGTTTGTAAGCTTTTTGTTGTTTTGTTGTTGATATCCAGTTTTAATCCATGGTTGTCAGATAGGATTCAGTGTGTTATTTCAGTTTTCTTGTGTCTATTGAGACTTACTTTGTGCCCAAGTATATGGTCAACTTTGGAGAAAGTTCCATGAGCTGCTGAGGATGTATATTCTTTTGTATTTGGCTGAAATGACCTGTAAATACCTGTTAGATCCATTTGGTTCATAATGTCAGTTAGCTCCAGCATTTCTCTGTTTAGCTTTTGTCTGGAAGACCTGTCTGTTGGCAAGAGTGGGGTACTGAAGTATCACTATTACAGTGTGAAGGTCAATATATGGTTTAAGGGCTGTAGTCATGTTTCTTTCATGAATTTGTGTGCCCTTGTATTTGGTGCATAGATGTTAAGAATTGTAATATTGTCTTCATGGAATTTTCCTTTGGTGAGTATGTAGTGTCCCTCCTCATCTCTTCTGATACATTTTGGTTTGAAGTCTATTTTGTCAGATATTTAAATGGCTGCATCAACTTTCTTCTTGGGTCCATTTGCTTGGAACATCTTTTTCCATCCTTTTACCCTGAGTTGATGTCTATCCTTGATGTTAAAGTGTGTTTCTTGGATGCAGCAGAATGAAGGATCCTGTCTTCACATCCATTCTGCTAATCTGTGTCTTTTTATTGGGGAACTAAGACTATTGATATTGAGAGTCATGAGTGAGCAGTGTTTCTTGGTTACCATTATTTTGCTATTGTGGTATGAATTATTTTCCCCCTCTTTTGATTTTCAGGTCTGATATCATTTACTCTTTGCGTTTTCTTGGGTGTTGTTAATCTCTTCAGGTTGAAGTTTTCCTTCTTTTGCCTTTTGTAGGGCTGGATTTGTAGATTAATACTGCTTAAATTTAGTTTTATCACTGAATTTCTTTTTCCATCTGTTGTGATTGACATTCCACAATGTCAGAACTTATTGAATAACAATTAATTCATATGATTTAGCTGTTTCATGACAGCAATTTGTCATATAATCCTGCTTACCTTGGCAACATTGCCAAGGCAAATACAGGTTCTTTTATTCTAATCTTAATTATTAATATTAACTCTCATATCACACAGTACACAGTAACATATCTATATATCTATAAGCAGATATATGCTTTATAGAACAAATATAAATTAAAGAGACTACAGCAGAGTTCAAGAGGTTTCAAGAGGACTGAGAAAGGATTTGTACTGATACTGAACCAGACTAGTGCTATCAGGGAGCTTCCAAAATTGACTCAGAGCTGGATGTGGTGGTGCACACCTTTGATCCCAGCACTGGGGAGGGAAACAGAGCTCTGGGACTTCAAGGGCATCCAGTGCTACAAAGTTGGATCCTGTCTCAAAATAAATAAATAGATCACACAAAAGGAAATTTGTGAACAATTTTATTAGCATTTGAGAAAGAGAGAGAGAGAGAGAGGAAAACAGGGAAGGCAGCTACCTGAGGGAGGGGGATAGAAAAAGAAAAAACAAAGTCATTTTTTATTTAGGTCAGCACTGGAAGTCTACACGCAGCTGCAGAAAGCAGGGATGAGGTGGGAGGCTATACTCAGAGAAAACAACTTAAGAAAGCACACGGTGTCAGGGCAAGCACGTTTAGAATTTGGGTATCCAAAGAAGAGAAAGAAAGAAAAGTTATACTTCTGAATTAGATTTTAAAAAGCGCTAAGGTTTAGCAGTTAAGATCTGTAAGCAACTGCATAAGGCAGGGTTGTATAAGTACATTGTCTCATTTCAGGCATAATTATTCCTCCCATCTCCTCAGGATGTCTTTGGATGAGTCAGATTTCCTCATTCTAGGGTGGTCTCCTGGCCAGATGACTGGTAGACCCAGTTAGACAAACTTTTAAGGAAAAGCACAATAAATTGTGATGCTTTAATCTTTGGAGCAGATTAGAACATCACATCTCTATTCAGGGTTAGAAGCAGAACTCAGAATCCACTCTTTTGACCAGGGGGGATGTAGCTTTCACTTAATGGACCAAAGCTGATCTTGAGGGAAGTGTTCATCCTCTGTGGCCTCCGAGATGTCTAGTGCCTGTCTAGTTGCCCAACACTACTTCATCCAAACCAATGAATGGGGATAACTATACACGACACAAAGCCCACTGCTAGGCAGCTCCAGGAGTCATTCCCAGCTTCCTTTGCAGACAAGAAACCGTGCTATGCCCTACCTCTTTGGAGTCAGGGTGATTCCTTCTACCAACCTTTACTGAACACTGAGAGCTAGACATGTGCAAGTCATGCCCACACTCAATAAAATAAAATCCAGAACCCTCTCCATGTTGAGCAGACAACCTAGGATGGTAGGACCAGCTCTGTCCTGCTAGAGAAAAGGCTTTGGTAACCCAGAGTCCCTAGGAAAAACACCGAGCTTTTGTCATTTTTTAACATCCCAGGACAATAGCAGGTATGGTTTTTCTCTTTCAGTCTGGCCATCTACTACCTGAACTCCGTTTCAAAAAGTCTTTCCAGAGCTAATGCCCAGCTGCGAAAGAAAATCCAAGCGGTGAGTCTCTCAGGAGCTACATCCTTAATAGTGTTCTTATTTCTTGCTGATTAACTCTGTGATCTCAGTTGTGTTCTTTCAATGGTTTTCTGTTATGCCAAATCTAAAATCCTGCACTACAGGGAGCAGCCCTGTAGGGTTCAACAGTGTGCATATACAGCTGAATATTTGAAAGGCCAATGGCGCAGCTTAGTGGCAGAGAAAGTGCTTAGCAGTCACAAGGCTCTGGAGTCAGTCGCTAGCACTCCCACATTTGCACACAAGCATATGCATGCACACGTGTATACACACACACACACACACACACACACACACACACACACAGAGAGAGAGCCATCTTAATAGTATAAATACTAAAAGAAATGGCCAAACAACACATTGTTGATCCTCAGCCTGAGATGTCTCCTTGATACACAGGCAGCTTCTCTCAACATCCCAGCTGACTGTTCTCTCTAGAAAGACAGACAGACAGACAGACAGCATTCTCTCTCTCTCTCTCTCTCTCTCTCTCTCTCTCTCTCTCTCTCTCTCTCTCTCTCTCTCTTTCAGACTAACTCAAATCTCTGTGTCTTGTCCTCACTTCCTGTCATGCCTCTGAAACTAACATATACCTGGCTGCCAGTTCCCCACCCAGACTTCCTTCTGTTAGCCTCACTGGCTCCTGCCCAGATACAGGGGAACACTGAAATGATGTTGGATGTTCCTTCAAGTGCTGTGTGAACCCGAGCCGCACACTGCACTCTCCGGTTAGTTGTGGAGCCAATAGCATCCAGTTGAAGGTTGTCAGGAAGAACCGCAGACATGGTCCGACCTCACCTCTCAGGATCCAGGGCTCTAAGCATCAGACCCCCATGCCCCTAGCTTGCATAAATAATTCATTTTTTTCCTGCAGCTCCGTGAAATTGAGAAGAACCATAAATCTGTCAAAGGAAGAGCCATAGTCACAAATTCCGAGGACACACTTCAGAACAGCTCCAAAAATGCCACCCAACTACAACTCACTAAGGAAGGTAAATTTTTTTCCACAATGATAACTTTTTCCAAGTCCACATGAAAGTTGTAAAGAACATATGATGTGGAATTGGACTGATCTGGTTTTAAAATAAGGACACTGATAATTAATTAACAATATGAAGCACTTACCTCATAGGATGGCGAGGGTGAAAGCAGAGAATGTAATGTGCTTAAGGGAACTCCTGACATACAGAATAAACTGACAAACCCTTGCTAGAGGTAGTGTTTGTAGTTTCTAAAAGAGAGACATGCTGGAGCTGGAGAAGCAGCTCAGTGGTTAAGAGCACTGGCTGCTCTTCCATGGGATCAGGTTCCAGTCCCAGCATCCACACGGCGGCTCACAGTCCAGCGCTGTCTTCCGGCGTCCTTGGGCACTGCACACACATGGCACATAGGCATACATGCAGGGAAACACTCATATACATTAATAATAATTAATAATAATAACTTTTAAAGAGACATACTGGGTAGAATAAGCTGGTAGGGACAGGTAAGAAGTTTCTCTCAGAAGGATCTCCTGTCTCTAAAGAGGGATCATAGACCAGGCTCCAATGTGGGGGAGAGGAAAGAGCAAGATGAAAAGACCTTGTCTGAGGTTATCTCACTGTCTCAGGAGCAACTGTTTTAAAGGGTACCACTGTGCAATGTTAACCTTTGATGAGAAAACATTATAAATGACTAATAATTTAAGGGTTAGAATTTTTTATGTGTTCCAATGTATCAGCAGTTGCATTTCATGTATTCTTCACCATTATTTTTTGAGGATTAACCAGAATAATACTAACTGCTATAACAAACAGGTCCAAAATATCTTATTACATCTCACTCAATGCAAAATCCAAATGGGGTGTTTGCACTTAGTGGCCACAAGTACAGGAAAGGTTATGAGTGGTCAGGGGCTAAGGCTGGGCATTTGCAGGTTCCAGGCCTCTCAGCCAAAGAACTGAAAATAAGAGCTCACACAGATTTACTGAAGTAATAAGAGAGCTTTATTGGGAACAAAGCAACAGTACATATTAGAAAGGGAAACACTGTAAATAAAGATAGACACAGGGCATGGTGGCACAGGCCTTTAATCCCAGCACTCGGGAGACAGGGACAGGAGGATCGCTGTGAGTTCAAGGCCAGCCTGATCTACAAAGTAAGTTCCAGGACAGCCAATGTTGTTGCACAAAGAAACTCTGTCTCAAAAAATAATAATAATAATAAATAGTAATAATAATAAAGATAGACAGCAGGCCATGAGTGAAAATATCCTATAGCCCTAGCATACAGCCTGGAGTCTCTTTTGTGAGAAAGGAGGGGCTGGTTACTAAGAGGCACAGTTTGATGGATCCTCTATTTTATTTAAAGATTAAGTCACATGTTCATTTTTTCTACTACAAATATTTGCCTTACCATGCATGTGCCCCAAACAAGTTCAGAATGAATCAGTTCCTCTATTCATCATACTCAGATAGATTGGGAATACACTTGAACAGAAATTGTCTAAATTTAATTGTTGTTAGGACCAGGAAAATGTATACTGTTGTTCAGAGAGGGGCGTGCGTGTGCAGGTGGGAGTCTCGGGGGGTCTGAGTTTGCTAACTGCAATGTGCAAAGATACAGTGTTAACAGAATATGCAGGTGGAGCTAGCCTGACAGATGCATTATTACAGGGGGTGTGACGTGCATAATTCAAAACTAAATAGGACCCCAGGATACTACACTATTCCCTCTGCTTGTCTGCTTTGAAAGGAAAGCATGACTCCTTCCATCCCATGGCTCTGCCTGTATCAGATTTCTGAAAGAAGAAAAGCCTAGAAGCCATAATTGGTAGTGGCACATGTAAATCCACAAGAGAAACAGTGTCTGTTTCTGTGTTCCATAAGAAGAATTAGGGGGAGGGGAGAAGTTAAGAAAGTGAAAGAGCTGGAAATGAGGCTGTTGTCTAAGAATTATCGTCGCCTCTTCCCTGTCATCATCAGGTCTGACCTGGCTGTCATCCTGAGAGGCTGCTGTCACTACTGCACCAGTTTTTCCTATGGAAAACCTAGGTTAAAAGCTCTGGGGGCTGGAGAGATGGCTCAGCAGTTAAGAGTGCTTACTGCTTTTCAGAGGTCACAAGTTCACCCAACACGCACACTGGGTGACTTACAACCCCTGTGACGCCAGCTCCAGGGGATCCAATGACTTCTCCTGGATACATATAAAGACACATAAATATAAGTAAAAAATTTAAACAAATCTAAAAAACAAACCAACAAGAACCGCTAGCCTGAGACCAGAATTCAAACTCTGGTTCCCCAGGCAGCAGACAAATCTCTTCAAGGACAAATCAGACCCCAGGGCAATGAATGGGACAGTTCTCATAGCACCAAATGGGATCAGAACCTACAAATACAGCAGAGCAGCTCCAGACGGCTCCGACTGAAAATGGACAAAATCTTCTATACCTTCATTCTTGTCTTTGTTTTCCAGAGCCCACATCTGATTCTCCCAGCCAAATCCAGACCCTGGAAAAGAAAGGGCAGGGCCCTGGCAGCTCCGGTACTGACGTCAGGGCCTCACAGTCGACCTCCTGGCACCTTGTTGGATCTCAGCCCCCAAGAGTCAGACCAGAGTCTAGCCAAGCCCAGTCTCAGACTTACACATGCAGGGCAGCTTCTAGAAAGAGTACCCAGAGGCCTCACAAATGATGGCTGGCATTTGTGGGGCTCCTAGTCCTGGGCTTGATCCACAGGCTCTACTGTTTTGCATATTCCTTCCCTTCTCCTCTCACACACACGCATGTTCCCATATCACACATGTAATGTATGAACTTCAATCCTTGCTCTGCAGCCCTTATTTACTACTCAAAGGGAAGGGCAATGGCTTCCCATGAGTTGGAGAGTGGGAGGAGCCCAAATTAACTGGCTTCCCAGTGTCCTGTTCAGGCAACCCTGGACCCCACACACTAGTGGTTTCCCTTGGCTCCAAACTTGGGGAGGCAGGGATGAGGCCATGACTCCCTGTGTGGACTTTTTCCATGGTGTACATGTTGGGACCCATGTTTCTGCACCCCTTCTGGGTAGAACTACGGTGTGGAGGAGCCTACATGTCTAACATCAGCCCTATCTAAAGGAGGCTAGACTGTTCAAATAGCAGGTCTAAGCAAAAGAAAACAGAGTTGGATGAGGCAGAGTCGTTTTGACAGGAAAATCAGTGATACCCAACACTGAGGGAAGGTGATGCCAGTTAAGCACAGAAACTGCACTGGAGCCTCCTAGCGGCAAGACAAAGGAACACATGGGCAACACAGTTCTGATCCATGTTGGGGAATATTATTGCAAGATGTGTTACTTTTGTTTATGTTGCATTTGTTTAACTCTGTGAAGCTTGTTACTGTGCCTGTCTAAAATACCTGATGATCTAATAAAGAGCTGAACGGCCAATATCGAGGCAGGAGAAAGAATAGGTGGGGCTGGCAGGCAGAGAGAATTAATAGGAGAAATGTGGGAGAGGAGAGAAGAAAGAGCGAGAGAAGGAGGAGGACACAAGGGGCCAGCCACCCAGCTACACAGCAAGCCACAGACTAAGAAGTAATGAAAGATATACAGAAATTAAAAAAGGTAAAAGTCCAAAGGCAAAAGGTAGATGGGCTAGTGGTGGTACTGCGTTCCTTAAAATATTGTGTACCCTAATAAACTTATCTGGGGTCAGAGGACAGAACAGCCAGAAAATGGTGGCACACATGCCTTTAATCCCAAGAAGTGAGCCTTTAATCCTAGGAAAAGATGGCAGAAAGCAGAAAGGTACAAAAGGTGTGAGGACCAGGAACTAGAAGCTTTTGGCTGGTTAAGCTTTTAGGCTTTAGAGCAGCAGTTCAGCTGAGATTCATTCTGGATGAGGACTCAGAGGCTTCCAGTCTGAGGAAACAGGATCAGCTGAGGAATTGGCAAGGTGAGGAAGCTGTGGCTTGTTCTGCTTCTCTGGTCTTCCAGCATTCACCCCAATACTTGGCTTCAGGTTTGTTCTTATTAATAAGAACTTTTAAGATTCCTGCTACAGGGCTAATTTAAGAAAAGCTGGCAAGAAACAAGCCAAGCTAAGGCCGGATATTTATAATTAAGAATAAGCCTCTGTGTGTGATTTTTTTTGGGAGCTGGGTGGTAGGCCCCCACAAAAAAATCAAAGACAAACAACAACAGATCCAACTGAAGAAAACTTGAGGATTACTCAGGATGGGAAAGTTTTCTTCATGCACTAAATTCTAAAAGGAATTGGATAACCTGTTTCCTGTATAAGGGTCCTTGAACACGGTGGTTCTTCTGTTTCCTAGTGGGCATAAGTCAGGGAAGCCTGGCCATTAAGAAGGCTTTGCTAGAAGCCAAAGGCTTAGCAAGGTACAAGTCTTAGTTGAGAGTTCTCTAGAGACCTCAGGTGTTCTACAGACAGTACCTTCCTCTACTCTGTGTCCCCAGACCCAAGAGAACGGCAAAGCTTCAGGACCAAGGGAGCACCTCACCCCATGTTTCTGAGTATTCTGAAGAGAGCCCCTTCTTTTAGCCAGTTTCTTTGTTGTAGCTATCACCCAAGTCCTCAAGGGCCCTCGAGGTACCCCCACATATTGTACATCAAGCAAAGTCCTGGTGGTGAGAAGATTTCACAGCCACTCATGAGATTATACAATGAGAGCAGTTTTCAAACTGAACTCCACTCGTGAGCTGCAGTGGCATGAGAATGCAGACATATGAGCAGGAGAAACAGGGCACTTACTTCACCTCAGCCCATCCTAACAAGGTGAAGATCTCCATGGAAACTCAGTGAGCCTCCAGATCTGACACCGCCTACAAGTCACACAGTGCTTTCTGAGGACAAACATTCTAGCTGTCTAGATACCAACATGGGAACTCAGGCAGTCTAACCCACGCCAGGCAGCAAAGCCCACAGCAGCATCCATGCCTCCAACATCATCATCTCACCCGCACAACGTCAACTCAGAAATGAGAACAGGCGAGAGGCACATCCTGAGCCATCAGCCTCTGTGACTGTTGTGCCTCTGACAGTTAACAATACACATAAACGCCTACTACAAACTAAATCGCCTGTTTTGAGGATGCATAATTCTGTATCAGTGAATATATTTGCTGTCTATTGCTATATATCAAATTAGCCCCTAAACGGATGCTTTTAAATGGGCTGGGCATAGTGTCACATGCCTATAATTCTGGGCACTCGGGAGGCAGAAGCAAGGGGTTTACACCAAGCTCAAGGCCAATCAAGTTTATATAGTGAATTTCAGGCCAGCCAAGGTTATACAGTGAGACCTTGTCTCAAAAATCCAAGAAGAAAGTAAATAAATAAAGCACATTATTTATTATGCTTGAATAGTGTCTATGGCCAAGAATTTGGGGGTGGGCTGGGGAAATAGCCTAATCAATAGAGTGCTTACAGTGAAGTATGAGGACCTGAGTTTGACCCCCAGAACCCATGGAAAAGTCAAGAGCAGCAGCCTGCATCTGTAACCCTGTGCTTCCGGGCAAGGGGACATGGAGACAAACAGATCCTAGGGACTTGTTGACTAGCTAGTCTAGCTCAAACAGTGAACTCCTTGTTCAATGGTTGTCTCAAAAAAAATAGAAAATGATAGAGGAAAGCACTGTATATGGATCTCCACATGTACACACATACACACATACACACACACACACACACAAGAATCTGGGAATGGCTTACAAGGCATAACCCCATACTTGCTTACACAGATGGCTATGGGCAGGAAGCTTTAACTCCTCCTAGGTATTGACAGGAGACTATGGTGATTCTCCCTGTGAACCTCTCCATAAAGCTGTGTCAAAGTCAAATAAAACTATGGAGGCAAATCTCCATTAAAGGAAATTGTTAGTAAACAAAGGATAGGATTGCAATCTGGAATACAGCATGCACAGGCCAGAGGGGACCGTGTTATGTCTGGAGAAGGAAGAATCATTGTTTATTAGGACAGAGAGATCTACACAGGATATTTTGAAAGAAAGACCTGTGGCATTGTGTGTATTTTCAGGAGCTGGCAACATTTTCAAATTGGCAACACTAAATGTACAAACCCAGTCTTGTTTTTTTAAGGTTTGGGTTTGTTGTTTGTTTTTTGAGACAGGGTTTCTCTGAGTACCCCTGGCTGTCCTAGAACTCACTTTGTAGACCAGGCTGGCCTCAAACTCAGAGATCTGCCTGCCTCTGCCTCCCAAGTGCTGGGATTATAAACATGTAACACCACCTAGATTGAAGATTTATTTTTATTTTATCTGTATGAGTGTTTTGCCTGAATGTATGTCTATGCACCATATGCATGCCTGGTGCTCATGGAGTTGAGAAGAGTGCATCAGATCCCGTTACAGACGGTTGTGAGCTGCCACGTGGATGTTGGGATTCAAACCTAGATCCTCTGGAAGAGCAGACAGTGCTCTAAGCACTGAGAAATATCTCTGTCCTCATTGTTCAAAAAATTTTCACAGCTACTTCAGTGAGCTAAGGAATAGGGTGGAGGAAGAACATATTGGTAGGTGAAAAAAGGTATTAATGTAATGTGGGCTTTCAGTTAAGGGATATTACTATTCGAAAACAAACTAAGGTTGCTATCTGCTGTTTTCTTAGGTTTGACTTTCCAGCATATTCCATCTTAACACTTCATATTCCATGAAGGCATCACAGCCTGTGGAGACAGGCTAGCAATAGGGGTGTGAGTAGGTCACATACACCCAGGTTGCTTTATCTACAGCATGGGGCTAAGTGCACTCATCCGGCCATGTGGGTGATGGATCTGGCCAATATGTAGAGCTTTGTGGACACAGTTCAGAAGGAGCTGGACAGTGTACCACACCCCATCACCAACCTCTGAATCAAAGAGGTCCCATGTGGTGACTGCTCCTTAAGGGGTTGTACCACTATTCTGGCCTACCAGCAGCTGCAGTGAGAGATTAGTCAAGTTCCTCAGGTCCACCCTCTCATACCTGAAGTTGTACCTAGGAGCATCTATACTTGACCTACAGTAGCTGCCTCCTTGGTTACCTGCCACTACCACCTTCCAGAGCCCAGAAGGTACATCTGGCCACCAGCAGGCTAAGCCAGACAGGTGTGGCAGGAATCGATTCCTTTGGTGCCCAGGGAGGGATCTGACTCTGGGTGCCACCTGTGCTAGCATTGGGATACAGCAGGTTCTAAATTTCCAAGAACAAGGACCACCCCCATTTTTGTCTTTAGAGTACTCTATTACTACACAGACTAGGTACTAGGATGTTCAGGAAAATCTAAGTCACCATGGCTTAAACAAGTGAAGCTTGTTTGCACATAATCTGAATTCCGGAAACAGTTAACATCGTGTTGCTCCAACAGCTCAGCTAGGGAAGGGCTTGCTCTCTGCAGTCGCCTGGCCTTTCCCTTGTTGCTTCTTTACTTCATGGTCGCAAGACTGAGAAGACCGAGCAGATGCCTCAATTTCAGTTTCCTGAGACTGAGCACGCAGTTTCTGGGAAGGCCATGAACAAAAGACAATCACTGATGCCCCTGTCAGCAGGGACAGGGAGACAGGACACACTAAGTCTGGGCCACTGAGCCAGCCCCCACAGTCAGTACAGGCTAGGCCAGCCAGCCTCCACAGCAGTTCAAGGACAAAGCCTGGGACTTGTCCAGGCCTGCCCAAAAATGGATAACTGTAGCCCTGACAAACCCCCAACTAACCCTAGTCAATTAAAAGTTACTAACATGATTGCCACTCGCATAAACCAATCCTGAGTCTGTTCCTATACCGTCTGTAGACCCTACAAACCAATCGTATATAGTCTATAGACCCCAAGATCCCCTGCTGCTTGCTTTACCCCCTATAAAAACCCTGCCCCATTGCTACTAGGGTCTCTCCTGCTCTGCTGCTACATCAGACGGATGAATAGAGAGTCCTGAGTTAACTCGCAATAAAAGACGCTGCTTTTGCATCGGATTTGATCTCTTGATGGTCTTTGGGGGTCCAGACTCTGGGTACAACAAAGACAACTGCTGTATCTCCAGGAACCTATGTTTAAGGAAGAAATGGGGGGTTGGGGAGAGTCAGAGCCAAACCCGCTGGAACTATCAACTTAAATCAGAAAGGAAAACCTCTTTCAGAAACCTGGTCATATCCTCTTGCATATTTCCATTTAGGCATCCTAGGCTAACTATAGTGGCCACCCTTAGCTCCAAACAAAGTAAAGATGGCAGGGAACTGGATTGGCCAAGCACACCCATCATATTCTATCCCCCAGAACAGAACTGTCTTCTGAAATAAAATAGGAATCTGCACTGGTTGTCAGCTTGACACAAGCTAAGGTCATCTGGAAAGACAGAGCCTCAGTTGGGGGTTGCCTCCACCAAATGGGCCTGCTGGGCATTTCATGGATTAATGGTTGATTAATATGGGAAGGCCCAGGCCTGTGGGCGGTGTCACCCCTGGACAAGTGGTCCTGGGTTGAATAAGAAAACAGGCTGAGCCGGGCGGTGGTGGCGCACGCCTTTAATCCCAGCACTCGGGAGGCAGAGCCAGGCGGATCTCTGTGAGTTCGAGGCCAGCCTGGGCTACCAAGTGAGTCCCAGGAAAGGCGCAAAGCTACACAGAGAAACCCTGTCTCGAAAAACCAAAAAAAAAAAAAAAAAAAAAAAGAAAAAAAGAAAACAGGCTGAGCAAGCCATGGAGATCAAGCCAGTAAGCAGCACCCCTCCATGACCTCTGCTGCAATTTCTGCTGTCTTCCCTAAATAACAGATCGGGATGGCAAAATATAACCAGAATAAACTCTTTCCTCCCCAAGAAGGTGTTTCACGCAACAGGAAGCAAACTACAACAGGACCCTGCAATCAGGAGCAGGAGAAACTGTGTATCTGTTAGCTTTGTTGAGTAACAAATGAGCTCCAGACTGAGCCGCTCAGGAGTTAGGGGCTCTCTGGTTGAGAGTTTGGGCTAGGCTCACTTGAGCTTTCTGCTTGGCTTACCTGGACTCACTTGTGGATGGCAGTCAGCTGTCACCTCAGCTGGGGCTGGTTGGGCTAGGATAGCTTAACTCCTGTGGCAATTGACAAGTGTAGGCCGGAGGGGCTTCATAGCCCCTGTGGCCTTTCTAGCAGGTTAACTCAGGTTTATTCTTATGAATGGTCTTCAAGTTCCTATGGAGAGTAGAAGTGACCCTGGGACTAGGACAATGTGATTCTGCTGCATTCTTTACTCAGATTCAAGGGGCAGAGACAGCCTCCAGCTTCCAGTGACAGGAACCGAAAAGAACCGGGGCCACTGTCCATCCATCATAGATGAGTTTGGGGGCCTAATAAAAGTATTTGTCTCTTACACAAATACACACTTACACACAGGGCCTCACCTTGCTCAATCTGAACCCCTAAGACACTGTCCTTGCCCTGAGGGCCTAGAGGAAGAGGTAATAATGTCAGGCCTCAGGATCTCTAAGGGATGGTCCCCTCAGCAAGGCCTCTCTCATTGTTTGCACTGGTGGGTTGGGAGTGAACAGATGGAATGTTCCAGGGGAGCGTTTCTGTAAACCAAGAGTACTAGGGGTCAGGAAAAGGAAAGGTGCACCGTGAGGCAGACCTTGCTCCCATCACACTCAAGGAGCCCAACCAATCACTTGGCATTTTCATGCCTCAGTTTCCCCAGCTCAATATCGAGGACAACAGTTTTCCCACTATCACCCGACTTGTACACTCACAGATACTAGTGGCTGAGGTGCCAGCCCATAAGAGAATCTGACCAGGGTGCCAAGAGCATTCACCGTGCTGGTGGTCCTCACTCAACTCAGTAAAGTCATTTCAGACATACTCTGATGTGCATATCCAGCCCTGCCCAAGTGCATGAAGTCCTTTCTCCGTATGAGACTTTAAGAAATAAATGAGAGGCAGAGGTAGAGGCAGAGAGGCAAAGGGGCAGAGGCAGAGGCACGGTCGTAATAAAGACTGGAAGCTGAGCTTTTATCTGCTGAGGAGTTGGTGAGAACATGGAGATTAAGAGCAGGGATGCCTTTAATCACAGCACTTGGGAGGCAGAGCCAGGCGGATCTCTGTGAGTTCAAGGCCAGCCTGGGCTACGAAGTGAGTTCCAGGACAGGCTCCAAAGCTATAAAGAGAAACCCTGTCTCAAAAAAACAAAACAAAACAAAACAAAACAAAACAACAACAACAAAAAAAAACCAGATACCTCTATCACTGAACCATGGCTGGGAAATGGGCCATATAAGGCCAACTTTCAAATTGTGTTGTGAAGTTTAACAAATTGTTGTAAGACTACAACATGCCAGCCATTATGCCACTACTCAACAATAACATAGCACCACAAGCGTGGATGAGAGAGTATAAGACCTATACTGACAGTGTCACTGATAGAAATGAAAAGGACCACTGAGCTAAATGATGGTCTTAAGGTTGTCCTTATTCCTGGAGTCTATGTGAAGAGCTGCCAAAGAATTTTGGGGGCTTCTTTCTATATTTGAAAAAGGGTCCAGAATTGCTAGAAGCCATTCCAAACATGATGTGATTTTTCTCACTGGCAAGATGTGTGAAGTATCGCCACCTTGTGGCACTTGCTTGCAGTTTCAGTCTCTAGAACTCTCAGGGTTGGATTTTAAAATGGTTCTCTGTCTCCACCGATTGCCACCAGTGTTGAGTGACAGTAAAAACTCCGGGCTAACACACAAAAGTGACACAGTTCGTGTCTGATCCTTTCCAAAGGACAGACAGTCACATCACACAGAAAGGGGAAGGAGGGCCTAGGTGCCTATGGCTTAAATTCAAAGCTGAAGCATACCTTGAGAACCCAGAGCCCCACTCAGAAATGCTCCTCATCTCGGACGAATCTCAGCAGAAAACCCTTCGGTGGACTCTTCTCAGAAAAACAGCTGCCTGGATAAGAATTTTCTGTTGAATATCTATCAGTTCTTCAGTTAACCCTCTCAAGAGGTGAAGCCTAGTTCCCTTCCTTTTGAATGTGACCTGAACCTAATAAATGTAAAATACCTCTGGGCCCCAGCGCTCTGGAGGGAGCATGCTTAGCCTAAAGCTGCCAAGTGAAGGATGTGCCCTCGGCAATAAGTCCTCTAGGAAGGAGTCTGGTTCTCAAGTGCAGACCTCAAAAGGGAACAGACACCGAACAGCATGGAACCACAGACACCCGAAGGAGGCCCAGAGCTCAGAGGCATTATGCATCTGGCTGGGACCAGCACATCTAAGAGGACAGATAGACTGACTGTATAGGCCCAGCCACCAGACCTTTGCAGCCAGGTGACAGTAGAACTAACGGCTCAAGATACAACCTTCAGCCGGGCGGTGGTGGCGCACACCTTTAATCCCAGCACTCAGAAGGCCGAGGCAGGCGGATCTCTGTAAGTTCGAGGCCAGCATGGTCTACAGAGTGAGTTCCAGGACAGGCGCAAAGCTACACAGAGAAACCCTGTCTTGAAAAACAAAAACAAAAACAAAAAAAAGAGATACAACCTTCAAACCTGACTGAGCACAAGAACCTGATAGAGCACTGTCTGTCCCCAGCATTAAGTTGTGAAAAATGCCTTTTTTAAAAAAAGAGCCAAGTAAGAGAAATTACTTTTTTTTTTTTTTTTTTTTTTTAACACGGGGTTTCTCTGTGTAATATTCCTTGCTGTCCTGGAACTCACTGAGATCCACCAGCCTCTGCCTCTCAAGTTCTGGGATTAAAGGCATGTGCCACCACCACCTGGCTGAAATTACTCCTTTTAAAAGAGAACAGACTCTTAACAAGACTGTTTAAAGTAGAAAGGATGAAGATACTAACAATTAGCAAATTTACCATCTGAATGGATTTTCCAATCCCTATCATTTAATCAGTGAAAGTAAATATTCATCTCCTGTCATTGGAAATTGAATGGTATTGGTAACTGTCTCACCATGTGAAACTTAATTATATTTATTGTTTACATATGTAAATGAATGACTGAAGTAACTTTTAAAAATGAGCTTACGAGGGTGTGTAAAAATGGTGTTAGCCTGATCTTTGACAAAGAAGCCAAAACTATACAATGGAAAAAAGAAAATATCTTCAACAAATGGTGCTGGCATAACTGGATGTCAACATGTAAAAGATTGCAAATAGATCCATATCTGTCACCATGCACAAAACTCAAGTCCAAGTGGATCAAAGACCTCAACATAAATCCAGTTACTCTGAACCTGATAGAAGAGAAAGTAGAAAGTACTCTTTAACTCATTGGCACAGGAGATCACTTCCTAAATATAACACCAGTAGCACAGACACTGAGAGAAACAATTAATAAATGGGACCTCTTGAAACTGAGAAGCTTTTGTAGGGCAAAAGACACAGTCAATAAGACAAAACGACAGCCTACAGAATGGGAAAAGACCTTCACCAATCCCACATCTGACAGTGGACTGATCTCCAAAGTATATAAAGAACTCAAGAAACTAGACATCAAAATACTGAACAAACCAATTAAAAAATGGGCTATAGAGCTAAACAGAGAATTCTCAAAAGAAGAACCTCAAACGGCTGAAAGACATTTAAGGAAATGCTCAACATCCTTAGTCATCAGAGAAATGCAAATCAAAACGACTCTGAGATACCACTTTACATCTGTCAGAATGGCTATGATCAAAAATACTAATGACAGTCAATGTTGGAGAGGATTCGGAGCAAAAGGAACACTCCTCCACTGTTGGTGGGAGTGCAAACTTGTACAACCACTGTGGAAATCAGTATGGCGGTTTCTCAGAAAATTGGGAATCGATCTACCTCAAGACCCAGCCATACCACTCTTGGGCATATACCCAAGGAATGTTCAATCATATCACAAAGATACATGCTCAACTATGTCCATAGCAACACTATTCTTAATAGCCAGAACCTGGAAACAACCTAGATGCCCATCAACAGAAGAACAGATTAAGAAATGTGGTACGTATACACAATGCAGTACTACTCAGCAGAGAAAAACAATGACAGCATGAAATTTGCAGGAAAATGGATGGAACTAGAAAATATCATCCTGAGTGAGGTAACCCAGACTCAGAAGGACAAACATGGTATGTACTCACTCATAAATGGATACTAGATATAAAGCAAAGGACAATCAGACTGCAACCCACAGATCCAGGGAGCCTACCTAGCAGGGGGGGGACCCTAGGATGACTGTGATTTATAATAAGTTTTGGTTTTACCCAATGACTAGGCAAGCTTTATTGAAACATTTCACTATTAGGATAAGAATTTGTACTGTATCAAGCTGGTGAAAGAAAATGCTAGCCGTACTTTCAGGAGGGGAGGCTAAAATCTTTTTAGATTATCAATTAGCCTATAGAAAACTGTGTGCCGTAAATCAAACAGTGAAGGGGAAGATGAATAGGAATATTACATACATAACTTAAGTAAAACATAGCTCACTGAACAGATGAAGATAGGTTTCTTCTGTATCCCAGAATCTAATCAATATTTATATGTATAACTCAGCTATCATTTGGCTTAAAAGGGCTTATTGGGAAATGTTATCATTTTTACTATTTCCTACAGAGAAAATATTTTCCAGTTTCAAATAACCCTGGACTTTTGAATTATAACCTGTTTCTATGTTCAAATAAATAAAAAAGAAAAAGAAAATTATCCAGTCAATAAAAAAAATGGTGTTAGGAACTTCTATACATAAAATGTTGTGTTATCTATTGACAAATGAACAAAAAAGTGAGTTGGACAGACAGCTCAATGATGGAGCAGTGGCCTAGCATCCTTGAGGTCCTGAGTTCAATCACCAAAAACACAAAAAGAGAAAAGAAAAAAAAAATATTACGAAGAGCTTGTCTTTTGTCATTTTGTCAAAGCACTCAGTAATTTTAAAAAAAGAAACCGGGTGTGGTAGTGCACACCTTTAATCCCAGCATCAGTAGGAAGAACCTACACGGCTCTTCTAATCACTTCTTTGGTCTCATGCAGCTTCAGACAAACAGTGGCAATGGCTAGAACACATGTCTAATATTTTGGCAGGGCTAGTTGGAGGGCTGGGCCTCTGTCTATTTCCATGTGGTCTCAGGGCTTCTGCCTCTCCATGGGACTCATCAGCACAACAGCCTCAGTTCTTAGGAGCAGTCAACGAGCATGCAAAAGGGTGAGGACCAGAAATGGCAGAGCTAATCCTCCTGTGTCTCTGGGGACACTGACTCTGCTGGAAGAGCAATCAGGGTTCTTAACCACTGAGCATCTTTGCAGTCCCTGTGCTTGAATTCTGTGAAGTCACTGAGTTAAGAAAACAAAGCAGACCTAACTTATAAATGTGCCTTACGGCTATGAGAATTTTCAAAATCCCCCTTGGAGTTGTAGTAGATAGAGCTCAGCTGGTGGAGTGCCTGCATTGAATTCACTAACAGATGGCCTAAGACTAGGAGAGGAGAGGGTCAGAAGTTCAAAGATCATTCTCCGCCACAGAGCCACCTGAAAGCCAGCCCCGGAAAGAGGAGATAAAGACGGAAGAAGGAAGGGAGAAGAAAGAAAGGGGGAGGGGTGGGGGCGGAGAGGAGAAAGAAAAGGAAAGAGTGATGGAGGTGAGCAAGGTGAGGGAAAGGGAGGGAGGGGGTCGAAAGAAAAGAAGAAAATAAAGAGTGAATGGGAAGGAGAAATCCCCTTAGCATTACTATTTTTAATTCATTAAGGCATAAACTATTTAAGAGATAACTACGTTTGGGGCTTATAATTCTAACATTATTTAAAGTAAAGGGTTTTTTTTCTTTAAAGAAAAAGTGATTTTCAATCAGCCACTTCGGTGTGCCTAAAAGCAGCGGTGGAGGAGAGGAAAGGGCTCCCTGGAAGGCTGCAGGGCCTACCCGGCAATTACCAACACGTGGCGCCAGGCAGAGCCGGGCTCTCGGAAGCGGGACAAGGACCAGACCTAGGAAGAGGGAGACCGCCCTTCTTATCGACGCTGTCGCCCGCACCATCACTTTTTGAGCGATACAATTAGAGAGGAGGAGGCAGGCGGCGAGGAGCCGCCATTCCTGCAGCGTCTGTGACCGAGTCCCAGGCGGCAGGCGAGGACCCGGAGTGTCTGTCACCGGAGGCCGGGGGCCTGCAGGAAGCCTGCGACGCTCGTCAGGGAGCCTCTCGTGCCCTCACCGAGTCCTGCCGCTCGGCCCACGGGTGACAGAAGCACGAGGGATGGAGAAGGGCGGCCTCCAGAGCACTCTGCGGCCTCAGGCTAGGGCTGACGCCATGCGACCCGGGCAGCCGCACCGGCTCGCGCAGCCGCAGAGGCTCGGATGGGCCGGCCCGCTCGCGCCCGCTGCAGGCCAGCGCACCCGCGAACCCCCCCCGAAGGCACGCGAATGGTTCCGTCCCCAGCCTCTGATTGGCCAAGCGAGAGAAGGCGTGGTCTCCGCAGTCTGGTTCCGCGCGCCAGAGCGCGCTAGCCGCATTGCGAGCTGGGCACGGAGCAGGCGCCATGGTGAGGAGTGGTTGTGGGTTCTTAGCGATGTGAAGGCCACGGTGCGGGTCTGCGTGGGCTTTCGGGTTTGGGCCCGGAGCATGGGCCAGGACCCGCTCCAGGAGCGGCCCAGCGGACTCGGAAATTTGACTGATGGGTCGCGCGCCATTTCCCGTTTCAGGTTCTGCTGCACGTGCTGTTCGAGCATGCGGTCGGCTACGCGCTGTTGGCGCTGAAGGAAGTGGAGGAAATCAGCCTGCTGCTGCCGCAGGTGGGTGGGATCGATGGGCTCGCGGTGCTGCAATGCAGCCCCTAAGGCCGCCGAACCCCAGCATGCACCGCGTGTTCCCACGTGGCCGACCGCACCGGCGGCGGGCGGGGGGGTGGAAGCTCTGGAAGGAGATCTTTAATTAATGCGTATCTATATAATCTCCTTAGAGGTTGGAGATAAACGTCTCAAATTCCATTTCTTAAGAATTAAAGTAGAAGCGAGATATGGGCTTAGGCACCAGTGTTCCAATAACTATTACAGCTGTTGTTCCTGGTTTACTGCGCTGTAGAGGCCAAATTCAGAGAAAGCCCATTCATCCTTCTCTCCACAGGTGGAGGAGTGTGTACTCAACCTTGGCAAATTCCACAATGTCGTTCGTCTGGTGGCCTTTTGTCCGTTTTCTTCATCCCAGGTTGCCTTGGAAAATGCCAATGCTGTGTCTGAAGGTGAGTTAGCCCCTCAGCGACATATGATTCGATGATTTTGTTCAAAGCATGATGGCGTGCTAGACGCTAAGACCTACAAGTTAACAGCTTAAAAATTTTGACTTCAGAGCTCAGTGCTTCACAGTTGTGCTACTGTGTAGTAAAGCCAGGCTTTGCAATGATGACTTGAGAATCTGTCAATCCACTGAGTGTGATCGCTGATGTCTCCATGTTTCTGAGCAGTGCCTGGAGGGTTGGGTGTTCCTGTGTGATCCGATGTGGAGGTGGAGTCCTCTTTTACAGGTAAAGTGTTCTTCAGCGTGTTAGTAGGAACTGTGTTCTTTGTCTCAAGGTGTTGTTCATGAAGACCTCCGCCTGCTTCTGGAGACATACCTGCCATCTAAAAAGAAGAAAGTACTCCTGGGGGTTGGAGACCCCAAGATTGGTGCTGCAATACAGGAAGAGTTGGGGTACAACTGCCAGACTGGGGGCGTGATAGCTGAAATCCTTCGAGGTAAATAAAATAATCCTGTTTTTAAACTGCTGAGATTTTATTTTTCATGTGTGAGTGTTTGCATGTGTTAGGTGCACCGTGTGGGTGCAGTGCCCCACGAGGCCAGAAGAGGGGGACAGGAGATAGATGGTTATCAGCTGTAAGTGACATGCAGGTTCTAAAAGACCTTTCTTACTCATGGTCCCGCCTCCCTTTTAGGAGTTCGTCTCCACTTCCATAATCTGGTGAAGGGTCTGACAGACTTGTCTGCTTGCAAAGCCCAGCTAGGGCTGGGACACAGCTATTCTCGTGCCAAAGTTAAATTTAATGTGAACCGGGTGGACAATATGATCATCCAATCCATAAGCCTTCTGGACCAACTGGATAAAGATATCAATACCTTCTCAATGCGTGTCAGGTAAGACACAGTGAAGACCACCAAACACTGGGCACTTTGGCCTGTAGTTTAGCTATTACAAACTTTAAAGGGTCGAGCAGGGCTGACAATTCCTGTGAGTAGGATCATGGACTGAAGCCTCCTTGTGCTTACCACAGGCTGTGTTCTTACACTGCCTGTATAGAAAGAGGAGGCAGAATGAACCTACCCCATGTACACCTCAGCCTAGGCCATTGTGCCTGGTCTGTATTGTGAATGGGGAGACATGGGTATGAGGGAGACTGGGATCTGATTTATTTGAGGTTTGGCAAACTGGGTCAGGGATTGATTGTTCCTCCGCAGGGAGTGGTATGGGTACCATTTTCCAGAGCTGGTAAAGATCGTCAATGACAATGCCACATACTGTCGCCTGGCTCAGTTCATTGGAAACCGCAGGGAGTTGAATGAGGAGAAGCTGGAGAAACTGGAAGAGCTGACAATGGATGGAGCCAAGGCTAAGGCCATCTTGGATGCCTCTCGGTCCTCCATGGGTCAGTGCAGAGCCCAGCAGCCTGCATAAGGTACGAGACTCGTTGAGTATCTGGTCCCCCTGTTCACATTAGGTGTTTCCTAGGCATGGACATATCTGCTATCGACTTGATAAACATCGAGAGCTTCTCCAGTCGTGTGGTGTCTTTGTCAGAGTATCGCCAGAGCCTACACACTTACCTTCGCTCCAAGATGAGCCAAGTAGCCCCCAGCCTGTCAGCCTTAATTGGGGAAGCGGTGCGTCATGGGGAACACAAATGGGGGAGTAAAAACTTTAGCATTCTGTACCGCTATACTTCTGGCTACCATGTTGTCCCTAGTTGCATGGTGGGGAGGAGAATAGGGATGTGAAACTGGTAGGTCCAGTTCCCCCTTACTCACCTGGCTTCTTCCTTGGATCTTTCTCCAGGTAGGTGCACGTCTCATTGCTCATGCTGGCAGCCTCACCAACCTGGCCAAGTACCCAGCATCCACAGTACAGATCCTTGGGGCTGAAAAGGCCCTGTTCAGGTACCAGTGAGGGCGCCTGCCCATGTCAGGTGCTGCTTCTGGTGCTCGCTGCTTTGTTTGGGGATTACAATGATGGCTGACCAGGACTCCCTGACCTATACAGGCCTCTGCTATGGGGGTGATGGCCAGTCCTGGTGTCTGAGTGATTCCCAGGGCCCAGCAAAAAGGGACCGAGTTTCCAGGTCAGCGACATTGGATGCCTTCCCTCTGCCTCTGGGAACTGGGTTGGCATGTGTTGAGGTAGAAAGTCCAGCCAAGCCTGGTGTGAAATTGTGGGGAGAGGGGGACTTGGACAGATGGGTCAGGTCTTCTGACCCTAAACTGTTGACTGAATGTTCTCACAGAGCACTGAAGACAAGGGGTAATACACCAAAATATGGACTCATTTTCCATTCCACCTTTATTGGTCGAGCAGCTGCAAAGAACAAAGGCCGCATCTCCCGATATCTAGCAAACAAATGCAGCATTGCCTCAAGGATTGATTGCTTCTCTGGTATGGATGAGGAGGTTGGCATTTGAGTGAAGGGGTTGCAAGGGAAGGGAAGTAACCTGCATTGGCAGCTTCTACAATGATGGTACTATTTTTCGTCAACAGAGTTCACCTAGTGAGTGTTGACACTTTGGGTCTGAGTGAAGCTGAGGGTAGAGGGACTGGGCATGGTGCTTTGCCATTCCAAGAGTTGTAATGGGCTTTGTTTACATATACACATACATCTAGAGGTGCCCACAAGTGTGTTTGGGGAGAAGCTCCGAGAACAAGTTGAGGAGCGGCTATCTTTCTATGAGACTGGAGAGATTCCACGGAAGAATCTGGATGTCATGAAGGAAGCTGTGGTTCAGGTCAGTATGTGCTTGTAATTGGTATGTGCAGTAATTGGCTGTTGGAGGTGATGAGCTGACTCAGCCTGACCTTAAGAAATGGAGGCAAGAAAACTGATTTAATGAGCCTGATCCAGCAAAACTAGAAAATACTGTGGCAAGCCAGGGGTCATCCAGGTTTTCAGCACTTAACTTTTTGCCAGGCAGAGGAAGCGGCTGCTGAAATTACCAGGAAGCTAGAAAAACAGGAGAAGAAACGCTTGAAGAAGGAAAAGAAACGACTGGCTGCACTGGCCCTGGCCTCTTCAGAAAACAGTAGCACTCCAGAAGAATGTGAGGTCAGTCCTCTGCCTGGGTCCTAGGTTGTAGGACTTTCAACAGTAGAACAAAGGACATCAAAACCATGGTCTGGAGCTTGGGCTTTTTGGACTAAAACTACCTCTTGATTCTATAGGGAGGAGATAGGTGCTGAGAGAACTTGACCAAGAGCCCAGAATGCTGGTTGTAGCACATGGCCCATTCCATGGGCAAGTGTGCTCTGTCCTCGGCTGCCTCCCAGGAGTCCTCAACCGGGGGTAGTGTGAATTCCTGCTCTCCCTGTTCTGTGTCTGGAGGTGATAGTGTCTCATCATGGGGGTTGGGGGCAGGGAGACCACCAATTAGGCAGTCTAGAATTGTCACCCGTGGTTTTTCATCTTGAGCTACTAGTGTTTCCATCTCAGGGTCCCCTGGGAGCTCTGCATGATGTCTATTGTGACCAGCGTACAGGGGTTTTTCTCTAGGGTTTAAGAGGGCCAAGACAATCCTCTAACTGGGAGTAGCTTTGAGACTAGCTTACCAAAGTGCCCATGCAGCTAAGTCATCAGAAGCACTAGGTTGTTTACTCTTTTGCCTGGACTCTAATGGGAGCTACAGCTGTTAACAAGTAGTATGGCAACATGTTTCATGTCTTACTCCTTTCAGGAAACACATGAAAAACCTAAGAAGAAGAAAAAGCTAAAACCCCAGGAGACTCCACAGGAAAATGGAATGGAAGATCCACCTGTCTCTTTGCCTAAAAGTAAGAAAAAGAAAGCTTTTCCCAAGGAGGAGTTGGTCAGTGATCCTGAAGAGATGGCTACTAGCAGCAGAAGTCCTCCCAAGAGGAAGAAATCCTTGCCTAAGGAGGAAACGGCCAGTGAACCAGAAGAGGCAGCAAGCCCCAGCATCCCCAAGAAGAAAAGGAAGTTTTCTTTTAAGGAGGAACCTGAAGCTGCTGTTAGCTACACAAAGAGCAGCACAAAGAAAAAGAAAAAGTCCCAGAAAGCATCCCAGGAGGATTAGAATGGACATGCTTGGGTGGGAGGGGCATACCTTAAGGTGACAGTTCCTACCCATAATGAACCCCAATAAAGACACAAAAACAGCATGTGTACTTGTTTGTTTATTGACTATTTTACATGTGGAGGATTTATGATAGGGCAGCAATGACAGCTTCAGTGAAGTCATGACAAGTGGCATAACCACCCATATCTGAAGTTCGAACCTGTAGGAAAAAGTTGTCATCATCCTGTGGTCTGGCCCCAGTCCCAAACACCCACCCTGTCCAAGTACCCCTAATGCCGCCCCCAGAACAACCTAGCCTCTGCCAGAAAAGCAATTATGGTCTACTGTCTGGATGTTTTCTTCCCTGGTCCATTGTAACATGTAGGTAGCATGGTCCTTTTGAAGTTGGAGGGAGTAAGGGCTCTAGCCCCCATGGGGGTGCAGATGGCCGATGACAGATTGGATGAAGTCAGTTGTGGTGCTGTAGCCGCCCATGTCTCGAGTCCGTACCTACAGCCACCACCAGCAATAGCCGTGGGGAAGAAAAAAGAGCCCATTGAAGAAGGAGAAAGGGCAATGTGATGAGATGGAGACCATGAAAAACAAGACAGAATGAAAGGAGGTGAACAGGTGTGGAAGAACAAGGACCTGCTCACTCTTGAGCAGCCGAGGCAGTACAGAAAGATGAGCAGGCAGAGGGATGGGGAGATGCAAATCAAAGGATGAGGTTACCTTGCAGGAAAAGAGACCAGGTGGGAAGAAAGACAGGCACCTAATCCTGCCTGCTATCTCCACCCCCAGACAAAGCTGCAAGGTCTGCATTCAGATGGCCCAAGAAAGGCACAATGGAGGGTGCAGGAAAAGGAACAGCAGATGGAACTAAGGTGAAGAAGACCAAGAGGATGAAACAGCCAAGAGAAGGGAGGTGAATAACAACCCCGAGATCACAGGTATTGTGGAAACATGGAGGGAAAATGCCCCTCTCAACTTCCGCAGCGAATGGTGCTGAGCCCTTGAAACATTTCTGAACTCACCTTGCCAACTTTGATCACCTTCTTCACTGCATCTGCAATCATGTTGGAGTGATACTCAAGACTGTCAACACAGACGGGAGAAACTGAGAATCCAACCACAACACCCCCACCCATGTTCTCCCACTGTGCTTCCCCTTGCAACGTCCACCCTCCACTTCAGCTTCCCGTAACCTACTTGAGATGCCGCAGCATGTTAGAAGCTGACAGCAACATGGCCGTGGGATTGGCTATATTCCTGCCCACTGCCTGGGCAAATGGGTGCCGAGCGCCCTGTGGAAAAAGGCAAGCTAGAATCACTGGAAGGAGATGGGCACATGCAGAGGCGAAAGTCTGCAAAAAGGCATGGCACAGGAGGAGGGCAGGCCAAGGGGACTGAGAAGAGGTGTAGTGTAGGGAGTGAGAGAGGAGGCAGCCATGGTCATTTACAAGTGCACTGGGATAGGAGGAGAATACAGCAGACCTACCTGAGGTCAGAGACGGGTGGGTACAGATAACTAAGAGAAAGTAATTTTTTTTTTCTTTTTTGGTTTGGGTTTTTGAGATGGAGTCTCACTATGTAGCTCTGGCTATCCTGGAACTATATAGACCAGGCTGGCCTTGAACTCACAGAGATCCACCTGCCTCCGCCTCTGAGTACTGGGATTAAAGATGTGAACCACCATGTCCAAGGGAAAAATAATTTTGCTTACCGTCTCAAAAACTGCATACTCTGCACTGTAGCTCTCACCAGGGACCACACCAGCTCCCCCAACAAGGCCAGCAGCCAGATTGTCAATAATGTTCCCATAAAGATTGGGCATCACAAGCACATCAAACTGGTAAGGATTCTGCACCAGCTAGAGGTAAGATGTAAGAATGAAGAAAAGAGTTCCAACAAAAAGAGAGATTTCCACTCCCTGCCCTCCCTCTAGGAACTCAAAGGGCCTCACCTGCATGCAGCAATTGTCTATAATCATTGTCTCAAATTTGATTTTGGGGTACAGTTCAGCAACTTCCCTACAGCACTGCAAGAACAACCCATCCCCAAGTTTCCTGTTCATGGATCAAAGAGACAAAAATCAGTCGAGAGAGTTCAAGGGATACATCTCCAGGAACCCAGCCCATAAAAAAATGCCATGTCTCACATGATGTTGGCCTTATGGACAGCTGTGACTTTGTTCCGCCCTTTCTTGGTGGCATAGTCAAATGCAAACTTTGCAATCCTCTGAGACTTGGTTCGAGTGACAATCTTCAGGCACTCGATGACACCCTTTGCACTCTAGGTGACAGAGAAGTGACTGATAACACTTGGAAAGAAGGCAGGGAGGCCTCTACCTCTCGCCTGCCTCTCTCCTTGCCCTCCCCAGTTTTTGGACCTTACCTCATGTTCCAGAGAGCTATATTCCCCTTCTGTCTGTTCTCGAATGATTACCAGGTCTAGATTGTTATGCCGAGTCATGTACCCAGGAAGTGACTTCACATGGACTACGTTGGCAAACAAGTCCAACTTACGCCTGAAGACAGACAGCCATCAGCTCTGTGCCAGGTGCCCAGCACTCCTTTGACCTGAGCCCACCCATCCACCTACCTCAGCTGCATGTCATAGGAAGCTAATTCGCCCTTATACTCCATGGGGGTATGGATCTTTCCTGTGGAAACAAAGTATGGGAGAAATAGGGTTAGACAAAGTCAAGTAGAGACCAGGGTCCACTCTCCCATTGATTCCATACAACCTAGTCTCCCATCTCCCACTCCCAAATCCCTCACACCCTTTATTGCCCCTGGCAAGAGGCAAAGGAGAATGAATAATGTAGTTAAAATGAGGAAAACTGAGTGTAATGCTTTCGTTTTTAGTCACTTTATTTATGTTGAAATTTCAAAATGACCTAAGAGCTATTTGTTTTGAGTCAAAGAACCTGGGTTTACTAGCAACTGAAAAGCAATGCTAGGGGACCAATGGTTTTCCTTATGTTCCCGTGTCTACTGACCTTGTATTCTCTCAGCTACTACTTCCTGAAAATGGACTATGTATGTAAGGCAATAGGGATAGCTATCAAAGCTACACAAGTCCTGCCCTCAGACGCACACAATACACTGGCGAAGACAAATAAATAAGGAATGATCTTAACACTAAGCGCAGGAGCACAGAGGAGGAACCCTCTGATCATAACAGGAAATGGGACAGAAAAGCTGGTACTGTAGTCAGTTCCTTGGTGCACTGAACAGTGATCCCCAAAATGATAGGCCCATGCCCTTACGCCAAGAAACCACAAATATGACCTTATTGGGGTAGTGGGGGTCTGTAAATGTGATCTTATTTGGAAAAACACCAAGTCTTGAGACAAAATTGTCCTGGATTAGGGTGGCCCCTAAATCCAATGGTAAATCAAAAAGAAGAGATAAAAGGTATCATAAAAATAGAATTGTGTTTATAAACCAAAGACCACCAGGAAAAGAAAGATTCTCATTCTAAGCCTGCAGAGGGACTGTAGCCTCCAAAACTGAGAGAACACTTACATTATTTTCAGCTACCCACAAAATTGTAGTATCCAATGGCAACCATAGAAAACAAATACCACGAATGAGTGAGGATTCTGATAGGTGACATCGGAGAGGACAACATTTTGGGTACAGGGAAGAGCATAAGTCAAGGCAGGATGTATATATGACAACTAGCACAGCTGATTGTGAGCAAAACACAGAACAGGTTGTGGAAAAGAAAACAGAAAAGCCAGAGGCTGGATTATAAAGAACCGACCTTTCCTCTGCAAAAGCTGGCCCTGGTAGTTAAGCTGCCCAAGAAAATAGATTTGAAAAATGGCCTGTAGAGGAAAATCTAGAAGCCAAAAGAATCCAATAAGGGGAACAAACAGCATAGCAGAAGGAATAGAACCATTGGAACGGGAACCGGCAACACAGCTAATAGGGTCTGACCATGGTGTCAACAGCCTCAGCAGACACCAAAAACCCTTGCACCTTCGCTGACCTCCCTAACTCCTGGTTTCCCACTGAGAAGAAACAAATTCCCAAGTATCAGTAGAGGGCAGTCTAGGAAGCAGAGAGAAAGACTTAGGAACACTGTTCATTTGACTTTAAATGACAGAGTGGCATACAAACCAATGATGGCAACTTTGTTCTCCTTCATAGAACTCAGCAGCTCCTCCAACTTCTGCTCAGAAGCCATATTCTGCACCTCGCTCAGGCGGTGTTCCTTGAATTCCACGGGGACAGCAGCAGCCTTCAGGGATCAGTCCGAGCACAGGACCGGGTCAGGTCTGACCTTTCCAACTCAACCCATCCATTTCTGCAGGCAGCTCGACCAGCCATCTCCCGCCACAGGCTACTGACCTTGAACACTTCCTTGACAGCATGCATGAGCTCTGGGCCCACGCCGTCTCCCGGCAACATGGTCACAGGAAAGGCACCCTGAACCTTCACATCTTCTGCCTGTGAGTGAGGCCAGCAGAGATGGAGCCCAGGGGCAGAAGCAGGAGTCAGAAGGAGACAGGTAAGGAGGGGAAACCCAGGGGCGCGACAAGGATGGGCGAGAGCGAAGCCGAACTCGAGCGTACCTGGCTCTGTGAAGCGGCGTGTGCCGTGGCCGATGTTCCGAGACCTCTCCATGCCCCGGGGTTCCGAGCGGCGACCACCGCCTGCGACAGACACAAGGTCAGATCCGGGACACCCAAACCCCTTACACCGCGCTGACCTTGCCTTCTTTTGGAAACTCCAGACAGACCCTCTGCTCTCCCGCCCACCCTCTGCCCAACACGTCCCGGGCCTCACTCGGGTCAGCCAGCGGACATTGCTCAGCGCGGCCATCTTCTGCGGAGGGAGTCGCGCGGAAGTGACGCCGGAAGCGAGCGCGACCGCGGGAGCTGGACTTCCTGTCGGCCCTGGGGAGCTTGGTGGTTTTTCCCCCTCGTACCAAACGGGAGGGTCTACGGATTCATTTACCTTCTGTCCTTCTGTTTAGTAACGTAGGGTCACGGGGCACACAGCCAGTTTGTTTGCTTTGTTTTCAGTCTTCAGATCTATTTTCTTTTGAAACTTCAAAACAACTTTAAAGAGTTTATGGCTATTTATCCAACGAGGACGTGAGTTTAACAATAATCCTAGGGAGACTGTGAATGTTTCTTTTATGTTATGGGAGATGTGTTTGTTTTCTCCTTTAATCCAGTTACCGGGTATTTATCAAGTCTCTGCGTTTGGGTTTTGTTTTTGTTTTTTTTTGGTGTTTGTTTGTTTAGTTTTTGTTTTACTACAGGATCTTTTTTTTTTTTTTTTTTTTGGTTTTTTCGAGACAGGGTTTCTCAGGATCTTATTCTTTAAACAGTTGTTATAGGCTTGAACTTCGTCACTAATATAAATATTTGTATGACACATTTCACTTCTGATGTATATCTTAAAATATCATTTATTCTCAGCTGGGCGTGGTAGCGCATGCCTTTTATCCCAGCACTCGGGAGGCAGAGGCAGGAGGATCTCTGTGAGTTCAAGGCCAGCCATGTCTACAAAGCGAGTTCCAGGACAGCCAGAGAAAACCTGAGAAACCCTGTCTCGAAAAACAGATATAGATATAGATATAGATATATAGATATATATATACACACACACATATATATACATATATACATATATATATTATTCTCATATCTACTTTGACATTATTGACACAATGTTAGATCATGTTATTCAATGAATTGAAAAGCAATACATATGCAACTCTATTGCAAATTAGCTTTTTATTTATTTACTTGGGGGGGGCACCACGGGGCACTTGTGGAGGTCAAAGAACAGGCCCACTCAGAAAGTTGGTACTCTCCTGTCACCATGTAGATTTCAAGGGTTGAGCTCAAGTCATAAGACTTGGTAGCAGGCACCTTTACCCAGTGAACCATCTCAACTCCAAGTTAGTTTTCTCTCTCTCTCTCTCTCTCTCTCTCTCTCTCTCTCTCTCTCTCTCTCTCTCTCTCTCTCTCTCTCTCTCTCTCTCTCTCTCTCTTCTGACAGTTTCTCTGTGTAGTTTTGGAGCCTGTCCTGGAACTCACTCTGTAGACCAGGCTGGCCTGAAACTCACAGAGATCCGCCTGGCTCTGCCTCCCAGTGCTGGGATCAAAGGCATGCACCACCACCACCACCACCACCACCACCACCCAGCTAGTTTTCTTATTATTATATACCAACATAATGAGTTTTCTTTGTGATCTGAATTACTTTATCTGTTTAAAAGACCTTCTCTAAGACGTGATCCATGAGTTTCAATGTTCTTCCAAAGAAGTCCTGAACACACCAAGGGTTCAAAATTTCTTCTCTATTAAGACTTGTTCGTTCTTTTTCCCTATAACTATGAGCAATCAAAGGAGTGATATGATGGCAATTCCTTGAAGATGGAGTCTGGGAAGTTTTTGGAAGACGTAGAACTCCTGTGATTGTGGGATAAAACTGGATTTTTCAGAAGTGACTATACTCAGTCTATAGTAAAGTGGGTTATAAGCAAAAGTGGTGTTGTTGCTTTCCCAGAATCAAAGGGGGAAGAATGAAGAGGGGTTGTTAAAGTGACCGACTGGAGGGGTGTTCTCAGGAGCAATGTATCAATAGGAAAAGGGGCAGGAGAAAGAGTGCTGCAGGATGCGGCCTCAGCTGGGCTTTTCCCCAGTCTCACTCCCTGGAGAGCTCTGAAATGTGAATAGTGTCTCAAGATCGTTCTGATTTGAGGCAAGGCTTCCTAGCCTGCTTTACTCCAGCATAACATAGGCCAACGACAGCTCAGAGAAGGAGGAAGTGGTCATCAGTTAATGACCAGCATCTGAAGGAGTTGAGGGACTGAACAAACTCACTGGCCAAAAGGATCTCAGCATGGCAGCTGTGATGCTATACAGGTAAGAATACGAATCATGGCTGAAAATCAGGAGAGTGGACTCGTGTGAAGAGACGAGGCACCATAGTGGGTAATGAGAAGTAGGGTTGGTGCAACTTCTAAACCTGAGAGAAAAGACAGACTTATGAGCACTACTGTTGAGCCTAGTGACCATGGAAATTATTTAGTTGTAGGTGGCTTCATCAAGAAAGCAAGCATTTGGGTTCATTTAAAAGTGCCATCTTCAGGACGATCTCTGTGAGTTCGGGGCCATCCTGGTCTAGATAGTGAGTTCCAGGAACACCAGGACTACATAGATCCTGTCTCAAAAAACAAACAAAAAAATTTTTTTAAAGGTCATCCTATCAGAAGGGTACATGGAGTTGAGGCTTCTGGCAAAATGGAGTCAGGAGATAAGTGAAAAACAATTTTAAAAAGTTCTAATTGATAGGTAAGAAAAGAATCAAAGGTCACAAATTATTCAAAAAGTAGTGCTTATAGGAGTTGTTGAATGTGTAAACTGGAAGGAGAGGAGTGTGCTTCCACAAGGAAGCAAGTCAAACAGTTGTCAGTAACAGCGGAGTTGGAGACCCTTCAGATGAGACACAGGTCACAGCACTGATGGTCATCCTTGTCTCCGTGTGCCAGCCAGGACCAAAAAGGATGGCAGATATGACAAAGAATGATAGATTGTATCAAGGAAGAGCTCCTCAAAGCAGGAGGATATTCTGTTAATTAATATTTTACACAGGGTGTAACTAACTATATAACCATGGCTGAACTGGAACTATGAAGACCAGGCTGACCTCAAACTCAAGAGATCTGCCTCTTTTTACTCTAATTAATATTTAACTAGCTTGAGTATTTTAATTAATAACTAAATGATATCAATTCTCTTAAAAAATAGAAATAGTAAATAAGGACAAAGCTTCTTGTCACTAAAACCACAGTCAGTCCTTCAAAAGCCTTTTCATGTGTGTCCACATGAGAATATAGTATTGGTTTTAGTGTATGTTTCAGAATAAATAGTTTCATACTCTATGTGCTTACTGTTACATAATTTACCTTTTTCTCTAAACACTATCTTACATGTCATAGGGATATAAGACACTATGTCATAGAGAATGAGAAACCCTTCTTTTTGTTTGTTTTTGTTTTTGTTTTTGTTTTTGAGACAAGGTTTCTCTGTGTAGCCCTGGCTGTCCTGGAACTGACTCTGTAGACCTTGCTGGCCTCTAACTCCGAGATCTGCCTGGGATTAAAGGTGTGCACCACCATGCCCTACAAAAAAACATTCTTTTGCTCTACTGTATAGTATGCTATAATGCAAATTTACGAAATTAACTAATCTTTTCTTAAATAGGAAAATACTTAGTATGAACTCGGATTTGGGCTGTTATCAGCAATATTGCTGTGTATATCCCTGTACATTTTCCTTTGTACACATGATGAAGGTTACAGCCACCCCACAAAGCACTTCTAGCCATGTATGTATTTCAGATGAAATGGTGTGTTTATGATAGTTTGGTTGTAGATCCGTATGTGTATTTCACTTATGAGTGTGTTCTGATGCAGTAAACAGAAACTCATTAATCATGATGGCTATTAGTTTCTCTCCCATTACTTCTGAAAATAGAATTACTGACATAGATTTAGCTGCTTAGTAATGATCCTGGTGCTCTGTCATCTCCTCTCTGAGCTCCAATGGGTTGTGTGATGTTTCCATCCTGTTTCATAGTCAAAGTATTAGCAGCTGATGCTCTGGACATCATTTTTGCATTCACAGTTAGAAAATGGATAAAAGAACATCCCAGTCCTTTATATTCTTTCTTATCTGAAATATCAAGGCTTGGGACTATGGTGATGGCTCAATGGGTAAAAATTTTCTGTGCATGGGGCTGGAGAGATAGCTCAGAGGTGAAGAGCACTGACTGCTCTTCCAGAGGTCCTGAGTTCAATTCCCAGCAACCACATGGCGACTCACAACCATCTGTAATGAGATCTGGCACCCTCCTCTGTATACATAATAAATAAAAAAAAAATCTTTGAAAAAAAAATTTTCTGTGCAAGCTTAATGACCTGAGTTCAGATCCTTGGAACCCACTTAAGGCATTAGTACACATCTGTAATCCCAGGACTTCTGAGAAAGGACACAGGCAGGAGAATATCTGAAAGCTTGTGGAACACTTAACCTGGAGTATGCAGCAGAAGCCACAAGAGACCCTGCCTCAAAACAAAGCAGAAGGTGAGAACCAACTCTGAGGAATTGTCTACTGTCCTTCACACATGCCATAGCATGTGCATACCTTCAGACACACACACACACACACACACACACACACACACACACACACACACACACACCATAAGTAGCACAAAGAAAATACCAAAGCTTTCTCTGAAACATTCTCATCAAATTTCTTGGGTCTCTTAGGCCAGAATCAGACCTATTAATATTCTCTCATTAAAGAAAGCTAATGAGGGAAAGATGTTCATCCAGATTAGCTTAAACCAATTCACATTTTGGCTGCACATTAGAAGGCCTTTTAAAATTCTTAACCTAAGGGGTTGGGGATTTAGCTCAGTGGTAGAGCGCTTGCCTAGCTAAGCGCAAGGCCCTGGGTTCGATCCTCAGCTCAAAAAAAAAAAAATTCTTAACCTAGACTGTACCTCCAGAAATTTTTATATACTTGGTTTGCGGTAGAACCAAGCCATTGTAGGCTTTTGTTTTTGTTTTGTTTGTTTCTTTCTTTTTTGTTTTGTTGTTGTTGTTTTGTTTTGGGGTTTTTTTGGTTTTTTGGTTTTTTTGAGACAAGGTTTCTCTGTGTAGTTTTGGTGCCTGTCCTGGATCTCGCTCTGTAGACCAGGCTGGCCTCGAACTCACAGAGATCCACCTGGCTCTACCTCCCGAGTGCTGGGATTAAAGCCGTGAACCACTACCACCTGGCTTGTTTGTTTCTTTAAAGCTCCCTGGATGCCTCTAAAAGTCAGAGTTGAAGCCAGTGGCTTACACCAATTATCCTTCATTTGAGTCTGGGCTGGTGAATCATGACTAGTTTCAGCTTCAATGAAACATATACTCATAACCTAAACAAAAGAGAGTTTTAATTCTCACATATAAATTCATTGATGTGCTAGGGATGTAGCTCAGTGGTAGAATATTGTTAAGTATGCACAAGGTCCCGGGTCCAATCCCTAGAACTGAAAACAAAAACAAACAAACAAAAAACACAGAGTTCCAGGATAGGTGATCCACAGCTGGAATGGCCCTCTATCCTGTCGAAGACACTGTTTCACTGGTCCACTTTTTGTGACCTCCATTCCCAAAGTCATTCAGGATCCAAACAGTTATCCCAGCTCCAAAATTACAGCTAGGAGGGAAATGAACTGGGAAAGAAGAGCAGGCACCTGCTCGATCTCTAATAACACTCCCTTCCTTGAGCATGGGTGGTCCGTTCCTGTATCACACATACCCAGAGAGCCTTTGTTTCAAAATATCTTTTCTACCCTACGATGACAAACATGTGCTCAACATCTTTTCTCATGCTGTCATCATTTTGTGTTTATTGCGATTTATTTGAAATTTAGTTTTATAAAATACAGAACATAATGATAACTTTTTAAAATTACTTTTTAATTTTATGTACATTGGTATTTTGCCTGAATGTATGTCTGTGTAAGGGAATCACAGACAGTTGTGAGCAGCCACGTGGGCACTGGGAATTGAACCCAGGTCCTCTGAAAGAGCAGACATCTCTCTATCTCCCAGTGATAACTTTCTTTTCCCCCTCAAAAGTTAAGCTAATTCCCTCATCATCACGTATGTACCTTTTTCTCCAAACAGGAAATTCTACCTTAATTAAATACAGATGTCCCTTGACTTGTGACAGGATTACATTACAATGGACTGATTGTAAATTGAAAATACTGTCAAGTGTTTTTTTAAATAACTCATTCACCAAATAACACAAGCTAGCCTAACCTACCTTAATTTATTCAGAACATACTAATTAACTTACAGTTGATCATTAAACCTAGTGTCTGCTTCATAATAAAATGTTGACTATCTCATATAACTTATTGACTGCTACACTAAAAGTGAAATCAGAATAGGCGTGTATGTTTCAGTGAGACAGGATCTCTTCTTGTAGCCCTGACTGTCCTATAACTTGCTATGGAGATCAGGGTGGCCTAAAACTTACAGAGATTCACCTGCCTCTTTGCTTCCTAAGTGCCGGGAACCATGCCTAGTTAATAGATTTGTATTAACTACCTTCACCATTGTTGTGATGAGATGGAGGGCAAGAGCAGCTTCAGGACGAGCAGCTTTATTCTGGCTCACAGGAGATGCAGCTTAGCACAGCGGAGAGAAGAACTAGTAGCAGAATCAGGAAGCAGAGGATGGTGCATGCATCTCACCTTCTCCATTTTCTTCAACCTGGGACCCAAGCCCATGACATGGTACCACGCACATTTAGTGTGGGTCTTTTCACCTCAGTTAACATAGGTAACTTTAACAGGCATGTCCAGAGTCTTGTCTCTTCAGTGATCTTAGATCCTGTTGGCAAACAATATTAACCATCACAAGTCCACTTCTTGTCATCTTGACATCTAAACATATCACTTTTAAGCTATAACCCTTCCTCCAGTTCTTGTCCCCATAGGCTCATGGCCATCTCATAGTGCAAAATACATTGAGTTCAGCTTCAAAACTTGCCACAGACTTTGAGAGTCCCAACACAATATAAAAGTTCAAAGCCTTCTGAGACTCAAAGTAATCTCTTAACTGTGAGCTCCTATGAAAAAAAAGCAAGTCACATGCTTCCAATATACAATGGCACAGAATAGGCATTCCCATCGCAAAAGGGAAAACATTTTCTGGTTCTTTTCGATCCCTGTTCCCAAAGCACAGTCCAGGAGATGACAAGACTCATCTGGACAAACTATACTAGTTGAAGGAAGGCCAGGTGCTCCGGGTCAGGCCAGTGGTCATTGGACTCAAAGGTGAGAATTCTGTCCAGTGTAAACTACTGAATTCAGTTTGATAGAGGAGCAAATGCCTTTCATATTTACATTAAACTGCCATGTGCTGTTTGAGCTCATGGAGAAGCTAGCTGCAGAGATGGGATATGGCCCTTCCACGTCAGACTCATGCATGTTTGTCTCAAAGTGTTCTCCTAGGCTTCCTTTCCTGAGTCGTGTTGGCCCCGACTCTGACAGGAAGAAAAGAGACTAAAACAGCCTAAGTAAAGGTGTTGTGACTATTATTTATCCTGCAATATACAGCTCTATCTGCTACTTAGACTCACTTAAAAACAAAAACAGTTATGGTAGACCACGCTATGTAGTTCTAAAGACAGCCTGTGTTTTCTATAAGATTTACCTGGGAACTTACCAAGCCCCGTAGGTTAACAGCCTGAACACAGGCAATAGTCATTTATCATGTATGCAGTTTGGATTCCGTTTTCTTTTATTAAAGTGGTATTACACAGCACTATCTTCCAAGCTAGAGCTGACATGACATCAGGTAGGCTTGATTGTTGGTTTGTTAATGTTTTTGTGTCATCATCAAGAAGATGATGCTTGAATGTTTTCAGAATGCAAAAAACAAACAAACAAACAAACAAAAAACTTTTTCTAGACAGAGTTTTTCTATTTAGCTCTGGCTGTCCTGGAACTCACTCTGTAGACCAGGCTGGCCTCGAACTTGGTTTTTTGAGGCAGGTGTATAAATGTGTGTGTGTGTGTGTGTGTGTGTGTGTGTGTGTGTGTGTGTGTGTGTGCGCGCGCGCGTGTAGTTGCACATGTATGCATCCCAAGGTGCATGTGTGGAAGTTAGAGGAGGACAGCGTGCAGGAGTCAGTTCTGTCTTTCTACTATATGAGTCCTGGGAGTTGAATTCGGGTAGTTGGTCTTGGCAGCAAGCATCTTTACCAGTGATCCATCTCACAGCACCACCACCACCTTTTGGGGTTATACCATAATTTAAAGCAAAATATTTTAAGCCGAAACAGTATTGAATGTAAGACCAAATTACAAGTTGTTCATGCACTGACAATAGGCTCCAGACCTTCATAGGCCCCCAGACCTTAGCACAACTGACTCCATGATGGAAGTATCATTCAGGCCATAAAACTCAGCACACAGACAGTACCACCTGCCAAAATGAAAACAAAGACCTAATCCATCAAAGTCCACAGTTCTGAGAAAGTCTCTAAATGCACTAACCTTGCTTTTTGGCTCTTGTAGTTCTGCTTCTGGATAACTGTTCTTGTTAATTGAAGTATGTTAACCCAGGACATGGGGTTTTTTTTTTTTTTTTTTTTGTGTGTGTGTGTGTGTGTGTGTGTGTGTGTGTGTGTGTGTGTGTGCTTAAAAGCTCACCCTGAGAAAGGCTGGGTGCTACACCAGGATCCCAAACATGAAGTGTAGTCACCAGCCTGCTAATAAAGACTTTGTATTGGTTTAAACTCTTGTCCAAGTAGTCTTCTCTGGTGCATATCCCACAACACTTACCACCCACGTGTCAGCAAAAAGAATTGCCCACCTAGCCACGTGGTGGTGGTGCACACTCAGGAGGCAGAGGCAGATGGATCTCTGTGAGTTCAAGGCCAGCCTGGTCTACAGAGAGTTCCAGGACAGCCAGGGCTACACAGAGAAACCCTGTCTTGAAAAGCAAAACAAAAAAAAATAATTGCCCACACATAGCTTAGCACAGAACCCGGGGCCCCACTGTGCAACACTCTGCTCAAACAAGAGCATCAGTTACTAAGTCTCACACAAGAGTATGCTGCAGTCAGCTCTGGAAACCTCTTGTATCATCTCTTTCCATCCCATTCAGTAATGTGGCATTGGTCATTTGGAGTGGTCATGGTAGGAACTTAGACATCACAGACCAATAGATGCTGCAAACTGGATTTAATTTTTGAGAAGCAGCACTGAAAACTTAGCATGACATGGCAGGTCCCAGAGCATCCAAGGTGTATCCATGAGGTAACTGAAGTTTGGCATAATTAAACTAGCTCCCTATTCACGTCACATCTCCAGACCCCAAGTCCACTCCATGGCACTTTTCAAAGACTTGGCCTCAGCAGGCCAAGTGGCCATAAAGCCTAAGGTAGGGAGACCTTGTTTCCTTTCTAGGGATGGGATGGAGCAGCAAGGTGAAGTGGGCCTAGGTGACAGGTGGTAGCTGAAAGAGCTGATGTCTTTGAGATAACCTATGTGACCTCACACATCTGATAGAGCATGAGTTCCTGACTGCACCCTAGACAAGTCTGAATTCCACCAATTTTTATTTGCCAGGCCCTTTTCTGTGTACCATGGATGCAGAAGAGAAGAAAGGGAGGGAAGGAGGGAGGGAGGGAGGGCCAAAAACCTTGTCTTCAAAAGCTACAGACCAATAAGTGGCATATCTTACTCCCCATTGACCCTGCTTAATTGTTGGGGGTGGGGCACAGAGGTCCTTGCACACACAGAGAAGCACTAAGAGAATCGGGAATGTTAATCACGTAGGGTGTCTCCTCAATGGAGGAGATACAAATCAAATACCTGCATTCCATCCAGAAAGCTGAGAGTGGAGGTTATTAATGACTTGGTGACCTTTTTGCTCTCTGAAGGGACAGACTTCACCCCAATTCTCCAGAATGACTATCCCAGACTCTTCCCTCCCTAGACCCTTACCCATTTTTAGGATTGATGTCATAAATACTTTATGGCTTGTTGACGTCTAAGCTATTTCAGTCAGAGACTACACTAGATTCTAGGCCTTCTAGCTACAGAACCCACCCTCATGGTCACATGCACTGTGTAAAAGAGTCTCTGTGTAGTCACCTTAGTCTATGTGCACCTGAAATTGGACTGATTGGACTGATTATTGCCTGGAAAGCTTTCCCCAAATTGTACTGTGTTTTAGATACGCTCACAATGAATTGCCTGAAGTGGTCGACAAAGGCAATCTGCACTGGGCTTTCATTATCTCTTCCTGAGGTTTGCTTCCCTGTTTGACACCTGTACGGCCCCTCACTTAATTTAGCTTTTGTTGTTGTTTGTTTTGCTTCATTATGTGCTTTTTGTTTGTTTGGTTGGTGTTTTTTTGTTTTGTTTTGAGACAAGGTCTGGCTATTCTGTAACACACTATGTAAGTGGCCACACTAGCCTTGAACTCACAGAGATCCACCTGCTTCTGCCTCCCTGGTACTGGGATCAAAGGCATAAGCCACCATGACTAGCTAATTTAGGGGTTTTTGTTTGTTTGTTTGTTTGTTCTTTTGGAGCTGAGGATCGAACCCAGGGCCTTGCGCTTGCTAGGCAAGCGCTCTACCACTGAGCTAAATCCCCAACCCCTAATTTAGGTTTTTATTGTCTCTCACATAAACTGTTCCTACTTAACTCCAGGTCTCATCAGAAGATTTAGTATGGGGGTGGAGCTGAAGTTTATAAATTGGAGGGAATGGGTCCTTTAAAAGAATATACAATTATGATATATAATATATATATAAATAACCATGTGAATATATCACAATGAATTCTCAAAGGACTTTGAAGAGAGCCTATGAAAAGCCTCATGAAGAATCAGTCTCTCTCATTGACTGGACTCCTGGAGCTCGGCCTGGCACCTAGCTGTGGATCTCTGATGACAGTTAGGGTATTCAGCCATCTGATCACCAGAGTAGGCCAGTTCAGGCACCCTCTCGACTATTGCCAGTAGTCTATGGTGGGGTCATCCTTGTGGATTCCTGGGAGTTTCCCTAGCACTCTGTTTCTCCTATTCCCATGATGTCTTCATTTATCATAGTATCTATCTCTTTCCTTGCTCTCCCACTCTGTCCCTGTTTCAGCTCGAACCTCCCGTTCCCCTATATTCTCATCCCCCATCCCTTGCCCTCCATTACTCCCCCTCACCCCCAGTTTGCTCATGTAGATCGATGAGAGAGAGGAGGGATTCTATGAGCAAGGGACATCAAGATCATGATGGGAAAAAGTACAGAGACAACTAGCCAAACTAGTGGAAATGCATGAACTGTGAACCAATAACTGAGGAGCCCCCACGGTACTGGACTAGGCCCTCTGGATAGGCAAGACAGTTGTTTAGCTTGAACTGTTTAGGGGACCTCCAGGCGGTAGGATCAGGATCTGTCCCTGGTGAATGAGCCGGCTTTTTGGAGCCCAGTGCCTATGCTGAGACACTTTTCGCAGCCTTGGTGCAGGGAGGAGGGGCTTGGACCTGCCTCAACGGAATGTACCAGGCTCTGCTGATTCCCCATGGGAGACCTTGCCTTGGAGGAGGTGGGAATGTGGGGTGGGTTGGGGGGAGACTGGGGGGCAGGAGGAAGGAGGACAGGGGAATCTGTGGTTGGTATGTAAAATGAAAAGAAAATCTCTTAATAATAAAAGAATATCCAATACCATTAGTCATCAAGTAATGCCAAATTAATTATAATTTGAAATTCATCTCAACCAAGAAGAATGGATAAAATTGAGAAAATAAATGACAGCAAATTCTAAAAAAAAAGAAGAAGAATCAGTCTCAGCTACACCCTGTCTCTACTTCACCCAGACAAGAAGAGCAGCCTTTCCTGCCCACCCTATACTCTATACTGCCCACCCTCTACTTCCAAGGAAGTAGGAGCTTCCTTTCCTGTGGCCCCTTCCCAGCAATCCAGCATTATACAAAAGAACACACACACACACACACACACACACACACACACACACACACACACACACATACACACACGCAAACACGCTCACACACACTTTTTTCCTGTAAAAGCCGGGTGTGGTGGCACATGCCTTTGATCCAGGCACTCCAGAGGCAGAGGCAGAAAGATCTCTGTGAGTTCGAGGCCAGTCTAGTCTACATAGTGAGTTCTAGGACAGCCAAGGCTAATTAGTGAGAGAGCCTATCTCAAAAAAAATTCAAAACAAACAAACAAGATAAGGAAATGAGTGGTTTGATTTGCATCCTGATTTGTAAGTACTATTACACACATCTTAAAATGTAAACACATATACATTTGTTATACTTGCTACTGAGCCATTTAAGCCTGACCACAGCAATATATATATATGTATATATATGTGTGTATATATATGTATATATATACACATAAAGTATAAAGAATATAAACAGAACAATTCATGGACTTACTTCTATTCTTCCTTCTGGGACAAAACCTACTAGTACATATACACAGATATCCCTACAAAACAAGAGTCTGACCTCCTTGGCCTAAATAATAATAGTCATGGCCACTGAAAGAAAAAACAGCAGCCACATGGAGCTTTTCAACTTCAAGAAGCTTCGCCATTGCCTGCAGACAGCTAAGAAGCAGCTACCCAGAGACTGCTAGCTTCCGTTCCAGTGCTCGGTTAGAAGGTCTCTGGCCTCTCCAAGCTGGAGGATAAGCCAAAGGGACAGCATGGCTCTGCAGAAGAGCATGGAGTGAGCATTCCTTGAAGCATGAGGGAAAGCAGCCACCTCCTATTTATCAGTGAGGATAGGGCTGGTTGTCTCTGAGATTCCTGGTGATTGGTAGGGGTGTGGACAGCCTAGAATAATGACAGCATATATCTTGCCTCTGTTTCATCCCAAAGATGAGAAATGAGAACTCAGCCAAAGGGTCCAACATTGTGACTCCCACTGTTTTATTATTTAGGACTGAATGATTCAGCCTAGATGCCAGCCCAGCCCAGGAATGGAATAGATCCCCAGGCAAGACGAGTTGTTCTGATGTGTTTGCTGTTTGCTCTTCTTGAAGTGACTGAGACTTCAGGAGTCAGTATCAAGGAAGACTAAGAGCTGAAACAACCTCCAGGCGACTTTCTGAAATGACCCTTTTCTTCGCTTCACGGGAGTATTCGAGAAGCCACAATTAGTGCGTGCTTTCATTTTGGTATTATTTTCTAATTATCAGGTTTCCACTTAGGAAGTGGATTGAAACAGCAACCTAACATTCTGGGACTCCAGGGGGCACTATAGTACAATACACAGACATCCAAGCCCAAGTCAGCCGAAAATGGTTTGGTGTCTGTTTCCCACAGTTTGCACTGGGCTGAGGCTTGGGGGAAATCTCTCTTCTGTTTAAAAAGCATTATCTCAAGACCAGAATTAATAGAAAGGAAACGAACCCTGAACTCCTAGACGTGGCATGTGAAGTACCAGCATGATTCCAGGTGCTGGTATCTTCCACCTTGGAGGCAAGTGGAACCAGTCATCCAGTCCCAAAGGCTCATCCTTCCGGCTGATAAGCCTATCTCTCCTCCCAGGCTTGGGCGCCTCTGTGCTTGTCCCATCACCCATCCCTGCTTCTATGATAGTCCACGTACTCCGGAATAACGTTGAATATTCATGCATCTACCACTGTGAGCTTCAGGAGGGCACAGCTAGGCTCGATTTGTCCACTTATTCTCTAGCACTGGGCACATGACAAAACTCTGAACATGAGCATGAATGTCCATGAAGCAAAAGGGTGAGGTAAGAGGGTTTGGCCTAAGGGTTCCAAAAGCGAGACCTTGCCTGGGCCAAAGGAGGGTATGGCATTTCCTCTGTCTGCTACCATGCCTCCAGAACGCTTAAATTCTTGTCTGTGGAGCAGCCATAGTATGTAGAAAGGAGAAAATCCATCCCCCACCCAAACAAGATAAATCATGCAAAATAAAGTGTCGTTCCAAGAAGCAGAGTTGTGGCTGGATCTTAAGAAGAGACACTCAATTCGGATTCCCAGGACAGCTCTAACACTTGCCCAGGGGATTCCCTGAGTGTCCCAGAACCCTTGCTTCTTGGATCAGCAGCTCTAAACCATAAGCCCTTCCCTGAGGCTGCAGAGTCTGCTAAACATCATCCTGGCTGGTTCCTTTCTATCCCATGGGGTTAGTTAGGGTAGAGTAGAAACCACACAAGTCAGGACCCTCCCCCCCCACTTATGACAGCTACCTCTCGATGCCATTTTCCTAGGCCAACCAAATCCTCTACTTCTCCAGGTTATTTCTGGGCACTTGTCCCTCAAATCTATTCTTCAGAGTCACAATGTAACACCAAAAAGGCACAGGGACTCCACTGTGCCTTGGAAAGAAAAGCACTGCCTAAGTTCAAGCATTCCTGCTGGAGGGGGCAACAGAGCAAAGGGACAGCCCAGAGTATGAAGAATTCAGGCAATGGAGAGGTCTTGGTGTCAGGCGACCAAGGAACCGACACAGCAGGAAGACTGTCTGGTGAGAGAAACTGATCAGTCAGGAATGCTCCTAAACAGTTCCTAAGTGTGGGAAGCCATAAGAGACAATGAACTCTACTTAAGAAGGTTCTATATACTCCAAATCAAGCAACACTTTAAAACCTGCAGGAGGAAGGTGGAGACGGATGAGGAAGCTGCCGGCAAAACAGCGAACGTATCTCCTTCAAGTGAGGGTGGAATCTAGTGTTGACATGTGTTCCTATCAGAGACATCCTCTGTGGGTGCTGGGGGAAGGACATGGACGATCTGACAAAGTGGTAGCTGTAGCTGGAAGAGAAAGGTGTCAGAGATGAGCCCCCCCCCCTCCACTGCCGACGCACGCACGCGCACACACACACACACACACACACACACACACACACACACACACACACGTGCTCCAAAGCCTGTGGGCAGCAGGAGGGGGTGATGTGGACACACGGGGGGGCACTGGCTTGTGAAGGACGGGCATGTGGGAACTAAACTGCCATTGTGGCCTAGGAGCGGAGCCACTTGTGCTGGGGACTCTTCCTGGGGCAGGGGCCCCTCTCCCGCCTCATGGTCTAATTTCTCCGGTTGATGGTCAGGACAGACAGAAGGAAGACAGAAGCCCAAGCTAGGATTGTGGTCTTCCCAACGACAGCCTCAGAGACTGTGGACAACACATGAACTCTTCAAGAAAAAAAGGGGGGGGGAAGGGGAGAGAGGGAGAGGGGAAGAAGGAGGATAGGAGAGGAGGAGAGACAGACAGACAGACAAACATGGGGCATGGGGGAGGGCAGACACAGCAGTCCAGCATCCTCAGAGAGTAGGAGAAGCATCACCCAAACAATCATCAAACTTCTTGTCTGTGGGGTAGCTTCATCGCACAGGTAGGAGGAGGAGGAGGGGATGTGGCCAGTAGATACTGCAAGGAGGTCAGAGAAGCCCCAAGACACTGCGGAGTCAGAGCAGAGCCCGAGCAGGGAGGAGTCAGGCTGTGAGCCTCGGAGAGCCGCCGCCGAGATCCTTAGTGGAGGACTCCTGTGAACTTCCACAGAAACAGGAGGCATGGAGATCATAGGAGGAGGGGAGAAGGGGGAGGTTTTTTAAGAATGGGAAGCTTAGCCAGACATACATAGTGGCTCGCATGTGTGATCCCAGCACTTAAGCTCTCTGAGGCAGGCTCTCACTTGACAGGTCTGGGAGGGCCCTCAAGTCTGCATTTCTAACAAGCTACCAGTGGCAATGCTGCTGCTCCAGGAGCCATACATACTATGAGGGGCAAGGTTTAGAGTCAGCTAAAGGGATGTGGAGGGCGATTGGAAGAGAATTCCTTTTGAAAGGCCCGCTTTCGATAATTCCACCTGGGGTAAAAACTGAGACCTTGAGAGGCCTGAGTGGGAGTGTCCCTTCCTCCTCTTTCAGAGGTGACAGGTGGTGGAAAATTGGGCATAAAGGGGAAGGGATAATGAGGAACAAAGAGGTCAGGAGAAGAGGCAGAGGAACTCTGGGGAGACACAAGCGTCCCTGGGATCCTTTCTCTGGGTCAGCGTTAGGCAGGATATTAAGGGTTGACTCAGAGCATGCCCCACCCCTAGGAGGATGGAGATCTGAGAGTGCAAGGGCAAGGCCACCCCCTCCGCCCCCCTTTGCTGTTCTGCAGAAAACTGCTGAATTCCATCCAAGGTTTCCTGACAGCCCGCAGGACACACAGAAAAGGCTATGCCACAAGGTCAAAGGCCAGGAGGTGAGCTGGGCTCTTAACCCTAAGCCTGAGTCCCACGTGTCCAACTTGCCATCAAAAGTCAAGAGGTTTCTCAAAGGCGCAGTTGGGAATGTAAACTTGAGTTTAAGTAATCCAAGGACAGGAATAAGGATGGGAGATGCCGCACTTAGGTAGCTCAGCTGGCCTGGGGCCCGCAACCTGCTACACACTGAGAGACCCTTGAGCACTAAACCAGAAGTTAAGTCGAGGTCAGGTTCAATGAGGGAAGTGCGGGGAGGGCCAGGAAAAAGTCAGAAGGTACCAAATGAGCAGCAACTCCCGAAATCAAGCCTTGGCCGAGGAGAAGGTGGCACATACTTAGGGGAAGGAGATGGGATCAAAAAGATGCTGGAGCTTCGTCTGGTGGCGACCGGGAGGCCGTGGTGGTTCCCGAGCGCAGTGTGATGAGCTGAACTGCTTAAGCTGGGAGCTCCTTCGCCGCGCAGCCCCCAGCCCGCCCGGTCTTCGTCTTCCCCGGCCAGGGCCAGCTTCCCGGCGTCCTCCCGCCGCGTCTCCCCGGCCGTGGCCCCCAACCCGGCTACCGACTCTCCAGGGTCCGCCCCGCCGCCGCGGCCCCAGCCCGGCCGCTCCTCCCCCGATGATGTCACGTCCCTGGCCGCCCCTCGGCCGGCCTCGCGCCCCGCCCCCGCCTCCCCTGGCCCCGAGTCCCCTGGGCCCACCCGCTTGCGACAGCCCTCCTCCTGCCCGTGCTCCCTCCCTTCGGCTCCCGCTCCCCAGGGAGCGGCGGCGGCGGCGGGATGGCCAGGGCCCGCGGCCAGGCCCCCGGGAGCGGCGGGCGGCGGCGGCCGCGGCGGGGAAGCCCGGGGACCGGGCCCCGGGGGGAGTCGGCGGGTCTGCTGCTGCTCCTGCTGCAGGTGCTGCCGCCCGGGGCAGCGGCAGGCCCGGGGCGCCGGGGCACTCGGGGACCTGGCGGCGGCTGCGTCTGCTGGCCCGGCGCCGGCCCTGCTTTTCCCCGGGACGCGCGACTGCTGCTGTTGCTGCCACCCCGGCCGCCACCGTCGCCGCCGCCGAGCTCTACGGCCGCAGCCTCCCCCTCTCGGATGGTAATCAGCGCCCCGCGCGGGCGCCGCGGGCGGGCGGGGGGGAGACCGAGGCGGGGGGAAGGGCGGGCAGCTAGCGGGGCGCTCGGGCCCCCCCTCCGACGACCGCGGCTCTGGGCAGCCGCCAGAGCGCGCCTCTGGGGCGCCTCCGTGCGGAGCGGGTGCGGGCTCCGCTCTCAGTCTGCTCACCGGCTCTCAGGCCGCGGGGGAATCCCTCCATCTCCCCGCCCCGCTCCCCGGGAGGGGAGGGGACAGCGTCGGCGCCCAGGGACCCGCTTTGACTGAGAGAGCCCCGGAGAGGCGAGCGTGCACTGAGGCTCCAGGACTCCGTGTAGCGCTGCGCTCCTGGAGGCTCCCGGTGCCGTCGGGTCGGGCTGAGCTGCGACGCCCACAGCCTCGGCGGGAAGCGATCCTTGGCAGTGGGGGGCGCCCACGAACTGCGGGTCCTTATGTTCCCCGCACAGGACGCTCTGCCCCGCGGTGGGCTCCCCCTGAAAGAGGAGCCGCTGCTGCCCTCCAGCCTGGGCTCGGTGCGCTCCTGGATGCAGAGCGCGGGCATCCTGGACTCCAGCACCGCGGCGCAGAGGTAAGAGCCCCACCCGACCTAGCACTCTGGTTGTACCGTATCGCTTCGTGTCGCCTTCGTCCAGCATGCCTTAGCTACCGGAGCAAGGGATGGAGAGAGTCTTAACACTTGACCGTCCCGACGAAGTCTACTGTTCACCCTCTGAGTCTGACAGACTTTTTCCTGAGAATATGGGGCGAGGTTGCTCACTAGTGTCCAGGGCTCTGGAGGAGGTGTCGCATCCCGCTGCACATCTTGAGCCTTGACCCACAGTTATTAGCCATCTAGAGATGTCCAGTCCCTTCTTCTTGGGCAGTCTCTACTGTTCCACTTGCCCAGTTCCGTGGCTACCCGACAAGAAAGGCAAGAAACTCTGCCTCATTTTTTTCTTTTCCATGCTCCTCAGAGTTGGAGCAATGGTGGTGTGCAGGGCCAGAGGTGTGGGTGGGGCTGAAGAGTGGCTAAGCCAGTGGGCAGTTGACCTTGCAGAATTGATGGGGGTTGAGAATGGGGCCCAAACTCCTCTGTTGGGTGGTTTTAGGTAGATCCTGAGGGAGGCAGGAAGCTCTTGGGAATTAGCAGAATCTACTCTGGTTACTTTTCAGGGGAAGGCATAGGGGTTTGGGCAGGAGACCTCGGTAAGGAATCAACTCCAGGATTTGAATGGGGACTTTAAAGACTTATTAACCCAGTCTCTGCAGCCGCTGGTACTCGGTCTCTAACACTTCCTCCAATCATACAACATGGCCCGGAGGCTGTACATCGGATTGGGAGTGCATAGAGCCTAGCACTCGGTAGGGACTGTCCCTGGAGACCCAGGGCAGGGTGGGCACTGGGTGTCCTGGAAGTTTAAATAGCTGCTACTGAAGGACGCGGCTAGAGATTGTCAAAGCAGACTGGGGCTGGCACACCAATCCCATTCACATATCCAAACTTGTGCCACTCCCATTCACATATCCAAACTTGTTCAGGCATCACTTGTAGTGCTCCCCAACTTCACCTAATAGTAGACACAGAGTGTTTTGTGGGCAAAGGGATGCAGTTTTTCTGCACACCTGTCTTCACAGCCTTCAGGGAGAGTGCTGGGCTCTCCGTTGAGTGATCTCTCCAGGACAGGAATGGATATTGCAGATGAGCCAAATCCAGTAAGTTTTTAGAGTGATCTAACTAGAGATTATAGAAACACAAATCACGGTTGTTTAACACAACTGCTATCAGCGTGATAGTCTATTTCCTTCCCATTTCCCCCTTTAACGTTGTCTCATGCTGCGCTTATAACTCTGTGTGCCCCCTTTTCTGTTGGTTTTGGCTTTTTCTTTAAGTTGAAGTGGTTGTGGGAAGTTACATAGTTGAGTATATTAGAGTGGAAGTTCGTGAGTTCGTGTTTCTTTCGAACTTTGCTCTCTGCTTGCCCAGGGCCAGCAGGTTAATAAGAGGCAAGCAGGAGTAACAGAGATGATATCCTGAAGGTGGGTGAAGGGGCAAGAAATCTGGGGATGAGACTTTCAATATCACCCCTCCCCCACTCACCAACAGTGTTGTTTACACAGAGAAAGGTTCTTGAGTGGTGTCTCTTCTGGGTCCCCAAGGCCACATAACTGAAGCCCAAAGCCTTCTGAAGTTTGAGCAGAATATTCTTCAGGCCCGAACTTGCTTCTCCCCAAGTCTGGAAACCCCGGCTCTAGGACATAGATTGACAGTTTTCAAATGTGTTCTAGAGGGGAAGCTAATCCTCGGTTCTCATTTCTCTCCACAATGCTCATCATTTCTCCAGGGTGTATCTTCTCCCTCAGTCAGCCTCTGCTCAGGTCTTCCCAATCCACAACATAACAAGAAACATCCATCTCCCATCCTCCGCTTCTCTCTGTACCCTGCCTGGTTTCATTCTCCTGCAAGGTTGCTCGGTGTGAATGGTCTGTGCCTTCCTCACCTTCAACGACAACCACCTGATTTTCAAAGCATCCAAACGCGCTGTCCCCAGTCTCAATCCCAATGTCCCCAAATACCACTTTTAACAATTAAACTCCTGTGCGCTAGACCCCATTTCTCCCTGGCTTGAAGGATAACTCGAGACTCCTGGTCCTGTACTCTGACCCACCCCTTCCCCCAAACTAGCTTCTCTGCTCTACACACCAAAGCTACATTTCCAAGGTACTTGGGGTGGGGGGCTCACTATGTAGCCCAGGCTATCCTCCAACTCTGCCTTAGCCTCCCAAGCGCTTGGATGACAAGCATACACCACTATACCAGGCTTCAAAGCACTTTTCTCTGATCACGCCCTTGCCCTGATTAAAGAAAGGAAAAGTGCCCCACTCCCTCACAGCACACCCCTGTCTGTGTCCTGTGTCCTCCCACCCTGCCCAGACTGTTTTTAGGGCTAAGGATGGTCACCACAGGATGCTGTCACTGGCACGTCACCATTTCCCAGATAGTTGGCATTCAGGACTCATCACAGTCGGACCCTGCTCTCTTTCCCATATGACAATGGCCTGTGATGTTGGAGAGTCAGTAAGACTGCCAGACCTGCTTTTTCTTAAAACAGTCCTCAAGCCCTTAGAATCACACACCCACTGAATAGAGCCTCAGCCAGCCTTGAAGACCAGACTCCACCTCAGCACCTGGCTCTGTTTATGCCCTGCCTCCCTGCCCTGGAGAGCAGTTCCTAACGTTACGTAAAGATGCTTGCTAGAGGCCAGGCTCTGCTGTCCTCTGCCTGCCCCTGTTTTACTGGCCCCGCCAGCTGAGGCTTTCCTGTGGGGCAAAGATGGCAGCCCATTCGTCCTTCTTTCTACAGCACCCACAGGCTTAAGTAGTCCACCTAGCTGTCTCCAAAGGCTTCCCTGTTGGGCGCCTCTCTTCACCTCAGTATGTTCCAGCAACTGCCCTGCATCCTCCAGCCACCCTCTCCAATTTTACAACTTAGACTTTACAAAAATGCCAAGATTTTGAAGAAAGTAGAGGAGGAGAAAAAAGTCTGGAAGGCCTCCCCACGACCAGTGAGGGAGACTCTGCTAACACCAAGAAGATTCTGAGCGGGGGAGGTAGGGAAAGAAGGGGACTTGAATACCCAGCTCCCAGGAAGGGGCGGGGAGGCTGGGAGATAGGCTTCCTCTCCCTGCTGGGGGCTCCCTAACAGGGATGTCTGCTCAAAGCCCCCTAGCCTTTGCTGTGACTGCCCCTGACCTGAACCAATAGGAATTCCTCTCTTGAGACCTAGCCGCAGACCGTTCTCCATCTTCCTCTGTAGACAGGTCTTCCTGCCTGTGGGCTTAGCACAGGGCCAGCACCTTTGTCCTTCTGGTGTGTTTCCTAGGCTGGGGAGTCTAAAGGGGGCTGCTCAGCCCGACCCTGCAGTCGTCCTGGGAGACGCAGGACTGCCCATTCTGTCAGGCCGTCTCTGCCCAGGAGTGAGGCCTGAGCGAAGAAAGGCTGCTGGGGCTGTCTTTCCTGTAAGCAGCTGTAGGCTAGCCTCCCTGCTAGGAAATGCTTTTGTTTGCTTTAATAATTAATCGCTGCTCCTCATCCTGGAACCTGGCTGGCAGGCTGGCCTGTGGGTGGATGGTGAGAGGGTAGGCAGAAGAGAAACGGGGTGAGTAGTCGGTAGGTGGAACTGAAAGACGCTGGGGAAAGCTCTCGAGAACACGTGTGAGGGTCTCCTGTCCCCTGCCGGCCATTTAGACATGGGTCACTAAGTAGAATTGTGCTGAGTAGTGGAAAGAGGGACTCTGAAGCCTCCACTGACCCAAACCTCCTCTTCAGCGGATTCATCCACACACAGGTTCTGGGCAGCTGCCCTTAGCTACCAGGCCTTCCCTCTGTGGGTACCACTGAGGTGGGTGTGCCTGCTTTTATCTTCTTTGTTATGCATCATGGCTAGGTTCTGAGCATTTCAAGGCCTGGGCAGGGCTAAGCCAAGAAGAGATCTTGGCTGGAGGCAGGCACAGCATGACGATCACGATCAGTCCTTGGGCACAGAGAATGCCTAAGGGAGAGCTTGGGCACCAATGGGATGCTTAAAGGAAGAGGAGTGTGGAAGAAACGAACCTGGGACTTCTGCAGCCCTGGCGGGAGAGGGAAGAGAATAGCAAGACTGAGCAGGAGAAACTGAGGCAAATCTGAGACTAGCGATGAGATAGGGAGGCATACATTTTTGTGCTGGAGGTAGAGGGTGGTCAGCAGAGCCTGCTTCCAATGCTGATGACTTCAAGGTGTGTCTCTTTAACTCAACGTCTCAGATTTGGAGATGGGTCAGGCTCCAGCCAGGGTGCTGCTGTGCAGCATCTTGGGCTGTCAGGTAGGCCAGACTTAACATTTGGCAGGAAACCAGAAGGCCGAAGCCCCCAGGGGCGCCTTGTAAGGGGATGCAGGTGGTTATTGTTAAATTACTATTTATAGTAAGTATGTGATCAAGCGTGAGCATTTTGTAAATAGAGACAAAGGCTGCAACAGAGGCTTTGTCTACTAGAGAGTTCTGGATGCCAGGAGAAGAGCACCCTGGGGCATCTTGCTTAGCCTTGCAAGGGAACATCTCCAGGGGCCTGCTGGGTGGGCTCAGTAATAGCATCCAGATACTCTGTTGCCCTGCCATGCCAACTAGCATCCCCGTGTGCTCTGGAGTGCAGTTCAGCTTAGTAGCCCAGGCTAAGAAGGTGAAGTTGTCCTTGTTCATTTCACCTCAAAGTCCTGACCCAGTGCTCAGGAAGCCTAGGCATACCACAGCTTGCTGCACAGCGGGACTCTTCTGTCCAAAGAGTACCTGTGCAGACTAAGTTCTTCCTGGTATCACACAAAGTCCCCTTTAATCCTGGGCCTGTGTAAGAGCAGAAGATGGGACGTGGTGGGAAATACCGGCATGAAGGCTTCCAAGTCTGGGTTCTCTAGACTAGGAACGAGTTCTCTACTGCCTCAACACCCTCCAGAGCTGAGAGGGAAGTGTTTTGACATTGTGTTTGCAACCACCTTTCTGAGACACTGAGGGAATAAATTATTTTGGATTTTTTTTTTTTTTTTTTTTTGAGATGGGGTTTCTTTGTGTCAAATTGACTGTCCTAGAACTTGCTCTGTAGACCAGGCTGGCCTCAAACTCACAGAGATCTGCCTGCCTCTGCCCCCGCCCCCTGCCGAGTGCTGGGATTAAAGGCGTGCACCACCACTGCCTGGCCAGTCTGGATTCTTACAAAAATGGTTAGTGTGGCTGTTGTTGTCACTCAGCAGCATTTATCTGAAGAAGGTACGTGCTCTGTTTCCTATGATGCTAAGAGAATGAAAAATCACTGAACTATGGGCTCCAGCAGTACACATCCTGAGTAGGCCGGTGCGCGCTCACATTCATCATACACCCGGAATCTGCCGAGATGCCCTCAGGCTCCAGGGGCTAAAGTTCGGCCGGCTTCCTTCGTACCCGGTGCTTCTGGGTGGCTGCTGACAGTTGGAACCCATGCTTACCTTCTTAGTACCCTTGGTTGGCAAAGATCTACCTCAGCCAGCATCTGCTTCCTAATGCTTGAAGACTTGCTAAGGAGGCCAGAGCTTGTTCTTCCTGCAAGTACGTACGGCAGGCAGGAGAGCAGCAACAAAACAAGACCAGCAGTACGAGCTGGAAAGATGGCTCAGTAGTTAGTGGTACTTACTTCTCCGTCAGGAGGACCAGAGACCGGATCCCAACCCCCACATCAGGCAGCTCGCAAATGCCTGTCATTCCAGCTCCGAGAGAGTTGATACCTTCCTTCTTCTGTCCTCTTCGGACACACCTACGCATACATACATGCACATACACACAAATACAATCTGGAGGATGAGGTCGTGGCTTAAAAGGGGGCCGTGCCCGACACACCGAGTCCCTGACCCAGTACGGGGGGGGGTGGGGGTGGGGGGGGGTGAGTTTGAAGTACTCGTCCTCTGTGTTTTCCTAGTTCTCCGTAGACCTGAGCTCGGCTGCCTACGGTGGTAGCTTGTGCAGTTGCCTTTCTCGTCTCTGTCACACTCCACTCCTGAAGCTCCCTGAATCAATCCAGTACGCTGTTAATAGTTAAGTTTTTAATCACAGGGAGTTCTCTGCTTCTAGAACATAAACGACACCCATGCCTCTCCAGCATTCAGGGGCCCGATCTTCCTATCCTTCCTTCTTTTTTCGTTCTGAGCGGAGAACACTCAATGCTGCCTGTAGCTCCCCATGCCTGTGCCCAGCTTGTGACCATGGGGACTCGCAGATCACCGGGTACTTCGTGCATTGTTCCAGTATGTCTCTGTTTCTGTTCTTTAACTATGGTTTGTTTTCTCAACACAAGAGCAGCAGCTTCTCCCAAGGGGAGAAGAGAAAAAACATTTTGCTTCCTCCTCCCCAGGTTTCTCTCTTTGCAGCTTGCAGTTCAGTCTAACAGGTGTTGATCCCCTCTTGCAGTTACAGGGACAGGAGCAATGAGGACAACCAGAGAAGGGAGACACAGTCCAGCCTGCTTCTGGGTTTTTTGTTTGTTTGTTTGTTTTTTGGTTTTCTGTTCCTCTGTACAGCACATTCTTTGTATTATTGTGCATCATGCACATAAAAATACTAGACTCTTTCCAGCAAAATCTTTTCTCATTTTATCTCAATCTCCTCACTTAACTGGCTGAGGCATGACTGAGGTAAACTGGAGAATTCCCAGGCAAGGAGCAGAGGATGCCCCTAACAGAGGGTTTCCCATTCTATTGGCTAACCTTGGTCTGATGGGGGCTAAGACTGTCATTAATATTGTTCTGTGGTAGTTCATGGTCGTGGAAATGTTAACTAGTCAATGCTGCCCCACAGCAGCCTGTGAGCCTGAGCAGGGTGGAGGGTTGGATGCTGCTCTAGAAGGAATAGAGCTAGGCGAAGTGAGATTATGTTGTGGGGCATGTGAGGTGGCTCTGTTTCTCTATGCCTCACACCCACTCTAGAACCGGATACTGGTGCTTATCCCCTAGAGGAACCTGCTTTCTTTCCCCTTCCCTGATCTCTGTGCTCTCTCTCTCTTTCTCCCAAATAACCCTGTCCATAGGGAGGGCAGGCCCAGCACAGGGGGGTGTTGTCTAGGGCTTAGGGAAGACTCCCAGGTTTGAGTCTCAGGAGACCAGCATAATGGGGGAGGGAGGAGACAGGACTCTGGACTGACTGGCATTTGTCAAGGGGACTGGGGTGGGAAGCGAAACTCAGGCCACCATCAGGCGTTTGCGTAGAAAAGCCCTATTGAATGGCCTGGGGATTCTGTACTCTCTCACCATGCACTTCTCCTCTGCCAAGGCCTTCCTCTCTACTTTCTCCCCACTGTCTGAGAGCCTATCAGACTCAGCACAGGAATATAGGACAGCAGTGATGGGATTGCTCTACAAGGCCACCCCCTTCGGTCATCTGTTCCACTTGGTGGTTCTTGAAGCCACCCCTGGCAGAGTTCAAGCTAAGCTGGCCTTGTAAGCAGGAGGGTGGAGCTCAGAGTTGATGTCTCATTAGCATATTCATCCATAGTAATCAGAGACCTGCTGCGATCAAAAGCTCTCCTCAGGCTTCCCTGCCTCTCTGCTAGGTTGAGAAGCTGACAGAGGGTGGTCAAGTCCCCACTTGAAAGGCAACCTAGCCGGGAGGGAATGGGAAAGAATGGAGAGAGGACAATACCCCCAGAGAAGGGAACTTCTGGTAGGGAAGAATGTTGGGCACCTCTTGTCCTCTTGAACGGGAGACAAGACATCTGCCTCCTAGATCACCCATTCCCATGGCCACTGTGGCTCCCAAGAATGTATCCAGGAGAAAGAACAGTTCACTTTTTATTTGCTGTACTCTATATGAGTGGAAACATAGCAATCGCCTCATTCCCCGACAGCCTAGATACTGTGGCCTAGTATGAAGCCAAAGAAAACAGTAAGTTGATTTTTTTTTAAAAAAATTTACTTGTATTTATTTAATTGTGTGTGTTTGGTGGTGGTGGTGGGGTGCTCACATGTACCATGGAGCACTTACTGAAGTTGGAGGACACCTGGTGAGAGTTGGTCCTCTCCTTCTACCGTGTAGGTTTCTAGGATCAAATTCAGGTTGGCAGCAAGAGCCTTTTACCCACTGGGCCGGCTCGCTGGCTCCCGATTTTAAATTATGTGGGAGAAAATATTAAACAGCAATGCATTTGGTAGTCATTGTCAAGGAAGCATGCCTGATGGGCATCTGGGATGCTGGGGTGTGTGTGTGGGGGTGTGTGTGTGTGTGTGCGCGCGCACATGCACATGAGTGTGTTTTCAGTTATGGGTGCATATGTGTGGAGCGCACAGGGAAGTCAGAGCACAGCCTCATGCCTTTCCTCACGCTCCTTTTACCTTCTGTTTGAGACAGGGTCTCCCACTAGCCGGGGACATCACCAATGACTGGCAAGCCCCAGGGATCCCCCATCTCTGCTTCCCATCTTGCCATCTCTGGGATTACAAGCATAGGACACCTTGTTCGGCTTTTTATGTTGGTTCTAGGGGTTCAAACTCAGGTCCTCATGCTTATAAAGCACACAGTTTACCAACGGCGCCACCTCCCCAGTCCTGGGCACTGGTTTTTAATGGCAGCTGGCTTCCCCTGTGTAGTGGGTCAAGAAAAAGAACAAGACAGAGGTTATGATGCTTTCATGACCTAAAATGTGGAAGTCATGTGCTATTATTTTTGTTATATTCTGTTGACCACACGGACCAGCAGGAACACATTGTGAGAGGAACCTACTTAAGCACATGAGTATCAAGAGGCAGAATCCTTGGGAACCATCATCTTGGAGTCTGGGTACCTAATGCATGGGGAATACTAACCTGAGCAAACTGAAGCAGAGTCCCTTTTTACAGGGTGTCCAGAGGCCTTCAAAGGCTCCCATATGTGCTGTGAGTCAGCAGTGTGGCCACAGCACTCTTCTCTAGGGAGAAGATAAGGAAACCTGTAAGAAACATGCTTTGGTATGCCTGCCTGGCCTGGAGAAGAAAGTCTAAACTTTTCCTGGTGCTCATATTCCTATACAGTCTGGCAGGAACTTCCAATGCAAACTTTTCTCTCCTTGCTTTACACCCCGATGAATGTGTATATGTGGTGTGCAGGTGTGTGCACATGCATCGTGGCATGTGTGGGGGCACATGCAGATGTGTGCATGTGGAGGCCTGTGGTTGATGTCTTCCTTGATCGTTCTCCAACCTACTCACTGAGGCGGGGTCTCTCAATCAAACCCAGGGCTCATCCATGTGGCCAGGCTAGCTAGCCAGCTTGTTATGTGTACCCCTGTCCCTGCCTTCCTAGCCATGCCATAGCCACTGGCATTTAGGGGGTTCTGGGTCTCCGAGGTCCTCCTATTTACATGACAAGTGCTCTAAGTGTGGAGCCGGCTCCCTAGCCCCGTTCCGCTTATTCCTATTGCCTTTCATTTTTCTCCTCCTTTTTCTCTTTATTTATTTTGAGACAGAGTCTCCTGTATCTCATGCTCACCTCCAACTCACTATGTAGCCAAGGATGAACTTCCAGTCCTCCTGTCTCCACCTCCAGAGTCCTGGGATTACAGGTGTGTGCCACCCATCCTGGTTTTACATGGCACTAGGTATCGACGCCAGCGCTTCCTTCACCACAGGCAGTCACTTTTCCGACTGAGCTACATCCCTCACCCAGTGCTCCACTTTCTGAAATCTGCTCCCCGGACACTTGCCCTTACAGATATTTCTGGGGCTGTTTGTTCTGCTCTCTTGCCTCTTCCGGTTGCTGAGTTTGGACTTACTCCCCGGGGTGGCGGGACAGCGCAGTCTCTGTAAGCCTCCGCCATATCCCACAAAAAGAATTATTATCCTTTGTTTTGTTTTTTTTGCCAGGTGTGGTGGCTCATATCATAATCCCAGCACTTGGGAAGCTGAGGCAGGAAGATCACAGCAAGTTTGAGGCCAGCCTGAACTACATAGTGAGTTCCAGGCCAGCCTAGACTACAGAGTGAGACCCTATCTCAAAAACAACAACGATAAAACAAGACAAAACCAAAACACCCCCAAACAAAACAAAGAACTCAACCAAACAAACAAAAAGAAACCCCCAAACAATTTGTTCCTCCTTTGCTTCGTTTTACATGGTGACATATTTGGGACTAGGGGTACCCACACTCTGACCTGCCTGCGAATTCCCGCCTCTTCCAGGCACTTAATTCCAGGGCTACGTGCTGCATGTTCTAGTGTTTAGTGCTGCACTGGAGTTTATGGGCAATCTGGTAAACGAGGCCTCGCTCTTTTCGTCCCCCTTGGTTCTGAGCAAAGTTTCTGATGAGCCAGGAGAAAGCCTTTTTTAAGGCCAAACTAGGAGATCCTCCTGCCCAGGGGCCATGATGTCATGAAGCTGGAATCATGCCCTCTGTACCCAGAAAGGGTATTTCCCATCTATAGTCCAAGGTCTAGGATGAGCAGGCTAATAGCCTGGAACCAGTTCAGTGTCCCTGCTAGTCTGATGGACATCATGTCCCAGGCAATGCCGTCGTCTCAGTGAAGCCCTAGCTGAAAGCTGGGGTGCAGTAGGAAATTCATTCCGGTATCTCCAAGGTGCCCCCTGATGCCCTAGTACACACTCCTACATGCCTCTGGATAGTACAGTGAATTGGTTTACAGTTTACACACTTGATTTTAGAGATAAGCCTTCCTAAATATGGGTCCCAGGGAAAAGCTTGCAGTGGGGAGAGCCTGTCCGATGCCTTCATGCAGCACTGTGGTGTTCCTTCTTCTCAAAGAAGCACGCTGGGGTAGCCTCAGTGCTGGAGGCCTCTCTGTGGAACTGATATGGTCCTGTCCAGGATGGAAGGGCCCATCTCACTTGACCTCTTGGCATGTCCAAGCCTACTCCTGGCCAGAACCACTGGGGTCTTGCTCACCGGAGGGCCCTTCCCGTGGTTTTCCAGTTCCTTTCCTCCCACAGTGGCGTGGGCCTGGCAAGAGCACATTTTGAAAAGCAGCCCCCCTCCAACCTCAGGAAGTCCAACTTCTTCCACTTCGTGCTGGCCATGTACGACCGGCAGGGGCAGCCCGTGGAGGTGGAGCGCACAGCCTTCATCGACTTCGTGGAAAAGGATCGAGTGAGAGGCTCATGGGCTGGCCTGGGACTAGCACTGGGGGTGATGGAGGGGCTTCAGGGACCTGGCCACATACACATGCACGAGCACACTGGGGGCGCTGAGTGAATAGATAGATGGTGAATGAGTGGGAAAGCATGGGCCGATGGCTGGAAGGCAAAGAAGGATCGTGGGATTCGGGTGGAGGGTAGGAATGAAGGAGGCTATGGGTGAAGGAGCTTGAAGGCCCTGAGCACTTGAACATCCTCCTATCTTGTCCTTGCAGGAGCCTGGGGCAGAAAAGACGAACAATGGGATCCATTACCGCCTTCGGCTGGTGTATAACAATGGTAAGCAGTCTGAATACTGTAGCACCCTGAGACACATAGCACCCTCATCAGGGCTGGAAAGGGTGTGGGTCTAGTCATCTGAGGCACCCTCATCCTCCCCTGACAGCAAGTTCTTTCTACCTTCCCATGCCAGGACTTCGGACAGAGCAAGACCTCTATGTGCGTCTCATCGACTCCATGTCGAAGCAGGTGAGTGCTCAGGCCCATCCTAGGCTTGTTTGAGTAAACATCCTTAACCCCTCTCTGTTTCTTTTGTACCTTTAATCCCACTGCTCTGGCTCTCCCAGTTCCCTGCCTATGGCAAGAAGATGGTGCTTTGTCTCTCCAGTCGGGAAAAGAAAGTATTTATGAAAAGACCCTGGCTTAAGTCCTATCCCTTAGCAGCCAAATCTTAGACACATAATCAGGAGCATGCAGTTTATTGGCGAGGAGAGAACGCCCTCCTCAGGAGGAGAGGAAAGGGAGCAGGGCAGGGGGATACCCAGGAAGCAAGTGGTCTCAGGTAGAGTCCAGCCTTAACCCAGTCCACAGACATCCCTGGACTAGAAATGGCACTGGAGTTGGTGCCCTTAGAGCCAGAAGGCAGCATTTTGCATCTTCTGTCCATCAGCTGTTGTCTGGGGACCGTGCCTAAGGCGAGAGTACACAGTAGAGGCAACTCCACTGAGAGCAGTTCTCCAGAGAAAATCCTCTGGTGTCATCACCAACTGTAAAGGGGGATGGGCGCACTGGGTCTTCCTGTGTGCGTCCCACAGCTCATACTGCAGGGGACACTCAGCATGTGGTCCCAGGAAGGAGGCTGGGGCTGACAGAGCAGCTCAGGAAAACCAACCTGATGCACTGTGAGAGGCAGCCCAGGTCCCAGGGCTTTCAGAAACACGCTGGGAGAAGGAGCTTGAGTTGTAAACGGGCCAGATTAGCGGGTCTGGAATGAAACATGGCAACTTGCAGCCTCCACCCAGTCCTAGTCCCAAAGCAAAGCAGAATGGCTTATACCCAGAGAGCTCTCTGTCACTGTGACAGGGGAGGCAGGCCAAGCAGTGGCAGTGATACTGGGTGGCAATGTGGGAGCCTCGAGAGAAAAGGACCTGCAAACAGAGGAAGGCTGGAAGGTCCAGAGGCTAGGAGACTAGGAAGCCAGATTTACAGTTTGGGAAGCTCACTTCTGGGGCGGGGGCGGGCTGGGCGACTGGGGAAGACAGGATACAATGGTGCAAGAGCAACATACTGGTCCAAGCTGGGGAAGTGACATCAGGGAGGCAGGGAGAGGCAGCCCAGTGGCCTGTTCTCTTGGAGTGCAGAGAGGGACAGAGTACATGAGCAGAGAGGCAGGAGCCCACCGTAAGCACAGAACAGCCTGCACAGGACAAGATGCCAGGAGTGGCTGAGGATGCGAGCAGGGTGGGACCAGCAGCCTGTTGGCTCCTCCGGCAGGGGATCCGCAGACCTGGCGCCATTCTTGCCACCTAGGTGATGGTCCTCTTTGAGGGTAGAAGGCTCTCCTCCATCTGAGCAGCCAGGCTTCAGATGGACTCTGCTTTGCACCCATGGACCCTTCAGATCAGGGCAAAGGGCATGGTCTTTCTTGGGGTGGGGACCTCTCCTGGGCCTGGGTTTGGCAGACACCAGGGCAGGCTCACAGGCTCGCCTGTGCTTGCCACGGGGCCTTGAGAGGAGCCTCCTTCCCCGCGAGCCTGCACGTTCCCTCCTCCCCAGGCTATCATCTATGAGGGACAAGACAAGAATCCTGAAATGTGCCGAGTGCTGCTCACTCACGAGATCATGTGCAGGTAAGATGGGCAGTGTCAAGATGCACCTTGGGGTTGGCAAGACAATGTACCTTGTCAAGATGTAGCTCAGGGTCCCTGTCAGGCCCTGCCCCTAGTTCACAACACCTCCAGTCCCCTGGGGAAGCAGGGGCAGGGGAGAGACTCCTTGAGGCCCCATTAACCTGGCCTGTTTATGTGACTTCTCTAAGTGTTTTTGCAAGAGAGGCCTCCTACTGCTTCTGGAAGCTTAACTAATGAAGCTCCAGGGAGTAGCTCTCTGGGAAGATGGGGACAGGGCTGGCTTGGGCAACACAGAGGCCTCTGGGATTTGCTTAGGGGCCTGGTAGAGGAAACCCAGCTGTTTAGATGTGAGAAATGCTGGGCAGCTTGGGGGTTCGGGAGGGGGACATAGCTCTTAGCTCTCCCTTCCCTTTACTCTAGAGCTTAACATTTTCTACGGGGCTTCCCTGGATATACCAGTCCTGCTGTGCCTCAGAGACAGTTCCTAATATGTGGGAAAGAAAATATGTTTAAAAACCTGTAGTTGAGACAGTGGCCACCCTTGGAAGGGAAATGATTAAAATAATAATAATTTTTAAAAGCTAGAGAAGGCCTCTGGAGTGCTGGGCACTGGACATGTTTGGGTCAGGGTGCTGCTTACAGGGGCAGGTTCACTTTGTGATCATCCAGGAGACCCTGTAGGTGACCCACTGCTTGGTGGCACAAAGATTTCACAGCCAGCCTCATCCTTAGAACTGGGCTGCCAAGGGTCCTGCTGAGAGCCTTCCTGGCTTTCTCCCTCAAGTCCCTGGAAGAGATCCCCTGCACATAGGAATTCTACACCCTGAGCAGGACATCTCATCCCTCACTGGGCCTGTCCTCTCACACTCCTTCATCTCTTCTTTCTGTCTTTCTTCATCTCTTCTTCAGTCGGTGCTGTGACCGCAAGAGCTGTGGTAACCGGAATGAGACACCTTCAGATCCAGTCATTATTGACAGGTACAGGCTTGGGGAGGGGACCTGGACTGAACCACTGAGCATTCAGCAAAGAGGTGGAAGCAGAGAGGTTCCCTAGGGTGCTATGTGGGTGGCTCTGAGGCCAGTGAGACTTCCTAAGGGGCCAAGGAAGTGCCAGCCATAGCCCGCTGAGAGAAGTCCCTCTGACAAGCTTTCTGGAGCTGCAGTCCCCAGCTCCTTTAGCAAAGGAACCAGAGAAGAACAAGGATGTGACAGGGTGGGGAAGAGCATCTGAGGAGGGACCACAGAGAGTGGGGTTGTGTGGGCAAGGTGCTGGTGCTCTGTGCTGTTTGCCTTAACTCCTGAGTGCTAGGAACACATCTGTGCGCTCCCACACCTGTCTTAGATCTGGATTTTGTTATATAAGGGGAGAAGCCAAGAGTCAAAGACACAGAGAGAGAAATGACATTCAAAGATGTCCACAAGGTTGCAGATCTGATCAACTTGGATCTAATGGAGGGAGTCCATTAGAAAGGAGATTTGTGGAGAGAGAGCAAGTTTGCAGGGTGAAATGCTAGGAGTTTGGTGGTAGCCAGACCATGTTTGGGAGGCTAACTAAACCCCCAGGTGGGAAGTTTAAGAAGAAGCTGAGAACATAAGTGGGGGTCCTAAGGGAAGAATGTAGGCTGTGGACACAAATGTGAATAAATGGGATGAGGGAAACGAGAGTTGATAGAAAACAGGAGAGTTCCAAGGGCTAGACCTGAAGTGTCCAGTATTTAGATGTCATGGAGGCATAGAACAAGCAAAGGAGAATGAATAGAAGCTAAGTAAGGTAAGAGAAGCTAAGCAGGGTAAGAGAAAAACCAAGGCAGGGCCGTGTCCTGGAGCTTACATCAAAAAAATGCCCCAAGGAGGAGGCAGTAGGCAGCTGTAACCAATACTGCTCAACACTGATCATTAGATTTAGCAGCAGCAAAGATGTTGATGACCTCAACAGGAATATTTCAGCGGAGTTGAGGTGCATTGCCAAGCCCTTGTACAATGCCAGGGATTGACCTAACTGGGGCAGCCAGAGAATGAAGGAATGACAAACCCATGGACACACAGAAAAACTGGGATTGGATGTTCTGTGCTCGATCTCAGAGGAGCCTTGGCATCCCAGAAGCTCAGTGTGTTTATCATATACAGTTCAGCAGGGAGGTGGGGTTATTGCATGCAACTGAACAAGGGGCTGAGGCTAGTACCTACAGATAAACAAGCAGTCGGGCTTGTTACAGCTGCACCCGGAGGTAGGTTTAGCTAACCGCAGTAGGAGCAATCTCTGTAGGGGAGCAGTCTTCGGGATGTGAACATTGGAGGGTGGGGGTGGGGCGGGTCTGCGCATCTGTCAACTTTCGAACTCAGACCCAAGGAAGGCTTTTCCATCCCTCTCAGCCTCACCTGGGGGAGGCTTTGCCCCTCCTGTGGGATTGAGCTGCTGGAGTTTTTGATGTCCATGTCAACAATATGCACACAGTCAGGACTTAACTGGCTCCCTACAGTGTACAAGGAGAATAGGATTGTAGAGTTCAGAAACGGCAGAACAACCTTGAAGGGGTCAGAGAAGCAGGTTGGTGGCTGGAACAACGTAAGTAAGAACAAGGAAAACTCCGGTGTGACATCCAGTATATGCAAGAAAGAGAAGGGAGGATTTCTCCGCTGCTGTCTTACAGCTAGTGAAAGGGGCAGGCTCTAGTGCATCGGCTGATGCACTGGCTTCATCCGGGAACATTGACCATTGGGCCAGGGAAGGAACGAGGAAGACAGAGAACCTGGACGCTGAAGTGGGTCAGTGTGGGAGCTTGCTGATATTCCCTTCTGATTGCCTTTTGGTTTTGTTTTATGATGGCTTTGTTTTCTCAGTGAAGAAGGAAGGTGGACAGCTGAGGATGAAGATGGAGAGGGAGACACTAGGGGGATGGCATGGTTATCTAGGAGAATGAATGGTCTGGGGAAATCTCACGTCATTACCAAGCAGCGGTAGGGCCTGCTCGAGTTCTGTGGTCATACATTTAGAGAGAGCTTTCTCTGGCCATCTTGGGCTATACAGGTAGAGCTGCAGAACAGGTGAGTGGTTAGGTGAGCCCCAGGGGAGGGGTTGCCAGCTGAGCACAGTGGAAGCTGGGGTGGTAAAAGAGTGGAAGGCATGGGCAAGATGTCATTACAGAGATGAAATGGGACTCACATGGACTGAGGAGTGAGGAGGGGGAATGTAGGTCCAGATGGGGTTGAGGAATTGCTGGAGATGAGTGACTAGGCAGGAAGTGAGAAGGGGGTTGGAGAGTAGACTGCCGAGAGGTGGGAGTGTTTTGTGTTGAATTTTGTGCCACAAGGCCAGCAAAAGAGGGGAGCAATGTCAACAGAGGAGAAAATGCTCAAGGAGTGGGGTGGAGAGAGTATCGGAAGAAAAAAAAATCTGTATTGATACTGAAATCATCAAGGACTGTATACAGGAGCAGCATTCGGGATTATAGATAGTGATTCAGTAGCGAAAGCTCCAAGCACTGACAGGAAGTGTGAGGTTGACAGACAGATGCAGTGAGCAATGGCTCCCCGACTTCCCCTGTCTCCATCAGTCGTGTCCCAGCGACGTCGTTTCTCGTTCTCTGAGTATGGCTGAGCATACCCTCACGTTTCTTTTTAACGCTCTGTTCATGTTTTGTGCTCAGTCTTCTCTAAGATTGGTGTCTCTTAGTGGTTTATCGGAAAGAACTCCGTCTGTTGCTCTGAGCTGTACATGTTTGTTCTGTTTGGCTGTTGTCTTGAACAGTGTTGTGATGAAGTTTGTCTGGTCTTTCAATTTAAAAAAAAAATATTCGGGGCTTTTGTTGTGTTTAGAAAGGCTTTTATATTAACGTTATTTTATTTTATTCTGGAGATGCTAAGGGTGAAACCCAGGGCCTCTGAGGTACTCTCCTGATGAACTACACCTTCATCCCTAAGATGACTTTTAAAGTTTATCCTATGGGGCTGGAGAGATGGCTCAGTGGCTGAGTACTTGTTGCTCTTGCAAGGACCTGGGCTCTGTTCCCAGCACCCACATGATGGTTACTACCATCAATAACTCCAGAACTCCAGTTTCAAGGGATCTAACACCTTCTTCTGACATCCTAGGGTACCAGGCACACATGTGGTATATGTACATACATTCAGGCAAACGCTCACATAAAGTGATTTATTTTTTAAAGCAAAAATGTTATATCCTATATGATACATACCAAAGAACAATAAAATAAAAATCATGAAACATTCCACAAGACAGGTGAATATCAGACTAGCCTAGGATACACAGGGAAACCCTGCTCCATGAAAACAATAAATAAAAATTTAAAAATCCCACTGTAACCAATTCTTTCTTGTTTCATACCATTGTGTAGTCCTCTTGTGAAGATGAGTGTGACTTCATTATTTCTAAATTAAGTTACCACGGACTGTACAATCTCTAAATAATATGTCGTGTGGTTAGAGTTGTGTTTGTTGTTGTTGTTTGTTTGTTTTGCTGTTGTTTTGAGACAAGGTCTGACTGTGTAGCTCTGGCTGGCCCAGAACTAGATATATAGACCAGACTGGCCTTGAACCCATAGGGATCTGCCTGCCTCTGCCTTCTAAATGCTGGGATTAAAGGCATATACCACCACGCCTTGCCTACATTTTTCTTTTTTCAATTATTGGTTCTTTTTTCTTGTTTATGTATTTATTTACTTATTTACCTACTTGTTATTTATAGTTTTTGAGACACTGAGTGGCCCAAGCTGCCATTGAACCTGTAATTCTCTTGCCTCCTCGCTTGTACAGTGCTGGGACAGTAGATGTTTGACACACTCAGCTCCCAGTTGATTTTTGTGACCTCTTAGTGTTTTAATCACTATAGATTGTTGATGATGATGATGATGATGATGTAAAAAAAGTATATAGGGCAAGTGCTTACTTTCCCTAAATATTTTTTCAAGAGACTACTGGACATTTGGACCTTTAGTATTCTTCATGCAAATTCTAGAGTCTGCTTGTATAGATTCTCACATCAATCTACACATACACACACACACACACACACACACACACACACACACACACACACACCTACTTAGTATGTAATAATATCCTTTGAGTAAAATTGCAATGAATACAGTCTATCTGTCCATTTACACAGCTGCTTTTAATGCCTTTCAGTAAAGTTGTATAATTTTTCAAGGCCACATGTACGTAGTGTTTTCACTCATTCACTTATTCAGTAAATAGTTGTTCAACAGTACTGTGTGCCAGACACTGGGTAAATAGTGTACGTACCAGAGTCTGATACCAGATAGACAAGGAGCTAGAGATGAAGTAACCAAGGAAAACCGCAGCTGCATCATGGCAACTGTGTCTCCTGCCAGTCAGAATGCCTTTGTGGTTAAACATCCTTAAAAATGCACTTACGTTGTTCAAGCTTTGTTAGACATTAAGATGCCAGGGGGCATTCTCCTGCACACGTGCATTCACAGGGGGTCTACGTTCTCAAAAGACCTGACATCATTATACTATTACTTGCATTGTGGCTTTTCTTTTAATGTGTATGGGTGTTTTGCCAGCATGCATGGATGTATGTGTACAGCGTGCATGCCTGGTGCCCGAGGAGGTCAGAAGAAGGCATTAGATCCCCTGGAACTGGGCTTACAGATGGCCGTGAGCTGCCATGTGGGTGCTTAGAAACAAGCCTGGGTCCTCTGCAAGAGCAACAAGAGCTCTTCACCTCTTAGCCATTTCTCCAGCCCCATATTGTACTTCTGACACCCTCTATTGGTGGGATTTTCTAGAGGAGCATGGGAACCAGTGCTCTAAAAGGGAGATCTGGTCCACCATGATCTGGGAGGGAGAGTTACCTTATGTCATGAACCTGCCACTTAATCTCATAAAGACACATGAAAACCTTTTTAAAAATCTAAATGCAGAACCTCCTGGACTACTCCCTGTCTTGAGGTGGTCCACTACAATCTCTTTTTGGAGTGTTTATTTTGCTTAATTTGTTTAATAAACTTCTGCTTAAATCATCCAGTCTTGACTGAATTTTTTTCCTTCTCAAGAAGACAAGAACCAAGAGATCCCGGGGACAGTTTTAGGCTTTATATATGAATATAAAAGAATAAACAAATCAGACAAAAATACTTGTCCCCATGGAAAGAGAAAGTGCGGGGAGTTAAGTAATAATAATTTTCAAGAAAATGTTGGTTATTTTGCCCTGCTGTGTTCTCATGTAAATCTTTTGAATCTACTTATATAAAGTTTAAGTCTTTTAGAAGGAAATGGGGAAATAGGGACAAGTGAGTAATTCTGATGGAGAAGTACAGTTTTTTTTTTTTTTTTTTTTGGTTTTTCGAGACAGGGTTTCTCTGTGTAGCTTTGCGCCTTTCCTGGGACTCACTTGGTAGCCCAGGCTGGCCTCGAACTCACAGAGATCCGCCTGGCTCTGCCTCCCAAGTGCTGGGATTAAAGGCGTGCGCCACCACCGCCCGGCGAGAAGTACAGTTTTAAATGGCATAGTCACAGTTGACTTAACTGGAAATGTGGCATTTGAGGAAGGACTTCAAGAGATGAAGGAATGAGCCACTCAGATATACATACCTTCTCATGACCATTTTCATATTTTATTCCCATTGAAAATAATATCCTTAATTTTTTCTTTATTATTGAGGAATTCATACACATGAACAATAAATATGATCATATCTACCCCTGATTTCCCTATCCCAACTTATCACACCCACCCATGTCCCTCTTAACATCTCCCCAGCTTCATAGGGTTTTTTTTGGTTTTGGTTTTGGTTTTGAGATGGTATTTCTTTGTGTAGCCCTGGCTGTCCTGGAACTGGCCTTGAATCCACCTGCCTCTGCCTCCCGAGTGCTGGGATTAAAGTTGTGCACCAGCACCAGCACCACCCCAATCGTGTCGTCTTCTTTTTTTTTAAGCTCACTAACAGCACATGCACACCAGTGTAGGGTCATGCACTGGGGCGTGGGAATCACACCAATCATCAAAAAAAGTGATTCTTCTTCTCCCAGCAACTATCAACTACCAGTAGCTCCTCAGTAAAGGGTGGGCCTGGAGATCATTTACCCATCTGTGCTAGAAGTTTGGGTGGCTTGATCTTGTGCAGGTAACCATCGATGTTGTGAGTTCATGATTACAATGACCATATCCTGTTTAAAAGACAGCATTTCAGAGCATTAGCCCCCATCTTCTGTCTCAGTGGTTCTCAACCTTCCTGATGCTGCGACCCTCTAATGCAGTTCCTCATGCTGTGGTGACCCCCAACCATAAAATTATTTTCATTGCTATTTCATAACTGTAATTTTGCTACTGTTATGAATTGTGATGTAAATATGTTTTCCAGTGATCTTTGATGAGGATCACGACCCTCGAGTTGAGAACCACTGCTCTGGCTCTTACATTCTTTGTACTTTCTCTTCCATGATGTTCCCTGAGCCCTGGTGGTAGGATTGATAAAGATGTGACATTTAGAACTGAGTGTTCAGTTTCTTATTCTCAGCACTTTGATCAATCATGCTGCACTGACTGCTACCCACTGTGTGAAGTAGCTTCCTGACCAAGGTTGAGAGCAGCCTAGGTCTATGGGAGAAAACATAAATATGTAGAAGGCATTTGACAGTATGACTGCTTAGCAAAACAATAACCAGTTCTACCCAAGAGCCTGGCCCTCCCCAGCAATGGACTTTTACATTAAAAAAAATTATGTGTATAGTATTTTGCCTGCACACACACACACACACACACACACACACACACACACACACACACACACACACACACACACACCAGTGCTGGTGCCTATAGAGGCCAGAAGAGGGCATCAGATCTCCTAGAACTGGAGTTACAAATGATTGTGAGCTACCTTTTGGGTGGCCAGGAACCAAACCTGGGTCCATCTGGAAGAGCCGCCAGTGCTCTTAGCTGATGAACCATCTCTCCAGCCCCACCCATGGACTCTTGGCCAAGCATGAAATTCCCTCCTGTGGAGCCACCATATCCACATATCATTTGTTGATGTGCAACTGATTTTCAGATGTGATCTTTTGCTTTGCTTTGATTTAATTTTCTGTGCACGTGCCATTTACTCTGAACCTCTGTTTTAACTATCCAGGCCTTTTGTATGTGACTTTTATTGCTTTATTGCACTGTTTCGGACTACAAGCACAGCCTTGAGTACCATAAGCATTGTAGGCTGGGCATGCTGGTGTACGCCTTCAATCTCAGCACTCAGGAAGCGGAGGCAGGCAGAATTCTGTGAGTTTGAGGTCTGACTGGTCTATATAACAGTTCCAAGCCAACCCATCAAAAAATCAAGCAACCAAGCACTATAATGGGCATTGCTTTGGCTTTTCTTTTTCAGACAGGGCCTCCCTCTATAACCCAGGCTAGCTTCAAACTTGTGATCTTCCAGCCTTAAGCTCCCAAGTGCTGGAGTAAGCTGCCATGCTTGGCTTGTAGTGGGCATTCTTGTTTTGTTTTGAAATAGTGTCTTGCTGTGTAGTCCTGGCTACTCGGCATGTAGACAATATACTTATTTATTTGGTTGGCTCTTTTATTTGGTGGGTTGGTCTCCCTCCCTTCCTCCCTCCCCACCTTCCTTCCTCTCAGAATTCACTCACTCCTCATTCTTCCTTTTACTTCTTATTTTGCAACAGGGTCTCACTAAGTTTCTCAGGATGGCCTTGGTCTCATTCAGTATCTCAGACAGGCATTGAACTTGTGATCATCCTGCTTCCACTTCCCAAGTGCCTGGGATTATAGGCCTGTACCACTAGGTCCAGCTCTGTTTACAGTGGCACACAGTCGGGAGGAGGCTCAGCAGTTCAGGGCTATCTTTGGCTAACATTGCAAGTTCGAGGTTGCCCTGTACTGCATCAGACCCTTTCTCAAAACAACATAAAAGAATGTTAACACCAGTTTCCTACCTGTGGATTATATTCCATCGGGTTAAGGAAGGTGGCTTTCCATTTTAATCATGAACGGATGTTGAATTTAAAATGTTGCTTTTCTCTGCATGTCTTGAGTTGCTCATATAACTCTTCTCCTTTAATCTATTTACCCGTTAATGTGCTGAATTACGTTAATGGGATTTTGTGGGTTTTTTACTTGTATGCACACATGTGAAAGTTAGAGGTCGAGGATGACGTCTTTCTCCCTCTCCTCCACCTTACCTTTTGAGATAGTATCTCACTGAACCTGATATGCGCAGACTGACTAGCCTGGCTGGCCAGTGAACTCCAGGGATCTGCCTGTCTCCATCCCCTCCACTATGGTTACAGATGTCCGTGACTTCTGGCCTTTTTACATGGATGCTGGGGATCAAACCCAGGTCTCATGCTTATGCTTACGGGCACTTTACCAACTGAGCATCTCCATTAATGCCAATAAAGTTTAATACCACGTGACTCATGGTGTAGAGAGCCTATGAGGATTCGATACCTCCATCTGCCATGCTAGCTGCTCTGCCGATCATATGTTTAAGGCACTTGCTTTTATATTCATCTGTGATCTGTAAATTTCTTATAATTTACTTTTTATTGTGTGATTTTTGACCCATGATTTGCCAGCATTAAATAATTAAATGGGGCTCTGGTCTCTTTTTATTGTTGGTTGGACGAGTTTGGATTGTTCTGTGAAATTTCGTTAGCATTTGTCTCAGGTTTGACTCTGTTTTCACTGATCAGAAAACTACCTAGGCCTTCTGTTTCTTTCCACTGAGCCCCAGGCCTCATGCATACCAGGCAAGTGCCCTGTCACTGAGCTGCACCCCAAACCCCTCCCACTGTTTAATGAGTTTACACTTAAAGGGATCTGTGCACCGTTGCTAAGTTTTCGAATTTGCTTTCACAAAGTTGTTCATAATGTTCTTTTTATAATTTCTCTGGCTGGATGTGGTGGCGCACACCTTTAATCCAAGCACTCCAGAGACAGAGGCAGGTAGATCTCTGTGAGTTCAAGGCCAGCCTGGTCTACGTAGGTAGTTCCAGGACAGCCAGGGCTAAGTAATAGAGAAACCTATCTCTAAATAATAAATAAATCTGCTTTTTTGGCTGTGAACCTTTTCTCTCTCTGTGCCATATCCTTGTCCTTAAGTTTTCCTGGCAAATCAACATTTTCATTATGTGCTTATTATTTCTTGTGTATTTGTTTGAGGCAGGATCTTGCTATGCAGTCCTGGCTCTTCTGATCCTCACACTGTAGTCCAGGCTGGCCTTAAACTTGTAGCTATCCTCCTGCCTCAGCCTCATGAATGCTGGGACTGTAGAAGTATGTTGCCCTTCCCGATACTTGTGCTTACTTTTTTTTTTCTTTTTAAATCTTTATTGATTCTGTGAGTTATGTTCTCCCAGTGTTCTCGACCCCTCTGACTCCTATAAGCCTTCCTCCCCTTCTTCTGTGGAGTGCCCAGAGCTGTGCCTGATGTTTGGCCGTGGGTCTCAGGGCTCCTAGGGGCTCACAGAGACTGATGTGGCAACCACAGAGCCTGCAAGGGTCTGCACCAGGTTCTCCGCATACAAGCTACCACACCCTTGGGGGATTTGTGGGACTCCTAACGTGGGAGTGGGGGTGTCTCTGACTCTTTTTCCTGCTCATGGGACCCTTTTCCTCCTAGTGGGTTGCCTCATCCAGATATGAGAGTTATGCTTAATCTTTTTGCATCTTTTTATGCCGTGTTTGGTTGATACCATTGGGAGGCCTGTTCTTTTCTGAAGAGAAACAGGAGCAGTGGATCTGGGGGGAAGTGGGTGCCTGGGATGAGGGGAGGGAGGGGAGGCCGCGCTTGGGATGTATTGTATGAGAGAAGAATAAAGAAAATATTTTAAAATTATTTTTGTTTAATACTTTTGTTTGGTTTTTGAGTATTTTACCTGCATGTGTGTCTGTGAGTTACGTGTGTGCCTGCTGCCTGTGGAGGCCAGAAGAGAGCCTCAGATCCCCTGAAACTGGAATTACAGACAGTTGCTAACTGCCATGTGGGTGCTGGGAATTGAACCTGGGTCCTCTGCAAGAGCAGTGCTCTTAACCACTAAGCCATCTCTCCAGCCTTTTATTGTTTCCAAAAAGCTGTTAGCCTTGTCAATCTTTTCCTAATGTGTATTGCTTTTCAGTACATTAATTTCTGCTTCATTGGGTTTATATTGTTATTCTTTTCTAGCTTCTTAAGTCGGATGTTTGTTAGTTTTTTACCATTTTCTTTATTCATACGATCACCTAAAGTTATGTCACTTACTTAAAATACTTTTCCAGGAGCTGGGGAAAAAGAGCCACTGTGACGGGCTCAGTGCTAAGTATTGTTAAATTTTTGTTATGCTTTCTCTTTTATCACAGGGACCTTAGAAGTATGATTCCTTATTCTTTATTTTAAAAATAGTTTTACTTAGAAATAATGATAAACAATAAAATGCATATGTAGTATTCAATTCACCAAGTACAGCACATGTCTGTAATCCCAGCTCCCAGGAGGCTAAATCAGGAAGATTGCCTCAAGTTCAAAGCCAATCTAGGAATACAATATGTGATCTTTTTTTTTCTTTGTCTAGTTTATTTTACTTGCTTCAAGTTTTTGAGATTTATCTATATTGTGGCATACGTCAATAGTTCATTTCTTTATATTGTTGAGTCATATTCCATTGTATGAATTTGACAACGTTTGTCAGCTCACCATTTGGTAGACTTTTGAGTTGTTTCTAGTTTGTGGGTATTGAAAATAAAATTTCACAAACATTCACATGCAACTCTCTATATGGGCAAATGTTTTTATTTTTCTGGGGTAAAGTGTCTAAAATCGGAACGGGAATCACATGGCAAGTGTGCATTTAGTGTTGTAAGCTGCAGCCTGTCTCTGCTTGGACCATTTTACATCCCTATCGTCAGTGTTTGCACGTCCCATTAACGCTTAGAGAGAGCTAGTTTTAATTTTAGCTGTTCTAATAGGTGTGTAGTCGAATCTCATTGTGGTTTTAGTCCATGTGTCCCTAAGTGCTAATGACGCCAGTCTCTTCATGTGCTTATCTGCCATCCCCACAGTGTCCTGGTAAGCTGCTGTTCAAATCCTCGTCACCACCCTCCTTTTTTGAGGGGTGGGGAGAGGGAAGGGTTTATTTGACTTGTACTTCCAAATTGTAGTCCATCCCTGAAGGAAGTCAGGACAGGAACTCAAATGGGTCAGGAACCTGGCGGCAGGAACTGATGCAGAGACCGTGGAGGATGCTGCTTACTGGCTTGCTTCCTCTGCCCTCCTTTTTAACTGGGCAGATTCCCTTCTTAGTATTGAATCAGGGCAGTTCTCCATCCACTGTTGACGCAGGTGCTTCATCAGACAAGCACTTGGCAAGTGTTTTCTTTCAGTCATTGTTTATATCTTTAATCTCATAGCACTGCCTTTTGAAGAACAGACATTTTTCTTATTTGAAGGAAGTTTAATACATGTTTTTGTTTTTTTTCCACCTTTTGTGGTTTGTGTGTTTGTTGTCCTAGCTGAGATCATCTATATGTTATGGGCCTGGGTTTTATGTTTAAAAGTCCATGATCCATTTAAGTTAATTTTTTTAAGATTTATTTATTTATATTGTATGTATATGAGTGTTTTTAATGCGTGTATATAAGTGTACCACATGCATCCCCAGTGCCCAAGGAGGCCAGAAAAGGGCACCAGATCTCATGAAACTGGAGTTACAGATGGTTGTGAGCTGCCACATGGGTGCTGGGAAACAGGCCCAGGTCCACAGCAGTAAAGCCCATGCTCTGACCACTGAGCCATCTCTCCAGTCCTAATCTAATTTTTACAATGCTGGGTATAGAACCCAGGACCTTGTGCATGCTAGGCATGTGCTCTACCACTGAGCTACAGCCCCAGCCCCTAAGTAAATTTTCATAGATAATGAGAGGTCTTGGTTCAAACTGGTTCTGGTTGATTGATTGGGTGGGTTAAGTTTTTGGGTTTTTTCTTTTCTTTCCTTTGTTTTTCTTTTTGTTGTTGCATTCTCCACCCAGGAGATATTCAGTTGTTATAGCACTGTTTATTTAAGACTCTCTGCTCTGGTACGTTGCCTTTGCTCTTTGTTGCACACACACACACACACACACACACACACACACACACACACACTTATTTCTATGTGTCTCGCTGATTTCTGGACTCTTGTCTGTCCTGTTGATCCATTAGTGTTCTCTTTCATGCCAGTGTCAGCCTGTTTTGATTACTGTTGCTTTATAATAATGTTTGTTGTTTTCGTTCTTTGAGGCAAGGTCTCACTATGTAGCCTTGGCACCTAAAACTCATTATGTACACAAGGCTGGTCTGGAACTCAGGTTGATCTTCCTGCCTTTGCTTCACAAGCTAGAGTCTCATGGATTCCAGGTTAGCTTTGAATTCCCTGTGGACCAAGAGATGACTGCTAATCTTTCTTCCTCTACCTCCCAAGTGCTGGGATCACAGGTGTATGCCACCACCCCTGTTTAATACATGTTGAGGATCAAATCCAGGATGTCATGCATGCCAGACAAGCACTGTGCCAACTGAGCAACTGAGCTCCATCCCTGGCCGGTAACCCTTGTAGCTGGGGAATGTAAGTCCTCCATATAATTTAAAATAATTCTATTACTGTATGTGCACACACACACACACACACACACACACACACACACACACACACACGCGCGCGCGCGCGCATGCAAACCATTGTGTACTTGTGGAGGTCATACAACTTCTGGGAATCAGTTCTCTCCTTCCGATATGTAGGTCCCAGGGGTTTAAATCAAGCCATTAGACTTGGTGGCAAGCCCCTTCACCCACTGACCCATCTTGCCAGCCCTTGTCCTTCCTGTCCCCATTTGTGTGGCCAGTCTCCATTCTTTGCGTTTCCAAATGAACTTGTGGATCAGTTCACCAATTAAAATTATTTTTTATTACTAGCATGTGTGTGTGCCTTTAGGTTCTAGGGGTTGAATGTAAGCCTCTGGCTTGTGTGGCAAGCACTTTTACCCATGAAGCCGTCTTTACAGACCCAGTTTATCTTTTTTTTTTTCCTCCAAGAGAAAAAGGCCCAGTGGTTTGATTAGAATCATATTGGATTTCTGGATCAATTTGGGAAAATTATTATCTTGACAATAAAGAGTTTTCTAGTGTACCCACAGGTAATTTCTTCACTTATTTGGATCTTCCTTACTCTTGGGATTATTTGCAGTTTTAAGTATAGACATTTTACATCTCTTTAGATATTTAGATTTACATTGTTACGATTTGTTTCCATTTTATTATTTTAATTTACTGTAAATGCTACTTTAAGTTTCAATTTCCAGTTGTTCTAAATACAAATGATTTTTGTCTATTGATTTAATAATCTACAGCCTTACTAAAATCATTTATTTACTTCTAGTAGCCTTTGAAAGAATCTGTCTGATTTCTACATAGACATTCCTGCCATTTGAAAATAAAGTTAATTCATTACTTCTCATTTAGATACCTTTGGCTTTTCTTTCTTGTCTGAATATTCTGGCTCTATTTCCCAAAATAAAGCTGATTAGTAGTGGTGAGAATGAGTATGTATTGATCTTGGCTGGAGAACATTTAGACATTCACCTGTATATATTACATTAGTTTTAAGTTTTTCATAAATGTCCTTTATCAAGTTGAAGGAGTCCCCGCTGTTTTTAGTGACTGAGCATTTTTATGAAGATTGGGTGGTGTGGGTCAACAAGATGGGTCAGCAGGTAAAAGTGTCTGCCACCAAACCTGATGACCCGAGCTTGATCTCTGGAACCTGTATGGTGGGAGGACAGAGACTTCTACAAGTGGTCCTCTGACCTCCACATGTGCCCTGTGACATGTACACACACACATATCTAAAAATGTAATAAAAATGAAAAGAAAAAAGAAGGTGTGTTGGGATTGGACATGGTGGCACACACCTGTAATCCTACCACTCAGGGGCAGAGGTAGGAGGGTCCCTGCAAGTTTGAGACGAGCATAGTCTACATAGTGATTTCAGGCCAGCAAGGGCATAGTGAGATTCTCTTTCAAAAAGACCAAAAAATGCATTGGATGTTAGATTTTTGCCAAATACCTTTTTCTGCATCTATTAAGATGATCATACTTTTATGATTAAAAAATTATATGTAGGTAGATGTGCCTGCTTGAATTTATATGTACCACATATGTGCGGATGCCCAAGGAGGCCAGAGATCATCAGGTCACCTGGAACTGATTATAAACTGTTATTAACCACCTGATGTGGATGCTAGGATATGAATCCTTTGCAGAGCAATACATGCTTTTAACCACTGAGCCATCATGTATTTAAAATTTTTGCTTTAGTATACTAAACTACATTAGATGGTTTTCTAATATTAAAATAACCCCACATTTTGTCCAATAAACTCTTACTTGTATGTATGAAAATATGTATCATATTTTAATATGCTCTTGAATTCAATTTAGTAAAATTTGTTTAGAATATTTAACTTAATTTAAAAATTTTTAAGCATCTATTTTTATCTATGTGTATGCTTGTCTGTGTATTAGTATGCCACATGTTTGTGGGTGCCCATGGAAGCTAGAAAAGGGCATTGGATTCCCTGGAGTGAAGCTACATGTGGTTATGAGACATGGGTTCTAGGAACTGAACTCAAATCCTCTGAACGAGCAGCAAGGACTCGTAACAGCTGAGCCATCTCTAAAGCCCCATTAATTTGTTTGCTCCTTTCTTTGTTTTGAGATGGTCTCTTGCAGCCTATGCTGGCCTTGAACTCTTTATGAAACCAAGGATGAACTTGAACTCCAGATCATCCCCCCCTTCACCTCCCACATGCTGGGTGTACAGGTGTGTGCCATCAAGCAAGCACTCTGCCAACTGACCTACATCCCCAGCCCTGCTTATAGTTTTTTACAACTGTCTTCATGATCAATACTTCATTTTTTCTTGTAATTTATTTGCTTGTTTTTAGTATTAGGGTAATATTTGAATACCATATGAATACTTGATATCCCTTTGGTTCATTGGGAAGCATTTCTCCTCTTTGGTTTTTAAAAACAAATTTTACACTTATTAATTTGTGTGTGTGTGTGTGTGTGTGTGTACACATGAGTGCATGTGTGTGTGCACAAGTGGAAGGCAGAGAATAACTTGTGGGAGTCGGTTCTTTTCATCTACCATGTGGATTCCAGGGATCAAACTCTGGTTGTTACCTTTGGCAATAAGTACCGTGACCAGCTGAGCTATCTTGCATGCCCATCCTCTTTGATTTTTTGAAAGAATTTGTGTAGAATTGATAACACTTTTTCAGTAAGTATTTGACAAAACTCACCAGTGTAGCCACCTAGCCTGAGGTTTTCTTTAATTGACATAAGGATTTATCTTTTTATTGGAGTTGAGGAGATAGAGCAGTTGGTAAAAGATAGAGCTGTTGCTGAAGCCTGGGGACCTGAGTTGGCTCTGCAGCATCTATGCAAAACAAACAAATAACAACAACCAGGACTTGATGGCACAAGCTTATAGCCCCAACCATAGAGAAGCAAAGACGGAGATTCTGGGCCTCTCTGGACAACCCAGCTAGCAGAATCAGTGGGCTCCAAGTTCCAGCAAGAGACCCAAAAAGTAAGGTGGCGAGTGGTTGAGGCAGATGCCTGATGTCAGCCTTTGGCTTGCTGACTTAGTTACTTCTCTATCACTGTGACAAAACACCATGAACAAGGCAACTTACAAAAGAAAGTGTTCCATTGGGCTTACAGTTTTAGAGGGTTAGAGTCCATGATGGCAGAGCAAAGGCGTGGTCACAGGAACAGCTAAGAACTTACATCTTTTTTTTTTTTTTTTTTTGGTTTTTCGAGACAGGGTTTCTCTGTGTAGCTTTGTGCCTTTCCTGGAACTCGCTTTGGAGACCAGGCTGGCCTCGAACTCACAGAGATCTGCCTGGCTCTGCCTCCCGAGTGCTGGGATTAAAGGCGTGCGCCACCACCGCCCGGCAAGAACTTACATCTTAATCTGCAAGTGGAATGGTAGGAGTCTTTTGAAAACTCAGAACCTTCCCCAGTGACACACCTCCTCCAACAAGGCCACACCTGCTAATCCTTCTGAAACAGTTCTACCACCTGGGATTAAATATTCAAACACGTGAGCCTCTGGTGGGACTCTTCTCTTTCAAACCACCACATTCCCCTCCCTGGCCCCCTAGGCTCGTGGCTGTATCATAATCCAAAGTGCATTTAGTCCAACTTCAAAAGTCCCCATTGTCTTTCAGTCTCAACACTGCCTTAAAATCCAAAATTCAAATCTCTTTTGAGACTGAAGGTAATCTCTTAATTGTAACTCTGTAGAAATCAAAAAGCAATTGCATATGTCCAGCATACAGTAACACAGAAATATACATGACTATTCCAAAAGGGAGAATTTGGGATAGTGAGGAAATGGACCAATGCAAGACCAAAACCCAGCAAGGTAAACTCCAAATCCTATAGCTCCATGTCTTATGTCAGGGCTTAGATGGTTCTACCCTTCTTGCAGCTTTGCTGACTGCAGAACACTACTCTCTCTCGGGCTGGTTCCACTCCCTGGATGCAGCTTTCCTTGGCAGGTATCCCACAGCTCTGGCAGTTCCAACATGTGAGGGTCTCCAGTGAATACAGAGTTCACTTTCTTTTTTTCTTTTTCTTTTTTTTTTTTTTTTTTTTAGATTTATTTATTAAGTATACAGTGTTCTGTCTGCATGTATGACTGCAGGCCAGAAGAGGGCATGAGATCTCATTACAGATGGTTGTGAGCCACCGTGTGGTTGCTGGGAATTGAACTCAGGACCTCTGGAAGAGCAGTCAAGGCTCTTAACCTCTGAGCCATCTCTCCAGCCCCAGAGTTCACTTTCATAGCTTCACCCAATGGCTTCTTAGGGCATTCATGCAGGGACTGCCCTGCCACCCATTGCCTGGCCTCAGCAGCTCTCAACCTCAGAGGAAGATTCCACAAGCCCTTTACTAGTGTATCCTCCAGGACTATACAGCCCACGTGAATGACACTGCCAAGCTTGGCTGCCAGCTTGCCGTGGAACTGTGAATCCATTTGCAACAGCTTTCACTTGGTTTTGTTAGTTTGTTTTGTTTTGTTTGTTTTTAGCAGAAAATTTCCTAGGCCTTTTCTTTCACAAGTAGGAAGCTTGGCTGGGTGGGGTCTTGCCCTGAGGGCATCCCTCCCTTTATTCCATTTTGGGTCAGGCCACTCCTTAATCACCTTATCTCTTGTCTCCAACATTAAATTTCATGGTGCTCTTTTGCTCTTCAAACTGTGTATTTTGTGCCAGGTGTGGTGGCACATACCTTTAACCCCAGCACTCGTGAGGTAAAGAAATGGCAGTAGGAACAGCTGAAAGCTCTTGTCTTGACCCACAGGCAGGAGGCAGAGAGCACACTGGGAAGGAAAACTCAAAGTCCACCCCAAGAAGCATGCCTCCTCCACCAAGGCCACACCTCTTAATCGTTCCTAAACAGTTCCAACAACTGGGACCAAGCATTCACACATATGGGGGCCAGGGGGGGCATTCTCATTCAACCACCACATCTGCTCATGCACCTGCACATACATGCAAACAAAAGTTTAGTTTTAAAAAAGAATGTATCCGTTTCTTCATGAATGATCTTTGGTGGTTGGTATCTTTTAACACATTTTTTCATTTATTACAAATAGCTCAACTTGTTGATATAAAGCTGTTCATAATGTTCTACTGTAGATAGTAACATCACCTTTCTCGTTTCTGAGACTGGCAACTTGTGGTTTCTCTCTTTTTCCATTAATCAGTTTGGCTACGGATTTGCCTGTCTTATTGCTCCAAGAGAACCAGCTCTGGGTGATTTTCTCCATTGCTTTTTGTTTTTTATTTCTGTGTGTATGTGTATGTGTGTGTGTGTGTGTGTGTGTGTGTGTGTGTGTAGTTGCAGGCAAGGTGAGCTGAGCTATAGCCCCAGCTCTTATCCTACTGATTTCTACTTTAATATGCATTTTCTTTCATTTGCTTACTTTTGTTTAAATTCCTGTAGTTTTTCTGGTTTCTTTCTCTTTCTTTTTTGTTTTATGTGTATGGGTGTTTTGCCTGCATGTATGTCTGTGCACCACACGTGTGCAGTGCCTACAGAAGCCAGAAGAGGGTGTAGTATCCCCTGGTACTGGAGTTACAGAAGGTTATGAGACTCCATGTGGATGCTATGAGTCTTAGTAGGTCCTCTGGAAGAGCAACCAGTGCTCTTAATCACTGAGCATCTCTCCAGCCCCATTTTTTCTGTTTTTTTTTCCTTTCTTTCTTTTTTATTTTTATTTATTTATTTATTTATTTATTTTGAGATAGGGTTTCTCTGTGTAACAGTCATAGCTGGCCTAGAATTCAATCTGTAGACCAGGCTGGCCTCAAACTCACAGAGATCTGCCTGCCTCTGTCTCCCAAGAGCTGGAATTAAAGGCATGTGCCACCACCACCTGGCTCTGTTTCTTAAGGTAGAAGCCAAGTCACTGATTTAAAGCCTTTCATTTTATCTAAAGTGGATTTTCAGAGTTAGGAATTTCTCCTTAAATACTCCTTTAGAAACATACCAAACATTCTGGTAAGTTTTGTTTTCATTTTCATTCAGTTTTTAATTTTAAATTCCATGGCTGGAGAGATGGCTCAGTGGTTAAGAGCACTGCCTGCTTTTCCAGAGGAGCCAGATGTGGTTCCTAGCACCCACATGGCAGCTCACAACTGTCTGGGCACCAAGCACATACATCCATGCAGGCAAAGCAATCATACATATAAAGTAAAAATAAATCTTTTAAAAATGTTTCTAATCTCCCTTTAGAGATCTGTCTGACTCACGTGTTATCTATGATCTAAAATAGCTGGTGACATGACTCACAGTGAGTAAAGGCTGCTAATCCTGACAACCTGTGTTCATTTCCTAACACACACAAGTTGTCCCCTGGCCTCCACATATTCGCTTTGGCATGTGTCTGTGAGCACACACACACACACACACACACACACACACACATACTCACTCACTCACTCACAAAAAATGCAATTTAAAAAGTAAAAATAGAGCCGGGCAGTGGTGGCGCACGCCTTTAATCCCAGCACTCGGGAGGCAGAGCCAGGCGGATCTCTGTGAGTTCGAGGCCAGCCTGGGCTACCAAGTGAGTTCCAGGAAAAGGCGCAAAGCTACACAGAGAAACCCTGTCTCGAAAAACCAAAAAAAATAAAAAATAAAAAGTAAAAATAGAAACATGGAAATGCTCCTGGGATCCTCCCATTATTAGTTTCCAGTTGAACATACCTTGTATGTCTTGAATCCTTTTGAACTTGTTAAGCGTTATTTTATGAGCCAGGGCATAGCATACCTTTTAAAAATGTCTTGCTTGCATATGCAAACAGCATGTATTATGTTATTGATGGATAAAGTTGAATAATTATTGAACAAGTCAAAGTCAATGACATAGTTGCACAAGGCTCATATATCCTCAATGATTTTCTGCCTAGTCTGTAACTAAAAGGAGGTTATGAAATCACTGGATAGGGCCTGCTGAGATGACTTCGTGGTTAGGGGGACCAGCTGCTCTCTCAGAACACATGGGTTCAATTCCCAGCAACCATACTGTGGCTCACAACCATCTGTAACTCTAGTTCCAGGGGATTGGATGCCGTAGCTTTTAACCTCCACAGGCACTAGGCATTCATGTTGTGCATAGACATACATGCAAGCAAAACGCCTGTATGCATAAAATTTTTAAAAAAGCACTGACTAGTCAGGCATAGCTCATTTGGTAGGACTTTGCCTAGCATGCATGTCGCCTTGGGTTCCCTCCTATGCACTATGCTGAAACCAGGTGTGGTGGTGCACACCTGTAATCTCTCAGCACTCAGGAGGTGGAGGCAGGAGGATCACAAGTTCAAGGTCATCCTCAGTAAGTTCCATGAGGCCCTAACTCAATAAATAAATAAGATAAAGTCATTGATTATTACTGTGTGTTCTCTTTCTCTGGGGTTTCTGTCAGTTTTGTTTCCTAGAGGTTGACAATTTATTAGGTGCAGAATTTGAGATTATTATGTCCTCTTGTTTCATTGACTCCTATCATGGAATCCGCTTTGACCCTAGATAGGCATACTATGCTAGCTTTTATTCCATTCCATCTGAGTATGTGCCATGCATGTCTGTGGCAGTCAGAGAAAACCAGCTGTGAGTTGGTTGTCTCCTGCCACCCGGTAGAGCCCCGGGATTGAACTCGGGCCTCAGGACTGCACAGAAGAACCTCCGCCCACTGAACAATTTTGCCAGCCCTAAAGTGCATGACTTATAAAGAAACTTGGGTGTTTTTAAAACTCCATTATGATAATACTTGCCTGTTGTGTATTTATTTATTGTGCTTTGGTTTGGTTTGGGACTTTTTTTTTTAAACTGGGTCTCACTGTGTAACTCCAGACTAGCCTTGAGCTCAGGGCATCCTCCTGCCTCTGCCTTCAGAGTGCTAGGGTTATAGGCATGACAACACCATGCCAGCACTATCTGCCTTCTAATTGGGGTATTTGAACTGTTCACACTTGGTGTGGTTATTGGCCTGTTTAGCTTTGGGTCTCTCTGTCTTGACATTTACTTCCCCTGTGTACTGGCTCTTCTGTCCCCCTCTGTATTAGTTACTTTTCTGTTGTTGGAACAAAACACCGGACAAGAGCAACTTCGGGAAGGAACAGTTTATATTTTGGTTCACGGTTCAAGGAAACAGTCCGTCATGGCAGGAGCTGGAGGCAGCTGCTCCTACTGTATCTGCAGGCGGGAAGCAGAGAGAGACATTAGTGTTGATACTCATCTCAATGTCTTCTTTGTCTGTAGTCTGCTGTACCTACTGTATAGCCTGCATCGAGGGTGAATCTTCCACCTAGCTAGCCTAATCTAGAAACTTCTTCACAGAAATTCCCAGAGGTCTGTCTCCTAGGTGACTGTAGATCCTGTCAAGTCAGCAGTCGAGACAAACTTCCACCTCTCCCCTCTTCTGTCTTTTAAAATATGACTGGGGGTTTTCATTTCCCCTTTGCTTGTTTTACGACAGACTCCTGGGTTCTGTGACTTTTCCTGGGGAGATACCACCAAACTCGACCACAGATAAGGCACTGGGGAAAGAGCCAAGACACAGATCTACTCAAGTCTAGCTTGGTGGACCAGTGAGTTGACCTGGGTTATCTACGGAGGCATGAGTGACTCAAAGACGGCTTCATCTCCAGTGCCCAGTGTGGGTGACAGTCCAAGAAAGCTGCATGCTGGGGGCTCCCTGCAGGACCTAGAGGCAGCTTGGCAGGCTGGCAGACAGCAGCACCTCCTCAGGAGTGGTTTCTGCTTGTGTAACTTCTCATAAGCTGCAGGTATCTAAGACGCGTACAGTTTATTTCCCGAGGCTCTCTCCTCCCTTCAAGAGAGACTTTCACTTCTGAGGAAATTGCTTCACACTACCATGTAGCTTAGGCGTGAGCCATCTACCTGGCTTATTGAGGCTTTTTTTCTTTAGTTAGCTCACCTTTGTGTTCATCATTGGCTTTTAAATTTTTATTTATTTATGTTTTATGTCTAAGTGTTCTGCATGCCAGGAGAGGGCATCAAATCCTATTATAAATGGTTGTGAGCCACCATGTGGTTGTTGGGGATTGAACTCAGGACCTCTGGAAGAGCAGCCAGTGCTCTTAACCACTGAGCCATCTCTTCAGTCCCATTTTTTTGGGGGAGTTTTCGAGACAGTTTCTCTGTTTAGTGGTACTGGGGTCCTGGTTGTCCTGGAACTCACTCTGTAGACCAGGCTGGCCTCAAACTCACAGAGCTCTGCCTGCCTCCGCATCCTGCCCACCCCCACCCCCCACTCCAGTGCTGGGATCAAAGGCATGTTCCACCACCACCCGGTGCTTTTTATGTTTCTTATGTGTGGAGTGTGTTGATCTTTTTGGATCTCAGTTTAAAGCTTTATGTATATTTAGATTTTTTTTTTTTTTTTAAGGACAGGGTCTGGATGGCCTGTAACTCACGATGTAGATCTGCTGGTCTGGAACTCACAGAGATCTGCCTGTCTGTGTCCCCTAAGTACTGGCATTAAAGGCATGTACCACTGTGTCTGGCTATATTTAGGAAGTTTTTTGTTTGTTTGTTTGTTTTTAACCATTATTTGTTCAAATATTTTTCTGCCCTTTCACTTCTTCTGGAATTCTTATATATGCTCTATATAGGCATAGATATGTAGTTTTTCTTTGGCCCACTGATCCTTTTTTATTTTTGAGATAAGGTCTTACAGCCTCCCAAATACTGGGATTATAGGCATAGCTGTGCCTACCCTTCGCCCCCCATCTCTCTCTATATGTATATGATATAGATCTATCTATATACATACATTTTATATCTGTCTGTCTATCTTATCTGTAGGTATATAGATAGATATATAGGTATAGATAGATAAGATATATATAGAGAGAGATATAAAATGTATGTATGTATATATGTGTGTTTACCATATATGTGTGTATGTATATATATATGTGTGTATGTGTGTGTATGGTAAAGAGATACATATATGTATGTATAATAAAGAGAATCCTGTAGCCCAGCAATTGTTTACTTCTCATACAACAGAGAAAGACTTGTGATTTTTTTTTTTTTTTTTTTTTTTTTGGTTTTTCGAGACAGGGTTTCTCTGTGTAGCTTTGCGCCTTTTCCTGGAACTCACTTGGTAGCCCAGGCTGGCCTCGAACTCACAGAGATCCGCCTGGCTCTGCCTCTCGAGTGCTGGGATTAAAGGCGTGCGCCACCACCGCCCGGCGACTTGTGATTTTTATAGCTTTCTGAGCTCCCTGGTCTTACGAGGCTCTGCATCCGGAGAAGAGGGAATGTTTCAATTCTAAGGAAGCAGCTACAAAACAAAGGGATTCGTTTCCACTCTCACTTAATACCTGTAGTTTAGAGTCAGCACTGATTGGGATGATAGAAAGCTAATGAGGTTTAGGACAGAAAAAACAGTCCTGTGGTGACAATGTGGCATTCTTGCTTCTGGTTACAATATGCAACTCTATCTTTCACTGTGGATAAACTTTGTATCCCTCTGAAATCTTTACTCTCACACCCCAGAGACCCTTCCCCTTCCTGCTCTTAATTCTTCATCCACTGGAGGAATCCTTAGCCTGAATTCTACAAGATACTCTATGGGCCCAGAGATAGAATTCTGGGTAAATTTGGTTGAGAAAATTCTATCTGTATTTTATCCAACCTCTAGCTTTGTAAACCTTTTGCTAAACTTTAGTGTTTACTTCAATGAAGGGAATAAGCAACAGACTCTGGAAGGTTTGCACTGTGGATAACCGTCTCCATAATAGTCACTTTCCTCTCTCTCTCTCTCTCTCTCTCTCTCTCTCTCTCTCTCTCTCTCTCCCTCCGTGTGTGTGTGTGTGTGTGTGTGTGTGTGTGTGTGTGTGTGTGTGTGTGTGTATACAACCTTCAGGAGTTGGCGCTTTCCTTCCACTGTGGGTCTTAGGATAAACTCAAGCTTGCACAGCACCCCCAAGAACTTTTACCCACCAAGCCATCTTGCTGGCCCCAAAAGTAATCAGTTTTCACGCTATAGTATAGAGGGGCTGAGAATACCTTAAACTTTCATACTCAGTGTTGCTTCAAAATCATGACCATTATTATAATCATGTTATATCTTCAATTAGTAAAGTATATAGCCACATTACCATTCCAGGTATTAATAACTACATTTATAATCCTGTGTATTTTGTCTTATACCAATGGAAAATTAGTCTGAGAATAGACCTAATGGGGATCATGACACCAAAAATATCAAAAAGTTAGGGAATTTAAGCCCTTCTGATTTAGAGCTATTGCCCCCCCCCCATTCCTTTAAAAACAACATTTTAGTCCTTCTTGAGTGCGTTTTCATGACATCTTACAGCTAATCCTCCTCAAGAAGTCCATATTTGGCTGATGGAAAGGCATTCTCCTTCTTTGACAAGCTCTGGAAGAGCACCTGGTCCCTGGATATCTCCAGCATCGAGCCCTGCTCAGGGCCTGAACTGAGCTAAGCCATTTCCCAGTCTTTTGATAAACCTGACAGGTATCAGTTCAGGATCAATTTCTTTCTCTTTACCTTTAGAGGACTCTTTACAGTTTCTTCATAGTTATTTCGAAGCTCAACTGAACTGAGAGGGGGGCTAAGACACCCCGAATGTTCCCACTTTTCCTTATAAAACCAAATAATGAGCTCAGGGTCATGAGCCTCTTTCAGTTTGTTGCCAGGCAACAGGTCCAGGAACTACTCTGTTGTACCTAAATTCAGTCCTCAGTGGAAACTAAGACCCCTCCAAACGAAAATCCTCTTCACGTCTTACATAAACAGTAGTTGCTCCTGTTTATGAGCCAGCAAGTCTCCCAAGAGGTCAAACCTGAGGCGGGTTCTTCTGCTAGTGGAATGAAGGACGCAGGGAGGCAGTGAGCAAGGATGTGGGCAAAGCTGGAGTCTGCCTCCAGCCTCATCCATCCGGGAACTCTGGCGTGGTGGAGGCCCTGGACTAGCATTGGCAGCTCGTGAGAACAGGTGAGTCAGAGGCTGCAGGCTAGACTTGTGGTAGGGGAATCACCATCAGGCATTTCTAGTTGGAGTGGTTCTTTGCATCTCCAGGGGAAGGTGCAGCTGGTTTTGAGTACACTGACCCGGGATGTTGATCTCTGGGACCTCATAACACCTCTCACAAGCTTTGTGACTGGGAAGGAATTCATTCTCTCCAAGTTCTAGAGGTCAGGTTAGAATGAAGGCCTTGGTGGAGCCAGCCTGTCTTGCTGTCTGTCTGTTGAAGTTCAAGGTGTCTGCCTGGACTGCTGTGGCCTCACTGCTGCTGTTGCTGTCACAGGATCCTCTCCTCTCCTGTGTATCTTCTGCCTTCTTCTCACAAGGATCCTTGTCATTGAATGTAGGGTCTAGTCAGATAGTTCACAGTAATTTCATCTCAAGATCCTTATCTTAATAACATCTACAAAGGTCCTGTAATTGGCTCCCATAAGATTATTAGAAGTGTCACTATTAGGAGGTGTGGCTTTGTTGGAGAAAGTGTGTCACTGTAGGGGTTGGCTTTGAAGTCTCCTATGGTCAAGGTATGGCCAGTGTCACAGTTCACTTCCTGTTCCTGCAAGATGTAGAAATCTCAGCTCCTTCTTCAGCACCATGTCTGCCTGCACACTGCCATGTCCTGCCATAGATAATAATGGACTAAATTTCTGAACTATAAGCCAGCCCCAATTAAATGTTTTCCTTTATAAGAGTTGCCATGGTGATGGTGTCTCTTTGTGGTCATGGTGTCTCTTTACAGCAACAGAAACCCTAACTAAGACAGATTCTCTTTCAAAATAGGGTCACATTTGCAGGTAGTGGAATGTGGATATACTTTCTTGGGGGTGGTGAGACATTTACCACACTGCACCCAGAGAAAGGGATTGGATCAAGTGCTAGTGACATCTATACAAGAAATCCTTAAGCCAGTAAGTTACCTGAGATCCCCTGGAGGTTCTGTTAACCTCTTAGTTGCTAATGAGGCTCCTGAGCACATGGCATGCTAAACTCAGCCGGTTTATCATGTGGAACAGGACACAGAAGTATGCTTGCTCCCTGTGTCCAGCCTGTCCCAGTGTTCCCTTCTAGCACCCCCACCCATTTGTCAGCATGGCATGAATTTGGTCATCTACTACAGCAGAGTTCCCGAATACAAAGGCATAAGTACTCATTTCTCTTATGTGGAACACTCTAGACGTAACTAGTCTAGGCAGCTCTTCTCCATAAAGTTATCCAAGATGGAGCTATTTGTTCTCAGGGCTCCCATAAACTAACACCCTCATCTACACAGTAAGAAGGTTCAGATATGATCTAAAGAGCACACCACAGTTCTATTCATGTCATTGGTTAGAACATAGTCATATGGGCATGCTTTGCTGCAAGGGAAGCTGGGAAAGGTAGATTTGTGGTGGACTTTGCTGAACCCAGATAAGTCAAAGAGCCCTGTCACGAAAACAAAGGAAGTGTATTATTTACTTCTGTGTCACTGTTCCTGGTTTGCCTGAGGGAGCAACTTAAAGGAGAAAGATTTATTTGAGCTCCTAGTTTTCAGAGTGTTCATTCCTTGGTCACTTGCCTCCATTGTTTCTGGGCCTGTGGTGAGGTAGAACATTGTTAGCAGAAGGAGCATATGGAGGAAGGTGCTATTCACATGATGGTAGGCAGAAAGGAGAGATGAGGGAGGAAGAGAGGGAGGGAGAAAGAGAGAGAGAGAAGAATGGTGCACAGGACAAGATACAACCAGCAAGGACATACTGCCAGGGACCTCCTTTCTTGAGCTAAACCCTACCTCCTAATGTGTCTAGACCTTCCCACAGTGGGAGACTGAGCCTCCATGAGCCCATGAGGGACATTTCTATCCAAACAGAGAAGAATGTAGACACAGAGAGAATGAACATACCCCATCTGGTCACTCTCACTTTTCTATGGACAAACTTTCCCTTTGCCCATTGCAACTAAATACCTCTCCCACTGGAGCAAACCCCTGTAGTCTATAGTCCCCTTTAGAACAGGGAGTTGGTGCAGAACCCAGGTATCCATCTGCTTGCGATTTGATGGGTCTTCATATTCCCATATTCTGGGAACATGAAAGTGAGTTCTTAGGAGCAGGCCTAAAGCCAGGAGTGTCACTCTCCACCTGCCTCTCTGTCACTGGCCAAGTTTGTTCGTTTGTTTTTGCTTTGTTATTGTAAGTCCAGGAACACCTACCCATGCTATTGCAAATGAGTTTTAATTATATATATATATATATATATATATATATATATATATATATATAAAATTATATATATATATGTGTGTGTATGTATGTATTTTTGGTTTTCTGAGACAGGGTTTCTCTGTGTAGCTTTGTGCCTTTCCTGGATCTCGCTCTGTAGACCAGGCTGGCCTTGAACTCACAAAAATCTACCTGCTTCTGACTCCCGAGTGCTGGGATTAAAGGCCAGCACCACCACTGCCCGGCTTAATTATATATTTTAAGATGTAATTAACCTACCAAAAATTCTCTCTTTTAAATGAAATCATACAAGCATCAGCACTACCTACATTTAGAATATTTTATCACTCTTTTTCTGGTTTGATTTTGGTTGTTGTGATAAACACCATGACCAAAAGCAACTTGAGGAATGAAAGATTTATTTCACCATTTATAGTTCATCGTGAAGAGACATCAGGGCAGGAACTCAAGGCAGGAATCAGGAGGCAGAAACTGAAATAGAGACCATGGAGGAATACTGCTTACTTGCTTGCTCCATGGCTTGCTCAATCTCCTTTCTTATACAGCTCAGGACCTGTCCAGGTCCTCTCATATCAATCATTAGCCAAGAAAATGCCCCACAAGCACACCCACGTGGGACTATGATGGAGGCGGTTTCTCAACTGAGGATCCTCTAACCAGGTAACTCTAGTTTGTGTCTAGTTGACAAAAACTAACCATCGTAGCTCTTAAAACAAATTTAACACTCTTTGGCAGTCACTCCTCATTCTCCTTGCCCTTAGCTCCTAGCAACCACTAATCTATGTTCAGTGTCTGTGGGTTCCTTATTCTAGATACTTCATATAAGTGGGATAACACAGTACATGGGTGTTGCTGTTGTGGTGTGTGCATTGTGTGGATGTGTGGATGTGCACACCACAATACCTGTGCAGAGGTCAGAGGACAACTTATGGAGTCACTTCTCTCCTTCCATCTTCATGTGGGGTCTCTTGGACTCAAATTCAAGTCCTTATGTGGCTTATGTGGCAACAACGCCTTTATCTACCTGGCCATCTCCCCAGCTCCAGTACATGGTGTCTTATAAACGACTTCTTTTATTTGGCCTGGTATTTTCAAGGTTCATATGGATTATAATTTACATTAGCATTTCATTCCATTTTCTTGCCAAATACCATTCCACTATAAAGGTCTACTTTTGGTTGTGAGCCTAGCCTTTAACGGCTGAGCCATCTCTCCAGCCCAAAGGTCTACTTTTTATTTGTCTATTCATCAGTGCGTAGAGAGCCAAGCTGTTTCTGCTTTGAGCTGTTGTGAATTATGTGTAATATGAAGCTTTGTGTACTAAGTTTTATGGATGAGTTCAGTAGGTCATGTCTATAATTCCTGCTACTTGTGAGGCCAAGGCAGAAGACCTTCAAGTTCCAAGTCAAGTTAGAGAGATCTTAGCTCCAAAATATAAACAAAACTAAGAGGCTTTATGTACATGGCAAATATTTTTAACTCAAGTAGAATTGCTGAATTATAGGTTGACTCTGTTTTGCTTTTTGAAACATTGTCAAATAGACTCCAAAACAAGTTTTTGTCCCATCACTAATATATGAGGGCTCTACTTTCTTGAATTCTCGTCAACACTTATTATTGTCTATGTGTTTTTTAGATTGATTTATTTTATGTGTATGAGTGTTTTGCCTCCATATATGTTTGTGTATCACATGCATGGCTGGTGCAGGAAGAGGCCAGAGGAGGGAGTTGAATTCCTTGGTGAACAAGTGTTCTTAACCACTGAGCCATCTCGCCAGCCTCTTGAGTTAATTTTTATTTAAGATGTGAAATAGGGGTCCAAATTCTAGTTTTGTTGAGAGTTGTAAAGGATTAATGTTTTTCTTTGAATATTTGATGGAACTCAACACTAAAGCCATCTGGGCCTGAGATTTTGTGAAAGTTTTTTAAAGAGCTAATTCAACATGTCCTCATAATTCTATTTTCCTGCTGAGTCATTTTGAAGTTTTGCCATTTCATCTATGTTGTCCTCGTGTGCCGTTGTCCATAATAACCCCCCCTCCCCACAGTTCCTATTGCTGCAGATTGGTTATGATATTATCTCTCTTAGTCATGATTTTAGCAGCATGGATCTTTTCTCTTCTCTTTGTCAGTTGGGTATTTATCACTTTGTTACCCTTTTTATTTATTTATTTTTTTAATTTACTGTTGGGGTTAGGGTACACATGCCATCGTGCAAGAATAGAGGCCTGATGACAACTTGTGTGGCCCAGTCTCTCATCCCACTTTTTTGTTGTTGTTGTTGCTGCTAGCACGAACCGATATATTTTATTCTCTCTGATTTTAACATCCAATAGCCAAGTCCTACAGGACACAGAAAATAAATGACATGCTATAGGAAAGTGACTTTAAAGCATGGGTGATGGTCTTACACCTTGCTAACCACCATAATTAGACTTCTGACTACAATTGTTTGATAGGCATTAACTGAACTCTCTCTCTGGGTTACTGAATGAGACCTTGTCTTTAGCTGCACCCCGGCTCCTGTTGAGACCCTGTCTTCTTGGCAGCCTGAGTAGTACCAGCCCCTCCCCCTGGAGAAGGTAGCAGTCAACCAGCCCCTGCTCGTGGTGACCATGTTCTGGCATGTACATTGGGAAGGCAGTGGTCAAAACTGCTACCATGTCAGGAGCTGCCACAGGACTGGTGGAGTGCGCTGCTCAGGCTGTAGAAACCTGACAGAGAAAAGGATGCTGTGGTTCATAGAAACCTGACATAGAAAATGATGCTGTGGTCCATAGAAACCTGACATAGAAAATGATGCTGTGGTCCATAGAAACCTAACATAGAAAAGGATGCTGTGGTCCATAGAAACCTGACATAGAAAAGGATGCTGTGGTCCATAGAAACCTAACATAGAAAAGGATGCTGTGGTCCATAGAAACCTGACATAGAAAATGATGCTGTGGTCCATAGAAACCTAACATAGAAAAGGATGCTGTGGTCCATAGAAACCTAACATAGAAAAGGATGCTGTGGTCCATAGAAACCTGACATAGAAAATGATGCTGTGGTCCATAGAAACCTAACATAGAAAAGGATGCTGTGGTCCATATCAAAAGGGAATTTGATAAAAAGCTCAGTCCTGGTGGCACTGCAGCATGCTCCTTGGTTCCTTCAGTAGTTGTGCGGCACAAGAAACCAAGCACTTTATCTACTTCTCCCTGGGTCAAGTCATTCTTCTGTTCGAATCTGGTTAAAAGTTCTGGGGATGGAATTCTGGTCCTCAGGCTTGTCTGGCAGATGCCTTTCCCTGATAAGCCATCTTGCCACCAGCCTTGTGGATCTTTAAAAAAATTAACCAACTTTTATTTAATTATCTCTATTTTTTATTCTCTAGTTCATTCATTTCTGCCATAATTTTTTTCCTTTTTCTTGTTTACGTTGGGTGTAGTTTCCATTTTTCCCAGTTTTTAAAGGTAATGTCTGAGATTTGAGATCTGTTTTCTTGTTTTTTTAACTATAGTTCATGTAGATTACATAAATTACACAAAATTTCACCTAAGCATTCCTCTAGCAACATCACATAAGTTTTAGTATGTTCTGTTTTCATTTTGTTAGCTAAAAGATTTTCGGATTCTCTTGTGATCTCATCCTTGACTCCCTGGTTGTTTACAAGTATGCTGTTTCACTCCAATATTTGTAAACTTCCTTCTATTATTAATTTCTATATTTAATTCCATTGTGGACAGAGAACATACTTTGTACATTTTGTAGGGTACTGATCCCTAAACGTTTATGGGGGCTTTTAAAATGGCCTAATATGAGGTATGTTTAAAGAAAGAAAAAAAGGGTCCAGGTGCACTTGAGAAGGATGTCTGTTTATATTATGTCCCATGCACACTTGAGAAGAATGTCTGTTTATCATATGTCCCATGCACACTTGAGAAGGATGTCTGTTTATTGTATGTCCCATGCACACTTGAGAAGAATGTCTGTTTATCATATGTCCCATGCACACTTGAGAAGAATGTCTGTTTATCTGATGTCCCGTGTGACTTGAGAAGAATGTCTGTTTATTGTATGTCCCGTGTGACTTGAGAAGAATGTCTGTTTATTGTATGTCCCATGCACACTTGAGAAGAATGTCTGTTTATTGTATGTCCCATGCACACTTGAGAAGAATGTCTGTTTATCTGATGTCCCATGCACACTTGAGAAGAATGTCTGTTTATTGTATGTCCCGTGTGACTTGAGAAGAATGTCTGTTTATTGTATGTCCCATGCACACTTGAGAAGAATGTCTGTTTATTGTATGTCCCATGCACACTTGAGAAGAATGTCTGTTTATCTGATGTCCCATGCACACTTGAGAAGAATGTCTGTTTATTGTATGTCCCGTGTGACTTGAGAAGAATGTCTGTTTATTGTATGTCCCATGCACACTTGAGAAGAATGTCTGTTTATCGTATGTCCCATGCACACTTGAGAAGAATGTCTGCTTAGCAGATGGTCTTTTAGGTCTGGGGTTTTACAGTGTCTTCTGCTTCCTCGTTAGCTCACTGCCTGGTTCTTCTATCTAATACTGAAATAGGAACTGAAGTCACCAACTATTATTGCTGGACTGTTTCTTCTCCATTTTTCCCCTATGTGTATTTTGGAGCTGTGTATGTTTGTAATTGTTATTTCTACTAACAGTTACACATTTACTACAAAATGGTCTTCTTTGTGTCTCACAGCAATTTTGTCCTGCCATCTGTTTGGTATTGGAACTGTCACTCCGGCTCGCTTTTGGCTGGAATTTGTATGATTTGTCTTTCCCATCCTTTGTTTTCTAAAGTATGTTCCACATATATAGCATACCGTTGATCACGTGGTTTTTTTTTAATCCATTCTGCCATTTAAACTGGGGCATTTGATTTATATTTAATGTAGTTACTGATACATTATATTTAATGTAGTGATTTTTGCACTTTTTTTTGTATTTGATATTGAGGATTAAGTCTAAGATCTTGTGATATGAGGCAAACGGTCTTCCACTGAGTTGAATCTCTAACCCTTCCTACTTTACGTTTTGGGACAAGATCATAGCACCTTGTCCTGGCTCCTGTAGACTTACTCTATAGCCTAAGTGGGCTGTAACCCTGTGGTCTTCCTGCTTTCAACCCACAACAGCTGAGATTAAAGATTTGCACCACCAGGTCCAGATATGTCTTTTCTATCTTTTTTGTTTCTCTATTCCTCCATTTTTGCTTTTTTCATATTAAATATATATTTTCCAATGAACTGTTTTAATTCTGCTGTAGTTATTATTACTGTTATTTTCTTAGCTGCTCTAAGATTTATAATTAAATATCTTAAATTTAGAATAATCTAATTTAACCACAATCAACTTAATTTATACACTAAAATAATAATATACAAAAATAATGTTCCAAGACCAGAGAAATGGCTTTTGCACATGCACACCCACAAAACAAACAGATAAATAAAGCAAATCAGTTTATAATACTAATAACAGTGTCCCGGTATAGTCTCATGCTCTCTCTCCTCTTTCAGTCTCCCGTTGTCAGTAAGATAAAATCTCATTTAAAAATTGACCTTATTTTAGGAACAATTGTAGTAAAATGTTACTGGAGAACTGATGGTGTAGTTCAGTAGCACGCCTGAAGCCCTGGGTCTGATCCTCAACATCACATAAAAGAGCTGTAGTGGAGCACGCCTGTACCCTCTGCACTCAGGAGGTGGGGGCAGGAGGGGAATCTGGACCTGAGATTCCCTAGAAGAAGAAGAAGAAGAAGGAGGAGGAGGAAGAGGAGGAGGAGGAGGAGGAGGAGGAGGAGGAGGAGGAGGAGGAGGAGAAGAAGAAGAAGAAGAAGAAGAAGAAGAAGAAGAAGAAGAAGAAGAAGAAGAGGGGGAGGGGGAGGGGGGCAGGGGGAGGGGAGGGGGAGGGGAGGAGTGACGCTGTAAGGCATTCCTATAACCCCTGCTCCCACATGTGTGCACTCCAGGGCATTCCTATAACCCCTGCTTCTACACAAGGGTACTCCAGGGCGTTCCTGTAACCCCTGCTCTACACAAGGGTACTCCAGGGCATTCCTATAACCCTTGCTTCTATACAAGGGTACTCCAGGGCGTTCCTATAACCCCTGCTCCCACATGTGTGCACACCAAGGCATTACTATAACCCCTGACCCCATACCAGTCTTTTAAATTAGGTAAAAAATAAAATGGTTACATGTGTGCTGTCTTTTATATTTATCTATTATTTTCTTCTTCATGTAAATTTGAATTATTACTGTCTCGTGACTTTTCATTTCAAAGTGAAGGACTTCCGTTAATATTTTCTGCATGACAAATTTGTTAATGATGAATCTTCAGTTCTTGTTTACCTGAAAATGTCTCAATTTCTCCTCATATTTGAAGTAGAATTTTTGCCAGTATTTTTGGTTAACTGTTTCCCTTCAGCATAACATGTCATCTCCTTGTGTCCATGGGATAACATGTCATCTCCTTGTGTCCATGGGCTGCTAACTTGCCTGCTGAGAAGTCAGATGTTAATCTTTCTAGGGCCCTTTGCCCAGGGGAAGTTATTTCTCTCTACTTACTTCTAGGATTCTGTCTCCATCTCTGCCTTAGGGTGGTTTGAGTCTGACGCATCTGTGGGGTCTGTAAGTATTGCTTGGAATTCACTGAGCTTCCTGGATGTGCTCAATAAAGTTTTTAATGAAATTTGGGATGTTTAGGCCATTATTTATTCATCCATTCTTTCTAAGCCTTCCCCTTTCTTTTCTTCTCTCAGAGAGAATACACTGTATATATTATCCATGCTTGATGATGCTCCATAAGTCTCAAAGGCTTTGTTCATTTCCTGTTATTCTTCTCCTGAACTAGACAGTCTCAATTTGGCCAAGTTCACTGCTAGTCTTTCTTTCACCTGAATTTCTCAATTCAATCATGTCTTTTCAACTCCACAATTAACATAAAAAACCATTTGTTTATCTTTGTTGATATATTTTTGGAATGAAGCATCTTTCTCATACTTTTCTTGAATTCTTTATACATGGTTTCCTTTAGTTCTATAAGCATTAATAGTAATGTTTTAAATTATTTGTCTAAAAAGTCTAACATGGGCTTCCTCAGGGGCAGTTCTATTTATATATGAGTTTCACTTTCCTATCATTTTGCAAATATCACAATTCTTTGTTCATATTTTGGTCATTTTGGTCATATAATGTAGAACCTCTGCAAAGCATATCCCCTAATGGTTTTCTTGCTATTGCTTATTTTTTGTAGGGTTTTTGTTTTGTAACTTTTCTGGATCAGTTCTCCAGCTTGTATTTTTCTATGATGTGTGGTACTACCTTAGCGATCAACTCAATTAAACAGGTTTTCTGCCCTTTGTTGAAAGGCTCTGTGTGTGCCAGGGCACACTTTTGTTGTTGTAGCAAGTGACAGTTCTGCCTTAGATGTCTCCTCTTGCTCGGGCAGGATGCCAAAGATGAGACTAGGACCCTCCCAGACCATACCTGGGTGTGTGCCCTTTCCCACAACAGGCATGGCTTTCTAAGACCTTCAGAATGTGCTGGAACTTTTCAGAGCGCCCCCCTCCCCGACCTCTTATTTTCCCTATCCTTTCCCTTTAAAAAACTTTCAGCCAAATTTGCTTTCCCCGGACAGCTGATTGTGAAAACATCCTGCATGGGGCTTTTCTCATCGAACAAGCTCTGAATCCAGTGAAGGTCTATGGTTAGGACTGTTAGGGGCCACCAGACTGGTCAAAGAGTGACAACTGCTTGGGAAGGCAGCTTGTCAGAGGCTAACCCACCTGCTCCTCGATGGCTGCCGCTCTTCCAGTTGCCATAGTTGTGAGGCTTCTGAATAGGGCTATTTAAACATTGCCAAACTTTTTATTCTTATAAAATTCAGAAATTCTACTTGAATAAATGTTACAAAAAGTACTACTTTTCAGAGTTGTGAAAATGTTAGCTGTGCAGGATGTTACACAACCTATAACCTCAGCACTTAGGAGGCAGAGGTGGGAGGATCAGGAATTCGAGGTCATCCTTGGCTATATAGTAAGTTCAAGGTTAACCTGAGCTATTTAAGACCCTGTCTCAAAAAAAGAACAACCACAACAAAACAAGCAAACAAAACCCAGAGTTTTGAAAAAGTTGATTGTGGTTATTTCTGTCACTGCTTTTATTGACTTGTGGGAACATTCTGTGGTTCTCATAGTCCTGTCCTTGTGGTGGGCATCTTTAACCTGAGTATACAACTTTACAGTGTTTCCTATTAAAAGTGACTGGGGACTTTGGACCAACATTCATCTTATCAGAGTTGTGGGGGGGTGTGTGTATATGGGGGAGGTTGTGTATGTTATGGTGTGTACATGGAGAAGACAGAGGACAACCTCAAGAGTCATTTCCTCAAGAGCAGTTCACCTTGTTATTTTTTATATATTTATTTATTTTATGTGTATGACTTTTTCCCTGTATGTTTGTATGTGTATGCCCTGTGTGCCTGGTGCCTGCAAAGATCAGAAAAGGACATTGGATCCTCTGGAGCTTGAGTTACAGATGGTAGTGAGCTACCATGTAGGTGCTAGGAATCGAGCCTGGGTCCTCTGTAAGAGCGGCAAGTGCTCTCTCCAACTGACTCCCTCCACTTGTTATTTTGAGACTAGGGGTATTTTTTTTTTTTAGTGTGGGTGCTGGGGATTGAACCCAGGTCCTCATGCTTGCACAAGAGTTTTATCAACTGAACCATCTCCCCAGGCTCCATTACAGCAATTTCTGGTTCTTTTTGGCGGGGAGGGGAGGTAAAATAATTTATTTTTATTTTTTATGTGCATTGGTGTTTCGCCTGCATGTATTCTGTGTGAGTGTCAGATCTTGGAGTTACAGACAGCTGTGAGCTGCCATGCGGGTGCTGGGAATTGAGCCTGGGTCCTCTGGAAGAGCAGCCAGTGCTTTTAACCATTGCACCATTCTCTCCAGCCCCCCAAATCTTTTTCTTTTTTTTTCTTTTCTTTTTTTTTTTTTTTTTTTTTGACAGGGTTTCACTGTGTGTAGCCTTGGCTGTACTGGAAGTCGCTCTGTAGATCAGTCTGTCCTCAAACTCACAGAGATCCACCTGCCTCTGCCTCCCAAGGCATGCGGCACCACTGCCTGGCTAATTTCTGACTCTCTAATTTCATCATAAGCCAGCACCTGCTGTGAGGCAGACACTATGATAAGTGTTTGGGGTGGGGGGAGAGCTAAACAAATGATCCACGCCTCCAGAAAGCCCCAATAGAGCAGCTGAAGAGACAAAATATAATTAGTTAAATATTTCATAATAATGAAGAAAATCAGTGAACTTAAAGCCAAGTTAGTTGTATATACTACATAATGATAGGACATAGAGAGGGCCTGGGGAGATGGCTCAGTGGCTAAGAGCTCTGGTTGCTCTTCCAGAGGACCCAGGTTCAATTCCCAGCACCCACATGGCAGCTCATATCTGTTGGTAACTCCAGTTCCAGAGGGTCCAATGCCCTCTTTGGTCCTCCAGGGATATGGTGCACAGACATACATGTAGGCAAAACATCCATGCACATTAAACAAACAAACAAATAAACAAACAAACAAATAACTAGATGGAATTTAAAAGAGGAAATAGAGAGCAATATAGCATCTTAAGACTCCACTACCCAACATGGTAGCCAATACCACACACAGACATTGAAATTGGTTTCTGTGACTATGTAACTGAGTTTTTAAAAAATAATTTATTTGATTTTATTTTATGTGCATTTGTGTGAAGGTGTCAGATCTCCTGGAACGGGAGTTACAGACGGTTATGAGCTTCCATGCAGGTGCTGGGAATTAAACCTCGGATCCTTTGGAAGAGCAGCCAGTGCTCCTAACCCCTGAGCCATCTCTCCAGCACCAATAACTGAGTTTTGTTTTTGTTTTTGTTTTTTTTTTTTTTGGTTTTTCGAGACAGGGTTTCTCTGTGTAGCTTTGCGCCTTTCCTGGAACTCGCTTTGGAGACCAGGCTGGCCTCGAACTCACAGAGATCTGCCTGGCTCTGCCTCCCGAGTGCTGGGATTAAAGGCGTGCGCCACCACCGCCCGGCTCAATAACTGAGTTTTAATTATATTTGGTTATAACTAAGTCAGATTTAACTCTCTCTCTCTCTCTCTCTCTCTCTCTCTCTCTCTCTCTCTCTCTCTCTCTCTCTGTGTGTGTGTGTGTGTGCGCGCTCGTGCACTACAAGCATATAGAAATCTGTGGAGGTGAGAAGAGGGCATCATCTTTTCTGAATTGTAATCACAGGTGGTTGTGACCTATTGTGTGGTTCTTGGAAACTGATCCCAAGTCTTCTGCAAGAGAAGGAAGTGATTTTGGCTGGGAACCCATCTCTCCAGCCCTGCTTCAATCAGATTTAAATAAGCACACACAGATACTGTATCAGAGATCACGGTTCTAAGACTGAACAATTGTGTGATTGGCCAGGGCGATCCTGGGTTGGGCTGAAGAAAAAGATCCTTTCCCACTGGAGGCCATCCTTCCTTCCTCTACCTGTTAGTTGTGATGGCTCCTGCTGTGTGGTTGTACCTGCTGCCCAATGAGTGTTGTTAAAAGACACTGTTAAGATAGGTCGTGTCTCAGCCACCTGGCAGAGGTCAACTCTCGTCTGCTTACATCCTAACCCCTCAGTCGAGCACAACCTAACAGGTACAAGTCAATGAGAAAAGCTTTGGAGGACCCAAAAGAATCAGCCATATTCCTAATACAGTAGTAAATGCAGCACTCCCGGCCCCACGGTCCCAAATTAAGCCCACAGTGGCTTCCATCTTCTTCTGCCCTCCCAACCAGACCCCTTTGTTCACGTCATGCTGCAAATGTGGCGTCTGTCTGGACCCATTCTGTCCATTCCTTTGGGTAGTTTTCCCTCCTCTCACCAGAATAGCCTGCATCTCCTTTCCCCACCTAATCCTTTTCACAGCTCAGATTATTTGTGGGACGTAAAAAACAGAAGAAGTTTGAGAGAAATTTCTCCTATCTGCCCTGGGGATTATATAGACTGAAATGCCAGTCATAATGATAAGGACGTGGAGCAACTCTCCCCTCAGAAATCCCAGGAGGCCTAGAGATCCATGAAAGGCATCTGTAGTATTGATTGTCTACAACTTGAGTATTAAGTTTTGTTTTAAATGAAGGTGTCTTAGTTACTGTTGTTCTATTGCTGTGAAGAGACACCATGACCAAAGCAACCCATGAAAGAAAGTCTTTAATTGGGAGCTTGCTTACAGTTTCAGAAAGTTAGTCCATGGCCATCATGGTGGGGAGCGAGGCAGGAAGTAGGCAGGCATGGCACTGAGCCATGGCTAAGTGCTCACAACTCATTCTCAAGTTAGTGGCAGAGAGACTGGGCCTGACATGGGCTTTTGAAACTGAAAAGCCTACCCGAAGTGACACACTTCCTCCAACAAGGCTACACCTCTTAATCCTTCCTGAATAATCCAGCCCCTGCAAACCAGACGTTCAGATATATGAGCCTGTGGGTGCCATTCTCATCTAAACCACCACAGAAGGGTTGTTTGTAGCTGGGGCTCAAACTACTTTAGATGTCTGGCCATGTGACTTGAGCCTTGCCTCTCTAGTCTGGGCTTCACTCTCTTACTTGGTGAGAAAGATCTGACTGATTGCTCACTTGGTAGGGATGTTAAGAATAAGGAGGGCTGGAGAGATACCTCAGTTGGTAAAATTCTTGCTGTGCAAGCGCAAAGACCTGAATTTAATCTCCGGAACCCACACAGAAGAGCTAGACTTGAAGGCACGTGTTTATAATCTCGATCCCGGAGAAGCAGAGGCAGGCAGATCCCTGGAGCTCAGTGGCCAGCCAGCCTAGCCCACTTTTTAAGCTTCACACCAATGAGAGAACCTGTCTCAATAAACAAAGTGGATGCACAAACTGAGGTTGTCCTCTGGCCTCCACGTGCGTGTGTGTGCACACACAGACACAGACACACATACTCATTAAAGAGGAGGAGAAGGAGGAGGAGAGATATCGATGATGTAAAGGAGAGGCCATGTGAAGTTAAGTGAGATGTATGCAGCCACACACAGTGCCTGCCATAGTATCACTTCTTACCTGTTGCCCCTCCTGCCCAGCCTCTCTCTAGTGACCATCTTAGATAGTAAAGGCACCTGAGCCTAGACAGCAGCAAGAACATCCAGTCAAAGTCAAGGAAGACCTTCCTGACTCTAACTAACCATGGTCTTAGATGAGCAGAAGGATGGTGGCCATTAGCATGTGCTCTGGCTCGGGGCTTTGGTGTGTCTTGGGCTGGAAGAGTGTCTTTCTCTAAATTGAGAAACTATGTACAGCTTTCTATCTGTTCCTTCTACCCTAGGTTACTTGGTCCATTGTAGAAGATGCCTGGACTTGCCAGCCTACCTACCTCCCACTTAACTCATAAATAGGAGTTGCCAAAGTCTTGTACCTCAAGAGCCCAGCTTCCCACCCTCAAGGCTGAGGAACATACCACTTAAGTCTTCCCTTCCTCTTCATATCCCCACATTACCCATAAATTCACCCTCCTTCTCTGTGAGGAGAAATTAAGAGCCTAATATCTTTTTTTTTCATTATAAATATTTTTATTTTATCATTAATTTAATTTTACATATCAGCCACGGATTCCCCCGTCCTCCCTCCTCCCACCCTCCAGGCCTTACTCCCCAATCCACCCCTGACTCCCACCTCCTCCAAGGCAAGGTCTCCCCTGGGGAGTCAGCCCAGCCTGGTAGATTCAGTTGAGGCAGGTCCAATATCATGCATCCATATAAGATTCTCCAGGCTAGGGGAACACGTAAGAGATGTATGATTGTGCCTGTGTCCATATGGGCACAAATAAGTTTAATGTTCAGATCAGCCACTGTCAGTGCACTCCAACTGGTCCCCCAACTCCCTATGAAGGACCCAGAGGCCTTCAGTTATCAACCTCTCAACTCCCTTTCACCTCAGGCCCTATTCAGGAAAAGTGGGGTTCCTACAACTCTTCATGGACAGCTGAGGACCTCTTAGCAATCTTTCCACCCCCTCTCCCCATCTCCTCAGGCCCCATGCCCAGCCCTGAGGTTTGGAGAGCCTAGTAAGTGCCCCATCAACATGTTAATCAAATTACTTAGGAGCTAAAATTGACGCTGTTCATTAATTATACAAGATTATGCTAATTGTGCATGCAAATGCATGCAGGGGAACAGAAGGTGTTCAGGCGCATGGTGGGCCATTAGCATAGAGGATGGGGTGCGGGTGCATTGGCATGCTAATGTATGCGCCCTGGCTATTTATAGTCCCGCAGCCCATCTGCACAGCAGCCACCTCTACCATAGTTGGAGATCTTGGTGGGGAGACTAGGTCCAGGCCTGTCAGGTGGCTATGGCCTTGGAGATACTCTGTCTTGGCCACTATTGCACACCAAATTCAGGAAAAAGCCTGAGCCACCTCCATGTATTTCTCAACTAATTTCATCTACCTCCTCGTTCACTCTGGCCTCATCTCTTCAGTGTCTGCTTCTCTCTGGAACCAAACTGGCTCTTCCAGGTGTCATAGTCAGTAAGGCACCCCGTGAGGACTTTCCTTTGGCCACAGTATCCAAATCACACGTGAACTGAAGCCAGTCCCGGGCTCTGACCTACAGCTGCCCTCAGATACCACTGGACAAGTGTGCCATTCTTGCCACTAATCTTTGAAGAGATAATCTTTGTATCCCCTTTGCCTCTTGCCTCTCTCTGAGGTCCTCTGAGACTCAATGCTCAAGAGCAGGTAAGAACTATAGAAACTCTTGTACCCTTGGCAGACTTAACGAAAGTGGCTCTTGCAGGAAATACTTGGCAAACTGTCCTGCCACACCCACCACCGGATTGTACCAGCCTTTGCTCTTACTTTGAGTTTCCTTATCTTTGTTAATGTACTGTAAGTTATTTAAAATATTGTTCAGAAGCTAGACCTATTGGCACAGGCCTATAATCTCTGCTGCTCAGGAGACTGAGGCAAGAAGATCACAAGTTCAAGGCCAGCCTGAGTAATTGAGGGGTTGGAGCTGGAGCTCAGTGATAGAGCACTTGCCTAGTATGCATGGGGCCCCAGATCCAATCCCCAGCACATCCAACGGCAGCAGCAAAGGAAGAACTCTTGTTGGCCTCTAGATCCCCTGTGACAGATGTGTAAAATATGTTCAGTCAGGGTATTTGGCATCTTATAGTATGGACTGAGTTGGGGGTGGAGGGAAGCAGACAAGTACAACATCGCTCTGGGTGCTCGTCTGTTTCTTTTGAGGTTCATGATTTCAAATATAAGGCTTTTAGGATAAAATTAGCAGAGGGCCCCTATTCGCACCCCAGGTTGTAGTGCCGCCTTGTACTTAGAAATACACCTGCAGGTCCATGCTGTCTTGGAGCCAGATCTGCTTTTTTTCCCAAGACTTTCCTGTGTTCCACTGCTGTTTTGAACACCTTGACCCAACTGGTGCATCATTCATTACACTCCCTCTTTCGAGATCTGCACAATCCAATATGGCAGCCATAAGCTGCATGGGAAAACAACTTTAGTGAAAGTGAAACAAGGTTTCAAATGTGAAGTCCCCAGTCACCATACATCAAGGGTTCAGTAGCTGTGTGTGGCTAGTGGATGTCATTCTGGAGGAAGTAGGATGGCACTGAAATCTAGACACTCTTCTGTGCTTCTGGCTGTCCTGTAGGTGAATTCTACTTGGCTCTGAACCCAGGTCTTTGAGTTACTTAACAGCTTTCTCTTTGAAAGTGGGTACCATAATTTCAGCCCTCAGTGTCTGAGAATGGGGTGGAGGAGGCAAAGAGAAAAAGAGCCAAAAGAAAGCCTTAGCTGTGGGACCTGACTTCTTATGATGAGATGGGACTTTTGTGAAAGTGAGTTATTTGAGGAGATATCTGAAAAGAAAAACAGAGTAAAGGAGATCTGGTAGGGCAGGGGCAAGAACTTGGCAAGGAAGTCAAACTTCCTAATGCCCTGGGGTGATCTGAAGTATGAAGGCCTCAGCATTGATCTGTCCAGTGACTGTCAATCCACTTCCTTGACCGTGAGTTGCTGACAGGGAGGATATGCTTCCGGTTGGGGATGAGTCACAAACAGGGCAGCTGTGAGCCCTTTAACAGCCAACAGTCAGGGCAACTTTGGGGGGCTGGGATTCAGGCAAGTGCTGCCCAACTGTGCTCTCCTTGGACTCTGGCCTCAAGAGGAGCTCATCCCACTCTGTTTTCTGCCCCGACATGAATCTCACATTTAACAATGGAGTCGTTGACTACCCATACATTTTTTTCTCTGTTGAGTGTCTCTTTTGGATGAAAACTGTGCTGGGGAAGAGTTCCTGATCAGTACTGCCCTCCTAAGAGGCCATAAGTGAGTCCAGTGTTTGTACTTGACTCATTCTCAACCCAGCCTTGCATTTTGGAATGTTCCATTGATGAAGAAGGGCCAGTTTAATTTCATTTTGAGCTGTGTTTATTCACAGGAATAAAAAGTCCCAAGAGAAATGATTAGGAAGATCAGACTAAGTTCAGATGTAGGAAGGCAGGTGTGCCTGTTTGTTTTCTTTTGTTTTGAGACAAGGTCTCCCTATGTAGTTCTGTGTAGCCCAGGCTGGCCTCGAACTCACAGAGATCCACCTGCCTCTGCCTCCCGAGTGCTGGGATCAAAGGTGTGCACCACCATGCCTGCTCTTGTCATTTAAATCACAGGCAGCTGTGTCCTGGTGCCTATTTACCTTATATGCTTTATTAAGTGGATGAGTACTGTTCACAGCTCTTCTCAGTTTTGTTTTTTTTTAAAGATTTATTTATTTATTATGTATACAGTGTTCTGTTTGCATGTATCCCTGCAGGCCAGAAGAGGGAGCCAGATCTCATTACAGATGGTTGTGAGCCACCATGTGGTTGCTGGGAATTGAACTCAGGACCTCTGGAAGAACAGTCAGTGTTCTTAACCTCTGAGCCATCTCTCCAGCCCCCTCTGTTTTGTTTTTGTTTTTGTTTTTTTAGTTACATTTTCTTTTCTTTCTTTCCTTTCTTTTGTTTTTGTTTTTCAAGACAGGGTTTCTCTCCTGGAACTCACTCTGTAGACCAAGCTAACATCAAACTCAGAGATCTATCTGCCTCTGTCTCCTGAGTGCTGGGATTAAAGGCATGTGCCACCCCCCACCCCCACCTTAGTCACATTTTCTAGTATGGAGAGTGTTGAACATAGAAGCAGAAAGATACTGAGCCTCAACGAGCTTCAAAAATCATCAATGTTAATTAAACATACTTGTTCAGGTATGTTTAATCTAGCACATTTGAAGGCCACAGTCACAATATCCAAAGGCCCACATGACAGGCCAATGGAAACTCTGATGGAATAGCATAGACTGGATCTACTGGTCCCTGCACAGGACACCTCTCAAGGCTGCAGAGTCCTGCCACACCACGCTGTGGCTTGGTAACCCTGGATTCTGACATCCCCACCTACAGGGACTCTTATCAGCAGCCGAAGTTCAAAGAGACCAAAGTTCACATCCCAGCTTTAGACTTACATACTGTATAACTTATTCTCGCTTAGCCTTGATTCTTGTTTGTGCAGTGGGAACAATTATAGATCTACACACCGCCTCAGAGTTTTGAGAGGATGAAACGAGATAATAATAAGTGATGGACTGAGCAGAGTCCCAGGCATTCACTTAATAATTGGTTAGAATGGGTTTGCTCTAAGGGTTCTGTATCGTTCCCTCTATGAAGCATTTTATTTTCACCTCGTACTTGTATGTGTAGTATTTCCTTCCATTAATTCCAAGGGCAGCTCCTGGGGTGTGGCCTTTCTCTTAGAGTAATTTCTTGGAGATCCAGATGAAATTGTGTCCCCAGAGATATCTGTTGCCGCCAGTGAGAATGGCACTAAGTAAAGTCCCATACTCACTCTACTGGGGTCTATGGCTTGGCCATATCTTCTTTCCCCCAAGCCTGTGACCCATCTCAGTCAGAGAAAAGGGCTTCCTGGAGCTCCCTTCCAGCCCTGTGGAGCCAGGGACAAGGAGAGTTGCCCAGAAGACACAGGGCTTTAGGGGTGAAGTGTACTCCCCTTGTGATGAGCAGGGATTACAAATCCTCAACAAAACAAGTATGCCTGCCTACATGCCTCGGGTCCCTGGTGGTGTTTAGATGCTTGGGTCCATCCCCCCATGTGTGTTTGTCCCTCTGTAGCTGTCCTCCCCACTGCTTCCTGAACCCCCCTGCCCCAGCTCCCAGGCTCCACATCTGACCTCTACAGATGTGGGTTAGAGAACTTGCCACCCTCTTGCCATTCTCTTACTTCACCACGCACCTTCTCCCAACCAGAAGTCCTCCAACTCCAGCCTTGGGCGGCGGGGACACGGGGTGGTACAGTCGCTTATGTCAAAGCTCAATCTTCAAATGTAGAAAGACCATGACTGTGAATCTGTTGATGTTCTCTGTAACCAGGGGGGTAACAGACTGGCTCAGGAAATTTACCCATAACTATGAAGAAGAGGGGGGAGGGAGGAAAGGAAAGGAAAGGCAGAAAGTGTGTGAAAAGGCTAGAATATGACAGGTTAGATACAAAGCTAAATAGTGTCCATAGGACACAAGCATTGCAAAATTTCTCTACCAAACAAAAAATTATTTACTTCTTCTAACAAGCATCATTTACATCTTACCAGTTTTTGTTTTTTTTTTACCAGTCAGCTCCTAGCCTCAGAGTACGGCTGCCCCATTCACTGGGAATAGGAGTAGGACCAGATCCTCCAGGGCATTGTTAGTGACATAACACTCTACAGCAGTATTATCTAACATGAGTACAGTGCAGGCCACATATAAGATTTTCTAGTTAACAACTTATTTTTTTAAAAAAGAATGGGTAAAATTAATGCTGATAATGTATTTTCTTTAATCCAATGTATCTAAACTATTATTGTTCCAACGTAATCAAAAATTACCAAGGTTTATTTTTCGGGGAGTGGGGTTCATGTAGCCCAGGCTGGCCTTAAACTCACTGTGTAGCTGAGGTTAGCCTTGAGCTCCTGATCTTCCTGCCTCTACCCACTGAGTATTAAGATTACAGGTATGCACCGCCATGCCCAGCTAACTCCTGAGTTATTTTATAATCTTTTCCAAAGTGTTTGAAATCCAAGTATGTATTTCATACTTGTGGTACATCTCAGATTGAGACTACACACATTCCAAGAGGTTCAATGCCATAGAGGACTTAAGAGAACACAGATGTTGGACTCCCACAAAACTGTTTAGATTCAGCAGCTCTAGGGCAGAGCCTGAGCTTCTGCATTCCTACCAAGTTTCCATGCAGTGTTGCTGGTCTGGATGCTTTCTGAAAACCACCGTTACATTCACACCTCTCCAGCTGACAGAGTGTGTGCAGGGTAGCACTTGTTCACGGTACCCACATCTCATCCACCTCCTAGGAACCCTTCCTCTCAACTCTACAGGATTGGGTGTTAGGTACAGTGAGCAAGTGTGGATACCTTTTGGGTCATCCCACCACCACCATGCTGCTATTTAAGAGTTAGCATTAACCCCCTCAGCACATGGACTGTGTCCCAATCTGAGATGTTTCCCTCCTTTTAACCCCTGATAAAGTATGGTGGATACTGAAAATTAATGAACTAGGCTGTACTCTGCCTAGGGAACTGATACACCATTTGAGTGTGGGACATGTATGAGGACTATGTATGAATGAGGCTTTAGAGCATCTATACCATACAATGTCTTAACAAGTGAGAAATGTATATAAATAGTATATAGATAGCTACAATATGAACTCTTTTAGAGTATTGCCCTAATTTTAGACCCTGATCTGCTATTTATTATAAGAAACAGCATGGTAAAAATGTCTCCCAAATAAGTGGAAGTAAATTGGGATCACTAACTAGAAGAACCCACCAGATGCCCAGGAAGCCATGTTATATGCCAAGACCCTCCATGGACCTAGCCCTGCCCTCTACATGTAAGACATGTCCAAAGATGCTCCCAGAGTCTCATAGGGCTAAGGCACACATTATAGTATTTGCATTTACTATGGCTAGAGTTTTGTCCATGGTTACCTTACTGATGGTGTCAGGGCTTCCCACCAATTTGGAAGACTGGAGGATTGGTCTATTCACGGCATATTCTGTGTTTTTGTTTTGTTGTTGTTTGTTGTTTACCAATTATATGGAAAAAAAGCTGGATAGTGGTGACTTACGCCTTTAATCCCAGCATTTGGGAGGCGGAGGCAAGTGAATCTCTGCGAGTTTGAGGCCAGCCTGGTCTACAAAAGGGTTCCAAGACAGCCAGGACTACACAGAGAAACTCTGTCTTGAAAAACAAACAAACAAACAAACAAACAAAAACAAAGAAGCTAATCTGCATATCTGCATGGTGTGTGTGCATATGGTAAGTATGTGTTCCGTGTTATCAGGTTTTCTGTGTATAATGAATATAAAATCTGTGGAAGAGGGATCTGCTGAGGGGGATGTCAATGACAGTTTTTTTTAAATCATATACAAGTAGGTATATTATTTTTTATATTCTTGCTATGCATATACCCTGTCGGATGGATACATAACACACATGATGGGCATAGACACACATGTGCATTGTACTACTCATAATCTGTGTTTCTTGCTTGGTTTGGTTTTTGATTGTTTTGAGACAGGCTCTCTCTCACTAAACTCACTGTGTAGCCCAGGCTGGCCTCAAACTCACAGAGATCTGCCTGCCTCTGCCTCCCAAGTGCTGGGATTAAAGGTGTGTGCCACCACCACCCGGCCTCATGTTTGATGAGTATAGGTCATATGTGAAGTATATGCTTGTGGTATGGCTGTGTCTTGTGAGTAATAATAAATGAAGCCTATGCATCATCGATAACTGACACGGTTTATGCTGAGTACACATTGTATAGGTGGTGGTTATTATCTGGGGGAGAGATGTGCTGTATGACAGATACATTGTGTGTGGTGGGCACAGACTGTAACAGATACATGGTGAAAAGCTTACGTTTGGTATTTGGTATATGTAAGTCTATTCTACATGTGGACTATACATTGTTTGTGTGATAGGTACACATTGTGATGAGTATAATTTGTGAGTAGGTACACACATATACCGTAGAGTTTATGATTAGCACATTCTGTGATGGGTCTACATTGTGCAGGTGGGTAAACAGACACTTTATAGACAAATAAGCACTGTGTGCATCTGTGTAATAAGGTAGTCCCGGTGATGGATCTGTTTGGTCCATCTCAGGCACCCCGTGTGTACACAGCTTGAGATAGGAATAAGGAGTGTGCACCTGTGTGTAAGCAAACAAGGGGTGTCACTGTGCTGGGAGGAGGCATGATCTTCATCTGTTTACAGAGCCCCCAGTCCCTTGAGCCTCCCAACCTCACTGTTTCAGGTTCTTCCTCAAATTCTTTCTCAAATGTAACCAGAACTGCTTGAAGAATGCAGGGAATCCCCGGGACATGCGCCGCTTCCAGGTAGGCTTGGGGAAAGCCCTCTCACCCCACGCAAATCTACCCTTTACTGATAGGCGAAGGGAAAGCTGTGACCCTGCCGGCTCTCTGCCTAGCCCGGTGCCTGGTGCCTGGTGCCTGCTGGGGGTGGGGCAGCTCCATCTCAACTTATGCTGGCTGCCAAGGGAGGCTTCATTAGAGTCCCACTTAAGAAGATGCTAATTGTGACATTTTTACATGATTAACGACCCAGGTAATTTGCATAGTGTGAAGCTGAGAACAGCTGCCCTTAGCACATCCCCAACCTGCACACCCCTCCCAAAGCAGGGGGTAGGGAGAAGGCAGCACCAATTTCCTGCCCAGAATAAAGTGGGGGCTCCTGTTGATGGGTTCTGTAACTGATGGTGTGCCCAACTTTAGGAAGGCAAACTGTCTCCAAATTTGATTGATCCTGAACAGTGTTCCGTGTGTGCAAAAATGGAGGGTACTCTGCCTGAGGAGCTACAACTTTTTCTGGGCTTTTGATTTTTGTAGCTCCTGAGAGGTCAGTCCATCTGGGGGTGTCACGTGGTTCAGCTGGATTCAACTCCACCAGCACAGCCCCCACCCAACCGAACTTCCCCTCCCCTAAGGACACTCTGAATTCCAGCTCCCAGCCACCCAACTCAAGGTGCTAGCTCTCCCTGACAGTGCCCGTTCAGATGTCCCCAGGGCCCCAGCCAGACTGGTCTTATCTGTCCACACAGGTGGTGGTGTCCACAACAGTGAGTGTGGATGGACACGTGCTGGCCGTGTCTGACAACATGTTTGTGCACAACAACTCCAAACATGGCCGCCGGGCCCGCCGCCTGGACCCTTCTGAAGGTCAGGACTCCCGGCCCAGCCCTGGCCAACCTCAGTCTCCACCTTGGTGCAGTCCCCTGACCTGGGTCCTCTCCTACCTCCCAGCTGCCACCCCCTGCATCAAGGCCATCAGTCCCGGGGAGGGCTGGACCACGGGAGGCGCCACCGTCATTATCATCGGCGACAACTTCTTCGACGGGTTGCAGGTCGTGTTTGGCAACGTGCTCCTGTGGAGCGAGGTGAGCCAACCCCTGCCCGTCTCCCTCTGAGTCTCAGGGCTAGGCCCTCCCCACAGGACTAGACCTGCAGGCCTCCCCCTCTCCTCTCACAGCTCATCACTCCCCACGCTATCCGGGTGCAGACGCCACCACGACACATCCCTGGGGTAGTAGAAGTGACCCTCTCCTACAAGTCCAAGCAGTTTTGTAAAGGAGCCCCTGGCCGCTTCGTCTACACAGGTAAGGAAGGAGGCAGCTGAAGCAGGGACTAAGATCCACAGAGATTAGCCCTCTGAGCTCAAGGACGTAAACACAGTTGCAGGGGGTGACAGAAATCTACAGGTGGCCACGTGCCCTAAGCAGTGGCTCCTCATCCCCCACACACCTTCACCCACACCCACACCTACTAAGTGATCTCTCAAAGTCCTTTTTCCTCTTGACCTATGTTTCTTTCCCTGAGTTTCTGGCTCCTTGGAAACAACTTCTGCCTCAAGTCTTTCCCTCCTTGCATGTACTCTGGAGTTGAGACCCTCTTCGAGGGTTTTCTTTTTGTTTTGTTTTGCTTTGCTTTGCTTTGCTTTTTTCACCTCAAAGATGCTTCCAAATTGGCTCACTACTCTCCAAGTCTTTCCTGGGTGTCTTGGGTCTTGCAGGCTGAACTCTACATTCACACACTAGTGTGTGTGAGCTCACAAACACATACACACCCTTGTACAAACGCCTTGGTGAACAGTTAGCACAAGGTTCAAGGGGATGCAGTGAAAACTGGGTTCAGTTTGACCACTGGTGGAAATCCTCATTCACCAGTCTTTGTATCTGGCCACTGGCTTCTCCCAATACTCACTGAGGCATGGGGGCTCGGGATACCCTCAGGTAGCTTTTTCATAACTTGGGCAGGCTGAGCTGCAAACACAGGATGGGTGGGTGGGTGGGTGGGTGAGTTACAGGGTAGAGGACTTGCCTGAGGAAAGCCCACACCTGGGAGTATGTGCCGAACTAGGCTAAGCTGTAACTACAGAGGGATAGGGAGGTAGGCGTTGGTAGCGGAAGACTGGCTAGAACAAAGCCCAGGAAGTTTGTACTTTATGCGTTGAGAAAAGGAAAGGAAATTAAGCCTAGCTTTGGAAGAGAAGAAAGTAGAACTTTGAGACCAGGATGGAGTAAGGAGCTCAAGGGGGAGAGAGTCAAGGGCTGAGCCCCTGAGAGCCCAAGGTTTTGGCTGGTCCCTTTCCTGAGGCACAAACCTTGATAGTTATGCCAAGAAGCTACCTGATCCATGATCAATAAAGATTGTTAAGGTTTTTTTTTTAATGGCAAACTGATATGACCAAATGCAAAAAAATCCCGAGTCCTGCCCCTAGAAGTATAGAAGTGTTTGTGTGTGTGTGTGTGTGTGTGTGTGTGTGTGTGTGTGTGTGTGTGTGTGTGTTGATACCAAGCTTGGTACAGAGCCTGGCTCAGTAAATATTTGTTGAATTAATTATGACCAAATAACTGAAGGAACTGAGAAGACTCCCCTGACGTTCACTGATATTGGAGCGCGGGTTTTTTGGACAACATGGGGCTGGGCTTGGTGGAGGTAAGTTCTGTTCTGGGAGGGGTATCCTCCAAATATTGCCATTCTCCCCAGCCTTGAATGAGCCTACCATTGACTACGGATTCCAGAGGCTACAAAAAGTCATTCCCAGACACCCGGGGGACCCTGAGAGGCTGCCCAAGGTACTCAGAGGGATGGGCCGGGAATAAGGATGTCCAGTGGGCTAGGGGAGGAGGAAGCCTCTCCAGGGTCCCGCTGCGCCCCCAGGGGCTGCCCCTGGGTCCTTCTGTCTCCTCCCTCGCCCTAGGAAGTGCTGCTGAAACGGGCGGCTGACTTGGCGGAGGCCCTGTACGGAGTGCCCAGCAGTAACCAGGTATGGTGCCTCCGCCCGCCTCCCAGCACTAGGGGCCGGGGCTCTGACCCCGCGCCTGCGGCTGCCCCGGCCGTGCTCCGTTCTTGTCTTCGCAGGAGCTCCTCCTGAAGCGTGCGGCGGACGTGGCCGAGGCTCTGTACAGCGCCCCGCGCGCACCCGCACCCCTCGGACCCCTGGCCCCCAGCCACCCACACCCCGCCGTCGTGGGCATCAACGCCTTCAGCAGCCCCCTGGCCATCGCCGTCGGGGATGCCACACCGGAGCCCGGTGCGTGTCGCCGCCACCCCTGCCCTCAGGTACGGTGCCCCCCAAGAGCCCAGCGTCGCCAGCTGGGCTAACCGCCACTCTCCCGCAGGCTATGCCCGCAGCTGCGGCAGCGCGTCGCCCCGGTTCGCGCCCAGCCCTGGCTCTCAGCAGAGCAGCTACGGCAGTGGCCTTGGAGCTGGCCTCGGCAGCTACGGGGCGCCGGGTGTGACTGGCCTCGGCGTGCCCGGATCCCCTAGTTTCCTCAATGGCTCCACCGCAACCTCACCTTTCGCCAGTGAGTGTCCCCAGCCCGCAGGAAAGGGGGCGTGGGGCCAGTCTGGGAATGCAGAATGGACTCAGCCCTGCTTTCAGCCCACCCTGGGGTGCGGGCTTCCAGTTCCTGCCTTATGTGGGTGTCTCTTGGCCTAGCCGTGGAGAGCCCTTAGTGCTCCTTTCATACGGCCACTCCCTGGTTTTGGACCTTGCTTCGATCCTGGGGAGCCCCGGGATCCTGGGGCCAGACTTCTTGCACCTTAAGCCCTCTTTGCTGACCCCAGTTGTACACATCGCTTCTAGCCCTCCCATGATTGTGAAGCCGCCCTTCATTAGGGGGACCTGGTGGACAGCAACCTTTTGGTCCTTCGCCGGGACTTCGGGAGGAGGTTGGCGGCCCCTGCTGGAAGCCTAAGGAAACTCTAGAGACTCGGGCTTCCAGCTCCCCGGCAGCCTCCGGGATGTGTGGCTCCAGGTTTCAGCAGCACTTCCTGGGGCAGGGCGGGAAACAGTGGGACCGAGTGTCGGCCCCTAGGGGTGTGGCGGGGCTCTGGAGGAGCTCCCTCACCCCCTGACCCACAGGACACTCTTATTCCAGTCCCGGCCCTCTGAGTACCTTGCACAGTCTCTCAGGTTCTCCCAGATGGTTCAGACAAGAAAATTCCCTCTGATCAGAACCCGATTGAGTGTCTTAGCCAGGAGCTGTCGGACATTCAACAAGTTGCACCTATGAACTTAAGTCCCCTTCAGTAAAACAGGATCAATACAACCCGGCCTCAGGTAGCTCTCTTATCTGAATATGCCACTAGAAACCCAGACAAAATTTAGAAAGAATGTGTGATTTTGTAGGCCCAGTGCTTGGCGTCTTGGGTTAAGGCAGTTCCCTGACGGATGGACAGTGTGGATTTCTGTGCTTTATCATTTCACACGGCCTTGCAATACCAATGGCTACCAGGCAGGTACTTAGAACCCACGTGGTGAGAACGCACCAGGTTTGGGGGACTCTGTCCACACTTCTCACCAGCAAAAACTTCTCTACCAGTCACAAGAGACCATGTCCCTCAAGGCCCGGGCACTACTGAATCTGAGAAATAGCGACATCTGCCCAAGAAGGAGCTTGTTGTGGCTTTACCTGGAGTCCCCTCAGTTTTTCATTGCCTAAAATAACTGTCTAGCCACCTGCCTAATTTTCCTTACCAGGGGTGCTGTTCTTACTGGCTACAAATCTGGCCTGCCATTTTCCTTTGACCTTGACTTAACTTGTGGAACCCAACGTCCCTCCAAGCCAGAGTTCACACAGGCTGTAGCCTTCTTGTGTCCCTCCCAAGGCCAGTCTCTCCTGGCACTTAGCTCAGCCGGGTTCCACTGCTCCACGTCCCTTCAGTTCTGAGACAGCGACCTCACAGCCTTTTCCTGTGTTCCCCTGGGTTTGACTCTCTCGCCCTTCCCCAGATACACAACAGTACTGTCAGCCGTGAAAGAAGCTGCCCCAGTGCACAGTCCATCCTGGGTCACCCTAGTCAACCAGATCAGAACTTCCCGAGTCACTTACGCCCTACTTCACCATCGGCAGGGACACTCGGGACTCTACCCAGACCTGTTCCCATCTCAGAATATTCTTACTCGGGTCCACATCCGTTCTCCTGAGTGCAGGATGCCTTGTGACACAGTTGCACAGGGAGTCATTCTCATTGAGTTTGCCCAGGTGTCCCTACAATGTCATCGGAACTGTCCTAGCCAGAGGGTCTAGGGCTGCCTGTGTCTTTATTTGGTCTATGGTATTAGTTATTAGCAAGTTTAGAACTCCATAACTCTGCCAAATGTGGCTATTAGTTCTCTGGGCCTTAGCAGATACCACATATATATATATATATATATTTTTTATCATGATGCTAAGCACTCCATAATGGCCATGGCTTTGCCAGCTAGCACTGAGCATTTTCTCCAGGGAGATGGTGACCACGGGCTAAGGACATTGAGAATAGGTTAGCTATTGCAGTCATTTTGTGCCAAAAGTCAATGGATGGGTGTTGTAATGTCAAAGACCACAGATATCTTCCAAGATGTCTGCTGTCCGTTGCCTGCTGGTTGGAGAAGATTAAAAATCCTGCTTGCTGGTCTTTAGAAGAGGGATGCAGGGAAATGGGTTCAGATGAGGACGGAGAAGGGCGGGACTGAGATGCCCTGCACGGGAGCCCTAGCAGATACAAGAGGCTCCTAAGGGTCCAGACCGGAGATGACAGGGCCTTGAACTAAAGTGGAAAGAAACGGTGCCCAGGGTTGGGGGCTAGACGAACGAAGTATAGGGCACATTGGGTAGGAAAGCTCCCTAGAGAGGAGGGTGCGTGTGTGAGCTGTCATCCTTGGGAGAGCAGCTTTCCACGGGAGGCTGCATATCCACCAAAACTTCCTCCAGCACTCTTGTGACCCTGGAACTTTGATTTTAGCCTCGGCAGCACAGGCCCATAAAACGTTTCTTAGCATTTCCCAATCCCAGTGGTATTCAGCAGGAATTCCAATCTTTTCATCTCTTTCTTTCTTCTTCTTTTTTTTTTTTTTTTTTGGTTTTTTGAGACAGGGTTTCTCTGTGTAGCTTTGCGCCTCTCCTGGAACTCACTTGGTAGCCCAGGCTGGCCTCGAACTCACAGAGATCCGCCTGGCTCTGCCTCCCGAGTGCTGGGATTAAAGGCGTGCGCCACCACTGCCCGGCTTCATCTCTTTCTTATCTCCCATCGTTGAGAGCACTTCCCACTGTTTGTGTTTGTTTGTTTGTTTGTTTGTTGTTTTGTTTTCACTGGGTCTGATCCTGTCATCTCCCAACCCTGAAAATGGTGTCCAGAACTCCTCAAAAGGCAAGGACTGGTCCAGGACCCAGAAGCTCCCATTTTGCCTCTAGCCATTATCTTGTACTGGTCTTCTCGGGACCGTCATAGCCCCCGGGGAGGTCTGAGCCCGCAGCCTGGTCAACAGTCCACAAGGGACTCGCTGCCCATGCGGCACCCCAGTCCTGCTGCTCACTCTGGTGCTGTCTCCCTGTTGTGTCTTCCACTGCCTTCCTTGCTGCGCCTGCCCCTTCCTCGCCCCGCCCCGGAGTCATGCCCTCTAGCCCCCCGCTGGCGGCTGCCTCCTCCATGTCCCTCCCGGCCGCGGCCCCCACCACCAGCGTCTTCTCCTTCTCGCCGGTCAACATGATCTCCGCTGTCAAACAGAGGAGCGCCTTCGCCCCTGTGCTGCGCCCACCCAGCTCCCCATCCCAGGCCTGCCCCAGAGCCCACAGAGAGGGGCTTCCAGGTGAGCAATCAAGGCTGCCTCAGAGTGACCTGAGGGAAGGCCTACTCCATCTAATCATCACCCGTGTCCCATGCAGCTGACCAATTGTTTTTGGAGGGTGCCCAGCAAAAGGTTCTGTGGGGGTCCGGGAAGGCCCATCTGGACTGCACTTCCTTACTTAAAGCTAGAAGTGTCCTGGCCTTTGTCTAGACCCACTCAGCTGACCGCTTGACCAAGAAGATTGAAATCCCAACTGGAAAAGGTCTCAATAGTCCAGCCCTGTTCAGTGGAGCCTAGAGCAAAGACCCAACCCTAAGAGCTGAAGGAACCCATTCAGGTTGCATGTCTTTCTCCTGTGTCCACCAGAGGGTCACACCACGTTGATGCTGGGTCATCTAATGACCAAAAGGACACTGACCATGGATAAGGTTTAGCCTACCTTCCCCTTTCCCAGTGTATAGGTTCGGAATTAAGAGCAAGTCCCCGTCCTGTGTCCCAGGAGCGAAAGGCTTCTTCCATCACTTTACACACAGGCCGCAGATACTTTAGCCCACAGAACTTTCCCCGCCCAAATAGTCACTGGAAACTCGGTAGGGAGGAGGAGAGAATGGTTATGGGGAAGGAGGTAGAAGTAACAGTGTGGGGTAGAGCAAGTCCCAGTTAGGAGGGATCGCTGGGGACAGAGCTAGATGAGGTTGTCATGTTCAGAAGACTTGCAGGTGTTCATGATGAAGCTGCAGGGGTGTCGGGAAGGATCTCCTGGGACCCACACCAGAGCTTAGCACTTAGCACAGCACCTGGCTTGGCAATTACCCCACAGTCGGTGCTTAATAACCAGAGGTTAAATTCTTAGGTGGATATTAGGTTAGAAGGCCCCCTTCAAGTGCAGAAGTGTCTAAAAGGTTTCCTTGCAGTTTGATGGACAGCTGAGCTGACAGAGGCTGGAGTAGAACACGCCCTTCAGGATAGTCTCCTGGATAGTAATGGGCATTCCTCAGGGACTAATCCGTGTCCATTTGGTAAATAAACTGAACTATACTGTTTTGAACTATCCTGCGGATCTTTTAGGAAACAAATTTCTTAGAGCCCAAATTTTATTCATTTATTTTTATTTTTTTAGACAAGATTTCTCTACACAGTCCTGGCTGTCCTGGAATTCACAAAGTGCAACACTATGCCTGGCACAAAATTTATTTTAAAAAAAGATTATCTTGTCATTAGTTCCTGGGAATATCTTTGGGGCTTAGGTAGAGACACCCATGTGGTTTCCTAAATATGAAGTGGTTTGCTGAGGCCAAGATAAAGTCATGGAAGCAAAGCCGCTGTAGACAGTACCCTGAAAGGCCTCTGAGCCCTAAGGTTCTCTTTATGAGAGAGAGACGGGACACTGGAAGGAGTGTGTGGCATTCTTGAGGTCTGAGAAGACAACGAAGGATGACAAATACACACAGCAGTCAGAAGATCCACCTGACCACCAAAAAAACCTGACTATAGTGGAGGGTGGTGCGGCAATCTGGAAATTCTCTGCTGTGCTCCGCCCTACTCTGTAGATAGAATGAGTTCTTTCCCTCTGGAGGCTGCTCCTCTGGACACTCCAGACAGAGCTGAGGTGGCGATTCAACCAATTGCAAACTTATATCCAGGGTAAGAGGACTAGAAGACTGGCTGGTATGCCATCCACAGGACGGACTGCTGTCAAGAAAGGCCTTGCCCGAGCAGGGTTGGAAGAATTAATTCCTTTTCTAGGGGAGGGGGCCTCAGTAAGGTGTGTAGAGAGGGAAGTCAGGATATAGGGACCCATATACAAAGTATTAGAAGATAAGCCATATAGATAAATGTAAAACACTTAACTCATGAATGAGTTAGCAGAGAGACAAAGTGACTTAAAGAATACATGAGGGGCGGGTAGTGGTGGTGCACACCTTTAATCCCAGCACTCGGGAGGCAGAGGCAGGTGGACCTCTGTGAGTTCAAGGCCAGCCTGGTCTACAGTTCAAGTTCCAGGACAGCCAAGGCTACACAGAGAAAACCATGTCTCAGAAAAACAAGCAAAAAAACAAAAACAAAAACAAAAAAACCAGCAACACAAAAAGAATAGATGGGGACTGGGGGCATAGCTCAGAGGTTAAAGCTCAAACATGAGGACCAGAGTTCTGATCCCCAAAACACAAACAGATGCTGGGTGGGCCTGGCAGCCTGCCTATAATGTCAGGAAGGTGGGGTTGGGGGTCCCAGAACTTAAGATGCTGAGAAAGAAAGAACCAGCCTGGGTTACATAGCAGGACCCTGTTCCCAACTTCCACCCCCCACAAGACACAGCACCCCTTTTCTTGGTCTTATTTCCAACTTTTGGAAAGCTTAAAATGTGAGAGATGGGGAAGACGGGACTCAAGCGTTCTCCTGCCAGCTCAAGGAAAGGGCTCGGTGGGGTGGGAGCTAGTGAAATGATGGATTTCCCACCTGTGGGTGGCAGACAGGATGCTGCTGTGTGTATCAGTGCTCCTGGAAGCTGCCTCTTCATTACTGTCCTGGTCCTCATCCATCTGCTTCCTCACCTCGGCACAGGCCCTCTGAAGAAGGTGGGTCTGGGCCTGGGAGATGATTTGAGCAAAGCATTTGCTGTGTGAGAACGAGCAGCTTAGTCAGACACCTAACTTCCACATAAGGGCTGAGTGTGGGGGAACACACCTGTAACCCTAGCCCTGGCGCAGACAGGCAGATACCCACCGTTCACTGGCCAGTGAGTCTACCTGGAAAATAATGGCAAGTTCCAATTTCAGTGAGTGACCCTGACTCTAAAGTGGAGGAAGACACCCAAGACCAACCTCTGGCCTTCACCACAAATGAGCCCACTTGCATGCACATATATACACCAGAGACACAGACACACAGTAACACACAGGGATGGGGAGAAGAAGAGGAAGAAGAGATCAGCCTGGAAGAGAAGCCCAGAGGTCAGGGAAGTAAGGAAATCAAGGATGTGGGCTGTACATCCTGAGACACCAGAGGGGTGCCAGATAGATTGACAGCCTGTAAGAAGCGTTATATACCCTGCCTTCTATCTTCAGCCCAGAGAAGAACAGGCAGGTAAGATCACCAGGCCACAGAAGGCTTATTTCCCTCTCTCCTTGGTGACCACAGACCAGCCTTTTGAAGATACTGACAAGTTCCACTCTGCAGCCCGGGGGCTCCAGGGCCTGGCATACTCTTAATTACGGTAGGGATCCATCTCAGTCTTCCTCACTCATTTGGCCCTGGAATGGGTTTGGCAGGGTTGGGGACTTGGGGTCCAGGTCTTCCTTCCTTGTGCTTGTCTAGACAGCTGACTAGGGTACATGGAAAGAAATGGCTTTCTATCTCCTTCCAGCCAGCCTTCCTCCAAGACTTTCTTCTCCCTTCTCTCCCCACCAGGTCCGCGCAGGTGCTGCCCCCAATGAGGCTGGACTGGCGGTCCCTCTGGATTCACATTCATGGCCGGGTTGGCAGCACCAACAGATGTAGGGTCAAGACCTTGGGTAGACCTCAATCCCTGGGATACACAGGGAGAGGCCTTCACCTCTGTGCTCAAGGCCCCCTCATACCCACAGACCCTCATACTTACCTCCTTTGGGGGGGGGGCACATTAGAAGCCCAGCACTGTGAGGATGCTCTTGGCAAGAGAGCATCATAGGGAGGTGTTGCGATGTCGGGCCTTACCCACTGGGTTGGTTCCTCTGTAAGAGATGGATTTTGTGAAGACCAGAGACGTTGGTGAGGTGAGCAAGAATTAGGAACCGTGGGAAAGAGGACATCTCAGGGAGAGGTGAGCTAGACGAGGTCCTGATTGCAACTGACGAGTCTCACCTGACCTAGCAGCCCACCTTCTCTCTTGTGAACAAGGTGGTATCTAGCAGTCTCAGGAGGCCCATTCAGGCTCCCATGGAGCTGCCCACAAGCCACTGGACCCCAATGGCTGCCCCCACTTCCTCTGAGAGTAGCACATTCATGCGGGTCCCATCACACCTCCCTGGGGGGTTTTAGGCATGGAAGATGCACAGAAGGGCCTCCTGAAATTTGACTCTTACCCCCATGGATGTTTTGTGAATTTTGTCCCCCTACCACCACACACCCAACTCTAGTTGGCCAAAAAGAACAGCCTGGCTGCCTCTTGGTGGCCTCACACTCTGAGTTTGGACAAAATGGAACAATAAACCAGATGCAGGTGGCCACGTGGCCTCTCTGACCTGCTTCCTTGGTCTGCTTTTCTCAATGGCTCTGCAGCTCTCCTAGGGTGGCATTGATCCATGCCCCTGGGCAACTTTGTGTCTCAGGCTTTTAAGGCATCTCCAGGGATCAGCTGAGAAATTACACCTGCTTTATGCCTTCTAGATGGGTTTGATCCCAACAGTGTTGTATGGGGACATGATCAGGAACTTAGAACCTGCTTTCCTGATCATCTGGCCAAGACCAAGATGAAGGTTTTGAGACATTGCCAGGAATAGAGCAGAGCACATTAAATACTAACCTAGAGCCAGGCGGTGGTGGCATACACCTATAATCCCAGTACTTGGGAGGCAGAGGCAGGAGGATCTCTGTGAGTTAAAGGCCAGCCTGGTCTACAGAGTGAGTTCTAGGAGAGTCAGAGCTGTTACACAGAGAAACCCTGTCTCTAAAAGCAAAAACAAAATACTAACCTAGATGTGTAGGAGTCCAGAAGTGAAATCCAGTTTCAGAGACTAGAGGACTTACCTGGACTTGACAGCCTATGGGTCCCAGAAGACCCCTTTGAACCACCTTTCAACCTCTCTTGCCTCTTATTCAGACCCCTTTTGGCTTTACCTAAGAATTTAAAAGGAGCATAGTGAAAAATTTCCTTGGCCTATTCATCCACCCAGAGTGCTAGAAGACTCCCAGACACTGAGCCGTACTCCCTAGATAAGGTCAGGTTCTCTCCTGAAAGCCATTTTTTTTTTTTAAATCCACTACCCAGTGAGTCCAATGCCCAATCTGGACCTCAGGCATTTGGAAACCAAGTCTTTACCAACCCCCTGCCCCACACACAGTAATGCCCTGCAGCCTTCTGGGAAAACATCCTTGTCACAGCAGGTGGGCTGGTCTTGTCCTTAGAGGTCTCCACTTGTTCTCTAGTGTTTTTGGACAGAATCTAGGATTCCTCTCACTTGGGATGCATGACTGGTGTCACCCTGCCCTCAGTGCTTGGCCTCCCCTGCTGTCCCGGACGGAAGCCTGCTTAGCTTATCTATGACAAAGCTTATCTCCCCAAGCCTGTTTCATTCAGCTACAAGCCTTTCTTACCGAGCCAAGCCTTCCAAGGCCCGGCCTCTACAGACTCTAATCAGTACTGGAAACAACTGGTAACTGGATGGAGGTTACATTCTGGTCCCCTCCAAATGGGTCAGTTGCCATGATCAATATAAAATGAGATATGATATCTGTCTTTCCTCAGTGGTCCCATCACAGCACTTAAGTACCATCTGAGTTTACATGACCTCCCTTACACACACACATACCAGTTCCGGGTAGATTATACATCAGAATGGAAAACCTGAAACAGTCATCTCATTCCCCTGTGGAAAGATAAGCCTCCTTCTGCCAGAGGGACCTCCAAGGTCTGTTCCCCACTGACACAACCAGTTTTTTAATTTAAAATAAAAACTTTATTATTATTTGTCTCTATTTCTCTCTCTCTCTTTGTGTGTGTGTGTGTGTGTGTGTGTGTATGTATGTGTGTGTGTGTGTGTGTGTGTGTGTGTGTGTGTGTGTGTGTGTGAAGGCACAAGTATTAAATACATTTGAGGTGGTTCACATAAACCTGAAGCCTGTCTTCTCCAAGATTTTTTCCACATAAGAAGCAGTCAGTCTACAGCATCTTTCTCCCCTAGAAAAGAGACTTTTCATGGGTCGTGAGTCTCTGAAGTCCTGATCTCTTTTGCCTGGAGTAGGCACTGTCCTCCAATTCCTGCACACCTTTGCACTTTTACCTTCAAGCTTCTGCCTTCTGCTGTCACCTCAGTGGTGACAACCACAACCAGTGGATGATGGAACAGAAGGTGCCTAGAGGTCTGAGTCTTCTTGTAAACATCAGACTATCCTTATGGGAGCCTGATGAATGTGAGGCTCGGACCACAAATGTGGACCCTAGAGTCTTTACCATTCAATTCCTCCATGCTCCCATTCTCTTCAATAGCATTATTAGTTGTGTTTGGTTTTTGTTTAGTTGTTTTTTTTTTTATCTCATTATGTATTCCAGGCTGGCCTCAAACTCACAGAGATCTACCTGCCACTGAGTACTGGGATTAAAGGGGTGCACCACTACACCCAGCTAGAATCAACTTCTGTGTTGTGGTGACCAAGGATCAAATGTACTTGTTTTCAGATGAATAGTCATTGCCCAGCTCTATTTGTTAGTCTTTCTGTCTTTCCTCCTCCTCACTGCAGTGGAGATTAATCACAAATCAGTTGTCTCTACACCGGCCTGTCCTGTTCTCTATTCTCTGTTCCGATCTGCTGGTCGTTTCATCTGTCACACCAATACCACAGTATCCTAACAGCTTTAGATATATAGCAAGCTTTACTGTATACTACCGTGTCTTAGGATTTCTATTGCTGTGATAAACACCATGACCAGAAGCAATGTGGGGAGGAAAGGGTTTATTTCTTCTTACAGCTTGTAGTCCATCATCCAGGGAAGTCAGGGTAGGAAAATAAGGGAGGAACCGAGAGGCAGGACCTGATGCATAAACTATGGAGGAGTGATGCTTACTGGCCTGTTCCCACACTTACTCAGCCTGCTTTCTTATATGCACCCAGGACCACCATCCCAGGCTCGGTGCTGCCCACATCAGTCAAAATTTACAGGCTTCCTCACAGGCCAGTCTGATGGTGGCATTTTCCTAATTGAGATTACCTCTTCCCAAATGAATATCACTTGTGTTAAGTTGGCATAAAACTAGTCAGCACATACAGCAAGGTACCAACTTAGTTTCCTATCTGAGAGATTTACTGACTGGTCCTGAGTTTCTGATACTTCTGCCTCAGTTTCCCAAGTTCTAGGGTGACAGGTGTGTGTTGCCATTACCCAAGTCCATGTTAATTTCAAATTTTGTTTATTGCGCTGGGCAGTGGTGGCACACGCCTTTATTCCCAGCACTCAGGATGCAGAGCCAGGCATATCTCTGTGAGTTCGAGGCCAGCCTGGTCTACAGAGCGAGATCTAGGACAGGCACCAAAACTACACAGAGAAACCCTGTCTCAAAACAAACAAACAAACAAACAAAACCAAAAAATTTGTTTATTACTATTTTGAAAACCTGCTGGATTCTCATTGAGGTTACATTAAATTTCTAAATTAATTAATGCAGAACCAGCAACTTAAGTATTTTGATCTAGGAATATTGTTTTTGTAGCTCTCCATTGATTTCACTCCTTTAAAACTTACCAATGAGGGCATAGCTTCTGACATTCCCAGGAGACACAATCTCATAGCAAACTCCCCGATCCTCTGGCTCTGATAATCTTTCTGTCCCTTCTTCTGAACTGTTACTAGGTGCAAGAGTTGTACTGGAGATGTATCTGTTAGGAATGTAATCCACAGCTCTGCATTTTGACTGGTTGTGGTTTTCTGTAATGGTCTTCATCTGTTGCAAAGAGAAGGTTTCTTGATGAGGGTGAAGACGTGGTCATCTGCGGGTATAAGGACAAATATTTAGAATGTAGTTAGAAAAAACATACAAGTAACATTATATAGACTGAGCAGGTTGTATTTATATATTTGGGAATATATATACATATATGTACATAATAACAATTAATGAAAAAGAGGCCAGCCGGGCAGTGGTGGCGCACGCCTTTAATTCCAGCACTCGGGAGGCAGAGGCAGGCGGATCTCTGAGTTCGAGGCCAGCCTGGTCTACAAAGCGAGTTCCAGGAAAGGTGCAAAGCTACACAGAGAAACCCTGTCTCGAAAAACGAAAAAAAAAAAAAGAAGAAGAAAAAGAGGCTATGAATTTGAAGGAGAGAAAGAAACGTTATATCAGAGGGTTTTGAGAGAGGAAAGGGAAGGGGAAATTATGTAATTCTATTATAATCTCAAAAAATAAAAACTAAACTAAAAAATAATATTTTAGAGACTTCTCATGATAGTTTTGCACATCTTTCACTTTAAGAATTTTTTTTCAAATATATTTTATTTTATTTTTATGTGCATTTGTGTTTTTGCCACGGGTGTCAGGGTCCCCTGAAACTGGAGTTACAGATAGGTGTGAGCTGCCATGTGGGTGCTGGGAATTGAACTCGGGTCCTCTGGAAGAAGAGTCAGCATTCTTAACCCCTGAGCCATCTCTCCAGCCCTACTTTAAGAATTTTATATAATTGTACATTTCGTTATCGAAGCATTTATTATAAATACTTAAGTGAATTCAATTAGAAGCACAACTGACTTTTAAAAATAATATCTTTATATCCAGCAACACACTTCAATCAGTAATATTTTATTAATAGATTGTCTTAAGAATGTATCTTTTTAAGTGTATGGCTGTTTCATCTACAAACATCTTCACTTGCAGTTTTTAACTTTAATTTCAATTTCATGTCTAAATGTACTACTTAGAATCTTCAGTTTGATGGTGAATAAAAGTAGTGATAGCTGACATCTTTGTTCTTGATCCTGGATGGCAGACTTTGAGCATTGCACCACCAAGTATCATGTCTGGTTTATAGTTATCATTAAGTCTAATTTCTTAATTAAAAATTGTGACTGAATTCCAAATTTTTTTTTTTTTTTTTTTGGTTTTTCGAGACAGGGTTTCTTTGTGTAGCTTTGCACCTTTCCTGGAACTCACTCTGTAGTCCAGGCTGGCCTCGAACTCACAGAGATCCGCCTGCCTCTGCCTCCTGAGTGCTGGGATTAAAGGTGTGCGCCACCACCGCCCGGTGAATTCCAAATTTTTAAAAATACTTTCCTGAGTCTCTTAAGATAATCAAGTGATTTTCTGCATTGTTTTGGTACTGTGCTAAATCACATTAGTTACATGTCTAATTTTAAACCATTGTATTAACTTGAACGACATATTTAGTGGTGGGCTGTTACATGTCCTCTGCCCAGGTGTATTAATTGCTCATATGTGGCCCCATTCTCTTCCTCTCCCTCTCCTACTCTTGTCCTTCCTACTTCTCAGCACATAGAAATCTGTGCTTCTATGACTTTTGGGAAGCAAAATGCAGAAATCTACATACCATATCGATTTTTCTCTCCATGCTGGTTTCTGGTACCTCCTGGGATCCAGGAAGGAGAAAATATGAGAACAAATTACAGTCATTCAACTCCCTGTGATTGATCCTTTTACTGTCCTATTCTGTGTGATTCCAGCTCGGCTAGGCGCCACAACTCTGGGTCCCCACTCTTGGAGATCCAGAAGAGCGCTAGTGGATGACCTGTCTAGAAACCCCGGTATCTACTCGATGCACAAAGCTGTCCAGGCTCCTCACCTCGCCCTAATAGGGTGTCAGCACCCGGGGGCTGAGAGGAGGGGCTCTGGGTTTGCAGCTTCAGGAACCTGAGGATGAGTGGGGTTCTGAGTGCAGAGGTTCCAGCTGGAGATAGAACGGAGTAGACTTCATGACTACAAAGATTAAGAGGAGGCTTCCCAGCAGGGAGTAACAGAACAAGACTGTTTTCGACTTCTTTCCTTTTGATTATTTTGTTCCTCGAGAGCAAAGGAGCCAAGCATTTAAAAGGGGAAGGGAAAATGTCATCAAATAGCAGGTATTTTAAATATTTTACTTTTTACTTGTGTGCTCGTGTGTGAAAGTTGTGTGTGTGTGTGTGTGTGTGTGTGCGTGTGTGTGTGCGTGTGCACATGTACCTGAGGCAGCCGGAGGTGTTGGATGCCCCTAGAAAGGGAGTTACAGTTCACCTGAAACATGGGTACTGGAAACTGAACTCAGGTCCTCTGAAACAGCAGTATTCACTCTTAACACTGACTCATCTCTCCAGGCCCAGGGCCCAGCATTTTAGCATCTTAGTTCTCCAAGGCTTTTCTCTCCCATCTTCTGCCAGCCTGAGAATGGAAGCTGTCCCAGTGCATCCTTGGCTGGGGGTGGTGGGAACCTCCGTCTGTATAGAGCCCTGGTAGCTATCATGAGCCTGCTCCCTGCCGTGCATTCATGCCCTTACCCGGAACTGACTCCACTCTCAGGTGGCTAGGGGAGGACCCAGCCATTTTTGAACTGGTACTTATTCAAATCTGACCATCCTTGGTTTCTGTGGTAAAAACTGGTTTCTCTGGGCCACTCCTGGAGCACTTCTTAAGAAGCTGGGCCTAGGGGTTCACCTTGCCAAGACAAACTGGTTACTGGTGAAATGTGGTGGAGCAGCTGCTGAAAACGCCCAAACTTGGCAGGCCTGTCAGCAGGTCTCCCACTGATGCCCCAGCATGGAGCTCTTCTGGCCAGGCCAGAAGAGGCTGTGAGACATCCCTCTGAGCCCCTACTGAGTGAGGCATTGTTGGTCTTACCTGAAAACTAAAGAGCCCATCACTATGCTTAAGGTTGACAGAACTCCAAATCCAGCTCCCCTTGAAGCAGCTCAGCATCAACGGTGTGGGGAGAGGCATGTGCCAGGTATGGGTTTGCAGTAGCAGGAGAAAGAGCCAGCAAGACCTTCCCTTCCCTCCACCTAGCCAATGTGATGGTGCTACACTGCCGTTACATCCATAATTTATTCAGCGTGCACTATAATCTGAGGTAGGAGACCCTGGAAGCAGAGCCTGAAGAGATTTAGCTGTGCATGAAAGTTGTCTCTGGAAGAAAGGAAAGGGCAGGGGGCAATTTGGCATAATGTCATCTCCGTGGAAGTCTAACACCGTCCAAGCTCTGGAGGCTGCAGGGTACCACACTAGGATCGCCCTTGTGAAAAGCTGCAGCTGTTTTCCTGTGCTCCTGGTAATTGGCTGCAGACTGCCAGAGTGGTAACCTGGGTAAAGCAGCTCCCATTTGGCCATGGGCAATACCTGGGAGAAGGAAACAACTGTGCACAAAGTTAGTAGCCAGCACTCACCAAGATGGAGGGATGAGCCTGGTGTTGGTGGCGCACACCCTTAATCCCAGCACTCGAGAGGCAGAGTCAGGCGGATCTCTGTGAGTTAGAGGCCAGCCTGGTCTACACATCGAGATCCAGGAGAGACACCAAAACTACTCAGAGAAACCCTGTCTTGAAAAAAAAAATGGAGGGATGAGTATAGTGGTTGGTGATACTTTTTTTTTTTCCCAGATAATAAGTTTCTCTGCGGACACAGTAAGCCAGATCAAGCCTGATTACAAGTACAGCAATAGGCCTATAGGGAGCAAAGCAACAACTCCCGGGTAGGTTGATCTCAGAGAACAAAGCCAGAGAAGTCGTGCCCCCGAGCTAAGGCAGGGAGGTTTTATAGACTTTACTTGGTCTGTGAAAGATGGCCCAGGGTGGCACAAAGGAAGCAGTGGTTCAGGTTGAACAACCCTGAGAGGCTGAGCAAGGACGCCGCCTTCTGGACACACACATGAGCCAAAGGAAAGTGAGTCTCTAGAAGGACACAGGGCTGATCTGTTATTAAGGAGTGTAGGGTAGGATGAGTGAGAGCCAAGGACACAGAGGCTAGTCTGTTTGGCTGTGGTGATGAACGCAGGAGGTTGTTGGGAATGAAACTGACGGGGAGAAGGAGGAGGAGGATGGGGGGGGGGGGTCATCCGCTGGGTTGAAGGCCAGAGTTCCAGTTTCAGAAACGGAAGTGTCAGGGGGAGGGGCTGAGGACTTGAGAGCAAGGAGGACTGTGGGATAGTGAGCAGGAGGCATTCAGGGAGGGCTTGGAGCAGAGAAAGGAAAAAGCAGAGACTTCTGGATCTCTTTCCATTTTCCTGTGCTCTCACAAAAGGTGTAAAGATCCTGAATACGTTAGGATCCAGAGAGCCATCAGGCAGCCATTTAGATCAATTATCTGGATGTGGAGGCCATAGTCGATGCTTCAAGGGGTGTAGGCCAGTGGGAGGATGGAAACCAGGAAGAGGGAGGAGGGAGAGGGGAGAAGGGAGCCTGGGATGTTGGAGGGGATGGAGTGGAAGGAGGGGAGGAGACAGGGTGGTAGGGAGGGGGTGATTGGGAGTTGGAGGGACAGAGAGCAGAGGAGCCAGAGTTTCCAGAGGCTCAGTCAAGGGAGATGTCTCGGGTTTGGGGTCCGTCCTTAGAGGCAAGGGGTGCCAGTGTGACTGTCCTTGCTAGTAGGATCTGAGCTGTGGAACCTTGGCTATAGAGGGAGGGATGTGAGTGCAGTTTCCAAAAGCCTGGACATAAGGGAGTTCAGACCAACTGCCCGTGTACCTATAGAAATTTTTTAGGATCATGGAGGATGTTAAAGTCAAGAATGTCCCATGGTGACCATTTAGACTGGCTATCTAGAGTGTACTGAGGCCAGCCCACAAAACAAAGAAAAATTAGGTGTTTTGGTGTATGGTCTGAGATAGTCCCAATTTGGATAAATTTTGCAGCAGACACCCCAGGGATGACTGAGGATCGGGTTTAGACTCGGTGTCGCCCATTTCCAAGCCTATGCTGGAGACTAAAGACTAGGTCAAGGCATCCCCTATGATAGCCTGGACTCGAGCGGTAGGAGTGGGGTAGCCTTAGGAAGGACATATCCGAACCCAAAGGCTTCCCGGAACAGAGACTGTCTCTGTTCTGGAACAGGCTTGCCCTGGTGTGGCTGAGGCTTGGCAGGGAACCTGGGGTCCTGGACCCTGGATGAGGCACCTGGTGCCTCTTAGATGATGGCTGGGAAGTGGGTGACTTACCCTGAGCCAAAAGTAGAAAGTGAGGCGGAGGGAAAAATAGAGAGAGGAGCAGCCTCCCCGCACATCTGGAGGGCCTGGCCCCTTGTGCTGAGGGCTCAACTCCTCCCAGGTTTCAGCACCAAGATGAAGTGGTTTTTTTTCCCAGATGATAAATTTCCCCAGATAATGTTCCCCTGCTGACCCAGTAAGCCAGATCAAGCCAAATTACAAATATAACAACATGGCTATTGAGAACAAAGCAACTCCTGGGTGGGTTCACTGACCTCAGAGAACGAGGCCAGAGAAGTTGCACCCCTGAGCTAAGGCAAGGAGGTTTTATAGATCTTAGGAAAGGGGTGATGACCTGCCAGCCAGGAGCTGGGACTGCGCCCAAGTATGGGCAAAAGCTAGGTCCCTGAGTGGGCACTTGGGTGCCATTCCTTTCTTCAGAGTTTTTTCAGTGCAGCATGGGCTGGAGAAAGTAGGGCAGACAGGGTTTTCCAGCTTGTGCAGGGGCTAGCCAGAAGCTCCAACCGAACAGTTGTTAAAGAGGATCTGGGGGAGACACTGTGCTCATCTGCCTAGTGTCTTCAGGAAAAAGAGTTATAGGACTTCCTTTATGCCATCTCCACTTCTAGAGTAGTGAAGACTCCACTCCTACTACAGGTGAAGCTTATAGGATGTATCCTAGGCCATTGAGAGGCAAAGAGTCTGCGTCCTCCCACAGCATCAGAGGAGACTGGCAGAGCTCTGCAGCAGAAGTGGACACAGATAGCAAGTAAACACTTGACTCAACAATCGTCAGTTGTTGTTGTTGTTTTAAAGATTTATTTATTATTATGTATACAGTATTCTGCTTGCACGTATGCCTGCAGGCCAGAAGAGGGCACCAGATCTCATTACAGATGGTTGTGAGCCACCATGTGGTTGCGAGCCACCATGTGGTTGCTGGGAATTGAACTCAGGTCCTCTGGAAGAGCAGCCATCTCTCCAGTTCCTTGAGTTAGGGTTTCTATTGCTGTCATCAAATACAACTTGAGGAGGAAAGGGTTAGCTTTGGCTTACAATTCCCAGGTCAAATTCCATTACTAAGTGTAGGCATCTCCCAAATAACTACATGGAGACTTCTTATTAATTATGAAAGCTTGGCCAATAGCTTAGGCTTGTTACTAATTAGTTCTTATAGCTTAAATTAACCCATTTTTTTAATCAATCTATTTTTTTGTCTCGTGGCTTTATTAAATTTACTCTGTACTGCCCATGCTGCTTCCTCTCCATCTGGCTGGTGACTCTGCCTTTTTTCTTCCCAGTGTTCTCTGTGCCCGGAAATCCTGCCTGCTATTGGCTGTTCAGCTTTTTATTAGACCAATCACAGTGATATGTCTTCACACAGTGTAAAGGAATATTCTACAACTCAGGGAAGTTGAGGCAGGAACTTAAACAGGGCAGGAGCCTGGATGCAAGAGCTGATGAAGAGCAGATACAGGGGGAGTTCTGCTTACTGGCTTGCTCCCTATGTCTTGTTGCCTAACCTGCTTTCTCTCAGCATTCAGGACCATCAGCCGTAGCGCCATCTTCCTTGAAACTCCTGTGCCATGAGAGCGAAGTGGAGGAAGAAGCTCATGCACAGGCTGAAGCACAAGAGAAAAATGAGGCAGAGGCACAAGTGAGCGAGCTTGTGCACCCACAGGGCTGAAGGACAGAAGCAAGGGATGCTGTGGGCCCGGACGCTGCTACAAGTTGTTGGATTGTGTGCCACTGTCGGTATAAGTCTCAATGGACCTGGAACATCACCATCTGCTCACAGAGACCACCTGAGAGACTTCATTACAACCCGTTGGCCCTCTGCCCTGGACCTACGGCATTCTGGACTAGTTCTGTTCTCACTTGTGGTCAAGTGTAACTTGTGTACAATAAATCACCTTGCTGTCTCAGCTGAAGAATAAAAAAAAAGAGAGAACATTTTCTCAGTTAAGATTCCCTCATCCCAGACATGTCTAGGTTTGTGTCAAATTGGCAAAACCACCCAGCAGTGTCCACATGAGTTCTGTTGACTTTTGTTGCTACCTACATCACTAAAAGCTGGCCAAAAACTTGTCCCCCATCACACTCCCACAGGTTGTGTTCCCCTTCCCTTCTCCTGCACCTTCCAGGTCAGTCGCCGGGGTAGAATGAGGGATGGTGATCTTACTGTCTCCTAGTCTCACTGGAGTCTCTTGACATCAAGACCTGATCTCCTGGCCCTTGGATACTCAAAAAACAAACAGAAGCAAGAAAATGAAACCTGCTCTATCTCTTCCTCTCTATTGCTGGGATGGCGGTCTTAATTAGTGGTCCCTTAGGCAGCTCTAGGTACCACTGATTAATAGAGGTGATGATGGAAATGACAGAAAGGAGGTGAAGGGGACCCCAGGAGACATGGGACAATGCCCAGAGAACAAAGACAGCATGCTCTGGGAGAGTAAGTGCTGAAAAAGAAGTCCTGAGCAGAGGAGCTAATGGGAAAGGAAGGGTTCTAAGACAACCTACTTCCACACACTTGAATTTCTTATAAAGATAGGATACTTTCACCAAAACCTGAGGAGCCAGGTCCATGGCTTGGTTGGGCTTCCCCGAGCCTTCCTGTGTGCAGACTTTAGTAGGTAGTAATTTTGCATTAAATTTGGAGCCCCTGGTCTTATTGCCTTTGCTAACTTGGGAATATCGAGCTTGAGACATGTATATAACCCAGACTTAGACTGCCTTCGTCATGTTCTCTGTTGATTTCAAATAGGCTTCATTTTGAGCACAGTGCATATGAAATCTCTATACAACTTAGAAAAACACATTCCTTCCTCAAACAAAACCAAATGCATTAATATTTATTTCTCGAGAATAAATACTTCAGCTAAACACACAGAAAGAATGGGGAACTTTTACAGGAGTCTCCTAAAGAGAGAAATTGTTTTTCCAAACCTATTGACACAGAAAGCCACAATCAGATGTTATCAATCTGTGCCCGCTTGGTGCTTTCAACATCTTTGGGAGAAGTTGCTTTCGGTTCCTCGCTGCTTCCAGCAAATGGTCTTAGGTCTCGTCACCACATCTTAAGGAAGCATGCATTGTTCTGAGTCAGGGGCAAGACTAGATTACAAAGAAATAGAGAATATAGTAAAATCAAAGCTATGCATTTAGTGAAGCTTGTAGGAGTTAATTATGTTGGAAGTCCAAAGTATAATAAGATTGATTGCATTGTTATTCTTAAAGGTCACTTAATTCTAACCAGGCTAAGTACCCAGCATGTCAACAGAAGGAATGCAGGGTTCTAAATGGCCTCAAAGCACAGCATTAACTTGGTTACAGGTTGAGTGAACATTTGATTTATAAAGGCAAACTTTTAACAGCATTTCTTAGAAAAATCACTCCCACAATGTGTTTTTTAAATTGTTTATGTATAAGGGTATTTTTTGCCTGCATGTATGTCTATGCACCATGTGTGTGTCCACAAAGGCCAGAAGAGGACATTGGATTCCCTTGAAGTTACAAACTGTTGCAAGCTGTCACATGGGTGTTGGGAACCAAACCCAGGACCTTTGGAAGAGCAGCCACTGCTTTTAACTACTGGGCCATCTCTCCAGCTACACAATGTGTCTTTTAATCCACTGTGTTAATCTTTTCTATGTAATTAGAGGATGAGATTCAGTCATTTAAACCGATGTGAGATGTGCACATACCACTTTGCTGTTCATTTTCTTTAACTTCTCGTATGTTAAAAATATTTTCTTTTATGTCACTTAAGTTCCCATCTCTCCCTTTACCATTTCCTTTGAGTTACTTTCTCAGTGGTTACCATGGGGACTGTGACACCATTCAACAGTATCCCAGCGTCTGTCCAACTTTCATAATGTGCAGGAACTCCACTCCTCCTCCGCTCCACTCCTCGGCATCTCCAATGTGATTTTGTCAAACAAACTGTATTTTATGCACTGTATATCTGCCAGTGTAGACTTTCTGTAACAACTTCTAGATAAAATTCACAACTTTACAATTCATTCATTTCAATAATGTAGTTCAGTGGTTTTCTTTTTTTTTTAATATCAGATGTCTTTTTTTTCCTTAAGAGATTTTCTATTCATTTTACATACCAACCACAGATTCCCCTGTCCTCCCTCCTCCCACCCCTCAGCCTTCCCCCCCAACCCACCTCCCTTTCCCGCCTCCTCCAAGGCAAGGTCTCCCATGGGGAGTCAGCAGAGTCTGGTGCATTCAGTTGAGGCAGGTCCAGGTCCAAGCCCCTCCTCCCTGCACCAAAGCTGCACAAAGTGTTTAAGGGCCCCCAGGCAGTGGGATCAGGACCTGTTCCTAATGCATGAGCTGGCTTTTGGAACCTAGTGGTTTTCTATATAGTTGTGGATATATATATCACTATCAACACATTCAGTTTTAGAACTGGAAAAGACAAAAATATAGCCACTAAAACAAACACAAAACCTTATTCTTTAGTTCTAAGACTCCTTCCCAGTTGTGTCCATCCCTACACAATAATTTGTTTTCTGTATCTACTGATTTGCCTACACTGAACACTTCACATAAAAGGAAACATTCAAGGCCAGCTATGGTGGTGAAGCTGGTGATCTCAGCACTTGGGAGGTAGAGGCAGGAGGATCAGGGAGTAAAGGGACACTCTGGGCAACACACCCTGTCAGAAAGAAAGAATGGCTGAAGAGATGGCTCCCAGTGAAAAGCATTTGTTGCTCTTGTGGAGAATGTGGGTTTGATTCCCATCATCCACATAGTGGCTCACAACCATTCAGGACTTCAGTTCCATACCTTCTTCAGACATCCACAGATACATGCATGCACACTGGTGCACATACATACATGTGGGCAAAACATTCATTGTCTTAGTTACTTTCCTATTGCTGTGATAAAACTCTGTGTCCAAGGCAACTTATAGAAGAAAGTGTTTAATTGGGGCTTACAGTTTCAGAGAGTTACAGTCCTTGATGCCAGAGAAAAGGCATGATGGTAGAAACAGCTGAGAGCTTACATCTTGATCCACAAGTTGGAGAGACAGAGAGGGGGGGGGCTGGGAATAACTGAATAACTAAAGACTTTTGAAACCTCAAAGCTTGCTCCCAGTGACCCATCTCTTTCAGCAAAGCCACACGCCCTAGCCCTTTCCAAAGAGTTTTACTAACTAGGGCTCAAACATTCAAATCTTTGAGCCCATAGGAGCCATTCACATTCATACACATAAAATAAAATATACAAATCTTAAAAAAAAAAAAAGAAGGAAGGAAAGAAGATAGGAAGAGCACCAGAGAGGAGGCTCAGTGGTTAAGAGCACATACTGCTTTTCCAGAGGACATGGGTTGACAGCATCCACGTTGGACAGCTCACAGCTGCCTAGAACACCAGCTTCAGGAAAATCTGTCAATTCTAGCCTCCTCAGACACCAGGCACCTGTACTCACAAGCACATGCATGCGCGCGCGTGTACACACACACACACACACACACACACACACACACACACACACTTGTGCACATAATTTAAAATAATAAAAAATAGATTATTAAAAAATAAAAAGAAGGAAAAGAAAGAAAAACTCTTCCCTTCAGTACAGAAACCTCCAAATTAGCCCACAGTCTTGTGTCTGGTCACACACTTCATTCTTTTTTCCATCTTTAACCTTTGTTCTCAAGTATAACCATTCAGTTTTCTTTTTTAAAATTAATTGTAGAGGGCAGAGAGAAGGTACTGGCTGCTCTTCCAGAGGATCCAGGTTCAATTCCCAGTGCCCACATGGTGCCTCACAACCATCTGCAACTCTAGTCCCAAGGAATCTGACTCCAGAAGCCCCTTCTGGCCTCTACAGGCACTATGTGGAGCACAGACATACACACAGTAAAACACCCAAGCATATAAAAATGAATAACTTAAAAATTAATTGTGGTCAAGCATACTTACCATAGAACTTATCATCTTAACTTTATTGTACCACTCTTCCTTGAAGTAGTGGGAATTTAATATGGTTGGGGCTCGTTGGGGCTAGGCAGGTGCGATGTCACTGAACTACTTCCCCAGTGTTTCTTTCATTTTTGGGACAGGGTCACCTTAAGCTCTTGCAATCCCGCCTCAGTCTCCTGGATAGCTGAGACTGTAGGTGTTGTAAATCATGCCTAGCTCATCATCGCCATTGTTAAGGGTACAGGTCAGTGATATTAAATATGCTCATATTGTCAGGCAAATATCACCACTATCCATCTTTAGAATTCTTCTCACCTTGCCAAATTCAAGTTCTATATACCCACTGTGATTTCAGGGAAATGTCCCGTCACTGGCTCATATGTTTGAATACCTGGTTCCAGTTGATGGCACTGTTTTGGAAGGTTGTAGAACTTTTTTTTAATTAAATTTATTCATTTATTTTACATCCCAACCGAAGTTTCCCCTCCCTCTTCTCCTCAAATTCCCCCACCGCTCCCCGCCCCTCCCCCCACAATTCACTCTTCTGTTTCTGTTCAGAAAGGGGCAGGCCTCCCGTGGGTGTCAACAGAGCATGGCACATCAAGTTGAGGTAGGTCATAGAACTTTTCAGAAGATTAAGGGATTGTTGGGGGTGAGCTTTAGGTTTGCAGCTGGCCTAGCTTTCTATCCGCCCCCCTGCTTCCTGTTCCACCAGGATGTGAGATGGGAAGAGTCCCAGCTGTAACTCCCACCACAAGGGAGCTGCCTGCTCATGCCATACCCTCAAAACATGAGCCAAAATAAATTCTCCCTCCTTTGAGTTGTGTCAAAAGTAACTAATATGGCCATTAAAAAATAATTCCTAGTTTCTTCTTTCCCAACCCTGGCAACCACTAATCTAACTTACTGTCTCATGTGAGTGGAATCATCCAGCTCTGTATTTGTCATATAACTTACTTCACTTAACATACTGTTTTCAAGGTTTATCTGTGCTCTAATGTGGGTCAGAATCTTCTTCCTTTACAATATAATATTTTTATTAATTCTTAGAGAATTTCACATACTGTATCTTTATCATATTCACCCTCCCAGAAAAACACACACACACACACACACACACACACACACACACACACACACACACACACACAGACACACACACACTTCTTTGTTGTAGAATATTATTTTAAAGTGTGTTACTTTTGTTTATGTTGCATTTGTTTAACTCTGTGAAGCTGTGTTGCTGTGACTGTCTAAAACACCTGATGGTCTAATAAAGAACTGAATGGCCAATAATGAGGCAGGAGAGAGAAATAGGTGGGGCTGGCAGGCAGAGAGTATAAATAGAAGGAGAACTCTGGGAGGAGAAAGAAAGTAGCCAGAGAAGGAGAAGTCTGGGGGTCAGCCATCCATCTACACAACCAGCAACGGGGTAAGAAAGAAAGGTATACAAAAATAGAGAAAGGTAAAAGCCCAGAGGCAAAAGACAGATGGGTTAATTTAAAATTAAGAAAAACTGGCAAGAAATAAGCCAAGCTAAGGCCGGGCAGTTATAATTAAGAATAAGCTTCCATGTGTGATTTATTTGGGATCTGGGTGGCGCCCCCTCCAAAAGAACCAAAAACAACCAACAACACTTCTTGTCCTTTTTTTTAGAAGAGACTATCTCGAAGCAGATGTCCTGGTCCTCTGGTTCTTATAGTCTTTCATCCCCCTTTTCCATGGCGTTTGTTGAACCTTAAATGTAGGGGTTGTGTTGCAAATGTACTAATTGGGGATGGGCACCCCATGGTCAGTTGATCTATGCATTTTGACTAATTATGGCCTTCTATAATGATCTCTACCTGATGCAAAAAATAAAATAAAAGTAGCTTTTTTGATGAGAGGTGAGATCTACACTTACCAGTGAATATAATGAGAAGTATTTAGAATGCATTCAAATATAAAAAATATAATCAAAAAATTCTTCAAGATGAATTTAATTATAAAAAAATGGTTAGTATTTGCAAGTAGTGATTGGATAATACTTGGTGGTGGCCTTTAATCCCAGCACTTGAGAGACAGAGGCAGGTGAATCGATAAATATATGGCTAGCCTGGTCTACAGGGCTAGTGCCTGGACAACCAACAACAACCAAAAAACCAAAAAGAAAAAAAATTGGGTAATCTTTCTTCTGTGAGATGCATAGTTCTCATCTCTATTCCTCTCTTTTCTTTCTTTTTTCCTTTCTTCCTTCCTTCTTCCCTTCCTTCCTTCCTTTCTTTCTTTCTTTCTTTCCTTCTTTCTTTCTTTCTTTCTGTCTGTCTGTCTGTCTGTCTTTCTTTCTTTCTTCCTTTCTTTTTTTGAGACAGGGTGACAGGCTCTCACTCTGGAGCCCTAGCTGGCCTGGAACTCACTATGTACATCAGGTTGGCCTCAAATGCTCAGTCATCCTCCTGCCTCCGCTTCTGCCTTTGCAGGGTGGGCGTGGCCACCATTCCTAGCCCCCAGATTCTTTTACCTGTGAATTTTTGTCTTTTGTCAGTTCTAGAAAATGCTTGGTTAACATCTCTTCGAAAACTGCTCCTGTGGGCTGGAGACACGACTCAGCAGGAAAAAGCAACACCTGAAATCAACCCAGAATCCACATGACGGAAAGGGAGGTCACGTTCTAGGGTATTTAGAACAAAAAGAGGACACCAAAGCTTTTCTTCCAGGAAGTGCTTTTTTGTGCTGAAACTTCAGTTCCTAGAAGATTTCTATTCAAGACTGGAGCCCCACAAAGTTAAGGCTCTTATATATTTTGGACTTTTTGTTTTGTCTCTTGTATGTGGTGACATACCATCTTGACTGGGTACTTGAAACTACAAGGCTTTAATATTCGAAGGACTGTGGGGAGGGAGGAGAAGGAAGGTGCGAGAGAGGTGTGGTGAAATGGTAGACACTCGAGGACACTGACTGACCGGGCCATCAGGCTGTTTCCTATTTTTCTTTTCGTCCACTTGTCGGGGCACCTACCACAAACCAACTCCTTCAAGTTTTCTTCTGACACCCAAAAACACGCCTCAGCGAGGGGTGGGATTTTGTGCCTTGTGCCCCTCCATGCTAGAGTTTTGACTGGCTAGCTCTTGGGCAGGCCATAGCCACTGTGAGTCTGTGAGTGCAACAGCAATGAATCTCTGCAGTAACCACTACCCACTGCTAAAAGGAGCTCATCTGACCAAGGTTGAGAGCAACGCAGACCTATGCACATGAACAATATTTAGAAGACAGTTCAACATGACTATTTGCAAAGCAACAGTGGTAGGCTCACCCACCCATAGAGTCTATTACCTCCCCAGCCATGGGCTTCTGACCAAATTTACAGTACCAGGCAAAATTCCCTCCTGTGGAGCAGGCCTTAAATCCAACCATCATGCAGAGTCCAGTACTGGGTAAAATCACTGATGTATTTTCTCTCCCACTGACCTGTGCAGCACCTTTAGCACTATGAAAGCTAGCTAGCGGGGTGGGGGGGGTGGGGGGGATGTTTCCATTCAGTTCACTTGATTTCTGTATGTCCTACAACCAAAGTGTGTGGTATCTTCAGCAATAGGACCTTACCATCTACTTTTGGTGAGTAACCGAGAGTAATAGCAATGGTCTGGTTGTTCTGTGGGCCTCTGGGTTACTGGCTCATTTTAAGGTTTGAAGAAAAGATGTGTGAAGGTTTTGCCTGAATGTATGTATGTGCACTGTGTGCATGCATGGTGCCCTTGGAGGCCAGATGAGGGTGCCAGATACCTCAGAAATGGAGTTAAGGAAAGTTGTAAGCTGCCATGTGTGAACTGGAAACGAAACTTGGGTCCTCTGCAAGAAAAGCAAACACTGAGATATTTCTCCAGTCCTAGTATTGACTTATTTTAAACAGAATTCCCTAATGTTGCATAATACAGTGATCCTGCTCAGAAATCCTCTTCAGTGTTTCCAACATGTAAACGAGCTCACTCAACATTGATTTGAAGCTTGTTTTAGCTTGACTTCCTATATTGTAAAAGGCAAAAGGCCAAGAGCTAAGTCTCTCAGACTTCTTTTTACCTGGGATTACTCGTATAACCTAGATACCACCGAAGAGATGCTATAGCCCTAGACTTGGGTGTAAAATTGGGCAACAGGAGATGGCATATTTTCTGACTATAGTAGTGGAAGTGTCCAGTTCTGGTACATATAGAGAAGTTTCTAACGTCTGGTCTCTAGTATCTTGGCTGCCAATAGAAAGCAAATGGTTCCTAGAAGATATGCCTATAACATGGCTTGCCATTCCTCTGATCTTTCTTGACATTGGCTGTGTTGTTTAGAACAGGAAGCGTTGAAGTCTGGTCTCTAGTTCTCTCGGAAGCTGTATAAACTAAGACCTTTCAAATCGCTTTTTACTTAAGCTGTCTAGAGTGGATTCTATTGTCTGCAACTAAGATTCTGTTATGTCCAGTGAAGTAAAAACAGAATGGAACACAGTGGAGAGGAATCTCTGCTACTCTGAATTGTAAAGGGCCCAAAGCTTACCTACGTTTTACAAATTTCCTTGACAGCTAAGTCAATTAGATTCAGCATCAACATAACTGAATACGGATATAAACACTGAAGCAGGGACAGGCAGGACGGTTCAGCAGGTAACGAGCTTGATGACCTTTGACTCCTGAGGCCCACACAGTAGGAGAGAACTGGCTCCTAGAAGTTATCCTCTGACCTCCACGAGCATGTGGCGCCCACATTAAAGAAATAAAACTTTAAATAGCAACAACAGTAAATAAAGGTTATTAACTTCCTGCTTTCTGGGTGAAATTCCCTTTCCCCCTTTTCTCACGCAGTAATTTCAATTTTATATACTATTTCTAGCATTAAAATTTTCTGTCTGACCGGGCGGTGGTGGCGCACGCCTTTAATCCCAGCACTCGGGAGGCAGAGCCAGGCGGATCTCTGTGAGTTCGAGGCCAGCCTGGGCTACCAAGTGAGTCCCAGGAAAGGCGCAAAGCTGCACAGAGAAACCCTGTCTCAAAAACCCAAAAAAAAAAAAAAAAATTTCTGTCTGGAATCATTGTAATGGGTTGTTTTCTTGGCAAGACACAGGCTCACAAGTCAGTTCTTCCTTTAGTAGAAAAGAAACTATCATTGAATAGCTTTGAATATCATTGAAAAGAAACTCACTGAATAGCTGATGAAGTAAATTCAGATGCTTTCAACTGATCTTTAGTCCCTTATCCATAATGCTTTGCCCGGTGTGGACTTCATCTGAAATCCTAAAGCCACCTCTACTGCATCCTTCACTGTCTGGAGTCCCTGGAGACCTGCATTTCCCTTGTGTATGACCACCCTGTCTGCACTGCAAAGTCAACTGTCTTCCACCTTGGCATACCTTACAGTGGATTGCCTGTGCCCTGCTAACCGGAAGCCCCAGAAGGACGGGTACAGACACTGCTGACTCTTGACTGCTCGCACACTTGACACCAAGCAGATGCTTAAGGAATTTAATAGCACCCGTGGCAGAAACTCACAGACAGAAGTGAGCTTCTCTGCCAAGCCCCGGGTACCAGGGCTCAGGTGGGATCTTCTTTGTACATAACGCGCTAGCGTGTACAAGTGCATGCAGAATAGGAGCTCAGAGGCAGGCTGAGCCCTACCCTGGAGAAGGACCTGGGACATAGAGACGGCAAGAATATCAGGCACCAGGAAGCTTTAATAAGGCAGAGCACCTCTTCTTCTACCCTGTCCCTCCCTCCTCCCCCTCCTCCCTCTCCTCCCCCTCCTCTCCTCCTCCCTCAGTTACAGACAGGTCCGGCCTGTCCAAGGATGTAGCTCTCTTCAGCTGAAGACATTACTTTTTCTGTCCCCTCAGCCGCTCTAGCTTCCTCCGAAGGTCTGGGGGCACCTTAGCCCCGGCTGCCAGCAGCTCTCGAAGCCTCTGCTTAGGAGTCTTGGTGAGTAGGAAATTGCAGGGAACAGGGCCCTCTTCAAAGGTAACCTGGCAATGACGTTTAACTGTATGGTAGCCCTCGGCACTGGCTGTCACCACGTAGTCCCCAGGAGTCAGCAATCGCCAATAATCTCCGCCCCATGCTGATAGAAGTGAAGGGCTCGAGGTTAGATGGGGTTCAAGGATCTTCAACTCCTGACCAGTCGAAAAGTCCCCAGCTCCTCCCTCTGCCACACACACACACCTGTTGTAACATCGTGGTTAATGCCCTCCACAGCAATGACAGCATCCGCAATCCCCAGCTCTGTGTCTTTGTCCCGCACAACTCCTGCAATGCCCATGCGCACCTGTGTAGCAGAAGTTAAGTGGGCTTTTTGTTGTTGTTGTCGTTGTTTATTGTTTTGTTTTTGGTGGGTTTTGTTTGTTTGTGGTTTTTTGAGACAGGGTTTCTCTATGTAGCCATGGCTGTCCTGGAACTCACTCTAGAAACCAGGCTGGCCTCGAACTCAGAGATCCACCCGCCTTTGCCTCTCGAGTGCTGGGATTAAAGATATGTGACACCACTGCCCAGCTGAAGATTTTTAAGGCAAAGTCTCAATACGTAGTCCAGGCTACCCCTGAGCCTGAGTCTCCTGCCTCCACTTCCCAAGTTCTGGAATTACAGGTGTGAGTCACCTCAGCCTATATAAAAGTTTATCAAAGCCTTGAGGTAGATGTAAGATTTCAAGTTAAAGACTAGCCTGGGCTACACAGTGAGACTCTGGCTTAAAATCAAACAAATAAACAAAAAATTTAAAGACACTTTCCCTTTGCGGAAGATTGTGACTTTGAGCCAGGCAGTGGTGGCACATGCCTTTAACCCCAGCACTCCGGAAGCAGAGGCAGGCGGATCTCTGTGAGTTCGAGGCCAGCCTGGGCTACAGAGTGAGTTCCAGGAAAGGCTCCAAAGCTATACAGAGAAATCCTGTCTCAAAAAAACAAAACAACAACAAAAAGGTGACTTTGTTAACTTTCTGGCTGTTGCCTTGCAAGCTTGATAAGGTGCCAGATCTACTATGATCCTAGGTGACAAAATTTCTATTAAAAAGAAGAAAGGGGAAGGGAAATTGCAGCTGGAATATAAAAGTAAATAAATAAATTTATTTTAAAAAATTATCTCCTAACTGCTAACTTATACCTGGTCTTGTAAGAAGGTATAACTTTGGGGCTTTCCGGAGTGTGGTAGGGCTGCTATTAAGCTTATCTTTGTGTATGTACAGGCGTTCCTGAACAGGGCATCAAGGTCCTCTCTCTCTCTCTCCACTATTTCTTTAAGGCAGGGTCTGTCCTTGAACCTGGAGCTCACACTTGGCTAGGCTGGAAGCCAGCAAGGCTCAGCAATTCTTGTCTACCCAACTCAGAGCTGGGGTTACAGGAATTTCTGGGGATGCTCAGCTTGTTACCTGGGTGCTGGGATCTGAACTTCAATCCTCTTTAAAAAAAATTTTTTTTTACATTTATTTATGTTGTGTGGGCCTATGTTTGCATGTGGGGATGTACATGCCAGGACAAGTGTGTGAAGGTCAGAGGACTTGTAGGAGTCAGTTCTCTCCTCCCACCACGTGTATCGCATGGATTAAACTCGGGCTGTTAGGCTGAGAAGCTGGTGACTTCACCTCCGGGCCATCTCACACCGGGGAGATGTCTTTTGTAGAATCATGGCTGCTATTCTTATAGAGCCATTCACAGGGATCTTAGTCCCGGAGGGATGCAACATTTTTACATCTGACTAATGTCTTTTCTGAGAAAAGCTATCCTAACAATGACAGGTTTGAGACAGTCCCAGGGGCCAGCTAGCCTCAGGTCGCTCTGGCTTCTAGTTCCACTGGCTTACAATATCTGAAACCACCCTTCTAGCAAATTGCACTTCCTTACCCAGATCATTCCAAGACAATCTGATATCACACGTGGCCCACAATGTAGTGGAGATCTGATGCCAGTTAAGACTGCTGGTTTTCCCAGTTCTTTACGGTACAACTCCTGGGCAGCAGGCTGGCCAGGGGTAACTCAGGGAGGGAGGCCAGGAACCGGGGATTCGGATCCCACCTGCTCCAGGTACGTGAGAAGGGCGTCTTTGTTGTTTTCCCACTCCCGAGGCAGCTCCCTCTCATGAGGGAACTTGTCACAGGACAGCTCCACAGTGACCTCAAAGCAATTGGTGTGTAGGTAGCTGAAGTCGTTCATGCCTGGGGATACCAAAGACACTGGAGAGTTAAGTGGGTGGATAGGAGCCCCACTCTCCCAGTACCCGTGAGAGACACCCAGGGTCGGGACTGACAAGTACTATACATTACAAAAAGACTATTATGGGCTAGGTGGTTATGGAGACAGGACGAATTCCACTCTCAGGCACATACTCCCAGGAACTGTGTGCCAGTCGGCTCCATTAATGACGTTGCCATGCAAGGAGAAGTCCTGGCTGTGACAAGGTCGGCGATCTGTGTCTTGCATGGCCCTGTTAGTGCCAGCATAGACCGTGCTAAGCCAGCGAAAGACAGCGTCATCCGGTGTGGGGGTGAGTTCACGAGCGGCCCACGGCGTCCGAGTCATGTCGAAAGGGTAGGACACCACAAGTTCACCCCCATGGAGGTTGGCGCTCAGCACAAACGGAATACGCTTCATCCATTTGATCACTGCCCACGTTTCAGGAGCCACCTAGACAAGGGTAGGTGAGGACGGGCGGCACACAGAGACAGGGGGGCCTTGCCCCCCACCACTGCCCCCCAAATACTCACAGTGGCATTGGGCAGCGTATAGTACGTAGGCAGTGGCAGGTGATGGTTGGGGACAGTGTGGGGTACCAGCCCATCATCTTCTGCATACCACAGTGGTGTGTTGAGGTCAGCAAAATTGTGGTTAAGGTCAATGCCCTGGTGGGTCCAGCGACCCTCTGCCCAGCCCACCAGCTCTGAGCCCTGCCAAGAAAGGTCCTTGTTCAAGTCAAACAGGCTCTGTGTACCATGGCAGAAGGGACAGGGAAGCCCTCATGCCAAGTGGCCTACCCTGTGGTAGGCAGTCTCATAGCCATCAGGATTCATGGAGGGCAGCAGGTGAATACGGGTCTCGGTAAGCAGCCGAGTCACTCGTGGGTCCCCTCGTAGGAACTCGTGACATAAGAACTGCATCAGAAGCAGAAGTAACTCCCGCCCCAGGGCCTCATTCCCATGCATTCCAGCCACGTAGCGGACCTCAGGCTCTCCTGGAAATACATGGAGGCTTAGCGCTAGCTCACACCGTAGCCTGTGCTGTGCCCACCTCTTCCCATGCCGTCAAAGAGTACCCAGCTCATGCTCCCCAGGCCGGTCTGACATCTCCATCACATACAGCTTCAGACCCTGGTGGCTCTTCCCGATGCTGTAGATGCGGGTGATGTTGGGACACTGTTCATTCACCTGTTTCATCAACTGGGAGGCAGAGGGGAGCATGAGGCGGTTACACACAGAAGTCAGACCATGAGTAACCGTGGAAGGACTTACAGAGCCAGAGGTGCACACAGATGCGAGCAACGTGGTATGATCCAGAAAAGGCACAGCAGGCCAGGAGGAAGGGACAGAAAGGGTGGTGTCAAGACAAGGGTAATTGGACAGAACTTAGGGATCAAGAGAAATGGAGAAAAGTGGGACACAGGGACAGGAGACTCATGGGGAGTCACAACCAGTTTGCCCTGGCGGGAAGGGGATAGGCAGGCCTCCTTCCTGGGTCACAGGGGTTGTATCTGACCTTCCTCATAGCCTTATAATTGTGATGCCGGAAGTCCAGAGAGTCAGAAGATCCCAGCGTGTGGGCCTCAGGAGACAGGTCATTAGGATCTGGTAGGAAGTGAACTCCAGGTAAAAGTTAAGTTCATACTGGAGGATGCCCCTGAAGTCAGACCCTGCCCATACAGCCTTAGCCCAGCTGCTCACCTGAGACTGGACAGGCCAGGATCTCTGCCCGGAGGCAAGGTGCACCTTCCTGGAACCAGGTCTGAGGCAGCAGGCGAATGAAGCGAGCCACCTGAGGCTCTGGCAGGAGGTTCAACACTGGGGTCTCTAAGTCTGAATTGGCAGGAAATACCTGGGGATATGGAGTCCTTGCTGAGGATGCTGAGACCTGACACTGGCCCAAGATCCAGGGAAGGATTTCAGGCTCCCACACCCATGAGCCAACCCTCCCTGGCAGGTTCAGCTGGAGACATGCACGTTATCAAACATGGATCCCCATGTCCATAGCTCCTGCCAGTGGGCAACTTTGGGCAGCTGTGTTTTCTGACATGGTTTCAGCTCATTAGAGTAACATATCCATTCTGCAGCCTTGTATAAAAGAGGTCCATGAGACGGAAAACCAGAACAGACAAGAAGTAAATTAGCCAGAGGTCAGAAGGGTGTCCCAGGAAGGAGCTGCAGCACCCACCCCATGGTGGAGTTAATGAAGATATCCTAAAGGAGCTTGTGCTGGGTAAATAATTGCCCTGTGACTGCACAAAGTCCTGGATTTGAGCCTTAGCACTGCAAAAACAAAACAAACAAACAAAAACAAAACCTTTCTCCTGGAGCCTAAGTGTGTATCTATTTTTTATTTGCAGAGAATTCTCACCCTAGCCCAGTACCCTAATGGGCTGGTCCTAGCCACTATGGGGTCACTTACCATGTCCATCCCACTACTGTGATTCCTGCTCTTCCACCAGGTCTGGCTGTCATTGCTGAACTGAACTTTGTATGATGTGACCCAGTCATACCTGGTCACAGAGATGAAGAGAAATATTACACAGAGATACTGCCCAAGTAGTACCATTGCAGGACTTCTGTGTCTGTCCACCAATCACTTCCAGGCTAATAGTTAGCCTGCCTCACCTCCACACAGAATTTCTGCCCTGCGTAACAATTCCCGAGAAGCGGACAGAATTCTTAGCATCCACTTGAAACCAAGGCTCGGTGTCCTGTTGCTCGGCACACCAAGCCCCATCATACAGATCACCATCTTCCAGACCTGACTGTGGACACAAGGTCATGGTGATGAAGCCAGGCAGGCCAACAGACAAGGGCGAGGACGAGGGAAGCGAAGGAGAAGGTCCTAAGGCTGCTGACCTGGATGTTGAGCCGTCCTCGGTGTGGTCCAAGACCAAAGGACTGGCTGCTAGAGGCCTCAAGCTGACTATCTGAAACCCGTAAGGACTCCAGGCCTAGAGGGGGACATCCTGGGATAAGGACAGAACAAGGAGATGGGATTAGATGGAGGGTAACCAGAGCAGCTCAGGGGATGAGCCTGAGCGTGATCCTATGCTAGGAAGGGCCCCTGGCAAGGCAATACCTGGTTCTTGTTTCTCAGGGAGAGGGAGGGTCTTCGCTGGGTTGGTGGTCACCAAAGGCCTGGCGGTCGCCGAAGGACCGGGTTGCCTTAGCTTCTTTCGCTTCTTGACGATGATTTTTTTCTTCTTGATGACTCGCAGCCGGACATGCTGTTCTGAGGTCTCTAGGGTACCGGGAGGCAATGTACCAGGGGAGGGAAGAATGTCACAAAACCCAGATGGAATGAGTCCAAGAAGGCATTGAAGCATTTGGGACTCTCACTACAATTACCGAAGTCTTAGCATGGCCTTCAAGTCCTGTCACCCCAACCTGCCTTTCCTAGTCACGTCCTTGGTGCCCTCTGCCTCTGATCCAGTGGGGAGCAATGTCGACCCATTAGAAACTGGTCAGTTTTAGTTTTTAACCTCTGGACCTTCTCCTAGCTGCTCCCTCTGCAGTAACACTACCTCCCACCTCTGACCTTACACCTCCCCCGACCACCCTCCAAGCCATCCTTAGCTTCAGCCTAGGCCTCCGGTCTTGTCCTGAAGTCTGTGCTTGGCCTACCTGCTAGCCTCAGAGCTCCGACTTCCCACAGGAAGAAGCTGGGAGGCCAGACAGCCTGCCTGTACCCATCAGGAGCCCGAGACCCTTTTCCCCCACGGAGCCTCAACACCCCTTCTTTTCCCCTCCAGTCCTTGGTCGTAAACTCTCTCCTACACAGGCTCACTCTGCCCCTTTTAGTCTGGTGTCTCTTCACGTTGCTTGAGCTCCTCCAGATTCTGGCCTCAGTTTCTTCATTTGTGAAAAGAGAAGGCTGGAGTTGGAGCAGCCAGCATCCCACTGGGCCTGCCCTGGAACTGCTGACTAGGTCTGACCAGAATGGGGTTGCTGAGTCAGCAGCCATTGCACAGGGCTGAGTGTGTGTCCCTGTTCACAGGGCGAGCTGGAGGACCCAGCTCGGGGAGTGGGTCTGACCTGCTCAGCAGCCGGCCGTGGGTCCCAGAGCTCACCGTTTGCCTTCGTGGACGGCTGTGTAAGGCTGCTCTGTGGGGCCAGGGTTGAGCCCGGTGCCAGGCCCAGCCCTGCAGCGCTGGGCGCCCCCAGACTCAGACCGACCGAAGGCGCAAAGGCAGTCACAGCGAGCAAGAGACCCCACATAGCGGGAGGGTCGGCGGGCCGGCGGTGCCGAGGCTCTCGGTGGGTTCCCGTCTTCCTGCGGGCGCCCGCGGAGCCCCCCGCCCCTTCCTGCCCGCCCGCTCGCTCTCCTCCGCCCCACGCCCCTCTGCAGCCTCCGGCCCGCCCACAGCCACTCGCCGGAATCCGACCTCCTAGGAGAGGGCAGGGGGGGCTGGGGAGAGGCGCGAGGTCCCCCTGTGGCCGCGGACTCACTCGGGTGGGCCGCGAGGACCCCCGGCGGCGGCGGGCCGGGGCCTGCCCGGCGACCCAGTGCTGCAGCCTCACCGGTGCCCGACCCTCCACTGTCTGCCTGCGAAGCCACCGCACAGTCCATCGGACCGCGCGCCCATCCCACGGCGGGCACCTATGCCAGGCGCTTTGCACGTGGTCTGAATTTCAGTCAAACTTCAGGTTACAGACTGGTAAACTGAGGCTCGGAGCGGCGGTTAGTTGACGTGGCCAAGGTAGCAGGGCTGTGAGCTTTGGAGAGGAAACTCCATCCGGAGCCTCGGGTGCCTTGCTAGGGCGGGTGGGACAAAGCGGGAAAATCCGCTGGAATACAGCGGGGGTGAGGGCTCAAGGTTCGTGGGGTGGTGGTGGTGAGGGATGAGGGGTCCTCCATTAATTCCAAAGACAACCTATGGGGTGCAAAGAGAGGCGGCGCTTCCCCCTCGTCACCACCATCCTCCGTTCCGCCTCTTCTCTTTTTCCCTCCCTGGGATGCCACGTTTTGGGGGTTACATAACTCGAGGAAGGCAGCCAGAGCTGATAACCAGAGGGCTGGCGTCAAGAACGAGAGGCCAGTTCTCCCTGTTCCACCTCCTTCCCCTCTTCTCCTCCTCCAGGAGTTCTCAGACCCCTGTCTTCCCTAGGACCCCTCTGGGTTACCCCCCACACCTGAGCCACCCGCCCAAAAGGAAGACCTGCACTCTGGTGCTTGTTTTGCCTTTGTTTCCATCCCCACAAGAAGTGACGCCCACAGGTGGCTGGGACCCCTAAAAAAAGGGTACGGGGCCGTGGTCTATGGAAACAAACCGAATAACCTTGTCATCAAGGCGGCACCTTTCTGGCAGCATGAACGGAACCAGGGTCTGGTAGAAGTGCGAGGCCACACGTGCGGGCTCCTCAACTAAGGCCACCTCCAGTAAGCCCTGCCATCTGGTCCAACTGTAACACTCCAAAGGAGAGGGGCAGAGAACTCTGAGAAGGGAGTGATCACCGAGGACCAATGCATGACCAAGTCCCTTCTTGGCACCCCCACCTAAGCAGCATGCTAGGCCCAGGTCATCTGAAAGAGAGACATAGAAAAGTTTAAGGAAGCCTCTCTGATAAAACAGGCCAGAAGCAGCTTAGAGAAAGAAAGGATTTATTTTTGTTTGTAGGCTCATCCAGGGCAGTCAAGGCAAAACTCAAGCAGGAACTTGAAATAGAAACAGAAGGAAAACCCTGCTGGTTAGTTTTTGGGTCCATTCTTAGCTAGCTTTCTTATACAGCCCGGGACCAGCTGTCCAGGGAATGTCCAGGGATGGTGCCACCCACAGTGGGCTGGGCCCTCATACATCTATGAACGATCCAGACAATCCCCCAGAGGCCAGTCTCATCTCTGCAGTTCCTCAGTTGAGGTTTTCCCCTCTGATGTATCACGTTGACAACAGAAGCTAAACAGGATTGCTTTAAGGCACAAGACTTTCTGAACACAGGGTCAATGCACATCTGAAGACAGCAGACGCAGAGCTTCCTTGAGTTGCAGACCAATATCTGAAAAGGTAGAGGGCTTCTGGGCTTCCACCAGAAGCCTCACACTCAAGCAAGTTTCCCAGAGAGCTGTAAAAGGGAGGAGGGGAGAGAGAAGTACCAACAACAGGCCATCTGAGACTCAGCCCCTACTCCCTCCTTCCATACTCTTCCTCAGAGCCCGTCTTGATCCCTGAACCACTTAGCATCTTCCCACAGCCCTCTCTTACTGGGCTACCACCTCTGACCCTGGCCACTGGGTATTTGGGGCTGCAAAGGCAAGAGGTCTCCAGACAGAGTCAAACGACGATGACCCCAGGGATAAAATGGCAAGTTTCTACCCAGTCACCTGTATAGCCTGGTCTCTATCTCCAAGAGCCTCATGTAGGGTCTTTGGGTGCCACAGGGACAAGAATATGTTTCAGGAAACAACCTTGTAGGTTGGATGGGGCACCCGTCCGAAGGAGATGTTAGTCTGAGGGACAAGCTGGGATCAAGAGTTCAAAGACAGCATGAGCAGGACAGCAAGCCTTGATCTCAAAATGAAACATTAAAACCAAGAATATAATTAATAAACAAAATTCTGGTGCCATTTTGCCTTTTTGTTTATATGTATGTCATCTTTTTCTGTGCAGGAAGCACCAGTAATTTTAACTTCACGTGACTATGAACCGGTAGGACTATATTGACTCTATGTAGTCCAGTTTGGTCTTGTCTTAGTTAGGGTTTCCATTGCTGTGAAGAGACACCATGACCATGGCAACTCTTATAAAGAAATTAAATTGGGTGGCTTACAGTTCAGAAGTTCAGTCCATTATCATCATAGTGGGACATGGCAGCGAGCAAATAAACATGCTGCTAGAGAAGGAGCTGAAAAATTCTATATCTCAAACTGCAGGCAACAGGAAGTGAACTGAGACACTGGGCATATCTTGAGCATAAGAGACCTCAAAGCCTGTCCCCACAGTGGCACACTTCCTCCAACAATATCACACCTACTCCAACAAAGCCACACCTCCTAATAGTGCCACTCCCTATGAGCTTATGGGGGCCAATTACATTCAACCTACCACAGGTCTCTATGTACCTGAGAATGACCTTGGACATCTGATCCTTCTGACTCTGCCTAAAGAATGCTGGAATTACAGGTATGCATCCACCACCACACTCAGCTTACTAAAAGTTGTGTGATTTAGGCTCTCTGATCCTCCCTGTTTGGCCATATTGGTCAAACATATTGACACATGGTCACTAGGGCTGCCTTCAGCTCTGGTTAAGAGGATATTGTTGCCATCAAAGACCTCAACTACATGGTTTACATGTTCCAGTAAGATTCCACGCAGGGCAAGTTCTCTGGAATAGTCACAGCTGAGAACAGGAAATTTGTCATCAGTGGGAAAACAATCTCCATCTTCCAGCAGCAGAATCCTGACCACATCAAACGGGTTGAATCTGGTGCCAAACACAAGTGTGGTCAGCTGGTGTCTTCACCACCATGGAGAAGGCTGGGGCCCTCTTGAAGAGTGGAGGCAAAGGTCATCATCTCCGCCTCTTCTACTGTTGCTGCCATGCTTGTGATGGGAATGAACCACAAGAAGTATGACACTCACTCAAGGTTCTCAGCAATGTTTCCTGCACCACCAATTGCTTACCCTCCCTGACCAAGGTCATCCATGACAACTTTGGCATCACTGGGGGACTCATGACCACAGCACATGACATCACCACCATCCAAAAAACAAACAAACAAACAAAACATGGATAGCCCCTCTGGGAAAGTGTGGTGTGATGGTTGTGGGACTACCTAGAACATCAACTCTGCATCCACTGCCAATGCTGTGGACAAGGTCTTGACAGAGCCAAGCAGGAAGCTCACTGGCATGGCCTTCCACGTTCCTACCCACGGTGTGTGTGTTGTAGATCTGACCTGCCACCAGAGAAAGCTGTCAAGCACAAAGACATCGAGAAGACGGTGAAGAAGCTGGAGAGATGACTCTGGTTAAGAGCACTTGCTGCTCTCGCAGAAGACCTGGATTAAATTCCCAGAACCCACAAAGTGACTCATAACCATCTGTGACTCCAGTTCCGGGGGATCTGGGACCCTCTTCTGATCTCTTCATTCATCAGGCACACATCTGGTACCCTGACATACATGCAGGCAAAACACCCCCACACAGAAAATAAATTTAAAATTGGTTTTAAAAGGTAGTGAAGCAGGCACCCAGCTGTACCCGGCATTTGGGGCTATATGGGGAGGAACAGGCTGTTTCCTGTCATTTTAGCAGTGACCCCCACTCTTTCATCTTTGATGCTGGGGCTGGCATTGCTCTCAATAACAACTCTGTCAAGTTCATTTCCTGGTATGACAAATGAATTCAGCTATAACTGCAGGGTGGTGGAGCTTATGGTTCACATGGCCTCCAAGGGGTAAGGAGCCCTGAAAGAGGCTCTTGGCTGCTGGGGATTCCCTCTCCCAAATCAAGCCCCAACATACGTCCCCAAATACTTAGCATCTCCTGTCATAGCTTTCACCCCAGGCCCCCAGAAGAAGGGGGAGGCACTTAAGAAGCCCTATTCCCTTGAATAACATAGGTAAAGTTCATTGCACCAGAAAAAAAAAATTATGATTATTTTTTCTATTTGAAGTTTCTAAAACTAATTTTCAAATATTATTTCTCTATTTTTGTTAACTTTTTTTTAATAGTTTCTTTGGGGTTTTGGTTTTTATTCTACTCTCTGGACAGTTTCCTAAACAACTCCCCCGGGACTTAGCTGTCATCAATAAATTCCACTGATAACTTTGACCTCCAGTAACCTGATCATGAGGCTGTTTCATTTCCAAGCTGTGGGTGACTAAGTAGCCATCTGGGAATCAAAGACTGTCCCTCTTATCCTTTCTCTCAACTCATGATTCCATCCTATTTTAGTGAATCAGCACTGTCCTTGTGAATCCTACTTCAGATGCCAATGTTTTTCTGGAGTCCCCATGACCATTCTCTTAGAACTCAATGGTTTATCAGGAGAATTTACCTAAGTGGTTATACTAATGGTCACAGATTGTGACAAAGGAAGGTTGCAGGCAGATTAAAACCAACAATAGGAGCATGTACTTTGGCAGGGTACAGGAAACTCTGGGTACAAGCTTCCAGTTGTTTATATGACAATGGAATCAGGTAGCCAGGACTTAATATTTCCAGCAGTATGTGAGACATCAGCACCAAGTTCTGTTAGTAAGAAAAAGTCACTGCAGCCTTGGTGTCCAGAATGATTTTGGAGATCAGTTATACAAGTACAGTTGACTGCTCATGTTGGTTGATGTTAGTCCAAACCTTCTAGAGGCCAAGGTAATCCTAGTTTCTGGTCTAAGTCTCCAACAAAAATCACATTGTTGGCATAGACTATTTGATGTGGCCCAAGACTTCCATGTAAACAGAGACACTTATATTGAACAGGATAGTCCAAGGACTTAGAGACTAGCTCCTTATAGAGAGCCCAGCAAGAGCCAACCAGTCTTGAGGTTTAATATATATGTATGCTCATGTGTATGAGGGTTGCCAGAAGGAGGTGTTGGATCCCCTGGAACTGGAGTTGCATGCAGTTGTGAGCCACCTGATGTGGGTGCTGGGAACTGCACTCTGGTCCTCTGGAATAGTGGGAAGAGCTCTTAACCACCAAGCTTTACTCCAGCCCCAAGCCAAATCGTTTTCATGAATGAACATGATACAGATCATCCAGATTTGCTGAGTCCTTCACTACAAGATAGGCTGCCAGATGCTATTGACTCCCCACTGAGGTCCCCTTTACCAACCAGTGTGTTGTCATTCATAAATCATAGCTGTCTGATCTCTACAAAGGCCCTCAGCAGATAGCAAAGTTACAGTTCTCCAGCTTCTATCTCCCTCTTCCCTTTCCTTCATAAAAGAGGTATCATCAATGACTGATGGATATGATGAGGTCAACTCTATAGCACAATTCACTGTTCTCAGAGCTATCTGCAAGGTCAGACTGAGGCTGGACTCTAGACAAGACCACATGCTAGGTTAGCCCTTTCCTCTACCCTGCCCTTCTCCTTCCTCATCTCCTAATTTTTCTCCCTTCTGAAAACAACTCCAAACCCTCAGTAGAACATCTGTATGAGAGCCCATGGTCTGTCTTAGGAGTCTGAACCCAACATTAGATGAAAAACCTGGCACACAGGGATCACTTTATAAATTATTATTGAATGAAAAATAGACGGAGAAAACTCCAAGTAGAATTCCCCTACAAATTATTCAGAGCGCCTTGCACATGCTAAATCTTAAGGAGTATTAGTCACACACCCTATTCCCAACCCCTTGTGTTGTGACAACTTCCTCTCGGGAGAACTGTCAGGATGTGACTCTCAATCCCATAGTTCAGGGATGCAATCTTGCAAGTGGATGCATCAGAAATGAGCAGACTCACGAAACTGGCAATTGAAAACCTAAATGCTAATTTTCTCATTTACAAAGACAATTGAGACTTAGACAAAAAAACAGGATCCTCTGCTATCTCTATGTCCTTATAGACAAATCTATATCGGAAACACGATTCCCAGGCAAACAGAAGCCAGTGGAAGGGCAATTGGTGAATGATGTGAAGGGCAAATGACACTGGCTCTCTGGTGCCAACTCCATCACCACCAAACATGCCAAGGTCACTGGGCCTGGGTCTTTGGGGAGGGCTTCCTGGGAGGCAGCTTAATGCCCTTTCTATCACTATCACCCAGTCTCTTCTTTTTCTGGGGGTTACGTTGTCAGTGTCTCCCTTACCCCAGCCCCTTCAGTTTTCCTTCAAAGTACGAGTAATATTTAAACTTATATGTCACTTCTACTCATCTTCACCACCAGTCCATGTACTTAGTAACTCTGTAACCACTCCCCCTTCATAGATTCAGTGGGAATACGTTTATTCTTATTGGATGATTGTAACCAGTAATGGCGCCAATCCATTTATTCCATGTTCATTCCTTAATTTCATTCTTAGGTGGCAGCCTTTAACTTCCCATTTGGAGTTTATTCGAGGCACGGTTGTACATGTGGCATGGTTGTGCATGTGGCATGGTTGTGCATGCCTGCAGTCCCAGCACTCTGGAGGAGGCAGAGAGTTACCAAGAGTTAGGGAGCAGCCTGCATCATATGGAAATGTCAAGGTCAGCCTGGAACACACAAACAGACCTTGCTCAGAATAACTTGGGGTCACGATGTTGTAGGCCTCTATCTTTTTTTTTTTTCAATTTCTCTGGGCAGCATCTCATTGTATAGTCCAGGCTGGCCTTAAACTCACAGTCTTTCTGCCCTAGCCTTCCGAGCACTGAAATTAAGGCATATGCTACCATACCCAGCTCTCTGTCTCATTTCTGAAACAGTAACATCTCCCCAAACTGCAGTGTTTAAAACATCCAAATGCATCTTCCTGCCACCCACAGCCTAACTTGCCTCCTGGAAAAACCTATTCTGCATTTCAGAGTTGCAGGTCTGACTCCCCCACTACCCCTCAGGCCTTACCCCACATTCAGGGAAGAGAACTGGATACAGAAAACTGAACGACTGAATGACATCCCAGACACACAGCCTGAGGAACTTCCAGGAAGAAGTAGCCTCTCCTCCCTTGGGCAGGAGTCCAAGTAGTCATGCTGTTAGCATGCTTTCCTGACAACCCAGAACCCATGGGAAGTCCCCGGGGCAGAGAATTATTAGCCAAGGCAATAACTAAGGGTGAGTCCTACTTCTCAGAAAACATTGATTTGCTAGCTAAGCCCCACCTAGGCTACTAGTGCTTATGAGGCAAGACAAACTATTGTCCTGTCCTTAACTCAAGGTCCTCCCTTGGCAATAAGTCACAATGCCCCAGGTGTCCAAATCCAGAATGGTTGACCCAAGTGGGAGGAGGTGAGGAGAGTTTGGGGAAAACGTGGAGTGGGAGTTGGGGGTGGGGGCATCTACAAAGAGCCGAGTTCCCCATTCTCTGAGCTCACCCTTGAGTGTACACCAAGGTCCTCCTCCCTCCTGATTCTTAATCTCCTAGCACAAGCTCTTCCTAATACCTCCAAGCCCCAGCTCTGCTTGCCCATGCCCGAAGCCCTTATAGACCCCGTCCTATCCTTCCCAGTGATCTGGATGTTAGAGAGGGGTTGAGTAGGTGAGTGAGCCATGTGTGTCCCCTGGGATGTCAGCCAGGCCCAGCTCCTGGACAGTCTCCTAGGGCTGGGGGCACTCGGAGTGACAATTGGAACAGTCTTCTCGACAGCTGGCATAGCCCTGCTGCTCCTGCTGCTGTTCAGCTTCCTTGCTTTTGACCTGCTTCATGGGTAAGTGGCAGCAGCCTGCTGGGTAGGTGTCACAAGCACAGGGACAAATGAGCAATTGCCTTGAGCTGCCATCTTCTCTCTCCACAGGCCCTCAGGTCCCACGCTGCTACAACAAAGACTTCTCCCAATGGGTCAGAGCCAGGGGGCTGGTGAAGGCCCAGGACAGCAGGCAGCTCCCCTCTTCCCAACAGGGATAGTCTCAGGACTACTCAGTCTCCAGGATGCACTGTTCCTGCTGTTCCTGGGCCTGGGCCTGTTCTTGGGAGGCTCTGGTATACCCTTAGCCCTGCTGGGCCTAGCTTTCTGCCTCCATCCTTGGGACTAAGGGCCCTCCGAAAACTGAATACCTTCTAAAAATACACCAGCCATTCTGCTTCCCCAGGTTTCTTCTCCTCCATCCTGAGCTACACGAGGGTAAGGTTGTGGGGTATGGGTAGAATACTCCATTGTGTTCAGCTTGAACCTCAAAGGCCTCTAGTTCCACATGGACATTTGAGAACTGGGTCTGAGGCTTAGGGCAACAAGAGAAGGCAGAGAAAAAGGTGGATACAGCAACCAACTCCAGCCCTGCAGTTGGAAGAAGCCATCAAGGAGGAACAGGAAGGCTTCCCGTAAGCAAGGGGGATGGTAACTGTGAGGCTTGCTGACAGCCTGGAGGGTCCATAAGTGAGGGACTCAAGTGAGTCTGACACTATGCACTAGCTCCTCTCTTAGCTGGGCCCCGCCCCAGCCCAGGTCATAATGGACTCCTCTGAGGATGGGGGGGGTGAGTGGGGTTGAGACTGGGACCTAGCTGCCAGGCTGGCCTGGGCACATCAGGAAGCATCATGACTTAAGTGACTCTACCCAAAGGTAAGTCCTAGACCCCAGTTCAAAGCCCCATCCTGCCCGGGCTGGTCTCCTCCTGACCCCTGCAACCCCACCTATCCCGAGGTCCTGGGCATCTCCAGGGCTGCTCCTGCAGCTGGCCTGGCCCTGTCCACAGGTGCACCAACCGTGATGCAGCAGCCACGAGTGGAGGCGGATATCATCGGGGCTGGCGAGGGGCCCCAGCGGGCAGTGCCCTGGTCAGCCTGGGTCACCCGTCAGGAGTGGGTACGCTGGTGGACATGCCACATGCCCCGGAGCTGGTCCCAGTGGTGGAATACATCAGGCTGGCGGCAACCACTACAGCGTATGCTATGGGGTCTGGAGGGGACCCTCTACCTGCTGCTGGCACTGATGCTGTGCCATGCACTCTTCACCACTGGCTCCCACCTGCTGAGCTCCCTGTGGCCTGTGGTGGCTGCGATGTGGAGTCACCTGCTGCCAGCTATCCTGCTGCTGGTACTCAGTGCCCTGCCTGCTCTGCTCTTCGCTGCCTCCTTCCTGCTGCTCTTCTCCACATTGCTGAGCCTCGTGGGCCTCCTTACCTCCATGACTCATCCAGGCTATGCTCAGGACTTGGACCAATAGAAGGGCAACCCCATCTTACTGCCTGTGTCTGTTGAGCCCTGGCCTAGGGCCTGAGCCCTGTGGGAGGGAGGGCAGTGGAGCCTCAATGGACCTCAGACCCTCAATCACAAGCACAGGTGGAGGCCTGGCTTCTGGGCCATCTACCTTAAACCCATGATGGTGTCAGGGACAGGACAAACGGTGTAGCCCAGGACAAGAGGCCAAGCCACCGAGAACACCCACATGGATGTGGTAGCATCACTTGGTCTCCCGGGCAGCATCTTTGTGTCACGCCACCTCAGCCCTCCCTGCTTTAGGCTTCCTGAGAGTTTCCACCCACATACCCCTGGACTTGTCACGGATCCTCTCTACTTCCAGGAGGAGCACAGGCTCTGGAATGGGCCTTACTGAAAGAAAGATAGATGGGGTGGGTCCTGGTCAAAATCCCTGGGGACCTCACCTCACTCACCTACCAGAAATGGGGTCAATCATCATAGTGAGTTTCATGTGTGTGTGTGTGTGTGTGTGTGTGTGTGTGTGTGTGTGTGTGTGTGTGTATGCACACACATATTAGAGATTGAACCAAAGGCTTTGTGCATAAGCATACACCCACCCCTACATACATATAGAGCCTCCAGATCTATTATGAAAGAACAAGTCCCATTTCAGACACGCACACCTTGGCCAATTCATTGTTTTGAACCTCAGTGTTAAGTGGGTCCCATTTTTTTTCACGAGATTTCTATGATCCAAAGTCAGTATCTATCAGCAAAATTCTTTGGCTTTTTTGTCTTTGTTTTCATCTTGAGACAGGGTCTCATGAAGCCCATGATGGGAACTCTCTACTTAACTGAGGATGACTTTGAGTTTCCGATCCTATTGCCTCTATCTACCTCCAGAGTACTGGCATTAAAACTTGTGCCACCATGCCTGGTTTTATGAAAAGTACTTTGTAAGGCCAAAAAGCAGTTAAGGTGTTTTAGCTCCAAGATCATTCTACGAGCTCAAAAGGCCCTTTGATCCAGAAGCTGGATGATGGAGCAAGTTTCTCTAGGAGTCCAGGGAAATTCTCTGTCACCGAATCTCAGCCCTGAGACAGTTAACATAGACTGGATGGTGTGGATGAGATGTAAAAGGCTGTGTCACATGACCCCAAACTAGGCAGACAGTAAACTATACTAGTTGTACGATGCTTGAGGTTGGAGCCTGGTAGCAGGAAATGCTTGCAAAGCTGAGTAGGAAAATAATAGCTCAGGGATTTCCAAAATTGATCAAGCAAGTTGCTGACATCCCAGAAGGTTTTGGAGCATCCATCCTCAGAGTCTGGCCATTTACCTATCTGCTGACTCCTCCAAACAAAACTTTGAGTAATCAGTTCCCAAATAAAGTAATAAACATGTTAGATAATTTGCCCACAGCCAGGGCACAGCTAACAGTCTTTATCCACTCCAAACCTCTACCCAGTCCCTGCTGCTTCCCAGCTCTTTATCTGTTTTATATCTAACTTTAAAATCTTTGCTTCAGAAGCTCTAGGCCAAAAAACTCTTCTGCCACCTAAACACTCATGCACCTCAAATCACGGTTCATTTTGGCTGAAACCTGCCACAGTTTTGGAACGCTGTATGTCATTGGTTAGACATCTTTAGTTTGTTGCCTAAACCCCCAAACTAGCCCCTCCTGCTTCTTTGTAGTTCCCCTAGCAATGTGGCCATTGCAAGGGTCAAGGCAAGACATGGAGGTGCTGTAGCTTTATGGTTAGCTGAGGATGACCTTGAACTTCTGATCCTCTTGCCCTTACCTCCCAAGGGCTGGGGTTACAGGGATGTGCTACCATGCCTGGTTTATTTGGTACTGATGACCAAACTGAAGGTTTCCTGCATCTTAGGTAAGCGCTCTACCAACTGAGCTACATTTCCAGCCCTAACAAGTCTTTCTGAAATTCATTTTCTACATGGGTAAAACAAAGAAAAAGACACTTTGCCTTGGGGCATCTAGCTTGCAAGGTGAAGCGCCTGAACTAGCCCCTAATGACACAACAGACAGACACACATACACACACACACACACACACACACACACACACACACACGTACGTACATACATACATACATACATACATACATACATACATACATATGTACGTATACTGTGACTATTTTGTCAGGATCAGATAACCACTCACCAGTGCCAAGGCCAGGCTGTTTGAGTCCTAGGTCACTCTAGCAGGCTACTAAGGAGAAATCCATGTTAGAGGTGAAGCCAAGGTCTAGTTGATGCCCTAAGTCAAATATGTCTAGATGTCTACAGGGATGAGACTTCCGAGTTATCTGTGGTTGAAACAGAGACTAAGATGCCTAGCCTGGATCTTTTACTAATTTAGCCATGCCTCACCGACCAGGGACATCACTCCGGGGACCTGGGACCATTCTAATCAAGGGGAGGGAAGGTTTTAACCAGGACCATACGCACAGGCTAGCAGGGGACATAATGTAGGTGAGAATAAGAAAGGCCTTTCCCCTCCCCTCCTATCAAATACCTCTTCCACCCTCTTGACCTGCTGGTATGGGGCAGAGTGAAACAGTGAAACCAGAAAGCAGATGGGCAATCCTCATCAAATCAGGGCTACTTGTATCCTATAAACCAGAAACGCAGATGAATTCTCACAGAGGTCCTCAGAGGGTCTTACTGTTCAAAACGTGGTCTCAGGAAGAGCAGTATAGTCATCCCTTAGCTCTTTAGATATATACTCTGTGGGGGGCTAGAGAGATGGCTCAGCAGTTAAGAACATTTGCTCCTCTTGCAAGAGGATCCTGGTTCAGTCCCCCAAACCCACATGTCAGCTCACAATCATCTGTAACTTCAATTGCAGGGGCTCTGATGCCCCCCTCTCTTCTGAGGGCACCAAGCACTCATGTGGTGCAGATACATGCAAGCACTCATACATGCACTTAAAATAAAACTTAAAAGTAAAAACTAGACTCTCAGGGGCTAAGGATGTAGCTTATTTGGTAGTGTCTGCCCAGCAATCAGCCTCAATCCCCAGTGCCACAGAAGCTTGGCTGGTAGTTTTTGACTTGGGAGATGAACTCAGGAGGAACAAAAGTTCAAAGCCACCCTCAGCTACATACCAAGTTTGAGGACAGGCTGGATTACATGAGACGATGTCTAAAAAGAAACAAACAAACAAACAAACACAAACAAAACCCAAAACAGATTTTACAGCTCCACCTTAGACCTGCTGAGCTAGGTCCTGCATTTAAAGACTCCAAGGTGACAAGTGTTTGAGAGGCACAGCACTGGACAGGTGGCTGAGGATTTGACTGCACTCTTGATGGGGCAAGGAGATGGGAAGGGTAAAGCATGGAAAGGAAGGCAGCAGTTAGAAGGGGCAGAAGCTGCCAGATCAGTCGTGAGATCTTAGCATAAAATACAGTTCTCATTGCACACATTTAAACTGTATAGTGGCACAATATTGCTTTTTGCAAGAAACAATGGCATGTATGACTAGTGTCGAGAAGCAGAGTGGCATGCATGACTAGCGGCAGGCAAATGGAGTGGGCTACAGTGTGAGACACCTTGCAGAAAAGAAAAAGTTTCAACATAATTCCTGAAAATCTTTAATGTATACAAAGCCATCCACTTATAGTTTAAACGATTTGAAGATCCAACCTAATGGAGAATGGAAACACTCCAGTCAAAGTGTCCTAAGCCTTTACAGTTGGGCGAAGAGGAAAGAGGTGTCCCAACTGACGTGACGGGTGAATATTTTTGCCTGCCCTTCCTCACCTCATCCACAGTTTTTTCCGATGGGGTTGGAATAAAGGGGCTGGGATCCACCAATGGTTTTCATAAAAAAAAAAAAAAAAAAAAAAAGCCGGTCAGGTATGGCTTAGTTGATTCGCACCAACACCGTATCTTGATACTGAGTAGCACTATCAGTATACAGTACCAGTATGATACTAAGGTGTGTGTGGGGGTGTGGGGGTGTGGGTGTGTGTGTCCAATATGACCTTTCTCTTTCTGTCTCATGGTACAGGGAGAAAAGAGGAACAGCCTGGACCTAGAAGGACCTTTAAAGATGATTAAAGGGGAATGCATGTATCTAGGTACTCATTGATGAGCACGCCTGGCTGAGTGGGACAGGCAGGAAAGGGGTCCCTAGAAGCAGGAAGACAGGCAGCGCCTGGGATACTTTTCAGGCTCAGTGTGGTAAGACTAGACTCTAGAGAGTGTACTCAAGGGTGACTGGCCTTTGGCCAAATTCAGGAGCGAGGAAGCCCCGGCATCCGGGTCTAGGAGGCGACCTGAGCAGCGACAGAAGGAAGCCCAGAATCAAGGGCCTACCATTGGTATGCATGCTTGGCTGTACCAAATGGCAGGGTAAGGGGGAGATGGCTAGTGCAGGGGTGTGTCTGTATGGCTTGGGGGACACCTAGTCTAGGTGGTGTCCTCTGGAAATCCTGTCTGACTAAGTGGAGAGGAGTAGTGAGGGCAGCTGACAAGCCTTGAGGTGGACTGATGTGGAGAGGGTGGACAAGGGCCTGACACTGGTAAGAAAACCCCAAACCCAGCCTAGGATATGAAGGCCATTAGCATCCACAAGGAGAAGGAGTGATAACTGTCCTGGACCATAGAGAGCCCAAAATTCCAGCATGGGGAAACTGGTGCTCAATGTAGCAATGCTCCCCCTGACCCCGGCAAAAATCTGTGGTTCTGGCTATGAAAGGTTGGCCTTGGCTAGGGTCGCCCAGGGGAGTGGGATTCCACAGGCTTGGATGCCAGTCTTAGAGTGAGTGGGGTGAAACTTGGAGGACATGGAGAAATAGCAGGTCTACCATCACCAGGATGCCAGCTTTATTGCCTCCTTACCTACTTTCCTAAACCTCCAGCTTGCCTACCCCAGCAAGAGAAAACCAAGGCTTGGAGGGCTCAGCTGACGAGAATCCTGTGAGGGCCAGCTGCCTTTGGTGAGGGTCCGGACACAATTAACTGTGTAAAACATTTTTTTTTTCAGCTGAGTCAACATTTCCATTTATATTTTGCAATGAAACCTTTGCTTTCTTTATACTGATAACTCACCTTTCAAGTCTTTTCCATCTTAAAAGTTAAAAAAAAATTAGGGCCAGAAATGTGGCTCAGTGGTAGAGCCTGGCTGACATGTGTGATGTCCAGGGTTTGGTTCCTGGTACTGCAATAAAGTGGTTTAAACAGAGATTCATTAACATCTGTTATTTCTACCATATTTTCTTCTCTGTCTTCAAATGTCAGACCCCCAAATAAAATAGATGTTGGTGTACACATCAATAGTTCACACCGTATGTCTGCATGCTCAAGAGGCCACAGGATAAGACTCAGGAACACCATCTACATCCTCTGAGACAGGGTCTCTCATAGCCCGAACTCAACAATTAGGCTAGAATGGCTGGCCAGCCAGCCCCAGGCATCTGCCTGTCCCGTCTTCGCCAGCACTGGATTCAAGTGTGTACCACAATACTTAGAGCACTCTTACGTGAGTTCTGGGAATCAAACTCTGAACCTCATGCTTGCAAGACAAGCACGTCACCTACCGAGCTCTCCTCCCAGCCCAACAGTTCACTTTTTAAAATAACCGAGTAGTATTCTAATGAGTGGTGTACCCAATTTATCAATCCACCCCGTTGATAGATGGACATGAGTCATTTTCAGCATTTGAAATTGCAATTATGAAGTCTCCTTATGAACATGTTTTCATTTTGTGTGGGTAAACACTTAAAGATGAAGTGGCCAGATCATACAGAACAATCTTTTCTATATCAGCCATTCCAGCAGTAAATGGTGTTACCTCGTTATGGTTTGCATTTGCATCTTTCTTCATGGCTGAAGATGTTGAACATCTTTTGATGCGTTTATTTACAATCTGTCTCCTTTCCTTAGGTGTTCAAACTGTTTGCATTCCCTTAAATTTACTGGGCTTTAAGAGTTGTTTATTCTAAACCAGAAATAGGGGATTTCTTATTCTAGATAGTATGATTTGTAAAGACATTCTCCCAGGCTACAGCTTGCCGTCTCTAAACAGCTCTGGGAGAACAGAAGTTTTACATTTTAATGAAATACAACTATAATGAACCGTACCGGTGAATTGTCATGTGTTGATTGAGCTCACCAAGAAGCTGGCTCTGGAAGCAGGATTCCCTTTCCCCACACCCATTTCAGAAAAAGCATGTTTGTATCAAAGTGTCTTCCAATCTCCCCTTGTCTGAGGCTGGACTAGCCTCTAATTTCTGTGACAGGGAGGGGAGAGAACTGCCAAACCCACCATTGTGTCTACTCCACATCAAGGTGCCCTGGACTATGGATGTCCCCCAAAATGCCAGTGTGGGGAATATGGTGCTCAGTGTAGCAAGACACACCCCCTGGTGGGATGTGTGGCTCTGGCCCTGAAAGGTAGCCTTGGCTAGGGCCCCCCAGGGGATTGGGATTCTGTCTAGAAGGCAAGCTATTTAACAGAGGTTACTAATGTTTATCCATGACAGAAGTGCCCACAGCAGGAAAAGAACTCACAAATTCAGTCACGGGAAGCTCATTTATGGAGAAAAAGTTCAGTCGGGATTCCAGTGGACTGCCTCAGCTTCCCCAGGTGGTTGCTGCTGGATGTTGGGCCTGACTTGATGATATTATCTGTTGCTATGTTTTTTATTGGACACCCACCCAAGGAGACACTCTGCTCCCCCTGGGATTCTCTCTATTGGGAATGCCAGCTGGCTGCCTTGAGGAGGCTTCCCCAGTACATTTCTGCTGGATGTTTTGAGCACTCAATTTGATGTTTAGCTTTCACTTGCTCTCCACCCCCACCCCGCCCCTCCAGACAGGGTCTCTCTGTTTAGTCCTGATGTCCTGAAACTCACAGGTGTTATGTAGAACCAGGCTGGCCTCAAACTCACAGAGATTCTCCTGCCTCTGCTTACCAAGTGCTGGGACTAAAGACATGTTGGCCGGGCGGTGGTGGCGCACGCCTTTAATCCCAACACTCGGGAGGCAGAGCCAGGTGGATCTCTGTGAGTTCGAGGCCAGCCTGGTCTCCAAAGCGAGTTCCAGGAAAGGCGCAAAGCTACACAGAGAAACCCTGTCTCAAAAAAACCAAAAAAAAAAAAAAAAAAAAAAAAAAGACATGTTGCCTGGGTTAGCCATCTCTTGTTACTTATTCTTTTAAATTACTTTTTATTTATGTGTATGTTTTGCCCGCATGTATGTTGGTACACATGTGCTTTTCTTGTGCCCACAAAGGCCAGAAGAGGGCATGGGATCCCTTGGAACTAGAGTCACAGACAGTTGTGAGCCACCCTGTGGGTGCTGGAAACCAAACACAGAACCTCTAGAGGAGCAGCCACTGCTCTTAACCACTGAGCACCTCTCCAGCCTGCTACTTATCCTTTTACTTTGGTTTACTATTAGAGTAATAAACTGCCACTCAAAATTGAAAATATAGTTATCACAGGTCATACAGCACAACAGCATTTTAAAATGTTATTTTATGGGCTGGGCATGATGGCATTTGCCTTTAGTCCCAGCACTTGGGCAAGCAGATCTCTGTGAGTTTGAGGCTGCCTGGTCTACATAGTGAATTTCAGGACAGGTAGGACTACATAGACAAACAAAAGTAAGAAAAACAAAGTTATAGATTTTGCTTTTGGTGTTACAACTAGAACATATTTGCCCAACAATAGGATACAGCTATTTTCCTCTAGTTTTGTAGTTTTATATTTTACATTTTGGGTTATCAGCTATTTCAAACTAATATTTATGTGGTATGAATTACAAATTGAAATGCATTTTCCTAAGATGACTATGCAGTGATTTCTCCACTTTTTAAGTCTATCCTCTACTAACTTGCCTTTATGTCTGAGCAGCACGTATGTGCCTGGTATCCATAGAGGCTAGAAGAAGTAATCCCTGGAAGTGGAGTTACAGATGGTTGTGAGCCACCATGTGGGTGCTGGGAACTGAACCCAGATGCTCTGGAAGAGCAGCCAGTGCTCTAAACCTCTAAGCCATCTCTCCAGTCCATATTTCTGTGGCTCTTTCTAGACTTGAAACAATTATTTATGTGCATTGGTGTTTTGCCAGCATGTTTTGCCAGGTCTGTGTGAGGACATTGGATCCTTTGGAACTGGAGTTACAGTTGTGAGCTGCCATGTGGGTGCTGGGAATTGAACCTGGGTCCTCTGGAAGAGCAGCCACTGCTCTTAACCGCTAGCTCTCGCTCCATCCCTCTAGACTCTACAGACTTGTGCCTGTCTCTATGCCAGTGTCACACCCTCTGAATGTAGTTTTATTAAAAGTTTGTTAGCTAGCTACTCTCCATCTTTTGTTTCATATAAAGTTTTAGTATTACTTTGTTAACTTTTGCAAAATTGTTTGCAGTTTGGCTATGATTATACAGAATATCTAGATCAATTTGAAGAAACTGTCATTTTAAAAAGGTGGTTTTGTTGTTTTTGGTTTTTCAAGATGGGGTTTCTCTGTAACAGCCCTGGCTGTCCTGGAACTTGCTTTGTAGACTAAGCTGGCCTCAAAATCACAGGGATCCTGCCTCTGCCTCCGAGGGCTGGGATTAAAGGTGTGCACCACCACTTCCAGTTTTAAAAAATTTAATTTTATTTAGTGCATGTCCATGGATGTGGAGGCCAGAGTACAACTTGTGGAAATCTGTTCTTTCCTTTCACCACAGTAAGGTCTCAGGCTGTCTAAATATCCAGAACTGAGCTCAGCCTAGACTACAGGAGGATTTCTGGACCACTGTAAGGTCTCAGGCTGTCTAAATATCCAGAACTGAGCTCAGCCTAGACTACAGGAGGATTTCTGGACCACTGTAAGGTCTCAGGCTGTCTAAATATCCAGAAATGAGCTCAGCCTGGGCTGTAGGAGGATTTCTGGACCACCGTAAGGTCAGACTGTCTAAATATCCAGAAATGAGCTCAGTCTAGACTATAGGAGGGTTTCTGGACCACTATAAGGTCTCAGGCTGTCTAAATATCCAGAAATGAGCTCAGCCTGGGCTATAGGAGGATTTCTGGACCACAGTAAGGTCTCAGGCTGTCTAAATATCCAGAACTGAGCTCAGCCTAGACTACAGGAGGATTTCTGGACCACTGTAAGGTCTCAGGCTGTCTAAATATCCAGAACTGAGCTCAGCCTAGACTACAGGAGGATTTCTGGACCACTGTAAGGTCTCAGGCTGTCTAAATATCCAGAAATGAGCTCAGCCTGGGCTGTAGGAGGATTTCTGGACCACCGTAAGGTCAGACTGTCTAAATATCCAGAAATGAGCTCAGTCTAGACTATAGGAGGGTTTCTGGACCACTATAAGGTCTCAGGCTGTCTAAATATCCAGAAATGAGCTCAGCCTGGGCTATAGGAGGATTTCTGGACCACAGTAAGGTCTCAGGCTGTCTAAATATCCAGAACTGAGCTCAGCCTAGACTACAGGAGGATTTCTGGACCACTGTAAGGTCTCAGGCTGTCTAAATATCCAGAACTGAGCTCAGCCTAGACTACAGGAGGATTTCTGGACCACTGTAAGGTCTCAGGCTGTCTAAATATCCAGAAATGAGCTCAGCCTGGGCTGTAGGAGGATTTCTGGACCACCGTAAGGTCAGACTGTCTAAATATCCAGAAATGAGCTCAGTCTAGACTATAGGAGGGTTTCTGGACCACTATAAGGTCTCAGGCTGTCTAAATATCCAGAAATGAGCTCAGCCTGGGCTATAGGAGGATTTCTGGACCACAGTAAGGTCTCAGGCTGTCTAAATATCCAGAACTGAGCTCAGCCTAGACTACAGGAGGATTTCTGGACCACTGTAAGGTCTCAGGCTGTCTAAATATCCAGAACTGAGCTCAGCCTAGACTACAGGAGGATTTCTGGACCACTGTAAGGTCTCAGGCTGTCTAAATATCCAGAAATGAGCTCAGCCTGGGCTATAGGAGGATTTCTGGACCACCGTAAGGTCAGACTGTCTAAATATCCAGAAATGAGCTCAGTCTAGACTATAGGAGGGTTTCTGGACCACTATAAGGTCTCAGGCTGTCTAAATATCCAGAAATGAGCTCAGCCTGGACTATAGGAGGATTTCTGGACCACTGTAAGGTCTCAGGCTGTCTAAATATCCAGAAATGAGCTCAGCCTGGGCTATAGGAGGATTTCTGGACCACCGTAAGGTCTCAGGCTGTCTAAATATCCAGAAATGAGCTCAGCCTAGACTACAGAAGGGTTTCTGGACCACTATAAGGTCTCATGCTGTCCAAATATCCAGAAATGAGCTCAGCCTGGACTATAGGAGGATTTCTGGACCACTGTAAGGTCTCAGGCTGTCTAAATATCCAGAAATGAGCTCAGTCTAGACTACAGGAGGGTTTCTGGACCACCGTAAGGTCAGACTGTCTAAATATCCAGAAATGAGCTCAGTCTAGACTATAGGAGGGTTTCTGGACCACTATAAGGTCTCAGGCTGTCTAAATATCCAGAAATGAGCTCAGCCTGGACTATAGGAGGATTTCTGGACCACTGTAAGGTCTCAGGCTGTCTAAATATCCAGAAATGAGCTCAGCCTGGGCTATAGGAGGATTTCTGGACCACCGTAAGGTCTCAGGCTGTCTAAATATCCAGGAATGAGCTCAGCCTAGACTACAGAAGGGTTTCTGGACCACTATAAGGTCTCAGGCTGTCCAAATATCCAGAAATGAGCTCAGCCTGGACTATAGGAGGATTTCTGGACCACTGTAAGGTCTCAGGCTGTCTAAATATCCAGAAATGAGCTCAGCCTAGACTACAAGAGGGTTTCTGGACCACCGTAAGGTCAGACTGTCTAAATATCCAGAAATGAGCTCAGTCTAGACTATAGGAGGGTTTCTGGACCACTATAAGGTCTCAGGCTGTCTAAATATCCAGAAATGAGCTCAGCCTGGACTATAGGAGGATTTCTGGACCACTGTAAGGTCTCAGGCTGTCTAAATATCCAGAAATGAGCTCAGCCTGGGCTATAGGAGGATTTCTGGACCACTGTAAGGTCTCAGGCTGTCTAAATATCCAGAAATGAGCTCAGCCTGGACTATAGGAGGATTTCTGGACCACTCTAAGGTCTCAGGCTGTCTAAATATCCAGAAATGAGCTCAGCCTAGACTACAGGAGGGTTTCTGGACTACTATAAGGTCTCAGGCTGTCCAAATATCCAGAAATGAGCTCAGCCTGGACTATAGGAGGATTTCTGGACCACTGTAAGGTCTCAGGCTGCCTAAATATCCAGAAATGAGCTCAGCCTGGGCTATAGGAGGATTTCTGGCAGTTAGATTAAAAAAACAGCATTCCTCAGGAACTTGTGAAACCGGTTCCTGTCTATTGAAAGGAGTCATTTCCCTTCCCTCTGGCAGAAGGGGCATATGGTTCCATTGACAAGCACCTATAGCAGCATATCAAAGCCCATGCCAGGTCCAGCCCCCCTCAGTCCCTAGTTACAAGTACTTGTTATACATTCCAAAGCTCCCAACACCAGCCTCCTGGCCCTTCCCTCCCCCCAGCTACTCAACCCCCTTATAACTGGCATTCTCTACTATCCCCGCACTTACTCTCCGGCTAGTCTTACCACACTCATTCATCAGCTTGCCTTCTTCCCTATGCTCTAGTCTCTGTCTTGCTAGCTCCACTATTCCCTCCCACTCCCCTGCTTCCCTAGCCCTGGCCACCTAGTGGGCCTTCTCTCTCTGCTCTGAAATCTTCCAGATGCCTCTGGCTGTTCTCTCATAATCATATCATGGAGTGGTCATGTCAGCAGTTTCCTTACTGCCCGCACCCCACCCCACCCCACCCCCCTACCCCCCCCCACCCCCGCGCGCGCTCCAAAGACAGCCATATTGGTTCCAGACACTGGCAAGCACCTGTAACTATCGAGCCATCTTACTAACCCCAAAATATATATCTTTGAGACAAAGTCTTCCTATGTGCACAGTAACTAACTTGTTAAATTCACTTAATACTTAGCCGATTTCCTTTAAAAATAAATTTCCATTAGATTTTTTAATAGATAATCCTGCTATCTGCCAGTAAGTCTTCTTGCTGTCCAATCTCTATGGTTTTTATTTAGATCTCTTGTGCAGTGGCTAGGACTTCCAGTAAAACACTGAACAGGAACAGTGAAAGTGAATATACTTTCTGATTTTTGGGAGAAAGTTTTCAGTTTCTTTCATCAGTATGATGTTAACATCAGCATGATGTTAAGTTTTTGGTTTTATTACTTTTAAATTTTATGTGTAAGGGTATTTTGCCCGTACATATATCTGTGCACCATATGTATGCCTGGTACCCTGGGACTGGAATTATAGCTGGTTGTTGAGTAACCACATGGGTGCTGAGAATCAAACCCAAGTTCTCTGAGAGCAGCCAGTGCTCTTAACCATTGAGCCCCCTATCCAGCCTTCATTTTGCTATTTTTTATCCATTCATGGTCTAGAAATAAAATGTCTTAACTGGATAAAGGTCAGTCATCAAAAACCTATAGTAACTTAAACTATGTTTAATGGTGAAAATTAGAAACAATTCCTTCTAAATAGAGGTTCGGTTAAGCAGGGCCAGGGACAGTGCTTACCATGCAAGCCCTTGAATCTGGGCCTCTAGCACCTAATATAAGCCAGGCATGGTGGACCACATCTGGAGTCCAAGCATGAGGTTGGGTGCAAGGGAGGAGGGCAGAGACAAGAGAACCCCTGAAGCTGCAATGGAGGGGAGCCAGTGAGCTAATCAGTGAGCTCCAGATTTAGTGAGAGTCCCTGTCTCAAAAAAGAAAATGATAGAGAGCCGGGTGACACACGCCTTTAATCCCAGCACTCGGGAGGCACAGTCAGATGGATCTCTGTGAGTTTGAGGCCAGCCTGGTCTACCAAGTGAATTCCAGGAAAGGCACAAAGCTACACAGAAAAACCCTGTCTCAAAACAAAAAATTAAAAATTAAAAAATAGAGGAAGACACTCAATGTTGACCTCTGACCCCCAAATGCATGTACACAAGTGCCTGGGCACCTACATACACAACTTTTCTTAAATTAAAGATCCGGTCATAGGGAACTAAAAACAACTCCATACCCACTGTCTCTGAACCCTTGCTTGTGTAGGCTAAGGGCCACACATGGAAGTTTGAGCTAGTCTCGTGGTGCGATTCCTTTGTCTAGTGGAGCTTCAGAGCTTTCAGGTGTTACACCTATTTTTACAAGTACACAATCTCCAACATCAATTTAAAAACTGGAATGGTTTTTAAATCCTATTCATTTGGTTGAGTGAAAAGGCCCAATTAAAAGAACGCCTATCAAATGATTCTATTTATATAAAAATCCTAGCAGATTGGTATTAATGGTTGCTTGGGGACTAAAGTGGGGACTAAAGTGGTGAAATATGAGGAAGCTGTAGGCAGGGAAAAGAGGGAGAAAGTATAAAATAATTTGGTTATCCTGATGGTGACAACGATCTCACAGATACACTTACCAAACTGTGTGCTTTAAATACCTCAGTCACATCCAGTATTTTTAACAACATCTATTTCCTTGTGATGAGAAAGGACACACCTTCACTACTGTATGTCTGGATGCATTTCAACACGATGTTGTACATACACGCTCCACAAGAACAGGAGCTATCCACTTTTGTTGGAAAACTTTCAGTTCATCAAATTCTCTAGGGAAAAAAATCTAGTCGTTTTACTTTTCTTAAAAGAACTTCAGGTTTAGTTCGATTCCCAGCACTGACATCAGGCAGTTCACAAACTGCCTATAACTCCAGGTGATCTGATACCTCTCAGACCTCCTCCTGCGCGCGCGCGCGCACACACACACACACACACACACACACACACACACACACACACACACACTTTGGGTCATGGAAGTAGACCAGGGGGTAAAAGGGCTTGCTGCACAAGCCTGACAACCTGAGTTCAATCCTTAGATCCCACATAAAGGTGAAAGAACTCCACAAAGTTGTCCTCTGATCTCCACATGTGCTGTAGCACACCACTCCCCTTCATCACACACACACACACACACACACACACTAGTTAAGCAGCCCTTTCCCCACGGAGAGTAAAAGCTGACACACTAGCGAATACACAGCATGTCCTGCTTTCAGTGGTATCTTCGAATGGAACACTGGACCTATCCTTTAAAACATGGTTCTGAGCGAGGCAGTGCGAATCAATGGTTTTGGAGACAATGAAAATTGAGTTCTGTCCTGATTAGCCAATAGTGGGGCAACTTAAGTTTTTGATAATTTTTATACCTCAAAACAAAGTCCAGGAAATAACTGAAATGTAAGTAATGGCATGTGTAAGGCTATTTCTTAACTTTTTCAATTATATGACAATGAAAAATAAAATCTCTTTATCCTCTCTTTAGGATAGATTTTAAAGTGCATCTATCTTATTTCAGGAAACTTTAAAGGGATGCAAGATAATTTTTAAAAAAGGGTTGGGGCATGGAAAGCCAGAGTAAAATGCGGTAGAAATTAGAACACAAGAAGAATGCAGACAATATTAAGCATACCTGTCTTGAGGTGGCTTATAGAGTGTAAGTTCTAGAATTGGGAATTCTCAAGTTCAGAATTCAAGGAACAAGTAGAAAAAGCTGAGGAGAGCTGAGGAGAGCAGGTGATGCAGAACTCTGGAGAATGGGATGGCCAGCAACAGGGAAGGCCCATGACACTGGAAAACTCAGATTTTTCCTGGCAATCAATGTAGGTGCAGTTTTCTCCAGCAACACTAGACAACCAAAGATACAGAAGTCTCTGAAGGAAATGCAGAAAGTGACCAGGGACTGGACAAACCGCAGCTGGAGAAGGCTGCTCTACCAATCAGTTTCTGATGATGAAAAGGAAAAAATCCATTTCTGCAAGGAAAATTGTCACAATTCTTATCTCTATAAAAACAAACCATACCAAGTGAGTTCCAGGAGAGGCGCAAAGCTACACAGAGAAACCCTGTCTCGAAAAACCAAAAAAAAAAAAAAAAAAAACCCAAACCAAAAAAGCTTTTCATTTATGTCTCCCTTTAATCTTGTTCATAAGAAAGGAATTCACACATTTGTCTCAGGCACTGTGTTGGTGCCTCTGCAGTCTCCTGGCTCCTCCAAATGGTTTTATTAACTCCTGTTGTCTGTGACCATTTCCTTAGCACCAGTGTATGTTAACCACGTCGTTTACTAATCTACCAGATTGTTAACCAAGTCAACATCTTTCTGATCAGGTTTTCTCATTTCTTTTGGGTGAGACATTGTCTTTTTTTAAGGTTTCATTAACAAGAAGAGAAATGAATCCAAGAATTGTTCCATCCATTCGAATTCAAATTTAATGGGTCTTACATGACCCACCTTCCACCCCATTGTCACTGCCACACTCCAGCCTCCTCTCCCCTTTCAAAGCTGAGGCTTTGAACTTCTGCTTGACCTTGTGACCAGTTCAGCAGAGCATCTCTGACACCACCCCTGTTCTGCAGTGACCTTGGATGTCTTCTCTATCAGCTCTTGTTTCTAACTACCAAAAAAGGTTGGCCAGTATTTGCTTTCCTCTCACTGCACACCACATCAAGTAAACAAAGGGATCCTAATTGGTCTTCCGCCTGCATTTGGGAGCTTCTCACTTAGGTGCTTACAACTCACGGCATGCCTGCTATGTGCCAAGAATGCATGCTAAGGCTGTGTCTTCCCTCCTCCAGGAAGAGATGAATACCAAGCACACACATGACTGTGTGCAACTGGGAGGGAAAGTTAGAATTAGCCAAATCCAAAATCTCACCTAAAATACTGACAGTTTAACTCAGTCCTTGATTTTTTCCAGTCCCAAAGACCTGCTGATAACAAGGGACCCACTGCGATCTTTATTTAGCATATGTGTTCTTGTGAAGATAGCACTGTGTTAAAAGAATGTATTCATTGATTTCTAAATAGTTTGCACAAAGGCCCAAGAGGCAGCTTCCCCAACCCTTAAGGCCATGGTTTGGGAGACCCACTCCCTCACACAGGAATGTCACTCTGTCCTTCCATGCTTTTATTGATATCAGCAGTGGACAAAAATACCCCAACCCAACAGCTAGGGTATCAGGCAGACCCTTCAGGGCCATTGGCACCTCTAGATCCTGTCTACCCAGGCCATGTCCCTGAATGGGCATGTCCCCGTCTGTCCTGTTTATATGTGTGGATCAGTCTGTCTGAGTGCCTGAGTCTCTGCCTACATGCCCCCCCAATCCTTGGTATATGGTAGGGGTTGTTGGGAACATAACGTGGCTTGCCCCGGTGGACCACAGGGCCCCGGTGTTGACCATGGGAGACAGGGCCAGAGACTGACGGTGGCAGGGGGCCAGGCACAAAGTTCACTCCAGGGCCACATCCTACAAAAGAACCAGTCATCATCAGAGTAAGTTTCTGACCAGATAGCTCTGCTCCTCTGGGGTAAGTTTCTCTGTGCTTTCATTTCCCATCTGCAGAATGGAGATTCTACTTCCCTTACCCCAGACCAAAAACTGTGAGCAGATTAATAAGTTTACCGATGCTGTTCCAATCTGAGGGACTAATGTGACTAAACCCAACTCCCAAGCTCATGTGAACACAGGTGGCTAGGTTGGAGAATGTGCACAGGAGGCTGGGGAAGGTGTGAGCAGAGGCTACAGAGGCACCTACCTAAGTTAGGTGACACCGAGAAGTCCTCCATTGCATTGTGTTTGAAGAATTCATAGCGTCGAAAGGGCTGGCCTTGGGAAAAGGGGGCATCCTGGTGCAGGGGTGGGAACAAGGGAGGTGGTGAGGGCTGAAGACGTGGATAAGGAAAAGACATGGGACGAGGCAAATGGAAAGGTGGGAGGAGGGGCAAGGCCAGCTTCTCCCTGAAGTCTGGGGGCTGCTTATGGCTTCCCTGGGATGGATGATCCATCTCTGGCCAGTCCTCAATCCATGTGTCTAGGAATGGAATGATTGTGTTAAGTAGGCCTGGGAAGTCAGGCTGCCCCAAATGCTAGCTATCTGCACTTCCAGAGCTCTACCACACCCTCTTGGAGAATAAGGCCAGCAGCCCTCCTCATTCCCCTTCACTTCAAGCCAAGACCCAGTTGTGTTCCTTTTTTCTTGCTGCTCGTGATTGCCTGTGTTCTGAGTTCATGCCTGCTCCTGCCCAGTGCCTGTACCTTTAGCTTTTTCTTCTTCCCGAGTCCTCACAGGCCAATAAATTAGTCAAATATGAAGATCTAGCTCCCCCTCCCAACTAGTCTTCATCTGCTTCTAAACCCTCACAGGGAGTATTCTACCCTGTGTTTTATCCTTCATCAACTGTGTATTGCCTCTTTTGAACACTTCATGCCTTCGATGTTTTTCCTACTAAATGGAACAGCCTGACAAACCTACCAAACCTCTTCTTTCCAACAGTCCGGTCACATGACATCAACAATACACCCTGTCCTGAAAGTACCTCTCTATTCTCAACTACTTTTGTTTCCCCATCAATCTGCTCTCTGCCAATCCGAGGTGTGAGCACTGATCTGCTGTCTCCTTCCTAGTTTACACTCATATACCTCTGCTGGGTACGGATGACTCCACGTCTCTCCACAACATGTCAAACAGATCTGCCCTAATCAAACTCACTCGCTCATCTCCCCACTTCAAATCAAGTCTTTCTTTTAACAACCTTAATTTCCTTTTCACCCCTTGAGACAAGGTCTCATATCTTCCAGGCTGGCCTTAAACTCACTTCGTAGCTAAGGATGAGCTTGAACTTCTGAATCTCCTGCTTCCTTTTCCCAAGTGCTAAAATGACAAGCAGGCACCACCATGCCTGGCTGTATATGGTGCTAGAGATTGAACCCAGGGCTTCATGCATGCTATCAACTTCCAGCACTCTACTAACTGAGCCACATTTCCAGCTGTTTCCATAGTTCTTAGATGGAATCAAAAGCTGTGAAGCACCACAAACCAGTCTTTCAACCTTTAAAACATTCCTTTATTTACTGAGGACCGATTCTCTCATTAAGCAAAACAAAGGAAATGGAACCAGTACATAATCCACCCAAATTCATCCTAAAGTCCCAGCTCCTGGCTTCTAGGCCCTAGTGGTCTGCCTCTATTCCTTGCCTTTCGAGGTCCCCCACAGCTTCTATTGCTGCAACAGCATCTAAGATGACTCATGCCTCCAATTCGACAAACACTGTACTCTTGGCACTGAAATACAGCACATCTGTCTTGGCACTGGGCTGGAGGGGATGAACTATCAACAAGTGACCTGATGCAGGGGAGAAGCAGATGTAGAAATAAGCTCCGATGTTTTCTTTGCAAGCAGCCAGGGACTGAGAGACTAACGAGCAAACAAAAGATTTGTAGCAGAGAACATTTCAGCAGGAATGCAATTCGAGTAGTGTCCCCAGAACAAGCTAAAGGAGTGGCACTCTCAGCCCCCACACAGTTTGACTAGAACTGGGCCAGTGGAGGACTACACTAGGCTGGATCCAGTGAGACTGGGAGCCTAAGGCAGAGTTGAGGAGCCCACGAGCTGCTGTCTACTAACCTATCACCCTGAGCCCGACTTGCAGAGACACTGGAGGTTACATCATCTCGCTCAACAACCTGCTAGCTGGCTGAACCTTTCACTTCTCCAGCTGATAAGCTTTCTTGCCTCTGCGACACTGCTTCCACTGCTCTTCTTCCATATCTGTCGTCCCACTTCCTATACCTGAGACTACCTAGAAGTATTCTCATTTCTCTCCCATTCCTCTATTGAGTAGGGGCTGCCTTTTGCAATCAGTACTTGAACACTTCCATTCAAGTGTGCAGAAGGAAGCATAAAGCTGAAGAACTGGGAGTCGGGCAGGCATGTGACTCCTGTGATCCACCCATTTCCAGGAAGTGAAAAAGGAACACTCAGGAGCCACAACTGGTTTTCAAGCGATCATCTACTTTCTACCTCTGTTGCATTTGGTTCTTTGTGCCTTGTGTGCTAAAGGTCCTCTCTACATCACTACCCACCCACTCTGTGGCAGGTCTTACCTGGGAGAGGGTCATGTTTGGGTAGCTCCACACCCCAGGCATCAGCCACATGGCTCAGAAGTAAGTGTGAGAGGTGGCGGTGTGCGTGCTGGTCCCAGTGGACACCATCTCGATGACGATGATGTACAGCATGCCGGAAATGAAAGTGGAGATCTAGGACGTCGAAACAGTGGTTCCCAGCTAGTGTAGCACTGTAGAAGTTCCCCTCAACAACATCCTGTCGCAGAGAGACTGCCAGGGGCTGCAGCTAATTAAGAAAGTGGAGCCTCTAAGATGGTGTCCTATCTACCAGCCAGCCACTCTATCCCCTGTCCAGAAGGGCCCCAGTCACTCACCTCTGGCAGGAGGAAACCCCCAGTGACACGTTCCCCCAAAGGCATTGCCATGTTCCACACCAGGAGACAAGAGTCTGGCAAAACCTGGTCCATTCGTACAAACACTCGTTCCAAGTTCTGTCTGTAGCTCTCCATTGGGCAGCGGCCATATCTGTTGGGTAACACTTAGGGTGGGCATGGGCACAGGAATGGTGCCATACCTCCACCTCCAACCAGTACCTCCCTTTCCCCAGCCTGAACCTGGAGAGATCCCAGAGGCAGGAGTTGATGATCACGAGGTCAGGGGCAGGTCCATATGACAGCTCCTCCAAGACGTCCTCAAGGTACTCGGAGTAAACACGGGTGAGGAAGTAGAAGCGCACAAGGTGGTGGCCAGAGCCAGAGCAGAACTGGCGGACCTCTCGGTACTGTGTCCCATTGTGCAGCTCGCCCAGCTGGCCCCCGGCCACCAGCTGATCCTGTTCAAAGCTCAGCTCCCCCTACCCACCCACCCCCACCCCGATGGTCAGATCCATGCCAGGCAGGTGGTCTTTTTCAGGCCAGGGTCTGCACCCACCCAACACTGGCATGACTGCCAAGCTTCTCTCACCTTGGCTTTTAACTGGGAAGCTGTGAGCAGTGTGTCTTTCTGGAGCAGAAGCACCAGGTCCTTATACACAGCTCTCTGGACTGCAGGGAGACAGGGGTCCTAAGGTTAAAGCAGGCCTCACTCTGTCTCAGAGCCTCTCCAATGAAGGCCTTTTGTCTCCCAGGGTTTGGCTGCCCAATAGCAGCTCTATGGAGGGTTGACTTCGAGAAGAAAAGATGAGCTTTAAAAACCCAGGCTGGGTTCTTTCTAGTCATATGCCTCTCCTCTAACTTATGTATAGTGACCCAAGACCAACTGGCACATTTAAGTTGGCCCCGTCACCAGGGAAACACACAACATAACCCACAGTTCCTTTTAAAAAAAAATCATGGATGGTTACAAGAGACAAAGATGCTACAAGCATGGGCTAAAATGGTCGACAAATGATATGCCAGGACACCCGTGGAAGGTATGTAGGGGAAAAAAAAAAGACAGTTTAGTGTTCTAAGACAGAGTAAGAGATGGAGAAGAAAACTGAAATGGAGATACGGGGTGCAGACATAAAGAAAAGGCTGCAGATATAGGGCTGTGAAATGGCACCCTAGCGTGGTCACTCACTGGAGTCCCCCAAAATGACCACGAACTTGTTGTGCAGCAGCTGCTGGACTTCGGAGGCTTGGAAGTGGACCACGGTGCTTCGCAGCAGGCGGTGTGGCATCTCGTTTTCCAAACAGAAGACCATGCTGCCACTGACACCGGCTGCAGGGAGAGGCCACTATGCTGACAGAGAGCAGGGACTCAAGGTAGATCAGTCTGTCCCAAGATGACAGATGCGCGCAGGCCCCTCCCTGGCTGCTCTGAGTAATAGGGAGGAGAGTGGGGCCGCAAGGCGCATCCCGTGATAGCACCAGCCTTCATCACACTTGGAGGGAAGGCGGAGGGTCGCTTGGGCCGAGGGCCTATACTATGGCGCTTCGCGCGCGCAGCGACTCCCTTGCTCCCAGCCACGTGTCAGCGGAGGCCCCGCGTGTGCGCACACGTCCGCTTGCGCCAGTTACCAGTCTCCGGGCTCCAGGGATTCACCAGCCAGTAGGGCAGGCCCAGGTGCCGGGCGCCTTGCCCACAGCGGGCTCCTGATCTAGAGTCATGTTCCCGCGCCCCTGGAGGGCGGTAGGTTCTGCAAAGACCCCGCCCCACAGAGCCCGGGTGCCCAGGTTAGCTGTCGGTGCGCAGCTCGACGCCCAGTGCTCTCCATGCGTGCGTCGCGGTGGTCCAGCCAGCGACTCCAGCATCTGAGCTCCAGGAGGAGATGCTCATGGCTCCCACTTCCGGTCACTCATGTCCCTCCCTGCGCGACCCCCAACGTCGGAAGGGTCAGAAAGACAGCGAGGTTGGCCGCGGTGAAGGATAGGAATAAGTGTTAGGCCCACCCGGGCGGGCGCGAAGCCCGGGTAAGAGCGGAGGGCAGAAGGATAGCTCAGTGCGGTTTGCCCACAGTGCTGATGGCCGCTATGGCGGCCTCGCCACGTGACCCCGACGGGCGGAAGCGGAAGTGCGGCCTGGAGCTTGCGCCAAGCGGGTGTTTTCTCGGCGCCTCTAGCCGTCAGCTGTAGCCGACATGGACTGTTACACTGCGAATTGGAATCCACTCGGGGACTCTGCCTTTTACCGGTGAGCCGCCCGCCGCCTCACCTTCTCGCCCATCGCCTAGCTTACCGTGCTTGTTTGCCGGCTTGAGCCTCCCCCGCCGGAGCCAGCGGCGCTCGCCCCCCTGCGTCACTAGGGGTGCTGGCGCCCGCCCCTCGGGCGGCTCGCCCCAGCGTCTGCCACTTTATGCACGGTTGCCTAGGGGCAGCAATCTTTCCTTCCTCTGCTCCAACGGAGGCAAGCTCAGAAGGCACCCCAATACCGAGGTCTGTCGGTCTCCGGAAGGATGCTCAGATCACATTGAGGAAGGCCACCCGTGGCGACAGCGAGTGCCAGTCTCCTTCCGGAAACTGCTGCTGAAGTCAGACCACAGGGGCTCTCAGAGGAGGGCGGGATCGCCACAGCGGGCGGGGTGACAGTACTGACCAAAGCTGAGAGAAGGGGGTGAATAGCCATTCAGCTTTGGGGCACTGTTAATGAAGAACCCTAGGCACTGGCAACTCACTGAAGTTGGAGAGCCCTGAGCAGTGGGTCTTTCTCAAGTCTAAACTAGTAATATGATTGCAGTGGTTAGCGTCTCGCTGATTTACTTTCTTCAGAGAAAGTGCAAACTGCTTGTGGAACACACATCAATTGGCCAGCCTATATTTTGTCTCCTTGAGCGGCTTCCGATTTGATCTCAGCCATCTAATCGTGTTCCAGCCGCACAGAATTGCAGGCTCATCGCGTCACGCAATTTCATGGCTTTCTGTGTTTTCATAGCCCTACCGTCTCTTTTGTGGGCATTGTAATTTACCTCTTTATCACACTGAAGAATTATTGCTCATCTTTCAGGACCTCCCTGGTCTTCTTACAGTAGAATTTTTTGTTCCTTTCAGGGTTCGGTTGTAAAGTCTTATTATAGGTGGCAAATGAAGGCAATATTTGTATAGGTTTCTTCTGCTGAGCTCCTCGAAGGCTAAGAATGTCTCTTTTACTTCCCGTGCATATTTAGACCAGTGCCTGTTACCTAATAGTTGTCCAGCCTGTGGTGTCCCATGCCTCTAATTCCAGCACTTAGAGACAGAGGCCGGCTCCTCTCTGTGAGATCCAGGCCAGCCTGGTCTACATAGTCAGTTCAGGCCAGGAAGGGCAACATAGTAAGACACTGTCTCAAAACAACAACACAGAAACAAACAAAAGCTAATAGTTGCCCAACTAGTTGCAACATCGCAAAGAATGTTTCATTGATGCACCTGTAGATCACAAAGACATTGCATTGGTGTCTTATTTCAATAGAAGACATTGCTTCCGCTAGTGAAACTGTTTACCATTCTCATAGCCAAACTTTTAAATGAGATTTTGTTGTTCACAATGTGATGCACTTCCTAGACAAAGGATGCCTTGTGATAATTTTTGGAGATACGTTGCATTTGTTTATTCATAATTCCTCTTAGACACGTGTACAATATGAAAAATAAAAAAAATGAAAAACTTAGTTGAAATCAACAGGAACTATTAATGATTTCACCTGAAAATACTACTGGACAGGAGGATCATGATTAGTAACTGATCAGTTTATACTTTATCTTAGAAAGAAACAGTATGTACTTTATTTTAGAAAGTCAACGAGACACTAACCACTGTAATCACATTACTATATACACTATATATGTATACAGCCAATCCAGCTTTGGCTATGTACATACATTGGAGGCCAGCCTAGGCAAGATGAGACTCTGTCCCAAAATACATATTTAAAATAAAAAATAATAAAAATAAAATATTAACTATTATTTTTAAAGTACTTTTAAATCAGAGCATAGAAGACAATGACCTCATTACAACAGAGATCCTGCTGTCTATTGTATGAAATCTTAGCTTCATGGATGCATAAAATTTCAAAAGATAGGAGTGTGAGCGTGTGTCGTAGAAGTGACTAATTTCCCATTACCTGTGTTGAACTCATAGAAATGATTAGACGTGTTAACCCTGCTGGAGATTATATATATGTCCTGAGTTGCTAACAAATAAGACTTTCTTAAACTGGACACTATGCTAAGCACTTTATGTGTAGTTTCTTAAGTATCCCACCACATGGAATCAGGATCATGATTTGCTCCAACTTACTGATGAGGAAGCTGAGGGACAGAGTGTCCAGGTTAAGTAATTAAGTGGTTCTGTAAGTGGTAGCACATACCTTTAATCCTAGCAGAGGCAAATGGATCTCTGAGTTTGAGGCTAGCCTAGTCTACAGAGTGAGTGAGTTCCAGGGCAGCCAGAGCTACACAGAGAAACCCTGTCTTGAAAAACCTCCCTTCCTTTACCCCCCACAAAAAAACAATAGGATGTGGTAGACTCTATATGCCAAAACATAGAATTGTTTATTTTATATTTAGAGTCTGTGTGTGTGTGTGTGTGTGTGTGTGTGTGTGTGTGTGTGTGTATGTGTGTGTGTGCCATGGCACATGTGTGGACGTCAGGGACACCTTGTAGGAGGAATTGGTTCTCCCCTTCCCACCACATGGGATCTGGGGATTGAACGCAGGTCATCAGGCTGGTCACAAGTGCCTTCACAAAGCTGAGCCCTCTTGGCCCAAAATTTTTTTAAGACAGGAAAATGCAAAAGCATTTTCTAGTTTATTCACCAGTGTGGAAGTGTTTTAAGAATAGGTGCTTGGTTTCATTCATCTCCTCGTCTAGGACTTAGTCTGTGATTCTGAATAGTGGATAAATGGTACAGGTAGACTCTTTTCACTTGAGTCTCATCTGTAGGGCAGGAGTCTTTGCATTGGATTGATTTTCTCAAGAACTTGCTGGATTTGAAAAGGTGAGGAGAGGAAGTGGTGACCATCTCTTACCGGGTTCTAGAGATTTAGCCCTTTTAATCCTAAAACTGCAACTTGAGCTGATTCCATTCATTAGTTTGATCCTACCTTTGCCAGACTCTGTATGTGTCGGTAAGTGAGACAGACATAGAGTGCCTTTGACGTTCATAAGGCTTACAGCCAGCACATGACATGGAGGATAAGGACTCAACCTTTGATCATGGTTACTACGGGGAATACTGAACTTGGGGGTGAGAGGAAGCAAGGAACCAAGGAGGACGTGGGTTCTCAGCTTAAAATCATGAAAAGGGAAAAGTGAATTTGGCAGAGAAGAGGATGGACTTGTTTTGTATGTGTGGGTGTCTGTTCGTGTTTGTGGTGTGTGTAGGTATACATGCTCTTGCAGAAGGGGGAGGGTTGGTGGTGCTCCTCAGGAGCCATTCACTCTGTTTTTGAAAACCAAGTCTCTCACTGGACCTAGGACTTGCTGATTAGGCTGGGCATTCCCCAGGGATCCACCTGTCTCCACCTTCCCAGCACCATAACCACAAGCATGCACTACCATGCCTGGATTTTTATGTGGGTGCTGGGGATCAAACTCAAGGTCTCCTGCTTGTGCGGCAAGCACTTTAGTGAATGAGTTAGCTGTCTCCCCAGCCCCTGAACTTGGTTTTGAACACATTGAGTTTCAGGCACTTTAGAAATAGTTTCATTTGTAAAAGGAAGAAAAGTGATGATACATTTTATATAACCCTGAATAATTTATTCTTATAGGGTTGTTTTCCTTTCTTTATTTTCTCCCTCTCTTGATACTGGATAGTCCTGTTATTTTTTAAAAGGGAAGGAGATTATTATTATTATTATTATTATTATTATTATTATTATTTAGATTTATTTATTTTATGTATGAGTGCTCTATCGGCATGTACGCCTGCATGCCAGAAGAGGGCATCTGATGCCATTATGAATGGTTGTGAGCCACCATGTGATTGGTGAGAATTGAACTCAGGACCTCTAAGAACAGCCAGTGCTCTTAACCACTGAGCCATCTCTCTAGCCCCAGGAGATTATTTTAGTATTGTAGTTGTAGTTGTATTTTAAATAAGCATAAATATTTATTTAAAGCATCGTTAAATATATATAACAAAATGTGTCATCTTAACTTTTTTGTGTGTTTTGCCTTGTTTTAGAGAAAATATCACTACTTACTTTTTTTTATCTTTTTGTACGTGAGTGTTTTGTCTAGATGTATGCCTGTGTACTTCATGTATGCATTACCCACAAAGACCAGAAAAAATCATGGGACCCCTTGGAACAGAATTTACAGATATTTGTAAGGCAACATGTGGGTGCTGGGAATTGAACCTGGATACTCTGGAAAAGCAGCCAGTGCTCTTAACCACTGAGCTGGCTTCCCAGCCCTCCTTGATTTTGTTTTTTGAGACAGGCTCTCACGTAGCCCAGGATAACCTTCTGCCTCTACCTACCAAGTGTTAGGGATATAGGCATGTGCCAGTGTACCTGGTTTATCTAGTACTGGGCGTTGAACCCAGGGCTTCATGCATGCTGGACAAAGCATTCTACCAACTGAGCTGCTTTCCCAGCCCTTTATCTGAACCATTGTTTAATTACTGTTCAATAGTGTTGAGTATATTTACTGTGGTGTACAGCCAATTTAATTTTTTTTCATCTAACAAACCTGAAATTCTATACCTATTAAATAGTAATTCCCCATTAAACAAGCACTCCCATTTCTCTGAATTTGACTATTCTAGGTAACTCATGCAAGTGATATCTATCATTTGTCTTTTTGTGACAGGATTATTTAACTTAATATTATAGTATTCCCAAGGTTAATGTTATAGTATGTGTCATAATTTCTTATTTTTTAAGGCTGAAAGATTTTTTTTTTGTATGTACATACTCCATTTTCCTTATCCATTCTGTCAGTAAGCAGCATGGGGTACAGATGGACACTCCCATTCAGACGACCACAGATTGTGTGAGCCAGTGCAAATCTTTCCTTCCTTTAGCTGTTTCTCTCAGGTATCTGTCACAGCAGCAAACAGTCTGACACTTGGTTGCTTCTTGTGGGTGTTAGAATATATGGCAATTGGTTCTGTGGCCCAGAGCTGACTTCTTAGCACTCTGTGTTGAGATATGAGCTCACTGATGAGATGCAGTGCTTTGAAGAATGCTACAGTGATGAATAAAGCATTCTATATGTCGAGATTCTGATTGCCCACAAATGCATTCATTATAGGCAAGAAAGGTGAGTCTACCCAGAATATATATCTGTTCCAATAAGAACTAATCTCTGCCTCTTCAGAGCCCAGTGTTATCATCTTGCAGGTTGAACCTTTGAAAATTGTGCCATATTGGGGACCTGCTTTAAACACTCAACACTCCGTTAGCTAGCTCAGCAACTTCCATCACATCTGCTGGAAATGAGATCGTGATAGGGTGTTCAGGTTGAGGGTAGCTTCTCCGAGAGATGACAGACAAGCTACTTTCACCAAGAAGAGAGGCTACACAATGGTCAATTTCATTCGGACCTAACTACATACCCCTATTTAGGTTTCGGTATCCCATTGTTTCCTGATCAGTACCCTAACTTCCACATAAGATATGACATGCTGATAGACTCAACTGTTGTAATTTAAAAACCCACAAAATTAAAATTGTGTTGATTTTCAGTGATAGCAACTATGTAAGCTCCAAGTGATCATCTTAGACCTGTCATAGGAGCTTTCTGCTTCTCAGGTCATGATTAGTTAGTAGTCCAAGCAAGGTGTGAACATACAAGAATGGAGATAAAGGGACAGTTGGGAGCCCTGGAACCCAGCATCTATAAGGCAAGCCACACCCAAAGACTGGATGTATAGCGTGTAAAGGCTAGAAACATACTAGTATGCAAAATATGTATATAGCCAGATAAGAAGGTGTACAGACAAGTGGGTAGTCTGATATGAACAGAAAGCTTAGAGTGTAGTGTCTGCAGAAGAGCCCTGAGAAAGTGATCAGGACCTAGGCAGGGTTTTCCGGATGTGGTCACATGACTGGAATTGAGCGCCACCACCAAGTCTCTTCATACCCCAAGGCTGGCAGCAACAGGAAAGCATCAAGTGCTTGTCCTGTGTGTTGTTTAGTGTTCTAGCGCCCTCTACTGAGAAAGCGTCACATTGGCCTTACTGAGAGACGGGCTTGAAGGAATAATGGTCATTATTGTAGAATGTAAGATTTTGGAACTGAACAGCTGTCAGTTTGTAACTGGCATGCTAAGTCTGAATTAAGATATGTTTTCCTGCTGGGCGGTGGTAGCACACGCCTTTAATCCCAGCACTTGAGAGGCAGAGCCAGGCAGATCTCTGTGAGTTCGAGGCCAGCCTGGTCTACAGAGTGAGCTCCAGGACAGGCACCAAAATTACACAGAGAAACCCTGTCTCAAAAAACAAAACAAACAAAAAAAGGGTATGTTTTCCTGTATTTTCATTCAGTGAATATAGTAACAAAATATCAAATGTATATGTATTGTAAAATTTAAAAATCTTCAAGCCACTATGTGACTCAGCACGAAGGAGATAGAAGCTGTGATTAAAAGTGTGCACTACTGTACCTGACTCTTTTTTAGTTTTATTTTTATTATTTCTAAAGCATGTCTGTGAGTGTGGGTACAGGCCCTCAGTGCGGAAGAGGGACTAGGTCCCCTGGAGCTAGAGTTACGGGTGATAGTAGTGGAACTCAGGTTCTCCGCGTGAGTAGTATGAGCTCTCAACCACGAGCCATCTCTCCAACCTCTCATCTGTTTTCATATTTCTATCTCAAAACAGCAATTCTGATTAACTTTAGTTTATATAGTATGTTTTAGATCTGATATATACATATACGTGTGTGTGTGTATTCTTATATTTTCAAATGCTCTTAAATACCTTCTACTATTTTCTGTTTCAAAGAGTCCCTTTTGCAACCATGAACTTTAGAGTCAATGTATGCATTTCTGTAAAGAAAATATTGGGAAGAATTTTTGTCAGAATAATTGTACATTTGTGGATCATCTTACAATATTTAACCATGTCTTCTGTATCCTTGAGGAAAATTTGGTATGATTTTATTGTGTTTTTCATGAGGTTTATTCTTAAATATCTTAAAATTTTTATTGCTATCATAAATAGAATATTTTGTTTATTTTTTGATATTTACTTTATTAAAGACAAGATCTATGTATCCTGGCCAATCTGGAACTCACTATATAGGCCAGACTGGCCTCAAACACAGATCCTCTTGCCTCTGCCTCTGCCCCTCTGTCCTTTTGCCCCTCTGTCCCTCTTCCCTCTGCCCCTCTGTCCCTCTTCCCTCTGCCCCTCTGCCCCTCTTCCCCCTGCCCCTCTGCCCCCGCCCTCTTCCCCCTGCCCCTCTACCTCTGCCTCTGTTTCTGCTGAGTTCTGGAATTAAGGACATGAGCCACCATTGCTGGCATAACTAGAATCTTTTAAAAGTTAATTTTATAAGTCAAGTGTGGTGAATGCATGTTTTATTCCTAGCACTTGGCAAATGAAGAAGCAAATAGCTATGAATTCTAGGCTAGCCTGGCCTACATAGCAAGAGCCAGGGCAGCCTGTAAGCCCATGTCTCAAAAAGCAAAAACAAAAACAAGTTGAGTGTTTTCTCAATCATTTTCATTCTTCATTCATTCTCTCGTCCTTTCTCACCCCCCTCCACTTCCCTCCTTTTCTCTCATTCTACACCAGTCTTACTGTGAATGGAAAATTTCTTGCCATAGAAAATGGGCTGACGTTTGTTGCTGAGTTCTCTTACTGTCCTTACTGCTTTGCTGAGTGTCCCTCATTTAAACTGAAATAAGTATTTCATATTTCAGAGTTCTTTGTAATTTAGACTATTTGTGTAGACTTAGCCAGTTTATCATCTAATTTGAAACTCCAAAATCTAAAATGTTCCAAAATCTGAAACAACACTCAAGAAAATAAAGATTTCAAAGTATATTAGTCAGGGTTCTCTCTAGAGAAACAGAACTTATAGAATAAATCCATAGATAGCTATAGATGGATCCATATATATATATATATATATATATATATATATATACACACACATATAAATAGATGAATGGATAGATATAGAATATATATAATATATTATGAATATATTTAATGTTTACCTGTTATAATATATTTATATTATATTATGTATTATATGTATTATAATATGTATTATACATTAAAATATATAATATGAGGGATTTATTAGAATGGCTTACGGGGTCCAGTTAATTCAACAATAGCTGCATATGAACTGAAGGTCCAAGAATCCAGTAGTTGCTCAGTCCATAAGGTGGGTGGTCTCAGCTGGTCTTCAGTAGATGATGGAATCCCAAAGTAGGCTCTAATGTGATATAGAAATGTATTATATAGAAATGATAGGATAAAAGGGTAGATTTGGCAAAGTTTACTAGGGTACACAATATATCATACAAGTGCCAAGGAAGGAGTGGACTTGCTAGCAAGAGGGTGCCAGCAGGCTAAGAGAGAGCTTCCTTCCTCCGTATCGTTTATATAGGCTGTTATCAGGTGAAGTCCAGATTAAGGTGGATCCTCCCACCTCAAAGATCCAGATTAGAAGTGGGTTTTCCCATTTCTAATGGTTTAATTAAGAAAAAAATCCCTTCCAAGTGTGCCTAGCCAATTGAGTTTTAGTTCATTCCACATGTAGTCAAGTTGACAAGCAAGAACAGCTATCACACAAAGCATTCCAAATTCTAAGATGATAGGGGCACAGTTTATAGTAACAATTTTGCTCTTTCTCCAAAATATAAGTCTAGGGTTTTTATGCTGGGAGGAGGCTGAAGTTCAGGTTTGGTCTAGAACTACTAGTGTTGCCCAAGTTGACCTTGAACTTGAAATAATACTTCTGCCATAGCCTCTCAAGCTCTAGGCTTCCAGGTGTGAGCCACTATGCCTGATTTAGTTTGTTTGCTTGTTGTTTTTTCCTTAAATTATTTTGGCTAGAGCCCCAAGAGGGCCATTCCCTCCCCTACCTCCAAGCATCCAGTGATAGCGTGTTTGGAGCGTCAGCTCCTTCTCATGCAGCATACATTCACACATGCATAGGGTTGCAGTCTTCCTGCCTGCCTGAGATTTTGTCATCTCATATAAGCCAGGATTCACAGGACTCCACCAGCCAGACTGTCTCTAGCCCTATCTCATTGAAGAGCTCATTTTGGGGTGTCTTTCAGGAACTGTCAACTCAGTGCTGCTAAAACTGGCTTCATCTCTAATCTAGTTTGACCCCTAGACATAAAGAGCACAATCTTATTCCTCATTGGAAGCAGAAATAGAAGCGGTCTCCTCTTCCATGAGGAGGCCTCTGAAAGTCTCCCTTTCCCACTGTTTCCAGCCAGAGCCCGCACCCTACCTTAGCACCGTTCCAGTGTCTTGTACATGACCTGCACATCGCAGTTGCTCCTACCAATATTGGATATTTGCCTCAAAAGCTACAGCCTTCCTTGCCAATATGCTATGCTATCTCAACCTGTGGTTCAGAGGCCTCTGTAATTTGGTCAGTTTCTAGTCCTCCTCCTCCTCTCTGCCTCTTGGGTGTGTGTAGGAGGACTCTCCTCCACTACCAACCTGCAGAGGAAAATGGTAATTTCCGGCATTTCTCTGGGCCTCATTCTATCTAGATACAGGATCATGGGGAAGCTAATCTGTTTATCTCCGTGGGCAGGAAATATGAACTGTACAGCATGGACTGGGACCTGAAGGAGGAACTCAAGGATTGTTTGGTGGCTGCTGCACCCTATGGGGGTCCGATTGGTATGCACCCCTCTATTTCTACTATGTGTTGTTGGGCCCCAGGGTTGTTCTCTGCCAATCCACCTTGCTAAAATGCTTCTAATTTGGGTCCTCATGAGAAATCATCACCTGTAGATTTCTTAACCTCATGGTCCCTCGATTGCCATGGGGTGGCATGAGGAACTACTCCAGGAGGCTTACCTCATATGGGGCCTGAGGATCTAGGACAGAAGTCCCTTCTCAAAATGCAGCTCTCCTGAGGAACTGTTGGAGAAAAGAGAAGACTGCCAGCGTGCGGCCAGTACTGGAGATCTACTCTGCTTCTGGCATGCCACTGGCCAGCCTGCTGGTAAGCATGGGGCCTATCCCTACCACGTGATGGGCAAGGCTGGCTGACTCCAAGAAAAGCCAAAGGAACCTCTCTCTGCAGTGGAAGAGTGGGCCTGTGGTGGCCCTCGGCTGGTCAGCTGAGGAGGAGCTGCTCTGTGTGCAAGAAGACGGTGCAGTGCTAGTTTATGGGCTTCATGGAGACTTCCGGAGGCACTTCAGCATGGGCAATGTAAGGGCCACAGGAGCCTGAGGAGGGAAGAGCCTCATCACCTGTAGATTTCTTTTTTTTTTTTTCTTTTCTTTTTTTAAAGATTTACTTATTTATTATGTATACAGCATGTATGCCTGCAGGCCAGAAGAGGGCACCAGATCTCATTACAGATGGTTGTGAGCCAACATGTGGTTACTGGGAATTGAACTCAGGACCTCTGGAAGAGCAGTCAGTGCTCTTAACCTCTGAGCCATCTCTCCAGCCCCACCTGTAGATTTCTTAACCCATGGTCCCTTTTGCTAGGAGGTGCTTCAGAACCGAGTCCTGGACGCCCGGATCTTTCACACTGAGTTTGGTTCTGGGGTGGCCATCCTCACAGGGGCCTTTCGCTTCACCCTGAGTGCCAATGTGGGTGACCTCAAACTCCGTCGGATGCCAGAGGTGCCAGGTAAGCCCTGATACTTAAGAGAGCCCTTCAGTACCACAAATGTGCCTCCAGACTGGGACCAGAAGAGACAGACACTGTGGGCTCTGGTCATTCCAAAGTATCCTCTTCTCTGTCACAGGTCTGCAAAGTGCACCCTCATGTTGGACCACACTGTGCCACGACAGAGTAACGCACATTCTTCTGGCTGTAGGACCTGATCTTTACCTCTTGGATCATGCCACGTGCTCCACAGTGGTGAGAACCGAAGTGGGAATGAAATGGAAGAGCTGGCTAAGCAGTAGGAAGGCCTTGAGAAGTCAGTTTATCTGGTTTCCTCCTTGGCTCTGCCCCAGACACCTGCTGGTCTAGCCCCGGGAGTGAGCAGCTTCCTACAGATGGCTGTATCCTTCACGTATCGTTACCTGGCACTCTTCACAGACACGGGCTACATCTGGATGGGGACAGCGTCACTCAAGGTGTGGTTCTAAAACAACAAAGGGTAGTGTGCTCTGTCCAGGGGAGATCCGTTGTGAATAGGGTCATGGCTTTTCAACAGCAGGGTCACTGCTGGGACAGAGCCTTGACATGCTGTGCCATTTCAGGAGAAGCTGTGTGAGTTCAACTGCAACATCCGGGCACCCCCGAAGCAGATGGTCTGGTGAGGAGAGAGGCGTTCTTTAAAGCTGGGGTTAGAGCATAGCCTTGTTCCCTGGGATAACTTGAGTCATCCTGTCTTCTGTTCAGACTAAGTGGAGCTTAGGCATTCTCTTCTCTGCCCACCCTTAAAGGACCATTGTCCTCTGTGGGCCACTTGACTGGTAGTGCCAAAGCAAGAGGGGAAGCACATGGGTCACTATATAGCCAGAGAAATGGACTAAGGGACACAGTATGTTCAAGGCTGTCCCAAGGAAAAGGGGTGCAAGCAGTGATGTAGAAGACATGGCCATGGGCCCGATGTCCTGAATGTCCCAGATGTGTATCATGTTGTCCACAGGTGTAGTCGTCCTCGAAGCAAGGAAAGGGCCGTTGTGGTGGCCTGGGAGAGGCGGCTGATGGTGGTGGGCAATGCACCTGAAAGTATTCAGTATCCTTGGAACGCTTTCTGTGTGGGCTGGCGAGGGAGGGGAAAAGGGAGGTGCCCTGTCTTTGGATAGAAGCCTTGACGAAACTCAGGTTTGTGCTAGATGAGGACTCCTACTTAGTGCCTGAGCTTGATGGGGTCCGCATCTTCTCGCGCAGCACCCATGAATTCCTGCATGAAGTCCCAGGTGAGGCCCCCACAAGGGTACAGTGTTACCTAAGGCAGGTGCTCCTGACCACAGACTACCACACTGTCCTAAGACAATGGCCCCAAACAGGATCTAGGTATTAGGGGCAAGCTGAGAATTTTCATGCTTCTTTATCACTACTCAAAAACTCCTCCCCTAGTGGCCAGTGAAGAGATCTTCAAAATTGCCTCAATGGCCCCTGGAGCACTGCTGTTGGAGGCCCAGAAGGAGTATGAGGTAAGTTCTGGTCAACTTCTAAGACTCCCAAGATGCTCTCTCCCTTCCTCTTTTCCTGACTGGACCAGCCCTCTGCCCTTGCCTGAGCACCTATGATAAGCCAGGTGCCACCTGGCAGGGGAGGGGTTTAGGTAAGACTGGCTGGAGCTGACAAAGGCTAGCACATTTAAACTGGCTGGGCAGGGCAAGGCATCCCTACTGTACCCAGGCTCAAGTTAGTGCTACTATTAGGAAGTGTCAAGCACCCCCACCCCACTCCCACACAATAAACAGTTGTGGGCCCCTCCAGTAGACTGAGTGGATTGGGTCTGTTTGGCCTTTCTAAGTCATTGCCATTTGAACTATGTAGTCCCAAGAGGCTAGGCGCCACCGTGAGGTGTTCTCTGTGATGCTCCGTCTTTGGACCTCTCCCCACAGAAAGAGAGCCAGAAAGCAGATGAGTACCTACGGGAGATCCAGGAGCTGGGGCAGCTGATCCAGGCTGTGCAACAGTGCATTGAGGCTGCAGGACATGAGCACCAGCCAGACATGCAGAAGAGTCTGCTCAGGGTTGGCCTGGAGGCAGTTTTGGGGGAGGGTGGGCTGGGGATGGGGTGGGCTGGGCACTGAGGGAAGTTCTTTTCCATTGCCCTTTGGTTCTTCTCAGGCGGCTTCCTTTGGAAAGTGTTTCCTCGACAGGTTCCCACCTGACAGTTTCGTGCGCATGTGTCAGGACCTGCGAGTGCTCAATGCTATTAGGGACTACCACATTGGGATCCCTCTGACCTATAGCCAGTATCCTCCTGCATGTCATGAGGGTGTTTACAGCTGGGCATGGCAGGGGAAGGGGCAGGAGATGTGGTCTGCAGATCCCTGGCAAACAGGACTTACACCAATTGGATCCTTAACCAAGGAAAATTCAGATACAAGCAGCTCACCATCCAGGTGCTGCTGGACAGGTACAGAAGCTCAGGGGTGCTGTAGGAGGGCAAGAGTGGGTAGTATTACAGCCTTATGTGGGGTCTTGTGGGTACTACTCCTCACATGCCTTTTAGGACTAGGAGGACTCAGCCCTGTGTCCCTTCCCCCTTGTCTGCCAGACTTGTGTTGCGGAGGCTTTACCCTCTAGCTATCAAGATATGCGAGTACCTGCGCCTTCCTGAAGTACAGGGTGTCAGCAGGATCCTAGCCCACTGGGCCTGCTACAAGGCAAGGACATGGGATGTGAGGTAACCTTGGGCCCTGGAAACATAGAGGAAATACAGAGCATGGAAGTAAAGGGTGGGTTCTGACGGAGGTCCTGTGGGATTGGGCAGGTGAGGAATGACATCCAGACTTGTGTGACACCCACATACACACTTACAGGTGCAGCAGAAAGATGTCTCAGATGAGGATGTGGCACGGGCTATCAATCAGAAGCTGGGTGACACGCCTGGTGTGTCATATTCTGACATCGCTGCACGAGCCTATGGCTGTGGCCGCACTGAGCTAGCCATCAAGGTGTGATTGTGTTACCTTTCCCAGACACCCCAGGGTGAGTGGTCCAGGCCCTTATGCACGTGCCCCTCTTTGCTTTCTGGCCCACCCACCTCACAGCTGCTGGAGTATGAGCCACGCTCGGGGGAGCAGGTACCTCTTCTCCTAAAGATGAAGAGGAGCAAACTAGCACTGAGCAAGGCCATTGAGAGTGGAGACACTGACCTGGGTGAGCAGGGTGTGGGTGAGGACCAGGTGGCGGTGGGGTGAGAAGGTGAGTGAGCCCTATCGTGTGCAGAGCTGGGCTGGAGGCCCCACCTACTTTATCATCGCCAGTGTTCACAGTGCTGCTGCACCTAAAGAATGAACTAAATCGAGGAGACTTTTTCATGACGCTGCGGAACCAACCCATGGCCCTCAGTTTGTATCGACAGGTAGACGCGTGTGAAGGGGAGGGACGGGTTGGAGCTTTCTGAGCCCTTGAGTTGGCTTTCCTGACTAATCTTCTGCCCATGACCCAGTTCTGTAAGCATCAGGAGCTAGACACGCTGAAGGACCTCTACAATCAAGATGACAACCACCAGGAGCTGGGCAGCTTCCACATCCGGGCCAGCTATGCCGCTGAAGAGGTCGGAGGTCCAGAGGGAGGCCGGGGCCTTTGGATTAGTTTTTATTCAGTTCTTTCACCGAGACCTAGCTCTCTGCATTTGGTTACACCCTCTCTGGTCATAACTGTTGAGGAGTCTGAGAACACGAGGCAAGGATATGACACTGATTTCAAAGGAGCTAGCTAGCTTCTCGAGGACACCAGAGGAATGCCCCTAGTGGATAAGGCTGACTGTGGGCACAAGGGTGGAGAGAGGCAAAGCTAGTTAATACGTTGTCCTCTGCATACCTTTATCTGTGTAGCGAATTGAGGGGCGAGTAGCAGCTCTGCAGACGGCAGCTGATGCCTTCTACAAGGCCAAGAATGAATTTGCGGCCAAGGTTTGACTGCCTTTTCTAAGCTCCCTGTCATGCCTTCTTGGTCTTTCTCCCTTGGCCTTCATCCCCAACCTGCCTCATTCTGGTCTCCAGGCCACAGAGGATCAGATGAGGCTCCTGCGGTTACAGCGGCGTCTGGAAGATGAGCTGGGGGGACAGTTCCTAGACCTGTCTCTACATGACACAGTCACCACTCTTATCCTTGGAGGCCACAACAAGCGTGCAGAGCAGCTAGCACGTGATTTTCGCATCCCTGACAAAAGGTGGGTTAGGATCCCGGCTGTAGGTAGTCCTGGGACCTCTTGCCTTTCCTGCATACCTATGTTGAGCCCTGCTTCCCTGCAGGCTCTGGTGGCTAAAGCTGGCTGCCCTGGCAGATTTGGAAGATTGGGAGGAGCTGGAGAAGTTTTCCAAGAGCAAGAAATCACCGATTGGCTACCTGGTGAGCCAGGGATCCTCCTGAGAGTAGTCCTGGGAGGGGGCCAGGCATGGGAAATGGGGACGATGGTCCATTTGTGCACCCATTCCACTGTCCTGTGTTCTGAGCCAGTACTTCTTGTGCCTGTGTGAATGTGGGCAGACACATACTGTGTGGGAACTCTGGAGGACAGGCCCAAGCCTGCCTCCTACCTTGTGGTGGAAGGAGTTGCTTTACCCAGTAAAGACTACAGGGGGCACTATGTGCCTGAGGGCAGAAGGGGCAGGAAGGGCCATCTATGAGGCAGTGGAAGACATTGAGGAGGTGCTTGAGACATATTGAGGGCAAATTTGATAGTGGCAGCCTGAGAGAAAATACAAGGCCTGAGAAGACAGCAGGCAGAAACCCTACTTTGGTGGTGGGAGGGTGGAGGTGGTGGAGGAGGAGCATGAGGAGGACTCGGCTCAAGTCTCTAATAGGTCTTCGGTTTGGTTGTTTCTGTTATAAAAATGGTGAGCTCCATATTGTTTCGCACAGGTGGAAAGGAGACTCGAGACAATGACTGTGTATAAAATACCTATGGGCAGTGTGTCCTCTGGGCTTCTGCTCCTAAGAGAGAGGAAAGAGGGCTAGTCTTTGTCTCCTCTGTCTTGTGAAGCCCTTTGTAGAGATCTGCATGAAACAACATAACAAGTATGAGGCCAAGAAGTATGCTTCCCGGGTGGGCCCTGAGCAGAAGGTCAAGGCTTTGCTTCTTGTTGGGTGAGTCAGATGGAGACCTGTGTGTACGGTAGCTGAAGAGTGGGCTCATGCCCTGGAACAGCCCCAACATCCCCAACATCATCCCCCTTCTGCTCAAACCACAGGGACGTGGCTCAGGCTGCAGATGTGGCTATTGAGCACCGGAACGAAACGGAGCTGAGCCTCGTTTTGTCCCACTGCACTGGAGCTACAGATGGGGCCACAGCGGACAAGATTCAGCGGGCCAGAGCACAAGTCCAGAAGAAGTGAAGTGCCTGCCCGTGGGGGGCTAGTTACAAGCCAGAGATGTCCAGATGTAAATAAATTTGGAACGCTAATTGAGAATAGTTGTTGTATGCCGTCTAGCCTAAGATTAGCAGGCTTGAGGCAGAACCATCTAGCCTCTGCAACAGAACTCCACATATTTGATTATATTGAGGCTGTGAATAGGAACTTATAAGAGAGACCTATTTATTCACGTGGTTGCTCTCTCAGAAGCTGTCTCTAGCCTGGAGGAAGGTATCAAGAGAGATGGCATAAAATTCAAGCACCAATCCAGCAAGACCCACACCAAAAAGATTACATGTGTGTGTTCTCACAAGAACCATACTATATACTTTGCCATTATTTCATTCATTCCTCATGACAGTTCTGAGATGTATAACATCCTTCTCTTTGTAGAAAAGAAAACTGAAAACCAGAGATTGGTGAAAACAGATATGTTATAAAAGAAAGATTTGGGCTGGCAAGATGGCTCAGCAGCTAAAGGCTCTTGCTGCCAATTCTGGCAACTTGAGTTTAAACCCCTGTCCTCTGACCTTTACCCACATACACACACACACACACACACACACACACACACACACACATACACACACTGAATGAATGGGTGGATGAGTGAATGAGTGAGTGAGTAAGACTAACTAGAAGTAAATGAGGATTTGAAACTAGGTTTGACTCTAGGCTGGAACTGAAGTCAGGCCTTCTGATCTGGGAAGACAGAGGCAAGGCCCCTACATTGCCCTGCGGTAAAGATTGGAGAATGTATGGGAAGCCCATGACCATCCCATTGTTAGGGTTGGAGGAAACATCTTTGAGACCCTTGGCTGTTGAACAGGAAGTAATGAGCAGTTGTTGGGTGGTTTCAGAGCTTGGAAAAATAGGGATGGAAGATCGTCTCAGGTCTGTCCAAGAGCAATTGCTGTGAACTGGACCCCCTAATCCCATCCTACTTCCGTGAGTCCTTCACCTCCAGTCAGCAAGAGGGCTTTGGCTTTCTGCCTTCTGATGCAGCCCCCAGACAATACTCCAGTGTACTACAGCATTCCCATCTGTCAATGTCAAAATCCTATCCTCCATGCCCCCCCAAACACACACACACACACACACACACACACACACACACACACACTTGTTAGCAGAAAGAAACCAAAGCCTAAAGGAAAGGACCGCACTAGAGCTTCCCACATTTCCCTCTCTGCCACTCCTTGTCCTAACTATGCTTTTAAAAGGCAAGAGAAGCTAGGCATGGTGGCGTACACCTGTAATCCCAATACTTGGAAAGCTGCAGTAGGGAGACTGCTGTGAGTTCAAGACAAGCATAGGCTATACATGACAAGACCCTGTCTCCAAAAACAACTACCACAACAAACAGATGTGGTGGTGCAAGACTGAAATCCCAGTGTTTAGGAGGCAGAGGTAGGATGACTTCTACCAGCCTGGGCTGTATAACAAGTTCCAAACCAGCTAGAACTACATATCAAGACCTGTCTCAAAAAAACAGGAAAGAGATTCTGGGCTTGGTAAGGTGTCGCTTCCTTTATTCCCATCTAATTTGTAAATGCAAGTTTGTGAAAAATCCTCCAAGAAAATATATTTCAGTATAAAACAACTACTTACTCTGACAGCGTTTATTGTGTGGGTCTGAGAATGCGGGCAGGATCCAGCAGTGCTGCTTTATACCTTGCTCATGGGTCTGGAGAGCAGCTGAAAGCTCAGAGGCTGAGGGTGACTCGATATCTGGGGACTGAAATCACCTGGAGGCTTGTTCATTTTTGTGTCTGGTTGTGGACCAGATCTTCTGCAGGCTGGTGCACCTCACACCCAAGGGCAAGTGTTCTCTGTGGTAGCCAGATGGAATCTCTGTTGCCTTTCTCTGTCTAGCACTGAAGTTCGACATGTCCCCCCACATTCTGTCAAAGCGGTCTTCTAAACCTACCTCACCTAGCTCAACATGAAATAGTCTCACCTCTTGATAGGGGAGCACAAGGTTCTGGGAAGATTGTGGTCTGTTTGAGGAGTCAGTTTGACTTAATCTCCTCTTTGGAAGGAAAAGGACCTCTAGTACTGGACACGTTTCCTCCCCAGTCAGCCTCACAGACAACTACTCAAGTTGTCTCTTTGATGTCCTTTGGAAGCTTGCTGCTGACATTTGAGTTCTTAGTGAAAAGCGGTTCTTTCTGGAAAGGAAGACTTGGCCAGTGCTTTTAGAGTATATGTGATAAATCCATACTCCCAAAGTAACATGCAAACAGTAAACACTACACCTGAAATCATAGAAATATATGAGAAATTACAACGGCATATGGATACAGTGACTATAACTACATGAAAAAAGTACATGTATAAAGCACCGGACTTGTCCATAGGGAGAGTTATTAAAGATTAAAAGCAGAGGACTTTTAATATATGTAGCACATACTAGCCAGCCCAATTGATGCCTAGTCATCCTGACACACAAACATCACTGTAAAGCCATAACCTTTCCTTTCTTGTTCATCCCCAAGATCACACATTAATACCTACATTACAATATGAACATTCCAAATTTTAAAAGTCCCACAGTCTTTAAAAATCCAAACACTTAAAAATTAAGTCTCTTTAAAATACCCAGTCACTTAAAAAAAAAGAATCTTTGTAAAATTCCAAAAATCTCTTAAGTTCAAAGTCTCTCAGCTGTGGGCTTATGTAAAATCAACAATAAATTGAAGACTTTCTGGCTTCAAGAGGGAAGAACCAGGGCATAGTCATAATCTGAACAAAGCAAAACCTAATGCTAACAGTGTAAATAGTTCAACATCAGTGATCTGGACTTCTCCAGAGGACTTGGGTCACTTCTCTGGCTGTGCCCTCTGCAGCACACATAGCTTGTCTTCCAGGTTCTGCTGGTTCCACTCTACTATTGCAGTTCTTTGTGGTGATCTCATGATGCTGGCATCTCCAAAGCACTGGAGTCTTTTGCTGCAGCTGGGCTGCACTTTCACCAATAGCCTCTCCTGGACTCTTCAGAGACTCCAGCGCTGCCACATGGTGACAAGCCTCAGATCTCCATGACCCCTCCATTCCTTCAAAACCAGGTCTAACTGAGTGACTCTTACACTATCAAGTTTGGCTGCCAACAGGAGATACAACCTTGTGGAACACTTCGGGAATATACCTGTGTATTGACCCTGAGGAAACACTTGCCAGAAGATTCACATCAGTGATGCTGTTTTTTCCTAGTCACAGCTTATCCTTCAGCCCCAGCTCACCAGCACCATTGCTGCAACAAACTGAAGATTTTTCTTTAGTGTTTCTGACCTCTTGTTAATCACAGCCAATTGGTTTGTTCGTTTGTTTTTCGAGATGGTTTCTCCATGTGGTTTTGGTGTCTGTCCTGGATCTCGCTTTGTAGACCAGGCTGGCCTCAAACTCACAGAGATCCACCTGCCTCTGCCTCCCGAGTGCTGGGATTAAAGGCGGGCAGCACTGCCGCCCTGCAATCACAGCCAATTTTTCTGCTCTAGCTAACCAGACACCACAGAATCGTCACACAAATGGCCCAGTAGTCTTCGCTTTCCTCTGAAATTTAACAAGCCAGGTCTCCATTGTCTGCACTGCTCTCAACATTTTTATCTTCCAAGATCCTACAGAACAGCTCACTGAGCTCTCAGCACTCAAAGGCTTTTCTAGTGCAGAGTTCCAAAGTTCTTCCACAATCCTCCCAAAATGGTCAGGTCTGTCACAACAATACCCTACAATCCTGGTACTTCTGGTATTTCTGTCTTACTTAGAGTTCCTATTGCTGTGATGAAACACCATGAGCAAAAGCAACTTGGGGAGGAAATGGTTTATTTAGCTTATTCTTCCATATCACTGTTCATCACAGAAGGAAGTCAGGACAGGAACTCAAACAAGGCAGGAACCTGGAGGCAGGAACTGTTGCAGAGGCCATGGGAGAATGCTGCTTACTGGCTTGCTCAGCCTGCTTTCTTATAGAACTTAGGACCACCAGCCCAGGGATGGCACCACCGCAATGGGCTGTGCTCTCTGCTATCAATCACTAGTTAAGAAAATGCCCTACAACCAGATCTTATGGAGGCATTTTCTCTTTTCATCCCTTCAGATGACTAGCTTATGTCAAGTTGACATTAAACTAGCCAGCACATAGACTACAGAGTATTTACATATATTTTCCATTCAAGCAAAATCTACATACAATGAAATGCACAGATTTTTTTATTTTTACTTAAAAAAAACATTTTTTCATACACTATATTTTGATCATATTTCCCCTTACCAGCTCCTCCCAGATTATCCCCACCTGCCTACACATCCAACTTCAGGTTCTTTCCCCTTTTCTCCCTTAAAACCAACAAAAGCAAAAAAGGAAAATCAAGACAAACTAAAAAAGAGAAAAAGAAAACACCAGTAAGACAGAAAATACCAAACCAAACAAAAAGTGCACACAAAAAACAAAAAGTGCACACACAAACAAAAAGTGCACACACACACACAAAGTGCACACACACAGTGCACACACACAAACAATAAGTGCACACACACACACAAACAAACATGGAGTCAGTTTTGTGTTGGCCACCTACTCCTGGCCATGGGGTCAGCCCTGGAGTGTGACACTCCATTTGAGAGAACTGAGTTTCCCTTTCCCGGCAGGAATCAATTGCAAATCGCTTCTTGGTTAGAGGTGAGACTGTGTCTAATTACCCTTCTCAGGAAATGCAGAGATCCCGAAGTGCACATTTACTGAGTTTTCACAAGTAAATACACTCACAAGTGCTCATATCTAAAAACTAGGACTGTGGTTCTTGGGAGCTAACTCAAAGGTAGAATGCTTGCCAAGCACGTGTGGGTCCCCAAGTTCTTCATCCCTAGTACTGCAAAATGGAAGTCAAAAGTAGAACTTTTTTCTTTCAAGTTTTTATTTGCTCAACTGAAACTAGTATAAAATATCTTCTGCCTTGAGAATTGAACAAGCACGCCTGTGTCTGTGGTCTTGGATGGGATCAAGTCTTATCTAATGGGTTGAGCAAGTATTCAGGCTTGGAACCAAGTACAGAAACACTTCTAGATTAAGTTTGATGGTGGCTGTAGAGTGTGTTAGGACAGAGAGCCTGTATGGTCTGTCTTGTTACAAAACTTTAGCAAATGACCCCCAAGAGATGAACAGTGGCCTGAAAGGCACTTGGTTTTATTTATTTCAACTTTCATCTTTCCTGGCTTCATTTTCATTTTAGCACTTTAGTAAATATTCTTATTAATTTGTTTAGTATCCATTTACACCCCAGAATGTAATCTCCTGAGAGCTGAGATCTCCTCTGACTTGTTCTCTGTGGCGTCAAGTACATGGTCTGCTTTCAGAACTATTGAGCGAATAACTCATTGTTTCATTTGCTAGACAGAAAGGTGGGCTGGAGAGGGGAAGTGACTTCTGTAAGGAAACGGGCCTCCTTAATCCTGTCCTCCAGCCCTGCTACTGCAGTCCTTACCTATGGGTGCCAATGCGTGTGGAGCAGGGGGACTCCAACTTATCATCTGGGTTCTTTTTTTTTTTTTCTCCCAAGACAGCTCTTGGTTTTGCCAGTGGGGTAGGGGGCTCTGAAAAGGACCAGGAGTCAAGTAGGACAAGAGCCGGGCCAGTTTCACCAGGAAGGCAGCTAAGAATGAGACTCTGTCCTTATGAAAACTCCGTGTAGTTGTCTACACTGAGCCTTCCTTCCCAGGGTCTCTAGGGTGGGTCACTTAAGAACCTTGGTCTGAAGTTCTGTGTCACCCCTACACAAATACCACACTGCTTGAATATTATATAGAGAAGAGAAACTTGCAGTTTTCTGAGAATGGGTTACTTTACCTAGCTGCAAGTACCTGGAAGGTTCCAGGAAGAGTCAGGTAAGCTCAGATCATCCACCACGGGCCAGACCTAGAAACCTAGAGCTCTGACTTCCACACCTCACCGCAGGTTTTCCCAAATGTAGTCAAATTTGGCAGTGCCTGTCACGTGAGCTCATGGAGAACCACTTATTCTATTTATTTTAATTACATTACCAAATATTAGCATGGCAAATTCTTTTATGATACCGTAAGTTCAAATAAAAATAGAAATAATCAGTGTGGGTTAGCTGTAGATAAGGAAAAACTTGGCTGATAGGGTTTGCTCTAAGACTGCTCTCTTAGCTAGCCGAGAACTAAGCTAGCACTTAGTGTTTTTCAGATTTTTTTTGTTTTGTGTTGGTTTTGTTTTTTCATGCATTGAGTTCTAGTGTAAGGCCAGAGCTTTGATTCAGTCACTTTTCAATTTGCTGTGTATTTGCATCCCTGATAGACTTTGTACTTCCCAGGAAAACAGCTTCTTGGACATGTAGGAGGAGCAGTCCTCATTGGCTGGAATCTGACTTTTAGGAGACTGGATAGAAGTCTTGGGTAGGCTGTCTCTGGGATGGCCTCGCTGAGGGAGAGCCAGAGTCACAAACAAATCTTTGTCAAGGAGGAGTTTTACTACCCAGAGGGAGGAAGTTTAAAGAAGGCTTATTTCAACGCAAAATCCCAGGCCCTGGCTCTGGTCAGTACACACTTATTCCACAAATATAGAAGGGTGTGCATAGAGTTCTAACTTGGCGCCCCAGGTCTTGCAGCAAGCAAGATGCTCAACTGGGAACCGCTACCTCCGGAAGCACCGCCAGATGGCTTCGGAGCGCTAGGCGAGGGACCGATGCCCAGACGTGTGAGAACAGAGTCCGCGCCCCTGGTCTCACAGCGCTTTCAATCTTCCCCTCCACCACCAGGCATATATCAAAAGGCATCTCCCCGCCCGCGGCAGAGCACCACGTGCCGGGCTTCCACCCAGCTCTAGAGAGTCAGGCCCAGCATGCACATCTGGAAAGTAAGAGAGATTTCCCTGGGGTGCGGGTGGGGATGATGTGGGCTGGTTTATTTAAGATGACATCCACAGAGCCAGACCCGTTCTAGGGACTAGCAAATACCTCTCTCCTCGCAATTACATCCTTCGTCCTTTAAGTACCTTGCAGCAAGGTTGGTGGGGGCCGGGAGGGGGGGGCTCACGGACGAAAAGATCACATTTGGGAAGGGGTGGAGAGATGGTTTTCGAGTGCCTAAGCTCCCCAGTTGGTAGATACTGGTGTGGTCTATGTCTAGTGTCAGTTTCCCCATCTGCAAACTGGGAAGAAAGCCCATGCCGCGGGTCCTAGGCCTGTGGCGAGGTAGAAGACGTTGGTGCCAGGAGACAGGCGCCTCCGGAGGATGGGGAGCATCTTGTCTCGTTACCCGGGGACCCCCCTCGACTCCTAGGGAACTCCGCGGCGCAGCCCGGCGCGCAGGGGTGGGGCCCGCGGAGGCGGAGACGCCCGCCTAGCGTCAGCGAACCAGCGCCCGTCTCTCAACGGCCAATGACGAAGCGCCTTACAGCCCAGGCCGCGTCGGGAGTGAGGCTGCGGCGAGTGAGGCGCTGACAGGGACCGGCGGGGGCATCTAGCACAGACCCCCTGGACCACGCCGCCATCGCAGCCTCCCGCCCAGTCCTCTCTCTGCCGCTTCTCCTCGCCATGGAGGCGAGGCCGCCGCCGCCGCCGCGGGGCTTCGAGCAGCGGACCGGGCGGCGGCCCTGAGGGGAGCAGCGGGCCGAGACGCCGCCGCCGCCGCCGCCGCCGCCGCCGCCGCGGTGCTGAGGCGGAGCCGCCGTGCGCGTCCCCCGCGGTCCCGCCCAGCGCCGGGCTCGGTAAGCGTTCGCGCCTGCCGCCGTCGGGTGGGCTTGGGACGGTGGGGTGGCCCGGCCGCTCGTGGGAGCGGTCCCTGGATCCTTTCCCGGAGGAGCGCCTCCGGCTTGTGCATCCTGGCACGGTGGACAGGGGGAGGGGGTCCCGGAAACGTGCGGGACACGGACAGGCTGGAACTTTGCGGACGTCCTCCTGGGGCCCGGGCCAGGGCGCTGCTCTAGTTCATTCTGAAAGAAAAAAAAAACCAAAAAAAAAAAAAACTTTGAGCAGCGAGAACGGTCTTTGCTCTGGTCCATTTAGTGGGAGGAGAAAGGTGGCTCATGCAGTGATCATCATCCCCCACCCACCCACCCACCCTTAAAGCCCCTTCCTTGGTCCTACTCCCAAGCCCCTCTCTGCCGCCCCATCCCAACTGTTGGGTATGCTTAAGAAAGAAAAGACGGACTCAAAGCTGCCCAGAATTCAAAACGAGCCACTTGGGAACGCACATCTCTTCTGTTTACTTTCAGTAAATCTTAAAAATTGCCACTTGGGGTGAAGGGGCCAACTCCTAATTGTATCTCCTAAAAATAAAAACCACAGAGGCGGAGATGATCCTGATAGATTCGGGTTTTTGTTGTTGTCAATGATGCTATTTGTAAGACAGGAAGAAAGAAATGCTCCAAACCCGCTTAGAGGGATGCCGGCCGAAGCCCTTGGGCAGGATAGGGAATCCCTGTTGAAAACCAGAGTCATGTCCCCGGATATGGCATCACTTGTTACCTGCTGGCTACTGAGGCAGCCAGAGAACCAAAAGATGGTGGATGAGGATTGGCTGACACGGGATAAACATCTTTCTGCTTGGATACTCCTTTCAAAAACACAGATCTGACGCTGTCATTTGTTCACTTCTAACCTCCCTCCCTTTCCTCCCCCCATGAGATGAGTGAAACCCCAAATGCGTTATCATTACCTGCAAGGCTCTTGACGATCTTTCCAAAACTTAACCGTTCATGGTTACCTCTGTCCTTTCATTCCCCTTCCCTTCGACCCTGTGTTTAGCCTTTCCGAGCTGCTTGCCTGACCCTTCGTATTTTGGGAGGTTTTTGCTTTCTGGGTTCCCCTCTGCTCACACCTTCCCTTGCCAGGTTCGAGGCGATCCTTAAGAGCTCTCTTCATTTGAGAAGCTTCTTGAGAACGGGGCTATATAGGTTCTTAACCACTTGCCAAGAGAAATGTTTCCTAGTGTTTCCTGAAGGCCTGCTTGGAGTGTGGGCTAGGACTTCCATACTCTGATTCCCTATCTCCACATGTCTGTTTCACCCAGCACCCATGAGTAGTCATCAGGGAGAAACTGGTAGGTGTTATATCCTACTTGTTTCTAATCTGTCCTTGAAAAGCCAAAAGCTCCTCAGTTACTTTTCAGCTCTCTCTGCCTCAAGTGGCCTGACGAGTTCACTCTAAGGTATGGTGGGATCCAGGAGCCCATTCGCTGGGTACCTTTTAGCCACTGATGTAGTATGTGGGTGAACACAGAACCAGAAGAGCAAACTCCTTGATTTAGTGCATTCATATACCACCTATTTGCCAGACAAAGTACTTGGGATTCAAAATGAAAGTGCGAAAGTCATACTCTTATCTTTGAGAAGATTATAGACCAGTGCGGGGACAGGTAGATATAAACAGTTACATCATAGTTGCTATTAGAGTAATAATAATTGCTGTTTTCTATTAGCCTGTGACAGGCTACATAATAAATGCCTTACATGAATTATCTTGCTTAATCTTTTCAATAATTATACGGGCTCATTCCTACTCTGCAGGACTAGAAATGAGTAGACAGATGAGGAAATAGAGTTTGAATTCTGACAGTCTCTTTCCAGAGTCTCTGCCTGGGTAGTCTGGGAAGGCTTTCCTGGGAGGGGAAAGCCTCTGCAAACCCTAAAGGAGACATCAACATTTGTATATTGTCAACTGCATATATAGGAGAGGGGGGACACAGGCGATTTTGGAGGAGGAAACCCCTCTGTCCTAGCGCACTGCGAAGAAGTGTAGCTGGACTTGGGGCGGGGGAGCAGAACAAGGTGGGAGGTGAGGTTGGGATCAGAGTGAAGGCTTATTTTGTTGTGTTAGGATTTTGACAATGTAGAGGCACCAAAGGAGTCAGGGACTTGGAAAGGTCATTTGGCGGCATTATGGAGCCACATGCATATGGAGCCACATGCTCACTGATACCTGTGCAATTTAGGAAGCAGTGGCCCTGACCAGCAGAAATAGAGTCACATCCTTTTAGACCCAGAGGATGATTATTCCTCTTGAGATAGTCTTACTCTGTTTGGGGAAAGATAAAGCATTGGAGAGGGAAATTCTAGCAGTCGAAAGGATATGTAGAGAAAGAAAATCTTCCTGTCCTCTTCTCTGCTAACTTCTTCCCAAGGATGACTGAAGTGTTGAGCATCTGTGGCTTTCCATAAACTCTGCTCCTTTATAAACATGCATCTACTCCTCTCTCTGTGGCCATACCAGTCACACCTCTTTGTAAATTAGATGTTTAGGAAATCATTCCATATTAGCACAAAGTATTGTTTACTCTTTGTGTTGACATTTCCTTTAAAAAAATTAATTTAAAAAATGTATGTATATGGTTGTTTCATCTGCATGTATGTCTGTGTACCACTTGTGTGCCAGGTGCCCTTAGAGGCCAGAAAGGTTGTTGGAGTCTGTGGAACCGGAACTATAGACCACAGTGAACTGCCATGTGGGTGCAGAGAATTGAGCTCAGGTCTTCTAGAAGAACAACCAGTGTTGACATTTCTTATTTTGTTACACAGCTGTAAAATAAACTGTCTGTGCATAGGACTGTTATTTGTATTTGTAACTAGTCTTTATGTTAAACATTTGTTTCTAGATTTTTCTCTGGCAAGAATACAATGAACATCCTTCTAGATATTTTGTTATATGTATGTATATACAATTATCTGAACAATGTATTTTAAGAAGTGGAACTATTGGATCAAAAGACCTTTGTATACTTTTTATTTGTAGACATAGCAACAAATTGCCACCCCTTTGAAGTAGTGCCCATTTATTCTGTCTCTTAAACTGTGGCTCAGTAAATGTAAATTGGAATACCCAGCAGAATCACCTGGGATGCTTTTCCAGCGGTCATATATGTCTTTCCCTTCCCTGTGCCAGCCTCGTTCAGAAGGAGTCATGTGATTTGTGCATGCTGATCGGAACTGGATGATGGTGGCTTACATTCTGCAGTTCTGACTTTCTGCAGCTCTGGTGTTTGTATTTGTCCAGTACCACTCCTGAAGGACCTCCGCATCAGTTTGTAAACATGGCTGCATTAGTTTTGCTGTCTTCGTGTGGAAAAATGAGATGCGGGCTGAAGTTTGAAGCAGGAAGTTGGCCAAATATAGAATCTTGTCTTCTTACTTTTAGTACAGGAACTAGTAAGGGCTCCAGATTCCAAAACGGAAGAAAATTTTTTCTTTGGTCCCAGGTGCAAAAATAGCAGTAGTGTAACACAAACTTAATAAAGCTGAGCAGCAAACTTAACTACCCCAAAATTAAAGCTTACTTTAATATAGTCTCTATGGAAAAGAGAATCCATTCAATAAAACTATATTTACTCTAAATTCACATTCGGTTGTGTACTGACATTGATTTTATTTGTAGTTAGTACATATCGAATATGGTTTCTGAAATTTTAATGTCATAAAATGATATTTTTTCATTTCTGTATCTTGTTTAAAATGTAGTATTCCATGTAGTTTGTGAAGTGTGTTTTATTCCTTCCCTTTTTTCTTTGTACAGTTACTTTTGGATGATTGTATTGGACACTTACCCCTCAAGAGGGCTGTCTGAATCAGAGGGTTATTTTCATGCTGAAGTTGAACTAATTTGCAATACTGTCACTGGTTTTTTTTTTTTTTTTTTTTTTTTTTGGCATTCCAGCAGTGCTATCATAGACAAATCCTACTCTTTATTTCTTAAAAATATATGCCAGGCAGTGATGGCACACACCTTTAATCCCAGCACTTGGGGGCAGAAGCAGGAGGATCTCTGTGAGTTTGAGGCCAGCATGGTCTACAAAGAGAGTTCCAGGATAGTCAGGCTGTTACACAAGAAAAACCTTGTCTTGAAAAACCAAAAAGAAGTGGGGGGGAGGGGAGATATATGTATAGGAGGTAGAGAGATGGCTCAGTGGTTAAGAGCACAGAGTGCTCTTGCAGAAGACCAGAGTTCGTTTTTAGCACCCACATTAATTGGCTGACAGCCACCTATATAACTCCAGCTCCAGGGCCTCTGCTGCCTCTGGCCTCTAAGGACGCCTGCACTCATGTCCACACACACAATTAAAAATAATAAAAATAAAACTTAAAGAACAACAAATATACTAGCCATTAAGAGTGAGTACTGCTCTAGCAAAGAACCAGAGTTTGATTATCAGTATCTACATCTGGCCTCTCTCAGCTGCTTGGAACTCTAGCTCCAGGGGATCGGACACCTTCTGGCTTTTGTGTGATGAACATGCACACACATAGTATTTTTAAAATTAGATAAATCCGGCCGGGCGGTGGTGGCGCACGCCTTTAATCCCAGCACTCGGGAGGCAGAGGCCGGTGGATCTCTGTGAGTTCGAGGCCAGCCTGGGCTACAGAGTGAGTTCCAGGAAAGGCGCAAAGCTACACAGAGAAACCCTGTCTCGAAAAACCAAAAAAAAAAAAAAAAAAAAAAAAAATTAGATAAATCAACACAAATAAGATGGATGGCTCCTAAGAAATGACACTTTCGATTGTTCACTAGCTGACATACACATAGGTAGATGTGTAGTTTTACACTTCCATGTACACAAAGAAGAGACCCCATTCCTTGTCCCCCTTGTGGGCAAACAAGTCAGGTTATCATTCACTTGTTATCTTGTAGTAGAGTTGATGACTTGTGTGTTAGTCAGAGTTCTCTAGAGGAACAGTTTACAGAATGAATCCCTCTCTCCTTCTCTCCCTTTCTCCCCACCCCCTCCCGTGTGTGTGTGCGTGTGTATATGTGTGTGTGTGTGTGTGTGTGTGTGTGTGTGTGTGTGTGTGTGAGAGAGAGATTTATTAGAATGGCTTACGGGCTGTGGTCCAGCTAGTCCAACAATGGCTGTCTACCAACAGGTCTAAGAGTCCAGTAGTTGTTCAGTCCACGAGGCTGGATGTCTCAGCTTGGCTTCAGTGTGTGCCAGAATTCCAAAGAAGTAGGCTCTAATGACAGTGAAGAAATGGACTTGCCAATGAGAGCAAGCAGGCAAAAAGTAAAAAGCTTCCTTCTTCATTTAGGCTGCCAGCAGAAGGTGTGACTCACATTAAAGGTGGCCCTCCCCACTTCAAATGATTTAATTAAGAAAAAATCCCTCACTGGTGTACCCAGCCACTTGGGTTTTAGTTAATTCCAGATGGAGTCAAGTTGACAACCAATAATAGCCATCACACCTTCCATAATTTTTATGCCAATTTTTTTTTTTGGCTAGGCTTAATAGTGCATATATGTAATCCCCATTCACCTCAGAGGTTGAGGGAAGAGGATTAAATGAGGCTAGCCTGGGCTATATGATGAGACCCCCATTTCAAAAACAAAACAAAAAGCCAACTTTCTGCTGCCTAGCAATATCAGAAAAAAAAATATCAGTGGCTGATCTCTTCAAGTAGGGTGGGTTTTTTTTTTTAAGATTTATTATTGTTATCTTGTGTGTATGTATGTGCACCTGCTCTGTTTGTACGGTGTGTTCATGCAGGCTCTTGAGGCAATGGGAGGCTGTTAGATCCTCTAGAACAGTGGTTCTCAGCCTTCCTAATGTTGGGACCCCCAACCATAAAATTATTTTGTTCCTACTTCATAACTGTTACTTTGCTACTGATATGAAATCTTAATGTTAATATCTGGTGTACAGGATATCTGCTAAGCAAACCCCAAAGGGATTGTGACCTGCAGGTTGAGAACCACTGCTCCAGAGCTAGAGTTAGTGCGATTGTGAGCAGCCTGAGGTGGGTGCTGGGAATTGAACCCGTGTCCTCTGTACCTATAGAGCCTTCTCTCTGGCTCCAATGGTGTTTATTTGATAACGAATGAGAAAATAACTGCTTTTTAAGTTATTTTTATTTTTAAATTATGCATATGCACATATAGGTATGTGGACATGAATGCAGGTGCCCACAGAAGCCAGAAAATGCCACTGGGTCCCCTGGAGCTAGAGTTATGGGCAGTTGTGAGCCATCTGATGTAGGTGCTAGGAACCAAACTCAGGTTCTCTGAAAGAACAGTACAATCTCTAAACCTCTGACTCGTTTCTCCAGTCCTGAAAGTAACTGCTTTCTTTTTCTTAGAAAGGACACCCAAGACTACACAGAGAAACCCCGTCTCAAAACAAACAAACAAAAAGTTTAGTGTCTTTTCCTTGTGCATATTGGCTATTAGTATATGTTACTTGAAAAACTATCTATTCAGATTCTTTGTCCATTTGTTTTGTTTTTTTGTTTTTTTTTTGGTTTTTCGAGACAGGGTTTCTCTGTGTAGCTTTGCGCCTTTCCTGGAACTCGCTTTTTTTTTTCTGGAGCTGAGGACCGAACCCAGGGCCTTGCGCTTGCTAGGCAAGCGCTCTACCACTGAGCTAAATCCCCAACACCTCTTTGTCCATTTTTAAAAAACATGGTTTCTTTTATTATTGAGTTATTTTTGCATTCTAGATATGTTCTCTTATTAGGTATATGATTTGCAAATCCCTTTTCCCATTTGTGAAAGTTTTTTTTTGGTTTTTTGTTTGTTTGTTTGTTTGTTTGTTTTTGTTTTTTTCGAGACAGGGTTTCTCTGTGTAGTTTTGCGTCTTTCCTGGAACTCGCTCTGTAGACCAGGCTGGCCTCGAACTCATAGAGATCCACCTGGGTCTGCCTGCCGAGTGCTGGGATTAAAGGCGCCACCACCGCCTGGCTAGTGAAAGTTTTTGTGGATATGATTTATAGGATATATAGATCTAGCAGCAGAGTTGCTAAAGCAGTTGGTTAACTCTGTTTAATCTGCCAAGGGACTGCAGGACTGTTTTCCAGAACCAATCCCGCAGCCACCTGAAAATGCCTTTCTTCACATCCTTGTCAACGTCTACTGTCTTTATTTTCAGCTCTAGTCATCCTAGTAACTATGAAGTAGTTTTGATCTGTGGTTTGATTTTACAGACTTAGAATGCCATTGTAATTTGTCCCATCTTTTAAAAAAATTCTCATAATTTTACACATGAGGAACTTGTAAACAGGATTTTATAATCTGATAAAAATGTCTTTAATCTGTTTCTTTAAAATTTCTATGTAATGATATAATGAAATAAAAGACCTGTGCATTGATCATCAATAACAGTTAAAATCATTTAAGGAACTTTAGAATGATGGGTCAAACTAACAATCATGATAAACCATACCACCTCCAAAATTGACGTAACTAAACTTTACTCCTGTGTGTGACAGGCTAGGAAAGACATGACATCATTCATGAAGATTCTTGTTTCCTCCTCCACCAGTTAAATTAAAGACGAAGTTTCTGGATATAACAGTTTGCAGAATGTTATTAATTATGATGTGAGAAATACTATAGAGCAAAGTGAGCCTCGTGCCTTCAAATATATGCCAAGAGAAAAGGAGAGGAATGGCAACATATTTAAAAGATTAGACACCAGCGAAATATAATGTGCAGACCTTATTTATATCTACACCACTGTAAAAAGGTATTTTTGAGACTGTTGGGAATAACTTGAGTAGCCCTCAAATATTAGATGGTTTTTAAAGGATTTTTTTACATATGATAATAGTATTGTTATATTTAAAAAGATAGACTATTTCTGTCTTAGAGATAAGAGCTTAAGTGTGAAATAATATGTCTGGATGTTGCTTTAAAATATTCAGTGTATCTGGAGGATTATAGATGAGATGAGAATTGCCCTATATTGGTAATTATTAAAACTGAGTAAGGGGCATTGGATTTGTTTTGTGCATTTGTTCTTATAGGTGCACATACATGTACACACGTATGTGGAGACCAGTGATCAATTCGGGTGTTCCTTGAGTGTCGGGGACATTTACAGTTTTTTTAATTTTGCATTTATTATTTTGTGTGTGTACACTCATGTGCTGTGGCATGTGGGTGGAGGGGAGAGCACAGCTTGTGGGAGTTGCTGCGTTCCTCCACCATGTGTGTCCTGAAGATCCAGCTCAGATTGTCAGGCTCGGCAGCAAGCACTGTTACCAAACGAACTGTCTCACCACTCCTCACCTTGTTATTTGTAGAAGATTTTATCTGGGGGATTGTGTGTGTGGACCACCATACCCAGATGTGTTTGTGTGTGTTGAGTACAGATGGCCAAGGAGGCCAGAAGAGAACATTTGCTCCTTCTGGAACTACAGTTATGGGTGGTTGTGAGCCAACCAACATGGATACTGCAAACTGAACTTGGATTCTCTGCAAGAGTAATACGTAGTTTTAACTGCTGAGCCATCTCTCCATACACACACACACACACACACACACACACACACACACACACACACACACACATACCCCTTGTTTGTTTGTTTTTAATGTTTTTTAAGACAGTCTTTCACCAGCTTGACTTCATTGTGTAGTCCAGGCTGTCTGGCAGTGAACCCCAGGGATTTTCCTTCGCCTCCCATCATTGGAATCATAACTGTACACCACCATGCCTACCTTTTTAGTAGCCTCTGGCAATCAAACTGAGGGCCTCATGCTTGCCTGGCAGGTACTGGTAGACAATAGTCCAAATGAAGAGTTTTAATAGATTTCAAACCCATTTGTTAAAAAGTGACATCTTCTAATTAGTTGTTAGTTATTGCATCAGAGAAAAATGGACATTTGCTAGACCAATTTATTTATTTATTTTTGTGGTTCTGGGGTTCTTTTATTTTTAAGGGTGGGGGAAGATATGAGATGGGATTTAGGAGTGTAGCCCAGGCTGATCTGACTTTACAATCTTCCTCCCTCAGCCTCCTGAGTGCTGGGATTGCATGTATGGATCACCATGCTCAAATATGTGTGGTGGGGGTGGGGGTATTTGTGTTGCTGTGTCCTTGTGGGTCTTCAGAAGTCAACATTGGGTGTCTTCTGCACTCCATACCATTTTTTAATCATCTCTTACTGAACCTGGAGTTCACAGATTGAGCTAGGCTAGCCAGCCAGTGAGCACCAAGGACCCGCCTGTCTCTCTTTGCCCTCTCAATGCTGAAATTACAGACATGTGCCACTGTGCCCAGCTTTTTACATGAGCACTAGGGATCCAAACTCAGGTCATTATACTTGAGTGTTCTGTGGCAAGCACTTTACTCACTGTGCCATTTCCTCAACCCTATGTCCAGAATTAAACCAGAGTGTTTATGTGACTGGACGGTGGGAAAATATCACATCATAGAGCTCCTTCCTTTTGGAACCATGCTTACTGTTGTCCATTATAACCAAGTGTTGACTGGAAATCAGACTCCTGCACTGCTTTGGTATGAAATACTAGAATGAGAGCTTTAAAAGATGGCGATATAGTTTAGTGGTAGAGTGCTTGTCTGGCGTGCACAAGGTCTTGGGTTCAACACCAACAAGGAAAGGAGAGAAAAAGGAAAGGTAGGTTTTCAACCATCATGGAAAATACTTGGTTTCATGAACCACATAAAAAATTTAACTTTATTTTTATTTGTTATTATTGTGTGTTTGTATGATGTATGTGAAGAGGGGTACACATGCCACAGCACACATATCAAACAACTTGGTGAAGTAGATTCTCTCCTTCCTTTACATGGGTTCTGGGATTTAATTCAGGCCATCAGACTTGCATAGAAGACACTTTACAGCTTGGAGGCTCACACAAAAAACGTATTTAAAAATGTTTTATTTTATGTGAATGGATGTTTTGCCTGCATGTATGTCTGTGCACCCATTGCATGCCTAGTACCTTTGGAGGCCAGAAGAAGGTGTCAGATACCCAGGGCATCAGACCCACTGAAACTGGCAACTGCATTTGGAACTGGTTTAGTGTGAAGGCATGGTGTTGGAGTTGGGACATATGGACAAATATGATTAAGCAGTAAAAGTGTTAATAGTTCCATATGTGGGAGTCAAGGGGTGGTGAAACATGCCTTTAATCCCAGCACTGGAGAGGCAGAGGGCAGGCAGATCTCTGTGAGTTCAAGGCCAGCCTGATCTACAGAGTGAGTTCCAGGATAGCCAGGGCTATACAGAGAAAAACCCTCAAAAAAAAAAAAAGAAGAAGAAAAGATAAGTTGCAGATTTGGAGCTTTGGAAAAGAGGATTATTGGTGAGTCGAGCTTCTGTGTGGAGGAAGAAATTGAAATCCAGCTGTTAGGAATTATGTGTGTGGTTTCCAAACATCAACTGATGAACTGATACTGCCCATCGGTAAAGAGAATGCCTTTCAAGTACTGTTGATGGAGTGATGGGGACAGTCCCAGGACTTTGAGTGTTCGACGGCCGCATCTTTTTACCCGAATTTACTTCTGTTTCCCTTGTTCTCTTTCTGTCTCCAGTGATGCGCATGCTTCTCCCACCTTGCAAGGAGTGAGGCCAGTCAGTCACTGGGTGTGCCTGAGCCTGTACTGTGGCTGCCCTCCAGAGTTCCCTCCTCTTGGCTGGGCCTTCTCATTTTGTTCCAAGGCCTGAGTTGACAGTGGCTCCCAGGCAGAGTTTCTCTTTCTCAAGTCTGAGTGTTAGCTAGAGAGGATTTCCTGAGTCCTCAAGTCTGAAACCCCCATAGTTGAGAAGCAGCAGCAGCCCAGGGAGGTTGTCTGTGGCCTGAGATCTTGCTTCTAGTTTGTGGGTTCAAGAAGATCCATTTGTCTCTGTAATGAACAGTCAGTACTCTAGTGTTTCTGGCAGTAGTTGTCACTAGTGAGTTTCTAGGGTGAGAGTAGGACATTCAAAACAGGTATAACACATGGCTTGGGTACTGTTTTTACTAATTTTTTACATTTTAAAATTATATACATGTTTAAGTAATTAATGTTTATGTTAAAATATGTAGAGAATTATAGTAAAAAAATCATTTCTCTTTCCCCCAACCTCCAACTTCCCTTTTACAAAAGCTTCCTTAGGAGTTGAGAGAAAGCTCAGGCAGTAAAGTGCTGGCTGGGCAAGCATCAGGAGCTCAATTCAATCCTCTTGAATCCTGGTGAAAACGCTAGGCACGGTGGCACATGCTTGTCACCCTGGCACTGGGGAGGCAGAGACAGCCGGGTCCCTGCTGTTCTGCAGATTGCTTACCACCATTCATGCTTAGTTCTCAGAAGTTCTGCTTTGAAGGAGCTCTCATGGGGCAGACAGTGGTTGGAGCAGCCAGTTCTCTGTGTGGATTGGATGCTGGGGGTGCGGGGGGGGGGGGGGGGGGGGGCCGCTTTTGTATAGAGAAGGGCTGTAAATTAACTTAGTAAAGTGGCAGTAAGATCCAGGTTTTCTTTAGTCTTGTTTAATTGTAGTTGTAAACAGTAACTTTGTGTAGAAATGGGGAAACTCTTATTCTTTTTCTGTATTTTGTCTTCACTCTTTTAAATAACGTTAAAATTTCACAGATGAAATCCTTCCAACCCCCGTAGTCATTGACTTGAACTTCCCTAGCTGTTTCAGATGCATTCATTTATTTATACATTCAAGTCTGGCAAGCACAGCCAGTACTTGCCCTGTAGGACTGAACCACGGTCACACAGTCTCCTGAAGAGTTGAGCAATCTGACTGTAAGGAGTTAAACTTGCAAAAGCAGCAGAGCAGGTTCTGTAGGACCAGTGGTTTTTGTTGGCTAGACTGAACCGCCAACACTTAAGAACACATCCTAAACCTAAAAAAGTATCAGCACCACAACTTTGATGTACTTTGTTTTATTACTCACAGCTCGTCTTCCCGGGTTGTAATGTCACTCAGCTTTGGAGGACAGTTTTACCATCTTTTTTTTTTTTTTTAATTTATTTATTTATTTCTATGTTATGTGCATCGGTGTTTTGCTATGGAACTGGAACTGGAGTCACAGACAGCTGTGAGCCGCCATGTGGGTGCTGGGAATTGAACCCAGGTCCTCTGGAAGAGCAGTCAGTGCCCTTAACCACTGAGCCATCTCTCCAGCCCCCAGTTTTACCGTCTTGAAGAATCAAGGTTATTGGATGGAAAAGACAGGGCCATGGTTACAGTAATGCAGTGGTTAGGGTCTAAGACTGGGAGGAGAGCCTGGGTGCTCTGATTATAGCGATACTTTGACTCCAAGGGTGGCTCTGTGTATATAGTGTCTTGAATGTGGCTAGTGGTTGTGCTGTGTGCTTGAATGATCACAGAAACTGCCTTTTTTATTTTAATTTTCCTGGTTTTAACAGAGGAAAATGTAGAAAGGGTCAGGGAGGGAAAGAAAGGGAAAGAATTGGGTAAATTAGTAAACTATAGTGTTTACATCTGGAACAGGCTTCCACTACATGGCACACTATCCTCTGTCTTTACCTCTCTGGTCTCTCCTCATTTCCCTCAGGCCGTTTTTCTTTGACCACTCTTGGGCTTACTAAAGTCTATCTACAGCTTCATGTTTTACTATACACATTCTTGGAAGGGCGTGAGTGTGTCTGTGGTTTCATGTTTCTTGTGAATTAGAGGAAAAAATTGTCCTTAGATCAGATCTGGTTGATAAGCAACAACCTGTTTGTTTTCCCCATTGAGGCGTTTCCAGACACCTGCAGCAGACTCAGGACTGACCTGTTTCTAGTCTTTGTCTTGGTGAATAGAACAACCCAGCAGCTACACCAGAATGTTGAATGCTGTTATTCATATCATTGGTAATGTGTTATGGTTTTGTCTCTCAATGTGCCTGCTTTGGTCCATTTCTCATGCCCCTATGCCTCTCACATCAGTCTGCAGGGAGATAGGACTTACACATTCTCTAATCATTATTTCTTCCTTGTTCCATGTTCCTGATTACATGCTACCTGGAGAGATCTTTTTGGTTTCATGATCTAATCATAATACTTCATGTTTTAAAGTCTAAACTCATTAACAGAGCAAGTTTTTTGTTTTGTTTTGTTTTTTTGGTTTTTTTTTTTTTTTGAGACAGGGTTTCTCTGTGTAGCTTTGCACCTTTCCTGGAACTCACTTGGTAGCCCAGGCTGGCCTTGAACTCACAGAGCTCCTCCTGGCTCTGCCTCCCTAGTGCTGGGATTAAAGGCGTGTGCCACCACTGCCCGGCCTTTTTTTTTTTTTTATTCAACTTGCTTTTTTAAAAAAAAATTTAACAGTTTTATTCAAGTGTTCTAGTTGGTTTCTGTTGCCGTGATAAAATATTCTGGCCAAAAGAAACTTGGAAAGGAAAGGCTTTATTTAGCTTACCCATTCACAATATTGTCCATCACTGGGGGAGCCAGGGGAGGAACTCAAGCAGGAACCTAGAGGCAGGAAGTGAAGCAGAAAGCATGGAGGAGTGCTGCTTACTGGCTGGCCTTCCATGGCTTGCTCAGCTTGCTTTCTTGTATAACCTAGGGTCCCCTGCCCAAGGATGGCACCAGTCACAGTGGTTGTGCCACATCCATCAGTAATCAAGAAAATGCCCCACAGACATGTCCACAGGCCAGTCTGGTGGAGGCAGTTTCCAGTTGAAGTTCTCTCTTTGCCAGGTGACTCCAGTTTATGTCAAGTGACAAAAACCAGCACATGAGAGAGAATGAGATGCATTAAAATGTATATGTTAGTGTGTATAGTTTGATGAGATTTAGCATGTGAAACAGTGCTGCCATCACCACAATCATTGCAGAAGACGTATCTATCACCTGAAAAATTTCCTTGTGTGTCACTTCACTTTTAATTTTTACTTTTGTGGTAAGAGCACATAATACAGGATCTGCCCACCTACATTTGTAAGCATGTCATACAGTATTGTTGACTGCAGGAACTATGCTGTATAGCATCTGTCTACAATCAGTTGGTACTGTAAACTTTCAATGAAAGATGAGTTAGTCCCAGAGCAGAAGCATTTTATTCACTTTTTATATAGCACAGTATCTCACATAGCCCTTTTAGCATTCTACAAAATCAGATAGCAAAACTGAGAATGTCTGAGCTGGATCTTGAACTCATGTCTACCCGACTCCAGAGTTATACTTGTTCTACAGTACCAGGCCTCCTACAAGTGGACTGAATGGGAGCCCCTGTAGAGAAATTCATTTGGACAAAGGATCCTCCCTGCAGATGTGGTGTTGAGATGGAATTATTTTGAATTATTTGGTGGGCCTAGTTCAAGTACCCTTATAAGAGACATACAGTACACACAGGTATGTGAAGAAGGGAGCGTATTTGATGAGTTTATCCACATTTATTTTTTTAAAAACACATGGTCTGACTGTGTAGCCCAGACTGGCTTCAAACTCTGTCCTCTTGCCTCTACCTCCCAAGTGCTAGGAGTATAGATAGGCATGAGCCACTCAACTCAGCTTCAAACAGTGTTTCTTCCCTGCCCCAAGTCTGATCTCAGTGTTGGTTCTGTGTTTCTTTCTTTCTTTTTAAAGATTTCTTCATTTTATGCTTATGAGTATTTTGCTTGCATGGAAGTATGTGCACCACCTGTGTGCCTGGTTCCCACAGAGGTGAGAAGAGGGCGTTGGATCCCTGAAACTGGAGTTACAGAGGATTGTGAGCGGCTGTGTGGGTGCTGGGAACAAAGAACTCAGGGAGAGCAGCCAGTGCTTTTAACTGCCGAGCTCTTTCTAGTCAGCTGTACTTTTCTTGTCATGTTACTTTATCAAATTGTGTGGTAGTCTGTATAGTTGTATGATAATCCACACAACATATAGATTAAACGTTGGCCTTAGAAGGAATTCTGTGGTCTACAGTTTCCTGATACATAATTTTACTGAGGCATGGGTTTACATTACTTGTGCATTGAGTTTGATGGCAGCAGAACTGAGTTCACTTACTATTCGCTGAGCCTTGGTAGCTTCACTTAAAGGACTAAAACTTTCTGTATGAAAAGTAATATTTAAAAAGAAACCATCCAAAGTGTTGTGCACCACACCTATAATTCTAGCTCTTGGAAGGCTAAGGCAAGAAGAGTCCCATGGGTTAAAGGTTCCCATGGGCTAAACCGTGAGACCTTATCTTAAACAAACAAAAGCCATACATTAATTCTGTTTGTATATACTCCTCGGGATTTGAAGTTTGCGGCCAAGTCTGGTGGCCTATCCCAATAATCCTAGCTCAGGAGTCTGAGGCAGGTTGGTTAATCCAAGGCCTACCTGGCTGTGCAGTAACTGCAAGGCTAACCTGACCAAGTTATAGCAAGAGAGAACTGGAGGTATTTTTCAGCTGTAGAGTACTTTCCTGGCATGCTCAATATTTAGTCTCTACCAGAAGAAAGAAAAGTATTTGAAGGAATCTTGGGTTGCCAGACTAGATTCAAATCACGAATGCTGCCCAGCAGTACTTGAACACTTTGACTTTTTGAATTTAATGTGCTTTTTTTTTTATTTTTTTTTATTTTTGAGCTAGGATCTTGCTACATTAGTAGGCTGGCCTCAGACTTGAACTTTCCTGTCTTGGCCTTCTGAGAGCTGGGATTACAGGCATGTGCCACCTAACCTCACTTTTCTTTCTGTTTCTTTCTTTCTTTTTAAATTTTTTATTTTATGTGTATGACCTGCAGATATATATCTGTGCACTAGGTGCATGTCTTGAGCCCATGGACGTCAGAAGAGGGCACCAGATCCTCTGGAACTGTAGTTACAGAGATGGTTATAAGCCACCATGTAGGTACTGGAAACCAAACCCAGGTCCTCTGCAAGAGCAGTAACCCCTCTTACCTACCTAACCATCTCTCCAGACCTCTAATCTGGCCTTTCATGACTTTCTTAATAGCAACATTTTGTTAGTTTCTTTCTTTCCTGTACTGAATTGCTCCCTTGAGAACAGAGGTATGGGTCTTACTTGTTTTACAGTTTTTTTTTCTTTATCTCAACTCTAATATGATAACTAGTAAGCATGAGTGAGTGGTTTACTCCAATAGAACCATATTGACCTCACCCCCACCCACACTGTAAGATAGAGTGACCTAGTACTCTTTCCTTTTTTCAGTTAAGATCTCAGTAGCCCAGGCTGGCCTAGCACTTATGATTTTTGCTGCCTCCGCCTCCCCAGTGCTAAGATTACAGGTATAAGCCACTGCCTGGCTTGAACCCATACTCCTTTTAAAGGAAACAACATGACCTAATAAGCATGTCATTTCCTGGTCAGGACAACTTTTGAAAAAGATAATTGTAGAAAGGTTTTTAAGTAGTGTTTAAAGAAAATTGGTAGATAGTAACTTGCTATTGAAAATGACTTTGATTTTGCAGTTGTTCGTTCTGATATTTTCAGATAGTAACTTAGGAACGTGGTGTTGGGTTTTCAGTCCCGCTCATTTGGTCCATTGCTGTGGACCTTTGGTGAAGTATGACTTGGTGGCAGGAGGGGCTGCTTATCTCATGGCAGCCAGGAAGCAAAGAGAGAGTGACCGAGTCAGAGACAGTGGTAGCATAGCTGCCCTAGTCTTTCTTCTTTCTTCTTCCTCGTTGTTCAGATGGAGCCCTCGCCTGTCAGGTGGACCCGTACACCTCTGGGGTGAGTCTTTTTTCCCTTGGTTGCTACGGTGGCAGTGATCTTGGAAACACTCTTATAGCCACACCTAGAATTGTGCTTCTCTAACCTCCCAGGTGTCTCTCAGTCCATTCAAATCGATGAGATAAACTGTACCCCTCTCAAAGTGCACTGATCTCTGGCTTATAGCCTTTGCAGCAAAAACAACAACTAGAAAACTCCTTACCTCTCCACCTCTTTTACTTCTGGTTTAGGGACCATTCACTGTTAAGCACCTAAGTGTCATGTTCCTTTGGTCTTTTTCTCAAAGAGGAATAGTTCCTCAGGCTTCTTTTTAGTAATTTGACATTTTTTAAAAAGATTTATTTTCATTTCCTGTGTGTGAATGTTCTGCCTGCATGTGTGTCTGACAGGACTCCCTCAGAGGACAGAAGAGGGTGTCAGATCTCCTGGAACTGGGGTTCTGGACAGTTGTGAGCCACCATGCAGGTGCTGGAAGAGCAGCAAGTACTCAGAACCACTAAGCCATCTTTCTAGGCCCTGGTTTGACTTTTTTTTTTAAGTAGTCTAATTATTTTGCAGAGTTTTCCTACATCTGAGTTAGTATGATTCCTCTAGAATAGATTTGAGGATTTATTTTATTTTTGGCTATGCGTGTATGTGTGTATGTGCATGCGGGTTTATGCATGTGTGAGTTCAGGTACCCATGGAGTCCAGAGACGTTGTTGGATTGCCTGGAACTGGAGTTACAGGCAGTTGCGAGAAGAATCAGGTTCAGGTCCTCTGTAAGAGCAGTGCTTGCTCTTGAGCGTTGAGCCATCTCTATCCCCTCGTGAGGAAATCAAGATGATACATTTTAGGCAGAATACCACAGACATGGTGTGCTTGTCACTGCATTGTACCAGGAGGCACATGTCCATCTGTGCCATTACAGGTTATGTTCAGTTTTATCACATGGTCAAGATGTTGTCTGGTAAGCCTTTGAAAAGTTAGCTGAAAATTATTTTTGTGCTTATTGATAAGTAAGTACTCATTTTGTGGGAGTGATACTTTGAGGTTATGTAAATTGCCTATTTCAAATTCTGACCAACAAATTTTAGTATTCATTGAAGATTTGTGACTGAATCTATTATTACTATGGTGGTAGCCAGATGGCAAATTAAGAAACAAATTCATCATTCTTCATTCATCTGACATTTCCTACAAGAAAGAGCTTTCACTTTATCTTTTAAATTTATAAAATTACCAACATGGTTTCCTATTTTGTTTTATTCCTTTTTAAACTTACTTTGGTGATCAAGTTGTCCTAGATTTAGCCACTGGTAACCTTTCAAGCTTGTGTCCTTTTTTTTCATATGCTCATATTTTTCTTTTTGGCATAACGTGACTTTTCACTTCATCTTGTCCTGACTCAATCATTTTTTTCAAGGAACTTTGGTTCTTTTTAGTGAGTCTTGTTAGGTGTCAAATCTGAGCACTGAGTGCTTCTTGCAACTAGGATGTGATTCCCTTACACCTTGAGTCCTGAACTACAATTTGATTTGCTGTTGTTGAGACAGGGCTCACTTACTCTGTAACCTAGGCTGACTTAGAACTTGTAATAATCCGCCTGCCTCAGCCTCCAGGTCTGAGTCACCACACCTGGCTATGAAATTGTTTTATTAAATTCTTGGGATCTAATTGTAACAGAGTAACAGCCCAGGTCAACACCACTCAAACTTTATTATTCCATAGTTTTCCAGCAGCAGGATGTATACCATGCTGTGCAGGACCTAATGGAAAACCACTAGGATGGTCATAAGGCGAGGAGCCAGAGACAAACATGAGTGGAAATCATGTTCCTATAGTAGTGGGAAGATGTTGGGTCCGTGTGTATGGGAGTATTGCAATTTGATTTGTGCATGCCCTCAAAAACAAGGATGGTATGGATAGAAATAGTTTTGCTTCTAACTTTGGCATCTGCTTTCAAGGTGCCAGATGATTGATTACAAAATATTAAGATTATTACAAATAGATATGCATGCTGAATGTACATGTGCATATAAATAAACACAAACACCTGAAAGCCATTTTTCACACTAATACCTCTAATTCCATTCTAACCCAATAGAATTGTTTCTTTTTTGTCTTTCTGCTTTTTCTGACTTTGACAAATATGTCTCTCATCCCTTTCACTACATCCCGTATAGATACCAGTCTTCTCTGTCTATAAGGCAATATCCTTGGCCACCCCACAGAATACCCCTCAAGTTTGATAATCTAGTCTTACATACAATCTTTACCTATCAATCATTAATCAAGAAAATGCCCCACAGGCATGTTCACAGGCCAGTCTAATGGCAATAATCCCTCAGTTGAGGTCCTCTCTTCTCTTGTGTCTCTATAAAGTTGACAGAACCAATGAGCACAAATCCCTGGGAAAGATTTGGGGTTTGGGGTTTGTCAAGGCAAAAGCATGGCTCTCGTTTCAAAGAGAAGAGAGATCATTCACTCTGGAAACACAGATTTAGGTTGCCCCAAATTCCATGTTCCGACACGGAAGCAGATTCATCAAGTTTTTATAGTAACAGAACAAAGAAAGTCTTAAGTCAGGGCACTTTTCAAATACTTAAAACAGTAGAAACTTAAAACAGAGGAGATTCTCAGCTGTAGGCTTAGATGCTATCTGAGAGCATTCTTAGCCCTTTGGTTGGTAGACCTAGGGTTTTATTAAATTAGTATGTTCAAAGGTTTGTTTTATCCAAATGTTAGGTTTAACTTTGTTAGTGGCAGGGTGTTAGGTCTGACACAAAGGGGCACAAGGAATAGCTATTTTGTAAGCTAACGATAGGCCAAGATAAATTTCAATCAGGCCAACCTGAGCTACATGAAACCCTGTCTTAAAAAAAAAAAGACAAAAAGAAGAATGTAAGTGAGATGAATGCAGTATAGCTTATGTTAGGAAATACAGGTACTTTGGTGAGTATATTGAATGATTCATAACCTGGAAAAATCTTCCATTTTTGACATTTCACAATGTCAAAAGGAAACAAAACACCTGAAACAAAAGGCCCTTCCAGAACATGCAAGGGTATATGTGAGTTCAGATGTTAGTAGCATGCAGTTGAACAGGAAAGGTGCTAAAAAAACTAGTAAACATTTTCCTTATTTAGATATGACTCATGAAGTTTTTATTAGTACAGCTTATATTGCTGTTCTTTTAAAGACTGAAACAAAAACCATGAGCCCCTCCCCTGTGGTACTAATTTGAACTTTTCCGTTAAGCACCACACAACTTTCTCTGCAACTTGGCTTGGGACAGGATGTTTGCCTATGGTTGTCATGTGCAATAGGCACATTAGACCAAGTTAAATTATTCTAAAGCGCTCTCTCTCCTATCCCTTTCTTAATTGAGGGAAGCAAAATGCTGGTTTCCAAGGATACACATTCTCTCTTGTGCTGGTTTCAGATTGTTGTAGTCATGGAAACTAGGCTAGTAAACTCATTCTTGGCAGCTGGTGGCACTGGTCTGATCTTTTCTTTAAAATGCATTACAATTACAATTTAAAATAATACATTTGGGGAAGGTTAGTGCTTTGTGATTCCATATCATCCTTATGGAGATCAGTAATGTTGATTTAAGTGAGTCGGTTAAATAGTAATAAGTGGCTAAATGAAACCTCAGTGATTTAACTAAAGATGACTATATAATTTAAATGAAGAATTAATATTTACTCTTTTTATTTATTGTATTTTATTTGTGTGTGCACATATATATGCACATACTTTTTCATGTGGTGGGGGGTGCGCACACGTGCATGTGCACACACTAGAGGTTGATAAAGGGCATCTTTCTTGATTGCTTTTCCACTTTATTCATGAAGCAGGGTCTTGATCGCACCTGAGCTTGCAGGTACAGCCATTCTCCTCCTCTTACCTAGGTAGAAATGATTGCCATGTCCATATAGAGTTCATGGCGGCTTATAACAGCAGAATGTCTGGTAGGAACTGTTTCAGATAACCCTGGCTGCATCACCTGAATCCAGGGTAGTCAAGGTGTCTATAGTGTTTAATCTGGCTGCTACTGGTATGAGGGTAGTCCAAGGGCTATTTGACTGACAGTTCTTTTGCTCAAGGAAGCCAGGACAATAAGGGGGAATTCAGTAGCTACCAGCTAGGGAGTCAGGCTGCTTCATTCTCCTCCATCCTTATTGATAGGGAAATGAAAGAATATCAGGAGTGTTGACAAGAAGTTCAAGAACTTATCATTAACACTAATAGTGGTTTTAGCAGTGCTTACCACTGCCCCATACCCTAGGGAGAGATGAGATCTCGTGTCTGTCATACCCTTATGTAGCATCTTTTCCATAATTGTTGGTGGGATTGTAAATATGATGGAATTTTACTATAATGACTATGTTGCATTGCCTCACATTAAAGGAATTTTACCAATGTAACTAAGTTACTAGTCAATTTGTTTGCAATTGTCAAAAGGAGGAGTATACAGCTGGGTCTGACCTAATCACATGAACCAGAAGTCAAAATCACAAGAAGTCAAATAATTTTAAAAATGAGAAGGATTTGATGAAAGGAGATTTTCTTCATGGCTTTGAAGATGGAGGTTACATGGTGAAGGATTTCAGACTTTTTAGGAATTGAGAATGGCCTCAGGCTGAGAAGTACAGAAATAGGGACCTTGATCCTACAGCTGCAGTGAAGTGAGTTTTGGTACATAGGAGCTTGGAAGAGTATCCAAAGACAGGGAAGCTTAAGGTTTGGCAGACATGTTGAATTTATCTTTGTGAGAACCTAGCAAAGAATCCAGCCATGCTGTACCTAAACTTCTGACATCTAACTTTATGGTTATCAGGTAGTGTATAAAATTAATACACTATCAAGATGATACTTTCACTTACTAATTTAATTATATTTTTATTTTATTTGTGTGAATGTCTTGCCTGCATAATGCCTGAGGTGGTCAGAAGAAGACATCAGGTCCTCTGGAACTGGAGTTACCAGTTGTTGTGAGCAACCCTATGGGTCCTGGGAACCTAACCCAGGTCCTCTGCAAGAAGAGCAAGTGCTCTTAACCAGTGAGCCATCCTTCCAGCCCGTTCTCTTGTGTTTATATTTGTCATAGCATACTATCAAGTTCATTGTCAAGTACCCTTCAGTTTTCCTTTATCAAGATAGTATTGGGGCCGGGCGGTGGTGGCGCACGCCTTTAATCCCAGCACTCGGGAGGCAGAGCCAGGCAGATCTCTGTGAGTTCGAGGCCAGTCTGGGCTACCAAGTGAGTTCCAGGAAAGGCGCAAAGCTACACAGAGAAACCCTGTCTCGAAAAACCAAAAAAAAAAAAAGATAGTATTGGTGTTCTCATGTGTATTTCACAAACACTTACGTATTTATATACGTACAAACATAGATCTGCTGGAAATGTAATTGAGATCATACTTAATATATAGATCAGTTTGGGGTTGCTGCCTTTGCAACCCCAAAGGCAGGGTGGAATTTGAGGTGGAATTTCTGGATGCAGCCCAGGCTGGCTTAGAACATATGATCCTTTTGCCTCAGCCTCCTGAGTGCTGAGATTACAGCCTGAGCCACCATGTATGGTTGGAGTCTTTTGATCCATGGAGAGATCGAGTTGCTGTTTATTTAAGTCTTTAAGTTCAGCAGCCTTAATAGTTTTCTGCATACAGGTTTGCATATCTGTTGCATGTTTATCCCTAAGTACTTTGTTTTGTATTATACATGGTATTTTTTTATCTTAATTTCTTTTTTTTCTTTTTTCTTTTTGGTTTTTCGAGACAGGGTTTCTCTGTGTAGCTTTGCGCCTTTCCTGGAACTCACTCTGTAGCCCAGGCTGGCCTCAAACTCACAGAGATCCGCCTGGCTCTGCCTCCCGAGTGCTGGAATTAAAGGTGTGTGCCACTACCGCCCGGCTTTATCTTAATTTCTAACTGTTCACAGTTAATATATATACTGTTGCTATTTATGTATATTTATGCATTGACCTTGTGATTTTTGATAAACTTATTCTACTAGATTTAGTATTTTTTAAATTTTTCTTGGGGGCTGTATATGGTATATGCATATGTATGTCTTTATGTGTCTGGTGTGTGTGGTGCAGGGCTGTGTATGGTGTATGCATATGTATGTCTTTATGTGTCTGGTGTGTGTGGTGCAATCCAGAGGTTGATTTCCAGCATCATCCCCATTGCGTTCCATCTTTTTGAGACACTTTACTGACCCTGGAGCCATTTCTGCTAGTCTGGGTAGCCAGCAAACCCTTGGAGTCCACCTTTCTCTGCCCCACCAGGTTTCCCTGGAAGAGTAATCAGTGTTGTCTGTTTTTTATGTTTTCAAAGTATGTTAGTGTTTATCCAACATTCCCAGGTCTTAGTAGCCAGAGTTTTAATTCATTTTCTAGACTGCTGTATTACTAGCTAGAAAACAATTAAAGCTATGTGCTTTGATGGTTAAGTTTCTTTATTAGTGTGTATATCAGGTTTGTGCCGCAAGTACTTTTACCCTCACAACCATCCTTAAAGGTTGAATTTAATATACGGAAATACTGAGTATCAACTGAAGTATAAAACTACTTTTTTCCGTAGTCTTCTATTTAAAGTTCTATTTTTAAACAGCAACTCCTGTTGAACAAGTAGACGCAGAACCAGGTTTTCCTGTCTACTTTCCGAGGAAGCAAAAATTGCAGAAATTTTTTGAAGAACAAAACCAGTGGTTGCTATAGTAGGCTGGGAACTTCCTGTTAGTGGTTCTGTTGTAGGGAAAGGAACCATTGCATGCCACTCTATTTTGCCACAGTTTTGTTTTCTCTCTTTGAAAGCTGGAAGCTGTGGGCTGCAAACAGATCGGTTCTTCCCATTTGGTTTCTGAAATAAATAACATTCGAAAATCCTTATTAGCTGTATACTTTATAACCATTGTGATAGATTGGAAATGAGCTTTGACACTTTCCATTCAGCTCCTTTAGGAGAAAGCCCTTTCTCTCGAGACTTAGTGACCTGCCCTGATTAGTCTTTCTGCAGTCAGTGAGTGACAGCATGGATTGTAGAGTTGGTTTAACAGCTGTTTATGGACAGTTATGCTCTGTATCACAGTTTCTTCATCTCTAAGATCCACAGAATGAGGTAGCTAAATAATGTGTGTGTCATAGTTGGGCAGGATGCGTAGTTAGTGGTAGTTACTAAGATTATTACTGATCTGTTTAGTTGCTCCCCCCCCCATGTGTTCTGCTTATCTCTATTGGTAATCAGCCACTTTTTTGTTTTGTTTTATTTTGTTTGTTTTTTGAGACAGTGTTTCTCTGTATAGCCCTGGCTGTCCTGGAACTCTATGTAGCCCAGGCTGGCCTGGAACTCAGAAATCCACCTGCCTCTGCCTCCTGAGTGCTGGGATTAAAGGCGTGCACCACCTTCACCTGGCTAGTTGTCAGCGACTTTTTTGGTATTCTCAATTTTAACCAGACCTCAAAGTTCTAAGCAGAAGAAGCTGTAGAAAACAAATATCAGTTATTAAAGCATTTAATAATAATGACAGTTATGAACTGTGCTAAATAAGGAATATGCTCCATTTCTGCCTTGACTTTTATTTTATACATTTTAAATTTTACTGTTTCTCTGGGTATAGTTGGTCATGTCTGTAACCTCAACACTTGGAAAGCAAAAACAGGATGATCTAGGCCAGTTTAGGCTATGTATGCGGTGAGACCCTGTCTCATAAAAATCATTGTTGGTTTTCTTCTCCCTTTAACCTTGCTATCAAGTTCAAGAATAAGCTAAGCTTAAAAAAAAGGCCAACATTAAAAAATATTAAAATTAAAGTGCTTAGAGTATTTACTGCGCAGCCACGAGGACCATAGTTCACCTGCTGCTGGTTTTGCTTAGAGGATAAGGAATTGCTTTTACAGTGTGTGTGCTCTTGAAGGTGCCTGCATGGGGTAGGGGGATGTATGTTGCGGGGGGGGAGGGGGGGGGGGGGGCCGCGGGGCGGCGGTTCACATCCGTATATATGCCTGTGGAGGTCAGAGGACTGCCCTCGGTGTTATTCCTTAGGTACCTTCCACTTTTTGTGTGTCATTGGCCTGGAACACTGCCAAGCCAGCAGGCTCCAGGGATCCACCTGTCTCCACCCCCATCTCAGCATCATTGAGATTACATGTGTGTACCACCAGGCTCCCATCTTTTCATGTGGATTCTGAGGAGCCAAACTATATGTGTGTGGGGTCATTTAACTAGAAAGGGTGGATAAGAGAAGGTGATGGACTGTCTATGACTTGAGAGCAAAATAGATAGCCAAACTGCAACAAAAGCATTTGCCAGCTGAACTGCCCCAGCCTGGTTTTTGTACTTTTTAATGACTGGAAAAAAACCAAAGTAAGAGTAATGTTTTTGGCATGAAAATTACATGAGATTCAAACATCAGTGTACATAGGTGGTTTTATTAGAATATAGCTGTGCTAAAATGTTATATATTGTTTTCAGCTGCTTTTATACTCTAACAGCAGAGCAGAGTGACCGTGACAGGCTGTTTGGCATACAAGACCAAACCTTTATATGTTAGTGATCGTTGCTGGCTTCTTGGATAGATGGTGATTCTAAATTTTTTAATTAGCATACAAACTAATTGATTACGTTATGGCATTGCATGCATCTTTATCATTACACATCGTTCTAATCCGTCCCCTTCTCATGCTCTCTCCAGTGCCTCCCTCCAAGTAGCTCCCTTCTGTTTTCATGTCATACATACTCCTTTACCCTCTCTTTCCCTTCCTCCCTGAAGAGCTCTTTCTTCCAGCTCAGATCCCCTTTCTAGTTAAATCAAACACACACATGCATGTGTGCACACACAATCTAGGTTCTGTCTATGAGAGAAAATACATTTCTCTTTTACATCTGGCTTATTTCATTTAACATAATGATTTCTGATTCATCAGTTTTCCTGAAAATTACATGATTTCATTTTTTTGTGGCTGAATAAAATTTCATTGTGCATAATGTTCTACATTGTATTTATCTATTCATCTGTTAGTGGACTTCCAGGCTGGTTGCATTTCCTGGCCATTGTGAATAGTGCAACAATAAGCGTGAATGTGCAAGTATCTCTGGTGTGTTAGCTTAAGAGACCTTTGAATATTCCTGAATGGTAGGTATAGCCAGGTTATAGGATAGTTCTGTTTTTAGTTTTTTGGAAAACCTCATACTGATTTCCATAGTTGCTGTACAAAGTGGTCATTCTCACCAGCACTATGCAAGATTCCCTTTGCCAAAATCCTTGCCAGCATTGATTGATTGTTTTCTTGATGATAGCCATTTTAACTGAGGTAAAACAGACTCTGAAAGCAGTTTGCGTCTGCATTTCCCTGATGACGAAGGAGGTTGAATACTTTGTCAAGTGTTTTTACTTCCTCTTTTGAAAACTGCATTCAGTTTGTTAGTCCATTTATTTATGTATACTTATTTACTTTTAGAGCTTTATGTTCTGGTGTTTTGTTTTGTTTGTGACACAGGGTCTCACTATGTATTCCTGACTAGCCTGGAACTTGCTTTGTAGATCAAACTGACCTCAAACTCAGAGATCTGCCAGCCTCTTCCTTCCAAAAGCTGGGATTAAAAGCATGGACCACCATGCCTGGCCTTATTTTTAATGGTTTTTGTTTTTTTTGTTTAGTGTGTATGGGTGTTTTGCCTGCGTGTATATCTGTATACCATGTTACCATGTGAGTGTCTGGTACGTGGGGAAGCAAGTTCAAATCCCCCAGAACTGGATTAACAGACAGTATGGACTACCATGTGGGTTCTGGGAATTGAACTTGGGTCCTGTGGAAAAGCAGCCAGTGCTCTTAACTGCTAAGCCTTCTCCCTAGCACCTTACTTTTAGTTTTTTGAGACAGGGTTTCATGTAGCCCAGGCTGGCCCCAAACTCTGTGTAGTTGAGAATAATCTTGAACTCCTGATCTTTCTGCCTTTATCTCTCAAGTGCTGAGATTACAGGTGTGAACTGCTATACTCAGTTTATATGGTGTTGGGGATTAGACCCAGGATCTAGTGCATGCTAGTACCAACCAAGTTCACATCCACAGCCAAGCCCATTTATTTTTTTTGACTAACTTTGTTCTGACAGTTTCGTACACATATATAATGCATCCCAATTACGTTCACCCCTCCCACCCGCTCTTATCTCTGTCCTATCCTTATCAAACCCTCCCCTCCTACCTACAGTTTTCTTTTCCATCTTCATGTCTTTTCACTGGTTTTACAAGGGCCATCTGAATGACCATAGGTATGGAACTATCCAGTGGAGCCTGGTGGGCTCAATAGTGGGTATATATCTGAAGATAATGACTACCTCTTCCCCAGAACCCATCAGAGTTAATAGAGTTTTTTTGAATGGGAAGGGCATGAGGTCAAATTTTGTGTAGATCCACTCTAAGCAACCAGAGCTGTTAGGAGTTGATGACTGGAATGGCTGTGTCTTGCCCAGAAGATGACATTTCATAGCCTTTCTCCCTGTCTGCCTCTTACATTATTTTCACATCTTCATGATATTCCCTGAACCTAAAGTGGGCGGTATAAATGTTCTGTTTAGAGCTGAGCATTCAGCTTTTCCTCATTCTCAGCACCTTCAACAGGCAAGGATCTCTGCATTCATTCCTTTCATTGTAAAAGGAAGCTTCTCTAATTAATGCTGAAAGTAGTATTTGTCTGTGGGTGTAAACATAGATGTTTAGAAGGCAGTCTAATGCCATGTCAGTTTATCTAAACAGTAGCAGTAAGCTCTACTGTAGAGCATATGACTTCCCTAGACTTGTTTATTTAACTAGATTTGCAGTAACAGTTGTAAGTTTCCTCCTGTGGAGTAAGCCTGGAATCCAATCACAGAGCAGTTGGTTGCCCCCAATGACAGTTATACCACAATTACAACAGTGGACATATCTTACCTAGTGAATGCAGTTAGGACAAGGTTGAGGAGAAGCCTTCTTATTGTTGAAATGAGGGAGGGAACAGCCGGCCAGAGGCATCTGGAAGAGTCCAGAGCGGAAAGAGAAAGTAGTAGACTGAACATGGCCAGTAGACTGAATGGGGCCAAAATGGGGAGGGGCGGGGGCAGCAAGGAGGAGAGAGAGCCAAGAGAGGGACCCAAGAGCCAACAGCCCCAAAAGAGCACGTGGCCAAAATGGCAGGCGTCTATAGGAATGAAAAGCTGAGGGAAGAAAGGCCCATGAGCTGGAGAAGTTTAGGGTAGTGGGCAGGGTGAGAAGAGCTGAAGGAGCCACAGGTACTGAGTGGGCCTGGAGGCCAGCAGACACTTTGGTATGGTAATAAGCACCACGTTAGCTATTTGTCCCTAGTTTCTTTTGGGCCTGACACCTAGTAGGTTGGTATTGTAGTTTGTAGGGTTCACAGCTAAGTGAGACCCTGATGCCTTTTCTCCCCTAATAAACTGCATAGCACCTTCCAGCATTACAGAAGTTAGCCAGCAGGGAAGAAAATTCCAGTTTCACTGCGCGAGATTTCTCTGTAGCATGGGATTTCTATCCTTAAGTCTCTATGTGCTGTATAACACTAATTGATTTGCATATGTCAAGCCAGTCTTTTATCCAGAATAAAACTAAATTGGTCATGATATATGATTTTTAAAATTTTTTATTATTTTATTTCTTAATTTTTATTTTATTTTAGTATATGGGTGTTTTGTCTGCATATATGCCTGTGTTCCACATGTGTATAGGGCCTGTAGGGGCCAGAAAAGGGCATCATATCCCCTGGAATTGGAGTTAGGGATTGTTGTGACTCACCATAAGGGTACTAGGAATTGAGCCTGTGTCCTCTGTAAAAGCAACAAGTACTTTAACCTCTGAGACATATCCCCTCTCCCATTTTCCTAGACTATTATATGTTTTAAATATATATCCTAATAATTCTCTGTATTTGTTAGAATATGTAGTAATTCCTTTTTTTTTTTTTTTTTTCCTGAGACAGGGTTTCTCTGTGTAGCTTTGGTTCCTGTGCTAGATCTCGCTGTAGACCAGGCTGGCCTTGAACTCACAGAGATCCACCTGGCTCTGCCTCCCGAGTGCTGGGATTAAAGCCATGCACCACCACTGCCCGGCGTAATTCCCATTTTTTACCTCTAATTTTATTGAGTCTTTTTGATTAGTTTGTCTGTGAGGCGGCTGTCAACCTTGTTTATTTTTTCAAAGAACCAACTTTTTTAGTTATTCTATATATTGTTCTTTTTAATATTTGTATTTATTGTGTGATGTGTATGTAGTTGCTGGCATGCATGTGCTGTAGTGAGCATGTGGAGTCAGGTGACAACTTTGGGATTCGGTTCTCACCTTCCATCTTGTTGAAGCAGGGTCTCTTTTGTTTCTGCTGCGGTTTTGCATACTCCGGGCTAGCTTGCCCATGGGATTCTGGGTGATTCTTCTGTGTACGTATTGTTCTTTTGATCACCATCATTAATTTCTGCCCTGATCCTTCTGATTTCTTACCACGTAAACCTTGTGCTGCATCTTTTGGTTGTCTGTGTGTCTCTTTCTGTTGTGTTGTTTCTGAGACAGATTCTCACTGTGTAGTCCTGGCTGGCCTGAAACTTTCTGTGTAGGCCAGGTTGGCCTTGAACTCATAGAGATCTGCCTGCTTTGACTCCCAAGGGCTGGAAGTAAATATGTATGTCACCATGCCTGGCTGATTTTTTTAATATAAGCACTTATAACTGTAAAGTTTCCTCTTAGAACTGCCTCAGCTATATCTTAAAATTTGTAGTAAGCTTTGCTTTCATTTTCATTTGACTCAAGGACCTTTTTAATTTCCTCCCAGATTTCCTTGATGACCTTACTGGTCATCCAAGCATAAATGTGTTCAGTCTTTATGTTTGTATAGTTTTTGTAGTTCTTCTTCCAGTGACTTCTAGTTTTATTGTACTATGATCTGACAAAATAAAAGAAAATATTTCTATTCTTTTGTATTTGTTACGACTTGATTTGTGGTTTAGAATGTACTCTGTTTTAGATAAGGTTCCATGGGCCACTGAGAAGAATATAAGTCCTTTCTATTGAATGGAATATTTATGTATCTGTTAAGTTCACTTGATCTGTGGTGTAGTTGAATGGTTGTTGAATTTTAGTTTCTGTGACCTATCTGAAAGTGAGAGTGAGATATTGAAACTACCCAGTATTATCATGTGGCAGTCTGTCCAGCATTCTATGTCCATTAGTGTTTATGAAGTTGGTAGGCTCAGCATTTGGCACATATACACTTACAGCTGTCACCCCTTCTTAAGTAGTTGCTCTTCTGTCGCTGTAACAAAACACTGACAAGAACCAGTTTTAGGAAGACATAGCTTATTTTGGCTTACGGTGCCAAGTTACAGTCCATCATGCCCAGCAGCTTGAATTTCAGTTGATTCTGGATATAGTCAAGTTGACAACCAAGATTAGCTATCATATCCTCTTACTTCATATCTTGTTTTTCTTTCTTTTTTTTTTCCTGGTTTTTGTTTGTTTTGTTGTTGTTGTTGGTGGTGGTTGATTGGTTGGTTGATTTGTATGTTTGTTTGTTTTTTGTTTTTCAAGACATGGTTTCTCAATGTAGCCCTGGCTGTATAACTTGCTCTGTAGACCAGCAGGCCTTGAACTCAGGGATCCACCTGCCTCTGCCTCAGTGCAGGGATTAAAGGCATGCGCCACCACCACAACATCTTGTTTTAACACATTTTTATTACGTGTAAGTAGCAGATGATCCTTATGGAATACTTGGGTAGGGCAGAAATCTAACTAGTATTGCTAACATTTTGATTTTTTAATTTCCCTATCAGTATACATGTAGTTAATATTCCGTGTGTTAGTTGGGTTCCCCAAGAAACAGATAGTGTGGTGGCGACACTGGAGAGAACATGTTTGAGTGTGGGAAGTGATCAAACTACAGTGGACACCTGGCAAAGTCTCTGCCTACCCAGATTGCCTGACAGTAGAGTGGAAATTCCAGTCCCCTACCTAGTCACTGGCTGAGGGCTGATGCTGAAGGAAGGTGTCTTCTGCATAATGCTGAGGCAGATTCTAAAGAAGGGAACAGTGGAATGCTCTCAAGCTGATCATTTCCTCACAGCTGACAGCTCCTTTTGTGTACAGGAGGGGTATGTCATATGGATACATGTCTGTTCGAGTGTGTGTGGAGCCTGGCAGTCAACCTTGGATGTCATTTCTCAAAAACCATCCACCTTGTTTTTTGAGACAAGGTTTATCATTGGCCTGAATCGCACTGAATAGGCAAGGCTGACTGTGTGCCCTAGAGATAGATCCGCCTGTCCCCACCCCTCCAGCACTGGGAATACATATAACCACCGCATTTGGCTTTTCCACATGGGATCTGGGGAATCAAAGTCCAGTCCTCATGCTTAGACAACCAACACTACCAACTGAGTCATCCTGTCTCAATATTAAAAAATAAAAGGAGCTGGGCGGTGGTGGCGCATGCCTTTAATCCCAGCACTTGGGAGGCAGAGGCAGGTGGATCTCTGTGAATTTGAGACCAGCCTGATCTACAAAGTGAGTTCCGGGACAGCCAGGGCTGTTATACAGAGAAACCCTGTCTCAAAAAAAAAAAAAAAAAAAAAAAAAGAGGATTTGGTATCTTTGTGTCTCCAATTGCCACAAAATTTTGTGTCTTGCATTTTCTACTAACACATGCAGGTTGTTTTGGGGTCTTCATAAATTTGTAAATGTATATGTAATATTCCAACAATTGCTTAGCTTATGTATCTGTTCCCTAGGTTTCTAAGTCTTCCTAATAATAAAAACATAGCAATGAACATCATTATGTAAGGTTTTAAACAAGATAGGATTGTTTTATTTTAATAGATTCTCAGAAGTAAAATAGATTGAAGAATGTGAAGGTTTTTGGGACCTTTCATGTGGAAAGGGTAGTGTTCACGTGTCAGTAAAAGGAATAAGCAACTTGTGGCATCAGGACCTCAATAGACTTTTTGTTCTTGTTTTAAATGTTGAGACAGGGTCTCTAGCTCAGGCCTTCCTTAAATTCTGCTTGTAGCCAAGGATGACCCATCAGCTTCTGATGGTCTTACCTCTGCCTCCCAAGTCTTAGGATTATAGGTGTGAATCAACACACTGTGAGGTGCTGGGGCCACATGAGGAACTGAACTGTACCCATAGCCCCTCAGTAGCCTTTGATCGCTGTTTGTAAGCTGAAGGATATATTAATTCAGTTCCCTGTCCAAAGGAGTTGGGGAGGATAATGGTAAGAATGAAGGCTTCAGAATCAGACTCAGCAGATTCAGACTTTTGTCTTTGCAGTTTTCTTGTTTGTGACTGCAGGCAGGCATCTGGGCATCAGCTGTTCCCCTAAATAGTAGTGGTGGCACACGCCTTTAATCCAGCACTAGGGAGGCAGAGCCAGGCGGATCTCTGTGAGTTCGAGGCCAGCCTGGTCTACAGAGTGAGTTCCAGGAAAGGCACCAAAACTACACAGAGAAACCCTGTTTCGAAAAACCAAAAAAAAAAGTAATAGTTTTCCTCTCTCAGGGAGAACTGTCTGAAGTGAGTTAAATGAGGTGGAACATAGCAGAACACTTACTATGAGGTTGTATCTCATTGAACGTTTTTAAATGAAGGAGTTGTTGTTTCTGAGTTGTCTTAGTTAGGGTTTCTATTGCTGTCAAGAGACACATGACCAAGGCAACTTTTTTTTAAAGATTTATTTATTTATTATGTATACAGTGTTCTGTCTGCATATATGCCTGGAGGGCACCAGATCTCATTACAGATGGTTGTGAGCCACCGTGTGGTTGCTGGGAATTGAACTCAGGACCTCTGGAAGAACAGCTAGTGCTCTTAACCACTGAGCCATCTCTCCAGCACCCCAAGGCAACTCTTATAAAGGAAAACACTTAATTGTAGTGGTCTACAGTTCAGAGGTTCAGTCCATTATCATCATGGTGGGAGCATGGTGGCATTCAGGCAGACATGGTGCTGGCTACATCTTGACCAGAAAGCAACAGGAAGTGAACTCAGACACTGGGTGATATCTTGAGAATAGGAAACCTCAAAGCCCACTCCCACAGTGAACACACTTCCTCCAACAAGGCCATACCTATTCCAGCAAAGCCACACCTCCTAGTAGTGCCACTCCCTATGAGCTTATGGGGGCCAATTACATTCAAACCACCACGTGGGTTTTGTTGCTCTTCTTTGTTGTTGTAGTTTTTTTTGTTTGAGATAAGATCGTGCTATGTGGGTAGGTCAGGCTGACCTCAAACTTGTGATCCTCTTGCCTCAAGCTTTCCAAGTGCTGGTATTACAGGTATGCACCACCACACCTGACCAGGTATTATTTCATTAGATATTTATTTGGTTATTTTAGTTGCCCATGAGTTGAGAGAGAACATTTAATCCAAGCTTTCTAAAAGAAAAATAAATTGAAGCTTTTAGAGATGCATAGATTTATCCTGGGTCACTTAGCCTGAAAATAGATTTCTAGTGCAGGGCTGAAAAGCCTTGACGTAGACATTTCAAGGCAGGAAAGTTCTTTGTTCTAGGGGACTGTCCTGTGATTTATAAGATGTTTAACAGCATCCCAGGCCTTGACCTCCGCACATGTCAGTGACACAATCCCCATGCCTTCATTTATGGTGATCAAAAACAACTTTAGACATTGCCCAGTGTCGCTAGTGGCTAATGGTACACGAACAGCTCTACAGCAGCACAGTCTAAACTGTGAACAAGCAAGCAGTGCCAGAGGCCTGCTTGGAAAGGCCTGATTTCTGTGGATGCAGTTCTCCTGAGGTCCTTAGTGGTCAGAGCTACTAAGATGGTACTGCACTCTATAGTTCCTGGAATTGCGAGGATGCCTTTAGGAGATAAGGTATAAGGGTGCTGACCTCCCCCAGAACAGCCCGTGGTATTTAAATAAGGCTACCTGATGTCTCTCATGCCCTTCTCTGGTGACAGTTGGCACAACTTGGGGGGGGGGGGTGTTGTTAAAACTAGTGCCTGGACATGAGAATACAAATGTCTATTCAACTGACTGCTTTCAGTCCTTTCAAGTATAGATTTAGAACTGGAATTGTGGATCATACAGAAGTTCTGTGATCCAGTAATTATTTTGAGAGACTACCACATTGTTTTCCATATGGGCGAACTAGTTTATAGTCTTCCCAGCCATGTTGTTAATTTATTTTTTTTAATGTGTATGGGTATCTCCTGCGTGTATGTCTGTGCACCACATGTATGCAGTATCCACAGAGGAAGAAGAAGGCATTGGATCTCCTAGAACTGGAGTTACAGGTGGTTTTGAGTAACCAAATGGGTGCTGGGAACTAAACTCCAGTCCCCTAGAAGAGAAGCAAGTACCCTGAACCACTGAGTCATCTCTCCAATTATAGAATTATAATGACCTCCAGAATTCTAGATTATAAACATTTATAGTGTTGGACTTTTTTAATGAACTTTTCTTTTTGCTTTTTTTTATTTTTCTTTCATTGAAAATAGATTTTTTTCATACAATATATATTCTGATTATGGTTTCTCCTTCCCTAGCTCCTCCAAGACCCCCGCCCCCATCTGAACCACACCCTTTCTTTGGTTAGAAAACAAACAGGCATCTAAAGAATAATAATAAAATAAAAACAAACAAATCAGAATAGAACAAAACAACAAACAGAAGAAAAAAGAGCCAAGGAAAAAGCACAGAAAACACATCCAGACACAGAGACACACGTGTGCACACATAGGAGTCCCATAATTTAAAAAAATAGAAAACCAGAAGCCATACTCTATATATATATGTGCAAAGGATCTGTCAGGTTGTGGGGAGGGAGCCCTGACAAAACATTGTGAGACAAAGAAACTTCAAATATGCCATTGAGTTCATTTGTGTTGGCTACCTACTGATGGATGTGGGCCTGCCCTTAAGTGTGCTTTGTATCCCCAGTGAGACTCCATTGGAGAAAACTAATTTGTCATTCGCAAATTCAAGATAGTTTTGGGGTTAGGGATGGGAACTTGTGTCTAATTCTCCTCCCAGCGCTGGAACCCCTGTATGGTGAAGACCTGTGCCTATCCTGTACTGTTGTCACAGTCTCTGTGAGTTCATATGTGCATCAGTCTGTTGTGTTTAGAAGGCCTTGTTTTCATGGTGTCATTCATCCTCTCTAGCTCTTACATTCTTTCCACCTTCTCTTCTACAGGGTTCCCTGAGCCCCAAGGGGAGGGATTTAATGGAGACATCCCATTTAGAGCTGAGTGTTCCAAGGTTTCTTACTCTCTAGACATTGTTTGGCTGTGGGTCTCTATTTGTTCCCATCTGCTGCGGGAGGAAGTTTCCTCTGATGATGACTGAGTAAGGCACAGACTTATGAGTCTTGCAGAATATCAGTATGAGTCATTTTATTGCTAGATTCCTTTACCATAACAATAGTATTTGGTTTTCTCCCAGGTCCCTGGCCTGTCTAGTCTCAGGGTTTTGGCCATAGCAGTGCTCAGGATGGGTTCCATCTAATAGAGTGGGCTTTAAATCCAGTCAGATATCGGTTGGCTACTTCCACAAGCATTGTGCCCCCATTGCACTAGCACATCTTACAGGCACTTCACTTTAGTGGATTGAAAGGTTTGCAGCCAGGTTGGTGTTTCCCCTTTCTTCTTTGGTCGTTTACAGAGGACCTTCCAGTACTATGAGCACTAGTACGTATGTGTGAAGGCTGTAGGTAGGCACAAGCTCAACTTCTTTGTGTTCAATAAGTTGTGTAGGTGTGTTGTCTTCAGTAATAGGTCCTTAAAGTCAGTTTGTGGAGAGCAACCAATAGCCTTGACAATAGCCTGGGTTGTTTGGGGTCTCCATAGGCCCCTTTGACCAACAACTAGGTAAGATGTAGCCCATTCCCAGTACTGGAAGCTTCATTGGTGATGAGAGATGGCCAGCTGGGCCTATGTCACTCCTGTTATTTGGCAGTTTCATTTAGATCACCTTCGTATATGGTTATATTCTAGGAGGCTTCTACTGTATTAGGTTTCAGTACAACCCCTCAAATGGCTGTTACCTTTAGCAGTCCTTCCCATATTCCCTTGTTACCCCCCTCTTCCTTCCCCATCCCCATTTGATCCTCCTGTTCGTCCCCCACCCCCATCCATCCATAACTATCCCCTTCCTAGGGAAGTTGATTTCTCCCCCCAGTCCCTTACTCTATATCTAAACTACGTGGTTGTACAGATTATAGTTTGCTTATCAAAGACTTAACAGCTAGCATCTACATATGAGCAAATATATACCATATTTGTCTTTCTTGGTCTGGATTACCTCACTCAGGATGATTTTTTTCTAGCTCTGATTATTTATTTACCTGTGAGTTTGATGGTTTAATTTTTTTAACAACTGAGTAATATTTCATGTGTAAATGTACTACATTTTCCTTATCCATTCATCCATTGACAGACATCTAGGCTGTTTTCAGTTTGTAGCTATTATGAATAAAATAGCAGTTAACGTGGTCGACCTAGTGTCTCTATAGTAGGATAAACTTTTATAGTTGTATCTTGAGGTAGATAGATTCCCATCTTTCTGAGGAACCACCACACTGATTTTCATAGTAGCTGTACAAGTCTGCACTCCCACCAGCAATGAATGAGTGTTCCCCTTACTCCACATCCTCACCAGCATGTGCTGTCATGTGTTTTATTGATCTTAGCCATTCTGACAGGTGTAAAATGAAATCTCAGAGTAGTTTTGATTTGCATTTCCCTTATGGCCGTTTGTGCTCCCTCTTTTGAAAATTCTGTTTAGATCTGTACCCCATGTTTTTAATTGAGTTATTTTTTCCTGATGAACAGTTATTTTTTAGTTCTTTATATATTTTAGATATTAGCCCTCTGTTGGATATGTAGTTGGCAAAAATACTTTCTCATTCTGTAGCCTGCCGCTTTGTCTAAATGATGATGTCCTTGCCTGCAGAAGCTTTTCAGTTTCATGAGGTCCATTTATTAATTGTTGATCTTAGTGTCTGTGCTATCAGTGTTCTGCTCAGAAAGTCTTCTCCTGTGTCAGTGAGTTCAAGACTATTCCCCCACTTTCTCTTCTATCAGATTCAGTGTAGCTCGCCTTCTGTTGGGATCTTTGATCCATTTGGAATTGTTTTGTGCAAGGTGATAAGTGTGAACTTATTTGTGTTCTTCTGTATACATTTTTCAGCATCATTTGTTTCATTTCCACTGGCCCATATTGTCTCCTCATGGACATTTTTTAAATTGCAGTTTCACATGATGACATATTCCTGTAATCCCAGCCCATGGAGGCTGAGGCAGACAGATCAATGCAAGTCTGAGGCCAGTCTGGGCTACAGAATGAGACCCTGTTTCCAAAAACCTAATTAACTAATTAGAAATTAAACAATAGAAGAAAGAACAAATAAATGAAAATGAAGAAAAGCTATGTCACTTTCATTTCCTGGGTGTTATTGACGGACCGAAACACTTTGGACAACACAGGAGGTGAGAAAATGCCTGATGTTTGAGCTCCTCATTGTTCTTGCCTTTGTATCCTCAGTTCTCCAAGGTAATGCTAGAATTTAATTGAACAAATGAGTAAAAGAGCGTTTCCCTGCTTTGAAATAACTTGGACTGTCATTACTTTACAAGTCAAGTTTACCATCAGTTTACTTAATATGCATTCCAGGAAGAGATTAAGGAAGTGCTTTCTCTCGTGATATTACTAGCTCAAAACTGGTCTGATCAGCTACAGAATTTAAATTTCCCAGGGCTTGCTGCCAAACCTGATGACCTGAGTCCAGTCCCTAAACCCAGTGGAAGGAGAGAACTGACTCCTACAAGTTATCCTCTGCCCTACACATGGTTACTTGTCATGTACACACACACACACACACACGCACACGCACACGCACACGCACACGCACACACACACACACACACACACACACACAATGAATCAATCAATCAATCAGTATAAGCACTTCTGTTTTGCTTCCCTCAGAGCCCACTTTTCACTGGAATAAAGGCCTGGTGAGAGCCTTGGTGAGTGTTTCTGACCTCTCAGATATGACAGGGAACGATGGGAACTGGCGAAGTTATCCTTCCTGTGTCTTAATTTCTTGGTTATTGTATAAGGTTTTCCTTTTCTAGAAAGAGACTAATCTGGAATGAGAATGGATTCTCATCAATAAAAGCAGAGCTTTAAGTAGGTCATCTGACTTTGCTTTTGTGCTCCACATTCACATGGTTATAAAAGGGCCTTTCATGAGTTTTCTAGGCTTTCATTGCTGTCAGACTCTCCACAGGGCATTGTGAAAGAATTAAGCTACCCACCCCTCCTCCATGCTGGTCGCATGGGCTCTTTCAGGGGCTATTTACAGACTAAGTTTAGCTCAGCAGGAACTGCTAACACTGAATCAGTGGACAGCCCTTCTTCCAGATTAGTGTCATAACAACCAAAGATGTCTGCTGATATCTGATAGAGTGACTTGCAACCTAAATTTTACCAAATTATTAAGCCATTGACTTAAGTGTTTGTATTAAAATTACTTATATATAAAATTTGTCTGTAGATAATTTCTGTTATCAATTAGATAAGAAGTTTATGAAGCTTCAAATGACCTAGATGTATACTCAGAACTTTTAAAGAAGCTTGTCTGCTGGTGAGATGGTACACATCTGTAATCTCAGTCCTGAGGAGACAGAAGCAGGAGGATCAGAGTGCAAGGCTGTCCTGGGCTATATAGTGAGCCCTTGTTTCAAACAAACAAACAAAAACAAAAACAAACAAAAAACAGGAGAGGAAGAGCAGTAAGTCACAGCACTGATCAACACTGAAGTAGCTGTTATTTCAGGTTTTTGCTGCACGAGTAGCAGTATCAAGGAAAATACAGACTTTAGAAGGGCTCTTTGGTAAAGTACTTGTGACATAACTGAGTAGTAAAGTAGTTGTGAAAGTCTGACTTCTGAGGGCTGAGAGGTGGTCCTGCTCTTTCAGAGGACCCACGTTTGATTCTCAGCACCAACATTAGGCAGCTCACAGCTGCCTGGAACTCCAGCTCCAGAGGATCCAGCACCTTTTTCTGGCCTCAGTGAATACTGCACTCATGTGCACAAACCCAAACACAGACCACACAACACATAGTTTAGGAAAAGAAAACATTTATTTATTTGTTTTGCTTTCTCTATGAAGCCCTAGCTGTCCTGGAACTCACTATATAGACCAGGCTAGCCTTGAACTCAGAGAGATCCGCCTGCTTCTGCCTCCCAAGTTTTAGGATGAAAGACATGTGCCACCACACCTGGCCCCAAAACAATAAAATCTTTTTAAAAAACTATTTATATTTTATTGGCATCTGCATTCTGTTAATACCCATATAACTACACAAAGTTGGCCATACTTACTGATTTTTGAAAGACATCACTTAAAATAGGTTCCAAGTATGTATCATGAAAGTAATCCTTTGGGACCTCCCTGTTTGTACACTGTACATTATTTCCACAGGTAAATTTTCTCTGTCATCTTTTGTATTGTAGCCACCTTTATATTATGAATTACTTGTCATCCACCTCTGTCAGTGCTAGACTCTAATTCAGCAACTTAGCCATTCTTTTGCCAGTGGACTGGTTTTTACTATCTAATTTCTTATTATAAAGGCAAAGATCTCTCTAGTATTTGCTAGACATGAATAGGAGTTACTTTGTTTTATTTCTGATTTTCAAAGGAATATTTTCAGTGTTTGCCTATTGAAGATAATTTTTTTGGTTGGTTGGTTTTGGGTTTTTTGTTGTTGTTGTTGGTGGTGGTTTGGTTTGGTTTAGTTTGAGATAGATAGATAGATAGATAGATAGATAGATAGATAGATAGATAATCTCAGAAAGTTGAGAAAGAAGGACCACAAATTAGAAGCCAGCCTGGGCTATACTACAAGACTTTGATAAATAAATAATAAATAAATAAATAAACAAACAAATAGGGCTAGAGAGATCACTCATTGTTTAAGAGCACCTGGTTCCTCTTCCAGAGGACCTGCATTTGATTCCTAGGATCCACATGGTGGTTCACAACTGTCTATAACTCCAGCCACACCCTCTTCTGGGGTCCATGGGACTGCACACATGGTACACAGACACATGCAGGCAAAACACCCACACATAGAAAAATAATAAGTAAGATATTTTAAAAAATATTTTAAAAGTCAATTTTAAAAATATTTTAAAATAAATAAATTAAATAAGAAGTAACCTTATTAAAGGAATTTTTCTTCTATTCCTAAAAAGATTTTGAGAAATCTTAAATTCATACACTTTTATCTAATATATTTTCACATTTACTAAAACATATAATCTTTTTTAATTTGGGTATTGTCTTAGTTTGCTGCTTACTGGCTTGCTCCTCCTGGCTTACTTAACCTACTTTCTTATAGCACACAGGACCACCAGCCCAGGGGTGGTATCACCATGGTGACCTAGGCCCTCACACATCAGTCATGAATCAAAAAAGATGGACCACAGTCTTGCCTATAGGCCAATATGGTAGGCCTCTTCTAAAATTACTCCAACTGATGTCAAGTTGACATAAAACTAACCAGCACAGTTCACAATTAAAGCTAGCCAACCATCACGTGTATTTATAGACTTTATGTTAAAATATCCTTTTAAAACATCCTTAAGTATCTTGGATACATTCAAATTAATCATGATTAACTTTTGTATTTTACATTCAATGTAGGTTTTCAATCGTTTGCCTTAATTGTTGATAATATTAGTTGTTCCATATACTGTGTCTAGATGCATCTAGTTGGCATTCATATTAATTTGTGCCTTCTCTGCTTTTAAGATTGTGTATGTATGTTTGATACTTCATTTTAATGGGCATGTGCTAGTACTTTACATTTCCCAGATGATTTAGTGATTCTCACTTTTTTTTTCACGTGTTTGATTGCCTTCCAAATACCTTCTTTCATTGTCATATTTTGGTGTTGGATCTAACCTAGGAGCTTTCTTTGCGGGGAGGAGGTGTTCTTTGTTGTTGTTGTTGTTTTGAGACAGGGTTTCTTTCTGTAGCCCTGACTGTTCTGGAACTCACTCTGTAGACCAGGCTGGCCTTGAACTCAGAGATCTGCCTGCTTCTGCCTCCTGAGTGCTGGGACTAAAGGTGTGTGCCACCACTGCCCGGCTGACCCAGGATCTTAAAAGAGTGCTAAGACAAGAACTCTACTACTGTGCCTGTCCATTTTTGTTAAAGTGTCCAGATCTGGAAAGCAATCTCATATTAGCTAAATTTTTCTAAGATTTTCTTCCTGTGTGTGGCTTGTCTTATTTTTCTATCTATTCTGTTTTTTAAATGTTGTTTTATACCAGGTGTGCTGGCACGGGTGGATCTCTGTGAGTTCAGGGCCTGCCTGGCCTACATCGTCAGTTCCAGGTCAGTCAGGGCTATGTAGAGAGACTCTGTCTCAGAAAACCAAATAAATAATAAAATACTGCTTTCCAGATAACGTTTACGTTGTTGTGCGGCTGTCTCCACCACCCATGTCTCAATGTTTTCTCTTCTTCAGCTGAACCTCTATGCCCATTAAATACTGACTCTGCAGTCCTTCCTCCCATCAGCCTATAGCAACCATCACTGCATTTTCTGATTCTGATTTTTACTACTCTAGAATTGCACATAATTGACCTTCCTTGCCTGACTTTCTGTTTGTTTTTGTCTGTGTATAGTTTTGCAGTTCTGGGGACCTAACCCTGGCCTGCTCTACCACTGCTGCCCTCAGAGCATATAAACCTTTCAACAGACAGACAGACAAAAAGAAGCAGATACCTGCAAGGCAAACAAACGCTTTACAGATTGAGCCATTTACCCAGCCTTAAGCTTTGTCGTTTAACATCTCACATTTTAGTCCTAAACTCATTTGAGTTAGTTTATTTGGATAATTAAAGGTAAGAGGCCAATTTTATTCTTTCATGTGATTATAGTTTTCAGGGCACTATCTTCCACCGTGTGTGTGTGTGTGTGTGTGTGTGTGTGTGTGTGTGTGTGTGTGTGTGTGTGTGTGTGTAACACAGGTCAATGTTGGATATATCTTCCTTAGTCATTTTGCCCTTATTTTCTATTTATTTATTTGTTTGTTTGTTTATTTTGAGACAGTGTTTCTCACTGAACCTAGAGCTCTCTGATTCAGTTAGACTGGCTGGAAACAGACCTGGGTTCAATCCCTAGAACTGAAAAATCATAAATATATAAATAGAAATTCAGGCACATGCTGGGTGAAAAAAGCCAGATACAGGAGGTCAATTGCAGGGTTCCCAACAACAGTAAAACTCAGAGTCACGAAGTACAGTGGTAGAAAGGCAGGCTGTAGAGTCGGTGTTGGAGACCTTCCTCAGAAGCTCTCCGGCTTTCTCTCATTACTCTCTTTTCTCTTACTGGCATCTCTCACTGCTCCTCTTCCACCCTCTCTTAGTGGCAGGTATCAGTTCTCTGCTTAGCATCCACCTACTACTTCTTGTGCTTGTCAATTGTCTCCTGTCTGACTTGCTTATTACAGCATTTGTCACTTGATCAGCTGGTTTTGTCCCTCCCTTGGCTTTCTGCCTGACTTCCATGGCAGCGGCTCTGTCATTGCCTGTCTGCTGTTCTGCCCCTTCTCCCATCACCCCTGGCAGATACAGTATATACTGTAGTACTGCACATTCAGAACTAAGCTCATCCATCACCTCCCCCACTGTATGCCCCAAACTTGCTCATCCTTCTACTTTCGGCTTTGTTAGACACTTAAGTCCAACACATGGGCCTTGACCACCTCCAGCATCTCATAAAGTCTTAATTCTCTGAATTCTAACCTATCAATTCTCTTAAGTCTGCCCAAGATGGTCTTAACCTCTTGTAGTTCCTCTTGCTTTAGTGGCTAGATTCTGAAGGCTTAGGTCAATGACTCCCCTAACCTCACACTCAGCCAGTTGAGCCTCTATCCTGTTGTTAACTGTTCTAAACTCCAGATTGTTCTGTGTCCGTTCTGCATGCTCTAACTATTAATATTTCCCAATTGTGTTAACTGGTGAGTCAAAACTTTTTATTATTGGGGAAAACTAAAAAATCTTTTCACTGTGGCAACAGTCCTTTGGTGATGTAATGGTTGCCTTGTCTTGCCTCATTATATCCCCTTTGCTTCATCCTTTCAGACACTAGCCTGTTGTGTCCAGGTTTGTATTGAGGTCCTGCTTGATGTCTTGTATTGGAACTGTGTCCTTTGAGCAAGACATGGCCATTGCCATATTGAAATCTGAGCAGCTATTGTTACCCCATGAAACATTCACCTGAAATACCAGTCACCACTCCCCTGTCCTGGCTGCATATAATCCTGACCCAACAGCACATAGTCTTGGGGGATTTAAAAGTATATAGGAGGTGGAAGTTTGGCTGAGGTTGAGATTTCCTGATTCATCATCAATGTCAGGGGTAGGGCTTATTCGCTGGTGCAACTGCCTACCAGTCCCCCTTGCTCCTAATCCACATGTAATCCTTTCTTTGGTCTGTCAGGTGTCCTCTAGAATCAGTAGGCATTTCTGTGCCTCTTCCCAGCTTGTTGTCATTGATGGTACCAGACAAGCTATCTAAGCTTTGAAGTCCTGCTGCCTAGTCTTAGCTAACTCGTGTGCTTCCAACTTTTACTGAAAATTCCCTCTGTAGTTTACACTTTTCCCACCTCATTTTAGTGCTTATTGGCTAACTTTTTAGACAGGTAATAATTCAGGATTTGAATAGTTTATTTGTACCTCACCACAGGTTTATGAAGCCCTCAATAACAGTGTCTGTATCTGATATATGTATCCTCTGATATCTGGAGAATTAAAAGGAAAAACCATGGGGCTGTGGAGTTTGAAAAGCCCATGTTTCAATATCAGTAAACATTTATTAGCTATGTAGCCTTGAACAAATTCCTTAATCTCTAGAAAAATAGTATCTAACTCATAATGTTATGAGAAGTAAATAAGATAAAGTCTATAAAGGCCTATTACAGCCGGGCTGTGGAGGCGCACGCCTTTAATCCCAGCACTCGGGAGGCAGAGCCAGGCAGATCTCTGTGAGTTCGAGGCCAGCCTGGTCTACAGAGCGAGATCCAGGACAGGCACCAAAACTACACAGAGAAACCCTGTCTCAAAAAACCAAAAAAAAAAAAAAAAAAAAAAATGCCTATTACAAAGGCACAAAGCAAGCAAGCAAGGAAACGTATTGTTTCCAATAATAAATAATGCTGAACAAGTGAATAGTTGGCTGAAGTGGCTGACCCCTCCTTCTAGTCACTTTTTGCATTTAAGTCAGCCTTTTAAGTCACCTGAGCAGCCCCAGGAGATGGCCCAGAGCAATTTGAATGACTCTCAGCTGCTGTTTTGTCACACACGTGGAAGGCATCTTCAATAAGACTGGGGTCTGAACTCATATCTTCCCACTACAAACTTGATCTCCACCAAAGAGGTGAGTTTACTAAAATCAAGACCAGAACTAAATATTGGATGTTTAAACCTCTGATCATATTTTCAAGGCTTGCTACTTCATCATTGAAAAAAAATCTGTAAAATAGAAATAGAATCATCAGTTTGTTTTAGTTGGCATTTTTTGGAAAATGTATCTGTTTATTCATTAGTTATGTGAAGAAAAGCCAGGTAATCTTAGATCTGAATTCTACCTACTGAGAAACTATCTTTCAAATTTCTTTATCTGAGAAATGGGAATAAGAAAAGTGGTTTAAAAAAAAAACCAAAAAAACGGGCCAGGTGGTAATGGTGCACGCCTTTAATCCCAGCACTCGAGAGGCAGAGATAGGCGGATCTCTAAGTTAGAGGCCAGACTGGTCAGCATATTGAGTTCCAGGACATTCAGGGCTGCATAGAGACACTCTGTCTAAATAAATAAATAAATGAATGAATGAATGAATGAATGAATGAATGAATGAATGACTTTAGCAGGAATAAAATGTTTCAAGTAATAGTGCCTAGCTTTCTCTTGGTCCTATTTTATTGGGAACATGTTAAATATGGAACACAACTTTGGATATAATTTTTTTCTTTTTGTGGATCTAACAGTTTAAACAAGAACCTCATGACTGTGGTAGGCAAGGGCTCTATGACTGAGCTACATCTTAGCCCTTTTTATGTTTATTCTGAGACAGGGTCTTGCAGTGTAACCCAGGCTGGTCTTAAACTTGTGATCTTCCTGCCTCGGCCCTCTGTGTAGCTGGGATTACAGGTGTATGTTCTTCCACATGATTAGAAAGACTTAATGAAGGTTTTAGAACCACAGTCTAAACTCTGAGGAATGCACAGCTCAGCTCTTCTTCACTAGAAAGGACTTTATAATGTTACTGTTGTCTCCTTGAGATAGGGCCTCATGGTTAGTCCCAGGCTGGCTTTCAACTCTAGATCCTTCCTTAGCCTCCTGGTTGCTGGGAATGTAGGTGTGTTCCATGACACCCACACAATGTTAGTGTTTATAACCTTTTTCTTTACTAAATGTATGCAGAGCACCCTCATCATTCCTCTCTAGTTCATCAGTAGTCAAAATGTGAGGAGTTCTTACTCCAGAAGAGTTGTTAAGAATCGAGGTTGTTGCATCTGTCTGAAAATGCTTTATATGTATGAATGATTTGTCTGCATTTATGTATGTGCACATGTGTGCCTGATCCCCTTGGAGACCAGAGGGCATTGGATCCCCTGAAACTAGAGTTACAGACAGTTGTGAGCTGCCATGTGGGTGCTGGGAGCTAAACTCAGATCCTCTGCAAGAGCAGCAGGTGCTCTTTCTTAACTTCTAAACCATCTCTCCAGCACCTGAAATGGGTTTTAAAATCACCTTTCTAGAGATCTCACAACAGAATTAGGTTTATAGCCCTTTGACTAGAGTTTCCTCAGTTGTCCACACCTGTCTAAATAATAGGCACGTTTTCTTCTTTTCTTTGCCCTCATGTGAGAGGTCATGGCTATCAGCCTTGGCATCCTCTGGCAGGGATTATATATCAAGGCAAGAAATACTGTTCTTTGGCCAGAAGCCAACAAAGGCAGACTTTCTCTAGCAAATCTTTAGTGTGCCTGTGGTGGTTCATTCCTTCATTTTGAATGCAGGATATAGTTTTCAAATAAATTAGCCCTGAACTGTGTGTAAGTATATATAGTTGATTGTCCATGGATTAAACATTCAGGTTTTTCTAGCCAGGTGGTAGTGGCGTACACCTTTAATCCCAGCACTCAGGAGGCAGAGTCAGAGTCAGGTGAATCTCTTGAGTTTGAGGCCAACCTAGTCTACAGAGTGAGTTCCAGGACAGCTAGGGCTACATCAAGAAACCCTGTCTTGAAAAACCAAAAAAATAAATAAAATAAAATTCAGGTGTCTGGACTGGGACTATAACTCAGTAATAAAATGCTTGTAGCATAGCCAAAGTCCTGGCTACTATTCCCTGCACTGCTATCTTTGGCTGGGAAGAGGGTCCAATTTAACATATGCAGTTTCTATAATGGGGTATATGCTACATACAGCAAAGTATACTTACAGTAAGTTATGGTAACTCTACTCTGCGCTGTCAGCATAGCAGAATTGGTAAGGGTTAAAAGAGAAGAGGTATAAAAAAGTACTTAGTATATAACATGTATAAAGAGTGCCGTGGTCTTCTTAGATGGGTGGGAAGATGTGAGAAATCTAACAGCCAGTGAGCATTGCCCACTTGTGTATCCCCAGTGGAGAACTAAGAGCCTTCACTTACACCCATGAAAAATGTCTCAGGTTTGCTATGCTGAATTTGAATTTTACAAACATTTAGAAAATATTCTTATTCAATATCAGGAAAAGTACAGTTGTAATGTTATCTCTATTATGAAGGTGATGAGATCTAGACTCTAAGAAATGGACTCTAGGAAATGGTTAGGTTAATCGAAGAGGGAAGACCTGCCTGCTCTGGGTGGCACCATTCCCTGGGCTAGGATCCTGGACTTCTTCACTCGATACTTCCTGCCTAAGGGTACAGTATGAGCAGCTGCTTGGAGCTCCTGCTGCTGTGGTTTCCCTGTTTTGATGGGCTATCATCTCAAACTGTGAGCCAGAATAAAGCTTGCCTTCATTGCTTTCCTCAGGGTGGTGTGGGGGGGGGGGGGGGGGGGGGGTCTAATCACAGCAGGAAAGGAAACCAAGACAACAGCTATGGGCCTTTTTTCCCCAAAATTTCCTTAGTCTTTTATCATATTGCTTTTGTGCATGTTAGTGGCCTCTGGGTTTATTTTATTGTTTAAATGTTGAACTTTAATCATTGATCAGCCTAATGTATATGTAATGGGAACATTTTTAAATAAGTTAGAAATGTTTTTGTATGAGAAGGACTACATATTGCCTCTTTTTATGGAGGAGCAAGGGAACAAGCACCATGTGTGTGTGTGCCATTGTATTTGATACACTAAGGAAATGCTTCCAGGATTCATCCCCCAAAGTGTGTTTGCCTGGCTCTTATGTACTCAGCTTATCAAAGGTTTATATTTACAAGTTTTTGTACTTCTTGTTATTTTTAAATAATTGGAGCTGGGAAGATGGCTCAGTGAAATAAAGCTTTGCCCGTGTGAGGACCAGAGTTTCTGATCCCCAGAACCCACCCAAATGCCAGGTGAACACAGTGGCCCGCCTGACGAACTAGCCTGGTCATATTGGTGAGCTCTTGACTCGTTTGAGAGACGCTGCCTCAAAGAATAAGGCAGAGAGTGATTGAGGACGACTCATCAATCACCAGCCTGCACACACACACACGCACACACGCACACACACACACACACGCACGCGCACACACACACACACACACACACACACACACACACAAAGGAATAAAATAAAATATTATAAACTTGGATTCTCTCAGCATTTTGGCTTTTCTAAAACATATAATTCTGTCTTACTCAGGCCATTGTTGCCTAATGGAAATTAATTTATAAAGCAGGAAAATAGATATAATATGTACAAACAACCCTTTTTTTTACATATGACTTCCTTTATTGAGCATAGATTTTTAAAAATTCTCTTCAATCTGTTCATACACAGACAAAAATAAGTTTGTGAAATATTTAACATATTAGAGTTTGCCAACTTAATCAGTATATAGAGATGAGGAATTATCCCCAACGTTCTTACCGAGGAGGCAAGTTCATCTGCTGACCTCCAAGAACATGGAGGTGAATGTGATAGACTGCCCCGTCTGCACCTCCCTTCACCACCATTCGGTAACAGCTGTTCAGGCCCAGATCAGCGGCACATTTCCTGATGATTGCAAGACATTTCAGTGTCTGAGAAGACTTTGATCATCAGCTGCTGCTACAGAAATTTGGGCTGTATGTTTCTTCAATATCACCAGAAAGCGTTAGTGAAGAAGGGGAAATGTCATGGAAAGCAAGACACCGATCATCCTTGAAAATTATTTTAACCAGAATTTCCTTATGAATGATCTTCCCAAAAATTGTGTTCCCACCAGGCTGGTGACCTGAACTTGATGGTCCCATCTGTGAGTGAGCAGGAGAGATACATACAGAGATAGGGGCAGGTGGCCTAGGCCAACACTCAACAATAAACACTTTAATTTTTAAATTTCTTTTTAAATTAATAAGGGAGGAGTAAGTATACATGAGTACCGGTACATGTGGAGGCTACTCAGTTGTGAGCCACCCAACATGGGTGCTGGAAACCAAACTCTTGTCTTCTGCGTGAGCAGCAAACACTTAATCCCCGAGCCATCTCTCCAGCTTCCACAATGTGTGCATGCACATGTGGAGGTCAGAGGACAACTTGCTGGAATCAGTCCTTTCCTTCCACCATGTTAGGCCTGGGGAGTGAATTCATAGCATCAGCTTGGTAGCAAAGCACCTTACCAACTGAGCCATCTGCCTGCCTCTTACAGTCAACTTTTAATAGAAGCCAACAGAAAGGAAGGACTACAATACTGCTGGTAGATCCACATAGTAAAACACTGCAGCTGTTGACAAGAAAGGTACCTATGTGCATTAGTGTATTAATATGGAAGGTGTTTAGGGTTTACTTAAGTAAAAACTAAAGCAGTAGACATTATCATCTTTTTTGGGTTTTTTGTTTGTTTGTTTTTGTTGTTGTTGTTGTTGTTGTTTTTCGAGACAGGGTTTCTCTGTGTAGTTTTGCGCCTTTCCTGGAACTCACTCTGTAGACCAGGTTGGCCTCAAACTCACAGAGATCCGCCTGGCTCTGCCTCCTGAGTGCTGGGATTAAAGGCATGCGCCACCACCGCCCGGCAGACATTATCATCTTATTCATAAGTTTTTTAATGTGTGCGTATATTTCAGTTTAGTAGAGAAACCTTCTTAAGCATTTGGAGAGAAGTATTTAGTGACCTCCTGGGAAATGAGACCAGCAGTGGGGCTTGGTTTGCTTTATGCTCCCTGTTCTATTTGCATTTGTTCTTACAAGTGTGTTTTACTGGTTTTTTTTGGTGGTGGGGGGAGGGATTCAAGACAGGGTTCCCGTGTAGCCCTAGCTGTCCTGGAACTCACTCTGTAGACCAGGCTGGTCATGAACTCACAGAGATCCACCTGCCTCTGCCTCCCGAGTGCTGGGATTAAAGGCGTGCGCCACCACTGCCTGGCTGAGTCCCTACCATTTAAATAAAGACCACTCAACCTGTATTATCATCATGTTTCTTTCCAATAAATCTCTTTTCTAGGGAACTCTTACTCTGCTTTTTCCTATGTAAGTTAATTTTTCTTATGGTAGAACTTCAAGTATATAGAATCCTAATTATGTACTTCTGGTACCAACTTTTATTCAGTCAACATATGAATGAATCTTTTTTGATTCATCCATGATGATGTGTGTTATACCAGTAATTCTTTTCTGCTTGGATTCTGAGCAAAACTCTTGACAACATGTGGTTCTGTTTCTGGTCTTACTCTGTGCCATTCATTTAGCTGTCTTGTTGTTGTTGTTGTTGTTGATGATATTAAAGGAGGTCTTGATATCAGATAGTGTTGGTCCTCTAATTTTTTTTCCCTTTTTCAATATCTTCTTGGCTCTTTTGAGTCTTTTGCCTCCATATAAACTTTAGAAACAGTTTCTCAATGTCTACAAAAAAACTTGTGATTTTTATCAAGATTGTGTTTACCTATAGACAATTTTGGAAGAAGTGGCATCTTAATAAAATTAAGTTCCTATCTGTGAACATTGTTTATGATCAGTTTTTTTTTAACTTGTTTTTTCTTGGCAGCTTCCATTTTTACTTTCATGGTTGCTTGCATTGTTCTTGTGCTTAGAAAGTTCTTTTGTAGCTTCAATTCACAACTATATGCTTATTCTCTTTTAAAATGTATTTTAAGCATTTAATTCTGTGAGCCAACTTCTTTTCTGTTGATTTGCCCTGAGTAGCTCAGCACACATATACAGTAGCCTTCCAGCCTGCTGCCTGATCCTCGTGTAAATGATTATATGCATTACCAACTTTAAAGTATGATCAGATAGGAATTGAACTGGATCCTGTCAGAAGAGCTCAATATAAGTTCACTATCTGGCTCTTTAAGAGTTATAGACATCTAACATAATGTAGCACTGACTTCATTATCACAGCCTACAAAAGTCTCTGCACTTAGGGAAGGCCACTGCTGACTACATTCCCCTGCCAGGCATCATAGCAGATTTCCAGGTCTGTATAAATTACCTACATATGCCACCTCAGTATTGTCATACACCTCTTAGGGAGGCAGGCCCTCTTTCTCTCAGATAGTGGCTACCATATTGATTTACATCTAGACTATAAAGCATGTGAAAGCATGGCTTGTAAATAAATTGGTCCTCAGTTCTTTCTCTAGAACCTAGATCAGTACTGTACTCAGGTCCTGAGCTGATGAACCTGGGAAATTTAAGGACTGCCCATCTCTCGTACATAAAGATGCAACCAAGGTTGAAACTTATACTTTGGGGCTGGAGAGATGGCTCAGTGGTTGGTTAAGAGCACTGGCTGCTCTTCCAGAGGACCCGGGTTCAATTCCCAGCACCCACATGGCAGCTCACAACTGTCTGTAACTCCAGTTCCAAGGAACCTGACACCTCCACACCAATGTACATAAAATAAATTTAAATAAATTATTTTTAAAAAAGACTTATTCTTTAAAAGATATGTTATTTAAGTTTACTTTTATTTCTATGAAGACACAATTAATAGCTGAACTTCTGGGGAAAACAGCCTATCAAGCTGTCGAAAGATCCTGTGTATGTATTTCAATAACTAATAAAGATACTACCCCAAATAACCTTTTGTATTTTGAGTCATTTGGACATAATTATAATAATGTAACACTTCATCTCATGTGTCTCCCTGTTTTCTAGGTCAGCATGGATTCCTGGTTCATTCTTGTTCTGTTTGGCAGTGGTCTAATACATGTTCATGCCGACAATGCTACCACAGGTAAAAGTTATCATCTGAGAAGACAAGTATTTGAAATAGAATCTTTTTTTTTTTTTTTTTTTTTTTTTTTTTTTTTTTGGTTTTTCGAGACAGGGTTTCTCTGTGTAGCTTTGCGCCTTTCCTGGGACTGACTTGGTAGTCCAGGCTGGCCTCGAACTCACAGAGATCCGCCTGGCTCTGCCTCCCGAGTCCTGGGATTAAAGGCATGCGCCACCACCGCCCGGCTTTGAAATAGAATCTTGATTTTACATATAATGACCCGAAGGAAATATGAAGGAATCAATATTTAAATATTAATAAATTTTCATTTAATGTGATCTGTGAAACTCCTGCCAATCTCTGAATTATATTAAAACTCAGCTTTGTTCTGTATGCTAAAATCATTGGAGAGACTATTCTTTCCTAAAAAGTAAAAGAAATGTTAATATCCATCCCTACATACTGATTCTGCAGAAATAAGTGAAAATAGTTCTTTTCTTTATATTATAGACAGCAATCCTTTGGAGAAAGTGGGCAGGGCCCAGCATTAAGAGGGTATGAGTGGGGGCTGGAGAGATGGCTCAGCAGTTAAGAGTACTGACTGTCCTTCCAGAGGACCTGGGTTCAATTCCCAGCACCCACATGGCAGCTCAAAATTGTCTATAAATCCAGATCTAGAGTACCAAAACACCAATGTACATAAAATAAATAAAGTATTAAAAAAAAAAGAGGGTATGAGTACAGGTGTCTATCTGGTCTTTGCATGTGTCCAGATGTGTGAGGCATTTATTAATGCTTACTACTTTGTGTCTTAACTTTTGGGGCTTCACATTCTTTATGAGATGTTTCTTTTTGTGTGTGTGTTTGTAGTTTCACCTTCTTTAGGAATTACAAGATTAATTAAAACATCAACAACAGAATCAGTTAAGGAAGAGAATAAAACGTCAAATCCAACCTCTTCAGTAATTTCTCTTTCTGAGGCACCAACGTCCAGCCCAAATGGAACTCTGGAACCCACCTACGTAACTACTGTTAATTCTTCACACTCTGACAATGGGACCAAGAGAGCAGCAAGCACGGACTCTGGAGGCACTACCATTTCACCAAATGGAACATGGCTTCTTGATAACCAGTCCACAGATGCCAGAACAGAATCCTGGGAGGGGAATTCCAGCACTGCAGCAACCACCCCAGAAACCTTCCCTCCTGCAGGTACCACAGTTGCTTTCTGCTTGTTCATCTCACTCTGGGCTTATTTACCATTTTACTATCTTTATATATATATATTTCATAGCCACAAAATTCTTGAAATATGTGTTTGCCAGGAAAAGTAATGAAACCTAGAAAAAGGAATTTTTTTAAAGATTTGTTTTTATGTGTGTGTGTGTCTGTGCCTGTGTCTGTGTGTTTGCATGAATTTATGTGCAACACATGTGTGCAGGTGCCCTCAGAAGCAAGAAGAGGGTGTTGGATCCCCTGGACTTGGAGTTTCAGGTGATTGTGAGCCATCTGATGCCGGGGCTGGGGATGAAACCCGGGTCCTCTGAAAGGACAGCAAGTGCTCTTAACCACAGGTCCATCCCTCCAGCTTAAGAGCAATTCTTAGTGCTTGGTTAGCGTGGCACTTTCTGGAGGGTATTTTTCTGATAAATGAGATCCTGATTAGATTGGGGAGGCCCAGTGTGTTTAAAGGTAATGATAAAAAGAGGGGAGCTAGTAGATAATCAAAAGACTGAAGATGAAAACACATACTGGGTAGTAAATTGGCCTTCAGCAGAAGCAGTCCATGGAGGCCACAGGAAGAGAAAGAAGATGGATGTCCCATAACATAATAAGGCAATAGACTAATGTCCACGGGCACAATGAAAGAGTGACTCATGGAGGCTTATACATTTCAGAGCCATCTCTTCAGCCCAAGTCTCAGTCTCCTGGAATTTGAGCCACTAGATTTAAGCAGCAGTGGCCCAGAGGACAGGGCGAGAACTCTGGGCCTGAGACCAGCTTGGGTAGGGCAGGTTTCTGACTTACTCGACCAGGTTGCTGGGCTATAGAAGACAATTAGAGGGTCCCTCAAATAGCTTCTGCATGGAGTAAAGTAATTGCTCTAGTTGCCACATAAATGAAGTTTCTTTTCTAGCAAAATTGCTGTTCTCTCATCTATGATCACATCCTTTTGGCTCAAATTTCTTGTCTGTTTCAGAATCCTTTAGATGGGTCCATGTCTGCCTCATGGTGGAATTCCAAAAAGTACTTTTGGAATTTAATTCTATTTGGTACTAAAGATGATATCTTTCAGCTAGACCTTATGGTGGAGACCCAATACCTGCCTGCTTCAATGTCATTATTTCTGTAGTAAAGACAAGATAGCATTCTTAGTTATAGTTAAGAGCATAGTTTTCAGACTCATACTACTTCTTGTTCAATCCCAATTCTGCCATAAGCTCCATTGTGAGCATAGATAAATTTACTTGATTATATCTATACCTCAATTTTTTCCTAATTAAAATAAAAGATGGTGATAGTTCATACCCACAGAGAAGTTGTTTAATGAATTGATCTAAACTGCACATAGTCATGCACGCCTTTAATCCTAGCACTTGGGAAGCGGAGGCAGGGAGAGCTTTATGAATTCAAGGCCAGCTTGGTCTACAGAGTGAGTTCCAGAACAGCCAGAGTTACATAATGAGACCCTGTCTCGAAAAAGAAAAATAAATAAATTGATCTAAGTAAAATACTTACTACAATACTGTACAACCTTTTTTGAAAGATCAGCTGTTATAATTCAACTTGTGCTCTGAGAGGGTTCCATAAATTACACAACCAGGCAAAGTGATATGTGGCTGTAATCCCAGCGTATAGGAGGCTGAGACAGAAGCATTTATAGTTCCTTCCAGAGCAGCCTAGGCTACATAACCAGACCCTGTTTCACAAAGGGCTGGGGCTAATGTGCTTGGTGGAGGCCCTTGCCTACTGTGCATGAAGCCCTAGATTCGGTCTACTACTGTAAAATAAACAAATATAGAGTGAAGATGGATTTTTCTTTGGACTGCCAGCTCACAGAAAACCAAACGGAGATTTATTAATTATAAAAGCTCGTACTTAACTTAGGTTTGTTCCTAACTAGTTCTTATAACTTGACCCATATTTTTTCATCTACATCCTTCCATGTGCTTGTTTCCTCATCTCCATTTTACCCGTCCTGCTTCCTCTCCTTGTTGCCATCTCCTCCTTTCTTCTTCCCAGAGCTCTCTGTCTCCAGAAGTCCCACTAACCTCTTCCTGCCTAGCTAATGGCCATTCCCCTCTTCATTAAACCAGTCACATCTTCACACTGTAAAAAACTATTCCACTGCAATAGAGAGATGTTAAATGTCCATAGCTGACACTATTCTTGATTAAATGGAGAACTGAAAACATTTTGTTTTGTGCTTTAATGTTAAAGTACAGATTATGACCCATTCATGAAATCTGTTTAATGGGCCACCATCATTAGTGTTTATTCTGTCTTAGTGGATAACCCTATTCCATTTCTACTCATGTTATACGTGTCATGTTTTGAAACCTTTGTTTGTTATGCACAAACATACATACGTTTACTAAATAACGTCATAAAATATCTTCTGTGAGTTATAGCCATTGCTCAGGGGAGAAAGGCTGAAGGGATGAATATGAAAGGCAGAATTGTAAAGCAAGCATGGTTGATGCCATAGCCTGGGTCTCATTCTGTACTGTTCTCCACTTAACAATTCTGTGAGATGACCATGGGTAATTATCTCCTGTTAGTGCATGCTGAATTTAAGACTAAATGAGATATTAGACTTGAAAGTAGCAAAGCAGACATATTTCTCACTGTGGTAGTCTTTCCACATTAAGATTCCTCCCAACACACACACATACACATACATAAAATGTCATTTTAAACCCTTTAAAGGTGAAATGAAAGCTGCAGACATGGATCAGTGGGCTAAATGCTCACCACAAAAGCACGAGGACCTGGGTTCAGATTTGTTTGTTATGTATATGGGTGTTTTGCCTGCATGTATATTATGTGTATAGTATATATATGTATGTGTGTACTATGTGCAAGTGTGGTGCCCACAGAGGCCAGATTGAGCATCAGATCCCTGGAACAGAGTTACAGAAGATTGTGAGCCTTCATGTGGGTGCCGGAAGCTGAACTTCGCCCCTGCAAGAGCTTCTAATGCTCCTAATTACTGAGCCATCTCTCTCTAGTTCCCTCCGTTTCAAAAGACTTTTTTTTTTTTTTTTTTTTTTAATTTAAAGGCCAGGAAGTTTCATTAACATTGCTTACAGGAGCATGCATGAGGGGTTGTGATATGACTTAAGATTGTTTTCCATTGCTGTTTACAAGTGCTGGTGCTGGTGCTGGTGGTGCTGGTGGTGCTGGTGGTGGTGCTGGTGCTGGTGGTGTTTTTCTATGTGGATTTGGTCTGTGTTTTTACTTTGCAAATGTGATACTGTTGATGTGTTAATTGCTAGTGTCTTGTTTTCTTCATTAATAGAATGTGAAAGTTTAGAGACCAAAAGGAAAAGAATTTGAAAGTTTGCATAGAAAACTGCTTTTTACACATACCTCCGAATTCAAATGAATTTGAGGAAAAGTCATCTCAGGATAGGTTAATTTCCTACCTAGCTGTGAATAGTTCTCGTTTTACATATTTCATCTCCTTTGTTCCCCTGGGGTTTACTATTTCATAGTTTGTTGTTTCTTTGCTTCCAAAACCCACTATTTTTATTAGTCTACCACCTTAGCTTTTTATTTTCATCTTTTCTGCCTTGTTTTAGGTTTATTTTGTGCTCCTTATTCAAGTTTTTAAGTTAAAGCTGATTTTTTTTTTGTTTTTATTTTTCAGACTTACTAATATTTGATGGTGTGGTTTTTATGCAACATAGGTTTCAACATGCTGCATAGGTATTCCTGTAGGTAGCTGCTAGTTAGGGTGCTCTCTCGGCTGCTCGGATAAGGACCAAAGTATCCCCCTCTCTCCAAGTGTGGGCAGAGGTTCCTTGATCAGGAACCATGGTGTCACGCTACCTAGCCCTGCCGTCTTAACAACATCCTCTTATCTGCATGGTTATATGTTCTTGCCACTGAGAACAGAGGAAATAGAAGCAATTTCTTTTCCAGATTTTATAACCTACACTTACCCATAGTTTTTGTTCACATCCCATTAGCTGAAATTTATCATGTAACCATACCTAGTCTTAGAAGTATAGTATTTAACCGGACAGCTTTATACTTGACTAAAAAGCACAAAGAGATGTTTTCTGTTTGTTTTTATTTTAATTTTCAAATTTTGTCTGTATTAATCTCACTTTTATTGTATAGTGACTAGAGAATATTGTACTGTTTGTCTTAGGGGTCTGTTCAAGCTGTAGATGTACCACAGGTTTCTTTAAAAATACCTATGTTAGGGCGGTGGTGGCGCACACCTTTAATCCCAACACTCAGGAGGCAGAGGCAGGTGGATCTCTGTGAGTTCAAAGCCAGCCTGGTCTACAGAGCAAGTTCTAAGATAGCCAGGACTGTTGCACAGAGAAACCCTGTCTTGAAAAACCAAAAAAAAAAAAAAAATCCTATGGTGGTTTATTGGTGGTGGCTGGAGCTGCCACAGCGCAGGTGTGGTGGGGCCAGTTTTTGCCTTCCGTTGTGTAGATTTTGAGGACTGAACTCGTCATCAGACTTATGGCAAGTGCCTTTGCCTGCTTAACTGTATCTCACCAGTCCGTCACAGGTTTCTAAAAATAAGCTTTTCTCTATTAGTATATGAGGTTGGGTATCCATCAATTAGTTTGGGTTTGGGTTTGTTTTGTTTGGGTTTGGTTTTTGGGGTTTGTTTTGGTTTTGGTTTTGGTTTGTTTTGGTTTGTTTGTTTGGTTGGTTGGTTTTTGGTTTTGGTTGATTTTTTTCCTGCATCTGATTTTGTGGATTTTTTTATATCTTTAGTGTTGTCCTTTTACATTTCAAAAGTCCCAAAGACATAATGTCCTCTGGTAGCTTATATTTGTGTTTTCCTTTGAGTTACTGTGTGCATACTCAGGAGGAGGGAGGGAGACCACTGACTACAGTTGAGTAAGCCTAGATAACCTTGTTCCCCATTCACTACAATGCACTGGACATGGAGAAATTACCTTGTATTCCTGGAGCTTTTTCTTTGTTTTCCTTAAACTGAATGGCAATGTTTTCCTTTAACCTGAATAAATGTTTCTGTTTTTTACTTGTTACACAGGTAATTCTGACTCAAAAGACAGGCGAGGTGAGCCAATCACCTTTTATCTGTTGTCCTTTTAAAAGATGTCCACTGTCCATCCATGTTTCTTGTGTGTGGTAACCTTGTGCATCCATGGCTGTGTCCTTTGTTTACTGTCCTTAAATGTTTCCATATTTACCTTAGAAAAGAGTAAAGGAAGCAAGCATTCCATTTTTATATAGATTATATAGATTTATATACAGATTCAGTGTATTATAGATTTTAAAATTTTTTAATTATATGTATGTTTTGCCTGCATGTATGTCTCTGTATCAGACATGTGTGCCTGATGCCCACAGAGGCAGTAAAAGTGCATCAGACCTCCTGAGAATGGAGTCACAGGTGGTTTTGAGCCCTCATGTGGGTGCTAGAAATAGATTCAGGATCCTGATAGCCAGAGTTCTTAGCTGCTGAGCCATTTCTCCAGCCCACTGTTGTATTTTAATCAACAATAAAATAATTGTGTATTTATCATGTCCTCATGCTAGTGTTTTACCCTTTGGTGATATATTAGGACATAATTTGTTTTTAAATTTTATTTATTTTGTGTGTATGAGTGTTTTGCCTGCATGTATATCTGTGCATCATATGTGCCCATTGCCTATGGAGGCAAGAAGAAGACATCTGATCCTCTGGAACTGGAATTACAAATAGTTGTGAGCCACCATATAGGAATTGAATCTGGGTCCTCTGGAAGAGCAACAAGTGCTCCAAGCTATCTCTTCGGTCCCTAGGGCATATAGTTGCTTTCTAGCTTTTAGTCTACTATTACCTTTAAACATTTTTTTTGTTTCTTGTAGTTTTTCTCCTTAATCTATAAAATAATGTCATTTCATGGCCTTTAGGGATTTTCTTTTTCTTTTTCTTTTGTTTTGTTTTTCGAGACAAGAATTTCTCTGTAGCTTTGGAGCCTGTCCTGGAACTCACTCCGTAGACCAGGCTGGCCTCGAACTCACAGAGATCCGCCTGTCTCTGCCTCCCAAGTACTGGGATTTAAGGCGTGCACCACCACCACCCATAGGGATTTTCAACACCCTAGTGTAAAGCTCCTACAGCCCCAGATGATGTATTAGTCACTTTCCTGTTGCTGTGATAAACAGAATGATCAAAACAACTTAAAGAGCTTATTGTGGAATAAATGTCTGTAAGAGCGAACAAGGTGTGGTGGCAGAACAAGAAGAGGCTAAGAGATTACATCTTAACCGCACACAAGGAGCAGAAAGCAAGAACAGGAAGCTGGGCAAGACTGTAAACCCACAGAGGCCTCCCCAGTCATGTACTTCCCCATCAAAGCTGCACCTCCTAAAGGTTCTGCAGCCTCCCCAAACAGCACACCAGCTGGGGACCCACAGTTCAAATACATGATTCTGTGGGGGACATTTCTCATTCAGACCAACACAAGCACAGTATCTGGGATCTAAGCTAGACTCTAAATTTCTGGGTCATGAGTATTTATGTACAAATGTCAAGTTTTATATAGGATGAAAATTATAAGACTGCTAAGAAAGATTGAGTTGGAAACAAGAGGCAGAGAGATAAATCATCTGTTCTAAAAAATCATCATTAGATTTGAATTTGAATTTGAATTTGAATTTGAATTTGAAAATGAATACCCATTAAGGATTTTTTTCATGACTTTAGGGTTTGGGGATGTTGTTTGTTTGTTTTTGAGCCAATCTTCTATAGTCTGAGCTGGCCTCAATTTTACAAAAAAACAGAGGATGATCTTGAACTCCTGATGTTTTCACTTCTATCTCCCAAGCGCTGAGATTGCATACCTGCACCACCATGCCCAGTCCAGTCTTTGTGTGTGTGTGCTTGTGACCTTCAAGTATCTTCTGTTGCTCTCCATCTTATCTTTTGTTTTGTTTTTGTTTTTCAAGACAGGGTTTCTCTGTGTAACAGTCTTGGCTGTCCTGGAACTCTGTAGATCAGGCTGGCCTCAAACTCACAGAGATCCAGCTGCCTCTGCCTCCCAAGTGCTGGGATTAAAGTCATGCGCCACCACCACCTGGCTCCACCTTATTTTTTGAAACAGGCTCATTCACTAAACCTGAAGCTTGCCATTTCAGCTAGATTGGCCTGCCAGTGAGGCCCTGGGGATCTACCTGACTATAGCCTGCAGCTCTGGAGTTACAGGCTTGTATACCATACCTGGGTGTTTTGGTTTGTTTTGGTTTGGTTTTTCAAGACAAAGTTTCTCTGTGTAGCTTTGGAGCCTGTCCTGGAACTCACTCTGTAGCCCAGGCTAGCCTTGAACTCACAGAGATCGGCCTGCTTCTGCCTCCTGAGTGCTGGGATTAAAGGTGTGTGCTATCATTCTCTGTGTAACTGGGGACAGGGAAGACTTCTTGTCTTTGAAGTTTAGGAAACTGGTTATTTTCTTGTGTCTTTTTTTTTTAATTACAAATTACTTTGCTATAACTAGGCTTTTAAAATAACTTGGGAGACTAGGATGTAACTCAATGGAAAAGCACTTGTACAATATGAGCGAGGCTTTAGATTTTATCACTAGCATTGCCCAACATAAAATTGACTGTTTTTAATTATACAGTAACATTAGATGCAATTATATGTACTTATATCATTGTGTAGTCATCTCCAGAATTTTTTGGTGGTTTTTTTGAGACAGGACCTTGCCATCTATCCTTCACAGATCTGAGACTTACAGCCGTTTTCTGCCTTAGCCTGTCAAGTGCTGGCATTTCAGGAGTCAGACACCGTACTGGGCTTTTGAGAACTTTTTTTTAGATGTATTTATTTTATTGTATGTATATTAATGATTTACCTGCATCTGTGTGCACACCTGGTGCCCCTGGAAGTCAGAAGAGGGTCTCAGGTCCCCAGGAACTGGGTTACAGATGATTGTGAGCCACCTTGTGGGTTCTGGGAATCCAACCCTGGTCTTCTGGAAGAACAACCAGTACTCTTAAACATTAAGCCATCTCTCCAGCACTGGAACTTTCAAAAAAATGCATTGAGGCCAAGCAGTGGTGGCTCATGCCTTTAATCCCAGCACCTGGGAGGCAGAGGCTGGTGGATCTCTGTGAGTTCCAGGCCAGCCTGGTCTACAGAGCAGGTTCCAGGACAGCTAAAGCTACACAGAGAAACTCTGTCTGGAAAAACCAAAAAACAAAACAAAGCAAAAAACAAGAAAAACAAAACAACAACAACAAAAAAAAGTGTGTGTGTGTGTTTACGTGTGTATGGGGCATGTTTGCCACAGTGCACAGGTGGAGGTCAAGGACAACTTTCAGGAGTCAGCTTTCTCCTTCTCCAGTGGGTTCCAAGGAGTTCTTAAAACTTAAGCAAGTGCCTTTACCTACTGAGCCATCTTGCCAGGTCCCAAAGCATCTCAAATTGAAACTTTTTAACTATTAAACAAGAATATTCCATTTTATCATTCTTCTGATAACTATTTTTCTTTCTGTCTCTATGAACTACAGAATTTCTACATTAATGGTTAGATGCCTCCTTCATTCCTATACTGTCTATTTTTATCAACTCTTTCATTAATCATGAACAGTACTATTTTCCTGATAACTTGTCCATTTTACTCATTCATTCAAACCTTTCCTGGCCCTCTGTGTCTTTTTGTTGTTTTGGTTTGTTTTTTGTTTTTTTATTTTTTTGAGACAGGGTTTCTCTGTGTAGGTTTGGTGCCTGTCCTGGATCTCACTCTGTAGACTAGGCTGGCCTCGAACTCACAGAGATCCTCCTGGCTCTGCCTCCCGAGTGCTGGGATTAAAGGTGTGCGACACCACCGCCCAGTGTCCCTCTGTGTCTTAAATGTAATACTCCCACCCCATTCTATCTTCCACTCTTAAGGCATGTGTTATATTTCATTGTTTATGTTCTTCACTAAAATGTAAGTTTCATAAAGGCAAAGTTTTTTTTGTTACTGCTGAATAATCTGGACTTACTATGGATGGAGTATTGGATAAAATAATCCGTGACGTGTTATGAATGGATTATTAGATGATAGCTGTTGGTTTTGTTTATTGTGGTACTGGGGCCCATCAAAATCAGGGCCCTGCACATGGGAGGTAAGTGCTCCTCTAAACCCTTTGAGTATATCTAACAGTTGTGTGACATAGAGACTTCCATTGGGCTCCAGCTTTGACCAAACCAGAAGAAGCATTTATGAGTCAGTCAGAGAAAGGTACCTGAATCTTAGACAATACTGAAGAATTAGTGTTGCTCTTTTAGGGGAATAATAGTATTTGGTTATGTCAAGAATTACTGGAACTGAACAGATGGCTCAGTGGTTAAAAGCACTGACTGCTCTTCCAGAAGACCCAGGTTCAATTCCCAGCATCCACATGGCAGCTGACAACTGTCTGTAATTCCAGTTCCACGGGACCTGACACCCATGGCAAAACACATAAAATAAAATAAAAATAAATTGATTTAAAAGAATTGTTGCTGGGCAGTGGTGGCACACATCTTTAAAAGAATTGTTAGTGGGTAATTAATTATCCAAAACAGTGGTCAGTCCCTAGAAACATATAGGCAGGCACAACACTAAATGGACTTACCAGGCTGTATTTCTGTGTTGATTTGTTTACATGTATATGCAACAACAATGGTTAAAGAAGAGGAGGCTGTGAATTTGGGGAAGGGGAATGGGATAATAGACATCTTACATAGGGATTTAGGGAGGGGAGAAATGATATGGTTAGATTTTAATTAAATAAAAGAATGAATGGTTAGAGGTTGACAAGATGGCTCAGTAAGGGTTCTTGTCACCAGGCCTGTTGACCTGAATTCAGTTACCAGTGTCCACATAGTGGAAGGAGAGAACCAACTCCCACAAGCTGGCCTCTAAGCTTCACACATGCACTGTGACGTGCTTGCAGACTCACACAAACATACGCAAACCAATGTAAAAATTTTTTAAAAGAATCTTGGTGAGCCGGGTGTGGTGGCACATGCCTTTAATCCAAGCACTAAGGAGGCAGAGGCAAGTGGATCTCTGTAAGTTTGAGACCAGCCTGGTCTACAAAGCAAGTTCCAGGACAGCCAAGACAATCATTACACAGAGAAACCCTATCTCAAAAACCACCCCCCAAAGGGCTGGAGAGATGGCTCAGAGGTTAAGAGCACTGACTATTCTTCCAGAGGTCCTGAGTTCAATTCCCAGCACCCACATGGTGGCTCAAAACCATCTGTAATGAGATCTGGTGCCCTCTTCTGTGTACATAATAAATAAATAACTCTTTAAAAAAAAAAAAAAAAAAAAAAAGGAGTGCACTACCACCGCCCGGCTAAAACATTAAAAAAAAAAAACACCCCCCCAAAAAGAATCTTTGTGATATGTGTTTATAATTGCCATTGAAATTACTTGTCTCAGGTTTGCTTTAAACTCTTCAGGTTAAGTGGAGGGTATTTATTGGCCAGTTCTTCTCAATTGTTTGATTTTTTTCCCTCTCACAGGACATTTATTAATGTATGGAAGTATTTTTTATCATCACAGTCAGGATGTTGCTGCTGATATTTAGTAGGTAGAAGCCAGGGATGTTTTAAAGGTCCTATAGTACATACTTTAGACTTACCACAACAGAGAGTTATTTAGTCTAAAATGTCATGAATGTGAGGTTGAAAAACCTTGGTATAGATGGAAAAAAACTTGTGTATATTGATAATGGTGAAGTAAAGTGATAAGTATTAGAGGGTTTGTTGTAGTAGTCTCTTTAACAGGAAAGTTTGCTTTACTAAAATTTAAAAACCTGTGTAACCCAGGGTGGTGGCACATACCTTAATCTCATCATTCAGGAAGTAGAAGAAGGAGGACCTCAATGAGTTTAAGGCCAGTCTAGGCTACATAGTGAGTCCCTGTCTTGAGAAAAAAAGGAAAAACTATGTGTCATTTTACATTTTATTTTGTTTATGTGTGTGTGTATTTTCAGTGAGTAATAGGTTTATTTATACAAGAAATTAGTCATTTTGCCAAATTTAATAGGAGAGGCTAAGTGTTTGATAACTCTTTTCTCTCCCCACCTTTTTTATTGTTATTGTTGTTTTGTTTTTGGAGACAGGATTTCTCTGATAGCCCTGGCTGTCCTGGAACTCACTCTGTAGACCCGACTGGCCTTGAACTCAGAGATCTTCCTGCCGCTGCCTCCAGAGTGCTGGGATTAATGGCATGTACCACCACTGCCAGGCTTCCTACTGTTTTTAAAACAATGCTGTTTTGTGGGACGTCAGCAGGTCACCTTACCCGTCATGGAGATGCAAAAAAAAAAAAAAAAAAAAAAAACAATGCTGTAAGATGAGCCCAGTTCCCAACACAGCTCCTAAGAGTGAGTTCTCTGAAATTATGATAGATATTTATTAATCTTGCATAGATTCAACAGTAAGGCAGAATCTTTTTATGTGTCCTTGATATTTATGGTCTTTTCACTGAGGCAAATACCAACATTTAAAGCTGAGCCCTTATGCTCAACCTCTCAGCTTGTGCCGTCTGGATCTCTAGAGACACTGTACTCCACTGGGTCCAGGGTACTGGTCGAGGTTCAGGAGCATGAGCTTATACTTGGGGAATGCCATCTTGACATTGCATTTTGTTTTTTAAAAACTTGCCACTTTCTGTGAGAAACTTTCTGTAAAGCACTATTCCTCCAGCTAAATTGGGTGGTGGGTAGACACAACAACAGCTTGTCACTTAACCTGTGAGTACTCTGGCCTTGGTCTAACAAGCCAGGTTGGGATGGTCTTTAACCCTTTCCTCTCCAGTCCCAGCTGGCACAGCTTAAGCTATTTCCAGGACCTAGACTAGTGAAACTAGTACTTAATTTTCAACTGGAACGTTTTTGGCTCCAACTGATCTCTTTAGTAGTGGATTCCTATCCTTTGTCGTGAAGAAATCCCTCGGAGTTGTAGTCTACAAATTCTACCCGTTGCTCCCTCTAAGATATGTTGTTGATTCCTTAGTATTTTTATATTTCTTCTGTCTTTTTATATGTTTAGGGGAAAGAAAAATAACCTTTTCAGCTAGAAATGTAGTGTAGTTGGATTTTTCTTTGGGCCGCCAGCTCATACATAATGACACAGAGACTTATTATTAATTATGAAAGTTTGGCCTGTAGCTTAGGCTTGTTCCTAACTAGTTCTTATAACTTAAATTAACCCATTTTTTCTTTTTTTAATTTTATTATTTTTTTTATTTAAGAATTTTTTTTATTTACTGTACATACCAACCACAGATCCCCCTCTCATCCCTCTTCCCACTCCCCACCAGCCTTCCACCCACAACCCCCTCATCCCCTCCTCCAAAAGGAGGCCTTACCTCCCATGAGGAGTCAGCAAAGCCCAGTATATTCAGTTGAGGCAGGACCAAACCACTCCCCGCTGCATCAAGGCTGAGCAAGATTTCCACTGTAGGTAATGGGCTCCAAAAAGCCAGCTCATGCACCAGAGATCCTGATCCCACTGCCAGGGGCCCCTCAAATAGACCAAGCTACACAACTGTCTCCTATAAGCAGAGGGCCGGTCCCATGCAGGCTCCACAGCTATTGGCCTAAAGTTCGTGAGTTCCCACGAGCTTGATTCAGTTGTCTCTATAGATTTCCCCATCATGATTTTCACACACACACACACACACACACACACACACACACACACACACACACCGCTCATATAATCCCTCTTCCCTCTCTTTGACTGGACTCCTGGAGCTCAGCCTGGTACTTGGCTATAGATCTCTACATCTGCTTCAGTTCATTACTGGATGAAGGCTCTATGATGACAGTTAGGGTATTCACCAATCTGATTATCGGGGTAGGCCAGGTCAGGCACCCTTTCCACTATTGCTAGTAGTCTAAGCTGGGGTCATCCTGTAGATTCCTGAGAATTCCCCTAGCACCATGTTTCTCCCTATCCCCGTAATGTCTCCTTCTATCAAGATATCTCTTTCATTGCTCTCCCATTCCGTCACTCCTCCAGCTTGACCTTCCCATTCCCTCATGTTCTCATCCTCCATCTCCTCCCTTCTATTGCCCCCCTCATCCCCAGTTTACTCCGAATATCTCATCTATTTCCCCTTCCCAGGGTGATCCATGCGTCCCTCTTAGGGTCCTCCTTATTTCCTAGTTTCTCTGGAGCTGTGGGTTGTAGTCTGGTTATCCTTTGTTTTACATCTAGTATCTGCTTATGAGTGAGTACATCAATGACATCATGAAATTTGCAGGCAAGTGGATGGAACTAGAAAATGTCATCCTGAGTGAGGTAACCCAGACTCAGAAAGACAAATTAACCTAATTCTGTTAGTCTACATCCTGCCACGTGGCTCGTGACTGTTACCTCTCCTCCTGTAGGTCCTGCTTCTTCCATCTCTGGCTGGCAACTCCACTCCTCTCTTCTTTCCAGAGTTCTCTCTCTGCCCAAAAGTCCCGCCTATACCTCCTGCTTAGTTATTGGCTGTTCAGCTTTTTATTACACTAATCACAGCAATACATCTTCACACACTGTACCAGTATCCCACAACAATTAGCTCATCTGGTAGAGTGGTTGCTTAGTAACTTGGTTCAATCCATAGCACCATATAAACCCAGTACACTGGTAGTGACTGTAATTCCAGTACAGGAAGGGAAAGGAGCTGAAGGCAAGAGGATCAGAAATTCATAGTGAACTGCAGAGTGAGTTTGAAGCTAGCCTGGGCTATGTGAGAGCCTGACTCATAAGTGAACAACCAAAAATAGTAAGCTTGTAGACACAACTGTTGTCTGTTTATGATTTGTTTCTGTTGAGACAAGGTTTCACTTTAGCCCAGGCTGGCTTCAAATTAGTGACAATCCTCTTGCCTCAGTTTCCCAAGTGCTGAAATTATAGCCATATGCAACTATGCCTGGCTCTTACTTTCTTAAGCCAGATTTCTGTAATTACCTCCTTATATATGCTACCTCATATACTGCCCTTTATGGTTGGAATTTAACAAACACATACTTTACAAGTAAATCACTCTGTGTGTATGTATTTATTTTGAAACAGGATCGCATGTAGCCCAGGCTAGCCTCTCACTATATATCTGAGACTGGCCTTGCCTCTTGATCTTTGTGCTTCCCCCTCCCAAGTGCTAGGATTACAGACATTCACCATCACACCCAGCTTCACCAGTTCTTTTTATTCATTCACTCAACCTAACTCCTATTACGTTTGAGATCCTCTGCTAGGTTTTAAATTACACAAAGAAATAAAACAAATATGCTTGCCCTGGTGGTTTATGGCATAAAGGAGGAATACGCATTAACTATAGTCAAATAAGTCAATAATTACAAAGTATAAGAGGTCTTATCAAGGGAAATAATATATACTCTATAAGAATAATACAGACAAGGCACAGTGGCACACACCTATGGTCTCAGCTACTCAGGAGGCTGAGGCAGGCAAATTGCTTGAGTCCAGGAGTTCTGGGCTATAGTGCACTGTATTGATTAGGTGTGCATCAATGTGATAAGTTTCTCCTGGGAGAAAACTTATTTCAGAAATGATAAATTTAGTATTAGGATGTCAGAGTAGACCTTCTGGGGAAAGTAATATTTGCAAGTCAGGACTTGATGAGTAGGTGAACTAGGCAAAGAGTGGAGGGAGGCCATATGAATGAGAAAAGGAAATGCTCAAAAGTATAAGAATAAATACCTTCAACTTCAGGATGCCCGTGGTTAAAGTTGAGTGATGAAAAAGGAAGAGTGGCAGGAGGCAGTGTTGTGGCCCAGGACAAGGAGGTTAGACTGCATTCTAACAGCTGTGGAAGTCAAAGAAAAGACAGTAGAGGTTGGACTAGAATGTTAGTGAGCGCAGAGAATGGGGAAAGACAGACACGTTTGATGTATTCGCTTATTGGAAAAGAATAATCTAAGTGTCTCACAGAAACACAAACAAAGCCAGTAACCCAGCAGGACAGTTTATTTTTGGAAAAAGAGTGCTCGTTGGCCCTAACTGGCCTAGCAGGCACACTCTTGGGCAGGACATGCACTTAGTTTTTATTCTAACACAGGCAGTGACTGTGTCTCATCCTATTAGTGGGAGCTCAACCTTACAATCTGACATGATTGACTAATCTGTAGGAAGAGGAAGGGTGTGAGAGTCTAGTCTCAGAAATGTCTAGGATTGAGCACAGACATGTAAGGAGACAGAAGTTTTGTGGAATGTTGGCCCCTTCAGGGCCAGCTACCTTTGATGGAAGAAAAAATAATGTTTCTCAGGGGTTCGAGTCCTAAAAGAAATTGCTTGCAGCTGGGTTGAATAGAGAAGGTATGCACGAAGAAGTCAAAGGGATTTTTACAGTTTTTGCTTGAGCAACAGGAGGACTAGAATGCTGGCTACTGAACGGTAAAAGCATTTGTAGTACAGCAAATGTATGTTGCTTGTGAAGTTGAAAGTGAAGGTGGCCAGTAGGGAGTTGAGAACCAAGCAATGCAAACATGGGAATTTCTGTCATATCATTTGAAATTACAGGCATCTGATCAGATAAGAGATTGAAAATAAGAAAGTGTCCCAAGGACACAGCCCTGAGAATTTTCCACAGTCGTAGAGCACTGCTGTTATAAAAGATGGATGAAATAGCTGAGGGACTTGGTTATAGGGAGAAAATGCTTCAAGGAGGAGGAAATGATCATCTAATGTGAATAGCCATTTTAAGATGGGAATCACTAAAGCGATAAATCCACTCGAGTCTGTTTAAGAAGTATTAGGGAAATTTATTAAGGTAAATTGAGGAAATACATTCACGAATACAGAACAGAGTAGACAGCTGAAGTCGTTCTCTGATCTGACTGGGGGCGAATCCACCTCACAGGCAAGAGCAGGGAGAAGGGGCATGTGACCCTTCTCCCTCTTTTTTTTTTTTTTTAAGATTATTTATTTATTTAGAAGAGGACATCAGATCTCACTACAGATGGTTGTGAGCCACCATGTGGGTGCTGGGAATTGAACTCAGGACCTCTGGAAGAACAACCAGTGCTCTTAACCTCTGAGCCATCTCTCCAGCCCCCCTTCTCCCTCTTCTTATAAGAGGTCACATACAATGGCAGGAAGCACTGCCTCCTTCGGGCCCTATAGCCCAAGGTCATGGGCCGAGCAGATACCACTGCAAATCACATACTGCAACGTTTGAAATTTACCATCAATAGAAAAATACGATAAGCATTTCCTATCCCTTTAGGCTGGCATGGTGGTACCTACCTCTAATCCCAGCCCTTGGGAGACAAAACGAGGGTTGTGAACTGTGGGCTATACAGTGATAACCCATTTCCAGTCACACACACCCCAAAAAACCCTCCACATTTCTCTCCAACTACTGTTCCTTTTATTTGCGTATATACCCGATATAAAAGTCCTCATAAAGTGAGTGGCTATGCGCCTCTCCCGCTCTCTATCCTTTCATCCCGTTGAGGCTTTCCTGCCCATACTCAAAAGAAAGCACTGCACAAACTCGCCAGTAGCTGTCATCTGGTCAAGCCCAGCCTCATCCCTGTTTTTATCTTACTTACCCTGACTGCGCTGTTTGAATTCATTTCTCCTTCCTTGGAGACTGCTCTTGGCTTTCTGCTGAGATGACTTCCGCCTGGTGGCTGCTGCTATTCCTAAGTCAGTTTAGCAGAACTTTTAAACAAAGGAAATTCAATTATGTCCTTTCTGTGTCAGTCTTCTAATATTATTAGGTTTCTCATCATATTCCGAATTAAAGCCACGCTCGCTGCCATGGCCTGTAACAAGTGTTCTGGCTCCTGCCCATCTCTGCAGTTGCAGCTTGTCTCACACTGGCCCTTGTGCTATTTCTTGAACCTGCCAAACTCCTAGGCCTAGACTTGTCATTCCTTGTGTCTAGAGAGCTCTTCACGCAGATCTCCTCATGGTTCACTTGGCCCTGTTACTTAGTGCTCTGCTCAAGTGTCACCTGTAAGGGGCAAGGACGGATCTCAAGAGTGCTCCTCAACACTCCACTGCTGTCTCCTTGCTGCTTTTTCTTCATCTTGTTTCCTCCAAACCCCTTGTCCCTGTCTTACATGGCATGTCTGTGACATGCAAGCTTTCTCTCCCTGGTCTGCCCGGGTACTTCTGTCAGTGTCCCCACAGCCAAGCGTACAGTTGCTGCTCTGTGAGTGGGTTTTGAATGAGTTCCAGTTAGAGCGTGAGTCGGATGGAAGTGGGACTGTTCCCATTAGATTTGGTCCTTGCCGAGCTGCTTCAGTGGAGCACTAAGCAGGAGTCAGTATAAGTGGATCAGGGGACCTGAGGGAAGGAGGTGGAGAAGAGTTAAGCAGTGGTGTGAGAAGTTAGCTGAGACAGAGGGTAAGTGGAGTCAAGAAGATAAAGTGTTTGAGGTGACAGCAGTGGACAGAGTCCAGAGACCACCTGGCAGGACTGGCCTTCACATAAAAGGGACGCATCCTCACAACAAGCAAAGGAACTCTGCGGGTTGTGTGGTTTGTAACGTGGAGGAGAAGGGGAGGCCTGGCCTGAGCTGCTGCATGAGAAATGTGGCTAGGTGCTGAGCTAGGGTCTGTGGATGGAGAAGGCTTGGCCATCCACTCAAGCCAGACTTTGTCATGGTTGGGATCTGGCAAAAGGCAGCTGAGAGAAAAAGATATAGAAAGTGGTAGAAGGGAAAAGGGAACACATAATAGCTTTTGATGCATGGTACACACGGATCTAGCAGCGTCTCCATGTTAATCATATTCCGCGTGCCAGGAAATCACTAGGGTTTATGATAGAACGATCTTTTTTTCTTCTTTCTCCTGTTTTTTCTCTAGGCAGAGCTCATTGAGACTGGGAAGGAGTGTAATGTTGGTCCTACGTTCCTAGCCTGCCAGTACTTGTACCTCCAAATCTTTGAGTACTTTCTGTGTGCTAAGTTTTGTTTGAGCTCAAATGATATAGCAGTGAAAGAGTCTCTGATCCAAAGGACAGATTTGATCCTGAGGCAGAAAGTCATACAGTAAATAAGTATGTGGTGTATCAGAGATGGGTAGGAGGATTCTACCTCACCCCCCGACCCAATGGCCCTGAGGTGGTGGAAGGTATTCTTTCTCATGCACTCTAGCACATGTACTTGCTCCTTGCTCTTTTGTGTGCATTTCTGCACATCCCTTCTGTTTTTCATTTTGTTCTCGTGCGTGCGTGCGTGCGTGTGTGTGTGTGTGTGTGTGTGTGTGTGTGTGTGTATGTTTCACATCCTACCACTGCAAAAATATTTAATGGGTGGTGCACCCTCACCTCCACATCAGTGTGTCTTCCTGAACTTCCAACTTGAGCCCTTATTGCACAACACAGTTATGACCTATTCTCTTCTCTTGGTTTCAGATGAGACACCAATTATTGCGGTGATGGTGGCCCTGTCCTCTCTTCTAGTAATTGTGTTTATTATCATAGTTCTGTACATGTTAAGGTAAGTATGTTAATGTTTCTGCATTTGCTTAGACTATCCTGATACCCTGTGTCTCAGTAAGCCACACAGTCCAGAAGACAGTAGGCTAAGGACCATGAGTCGGGTAGAGGGACAGTACTCATGATAGTGCTTAGACTGAAGTGCTGCTTAAGACCTAGACTCTCTCCCTTTGCTTTATCTGTCCAAACCACGTCTCCTAATTCTATTTGAGGCCTAGAGTAGAGTAGTGGTTTAGAGATGGGAGAATTCCAAACTATCCTATCAGTGACAGGTGTTTCAAGATCTTCAGCTCTTTTCCTTTGAAATCCCCTCCCCCCCAAAAAAAGGCCCCTGGTAAGATTATATGCACAAACAAAACATTATATGCTTACTTTGTTTCTAGCTGAGGCTTTGTCCCCAAACCTCTCTAGGACTCCTGGCCTTTGTCTGCTAGGCAGATCTTAGGAGTTAAGGTATTTCTCTGCCTGACCTTTCAGAAACTTCTAGATAATGAACAGAAACCAGGAGAGAAACCCAAGAGAAACAAGATGTGGTTCATTTGTTGTTCTCTTCTTGCTAAAGCTACTGCCCTGACGATCTGGGTTTAACTCTGCCTTATCTTTTGTTTTGTTTTTGTTGTTGTTCTTTTGAGACAGGGTTTCTCTGTGTAGTTTTGGTGCCTGTCTTGGATCTCGCTCTGTAAACCAGGCTGGCTGCTAACTCACAGAGATCCGCCTGGCTCTGCCTCCCAAGTGCTGAGATCAAAGGTGTGCACTACCACCACCTAGCATAACTCTGCCTTATTTTGAACTCAATCTGCTCTGTGCTCCCTTTGTTCTTCTGCAGGAATTAAGAGAGGGGCCTGTGTAGGAATTAAGAGAGGGGGGCTGTGTACCGTCTCCATTAAACCCGTGTTCACTTATTCTGAAGCTCCCCATGACTCCTAGACTGTGCTTAGGAAACACAAGGATTTTTGTTTCATAAAGATCTTACTATCCCATCCTGTCCCACCCATTCTACCATGCTCTTCCACACACACACACACACACACACACACACACACACACACACACACCCCACCATATTACACTTGCCCGTATTCCACCTGTTATGGCTGTGCATTCAGGTGTTTTATGGAGCTGAAGCTACATAAAGAAACCATGCAGGCTAGAATATAGTGTTGCCTCAGCTGGACTTTAGGGTGCTGAGTATAAGGAAAACCATTCCAAGGTGCCTCATCACCACAGAATGGAGCTGCCTCAAACATGCCTGACTTGTGTCTCTTTGTTAGGAAGTTTGATTTGACAGAGAGATTTAGAAAGATGTTGTCAGTGATGGGAATACAAAGACAGTGATTTACAAACCCTGTGCCTAGTTCTTCATTACAGATATGTTCTCACTAGGTTTAAGAAATACAAGCAAGCTGGGAGCCATTCCAATTCTTTCCGCCTGTCAAATGGCCGCACAGAGGATGTGGGTAAGGCATGGGGACCTCTGAAGAGAAAAACCAAGAAATGAACATTTTCCCCATCCTTTTTATTTACTTATTTTATTTGTGTATGTGTATACACATGTGCCATTGTGTGCTTGTGGAGATCAGAGGCCAGCTTGAAAGAGCTGGTTCTCTCCTTCCAGCACGTGAATTCTGGGCATCCAGTTGAGACCATCAAGCTTGGTGGCAAACACCCTTTACTGATGGAACCATATCCCTGTCTCTTTTCCCCATCTTTTCAAAAGAATGAGACCATTAATCTTCACAAAGGAAATGCATCTATCTCCAGGGCACCTAACTTACCTCCCCTTTTTTTATACTACAGAGCCCCAAAGTGTACCACTTCTGGCCAGGTCCCCAAGCACCAACAGGAAGTACCCACCACTGCCTGTGGACAAGCTAGAAGAGGAGATTAACCGGAGAATGGCTGATGACAATAAGCTCTTTAGAGAGGAATTCAACGTGAGTCCTTTGTTGTTAGCAAAGAGGAAGGGAAACCTAAGGTCTGGTCTTTTGAGTCATGGGACATAAAATCGATTTCTAATGGATAATGGGTGAGAAATGTTTTTTTACCAAGTTCATCTTGCTCCTTTCCTGTATAGTCATGGAAAGGAAGTTTTAAAAAAAGGAAATTGCTTCACCTCCCTCATCTGCCTATCCATTCATAACTGATTAGTGCTTTCATCATCTTGTCTAGTAACTCATTTGTTTAATACTTACCAGCATCTTATAGGTACCAGGTAATATTCTAGGTGCCATGGATCTAATACGGAGCAAAAACAAATCCCAATCTCAATTTAAAAGAAATCTCTTCCCCCTCGGGAAACTCTTTATAAAAACAAACTACCTATAAAACCAAACAGCAATTCAAGCCGCAGCCTATAGCAGGGATCTAGAGTGTATGTAACAGGTAATAGGAGTGGATTGATGTAAAAAGTAGTGGCTATAGCAGAATGCAGAGTATTGAGATTTATGTTTTTCGTGTCTCTCAAGCAGAATGAGCATAAACCAGCAACTGGTGATCCTGGGTCAAAAGTTTCCTTGCTGAGTATGTAGCTCAGTGATAGCTTACCTATTGTGTACAGAGCCCTAGGTTCATTCCCCAGTACTACAGAAAAGGGTAGGAGAGATTTTAGCCAAGTCTAGTTTGCAGTCATGACATCCCAACTACTTGGGAGGCTGAGGCAGGAAGATCATAGGTTCAAGACCAGCCTGGGCAACTTAGTAAGCTGCCATCTCAATGGAGTGTGTAGCTAGTATTTAAGCATAATTTCCTTGAAGAAGCAAGGAGAATAGAGAAAGGGAAGTGACGTACTAGAAGCAGCAGGAGCGGGCGTCTGGGTAAGAGGAAGGCGTATTCATAAGTTTTTTAAAGGGCTCACGGCAAAAGAACAGTGCTGTCTAGCTATTGCCTTCGAATTGAACAGTTCCTTCATGAGGAGAGGAGAGGAGATCATTAAGACTCAGGAAGCTTAGCCGCCTGTGCTCCCATAGGGAGCTCCAGAGAGGCACCTGGGGTGAACTTTTCAGTGTTCCAGCTGCATTCGAGCCATCTATATTCCTACCCAGTAAACTTCCTGGTTCACTCTGCTCAACTTGGATAGAATCATTCCTTTCTTCTGTCTTTGGTGTCCTATCTGGCATGAGTAGACATTTACTCATGTCTTCCAAAGAAAAGTCCTGTTACAGGGCATGGGGACAGAACTGAGAAGAGACTAGGCCACACCCCTCAACTCTAGATTGTTGTGAGTGCAGTAGAAACCTGTGGACTAAGCAGATTTGGATTTTGAAAGAAAACAGTTCTGTTTGCTATATGGAGAACAGCCCGAGGGGACCAGGTTAGGATCTGGTAATACAGCTGGTATTACGATCAGTAATAGCTTTAATAATGCTCTAACGTGGTAATTATTAGAGAGGGAATCGATTTAAGGACAGAGGAGAGCAGTCCCAAGACTGGTGGCTTCCCTGGCCTTTTGGCATTGTGTCACCTGTCATCTTTGTCTTATAGGTAGGCTCCTCTCCTGATGCCAAAATGACTACCCCAGTTCTAGGCATAATATGGAGATACGGTCAGGTCCACTGGGAAAAGATGACTGTTTAAGTTTCTGGAGACGTCTTTTGCCACATGTTCCTTCTTAAAGTAGTCCTGGGTAGGGGTGAAAGTTCCTGCAGCTTCTTCCTAAGGTCAGTGCAGATTATCTCTGATCTAAGTAGATAACCCCACAGAGAAACTTAAGAAAAGGAAGGAGGCTGGGGATCTGGTCAGTCAGTAGAGTGTTTGCCATTCAGGCCTGAGGACCTGAGTTTAGAGCGCCAGCACCCATGTGGAAACTGGACACTTTTTTGGACTCCTTTAATTCAGACTTAGGAAGGTAAAGACTCCCTGGAGCTCCCTGGCTGGCTGGCCTAGCCAAATTGGTGAGCTCCAGGCTCAATGAGAGTTACTGTTTTAAAAAAATAAAAAATAAAATAAGATAGTGATTGAGACACACACCCATTATCCTCCTCTGGTTTCTACATGTACACACATACATCATACACAAGGACAAAAAAAAAAGGAAAAGTGGTTATTTAGGTGGTCATATCAACCACTTAGAACTGCTCCACCACTGAAGGGCTTAGGTTCAGATTTGCATCTTCAGAAAAATCCCTGGCTTCAATGTGAAGGGAGCAAAGACCTGAAGCCCACACTCATTTACCAGGTAAGAGTTAACAGAACAGTCCAGACCTCTTATTTTGTTTTAAACTGTTGGGAAAGAGCACCATTTAACACTCGTTATTGATTGAGAACATTTGGCACATCCCACCAGACAGCCTCACATACGGGACTGTGGTAGACATTGTACTGTTCTGTAATCTGTAACACCAGCTGCTTCGGGATGATGATGTGTGTAAGCCTATTGACATACTTTTTGTAAAATTAATTCTTTTAGGAAATAATATCCCCTGAGATACCATAATAAAGCATTCTGGTAAATCCTTGGAGAGAAGTCCTAGAGGTGTAACTTATTTGAGATAGACAGACAGACAGACAGACAGATGATTGGTAGATAGATAGATAGATAGATAGATAGATAGATAGATAGATAGATAGATAGATATAAAATAGCCATTGGCTAGCATGTTCATGAGCTCATCAGGCCAGTCCTGGGGTAGCAAGGGGAGGAAGGACAGTAGCAGTTAGTGCCATCTGATGGGTGCTCACCTGGAGCATAAACAGTTCTTTTTTGTTCCTGTTTAGAACCTAATCTCCAGCGAGATGGTATGATAGCATACTTTTAGTTCTCTTTGCTGGGAGGGTTTCTCCTTATATTCGTTTAGAGTTGTCAGTGAAGTATATACTCTGCAGCAGTCTGTTCTATCCAGCTTGGGCCAGCATAACACACAGAGCCAAGTATACACCAGAGCGGACTTTTCCCTTAGTCATCTGTTGACATCAACAAGAAGTCATAAATGTCTTTTGAAGGAGAAGGACCTGTGACATGTGGCAGGTCTTTTATATACGTCACTTCTATCTATGGAGGAATTGTGGAGCATATCCAAATGTGTGACTAATGAACCACCTAACTAATTTATGACAGGAAGCTTCCCATATCAAGTAAATAGTTTCCACTCTAGGGCTCAGTTCTAAGCTAGGAGTGCTTTCCCCCTTTATGAGGTTCTTCATTTTAACTGTCATATTCAACCTTACTGTGGATGTTTTCGAGTCCCACAGAACCTGCTAGAACCAATTTTGCCTCAGCCTAGATCAGTTCTTTTCCAGTCACTCAGTAAATAGATCAGAGAAGGATAGCCAGCATGTACTGTATCCTTTCTCCAAGATTCAAAATGGCCAAGCAAGTATTGCTCCTCTTACTGGGAGAAGAGGTGGGGAGGATAGGGAGCAGGAGCTCGTCCTTTACGTCAGAGAAGGTAGCCTGGCATGCCTACAGCTTGGACCTTCAGAAAACTTGGCTTCAGTCACAAGCCAACTGTGGGTTTTGCTTTGTTCTGTTCTGCTTTTATGTCCACCGTGCATATCTAAAATACATAACTTCCTGTTCTGTCAGCTTGGCATCATTAGCATGATGGTCAGGTTAATGTCCTATGAAACTATGAAACAAAATACTGGTGAATGTGGCCACAGCATAGATAGATCAGGGTTATGTATCACTGAGGCAGCTCTTTTCATGAAAGGGGGAAACAGCTTCAAATAGTGTGTGCAACTTTAAAAGAGCATATACTTGTCCCATTAATACAGAGATTCCAGATAGTAGAGGTTTTACATAGGAAGAAAAGTTGCTGGAAAGCCAACTGTTAAATCTGCAGCTCCAGCTGATGACTGACTCAGTTTATTATAATCCACTATTGATTTGACTTACATTGTTACTGTATAGCCCAGGCTGTCCTGAAGTTTACTGTGTAGCCCAGTCTAGCCAGGAACTCCAGATCTTCCTGCCTCAGCTTCCTGGGTTCTAGAAGAGCTAGAAGTGCTGGGATTACAGACATGCACCATCACACCCAGCCTCTGTGGACTTGGTTAAAACCGTGGGTCCTTTGTGTCTTTTTGATTCTCATTCTCTCTCTCTCTCTCTCTCTCTCTCTCTCTCTCTCTCTCTCTCTCTCTCTCTCTCTTTCCCTCCCTCCCTCCCTCCCTTCCTCCCTCCCTCCCTCCCACCTTTCTTCCCTTCCTTTCCCCTTTCCCCCAAGGTACAACTGTGTTTTCCAGACTGGCCTCAAGCTCCCAGTTTCAGAAGGTTCTTCTATCTTGATACCTAGAACTGCAGCATATATAATTCTGGATACTATAGGATATATAGTAGCTGGATATCCTACAAGCTTTTAAATTCTCTGTAGCACTTAAGATCCCTGCTTGTGTAGAGACTTAGCCTTTGGTAGGTCAGTGGTCCTGGAGCTTACATTAGCTTTTTCTATAATAGTCTTTATCTAGTAGGTAGGGAATTCATGTGGATATTCTGCTGTAATAGGTATCCCCTAATGTAGGCCAATTCAGGCCAGAACCTCTTCCTTTACCTGGCATATAAATGCTCCATTGTAAGTAACATGTCATAGTGAAATTCTGGATTCCCAGAAATTCGTTATCTCAAGGCCAGAGACCAGTATATCCTAAAAGATGTATTTCCCTTTGCCATTGTGAGTTACCAAAGGAAATGTGATGTAAATTCTTAAGATGGAGAAACAGGGCCACAGTATATGAGTGTGAATGTGCTTAGTCAGGGTTTGTCCTAACAGGTGCCTAACTGTACTCTAATTGAAGGGATAAAATGACCTAAGCTTAGGTGTTAGGTGAAAAGTGGCACTTTCTCTAACAGGGTAGGTCCGCTAAAGTGACTTGAGCTAGCTGCCTCCCATTTTCCGTATCATTTCAGAAATCCCAGTGGTTTCCTCCCCAGTCTCATATAGCAAGGACTATGCTATAGATCCCGCTAGGAACATAGTGAAGATGTCATTATTTTCCTGGCTTTAAAAGTAGGAAGTCGGCACGCTCTTAATCCCAGCACTCGGGAGGCAGAGGCAGGCAGATCTCTGTGAGTTTAAGGCTAGCCAGGTCTACAAAGGAAGTTCCAGGACAGCCAAGGCTAGTACACAGAGAAACTCTGTCTTGAAAAAACAAACAAGCAAACAAACAAACAAAATAGTAGGAAGTCAGGCTGGGGAGAAGGCTGAGTCAGTAAAATGCTTGAGGACCCAAGTTCTGTACCCTAAACCAGTGTAAAGAGGCCCAGAACACTTGTAACCACCATGCTGAGGAAGTGGAGCCAGGCGACCTCTGGGACCTTCTGACCAGCTAGTCTTAGAGAACAAGGTGGATAGCCCCTGAAGAATAGCACAGCACAGGAACGTATCCTTTGACCCCCACACACACTTGCACCTGCACACACATGAACAAATGTACACACACATGTATATCAAGAACTCAATAAATTGAGGGGTGGAGGTCAGCAAAAAAAGACACTGCATTGTTGACAAACTCAAAAAATTGGTTGGAGTACCAAGCCTCAAGCAGAACAGGCCCTGCCTTGGTGGTTCTGGGCCCTCCTCTGGGAACCTCCACTTCTTCCCAGTTTTCAGAATCCTGGGGAAGAGAGTCTAGACAGCGTTGCTAGGCGTCACCACTTGGAACAGTTAGGCAGGGGGTGAGCAGCAAACATGGCCACTGTTCTAGAAGACTGCTTTAGAATCATTAGGTGTAGAAGGCCCTTTAAGAGAAAGAAAGATTCAGAAAACAGAATGAGTTGGGCACACCATACACCTTTAATCCCAGCACTCAGGAGGCAGAAGTAGGTGGATCTCTGAGTTTGAGGCCAGCCTGGGAGGTATATAGGGAGATGCTGTCTAAATTACCAGAATGGAAAGGACTGAAAGTTAATATATTATAATGTTTTATTTTTAATTAAAACAAAAATAAAACCCCTATGATATGACAAATTATGCCATTAAGAAGGCTGTCGAGGGCTGGAGAGATGGTTCAGCAGTTAAAGAGCACTGACTGCTCTTCCAGAGGTCCCGAGTTCAATTCCCAGCAACCACATGGTGGCTCACAACCATCCATAAAGAGTTATGGTGCTCTCTTCTGGCCTGCAGGGATACATTCAGGCAGAACACTGCATACATACTAAATAAATAAATCTTTAAAAAAAAAAAAAAAAGAAGAAGAAGAAGGCTGTCGAATAAAAGAACTTTCGTTGGCCTGGAAATTGGCTCTCTGACTTCCACATGTGTGCCATGACACATAAGTTTACACATACACACACACACACACACACACACACACACACACACACACACACACACACACTAGTTTACAAACAGTATGCAGTAGAGTAGTATCCACCAAATAGCTGACTGACTTGGTGATTTCTTATAGCCATCACATGTATGCCATGGCACATAAGTGCACCCCCAACACAAAGTCACACACACACACACACACACACACACACACACACACACACACACACACTCACACTAGTTTACAGCAGTATCCAGTACAGTAGTGTCCACCAAATAACTAACTGACTTGATTTCTTATAACCTTCATGAAATTCCTCACTGTCACAAAAATAAACATATTGACATAGCAAGGTATATTATATGAGAAAATACATTGCAGATAAATGTGGATGTCAAGACCCCAAGTTTATTTTTTTTCTTAATATCTGTAAATACCTGTGTACATGTTTAGATATGCTAGTTCAAGTCTGGGAGAAGCTGAATGCTAACAGTTGGTTTCTACAAAGGAGTGTGGAAAATAGGAAGAACTTAACAGGGAACTGCTTTCTGTTGTGTTACTGGACTTCTAGAATAAGCATATTCTTTTTTGGTTTTTGCTTTTTGGTTTTTTCAAGACAAGTTTCTCTGTGTAGCCCTGGCTGTCCTGGAACTTACTCTGTAGACCAGCCTGGCCTCAGACTCAGAGATCCACCTGCCTCTGCCTCCCAAGTGCTGAAACTAAAGGAATGTGCCACCACACCTGGCTTTATATTCTTTTTTTATTTTTATTTTTAAGTAGGTGGTGGTGATTTTCTAGATCTAAGAAGTGAAGTTGATGACCTGTAGTGTGCTTTGGTGGGTGTATTGCATTTGGAATGGAGGAGTCACATCTGTGGTCAGGTCACTGTGAAGTGGTGTGTCACAGATATGTTGTTCTGGAAAGAAACTGACTCACAGGTAACTAACCCTGATGAGGAAACAGTGGGTGTAGGACTTGACAGCTCTTTCGGGCATTTGACAGGCTTAAGAAAAGCTGGACACTATTCCCATGACTCCCTGTTGGTTGGAGGCTGTACCTTTCATCTTAGTTACAAACTGGAACTTTTTTATTCACCAACATTTGTCTTTGGAAGAAACATTGAATTTGTTAACATATTAAAAAACCCTCATTCTGGGTTTTCTAAAACTGTTCAAAGTTTAAAGATGAAAAGAAAGCAAAAAAGAAAGAGAAAATTTAGTTCCCAAGAGAAAAGAGAAGAGAGGAAAGAGATAAAGCCAGTGAAATCATCAAAACCTGTGGATAGTCCTTCTGTGGGATCCCCTGCTTTTAGTAACAACTTAATTTTCAGAGCATCAAGTAAAGAAGACATTTATGGGGGCTGGAGAGATGGCTCAGGGGTTAAGAGCATTGGCTGTTCTTCCAGAGGTCCCAAGTTTAATTCCCAGCCACCATGTGTCTCACAACCATCTGTAATGAGATCTGGTGCCCTCTTCTGGCCTGCAGGCAGAAGACTGTATATGTGATAAATAAGTCTTTTAAAAAGAAAAAAAAAACACATTTATGTCATGTAATGGGACTGAACAGATATTTGAGTTACCTTGATGAGCTATAATCCCATGGAAATGAACAAGAATTGTAACAAGGGCTTTGGGTATTCACCGTGGCTGTATTGTGGAAGGGTCGTAGGAAAGGTACCTGCTGTCATCTGGGTTTGTATTACTTAGTGCAAGGAAAATGCAAAAGAGAATATGTATCTGGTGGTTGTGTTCTTTTCGATAGAACTGTTATAGACAACCTTGGAGGGTGCTGGTGGCTGAGGTGAGAGCACTGGAGGGGAGATTTGAGAGTAACGGGGAACTGAGATTTCAGCAAGTTCTGGAGATCGCTGACAGAACAGGGAAGCGAGACAAGAAGCTAAAGATAAAATAAGAAATTTTTACTATGAATATTGTCTCCAAAAAAATTCAGACTCCAGAAATAAATTATCAGATATAAAAACAGCCTAAAAATTAATTTCTGTATGTAGGCCATAAAAATCTAATACTTTTAAAATATATCACTTATATTAGTATCCAAGATGTAAAGTACTTAAGAATAATCCTAACGAAATATTTGCAAAATCTTCAGAGAAAATTATAAAAATGTTTGCACCCATGAGAGGAAAACAGCTTAAACTAGTTAAGAAGTAAATCTCTGGGTTAGGAAGCTCAGCGTGTGAAGATGCCAGTTCTCCTCAGACGGGTACACAGATTCAATGCAATTCCAATAAAAATCCCAACAGGTTTTTTTGTGGAACTTGACAAGCTGATTCTAAAATTTTTATGGAGGAGGAAAGAGTCAAGACTAGCCAAGACAATCCCGAAGAAGAAGAACAAGGTGAGGAGAACTGCCTTAGCAGACACAGAGAGTCCTTGTGAGACAGTGTGATGCTGTCACTGGGGTAGGCAGACTGAGTAGTGCAGTAAAATACCAAGAGCAGATCCCGTGTGTAAGTGGAAACAGGTTCATCACAGAAATGCTGTTGCCTTCTTGGTTGGGGAAACTGGCCTTTACAATATATAGTACTGGAACAACTGGACAGCCCTATGTGAGTAAATGAAGTAGGTCATTTGTCTCATATAGATACAAATACCAATTCCATTTGGCATAGATATTGAGGTTTAAATGACAGGATTGTAAAGTGTGAAAATAATATAGGAAAATACACCTATGATTTCACATAAGAAAGGATTTCTCAAACCTGAAAATATTGGTAAAGTGAAAGATTTAACTACATACAATACAAAAGTTCTGTTGATAACTAGAGGCTGTAAAAGAAAATGAAAGCTCACAGCTAACTGTGAGTATCCAGAATAGATAAATAAAAGGGAAAAGAAAAAGAAAAAAAGAAATAAAAGAGAAATTACAGTCCAGTAAAACAATGAGAAAACATTAGATGAGGCACTACCTGGAGGAGGAAACCCTTTAACCAGTGAGCTGGAACGATGATGACCCTGTTGGTAAGATAGAAATGTAAGTCATGGCTGTAGTTAATACATTTAAAGTATGACAGTAGCAGATGTGGATGAAGAATGGAACCTATTCTGTCACAGCTGGTAGTGTAAATAGGCAGAGTTACATTGAAAAACAGTTTTGGGCTTAGAACGATGGCTTAGCCATCAAGAGTTCATCATGCTCTTGCAGAGGACCTGAGTTCCATTCCTAGCACTGAAGTCAGACAGCTTAGAACCACCTCTTATTCTAACTCTCTGGGATCCAGTGCCATCTTCTGGCCAGTTTGGGGGCAGGCACACACACACACACACACACTGCATATACTTCAACAAGCATACATATATGTGAATAAAACTAAAGTAAATATTGTTTTAAAAGACTAAAGCAAAACTATTATGTCATTTATTAAAAAGAACAAATGCCAATTACAAACAGCAGTCTGAATGACTTGAGAAACATGTCTTAGTATCGCTTTGATAAAACACCATGACCAAAGCAACTTGGGAAGGAAAGGGTTTATTTCAACTTAAACTTCCAAGTCACAGTCCATCACTGAGAGAAGTCAGAACAGAAACTCAAACAGGGCAGGAACCTGGAGGCAGGAGCTGATACAGAGGCCGAGGAAGAGTGGTGCTCACTGGCTTGCTCCCCATGACTTGTTCAGCCTGCTTTCTTATACTTACCCAGGACCACCTGCCTGGTGATGGCATCACCACAATGGACTGGGCCCTCCACCATCAATCACTAATTAAGAAAATACCCTATAGACTTGCCTACAGTGGACCTGATGGAGGTATTTTCTCAAGCGAGGTTCCCTCCTCTCAGATGACTTGTGTCAAGTTGACACAAAACTATCCAGCACAGAACATAATGCTGAGCCAAAAGAAAAGCAAGGTAGCATTTTATCATGCTTCCATTTTCATCACAAAATACACTGAGCAATAATAATAAGGATGTAATATATGGGATACAATTTATCATAAGATAATGATAAGCTCTAAGTTTACCTGTGAAAGGAGATAGAGATCAGAAAGCGTGAAAGAAACCAGAATGAACTTGGAAGTTAAAGTGGATGGCAGATGCACCTTTTTAAAAAATGTTGAGGTACCTTGTCTTGGTTCCATTTAAGGTTTGATTAAGAAATGAAATGGTCTTTGATGCTACCTAGTGTTTCTAGAGAATGAATGTTATCTAGTCATTCAGTTCTGTTGCTCGTTCCAGGAGTTAGGCAAGCTGTTTTCTCGCAGTGTGAGGCCCCCTTTGTTTTGTCCTGACGTCGACAGAACAAGCCCTATCTGTTCTGTTGCTTCCAAATGTTCCCCTTAAAAGGCTTTGCCCACCTGGAGAGAGTTGGTTTTTCTCCATCATTACTAGGGCGGTCCTGACAGGACTATGAGGTTGCGATCATTGTCATTCATTACCCTTCCATATTAAAAATCATGTTCTGTGGGGGCTAGGAATATAGCCCAGTTGGGAGACTACTTGTTTTGCATACAGAGCCCTGGGTTCCTTTAATCTCAGCACTCTGGAAGTGGAGGCAGGAAGATCATGAATTCAAGGTCATCTTCGGTTACATAACAAGTTCATACTTGGCTAATACAATAATCTTGCTCTCAATCCCTCTGCTCTCTATCATTTAAGAAAAGAAATGATGTAAAATTAAATTAAATTATAAAAGAAAAAAAAAAGAAATGTACAGGAATCTTAGAAAAGGGTTAGTGTGGGGACTAAAGAAGCTGGCATTTCACCTGTCCTGTGCTAGCCTAGATGAAAGAAGATGAAGTCTAAGTGAATTGGAAAATTCCAGTATCAAATATGTGCTCTGTCCTATATGCAAGACCTGACACACAGAAAGGCAAAAAAAAGGAAACTTGCTGTCATTGCTGACAGCACAGAGTCAAAGAGAATTACCCGTCTTAGGGTTTGAACTCTGAAATCTCAGGAGTAAGTAGACCATGAGACTGATTGTCCTTGCCTTTAGATTTACAGTGTAATTTATACCTCTGTTGTGCAAGTCCCAGGAAATAGCCTTGTTCCCTCCTTAAAGCACCTTTCATTTGGCAAAATTAATAGCCCCAAAGCTGACTTTTCCTTCATTTGACTTTTTTTTTTTAAAGGTTTATTTATTATGTATACAGTGTTCTGCCTGCATGTGTCCTTGCAGGCCAGAAGAGCGCACCAGATCTAATTGCAAGTAGTTGAGAGCCACTACGTGGTTGCTGGGAATTGAACTCAGGACCTCTGGAAGAGCAGTCAGTGATCTGAACCACTGAGCCATCTCTCCAGCCCCATTTGACCATTCTTATTTTATTTCCAAAGTCAGAAACCTGAGAACTCTCCTTCACTCCTTTTTTTCTCCCCCAATCTACCTTCACTTCCTGCTTTCTCCAAATGCAAAGATTCTAACTCCAGGATATATCTCAGATGCAGCCACTTCCTTATATTGTCATCTGTCTTAGTCACTGTTCTATTGTTAAAGAGACACTATGACCAAGGCAACTCTTATGAAAGAAAGCATTTAATTGGGGGTTTGCTTACAGTTTCAGAGGTTTAGTCCATTATCATGGTATGGGGAGCATGGTGGTATACAGGCAGGCACTAGAGCAGTAGCGAAGAGCTAGATTCTGATCCATAGCCTGAGGAAGAGAGCCTAGGCCTGGCATGGGCTTTTAAAACCACAGAGCCCACCTCCAGGGACATACTTCCTAATCTTTTCACATAGCACCACTGAGCACTGTAAGTGGTGACTAAGTGTTCAAATGTATCAGTGTATGGGAGCCAGATTTTCTTTCTGGTTTCTTGAGACAGGGTTCACTATGTAACAGCCCTGGAACTCTCTTTGTAGACCAGGCTGGCCTCAAACTCAGATCCGCCTGCCTCTGCCTCCTAAGTGCTGGGATTAAAGGTGTGCACCACCATACCTGGCTTACGGAGGCCATTCTTACTAAAACTACCACATCATTTTACCTGTTTCTATTCCATGTTTGATTCTTGACTCTCTTCAGTCTTATTTTCCAAATAGCAACCAGAGTATTCTTCTTGTTTGCTTGGTTTTTTTTTGAGACAGGGTTTCTCTGTGTTGTTTTGATGCCTGTCCAGGATCTCAATCTGTAGACCAGGCTGGCCTCGAACTCACAGAGATCTGCCTGGCTCTGCCTCCCGAGTGCTGGGATTAAAGGCGTGCGCCACCACTGCCCAGCTAGAGGTATTCTTCATCAGGTAAACTAGTCTCATTTTTAAAGCCTTCGATGAGTTTACTCATAAACTTAGGACCCAAACTCCCTGTCTAAAGGGTCTGCATGAAAACGCAGAGTCTTACCTTGCCAAGATCTCCCCACCTCTTGCCATCCCTCTTCGTTCTGCCATCTCCACCAGCCTATTTTGTATCACACTTTGACTTTTCAGGTCTTTATGCAGGGGACCTTTTCCTGTCTCTGGATCTTCATAGATACTATTGTTTGTTCCTGAAATAGTGCCTCCTACCTTATCCTTCCACAGACACCTACCTCTGATCTAAATTTGGCTCTTTCTGGTACCTTCTCTAATAGCCTTCTGCTTTTTATTACATTTATCATGCTATATATCATATACATGTGTGTGTATATACATATATATACACATATTGAGATACACACACCCACATATTGATGTTGCCCACAAGTTTATATTGTACACAAGGGCAAGAATTATATATGTTTTACTCAGCATTGTTTCCTATATACCTAGCCTAATTGGTACACAACATGTATTTGTTAGAAGAGTGAATGAAAATCCATCCATGAACTGTAATCTGTTCTCTTGGTCCCTGCTGGTGAAGACCGTGGGCTGTTCTCAGTATGGAGTCACTCTAAAGATGATGAAGGACATGAGTTCACACAGGCATTATGTTTCCTTAGAGTACATTCTCAGAAGTAGAGTTGCTGGAATCAAAAAATAAGGCTATTTTTAAAGCCCATAAAAATTCATTCTTCTGAACAGTTATCCAAGTTAAATTAGTTCCCTTTTTGCTTTCTTTGTTTTGAATATGTGGAACATACAGAGGTGAACAGTTCAGATAAAATTCAGCATCACACTTTCATAAAGTTCAATTCTTGAAACCTGCTTTTGTACCACACATGGCATTGTAGCACTTATTCCTTATGTGGAAAGTATTCTCTCAGGGTTGAAGGTGAGATAACACAGGCTGAGAAAGTTAACAGATTTACTCAAGTTCATACAACCAGGCTGGCTCGTGTCAAGACAGCTTATGCTTACCTACATTACTCCCTGTGCCAGCTGAGTTACAGTTGCTCCAAAAGTGATGACTATTCTGTGACACCTAATCCCGCCCCTCGGCTTCGCAGCTGCCACACCCGTGTGAGAATGCTGCCCACTTTCCGTGTTTCCTTGCCATGTGATGCCAGTGGCTGGGTGCCTTGTCTCTCTGACAGACCCCTAAAGAGACTCTGCATCAACTAACTGCCCAGAGTAGTTCATCTTGAGTTTCATCTTGTCTTTGCATGGAGGTATAAATAAATAAGTAAATGAGTGGATGAATAAATATAAATAAATAAATAAATAAATGGCCCATTTTTTTCCCATTATAATCCCGACTCCCAGTTTACAGGGGTAGTCCATTTTGATCATGCATTGTAATAGGCCCCTAACTAAATGATAGTCATATAAAAAGCATGCATCCAGGGCTGGAGATTCAGTGGTTAAGAGCACGGGCTGTTCTTCCAGAAGTCCTGAGTTCAATTCCTAGCAACCACATGATGGCTCACAACCATCTGTAATGAGATCTGGCGCCCTCTTCTGGTATGTAGGCAGAACACTGTATACATAATAAATAAATAAATAAATCCTTTAAAAAACAAACAAACAAACATGCATCCTCCTCCTGTGGATTCTTGGTATTGAATTCTTAGGGCTTGTAGCTATGAAGGAGAAAGGTGAATTTTCTGTCTTAGGCTGTACACACTCACCCAGATCTGTGTTCCCCTTCTCTTCTCCCTACCTCCTCCCCCAAAAAGATAGAACTTACTACCAGAACAGGGCTTGGTAAAAAGAATGCCTGCTTGATATTTATCCCTCTTAATAACTCCTTTAATTTTTCTTAACCTTTCAGGCTCTCCCTGCTTGTCCTATCCAGGCCACCTGTGAGGCTGCCTCCAAGGAGGAAAACAAGGAAAAAAATCGATATGTAAACATCCTGCCTTGTGAGTGTTTATAGGGTTTCTTGGAATGTGATCTGAAACTACATCTCTAGATAGATTCTTTGAGGATGGGAAGAATCTTGGGGTTGGTAACAGGGCGGGCAAAAAGAAGACTGGTTCGTCCTTAAGGCTCAAAGAGCATGGATTTCCCCCCCCCCCCCCCACACACACACACACACCAGGCAATCTCACAGCCAGGTAGGACTATGCTATGGATCACAGTTGGTATTGCAGGCCTGTTTCTGACGACCAGGCAGGGCAGCTTCATGGGACCAGGCAGAAAGTAGGTGATGTGGTTTTTTGAGCTGTAAGCAAGGGCACAGTGAAACCACACCACTCTGTTGGTAGAAAGAAAGGTCATTGGTTCCTCAAACTGCCAAGGCTGTCTCTCGGGTTCAGAGAAAACAGTAAGAGCAGGGAGAAGCCATACCAGTTCTGAGGGAAGCAGGTAGCAGTGGAGGGGGTGTGGAGTCAAAATAGCCTGGGAGTTAGTGGAGTGGGAAGTGGGGTATGGCCACAACAGCCTGGGAACTAGGGTGGGCCTTTGATCTATTACAGACTTACTTGAGTTAAACCAGAACAGGTTGCCCATTGCCAGAGGTAGTTGTTGTAGGGATCAGATACTGGGTTTTCCTAACAGAAACCAACTTCACAGGATTTCTGAGGAATGCTGAGCTTAAGTAGCAGTCCTTCTGTTACTCAGCCCAGATTGTCATCTCAGACATTGCCAACAGCACTGCCATTTTGGGGACTCACTCTGAACCTAACAATAACACCTTCCCAGCCTTAGCCACTGATAATCAGTTGATCTCATCTAACAGATATTTTTCTAAGTCTGTGTAATGGGGTATGCATAACCCAGTGGGATATTTGAACTTCTCTGTATTTATGTATTGGCTTTTTAAAAATTTATCGTTTGGGAGAGTTGGCTCAGCAGTTAAGAATACTTCCTGCTCTTGCAGAGGACCCAGATTTGGTTAAGCACCCACATGGTGGCTCACAACCTTCTGCAGCTCCAACTCCAGGAGATCTGACACACGTAATAATACATCTTGTCTTAAAAATTCATCTGTTTAACTTCTTTTTAAATTTTCATTACATTTATTTGTGGGGGGCGGGGCACACATTTGCCGTGGTGCACATGTGAAGGTTGGAAGACAGTAACTGGGTCTCTCCTTCCACCTTGTTCTCTGGGGATCAAACTTGGATTGTCAGACTTGGCAGCAAGCCCCTTTACCCTTTGAGCCATTTCACAGGCCCTCATCCTTTTAAAATGCTTACATTTTCTAGTGCATAGTAAGTATGTTAATATTTATATATAATTTATCAATAAACGAACAAATATTGAAAATACCCATGCAGGTATGATTGGTGAAACCTACAAATCTTATTTGTATGTATATGTGTGGGTGTGCATATATGTACACATAGTTTTTTTACATCTAGTAGGTATATTGTACAGTATACATTCTTCTAACTTTAATATATTGTCAGTTCATCTGTCAAGAAACACTTTCCTTTTTATCAGATGTTGAATATTCTTTATTGTAGCTATAATATAATACCCGAATTATAGTGGAGACGTTTACAGATTGAGGGCATTCAAGACAGCACTGAGGGCTGACTCAGTGAGTAAGCCTGAGGACCTGAGGTCAATTTCTAGACCCCACATAAATGGGAAAGGAGAGAACCAGCTTCACAGAACTGTCCTCTGACCTCCACATGTATGAGGTGGCATATGTACCCACACATACATCATACACATATATACAATAATATTCATAAATAGAAGCAAAATAATGTTGAGGGCTGGTGGGATGGCTCGATCAGCAGGTAAAAATTCTTGACACCCTGAGTTCAGTCCATAGAACCCATGGTGAAAGAAGAGAACCAACTCCTGAAAGTTATCCTCTGACTTCACACACACACACACACACACACATACACACACACACACACACACACACACACACACACACACACACTCACACAGGCCTACCTCACTCACACATTATCATCTGCAAACACACAAATACATATATACAGTAATCATAAATTTTAAAAAAAAATTGAGACAGGGTTTTTCTATGTAGCCCTGGCTGTTCTGAAACTCACTGTACAGACAGGCTGACCTCAAACTCAGATCTCCCTGTCCCTGCCTCCCGAGGGCTAAGACTAAGTAACATTTTTAAAGGGCAGGTGTTGGCGGCAACAGGGAGGCTCAGAGGTCAAAGGCATTTGCTGCCAAGCCTAGTGACCGGAGTTTGATCCCCAGAACCCTTATCACATAGGAGAGATTTGACTCTGAAGTTGTCTGCTGAGTTCCACAAGCACAGGCACGTATGTGCATGCTCAGATGCACACAAAAGAAATGTTTAAAAAAAATGTTTTGGACAACCAAAGGTTAGGTGCAATTGTGTACGCCTATGAACCTAACCCATGGGAGGCTGAAGCAGGAAGATTGCTATGAGTTCATGGCAGCCTGGGCTACAATGGGAGTTCTGGGTTAGCCTGAGCTACTAAGTAAGACTATGTAAAAGCAAAACCAAACCAAACAACCGAACAGAGCCAGGTGGTGGCGGTGTATGCCTTTGATCCCAGCACTCAGGACCAGCCTTTCTACAAAGTGAGTTCCAGGACAGCTAAGACCACACAGAGAAACCCTATCTCAAAAAAACCAAAACAAAACAAAATAAAAAGAGCACTAGAATGCCATATCTCAGTCACATAGACACAGGTATCTGGGCTGATCTGCCTCAGGGACAGTAAGAAACAAAATTGGATTTATTGAAATGTGAACGTCGTCTTGCTTGTTTTTTTCTAGATGACCACTCTAGAGTGCACCTGACACCTGTTGAAGGGGTTCCAGACTCCGATTACATCAACGCTTCGTTCATTAATGTAAGGAACCTGCGCCCTTCTTACTTACCCATGAAAAACCATTAGCTGCTGTCTACTGATTCCTTCCCAGCTGTGTTTTAAGAGAAAGACTGCCACCACAAGCTTTTCCTAACAAATCTGATTTTTTAAGTGGCCAGTTCTTTTTTAATATTGGGTAATTTAAAATATATTTTTTGTTTATTCTTTCATCATTTCCTAAGGTTTCCAGTGTAGAAATCTTAATCTAGATGTATGTTTCTATGAACCCTTTTTGAGCATTTTCAAATGCTACAAACGAAAGAAGGCTTTACCCTCAGTAGTAAAAATAAGGGGGAACAAGACAAGAAAACCAGCTACCGAGTAAGCCTGGCTGATGTGTCCAGTCCACTGGGAGTAAGGCCTGAGGGAAGGGAAGTAGTCCCAGGACCCTGAGTGTGAAGGTGAACCAGCAGATAAGATCTACATTCTGGGGAGCACACGTTTATCTCACCTGCTAATGATCACAGGACTCCATGAAACACGGCCATTGACTCATTGATCAGAGACTCCCGTCTAGACAAGGAGCTCTAACTCCGCCCTACCTTTAGATGCCTGAGGGCACATAGCAAGTCTTTCCAAGTGTTTCTCTCTATGGGAAGAGTGTAAATTCCACCTACACAACCAGCTGGGACTCAGGTTTCAGAACCAGAGACAGTGAAGGCGCCAAGGAGCCCCATTTCATCCTTCCCTTAGTGGTTTTACCTTCTGCTGTGACACTTTATTGATTAGGTGATCACTGTGGGTACTCTTTCATGGAGGTAACTTACCCACACCTAGTAAAAATAGAGTAGGAAGCACTCTGGGGCTGGCTTCCACATCTATGTGTATGTTTGTGTTTATTTTTGTGTTCCATTGAGAATTTAACAATGGCTTTTTATAAAGCCAGGAGTATGATGTGCTTAATATGTTTCTTAAGAGCTCATCAGCTTTAATTACAGGTTTAGAAGTGAATCAGAATTGAGCATCCTAAATTAAGGCCATCTTGATTTTCATGTTGTAATGATGATTAAAAACATTTATGGAGGGCTGGAGAGATGGTTCAGCTGTCAAAGGCTAGGCTCACAACCAAAAATATAAAAACGTTTTTGAAAACTAAATTCCTGTTCTCAAAAAAGTTGTAAGAAGCCTGCTGTTGATGGCTTTAAATGCTTGCTTCTCTGCTAGGAAGCAGCTCCCTGCCCTTGTGTGAGCTAGACTAGAAAATGGGTCTCAGATTTGGGTCCTTCCTTTGATTTCACCACTATCTGGTGTGACCTGGTGTCCCAGCAAGACTGCTTCCCATTGCCATCTTACTACTGTCTGCACAGAGAAAAAAGACAGCCCCTGTCCTGCGTGAGTTTCTCGGAGGCGGCTCCTCATCTGTTTGAATGGGGCCCCAGTCTCCCTTGCTCCTTGCCTCCCACTGACTAATGGTGAAGCTCATTGTCAAACCTGGCTGTTTCTGAAAAGCTTTTACATCTGAGTAAAGCATCCTCAAGAAAAAAAAAAAAATGCCTGATCCTTCCCAATTCCAATCCAGCTCCATCACTAGAACCACCTTATACGCTCCCCCTTGGGAGGCCTTACTCCATAACACTAAAACCCACATTGTTGGCTACTGGTAAAGCATCAAAAATGGTCCAGACCAGGGGTTAGTCTCTGAATACTCTCCCACCAATATTCACTAATGATTCACCTTGAGAAGCCTGCCTAGACCATTTGGGTTTTATATTCTTCTATTCTTCTCTCCAAACCTAACCCTTCTGGGATTTCTGTATTGGAAACTCTTGTGAATTACCTAGACCTTACAGGGAGGCTGTGTTAACTGGCTGAGAGGCTGACTGGAGAAATCATTCCTGCCAACTTTTGGGTTTCACTTTTCTTTTTCATCCGTTTCCACCCAGGGCTACCAAGAAAAGAACAAATTCATTGCTGCACAAGGTAACGGCAATTCTTTCCTCTTGGGCTTAACTATGGTCTCGTGTAGGTTGAGGGTATGGGCTTCTGCCCAAATACTAAATGAACTAGTAAAAATACAGTAGCTTTTCTCTAATCATTACCACCTAAAAGAAATGTGGGGGCTGGGGAGATGGCTCAGTTGGTGAAGTGGTTGCCACACAAATGGGAAAACCTGAGTTTAGATTCCTCGCGCTGACATTAAAAGACATGACAGCCTGTACCTAACCCCAGTGCTGGAGAGGCAGGGACTGCAAGATCCTAGAGACTTACTGGCTAGCCAGCCTGTCTAGTTAATAGGCTCTAGGTTAGTGAGAGAGTATCTTCAAAAAAAAAAATATGGTGGAGAGCAATTAAGGAAACCCTCATTTGACTTCTTACCCGCATAGGCAGACACATGCATCTCTACAGAATTATGTACGTTCACACAAACACATATGAACATGTACGTGCGTACTCTCATACACAGAAAGAAATATATCCTACAGGTTTACAACCAATAACATTCATCTTGATGACTTAGTATCAAAAGGTCTTTTTTAAAAAGTCCTCTGGAGTTGGAGAGATGGCTCAGGGGTTAAGAGCACTGGCTACATGGGCACACACATGCTGTGGAATACATATGAAGGTCAGGAGACAACTTTGAACAGTTGTTTCTCTTCTACTGTGGTCACACAGAATGAACTCGGGTCATCAAGTTTGGCTGCAGGTTCCTTTACCTCCCAAGGTTTAATTGTTTTAAGTACATTTGAGGAGTTTCCTAAAACTTTCAGTTCCATAGCAGATCCAGTGTCCCTAACTCTGGGCAATTTGATTGCTAAAACTCCTGTTTACCATACCCTGAGAATTCTTCTAGCCTCTCCACTATTAAATCCCATCTTTCTCTCATTGTCTACAGCTTCTTTTTTGCTTAGAAATTTCTTGTGGCTTTCTGAGAAAGGCTGTATAGAAAGTAAATTTGAAATTCCAGCCTGAGCAGGTCACTCCACCCTTTTGGAATTGATGACACTCATTCCAGAGTGTGACAGGACAGAGTAGATGCCGCAGCTAGTACTTGACTTATTGTCTAGAGTGTGATCAGTAAGCAGTCATGACTTCTAATCCTTAACCCTTAGAAAATCATTGTGCTCTTTCCTGTTTGGAGCCTCCTGGCCACACTCCTGATGACGTGTCTGGTACATACATGGTAGATACATGGAGAATATTCAGTTAGCAGGTGGATGAGTGGATAAATAGGGTAGATATTCCCCTGAAGAGATTTAGACACAGAATTCCAAAAGTCAGGAATTTCCGTTTCCTAGCATTGTTTTTCCTCTTCCAATCTTCACTCTTGGCTACTTTAGGACCAAAAGAAGAAACAGTGAATGATTTCTGGAGAATGATCTGGGAACAAAACACAGCTACCATCGTTATGGTGACCAACCTGAAGGAGAGAAAGGAGGTAAGTTGAAAATATAGTAGCACGACCCTAATATAGGCAAATCTGGTAGAGGGTCTGCTCTGCTGGAGCTCTAAGCTTGAGCTTAGCTGCCTTCTTTTTGTGGTTGCTGTACTAATAGCTCATCCAGACAGGCTACTGTGCCTCTTCCCGTAGCCTGGAAACCTCAGATGAATCTCAGGGCAGGCAGGGGATAGTGGTGTCCATGGCACATTACCATGTCTGGTATTAGAACAGCTCATTCTCGTTCCAAAGTAACAGGGAGGAGGAAGTGTGCCATTAGCTAGAAAAGAAAGGGACTTTCTTTCCCCTCCGTTCCTCTATCCCTCATTCCCTCGGTTTCCTGCAGCACCCCCTAAAGCCTTTGATGTCCTGTCAAGCTAACAGAGGGAGCCCTAGTGTAGCAGAGCCCCTGATGAGGGTGTGGCCAGCAGGAGGCCAGTGAAAGTGAAGCCTACAGCAAGTCCTGCTGGCAGCTTCTAACAGCTCCTGTTTCTTCTGTGGCCTGACCAGCTCTGTAGCTGGGCCATAGCCAGTGCCAACAGTCTTAGTCACTGTTCTATTGCTATGAAGAGACACCACGACCAAGGCATCTCTTATAAAAAGGAAGCATTTTTAATTGGAGCTTGCCTATAGTTTCAGAGGTTTAGTCCATTATTGTCATGGTGGCACACAGGCAGATGAGTTGTTGGAGAAGTAACTGAGAGTTCTTCATCTGGATCTGCAGGAAGAGAGTGCCACTGGGCCCGACTTGAGCTTCTGAAACCCGAAAGCCCTCCCCTAGTGACACACTTCCTCCAACAAGTCCACACCTACCCCAACAATACCACACCTCCTACTCCTTCTCAAGTAGTGCCACTCCATGACAACTAAGCATTCAAATATATGAGCCTATGGGGGCCATTCTCAGTCAGACCACTACACTGGGCCGTAGATCAGCCCACAGAGATAAATCATCATTCGTGACAATCTTTCTCAAGGATGGGTCTTCTGTCACCTTGACCCATTATGGGATTTGAGTGTGTTGCTCAGCAGCCCCACATTGCTTAGAAGGGTAGTTTGGGGCGAGTGGGGGATGGCACTTGCCTTTAATCCCAGCACTTGGGAGGCAGTGACAGGCAGATCTCTGTGAGTTCAAGGCCAGCCTAGTCTACAGAGCTAGTTCCAGGACAGCCAGGGCTATGCAGAGAAACTTTTTCTCAAAAAACCAAAGCAAGAAGGAAGAGGAAGAGTGGTTTGGGGTGGGGTTTCTGTTAGTATGCTTTAAGAGGACCTTTAGCTCTTGGAAGCTGTTAGGACTCAGTCGACAGGAAGACCTTGGTTTTACAAGCCAATAGTCTGTATGGGCGCCCTGCAGCAGCTCTGCCACAGAAAACTGCCAGTCCCTCCTTCACACAGGCTTGCCCCTAAAACCTGACCTTCAGCTGAGGGGTAGGAGTGGAAAAGATGGGTGGACCTGTGACTGAGGCTGGGTACAGTTGAAGAGAAAGTAAATCATAGTAACTGAACCTTTAGCTGATTAGGTGACAGAGGAGATACAGGCGTTATGGTTCCTTTTCTCTCAGTCCCCTTACTTACATCTGCCAGGACAGTCTTGCATGAGAGATGTTTGTCTGTTTTCTCTATAGTGTAAATGTGCCCAATACTGGCCAGACCAAGGCTGCTGGACCTATGGGAACGTCCGCGTGTCTGTCGAGGACGTGACTGTGCTGGTGGACTACACAGTACGGAAATTCTGCATTCAGCAGGTACAGTCTTCTGCCCTTCCCAGCATTCCAGGAGGATCTGCTGGCCATTAAGAGGCTGGGAAGGTCTGGGTTGTTCCTCTTCTTACTTGGGTGTCAGGAATTTCATAGGACACGACCTGTGTGGATTCTGACCTCCAGGAACTTCTGTCAAAGCTCAGTGAGCAGTGGTTTTGTGGCTGGGAGGAAAAGGACCTGTTAGGTGAAGTTCGATTGCCTTGAATGTGACCAGACAGTGTGAAGAGAGGCTTCAGGAAGTGGGCAACCTTCTGGGTATTGTGCTCACCTCTCTAAAGATTTCTGCCTCCAAGGGTGTAGTGTGACTGTTGTAAGCCTTCCAGAGTGATCCTGGAGGCCTGAGCTGGAGTTGGGGTTTGAAAGAGGAGTTATCAAGAATCAGGGGCTCTGCTGGGTGTAGTAGTGCACACCTTTAATCCCAGCACTTGGAGGTGGAGGCAGGAGGTTCTCTGACTAGGAGGTCAGCCTGGTCTATAGAGTGAGATCCTGTCCAAACAAAACCAGGAGCCCTGCATTGTGTCTAACCCTGCTGTTTACTGTAATAGTTCTTGGGCTTAGATCAGGTCATTTAAGTTCTCTGATTTCACCTTCATTTGTAGACCAAGAATAATAGTAGCAGTTCAGCCTACTGTGTTGTGTGAGCAGGATTCTCCCTCTGTGATCAGAGGCTCTCTGGGTACTCCTCACTTTTCCATCATCTGACAACCTCCGTTACACCTTCCCTCCCCTTGTGCTGCCCTCCTCCGGTTATCAGAACAAACACAGAATCTCCTCCCTTCACAGGTGGGCGACGTGACCAACAGAAAACCACAGCGCCTCATCACTCAGTTCCATTTTACCAGCTGGCCAGACTTTGGGGTGCCTTTCACCCCAATTGGTATGCTCAAGTTCCTCAAGAAGGTGAAAGCCTGTAACCCTCAGTATGCAGGGGCTATCGTGGTCCACTGCAGGTCAGTGTGGCCTAACCCTTGCCCACTTTCTGCCCCCTTGGATCCTGACCAAGGAGGCTGACCCAGAAGAAATGCACAGCTGGGCCCCAGGCAGCAGCCAGAGAGAATCCTCGAGTTCTAGTCTGGGGTGGAGAACGTGACTTGTGGAAAGAGGCGAGTTAGGCGCTTACTCTGATTCTGAAATAGCTGTGAAGGAAGACTTGAACCAGAGGCTCTGTCTGCCTGTAGGAGCAGTGTTTGTAGTTACAGAAGAGTTTGTTCACTGGTCCCCATTATTTTCAGTGTGTACTCCTGACAGTCCATGAGGTCAGATCTACCCTGCTGGCATAGCTGTTTGAGTTAATGTACCTCCCAGGTTAGGAGTGGAGACTCAGCCGTGAAGCCAAGTGACTGGGTCAAGTACTGACCCTGTACCCTTGCCTCCTTGAGACCCTTAGAAGTACCAGGGTACCCAGGCCCTGACAACTAGAGACCAGGAGTTCCCACCACAGTAGGATTATTGGCTCGGGGGCAGTGCCAGCTCTACCCCAGTGGAAATTAGAACTTAGCTGCCTGGAGGAAGCCTGAGGCTGTGCTCCCCTTCCCTGCCTGCTCCTCCAGGTTATGCCTGGCGTCCACTCACCCCTTGCTCTCTGGCTACAGCGCAGGTGTAGGGCGCACTGGTACATTCGTTGTCATCGACGCCATGCTGGACATGATGCATTCAGAACGGAAAGTGGATGTCTATGGTTTTGTGAGCCGGATCCGGGCCCAGCGCTGCCAGATGGTACAGACAGACGTGAGTGATCTGTGGGTGAGGCGAGGGAAGGGCTTTCCAATGCCAGGACATCTGCCTACTCTGAGGACTTTAGTTCATATAAACATCACAGAGTGTGTATGCGTGTGTGTACACGTGCGCGTAATATGGAATGACATGTGTTGGTCAGAGGACAAATTACAAGTTCTTTCCTTCTGCCACATAATTAAAGAAACGAAGCATGGGAGCTAGAGAGGTGACTCTGGTTAAGAGCACTAGCTGCTCTTCCAGAGGACCCAGGTTTAGTTCCCAGTATCCCCTTCACAGCTATCAGCCATCTATAACTCCCAATTCCAGGAGATTCAACACCTTCTTCTGGCCTCTGTGGACATTGGGCATGCACATGGTACTTATGTATACATGAGACAAAACACTCATACACAGAAAATAAATAAAAATATTTTTAAAAAGAAATAAAACGCTGGGCATGGTGGTCCATGCCTTTAATCCCAGCACTTGGGAGACAGAGGCAGATGGATCTTTGAGTTTGAGGCCAGCCTGGTCTACAAAGTTAGTTCTAGGACATCTAGGGCTGTTACACAGAGAAACTCTGTCTCAGTAAATAAATAAATATCAAAATAAAAAGAAAAGAAAAAAGAAATAACACATAGAGGAAGAGGTTGTAGCTTTATGACTGGGGGAAACAGAAAGGCAGCTATCACTTCCACTGGACCTTATGGATAAGGGAATCATTTTTAATGTATGCCAGCATGCCAGGGCCCACGATCATGATGCAGCCAAGTCCACGAGCAAAAGTGTGGACTCTGTGGTCATGGCTCAGACATGAGATGGAGGCAGGCTGGAGTCTAAGGCCTTGCAGACTTTCACAGCCTTTGTGTGTGCCCAGTTTCTGACAGACTCTGTGGAGTGTAGAATCTGGCAGTCCAGGACCCTGTCTCCCAAGCTAAGCACCCCCAGGGGAGCTCATGCATTTCAGGTTCTGCTTCTCTGTGTTGGGACAGTGTGAATGAATCACTTTATCCCTACTAAAATCAAAGGAAAAGCAGACTGAGTAAAGACGGCACTAGGAATGATCTGGTGCCGCCAGGGCCATGCTGTTCATGACTCAGACCTCTGTTTGATCCATATTTCAGATGCAATACGTCTTCATATACCAGGCCCTTCTGGAGCATTATCTGTATGGGGATACAGAACTGGAAGTGACTTCTCTGGAAACCCACCTGCAAAAAATTTATAACAAGATCCCAGGGACTAGCAACAATGGATTAGAGGAGGAGTTTAAGGTGAGTTGAAGCTGGGTGGCCTCCAGACTGGAGGAACCACACAGTCTGGAAAATGCTAATTCTGTGTGCACCACAGCCAGTGGTAGTGGAGTGGCTCTGAAGCATACAGTCTTGCTTGTTAGAATCACTTGAATTGTCTTTAAGGAAAATGAATAGAAACCAGTATTTCTTTAAGTCCCTCAGCACTCCTGGATGATTATAATGTACAGCAATGTAAAGGCCAGATAAAAAGTCTTTTGCGCTGGGCAGTGGTGGTCCACGCCTTTAATCTCAGCACTTGGGAGGCAGAGGCAGGCAGATCTCTCTCTGTGAGTTCGAGGCCAACCTGATCTACATAGCAAGCTCCAGGACAGCCAAAACTACATAGAAAGACCCTGTCTCAAAAAACAAACAAACAAACAAAGATGAAGAAGAAGTGTTCAGGCCTAAGCTGAGCCTGAGAGTGCAGGCCTACCTATAGTTACATCTATTCGGGATGCTGAGACAGGAGGATCACAGGACTCTATCTCAAAATTTAAAAATAGGAATGGAGCCAGATGTGATGGTGCCCTCCATTCATCCCAGCACTCGGGAGGCAGAGGCAGGCAGATCACTGTGAGTTTGAGGCCAGCCTGCTCTACATAGTAAATTCCAAGACAGGCAGGGCTACATAGAGAGACCCTGTCTGAAAAGAAAAGGTGGTGTGGTGAGTGTGTTCTCAGAAGCCAGAGACAGTGGATGGGGTGCAGAGAACCATTCACCTTAAAGTAGTCCTTATTACACTGTAGTGTATGCTTGATTCACTGGGATCTGTCAGGGTGCGGGTTGGTGCAGTGTGTCTGGGTTGGGCCTGATACTGTGCATTTCTAACAAGATGAGACCAGTGCAAAAGTCAGAAACAAGCTTAAGGGCTGGGGAGATGGTTTTGTGGGTCATGTGTGTGCTGTACAAGCATGACAACCCCAGTTTAGATCTTCAGTACCCATGTGAAGATTAGGTGTGGTGGGTGTGTGCCTGTAGCCCCACTGCTGGGGAAACAGGTGAAGAAGGGGACAGTCACTGGCCACCCGACCAACTGGCTGCAACAGCAAGCTCCAGGTTCCATGAGAGCACCCTGTCTCAAAAAGTAAGGTGGAGAGTAATAAAGTAGCATGCCCAGCGTCAACCTCTGGCCTCCATATGCACACACACAGAGCACACCCATACACACAAGGAAACAGCCTCAGAACCAGGAAGGAAGAATACAGTTTGAATATTTTTCTAAATGGCAAAAGAATGGCCCAAGAAATTCAAGGCCAGAGGAGTCTCAGAAGGTTCCACATTAGCCTAGAAGGCATTGCTTTTCAAACACTCCTTTGACTTCTCAGCTAAACTTAAGATGGGATGGTCCTAGTGACTGGCAAGAGTCTTGGCAGGTTCCATTACTGGGAACAATAGTGTCTCCCTTCTTCCTTCATTCAGAAGTTAACATCAATCAAAATCCAAAATGACAAAATGCGTACCGGAAACCTTCCAGCCAACATGAAGAAGAACCGGGTTTTACAGATCATTCCATGTAAGTACCCCTCCCCACCCCAGAGTCTTACTGCACCAGCCCCCTATTTCCTACACTATTCCAGCTTCTCAGGTGTGGTGATTGGCCTGAAGTCAAGAGTCACAGCATTGCCTCTTGTTTCTCGAAGTTTCAGGAAATAAAAAGCATAAAATAAAATAAAAAGTATAAAAGCCAAAAAAGCACTGGTGTCTTTGCCCCACTGACTAGGAGATTGGTAAGGGGAGTGGATGTTGGCAAAGCTGCAAGCCATTCATTGTCCTCCCTGCAGATGAATTTAACAGAGTAATCATTCCAGTCAAGCGAGGTGAAGAGAACACAGACTATGTGAATGCATCCTTCATTGATGTAAGTGACGGGTATGTCCCCTGAATCTGTCCCATGGGCCTTCTAGTACCTCCCTCACATACTTCCTTGAGAAGAACATCTTTAAGTCAATCAACAGCTACTGAACTCACCCCACCTACCCACCCTGAGTACTAGGCCTGTCTAGCCACAAAGAACGGAATGTAAAGGAGACATGCTACATATTTCTAGATGAGAACCTTGTGACATAATCACGTCCAAGAATCTAAGCCTGATCTAATCTTTCCTGTTTCTACTGTCTTCCTACTAGCTCCATCCCCTGCTTCCCCCACCACCCCCCATCACCCCCCCCACCCCCCCCGCCCCGTATGATCCTTGGTCAAAGAGAGCTCTTTCCAAAATCTGTGTGCCTCCTATCACTTGTCTTTTACACTCACCCCTCCTTGACAAACCACCTCTGTGATTAACCTGACCCTTACAGGGCTACCGGCAGAAAGACTCCTACATTGCCAGCCAGGGCCCTCTTCTCCACACAATTGAGGACTTCTGGCGAATGATCTGGGAATGGAAGTCCTGCTCCATCGTAATGCTAACAGAACTGGAAGAGAGAGGCCAGGTGAGCTCAAGAAGACCCCTGGGCTAGAGAAACAAACAGGTTGGGGCAACTCTAAGGTATACCTGGATCTTTCTTTGACAATGGCCTGGCATATCAACAGCCAGCTGGTATCTAACAGTCCTCAGCTTCTCCCAGGACCGGAGCCGCAGAGAAGCCTGAACCTCCAGTTGATTCTAGACATTTCCAACCATTTCACTTTTCTCCTCTATCCAGCCCCTCAGCCTTTGCGCACACCCTCTCCATCCTACCTCCCAGGTGGTACAAAGCCACTGGGAAGAGAAGGTGTATAGCCAAGCCAGGCTCTGAAGTAGAAGTCTGAATGTCCTTAAGACAGGGTCAACTTTTATAATTACTACACAAAAGAAAAATGATGAAATTTAAGAAATATAAAATAAAAGAAAAACAAATAAATTTTAAAAAACAAAAAGAATTTCAGGCCAGATATGGACATGCACACTTTTTTTTTGGTTTTTCGAGACAGGGTTTCTCTGTGTAGCTTTGCGCCTTTCCTGGAACTCACTTGGTAGTCCAGGCTGGCCTCGAACTCACAGAGATCCGCCTGCCTCTGCCTCCCGAGTGCTGGGATTAAAGGCGTGCGCCACCTTTTAATTTCAGCACTGTGGAGGGAGAGGCAGCAGGATGGATGTCTATGAGATTGAGGCCAGCCTGGTGTATACAATGAGTTCCAGGCCATCCAGGGCCGCATAATGAAACCTGCCTAAAAAAAAAAAATTAGCAAGGAGTTTCCTCAGGACTAGAGACAAGAAGAAAGAACAGACTCAGTACTGGACCAGCAGCTTCATAGCACATACTTAAGGTCATTTTTTTTTTTTAGGAAAAAAGACATAAGGACAATTTAAAAGTAGTGTTGTCTGATGTTCCAACTATACAGAGATCTCAAAGATGCTCTAGGTCAGCTCCTCAGTGTAGGAAATTGCTCCCTACTCTCTATTCCTCACCATGCAGCCTCTACAGGGCACCCCCAATTTCAGAGTATCATCTTTCATCCCTTATTTCAGGCTGTGTCCCATAGTGCTTATTTCTTGAAGCCTCTTTGCCTCGAGGTTGTGCATTGTAGTGAATAGGTGATTCACTGTCCATGACATACCACTTAGCGGGGATCAGAATCATTAGAGTGAGGCTAGAGAAGCTAGTGTGGCCTGGTAACAGTTATTTCCAAGCTGTAGTAATGAGTTAGGGCTTTATACCAAAGTGAAGAGCCCTTGAGAGGCTGGAGAGATGGCTCAGCAGTCCGTGCCTGCTGCACAATCAAGAAGACCAGCTTTGGATCCCAGCACCCATGGAATAAGCCAGGAATTCTACATAGTCTTGTAACCCCGACTCCAGGGGGCAGACAGAATTGCTGGGGCTTTCTGGTTTCCATCCTCTCTGAGAAATGAAAGCCTGGGTTCAGGGAGAGACCTTGCCTCAAAGAAATAAGACACGTGATGCCCTTCTTCTGGCCTCCTCCTGTGCACATTGGCACATGCACACACACACATTTATATATGCACAAAAACACCAGTTAATTTTTTTTTTTAGAAAGAGCCTTTGGCAAATCTAATTTGTCTATCTCTTAAAAGCCCTCTGGGTTAGTGAGATGGCCCAGTGGGTGAAGGTGCTTGCTACTAAGCCTGACTACCTGAGTTCTGTCCGCAAGACCTACATGGTGAAAGGAGAGAACCAACTCCTGCAAGTTGTTCCCTGACCTCCATATGCACCCCATGGCATATTCATACACACAATAAATGAATAAGTATTCTTTATAAACAGAACTCTTCACCCTAACAAGGTGGCACACACCTATAATCCCAGCACTTAGGAGGCAGATATAAGAGGATCATCACTCATTAACTCAACTCTGAACCCATCTGTTCAGTTAGGATGTCTACTGCTGTGAAGAGACACCATGGCCACGGCAACTCTTATAAAGGAAAAACATTTATTTGGGGTGGCTCACATTTTCAGAGGTTTAGTCTATTATTATGGCAGGAAGCGTGCTGGCATGAAGGCCGACCTGGTGCTGGAGAAGTAGCTGAGAGTTCTACATCTCACGCAGGCAACCGGAAGTAGTCTGAGACACTGGGTGTAGATGGAGCATATATGAAACCAACCACCACACCATCTAAATAAATAAGTGCGCCTTTCACCCAGGTGCTCTTGTCACGAATCTAGAGTTACTTTCTTCCCCAGCCTTCCCCTGCGTGCATTCTGTCTGGGAGTCCTGATAGCTGTTGTGCATGCCCCCTTTTCTACAGCTTAACCACTGCCACTCACCGTTATTTCTGACATGATGAGGTGCAGACATGTGGGACAGTAGTGATGCCTCCCGTGCATCCGCCAGCACAGGTCCTCACCTTGAGTAGCCTGACATCATTCTTTCTATGTCCTGCCCAAACCTTAGTTCTTCATGTAGTGAAGTGGTGCCTTTTTGAAAAATATAAATGTAATCATGTCACTCTTTATCTTAAAATCCTGCTTGAGTTTGTAGAGATCTTGCTAAAAATACCCATGCATGTATAATTTAGGACTATTTAGTGGTAACAGATAGTTCCCAAACTTGGTTTCAGCCCTTCTTCCTTGTTTCACGTATTTATGTATTTACGTATTTATGTATGTATGTATGTATGTATTTATAGACTGGCTCTCATGTGTCTCAGGAGGGCCTCAAGTCCACTGTGTAGCCAAGGATAACCTTGAACTTTTGATCTTCTTGCCCTACCTCTCTTGAGTGCTAGAATTATAAGTGAATACCACTATGACTAGTTTTTTCTGTGTTGGGGAATAAACCCAGGGCTTCAAACTTGCTCAATAACTTAGCTACATCCCCACCCCTGTTTGTTTCTGAAATTCTCACAATATTTTCCAGGCTTGCCTTTAAATCACCATCCTTTTAACAGGTGGTGGCCCATACCTTTAATTCTAGTGCAGAGGCAGGAAGATGTCTTATGAGTTCAAGGCCAGCCCGATCTATATAGTGAGTTCCAGGCCAGCCAGAACTACATACTGAGGGACCTTGTGGGGCGGGCGCGGGGGTGGGGGTGGGGGGTGGGGGGGTGGGGGGTGGGAGTGTGTCAGCATCCTTTTGCCTTGCCGTCCCAGATGCTAGAATTACAGGGATATGCACCATTCCTGTCTGCTGCATCTTCACCTCAGTCTTCTGCTCTCCATGTTGTCACTTTCTTCATGACCTTGTGCTCTCCACTGGCCTAATCAGCTTTCTTCTCATATCTCCATTCCTAGCAGGAGCCCTAGACATTTTTAGCCTGGGCCTTCCTCCTGGGCCTCCCCCTAGATTCCTTAGGCTCACATTTTGGCCCCTAAGAAAGATCCTTGCCCTTACATTAGAGCAGAGGCACCCCAGTAGATCCCTGATCTGAAGCGACCCTTTGCCTCTGTCAGCTCCCAGCATCCACTAAAACGCGGCTGCAGTATCAGCTGTCACCACCAACCCCCCACCTGCACCTCCCCACACACACGGCCAAGGGGCCGCCTCTGGTCACACTAGCCCTTTAATCTATCCTCTTTTCTCTCAGAGCATTTGACTTTGTTTTTTTCACTCCAAACTACTTGGATTTTTTGTTATTGCTGAGCCCACATGGAGAACTAAATTAAATGAAGACTCCTATTACTTCCCCAAGTGAGGAATGCCTAACTGAAGATCACCCCCGACATCAGTCTCACAGCTGTAAGAATCTATAAAGTGTCTCTTCATAACATCCAGATTTGTTTCAACCAGTTCACCTTCCCTACCTCGCTGCGATAGCTTTTGTCACCTTGAAACTCACCTAGCGTGAGTCTGCCCCCAGGTTCAGTCAGGACCAAATGAAACTACCTTGACTCACGATCCCCATTAGCCAGCTGGAAGAGGCTTCATTCTTGCTCTTCCCACCCCCTCCTCCACCCCAACTTGAAGAGGCCTCTATCTTCTGCCCCATCTCCCTGTAAGTAACTGATTTTATGACTAAAAAGCTGCTAGCTATGGTCTTCGGTACCTACTTATCAGTTGGATGGTTGGATGGGTGGGTGTTTTTAGACAGATCTTACTGTGTAGCCCAAGCTAGCCTTGAACTCTCAGTCGTCTGCCTCTGCCTCCCGAATGCTGGGGTTACAGTCATGAGCCACAACACCTAGCCCTTGATATCTAATTCTCTTGTAATGTCTGATGGTGCCGGCTTGTTCTGCCCACTAGCAAGGTAGGGATGCTCAAGCTGGCAGCCTTGAGGCATCCCTTTAACTATTCCACATTAAAGGGCTAGGAGGACCCTGTGGGCCCAGCACGGTGGTGCACGCCTTTATTCTCAGCACTTGGGAGGCAGGAGGATAGATCTCTGTGAGTTTCAAGGCCAACTTGATATGCCTGTTTAGCTCAGGCTAGCCAGAGCTACAGAGTGAGACCCAGGCACACAGGTGGTGCACATATACATACATGCAAACAAAACACTCCTACATAAATCTAAAAATAAATGACAGAAGGAAAGGTCCCTGTGCTGGAAGGAGCCAAGAATTTCAGGGCACTACAGCTGCTCTACTACACATAGTGTTCTAGCCCCTGACCTCACCATACCTCTCCCATTTGTCCCTCCAGGAGAAGTGTGCCCAGTACTGGCCATCTGATGGCCTGGTATCCTATGGAGACATCACAGTTGAGCTGAAGAAGGAGGAGGAATGTGAGAGCTACACTGTCCGAGACCTCCTAGTCACCAACACCAGGGTAAGATGGGTATTGGGTAGGGCTGTTCCTACGGGAACAGCAAGGCTCCCACCGCTTCCCTGATCCCGCTTCTTCCACAGGAGAACAAGAGTCGGCAGATCCGACAGTTCCACTTCCATGGCTGGCCTGAGGTGGGCATCCCCAGTGACGGGAAAGGCATGATCAACATCATTGCCGCGGTGCAGAAGCAGCAGCAGCAGTCGGGGAATCATCCCATCACTGTGCACTGCAGGTACTGCTGACCCCCCCTCACCGGGGGCCACAGGAAAGCAGGAGAGGTGGGGTGCGGGGTGGGTGTGACGGTGAGTATCGGGCAGACCACGAAGGGTACACACACAGAATGCTGGTGAGCACCGTGGTGTTTGATAATCCAGACAATGGGGTCATCAAAGGGACCTTGGAGTGTGAATTCTGCAGAGCATGTGCTACAGAAGTGTTAGTGTGCAGATCTTGAGAAGAGCATGGGACGGGATTCAGGGGAGCAGCGAGAGAGGCCAGCACTGGAGAGATGGCTGAGGTGATGTGGGGTAGGCCTGCTCTCCTGAAGTATGGGTGAATAGAAAGAGTATTTTGAGAATGGTTTGGGGGGGTGGGAATCAGGGAGCAAGCCAGGCATTGTGCCGCACACCTTTAGTCCCAGCACTGGGGAGGCAGAGCCAGGTGGATCTCTGTGAATTCGAGGCCAGCCTGGGCTGCAGAGTGAGTTCCGGGACAGCCAGGGATACACGAAGAAACCCTGTTTCAAAAACACAAAACAAAAAGCAGTGAGACTGAGAACAGAGGAAAAGTCAAGAACGCCTCCCAGGTTTGAGCCCAAATCAGCAGGAACATGGACACAGCAACAAAAGAGCACTGTAAGAAGGTTTATTTGGGGCAGCAAGGGACTCCTGTTGGAGATGGTGTTTTAGAGGGATTTAATACTAGGCTGGGGATATAGTAAAACACTTGACTAGCATGCTCAAGGACCTGAGTGAGGAGAATCCCAGAAAAAAATTTATCCTGAGGTATGTCCTTAATAGTGAAGTCTCACCAGGCATTCTCAGGAAGCAGAAGTAGACAGATCTTTAAGTTCAAGGCCAGCCAGGGCTATGTAGTGAGACCCATTTAAAACAACAACAAAAAAAAGTACAGTCTCTCAAATTGTTTGTGCCTACTCTAGGGCTGAGGATGTAGCTTTGTGCACCACATAAAACCAAGCATATTGGCAGATGACCTGTGATCCCAACACTCAGGAGGTAGAGAGTGGAGGTTCAGAAGTTCAAGGTTATCTTTGACTGTATAGCAAAAACAGTTAAAAAATTTATTAGTACTAGCTTCCAAGTCTTTTCTTTCCATTCCGATTATACTATGAACAGTGTGTGTGTGTGTGTGTGTGTGTTTCATTCTGACACTCCATTGCAGCTCCCCCCATCTAGACTAAATGGACCTCAAGATGGCTGGAGAGAGTGCCTTTCCAACTGGACACAAGCCACTCATCTCTGTGACATGCTTCAATAGCTTCTCTTGTGGTTGTCATCCTCATGAGCTGTTCCTTCTCTGTGCCTATGCTGTGTCTACCCCATCTATGGCCCAGTCTTTGGTTCCATTCAACAGACAATGCTTTTAGGTAGCCCATCTAAACTCCTTTGCTCGTGATATTCACTGCCAAATCTCGGTCACTGGTTCAGACTCTCCCGTAAACTCTATATTGCTCTTTCTGGCATTTGTGTATCTAGTACTTAGCATTTCAACACAAGTATCTGATGCTTAAGATTCAAGTCATGCCGGGCGGTGGTGGCACACACCTTTAATCCCAGGACTTGGGGGGCAGAGGCAGGCGGATCTCTGTGAGCTCCAGGACAGCCAGAGTTACACAGAGAAACCCTTTCTCAAAAAACTAAAAAAAAAAATTCAAGTCATAATTCTTGATCTTTCTTCCAGATCTTCCCCAAATCAGTGTCCTTTCCACTCCTGGAAACTCTTTTTTGTTGTCTTAATTTTTATTTTTTTGTGTAAGGGTGTTTTGTCTCCATGTATGTCTTTGTACTGTGTGCATGCCTGGTGCCCAAGGAGGCCAGAAAAAAGCACTGGATCCCCTGGAACTGGAGTTACAGACAGTTGGGAGCTGCCGTGGGTGCTGGGAATGAAACGCAGGTCCTTTGCAAGAGCAGCCAGTGCTCCTAACCATCGAGTCCCCTCTCCAGACCTCTCTTTTTGTTTTGACTTGTTTTTAGTTTTGTTTTTGGAGACAGGGTCTTACTATATCAACCAGGCTGGCCTCAAATTTGCAGAAGTACCTCTGCCTCCCGAGTACTCAGATTAAAGGTGTGCACCAGCACTCTTGGGGACCTGCTGAACTCTTAGGAGAAGGCTTAGAACTATCCTGTCCTCCTCCTCCTCCTCCACATGATGTTTGAGCCATCAGTAAAGCCTGCCGCAACTTCTCAGAACCCAAATATTACAGCTCCTCAGGCTAAGCTGCCTTTTCTCCCATACTGGCTTCCTGGTAGACCTCCCTTCTCCCCTCCCCCTCTCCTCCCCCCCTCCCCCTCTGCTCCTCCCCCTTCCTAACACAGCAGCCTTAAAATCTTAAAAGAAGTCTGACAGGGAGATGGTCTGCTGTAAAAGCACTTGCCATGCAAACCTGACAGCCCAAGTTTTGTCCCCCGAACCCCAAACATAAAAAGCCAGATGTGGCACCCCTACATCTATAATCCCAGCACTCCAACAGTGAGATAGAAGATGAGATGGAGAACTGGCCAGAAGCTCTCAGGTCAGCTAGCTTGATGTTGACTATGCCTCAACAAGGTAAAAGGCAAGAACCAACTTACCAAAGTTGTCTTCTACTTCCATGGTGTGCATGCCCCCATACCCTTAGCCCATTCACACACTCATACTCCCCTCATACACAAATAAATACAGATTTTTACAAAAAGAATCAGTAAGACTGGACTGCTCCTACCTAGACTCCCAACAAGGGCCCAGTATGATGGGAGGTCTCCTTGCTAGTCAGCTAGGGACACCCAGCATTCTCCTGGGCTCTGATCTATACCTACCCTTCTCCCTTCCCTTCTGCACCAGGTCCAGGTACATCGTCTGAGCGCCCTCATCCCCTAAGAGGCTTGTTCCCAGATAGCCAGCCATAGTGTGTCACTGTCTCTGTGGTGTCACTTTCAGAGAGCCTTCCCTGAGCATCCTGCCTGGAGCTCTGGAGCTCTGTTCCTTTTTTTTTTTTTTTTTTTGCTTATTGCATATCTTACTGTCTAGAACTGCTGAGTTCACAGCCCCTGCCAGAGAGCAGGTACTCAGTGTCTGGTAAGAGAATCAGCTGGTAATACTGAACAAAGTGGATCGAGTCAAGATGGAAGTTTGGATCCCTTAAGAATGGAAAGGAGAGGCCGGGCGGTGGTGGCGCACGCCTTTAATCCCAGCACTCAAGAGGCAGAGCCAGGCGGATCTCTGTGAGTTCGAGGCCAGCCTGGGCTACCAAGTGAGTTCCAGGAAAGGCGCAAAGCTACACAGAGAAACCATGTCTCGAAAAAACCAAAAAAAAAAAAAAAGAATGGAAAGGAGTTGGCAGATACAAGTGCATAAAATTTGAGTCAGCAGTTGTGAAGACAACCTAGTCATTGAAGGTAGACAGCAAGAAGTCAAGCTGGCAGGGTCTGTGAAAGTTGTCCCTGAGTCCCACAAGCACATCCTCAGTGCACACAGGAAGGGCAGCAGGAATCTATCCCTCTCCAGAGCTTTGCTCTCACAAAGCTCCAGGCTAGGAGGGCAGAGGTGAACATGGGTCTCCTGTTCCACTGACACCTTCCCCTGGCAGCTCCCTGGATGACTCATCTTCCCAGAACCAGCCTCTGCCTGCATCTGCTCCTCACTACACTTGCCCCTCAGGATAGACAGCTACAGACAGCAGCTGTGGTAAGTGTATCTGCTCTGTTTCAGCGCCGGGGCAGGACGAACAGGGACCTTTTGTGCCTTGAGCACAGTCCTGGAGCGCGTGAAAGCAGAAGGAATTTTGGATGTCTTCCAAACTGTCAAGAGCCTGCGGCTACAGAGGCCACACATGGTCCAGACACTGGTATGCTGCTCGTCTTTGTGTGACTGCACTAACCATAGCTCTTCCCTGTTAGGTGCAAGGCTCATACTCAGAAGGCAGGAAGTGCCTGGAGACTGGGGAGAGAGTTCATTGGGTAACAACACTTGTTCTACAAGCATGCTAACCTGAGTTCAAATCCCCAGCACCGACCTAAAAGGCTGGGCATGGCTGTCAGTATCTATAACCCCAGCATTGAGGGCAGACACAGGTAGATCCCAGGGGCTCACTGGCCAGCCAGCCTAGATGAAACAGTCGTCTTCTAGTTCAGTGAGCGACCCTCTCTGAAGGGAATCAGGTGAGAGCAGTTGAGGAAGGCGCCCTACTTGATGCTCAGGCCTACAGGTGCACAACCACACCGAATACCCACACGCATACATCACACGTGCACGTACTCACCCACCTACACGTGTGCAAAGGCGTGCCTGAATAACGCACAGGCTTTGGGCTCTGCTTTGGGTTCTGGTAGGAAGGAGAGGGCAGGAGTGCCTGCCTTTGTGCTGGGCCTTCCTGTTCAGAGTCTGACTCTTGACAGTCCGTATGTCCACAAAGGTTTTCCCGAATCTTGTGGAGCTAGAAAGTCTTGAGGGGAAACATGAATTTTAGGAGATCTGAGAGGAGATGAGGCTTGCGGAGTTAGGATCATCTCAGCCTGGCAGCCTGAGCCACCCTAGATGCTCCATGTTCAGCCTCACATGCTTACATCTGACCCTGCAGGACCTAGAACTCTCCTCACATGTCTGGTCACCTGTCTGTAGTCCACAAACATTCCTTTTTCTCTCAGTTTTCCCTTTTTAAAAACTGGGTCTGTTATCCATGGTGGTGGCTCACACCTTTATTCCCAGTACTTAGAAAGCAGAGGCAGGCAGATCTCTGTGAGTTCCAAGCCAACCTGGTCTACATAGGGAGTTCCAGGCCAGGCAACAATATATAGTGAGATGTCTAAATAAAAAAGGGGTGGGAGGGTCAGTTCGGAACCGAGCTTCAGCTGTCCCTCTGGTGACTAGTTCTCTTCCTGCCTCTGCTTGTCCTTCAGGAACAGTATGAATTCTGCTACAAGGTGGTGCAGGAGTACATCGATGCCTTCTCAGACTATGCCAACTTCAAGTGACAGGTGACAAGGCCCACAGACAAGAGAATTGCCTTTAATATTTTGTAATATTCTGTTTTGTTAATATACCCAAAATTGTATATATCTTATAACTGTTTTAGAAATGGCACATAGGCTTCTATTACCTAATAGGTGGAGATTTTGTATGTAAATGTGTTAGCACTGATAGTCTTTTTTCCAGTGTTTTATTGGGGAATTAAATAGTGTGATATTTGGATTGATATCATGAAATCCTCAGCCTGGAAATTGGGCTGGATTGTTCTTTGCTTTAAACATCTTTTCCTAAAGAAGGTAAATGTAAGGCTCATTCCAGGTAGCTCGGTGCCAACTCAAACAAAGCACAAAGTTCTCAGAGCTCTTGAGGAAATGGTTGTCTCACCCCATGCAGGCCTCTTTCCCTCCCTGTACTGTAAATACCCCTCCCCTTTCCAGTCCACCCTTGTCTCCCACCACCTCCATCCCAGTATCAGCCACCCCAGCATGGGGAATAATGAGACCAGAGCGGTATCTCTGGCACCACACTAGGGATCATCAGGTAATAAAAACTTTTGATTCCCTGAGGAAATGTCAGTCCCTTTGTCTTGGACAGGGCAGCCTTATTAGGCTGGGGCTCTCCTGGGTTGTTCCTTGCCCTGCCGCTGGAAAGAGGACTCTGTTTTCTGTCAAGGGCAGTCATCCCAGCCGCCCACCCAGCTTTGTCCCCTAGACAGACAGCTAGGTTCTCACTGAGTTTCTCTAAGGGAAAGGACACCAGGGTCAGAGGAGCTGGTGCGGACTTGAGCTGGGGCCAGTTTGGCCTCTCTAGTTTCTATCCAGAACAAGTTTCTAATGGTTTTCTGGAGGTGTATTTATTTCTGTGTGTAAGTGTGAGCACACGTGCCACAGCACACTACTGTTCAGGGATTGGGTCTCGCCTCAGCTTGTTTTTGAGGCAGGGTGTATTAGTCACTTTTCTATTCCTGTGATCAGGCACCATGACCAAGGCAGCTTAGAGAAGAAGGTGGAGCGTGGCAGCAGCAGGCAGGCATGGTGCTGGAGCAGTAGCTGAGAGTTCACATCTTGATCTACAAGCACGAGGCAGAGAGAGAGATACTGAGAACGACATGGGCTTTTGAAACCTGAAAGCCCAGTGACACACCTCCTCCAACGAGGCTACACCGACTCCTTTCAAACAGTTCCTCCAGCTGGGGACCAAATATTGGAACATGTGAGCCTATGAAGGCCATTCTCATTTTTTTTTTTGGTTTGGTTTGGTTGGTTTTTGTTTTGTTTTGTTTTTGATAGGAGAACTGGGCTGGGATTATAGACACTGCTAGAACCTAGGCCTGTGGCTATCCAGGGCTATTTTGGAAGTGAGACCTTGCCGCTACATCCAACTTTTTGTTTTCTCTTTGTTTGTTTTCTTTTTTGAGACAGGGTCTCACTGTGTAGGCTGGATTGACATGAAACTCACTCTGTAGACCATACTGGCCTTGACCTCACAGAGATCCGCCTGCCTCTGCCCCCCAAGCTGTAATTAAAGGCGTGCATCACCATGCCTTGCCAGTTCTTCCATTGTCTGATGCCAACATCCTGAGGATGTAATTCACATCCCCATGATGGGAGCTAGGCCACTGCCACCAACTTGGAACAGGAAGGAGCTCAGAAAGCAAGCAACTTCATTTCTATTTTCACTGACTACAACCCAGGCCTGGAGCTGCCCAGGGATATTTTGGAAATCTAACCTTCACTTGAGCTGGCAGGGATGATGGATTTTTTTCCCACACCTCTCAGCATCAGCACACAGCAGGAGATGTTTCTGCAGCCACAGAGGGCAAAGATGGAGAGGTAAGCATGCCCTCCGCTCCTCAGAGGCTTCAGCAGGCACTCTAGTATGTTCCACAGAGGCACATTCGGAGGTAAGTGCTATTAAAGAGGGGAACTTAAACTAGACCCAAGGGGTGCTGAGAATTTAGGTGAGTAGAAAGCAAAGGTCAGAGCCGAGCGGTGTTGCCACACGGATCTCTGAGTTCAAGGCCAGCTTGGTCTACAGAGTTGCAGGACAGCCAAGGCTACAAAAAAAAAAAAAAAAGGAAAGTCAGTTGAAGCCGTCAGGGGCCTTTAAATCCAGACAGAGTGTTGTGAAAAGAAAGCCTAGTTGTGTACCACATATTCAAAATATTTGTGTAAAAGGAGAAATGTGGGCTAGAGAGACAGCTCGGTGGTAAAGAGCACTGGCTGCTCTTGCAGAGGACCTGGAATCTGTTCCCAGCACCCACATGATGGCTCACAACCATCTAGTTCCAGGGCATCCAGGGCCTTTTTCTGACTTCCTGGGCATCAGTCAAGCAAATGATACACAGACATACATGCAAGCAAAACACTCATACACATAAAATAAAATAAATCTAAAAATTACCCAAACTGGGCATAGAAGCAAAGTGCCTCTAAACCCAGCATATGGAGGCAGAGGCAGGCGGATCTCTGTGGGTTCAAGGCCAGCCTGGTCAACAAATCAAGTTGCAGAACAGCCAGGGCTGTTACACAGAGACTGTGTCTCGAAAAAGCGAAACAACAAAAAATTCTTTCAAGAGGAAGAGGAGAATGTATGGGAGGAATCCCAGAATACTTCAAGACCAAAGATGGGACAGTAGACCAGCTTTCCCGTGTGGTGTAAGTCCCTGACGTCATTCTGTCCTTCTGGGCACTGGAGCTCTAAAAGGACAGGAATCTTCCTGAGGAATGCCCTGTCCTTGCACACTGTACCTTAGAGCCCTTGTGTGACCAAGTCCACCCGTGGAGCGTGGTCACTGGGTGAGCAAGCCCTCAGTGAATACACCACTAAGAAAATCATTTGTCTGTGGCTGCTGTCCCACCTACCAAAGGGAAGGCTGCCCTCTTCCTTTTGCCAAGGCTAGGCTTGAGCAGGGCATGCTAGAATATTCTGGATTGTGCTGGAGTCCCTGCTGACTTGACTGATGGATGTCTTCCAGGAGGAATGTTCCCCTTCTGTCGCAGTAGCCCACATCCTTTTCTCCATCTTTCTTTTTTAACCAGGACTTAAACCCCACAAAGGACTCCTGTATGTCCAAAGGAAAATGTGTCTCCCATAGCACAATTGTGTGGACACTCTGGCTAATCAGCTACGACCTGGGTCGGGGGAGGGGTGAGCATTGCCTCAGAAGGAAGGGTGCAGCCAGCCTCGAGCAGCACCTAGAGCCCAACCATTTAGAGCTTACTTCATTGACTCCACTTCGTCTCCACTGCTCCCCAGATCATCTGCCACCGAAGGCATGTTTCCCTAAGCTTGCTTGCTTTCTCATTTCGGACAGACTTTTGAAAAGTCTTTATTCTTCCTCCCTCCACGACATTCCCTCCACGACAGCCAGGGCTACACAGAGAAACCCTGTCTCAAAAAAAACCAAACATAAATAAATAAAGAGTCATCCACTTAGCAAAGTCTGTGTTTCTTGGGATAATTTAACATAGCATGCATCTCCCTGCATCCATTTCCTGTTCCTGCTAATAAGACAACTCTAAGGAGTCACAGTTACAGCCATCCTGAAGCTCACGTCCAGCGCCAACAGTGGTACCTCATATGCTGCTCATCATTATTCTAAACTTGAGTGCACTTGATTGCCCAATGGGTCTGGTCACCGTTATGCCAAACTTGGCCCTACCTTCATAATTGCTTCTTAACCCAGATCCAGATTGGCTGTTAACCCTATAAACGTTTCTTTTTACCCCACCCCACCCCCACAGGTTAGTGACTGGCAGTGAAAGCAGAGCCGTTAGCTCACACTTAGGCTGCAGAGACGTGTTTCCAGCCACCCATGCTAGTAGGGTCCAGATCTACAAATGATTGCGGGTGAGCACACAATGAGGAAAAATTAGAATTATCCCCTACTAACAGGTCCGGGGAGACTGCAGGGTCATTTCTGCTGGACTGCCCTCTTGGGTCTGCTTAGAAGAAAGAGAAGTCAGCCCTGGGTAGGTCCTACCCACCCAAGCCCACCTCCATCTGGAGTGGCCCAGCCCCAGTGCCAAGGATGTGTTGGTATGAAGCCTTCCGTACTGTTTTGCAGGTGAGCACCCACGAATGCTCTTAAACCTTTATACAAACTGCTGGGCTCTCTATTCTTAGGCCAGAGTTCTGAGTGAGGTGAGTCAGGGAATCCTCAGGCATTGCCCTTCTCCGGGTCAGTTTCCTTTTGAGGTTAGGAAGGGGGCAAGGCTGAAAAGGAAGGGACTTGAGTATGCAGCCCAAGAATTAGGAAGATGAAACCAGAACATGGACCACTCTCTGAGCCATCAGAATAGCTTGGAGAGTAAAGGAGCTTGCTGCCAAGCCTGACAACCTGAGTTCAATCCCCAGGACAGAAAATGCATTCCAGCAAGTTGTCAGGTTGTCCCTGGACTTCTGGTGGCACATGTACACACACACAGTAATAAACTTTTCACAACACATATCTAATTAGATGGAGAGTTGATTTGCAAATTTGAAACAGGTCCATTAGACTACACCAGTGTCCACCAAGCTTGGTGTGCTTAGGCATTGAGGAGGAAAGCGAGCACGTTTTTGAAAAATGTAAAGATGAGGAACATTCTGCACAAGTCAGGGTGATTGTGAGTTCTGTAAATTCACTGCAGTGTCCAGGTCACAGGACAGAGCTGGCCCTTGGTGTTTCTCAAACCTTAGGAGGCATTGTTAGAATCCGAGGCGTTGGGTTGCAGACTCGGCTCAGTTGACAGAGTGCCCGCTTAGTCTGTGGGAAGGCTTGTGTTTAACTCCCAGAACTGCGGGAACTGGCCGTGGTGGTCACACCTGTCATCCCAACAGTCAAGAACAAAGGTGGAACAAAGAGGCTCAGAAGTTCAAGACCAGCCCCTATTAGAGGGGAGAAAACGATTCCAAACATAGTTCCTTGTGGATTTGTTCCCAGCATGTCTATAGGTAACTTATCTCTGTCAAGTAAAGTTGACAAGTTCAGGGAGAGGTCTGTGCGCCCCTTTTGACCACTTTGTAGCCATTTTGAGTTTTTAAATATCTTTTAGTATGTGTGTCTTGCGTGTCTGTGTGTGTGTGTGTGCCGTAGAATGCACATGTGGAGGTCGGAGGTAGGAGTTGGTTCTTTCCTTCCACCATGTGACTTCCAGGGATTGAACTCGTCCTCAGGCTTGACAGCGAGTGCCTTTACCCATCTTGCAGGTTCACCAGAAGAGAGTGTTGGATCCCTGGGAAATGAAGTTACAGGGGATTTTGAGGTATCTGATGTGGATGCTGGGAACCAAATTTAATCTGACTGTGGAGCCATCTCTCCAGTTCCGTTATGATTTTTGTTTCAACCTCATATCCCTGGTATCTTAGGGTATCTATTGCTGTGACAAGACGCCATAACTATGGCAACTCCTATAAAGGAAAACTAAATATTTAATTGGGGTGGCTTGCTTACAGCTGAGAGGTTCAGTCCATTATCATCATGGCAGGACATGGAGGTGCACAGGCAGACATGGGCAGGAAAGGTAGCTCAGAGTTCTACATCTTCACAGGCAACAGGAAGTGGTCTCAGACACCTGGTGTATCTTGAGCCTATATGAGACCTCAAAGCACACCTCCGCAGTGACATACTTCCTCCAACAAAGCCACACCCACTTCAACAAAGCCTAGCACTCAAGAGACAGATGCAAGAGTATTACTACTATAAGTTCAAGGCCAGCCTGGGCTAAGTTGCAAATATAAGGCCAGCAAGTAGGACCCTGTTTAGGTTTTTAGGACGTCATGCCGGGCAGTGGTGGCACACGCCTTTAATCCCAGCACTTGGGAGGCAGAGACAGGCGGATCTCTGTGAGTTTGAGGTCAGCCTGGGCTACAGAGTGAGTTCCAGGATAGGTTCCAAAAGCTACACAGAGAAACCCCGTCTTGAAACTCCCTCTCCCCTCCCAAAAAAAGAAGACATCACTGGATTTGACACCAGAGGAGATGGAGCTCCTGATCATTAAATCCTAGGACCATCTGAAAAGGGTCCTGCAACAACCTAGAGCCACCTCATCCATAGTTTACCCCTTGGTAAATGATAAGTATTTTTGGATCCCCGATAGTAGGTTTCTCCTCCAATGCAATAAGCCAGATCAAGCCTAAATAAAAGTCCAAGTTTAACGAGCAAAGTGCCCCTGGGTGAGTCCCAAGCCCCCCAGAAGTACAGCGGCAGTGGCAGCAGGGAGGGAAGAAGAAAAATCACGAGGCAGTTCTAGGGACCCTGTAGGCGGGTCTTGAACAGCTCGGGGGAGGAGCTGCCATTTATCAAGCTTTCTGAGGGGGGGTAGGGTTTGGAGAGGGAGGAGGGGCTGAGGTGGAGCTTCCAACGGAACAAATGAGGCTTCCGGTACTCCAGTTCGTCCCAAGTGCAGAGTGCCACGTCCCTCTACCCATGAACTGCCCAGAAAAGCTGCTTTTTCCAGCTTCTGTCCTCAACAGTCCTGTGCTCAACAATTCCTGTGCTTGCCACCTTGGGAGGGTCAGCAAATGGAAATACTTGATTCCGTCACCACTGCATGCCAATCCACATCCCCACAGGCCAGAGAAAGGGAGCAGAGAGCCTGCCCACCAGTTCTCTAGCTTCAGGTACTCAAAATCCCCACACTGTTCATCTGTTTCAGGCCTAAAATCTCTGTTCTCTGCACTTAGACTTAGGAAAGCCCCCAAAAGAAGTATGGTTGGGCCTGGCCAGCTGAGGACTTGAGAGCTAACAAGGAGACGGCTTACGCCCAGGAGTACTTTCTTGCCTCAGACACTGAAATTATCTGAGGTGCTGGTCGGCTAGGGTGACCCTGAAAAAGGGTTAGACCAGATGTGGTGGCACACACTTTTAATTCCAGGCAGTGACAGGTCGATCTCCATGAGCCTGATCTACATTGTGAGTTCCAGGCCACCAGAGCTATGTAGCAAGACCTCTCAAAAACAGGGAGGGGCCGGGCGGTGGTGGCGCACGCCTTTAATCCCAGCACTCGGGAGGCAGAGCCAGGCGGATCTCTGTGAGTTCGAGGCCAGCCTGGGCTACCAAGTGAGTTCCAGGAAAGGCACAAAGCTACACAGAGAAACCCTGTCTCGAAAAACCAAAAAAAAAAAAAAAAAAACAGGGAGGGATAGGCTATGTGTGGGAATGCCAGGCTTGGGGGGGGGGGCGGGGGCGCATGCCTTTAATCCCAGCACTCGGGAGGCAGAGGCAGGTGGATCTCTGTGAGTTCGAGGCCAGCCTGGTCTACAAAGCGAGTTCCAGGAAAGTCGCAAAGCTACACAGAGAAACCCTGACTGGGAGGGAGGGAGGGAGGGAGGGAGGGAGAGCGAGAGCGAGAGCGAGAGCGAGAGCGAGAGCGAGAGCGAGAGCGAGAGCGAGAGCGAGAGCGAGAGCGAGAGCGAGAGCGAGAGCGAGAGCGAGAGCGAGAGCGAGAGCGAGAGCGAGAGCGAGAGCGAGAGCGAGAGCGAGAGCGAGAGCGAGAGCGAGAGCGAGAGCGAGAGCGAGAGCGAGAGCGAGAGAGGATGCCAGGCTTTCTGCCCTTAGCAGCCCTGCAGTGGCTCCAGCTAGGTGCAGCAGTGCCACTGACCATCCATCCTGGACCATCAAGGGCTCAGCAGTGATCTCATAGCTGGCACCCTCAAAGCGAGACTCCAGCTCACCCAGAGTACCCTCTGGCATCAAATGGGCAATAGGTCCCCCAAGCCTGAGAGGAAAAGAGTGATGTCTGGGACTCCTCCACTAGTCCTGGGCCTGGAAGTTGAGAGCAGACTATAGGCAGCTTCTGTTCTGAGAAAATGTCAGATATTGAAGCCAGCCTAGGCCACTCACAGCCTCCCAAGTGCCCTGGAAGGACAGGACCACGGCCTGCTGTTCTCTGCAGAATTTGGTGTTGAGGGTACTTGAAGGGACACTAGCCCACTGGAGCATGTGGCTGTGACTGGCCTTGCCCTTCCCCTTCCCCCATTCCCTCCACCTTGCTAAAAACCATTAGATTACATCCCTAAAACTAGCCACCGAGGTCTATTCCCTTATTTGGACACTTTCCTATGCCAGACTCATTCCTGAGGATGAGTACCAAAGTCCAGCAATCAAAAGCCCACTTTGGTTCACGTAATTAACTTGCCCAATCAAAATATACCACCGCATTCTAAACCCATTCTTACACAGACCTCCCCTTTTTCTGCTCTTAAAAATTACACCTGCAAGGTCATTTGTTGCTGTTTTTGCCTGAGTCAGAAATCAGTCACTTTGGGGGCTGGAGAGATGGCTCAGAGGTTAAGAGCACTGACTGCTCTTCCAGAGGTCCTGAGTTCAATTCCCAGCAACCACATGGTAACAACCATCTGTAACGAGATCTGGTGCCCTCTTCTAGCCTGCAGTCGTACATGCTGTATACATAATAAATGAATAAATCTTAAAAAAAAAAAAAAAGAAATCGGTCACTTCAAATTTTCTTCCCTGCCTAATAAAGGATCTCTGTGAAAACAGGTGTTTGAGTGTGGTTTGTGCCTGACCTGGGTCGGGAGGAAGACCCTGCTGTGCGGGGGAAGAGGAGGGGCGCTCTCCTTCAATACTGATGAACTGTTGAGTCAAATAGTACTAAAAACGCTTCAGAAATAAGAGTAGCAGCTGAGTCCCTCAGGTTTCTTGACAGTCAAGCCATTGTTACTCAAGGTGGGCAGGCCCTGGGTCAGGTTGTAGAGGACAAGGCCGTCCAATCAGAAGAAGTCACTGATACTGAGTACTCTGGCAACTGCAGAGCTGCCCGTGACCACAAAGGACAGGGCAGTGCAAGGACATGATTTGTAATTTGAAAATCTAAAGTTTAAAGTGCACCTGGAGAGCGCTTACTAGAAGAGGAAGTGTAAGCCTAACGTAAGTGGCTGTAAGCCCAGAATTTCGTGCATCCCGCCGGAAAGGGTAAGCAGACCAGACCGCCTGCGGGCCCGGGAGCTGCGGAGCCGAACGCTTGGGGGCGGTGTCCCAGCGTGTGAACTGGTAGGCGGAGCGTCCGGTGGTGGGCGGGTCATTCGCCGGCGACGCAGCCCATCAGGCTGTGGCCTTCAAGGTTGTCCGCCCCTCCCACTCCACCCGAGACTCCGAGGAGCCAATAGGCCAGACGACAAAAAGCTCCGCCCAGCGGGGGCGGGGCCACGGGGCCGCGACTCCCGTGGTGCTCCGCGGCCACTTCCGGGCCGGGCGCGGCGCAGGCCCCAGCTGTCATGTTCCGCGCTCTGAGCCGCCTGGCGGCGCGGCCCGGGGGCCAGCCCTCGACCGTGCTGCTCCTGCCCGCGCGCGGCCGCAAGACCCGCCACGACCCGCCTGCCAAGTCCAAGGTCGGGCGCGTGAAAATGCCGCCCGCAGTGGACCCTGCGGAATTCTTCGTGCTGACGGAGCGCTATCGGCAGTACCGGCAGACCGTGAGCGCTCTCAGGTGTGTGAAGGGCAGGCGGGCTGCGGCGCCCTCTGGGAAGTCCTGGGGAGGGAGGGTGGGTGCCGACTTGAAGCCCGTCCTCACCCAGGCAAGAGTTCATGTCAGAGGTGCGAAAGAAGATATACGAGGCCCGATCCGGGGTCCTGGCTGAGCGCAGGGCGCAGGAGGCCGCCGCGGAGCACCGGGAGCTCATGGCCTGGAACCGGGAGGAGAACCGGCGGCTGCAGGAGCTGAGGTGCGAGGGGCGAAGGGCTGGGTGGGCTGGGCTCAGCGCCAGCCTCGGCCGCGGGCCCCCTCACCCTCGGCTTCTTGGCCCTTTCAGGATAGCTAGGTTGCAGCTGGAAGCTCAGGACCAGGAGCTACGACAAGCCGAGGACCAGGCTCAGCGGGCCCGGGAGGCGCAGGCTTGGGTGCAACTGAAAGAACAAGAAGTGCTCCAACTGCAGGTGGGCCGAGGTTGTGGGGAGTGTGGGCATTGGGGAGCAGGGAGTCAAGGGGCACGGTCTTCAGGAGTCTTCCCGCTCTGCACCAGGAGGGTGTGCTTGCCCTCGCGGGTGATAGTCAATGAAAGGCTACAGGCTAGTATTGCCTTGTGGAACTAGAAATCAGGGAAACTCATAACTGAGACAAGCGTTTTTTTTTAAGTGTAAGAGGGAGTGGCGAGCTTGGGAGTCCACCCCCTCCAGTCAGGTTGTCACAGTTGGTTCTTGGGTTCTGGATGAGAGATCCGGTGGGTGATTGTCCAGAAAACAGGAATATGATGGTTGAGGTCACCAATTCTGCTGGAAGAATGATGGGACACTCAAAAAGGCCCGCGACTCTTTGAGACGCCCTTCTTTAAGGATACTTGGAACCTCCGCCCTCATGGGCTAGAGACAGTAAGCTGTGCGGAGTGCCAGCTCTGGTGGAGTTCCCATGGAGCTAACCTTTCTCTTCCCGTAGGAAGAGGCAAAGAACTTCATCACCCGGGAGAACCTGGAGGCACGGATAGAAGAAGCCTTGGACTCTCCGAAGAACTATAACTGGGCCGTCACCAGAGAAGGGCAGGTGGTCAGGAACTGAGCACAGAGGCTCCTAGGGGCCCAAAGTAAGGACAGTGCTTGCCAAGGGACCATGTGTATTGGGGCAGGAATTGGTGCATCCTAGGTGGCTGGCTCAGCCTTTTCCAGAGCAGGCCCCATTCATTCTAGGTTCTGCACTCACCACCTGACCAGGACCTTCTGACCCCACATACAAACTCAAGACAGCATTAGACTCAGGGAGTTCCTGTCACACAGAGAACCAGACTGGACTATGTCCCCTCTAGCAGCCAAGCTCTCCTCTGAGTCTCATGGAGTACTGCGAGCCAAATGTTTGTTGCTTTTATAAATAAAGTTTTATTGGAACCCAGTCTCGCCCATTCACTGGCTGTTGTTATAATGTCCTGATGACAGAAGTCGTTACAGCAGAGCCTGAACTGCTTGTAAAATCGAAGGTGTTTGTTATATGACTTTTTGTAGAATAAGTTTATTTGTCCCAATTTTTGGGAGGGTCTTTAGCTTACTAGCCAGAAGCAAGTTTCACCTGACGGAGCCACAAGTTAGTTACCTGCTTTGCTCAATCCGGGCTTCTGCTGACTAGAGTCTGATGTGTCCAAGAGCCAGAAAGCCAAAAGGATGCCCTATTTCTCCTGGTAGCCCTCCAGGAGTAGCTTCTGTGACATGCCCCTGTCCTGATACAATGTCACTGGACTACCCATCAGGTTCTACTGTCTGGGAAGACCTGGTTGCCCCAAAAGTGCCTTGACTTAGCAAAGCTCTCTGAGTGCCAGGAACAGTAAACACACTGACAGTACAGATCCCCGTTCAGTTGTAGGCCCTCAAGCAACACACACTTCTTCCAGCCAGCTGCTGCCCTTGTGTGTGTGTGTGTGTGTGTGTGTGTGTGTGTGTGTGTGTGTGTGTGTGTGTATGTGTGTATGTGTGTGTGTGTGTGTGTGTGTGTGTGTGTGTGTGGTGGCCAAAGGTCAGGCTGAGGTGTCATTCCTCAGGACTCTCACCTTGGTCTGTTTTTTTAAGTTTGTTTTTTGTTTTGTTTTTGTTCTGTTTTTTTGAGGCAGGGTCTTTCTCAGGAACCTGGGGCTCACTGGTTAGACTGCCTGGCCCAGCTAGCCCCAGAGAGTCCATCTGTGTGCGCTTCCCTGGCACTGGGATCAGATGCACATGCCCTGACACTTGGTGTGGTACCAGGGATCAAACCCAGACCTTCCTGACTACACTACATCACGTTAGTGACGGAGCTGTCTCCCCAATTCCTGCTGCTGCCTTTTTACTGTCATCCCCATAAACTTGAACGCCAGTGACGTCAACTCCAGTTACTATCAAAGAAAAGGAATCCTAGTTACTCTCCACAGTTCTGAGGGTTTGGGACTCCCCAGGAAACCCCAGGGACTATGGCAGCCTCTTATTCCAGTGAAGAATCAGGTGTTACGGTGTAAGCAGAGGTGACATCCTGCACTGAGGGCTGTGACACCCCACCCCCTTCAGGCTCGTAGATATTCTCTCCCTGACTGGTCAGAACACAGTGAGGTCCTGGATTCAAATAGCTGAGATAAGCTGATGGGATCATGTCAGGAGCAGCTTAGTCCATGCCTGACTCTGTTGTCTCAGTGAGGAGTTGACCCGAACCCTAGGAACTCTACTCAATGGATAGCCCCACCCACCCCTGCCCAGGTCTGTCTCCCCAGTCACAGTCGAGCACTGAAGCATTGATATTCCACCAAAACACTCTGGGTCCTTGCCCCTTCCATCTGAGGCTAAAGCAGCATGATGAGTAAGTGCTGGCCATGAATGGTGTGGTCCTGGCCTTTGGGGTTAGGTTAGGTCATGCAAAACCGAAGGAGGCGGCCTGTGGATGTTGTTCGAGTGGAAGAGTGCTTGCGTAGTGTGCACAGGCCCGGGGTTCAGTCCCCAGCACTGCATAAACCAGGTGTGTGGTTCACACCTGCTCTCTGGAGGTAAAGGCAAGAGGACTAGTAGAATTTCAAGGTCATCCTCAGCTGCATAGGGAGTTTGAGATCAACCTGGTTCCTCATGAGACTTTAAAAAACTGCCCGAGTGCTCATCGGTAGACAGGATGTGAAGGTGCCTACCACTGGTCCTGCGGCTGGGTGGAGGCAAACGGCTGTGGGTGATTTGAAGGCTAAGGAAAGCTGCACTTGCCAGCTCAAATGGAGTTGGGTGTTTTGTCAGTCTGTTTCATCCAGGTCTTATGGATGACCTTGGTCTAAACTGAAAGCCATTGCCCAGTTTCTCCTGAAGCACGGGTATTGAACAGGCCCAGGAGTCTTGAATGTTCCCCTGAGACTGCAAGAACAATGAAAACAGTCTCAGTAAGCCTAGTTGAATGCTCAAGAGTGAGTCTGGCAAGAAGAATCAAATTTGGAATTCTTTTTTCTTGCCAAATAGGAAGTCAAAAGCAATATTTCCACCCCAAATCTGGCCAGTCTACTGATGATGCTGGCCATCTCCTCTTTGGACGCCTTAACAAATACATTTGACACAGGAAAGTCCATTAACAGTGAGTGGAAACTTGAATGTTTATCCTCGTCAAGGAACAGAACCAGAACACTGCCTGGCCCAGCTTCAGGGTGAAGTCTTACTTAATTACTTCTTACTTCTTTCTTTCTTTCTTTCTTTCTTTCTTTCTTTCTTTCTTTCTTTCTTTCTTTCTTTCTTTCTTTCTTTCTTTCTTTTCTCTCTCTCTCTCTCTCTCTCTCTCTCTCTCTCTCTCTCTCTCTCTCTCTTTCTTTCTTTCTCCCCCCTGAGACAAGGTCTCTCCCTGGCTGTGCTGGAGATCCATATGTAGTCTAGGCTAGCTTCAAACTTACAAAAATCCACTTCCCTCTGTCTCCCAAATGCAAAGATTAAAGGTGTGTGCCTCAAGGCCAGTTAAGGGTTAAATTTCTAAAACCTTGAAATCTAGAACCTGTCGGGGGAACTGGGAAGATGGCTCTGGGGTTGAGAGCCAGTACTGTTCTTCCAGATGGTCTGAAATCAGTCCCCAGCGCCCATACCAATCAGCTCACAATTTCCTGGGTCTCCAGCTCCAGGGGTTACAGCACCTCTAGCCTCCACGGGCACATGTGCTTTCCCACATAGACACAAAAATAATAAAAATAGCTGGGCATGGTGGCACACCCCTGCCAGCACTTTAAAGGTGAGTTTAAAGCTGGCCTCACTTATTTAGTCAGTGTGAGGCCAGTCTGGGCTACATAAAACCCTGTCTCGGGGCTGGTGAGATGGCTCAGAGGTTAAGAGCACTGACTGCTCTTCCAGAGGTCCTGAGTTCAATTCCCAGCAACCACATGGTGGCTCACAACCATCTGTAATGAGATCTGGTACCCTCTTCTGGCCTGCAGGCATACATGCAGACAGAACACTGTATATATAATAAATAAATAAATCTTCAAAAAAAAAAAAAAAACCCTGTCTCAAAAAAAGGGGTGCGGGGGCGGGGGGGGGGAGGGAAATAGTACACACTGTAAACCTAGGACTCAGGAGCTGAAGGCAGGAGAATTTGAAATTTAATGTCATACTCAGCTACACGGAGAACTTGAGGACAGCCTGCATCAGGCCCTTGCAGTGCCCAAGGCTGGGAATTGAACCCGGGTCCTCTGGAAGAGCAGCAATGCTCTTAACTGCCCAGTCATCTCTCAGCCCTGCAGTGTTCCTCACAGCACACCACACTCAGTTCTGTGCATCTGCTGATTTGCCTGTGACCACGAGCTGGTACAGCAGAGGACAGGTCTCCTGGGGAACTGAACATTTCCACAAAACCTTTCTGGACAAACAATCTCTGTTGTTAAAAAATCAGAATCAAGTTGTATTTGCTCTTAGACAAAATTACATGCAAGAACAGGTGTTTTCAGGAAGATAAGTTGGTTATATACAAAATTTGTAGCTTATATTGTTCCAGAATTTCAGATAGTATAAATCTTTAATTGTTAAAACATATTACTATCTCAAATTTTATTTCAATAGGCTTTGGGGGCCTGGAGAGATGGCTCAGCAGTTAAGAGCACTGGCTGCTTTTCCAAAGGACCCAGGTTCAATTCCCAGCATCCACATGGCAGCTCACAACTGTCTTTCCTGTTCCAGGGGATCTGACACCCTCACACAGACATACATGCAGGCCAAACACCAATGTACATAAAATATAAATAAATTATAAAAATCTAAGACGTGTTTCAATAGCCTTATTGGGTTCTAGGGTGTAGTTTCATGGTAGAGTGCTTGCTTACCATGTCCCAAGGCCCTGGGTTCTATCCCACACATAGAAAACATCCCATAGTCTTTACAACCCACATACCTGATGGTCTTCCTTATGTTTGTTTCTCAAATAATGAAATCAAAGTTGTAAACTTTTTCCTTTGCTATCTTAAGGCCCTGTCACTACCGTGATAAGACTGTCCTTGACAGTGATAAGGGAGCTACAGGCAAGTCTTTCAGAAATTCATTTCCAATCTGATGCCATCTGGCAGCTCCATGGTATGAATCCAAGGCCACAATAATTAACAGGGATTGATGGCATAGCTCAGTGGTAGAGCAAATTCCTGGCATGTATGAGGCCCTGGGTTTGAGCCCTTGAATGAGGACCAAAAAAGCAGAAAGGTATCTAACACGTATTGAGAATTTACTATATCCTGGACACTACGCTTAGTTTTACATAATGTTCTCCTTTATCATGATAATGTTTTAAAATAAATTTATTTATTATGTATACAGTGTTTTGCCTGCATGTCTGCCTGCAGGCCAGAAGAGGGCACCAGATCTCATTACAGATGGTTGTGAGCCACCATGTGTTTGCTGGGAACCGAACTCAGGACCTCTGGAAGAGCAGCCAGTGCTCTTAACCTCTGAGCCATCTCTCCAGCCCCCACAATAATCTTGTAGGTAGATACCAGTATTATTCCTGTTTATTCCTTTTGACAAAACTGACGCATGTATTAAGGTATATAGCATGTCACTAATACTAGCCCTTGGGAGACAGGCTGAAGGACACTGAATTCCAGGCCAGCTTGAGCTACAGAGTGAGGTCCTATTTCTTTTCTTTTTGAGACCTTGTTTCAAGAAAGAAAAAAAAAAGTTAGTGAAGATACTTGAGTAGGAATGGAGGTGGCTGGGTTTCAAACCCAGATAGGTTGGGCTAGCAAGATGGCCCAGCGGGTAAGGGAGCTTGCCAGCCAGCCTGATAACCTGGATTAGTACCCAGCACCCACAGGGGAGGAGGAGGGAATCGAGTCACCAGGCTAGCCGTCATACTGTGCTGCTTCTCATGGTGTTTTCTCTAGTTCCAACTCATTCATGTGGATGTCTTGGTAGAAGCACACAGTAGGCCCGTCATGCACACACTCTCCCATCTCTCTTGGAGGCATTTTTTCTAAATTATTCTAATAATTATTTTGAAATAGAATCTCATATTGTACTTCAAGCTGACCTATAATTAACTGTGTATCCCAGACAGACCTACAATTCATGTCAATCCTCCTGTCTTAGCCTTCCAAATGCTAGGAACAGGTGTTAGGGTTTTTGTTTGGTTGGTTGGTTGGTTGGTTTTTCAAGACAGGGTTTCTCTGTGTAGTTTTGATTCCTGTCTCTGCCTCCTGAGTGCTGAGATTAAAAGCGTGCACCACCTCCACCTGGCTTACACACATAAATTCTTTTTAAAAAATTGTTTGATTCTTCAAGAGGGTTTCACTATGTAGCCCTGGCTGTTCTAGAACTACCTCGGTAGACCAGGTTGGTCTTGAACTCACAGAGATCTGCCTGCTGAGTGCTAGGATTAAAGGCATACACTACCATCTCCTGGCACAATATTTTAGAGATGAGCTGTCATGTGATTTATAGCCACAGGGTGATGAATTGTGCCCAAGATCACCAAGCTCTGGTAAGGAATTCATACCTGCTGACAGCTTGGCTGCTGCTCAAGACCATGAGTAGAGAAGCCCTGCCCAGGTTTTGCCCCCATAACTGACATGATAAATAGATATTGTTTAAAGAGGCTGTTCACAGCAGCAGAACACTGAGTCTTCCTCACACACATGGCTTCTTTCCTCTCCTCTGAGTACTCATGGGTCCCCTAAGGGGAATGTCAACAGAAGCCACCTCTCTTTCCGTAGCATTTACCACCACCTGCACAACTTGGATCTGGAACCCCAAGTAGGGTGGAGAGAGAATGAAGGACAGACAGACTGCACAGAAAGGCTGGGGTCAGGGGACTGTATGCAGCAACCCAGGACCTGCACAGCACAGGGGGAGGGGCTGGCTGTACCTTCTCTGTAGGCAGCCATCCCAGGTTGTAAACATCCAGGAGGAGGCTGCAATTTCTATTGGCTAAAGCACACAGTGGTCAGTCCTTTGTAAGCACTAACACACTGTCAGCATTTGCACTCAAACCAGAGGAAGGCTTTTCCATATCCCTATTCACCTCAGTCCCTGTCGCCCCCGCCCCAGGTGGTGGTGGGGTTGCCAGATTCTCATACATCTGAGGCCCATGTCAAACAGTACACGTTCACTCAGGGGATCCAGACATAGACCTTGTCTAGGCACCCAGCACGCTGGTGCCACCGCCGGCCCCTCCTAGCACACATTGCCTTTGGAGTATGTTATGCTTACTTGTGTTTCCCACGGTGGCTTCTAATTGCTATAGCAAAACCACTGACAATTTTTAACTTGTAAAAACAAAAGGTTTAATTTGGTAGGTTTTGAGATAGTATCTCATAAACTCCCGCCTCGCTTTGAACTCTCTTTTAGCTGAGACTGGTCTGGAACTCCTGATCCTCTTGTACATTTCCAGCATGCTGAGATTACAGGTATTTGCCATCATGCCTGGAAGAAAGAGTTTATTTCAGCTCACAGTTTCAGAGGCTCTAGTCCAGGATCTGTTGGCCTACTGCTCCCAGGTCCAGGGACATCATGATAGGAGCACACGGAGGAATGAACTCCTTCATTTCATGGCTGGGAAACCAAAAAAGAGACCTAGGAGGGACCAAGGTCTCGCTACCTCCTTCATGGGCATGCCCTCAATGACCTATTGACCTTCTACTGGGTCTCTATTTTAAAGGTCTCGCCATCTCTCAAGACACCTTCCTGAGGACCTACAGTATAGCACATGGATCCTTGGAATACACTCAGCTCCAAACTAAAGCAATAATCCAATATGCTTCTTATTTCACATTTTGCCTCCTTCAATGACATATGAACCCCATGGGGATAGTGATTTTTCTCCTGGAGCTGACATTGTACCCAAGGCTTCATGTACACAACCTTGCATATATGGTAGACAAGTGTTCTCCTGCTAAGCTGCAGCCCCAGCCTGAGGCCAAGGAGTCTGTCTGCTGTTTACTGGTGTTCCCAAGCACAGATAAGTTGGTGAGCACATGAAGGCATGCTGGCCTTATGAGAGCATTATGTGCACATTATTACATGCTAATTTATGTGCATAGATTACCTTAGATGAGATCACTGTGCCCAGAATATGTGGGAGGTCTCTCTGGGGCCATTTTGGGGGTCAAGCTCTTGGCCTTCTATGCCAAGAATGCCAATAAGCTAATCCGGATAAGAAATGAGCTGATTTGTAATACAGGTCAACCTGACCACCAACTCAGCATTTGATAGCTCACACAGTGACTCAGGATCCGTGACTCTGGTCAGATGAGCTCTGGAACATGCTTTGCCCTGCGGGCTGCAGTCCCTTGTGGAGAAAGTTAACCATGAAGACAAAGACCCCAGGGGCTTTTCCATTCTCCCTAGGGGCAGAGACTGCATGTAGCGTGAGCTGGTCTCTGGGACACTGGCTGTCATTTCTTCCTGGATACTGCAGGTTACTTCCTAAGGAAGCAGCTTCAGATGGAGATTAGAACACGGGCCTGGGACCCACCTCTGTGGAAGAGAAGGGATGTATGAGCAGAACTGCACAGCCCAAAGCTGAAATGCAGTTAGAGGTGCCCAGCATTTGTAGCAAAATGGACCAACCATTACATGTGGCCACCTGAGAAGGGCCAGGGACAGGTGGCTCTCTGCAGCTGAGACCATTGTTGTCCATATTTCAGCAGCTGATGGCAAATATTTTCTTAAACAGGAGTCTAGCTACCTAGCTTGGTGGCGCATGCCTTTAATCCCAGCACTTGTTAGGCAGAGGCAGGTGGATCACCGTTAGTTCAAGGCCAGTCTGGTCTACACAGCAAGTTCCATGCCAATCAAGACAATATAATGAGACTTTATTTCAAAACAAACAAGCAAAAAGCAAGAGTCTGGGCAATGCTTCTTCTTTCTTTAAAAAAACTGTTTAGGTTTATTTACTTTATTTCATGTGTCTACATGTTCCGACTGCATGTATGTCATGCACCATGTGTGAACCTGGTGCCCTTGGAGGTCAGAAGAAGGAATTGGCTCCACTGTAATTGGAGTTATAGATGGTTGTGAGCCGCCATGTGGGTGCTGGAAATCAAGCCTGGGTCCTCTGCAAGAGCAACTCTTAACCACCCAGCCAACTCCCGGGCCCCAAGATGATAAGATATTTAAGACAGGGGCCCAGAGATAATTTTCAGGTTATTGAGGCAAGCCCTCGAAGAGGGTAGTGAGTCTTTAGTCCCTCCTGGAGATCTTTACTTTATTTATCAGCCATGAAATAAAGGGGTTGAATCTTCCATGCCTTCCTGCCATGATGTTTTTCATTTTAAACTGTATTAAAAATGCAAAAAATGGCCAGGCGATGGTGGCACATGCCTTTAATCCCACCACTCGGGAGGCAGAGCCAGGCGGATCTCTGTGAGTTCGAGGCCAGCCTGGTCTCCAAAGCGAGTACCAGGAAAGGCACAAAGCTACACAGAGAAACCCTGTCTTGAAAAAAACAAAAAATTTAAAAAAAAATGCAAAAAATGGGGGCTTAAGAGATGGTTCAGTGGGGCCGGGCGGTGGTGGCGCACGCCTTTAATCCCAGCACTCGGGAGGCAGAGCCAGGCGGATCGCTGTGAGTTCGAGGCCAGCCTGGACTACCAAGTGAGTTCCAGGAAAGGCGCAAAGCTACACAGAGAAACCCTGTCTCGAAAAACCAAAAAAAAAAAAAAAAAGAGATGGTTCAGTGGTTAAGAGTGCACACTGCTCTTGCAGAGGATGAATTTTGTTCCCAGGCCCCACACAGGCCAACTCACAACCCCCTCTAACTACAGCTCCTGGGGATCCAACATCTTCTTCTGGCCTCCAGGGAAACCTGCACACACATGCACACAAATAAGAATGAAAATTAGGGGCTGGAGAGATGGCTCAGAGGTTAAGAGCACCGACTGTTCTTCCAGAGGTCCTGAGTTCAATTCCCAGCAACCACATGGTGGCTCACAACCATCTGTAATGAGGTCTGGCGCCCTCTTCTGGCCTGCAGGCATACATGCAGACAGAACATTGTATACATAATAAATAAATCTTTAAAAAAAAAAAAAAAAAAAAAGAATGAAAATTAAAAATGTAATGCAAAAACTGTCCCAAAACATATTACTGCTAGCGTGCTGGGTACTGGACCCAAGGTCTCTCACACACTAGGGAAGCAGTCTGCTACTGAGCTGCATGGGGCATCCCTCCCATGCAGACCTCAGCAGACCTACAGCTCAAAGCTGAAATGCAGCCAGAGGTGCCCAGCATTTTTACCAAACTGCACCAACCATTATGTGTGGCCACCTGGGAAGGGTATGACCTCGGGCCAGGTGGCACTCTGCAGCTGAGGCCACCTGTTGGCCACCCATTCTGAGGTACTGGACATCTGTGAAAATAGCTCCAGGCTAGGCTGCACCTCCACCCCCACCCAATTCTCTCTGTCCTCTTGTAACTCAGGCCACCCCTTCCAGGCTACTTCCCCGTGGAGCTCCAGGTCATTAGCAGAGGCGGTGACCTTGACCCTATCTAGACCCTGCAAATGAAGGGCCTGCCTCTAAACAGTGTGGATAGATTTGACCCGCAGTGACCTGCTGTGACCAGTCAAGCAGTGGCCCTCTTAAGACAGTGCTCCACCAAGGCAGTGCCCAGACATAAAAAGGTCGGACTGGGCTGGAGCAACCATCACCTCTGGTGGGTCGAGGACTCAGAGCACCAACGCCATGGCCTGCCCCAGTCTCGCTTGCTGCCTCCTTGGCCTGCTGGCTCTGACCTCCGCCTGCTACATCCAGAACTGTCCCCTGGGCGGCAAGAGGGCTGTGCTGGACTTGGACATGCGCAAGGTGAGTCTCCTCCATCCCGTCCGGTTCCAGCAGAGCAGACTCCCACCCGCAGAGAGCACCCCGGCACTCTTGCCAGCCCTACCCCAGCCTCGCGTGGGAAGCCAGGGCGTTGGGCAGGGTTAGGCTCCCGCTCGACGCCGTGAAGGCGGAGACAGCGCCCGAGCATCCACTGTCCCTCGCCCCGCCACAGTCCCGATACGGGACCGTGCACTACGGCCACCGTGTCCTTCCCCGCAGTGCCTCCCCTGCGGGCCCGGCGGCAAAGGGCGCTGCTTCGGGCCCAACATCTGCTGCGCCGACGAGCTGGGCTGCTACGTGGGCACCGCCGAGGCGCTGCGCTGCCAGGAGGAGAACTACCTGCCCTCGCCCTGCCAGTCGGGCCAGAAGCCGTGCGGGAGCGGGGGCCGCTGCGCCGCCGCGGGCGTCTGCTGCAGCCCGGGTGAGCAGGAGGGGGCTGGCAGCACCGCCCGGCAGGGAACTTTCGGGTTTGCTGCTCCAGCCGCTGACCCATTTTTCTTGCAGATGGCTGCCGCACGGACCCCGCCTGCGACCCTGAGTCTGCCTTCTCCGAGCACTGAGCCCTCTCGGGGATACATTTAGAGCTCACCCTTCACTCCCCCAGGCCACCGCCAGAAAGAAATGACAAATAAAGCAGATTTCCTCTTCAAACTTGACTGGTGTCTAATTGTCAGAAACGGGAGGGAGGAAAGGCATCGGGATCACGGGCCCTGGCAATTCCGAGCAAGAACAGCCCAGCAGGCTGCTCAGGGGACAGAGGGGTGCTCTATGGGCTGTCACCACCCACCCTACTGGAGTGGGCCTGTGGCACACAGACTTAGAGCAGCATTTGAAAGTCCAAACAGCGACGGTGGACATCTGTGGAAAAAGACAAGGCCTGACAAGGGACTGAGTGGAGGACAGTCAGACAGGCAGGGGAACTCATCCAGATGCTTCCTGATCTGAGAGGAGACTTTAGCCACACCCTCAGGTTGAGGGGGCGAGCCTGGCCTAGAAAGAAGGGTCTTGGCCGGGGATGATAGTTACAGAGCCATACGGTTTCTATACACGGGCCTCAAGGAGGCCACCCCTGGAAAGATCAAGACCCAGCTGTCCTCTGCTGTCCTCAGTGCGGGGGCCTGAGCTCAGAGCCCTGTTTCTGCCTCTGCAGGACAGCATTCCCTGGGGCAGCATGGAATCTAAGAGCCCGTGAGCACAAAGGACCACAAAACACAGAGCCCACAGGCAAAGAGCGAAACCCACAATCTATACTGCTCATCCACTGCTGGATTAAATCCACTCCCCGTGCCACAAAACATGCCTCGCTCAGCTGCGGGTGTTCTCAACAATGATGGCAGAAGGCGCATGCCCCTACTCCACTGCCACCCAGGGGCACGTGATTCATTGTTAGACTAAAAAGTGAAGGCTTGGGTGGAGCTCAGTGGAGGAGGGTAAGGCCCTGGGCTCCATGCCATCACAACAAGTAAATAAATACACAAGTACTCTCTGTGGGTCTCACGCCCAGCAAAAGAACACAAATGACCCCCATCACCACATGTGGAACTCACAGACAGGGTGGAGGCCAAAAAGATACATGAAAGAGACTTCAAGATTGATTTGTTGTTTTGTTTTGTTGTTGTTTTTCATTTTTCTGGGGCTGGGTTTCGAAGACTGTCTATCTTAAGACTTTTATTCTGTTAAATTTCTATTTCCGCGAACGTGTCTCTGTGAGAACATGTGCACATGAGCGCAATGCCCATGGAGACAGGAAGAGGGCGTCACTACCTCTAACCTGGAGTCACAGGTGATTGAGTCATCCTGGTGGGTACTGGGAACAGAACTGAGGTTCTCTGCAAGAACAATGTGCTCTTCTAACTCCTGAGCCATCTCTCCAGCCTAAATTTTTCTTAATTATATTTCATTATTTTGTTATTGTGTGGATGTGGGTGGGGGATGGTGCGCACATGCCACAGCACACATGCGGAAGTCAGAACTCTAGGCATCTGCTCATATAAGCCCCCTTGATTTTGGAGGCTGAAGAGGGGAGGTAAGTGTTTACTGTGAATTCTAGAAGAGCCGGCCTTTCAGTGGCTCTGTAGCTGGGTAAGGTCCTCCCTGGAAGGGAGGGAGAATAGAAAGAAGGCCCAGTGGGCAAAAGTAATTCCTCTCCTTGAGGAATAGGAGAATGATTCTTCTAGAAGCAGGTGGGGGAAAGAGGGGTTACAATTCTCCACCTGGGCAGAGGAGCAGAATGAGGGGTCTCAACCTCACCCTGAAGCTGCTCATACACCAGCCCGAGGAATCAAATCAAGTGCAGCCAAGTCACCAGTCACTCCTACCTCCTCTGCTTGCTTTTCCGTCTGGTCTTTTCCTTGGTCCTATCCTCATGGAGGTCAGACCCTGAGAGGGCCACATGGGAAGAAGGCTGGGGTAGAAGTCCACCTGGCCCCTGTACCCTGGTTAAACCAAGGCATGCAGATAGACTTAAAGATGCTGGGATGGGGGCTGGAGAGATGGCTCAGCCTTCAGGAGCACTGGCTGCTCTTCCAGAGGTCCTGAGTTCAGTCCCAGCAACCACCTGGTGGCTCACAACCATCCGTAATGAGATCTGGTGCCCTCTTCTGGCACACAGGCATACAAGCCTGCAGAACACTGTATACATAATAAATGAATAAATCTAAAAAAAAAAAATGCTGGTATGAGAAGCAAAAGACACCTTGACTCTGTCCAGGGCTGACCATGCCGAGCCACCCAGTCAGATCACTCAGACTGACCTCTGTCTTCCACAGTTGCCCCTGACCTCAGAGCCTGCAGAGTACCCCAAAGGAGATGCAGCATCTTGTGGCCCCTAAACCTGGACCAAGATGGCATATGAAGAAGATGCCCAAGACAGATGAGGCAGAGAGAAGGGTAGGAAGCTAACAGGAGGGGGAGGGGGCAGAAGAGACCAGGAAAGGATGGAAGGCTTGGGAGAGCAGCCAGAAGGCCAAGACACCGGCAGGCTTGGGGGAAGGACCAGTGCTGAGGGGCTGAAGCCGGGGCTCAGGGCGGTCGAGAGGACTGGGATTCAGTTCTCAGCATTCGCACGGTAGTTCACGACCATCTGTAATTCCAGCCCTAATGAACCCGATGCCTTCTTCTGACCTCTGCAGGCACCAGACAGCTCAGGAGCTGAACTGAGCACACCTGTAGTGCACAGACATACACGACGGAAAAACACACGTACACATAAATAAATCTAAAATTTTAGTAACGAAAGAAAAGCTAATGAGGAGAAGGGGGGAAGGAGGGACAGAGGTCAAGTGCTGGTACCAACTTTGCTCCAGAATTGGATTACTAAAGGGGAAAAGTGCTTATGTCCGGGAGCTACTGTGTGCGTGCCTTGGTGCTGGATTTGTGTGTTTGTCTGGGTCTGTTGCTGTGGTTGAGGTCAAGAGTCATGGAAACGCCCCAGAAGTTGTTATCTTCTGGTCTCCCCTTCTCTTCCCCTCCTCCTCCTTCCTCTGTGGTGCTGGGGACCAAATCCAGGCTAGGGAAGCATTCTGCTAATGAGCCACAGCCACAGCCTGGCGTATCTCCCTGAGAGCAGGTATATGTGCCTGTAGGGGACTTGCTGCTGGGCTCTCAGGAGTCTGCCTCTCAGTGGCTGGGTCCCAATGGTAGAGACAGCAGGTGGCACTGTCTCATTTAGGTCTGGGTTAAGTCTCTGCTCTTTCTCCCACCCAAGCACCGTCTTGGGCAAAAGTGACTCTGCACTGGAAACCAGGAGAGGTCGCTCAAGTTGTTTGTATCTTAGTCTGGGATGAAACTGGGCCTGAGATGGTGTCCCCCCCCCTCCCGGCTCGTCCCCTTACTTCTCTGTCACTCTCGCTGATTTGTCTCTCGTCCTGTCTTGCTCTGTCTCCCTTATCCACCAGTGTCCTATCTCTCTGCTTTTATTTCGGTCTTAGCCAGAGAATCGCTAAACCACCCTCTCCAGAGCCTCCCTGGGCCTCAGGCCTTGCCCTTCTTCTGAGCTTGGGGCTGCCTTTGTCCTGAGTGTGATGTGGGTATCAGGAGCTCTCGAACGCTTCCCTTATACTGTAAGTCTTACAGGTCCTGGCCTTTCTGGGCGTGGAGGCGTGGACTGTCCGCGACTTTGGGTGCGGGGATTAGCCAGTGCAGAGTAGAAAGTTCGCACTCCAAGCTCCCCCCTCCCCTCCCCTCCCCTCGCCACCCCAGAGATAGAGACAGACACCAGGGTGCATTTTTTAAAGTTTATTTTCCATGCTGTAGGGGCGAGGCGTGGGGGCGACGGCTCAGTAGCCCCGGGGCTTGGCAGAATCCACGGCCTCCCGCGTGCCAGCCAGCTGCACCAGCCGGAGCAGCAGCGCCCGGGCCGGCCCGTCCAGCTGCGTGCCGTTGCTCGGCTCGCGGGCGCGGGTGAGCCGGAGAAAACCCTCGCGACACTCGGGCTCGGTCGCGCAGCTCTCTGAGGGAAAGGATCTGTGAGCGCAGACGCCCCGGGGTGGACGCAGCTCCAGGGGCGCAGTCCCAACGCCGCCCTCCCACCCTGACCACCGTCCCGCCCCCCCCCCGCCCCCGCCACGTGCCAACCCTCGCCCCCCTTCTCACCCGCCAAACCGGTATCCCTGCCCCCACCTCACGTCCTCACTCCCACCCACCCCCGCTTAACGCCCGCCTCCACCCTCCCAGCTACCCCACCCCGCGCCCCCACCCCGCACCCCCACCCCGCCGGGCCCCGTGCGCACCGTCGCTGCAGCAGACGCCCGCGGCGGCGCAGCGGCCCCCGCTCCCGCACGGCTTCTGGCCCGACTGGCAGGGCGAGGGCAGGTAGTTCTCCTCCTGGCAGCGCAGCGCCTCGGCGGTGCCCACGAAGCAGCCCAGCTCGTCGGCGCAGCAGATGTTGGGCCCGAAGCAGCGCCCTTTGCCGCCGGGGCCGCAGGGGAGGCACTGCGGGGAAGGACACGGGTGAACGGGGAGCGAGGATAAGAGCGGCGCTGGGAACCCAGGGCCACCCCGCTGCTGTCCCGGCCTCGCGCTGCAGGTGCCCCGGCGCTCTCCAGGCCGAGAAAGAGCAGTCAAGGGCAGGAGTGGAAATCTGAACTGCTAGGTCATCAGGAGGGTCAGTTCTCACTAGGAGCTCTCAAAACCCTCACCTGCCTTGGCAGAGTCTCCCCGGGGCTGCAGCACTTGGGGACCGTGCTCAGCTCTGAGGTGTCACTGGTGTGCAGCAATCTCTCAGAGGCTTACTTCTCTGACATTCAGATGGCTCTCCTACACATCCCAAGCCGCTCTCCCCCCATCATCCCCCACAGAGCACTCCGCTTCTTGTAGAGGGTTCACACCCTTGCTCTCATTTTCGGGCCTTTCTCTTACCCCTGCCCCAAGCCCGTGGGCCTCACCTGGGCCTTAACCTCCTGGCCACCTAATTTACCCTATTAGGTAGGCGGCAGGGAGCAAATTAGGGTGATGTGTGCACGGGCACCTGGTGCCTCAAGCCTCCAAAGGAGCTCTGCGAACAGAAGGTGGACTGTGGGAGCCGTCTCCCTGACTGCTCCAGTCTGTTCAGTAACTCAGAATTGTGGCCTGGACAAAATTGAGCCTGGTGCTGGATTGCCCTGAGCTCTGCCAGAAGGGCAAGACTCACAGCTAGACATGCAGACAAGAGATTTGGGGAAGAGGCGGGGGTTAGGTATGGGACATACTCCACTCAGGCATGCACAGGGCAATGGCCATCTTCTTGTGGACAGGAAGAAATTGGCACTGGTGGCTACAGAAGGAGCTTTGAGAGGCTGAGCTGGGTGGGGAGGGCCTTAGATTCAGGCTAGAACAGATCTTTGTATAATCTAGCCAGTCCTGATGAGCTGACACCCCACCCCCCTTCCCGAGGTGTGCAGAGAAGCCTGGGCACCCAGTTTAGCCTGCTCCTGTCCCAAGCCCAGTTATAAGGCAGTATCTCTCATTTCTGGCATCCCCCTGCACAGGGACAGTGTCCTTCATGCAGCTTCCCTGACACTCGGTCCCCTCACCCATTTCAGCGGGCCGTTCACTATGCTACATTGCCTCTTTCCAGGAACCTCCCCTAAAGTCTGACTTCTCTGACAATTTGTCTCCCTCTCCTAGCCCATCACCCATTCCTAGGGCACTGCCAGCGGCCCTGAAACGGACCACAGTGGTACCTGTCTCAGCTCCATGTCAGACACGGCCCTCTTGCCGCCTCTCGGGCAGTTCTGGAAGTAGCAGGCAGAGGTGAAGGCCAGCAGGCTCAGGAAGCAAGCAGACAGCGTAGCGTTGAGCATTCTGGCGAGCATAGGTGGGCACTGTGTGCAGCGCTGCTCTGTTGGCTCTGTTCTGCTGCCCTGGCGGGCTGTCTATTTATGTCTGCAGGTGTTCCCTAGGAGGCGACAACGTGGCTGCTAACCCCCTCTCCGGTGGCTCCCCAGGAGCCCACGGCCGACAGGTCCCAAGCTGTCAGCAGTGATTCAGGCGTCTGGGGACACACGTGGGCCTGTCTGTGCAGAGCATGTTGGAGGAGGGGGCAGGCCAGCAGGCTGTCATTGGCCACGGTGTGACTGGAGCAACTGTCACAGTGTCTGTGGTGCTGTATGATCTGGGAGGTGAGCCGACGCAAGGATCACCTGGAAATCATATCTGAGCATCCTGGCTGCTCTCAACAGGTTATAGGGGTCAGCGGGCCCCATCCAGTAAGAGCTGTCATGTTAGGGCAGGGTCAGGACCAGGAGAGGTGGGGAAAACTTGTTAGTTTCGGGGTAGGGTAAGTGAGAGGACTTTGGGAAGGCAATTCCCATTTGCAGCCTCATTGGCCCAAAGCCACAGTTATGACATCAAGGGCAGCACACAGATTCACAGGTCTGTCCTGTGCTAGATGTGGCTGGCTTCAAGATGCCCAGGTTGTTTCAACCCCCATGCATGCCCCTGTAGAGCCAAGTATGGGGACTCAGATTCTGAGAATGGAGTCTTTTTTTGGTTTCTCTGTGTAGCCCTGGCTGTTTTTGACTCACTCTGTGGTACAGGCTGGCCTTGAACTCACAGAGATCTGCCTGCCTCTGCCTCCCGAGTGCTGGGATTAAAGGCCTGTGCCACTGCCGCCTGGCAAGAATGGAGTCTTGGGGATAGTGCCCGTCTGGTTCCCACTAAGGACATGAATTGGGAAGCTACTGTGAAAATGAGAACTCCAGACTCGTGAGGTGCGAAGATCGTGTGAAAGATCTGGTTCACGGGCCTGTGGCCTGAGCTACTTGGGAAGCTAAAGTAGGAAGGCCAAAAGTGCCAGGCCAGACTGGGTAACTTAGTGAGACCCTGTCTCAATATTAAAAAATTAAAGAAGGAACTGGGCGGTGGTGACGCACACCTTTAATCCCAGCATGCGGGAGGCAGAGGCAGGTGGATCTCTGTGAGTTCCCAGCCTCCTGGGACTTCATAGTTAGATCCTGTCTCAAATAAACAGATAGAGAGATAGATAGATAGATGGATGGATGGATGGATGGATGGATGGATGGATGGATAGATAGATAGATAGATAGATAGATAGATAGATAGATAGATAGGCAGAAGGCTGAGGATAGAGCTCAGGAGTAGTCCTGGGTGAAATCCCGGGTACTAAAAAGAGGAAAATGCTGAGGAGAGAGACCCATGCCCCTAGGCTGGTACGGTCTCAGGCCTAAGGCAGGAAGAAGATTGTTCTGCAGGAGGAAGTGGGAGGAACCACAGCCAGACAGGTCCCGTCTGAAGAAGCAGAGTTAGTTCCTGACTTGAGGCTGTAAGTCATTTGTTTCTTTCTAAGGCAGTTTAATGTAGCCCAGGCTGGCCTTGAACCTATTGTGTGGCAGAAGCAGGCTTTGAACTCTTAATCTTTCTATCTCCACCTCTCCAGTGCCAGGATTATAGGCATGTACCACCACACTCAGCTTTGGTCTTCACAGCCTCCTTTCATTGGGCTACTAGAAAAACCCTCTGGTTTTGGCCCAGACTAGTCAGCCCATTCCTTCTGGCCTGTGCACAGGCCAGGGCCCTTCCAGCTCCCATAGGCTTCTGCTACCTCTCCTGGCTATACCAGTGTGCTTCAAGGGAGCTCCAGAGAAACATTTGGCCTTGCCGCACCAAGTACAGTGGGGCTTGGTAGCCAAGGTGGCCTCCCACACTCAGGCTCCGAGGCTAGACCTTTTCAGGAATGACTGCCAGCACTCGAGGCCTCTGACAGGAAGCCAAGCACGTTGACTTCTGTGTCTTGAAGCTTCCTGACGTGGGCAGGTCACCGGATGTCTGACTCCCCACTCAGTTCCAGAATAAAGTAGTGAAGCCGGGTAAACCACTGCGTAGGGCTCTGAGCGCTGAATCACTTAACATGAAACTTAAGGGAAGTGCTTGCGTCATGGTGATGTTAGTTGACAGCAGGATTGTATTATTAATGTCCTCATTAAGAGAGAAGAGGTTGTTTTCCAGAGAGAATAGCTTCCTTGGCCAGAAGAAACCTTCTTCTCCCACTTACGGATGAGAATGAGCTTTGGGGGAGACGGCTCTCCTGCTCAGTTGTGAGGCGGGTTGCTGCTGGGGGTGGGGTGGGGCGCAGATGCCTGGCTCAGGCCTGTTGTGTGGCCTTGTCCCTAATTTACCCTCTCTGTACTTCAGTTCCAAATTATCATCTGGAAGCTGATGGGGCCTGATTGAAAGACACATGTCTACCAGGGCTGTCATTCTAAGGCCCCTGTGAAGACGCCATGCTCTGTCCCCCAGCATGGATGTCAGAGGTGCATCAGGCCTAATCTCCACCTTCTCGGCATCTCTGCTGGCTAGAAAACCTCCCAGGAGTGTGCTGGCTCTTTTCATCTCAGGTACCCCCACCCAACATGCCGCATGGACTCCCAAGATACCCCACACCTTCTTTATTTCCTCATAGCTTATTTTTCCCAAATAACTTATTTTGAGACAGGGTCTCATTCTGTAGCTCTGGCTAGACTGGAAATCTCTAAGTAGAACAGGCTCGCCTCAAACTCACAGCCTACCTCTGTCTTGGGAGTGTTGCCATTAAAGATAGTGAACCATCAGTCTGTCCTGTTATCTGTCACTCTTACTCAGAAGTCAGCATTTACTCTGAAACTCCCGCCACTCAGATTTCTGCCCAAACCAGCCTACTGAAACTTCATTATTATAATCATAAAGTGCGCTGCCGTTTGGTGGACCCATCGTGTCTTTATTTTACATGGCCTCTCCCAGCAGAATTTCACACGATGAAGACTTTGTCCTTTTTTACAACACACTTCATCTGGTTCCATTCTGGTTCATTCTGGTTCTTGGGTCCTCTACCACACTCTCTCTGCTTCCTTTCCTGGCTTCACGTTGGCTTCTACACGCTGGAATATCCCAAGACTTGATATTGTGTCCCTCCTTTTCCTTTTCCTAGGGTATTTTTATACTTTTTACAAACTAATGATGTCCCAGATCATGTCTTCATTCTGAGCATTTTTAGAACCGCCCAGTGACAGGTCCGTTGGCCTGGAATCTGCCCTTATGACTTAACATAGTCCGATTTAGCTCCCAGTTTTCTTCCAGGGTTCCAATCTGCAATGGCATCACCATTCCCACAGCTTAACACCCACTGCCCTGCAGTGATACTGTGTCCCCCAATATATTGTGCACTTTAATAAACTTATCTGGGGTCAGAGGACAGAACAGCCACTAGATAGACATAGAGGCCAGAAAATGGTGGCGCACACGCCTTTAATCCCAGGAAGTGGTGGCAGGAGGCAGAAAGGTATATAAGGCGTGAGGACCAGAAACTAGAGCCAGTTAAGCTTTTAGTTTAAGCAGCGGTTCAGCTGAGATCCATTCGGATGAGGACTCAGAGGCTTTCAGTCTGAGGAAACAGGATCAGCTGAGGAATTGGTGAGGTGAGGTTGGCTGGCTTGTTCTGCTTCTCTGATCTTTCAGTGTTCACCCCAATACCTGACTCCAGGTTTGTTTTTATTAATAAGACCTTTTAAGATTTGTGCCCCAACTAGAGCATCTCTCACTTAAAAAAATTAAATTATATATATATAATATTGTGTGTGTGTGTGTGTGTCTATATGTCCACATGAGTACAGGAGCTCCCAGAGTACAGAAGAGGGCATCAGAGTTCTTGGAGCTGGAGTTACAGGCAGTTGTGAGCCCCGGAAATGGGTGCTGGGGACCAAACCGGTCCTTTGCAAGAGCAGTGGGAGTCTTGTCTCTCCAGCGCCTCACTCCTTTTTTTCTTTCTAACGTGGGTCTGGGTTGGTGGGGTGCACAGCTGGTTAACACCTCCTTTACCCTGAAGTTCCTCCCTCCCTCTCTTGCCCCTCCACCTGTACCTCTCTCCTGTCTGTGGGGTGCGCATGTGTGTATGTTTGCATTCCTTCTAGAATGAAAGCCCTAAGTCATGGAGGACACCATCATTTGTATTTATTACTCTCCTGAGAGTTTTCCCAAACAGTGGATTTTTCAGTTCTATAAAGAATAAAGGGAGGGTGGGGAGCCCTGGGGACCAGCCTTAGCTCTCCAGGACATTGCTGTGTGACCTTGGGCAAGTCAAACTCGTTTTCAAGGTTACTTACTTGATGTACCAACCCCACGTCTTACCTCACTGCAGACTTGAGACCGTGTATATGTATCCTCGTCTAGCCAGGAACTTGCTGTGTAGCTGAATCTGGCCTTGTTCCTTGTCCACCACCCCCCCACCCCACCCCCACCCCCCACCCCCCCCCCACCCCCCCCACCCCCGTGCTGGGACTATGGGCGTGTGCCACCATGCTGTTTCACTGAGGTCTAAGAAAAATCAGGTGAGGTGTTCTAGATTAGGGCATTCAGTTTTTCTCTCTTGTCTTTGTTTGTTTTTCAAGACAGGGTTTCTCTGTGTAGCTTTGGCTGTCCTGGAACCTGCTCTGTAGACCAGATCCACCTGCGTCCTCTGCCTCCTGAGTGCTGGGGTTAAAGATGTACGCCACCACTGCCCAGCTCTGTCTTGTCTCCCCCCAACCCTTTGGTTTTTTTGAGACAGGGTTTCTCTGTGTAGTTTTGGTGCCTATCCTGGATCTCGCTCTGTAGACCAGGCTGTCCTCGAACTCACAGAGACCCGCCTGGCTCTGCCTCCTGAGTGCTGGGATTAAAGGCATGAGTCACCACTGCCTGGCCTGTCTTGTCTTTTTTAAAGACAGGATCTCCCTCTTGCCATCATGGAACACTCTATGTAGACCATGCTGGCTTGAACTTCATAGAGATTCCCCTGCCTCTGCCTCCAGAGTTCTGGAATTAAAGGCCAGGGTCACCAAGTCAGGTGACAAACCTTGGTCTATTTAAAATCCTGTGCCGTGGGTGCTGGAGAGCGGGATAAACAGTTAAACATTTGCTGCTCTTGAAGAGGACTCAGGTTCTGTTCCCAGCATCCCCAGGATGTCTCACAACTGTCTGTAACTTCAGTTCCAGGAATCTAGTGTCCTCTTATGGCCTCTGTGAGCACCAGACATGCCCCTGGTGCCCAGACATACATGCAAACAACACTCATACACATACAATAAAAACTATTAAATCTTTGAAAACTCAGCGGGACGAAGTGGGGTATGCCCCACACTCTGAAGGTAGAGGCAGGTGGTTCTCGAGTTCGAGGCTAGCCTGGTCTACATAGCTAGTTCCAGGAGAGTCAGAGCTACACAAACTCTGTCTCGAAAAACAAACAAAACAACAACAAACAAAAAATATTTTTAACTCTGTACAGAGACAAGCTGAGTAGATTCACAGTTCTGGGTCTGGTGGCCTGCTGCACTTGACAGGGACAAGGGCCCCCAAGGGGACATAACAGACCTCTTTGCGAGGTGTGGGAAGAACCAGCTCTGTCCTTCTGCTCATACAGGTAGCCAAGAAAAGAGGCCAGAAACACCACTAGGTGAAGAGAAACTCACAAGGAAAGACAAAAGGCCTCCAAGGTCGTGGAAGTGCTGCGGCTGGGGTTGGATACAAATGTGGGGCTCGGCTAGCACCCACGCTAGGCTGGCCAGGTAGAGGCACGCTGTACCCCGACTGCCGGGAGAGGGGGGTGCGGTGGAGGGAGCTCATGAGACAGCCGACCTGGCATCACTCAGCGCCATCAGGGTGCGAAGAGGCTGCGCACGGCTCGGTCCCACGCCTGCAGTTCCAGGCTGGACACCGGCGAGCCTGCCGCTGGGTACCTCCCTGCACCCTCAGCCCCTGCCTCTGCAAAGGGGAAGCACTGCGCAGGTGGTGGACTACCCGCCCACGGTGTGAGGACTGCAGTCCTTGGAAAGGGTGGGAGGGCACAGACTTGAAGGATACACAATTTGCAAGGGTCGGAAACCAGATGCAGGCATGCGTGCACGGATGCCTACCTGTGCAGTGTGTGTGTGTTGCGGTGTGTGTGTGTGTGTGTGTGTGTGTGTGTGTGCATTTGTGTGAGTGTTCGGTATGCACACATCCTTCTTTACCTACCAAGTGCTTGGATGCCAGGCATGTGCCACCCACCATTCTTGGCTTCACACATAGGTGTCATTAGCGTGTGTGGCAGTTCTTTTTGCCCAATTCACATAAAACCCCACAAGGAAATGTATTTCCTCCCTGTTCTTAGAAAACTGTGGCATCGAATTTGAGTCGCATGCCCAAGAATACAAAGTAATAAAACCAGGCAGGATGGCTTAAGCCTTTAATCCCAGCACTAAGGAGGCGGAGGCAGGTGGATCTCTGTAAATTCAAGGCCTGGTTGGTCTACAGAGCGAGTTCCAGACTAATCAGGGTCACAGAATGAGACCCTGACAAAAAAATAAATAGATAAACAAACAAATAGATAAATAAACAAAGTAGTCATGCCTCTGTTGAAAATCCCCACAGCTGAAGCTGACTAAGCCATGAAGACATTTATGCACTCAAATTTTGTTTTTGAGGGGCTGGCAACTGAACCCACAGTGGTGGTGTTTTAAATGAAGTGCCCAGGGAAAAGCCTTACCTGTGTTAAGGAGCTATAGCACTAGTGACTAAAACTTCTGTGAATGTGGCGAGCTGGAATGTTCTCGAAGACATACCTCGGCTATCTTCAGCCCCGCCCCCGCCCAGCCCCCGCCCCGCCCCCTCCTCCCATTAGCTATCCATTGCCAACCTCTGTGTCTGACCGGCACTGATCCTGAGGGCTGAGTACCATGGCTCAGAAACACAAATTTAGGTTACTCTCAAAGCCATTGCCCAAACATGGTAACAGTTTGATGAAGTTTTATTTTTTAATTTTCATGTGTGTATATGGTGTGTGTGGGCTGTGTGATTACAGAGTTCAGAAGACAACTTTGTGGAATCAGTTCTTTCCTTCCACCCTCCTGGGTTCTGGGGACCAAACTCAGGTCATCAGGCAAGCATTTGCCCTTCAAGCCATCTTAACTGGCCCTCGTGAGGATTTTGCAGTAACAGAACAAAGTCATAGATCAAGACGCTCAAAACCCCATTGGTGGGTCTGGCGATGGTGGTGGCGCACGCCTTTAATCCCAGCACTCGGGAGGCAGAAGCAGGCAGATCTCTGTGAGTTCAAGGCCAGCTTGGTCTACAGAACGAGATCCAGGACAGGCTCCAAAACTGCACAGAGAAACCGAAACCCTGTCTCAAAAAAAAAAAAAATGTATTTATTGCCTGTATTGGTGTCTCTCAGGCCTTTGATCCCAGCACAGAGGTGACAGAGGCAGGCAGACCTCCGAGTTTTAAGTATACATAGTGAGTTTCAGGCTGTCCAGGGCTGTAGAATGAGACCCTGTATCCAAAAATTAAAAAAAAAAAATTGTTGCGGCCTCAGCTTCTGTCAGCAGAGCTGGAGCAGCTGGGCTGGGCCACACCCCAATCTCCCTCTGGGTTTCTAGAAGGAAACTTTGAGAGTTCAGGCGGTTTAGCTCATTTCCATGGTCTCATTATAGGTGACCTCTCTGAGGCATCACACGCATCAGTGTGTGCTCCAGCATCTCATTTCCCTGGTTGCTCACACTCTCCCTCCCCTCTTCCGTCTTGGGGGCAAAGCTCCCCTGTCTGAGCTCATCCCCTGAGTGAGAGAGAGGAAGGCAGGTGAAAAAGGGGTTCTCTCTGGAGGCTCCCAGCTTGTGAGACAGGCTAATTACAGGCTTCCTAATTAATGAGCCATGGGGTTGCATTTCATCAACTGAGTCATGACTAATGTCTGGGTCTCACTCTGGGCCCAGAGAGAGGGCATCAAGAATTAAGGAAGGTCACGGGAGGTAGAGGCCAGCTTGGGCCTGCCATCTAACCCATTTGATCTTCTGCATTTACCCTTCTAAGTTTTTAAACTTATTTTTCAGGTACATGTGTATGCGTGTGTCCCTGTCTTGTGAAGGCAGGAGCCTGAAGAGGCATTGAGTCTCGAGGCTGGAGTTACAGGTGTTTGTGAGGCACCTGACATGGGAGCTGGGAGCTGAATCTTACCCACTGGGCTCTCTCTCCAGACTCCTGCCCCCCCCCCCCCCCCCCCCCCCCCCCCGCCTTTTCAGGTCCATTTATGTAGTCTATGTGTATGAGTCTGTGCACCGCATGTATGCTTGGTGCCCTCAGGGGTCAGAAGACAGCCTGGATCCCTTGGAACTGGAGTTAACTGCACAGTCCTTTCTCCAGCCTTCCTTGCCTTTTTGAGTCTCACTCTGTAGCCCTGGCTGGCCTGGAATTTACTATGTAGCCCAAGCTGGCTCGGAAGTCACAGGGATGTGCCTGCCTCTGCCTCCAGAGTGCTGATACCAAAGCCAGTTGCCATTACACCTGACACACCTTGTCCCAATGAAGCCCAATTCTTCCCACAGGTGAGAGTCACCCCAGTCCACCCTTCTTAGTCATGAATTATTTCTGGGACTGCTGTCCCCCCATTTTCTCCCTCATGCCTTCAGATTCCACAAGGGCCACCCAGGGTTCACTGGGCACCAACTCACACATACTTCTCCAGTCCTGCAGATTCTCTGCCAGACTTCTTGTCTCTGGCCACATGTATCACACACCTGGAGTCCCCATGAAGCACAAGCCCACCTCATCAGGATCCTGACATCCCCTACCCCTAGATGCAATCTAAGAACCTCCCTACACCCTCCCCCAGCGACTGCATGGTACTCTTTGCCTTCCATTCACACTGTAGCCAGAGATGGACCCACTTTGATGGGGCCTGAAGCCAACTCTACAGAGTGTTTATTTAGGGAAGCATTTTTATTTTTTGCACCAAGAGATGTAATGGGGAAAAAAAAATCTCAAAGCTGTGTTGTAGTTGGGTCGTGTGGTTGCTATTCTGTGCTTAAATTCTGCTGACCCTCTGGTTCTTCACGGAGGGTATGGACTCACGTGGAGGGTCCTGTAGATCAGTGATTCTCAACCTGTGGGTTGTGACCCCTTTGGGTCAAATGACCCTTTCACAGGGGTCACCTAAGACCGTCGGAGAATACAGATATTTACATTACGTTTCATAATAGTAGCAAAATTCTTTTTTTTTTTTCAGATAAATAGAAACTGGTTTTATCATCAACTTTACATTTTTCGTCAGCTGCAAGATGAGCCTGCTAAAACATGAATACTCCAGTCACAACGGAAAGAGTAACTTCTGGGGCATCTCTTCCGAGTCTCTGGTTTCCCTGTGTTCAGCCGAAGAACGAAAGCAATATGATAGTAACCGAGTTTACTGTTATCAGTGGCATCCTCACAGACCGAATAAGGTTCATTAGCTGAGCTTGAATTCCTGACTCCTCTCTGAATCCGCCAGTCCCCTGCTCTGTTCTCCAGCCGGTGTGCTCCAGGAAGGGCTCCTAGAGCAGCAGGGAGCACTTCAGGGAGCACGGCAGGGCCGCCTGCAGCAGGGAGCACGGCAGGGCCGCCTGCAGCAGGGAGCACAGCGAAGGCCATGGTCACTCCAAACAGTTCCCAGGCCCGACTGACCCCTTCCAGGACACCACCTGGGACATGGCGCTGCCACTGTGCCCCTTTTTTGTTTTTTCAAGACAGGGTTTCTCCGTGTTACAGCTCTGGCTGTCCTGGAACTCATGCTGTAAACCAGGCTGGCCTCAAACTCACAGAGATCCTCCTGCCTCTGCTGAGATTAAAGGCATTCACCACTACCGCCGGGCTAACAGTAGCAAAATTAAAGTTATGATGTAGCAATGAAAATAATTTTATGGTTGGGGGTCACCACAACATGAGGAACTATTAAACAGTCAAAGCTAACTGGGAAGGTTGAGAACCACTGCTCTATACAGATAGTGTGCCCGCGGTCTTTCACCAGCTCAGTATAGGCAGACAAGTGAGATCTATGGGAGACCAAAGTACAACAGAACCCAGGACACCACCTCAATACGTTCCTCCCCCCCCCCCCCTCTCTCTCTCTGACAGAGAGACATTGGGGATCAAACCCAGGGAAGTACCTCAGCCCTCTTTTAAGCATTTTAATGCAAATGATATTTTAGAGCATAGCTGCCCTTCAAGGTATTCATAATTTCCTAAACAATGTGTAAAATCATATGTGCCACCTGTTCTTGAGTCTACAGTCTGGATGGAGGTAGTCCCTCCAGGGGGTAATATGGCTCCCCAGTCCCTAAAGGACCGGCCCAAGCTGCCTATGCTGCTTTCTCGTAGAATAGGCATTTTTGCGAACTTTTTTCTTCTGATTTTAAAAATTTATTTTATGTGTATGAGTGTTTTGCCTACAGGTCTATCTGCGCACTATTTTGTGCCTGGTGCATCCAAAGGCCAAAAGAGGGTGCTGAATCCCCTTGGAACTGGAGTTCCTACAGATGGTTGTGAGCGGCCGTGTGGGTGTTGGGAGTCAACCCAGGTCCTGAGGAAGAGCAGCCAGTACTCTTAACTGCCGGGCCTTCTCTCCAATTTTGTTCTTTGACAATCTCATACACGTATGTAATGCATTCTGATGACTCTCCCCTCTCCTCACCTCCCTCCCATCCTGTTACCCACCCTCCACCTCCCTCACCCCACCCCAACCCTCCGCTCTTCTTTACCAGTCTCCCAAGATTCACAACTTTTGGTTGGTTTGGGGGTTTTTAGTTTGTTTTGGGGTTTTTCTGTCTTTTGTTTTTTCGAGACAGAGTTTCGCTGTATAGTCCTGGAATCAGCTCTGTAGATTAGACTGGCCTAGAACTCACAGAGATCTGCCTGCCTCTGGCTCCTGAGTGCTGGGATTAAACTGCCCGGCTGATTTTGTTTTGTGACCCATTTAGGTTAACCGGGGCCTTATGTGTGAGCTGAAGGCATTATCTCCCCTCTGTCTCTGTATCACTCAGCAGCAAACCGTTCAGTAGTAAAAGGTAGGGATCCTAAGCCCTCCCTCCAGCCATGCCTGATGGTTGATGGGCCCATTCTTTTTCAGAAGAGGGGAGGGATCTTCTAGAACTAGAGTTACAGAAGGTTGTGAGCCACCATGTGGGTGCTAGAAACAGAATCCTGGTCCTCTGCAAGAACAGGACATGTTCCTAACCATTGAGCCGTCTCTCAAGTTCCCTGAAGGGCCATTCTCTTCCTTTTTTCCCCTTCCTTCTGTTCTTTCTTGAGACAGGGTCTCTTTATGCAGCCCTGGCTTAGAACCCGATATGTCGACCAGGCTGGCCTCAAACCTACAGAGATCTTCCTGCCTCTGTCTCCTGAGTGCTGGGATTAAAGACCTGTGTCACCAAGCCAAGCTGGTTTTTTGTTTTTGTTTTTGTTTTGTTGTTTTGAAACAGGATCTTGCCATGTTGCCCACTCTGATCTGGAACTCAGGGGCTCAGCTGAACCTTCACCCTAGACAACTGGGGCTATAGCCACGCCGAGGTAGGAATCCTTCCGTGTTCCCATTAGAATTTTAGACTAGAATCCTAGAGGGAATGTGACCAGGCCATACATATGTGACTTGGCTGGATAGTGTCACATTCCCCTCCACAGGGCTTGTACGCCTGTGTTCCCTCCAGCAGGTCTTAACAGAGCTTGTGAATGAATGTGCAGCTCACCAACAGGCTGGAGTTAAAATGTTGAGACTTCATCAGTTTTCCTCTCACTGGGACAAGTTGCTCGTTCCTGTGTTCCTTTACCCATCCTCACCCTTCCCGGGACTCCCAAACTACCTATTGACACATTGAAATGTCTATTTGCCGCCTTTTTTTCCCCCCCCTGAGACAGGGTTTTATGTAACCCAGGCTGCCCTCAAATTTAGTATCCAGTCAAGGGTGATTTTGAACTTCTGACCCTCCTGTCTCTACCACCTGATTGCTGGTATTAAAGTCATGTGCCAGCCACCATACCTAGTCTATGCAGTGCTGGGAAGTGACCCCAGAGCCTCATGAGTACTAAGCAAGCAGTCTTCCAAATGAGCCACACACACCCTTTACTGTGCTATCATCTTTATGCTAATTCTCATACACAACTGGGCCTACTTTTGGATTTTTGTTTCTTTAATCTATCATGGATTAGTTCTTCCAAAAACACCCAAGCCCAGCTCTGGACTCTGCTTCTTGAGCACACTGCAGCGGACAATGGGCTGAGCATTAAGCTATACCAGGCCCCAAACTTCAAGTTCTTCCTGGTGACTGACTGTTCTTCCAGTAAGCTTGATAGGAAGGACAGGCAGTTGTGCCCAGAATAGCTAGTAAGCATGCTGTTGACACAGTTCTGGGGGCTGGAGAGGTAGCTCAGTGGTTAGATGCTCTTCTTGCACTTCACTTCCAATGGAGTTGGATTCCCAGCACCCATTGTCTGCCGGCTTAAACTACCTAGAACTCGCCGGGCGGTGGTGGCGCACACCTTTAATCCCAGCACTTGGGAGGTAGAGCCAGGCGGATCTCTGTGAGTTCGAGGCCAGCCTGGGCTACCAAGTGAGTTCCAGGAAAAGCGCAAAGCTACACAGAGAAACCCTGTCTCGAAAAACCAAAAAAAAAAAAAACAAAAAAACAAAAAAAAAAACAAAAAAAAACTACCTAGAACTCCAGTTCCAGGGGATCTGCTATCCTCTTCTGGCCGCCACGGGCATGCATGTGTGTGCGCACACCCTTACACACATATAAAATGCCCCATTTTGGGGCTGGGGTTGTGGCTCACTTACTTGCCTCAAGTGCCCGAGGCCTGGGGTTTGATCCCCAGCGAAGGTGCCCAGTGGGACCGGCTTTTAGAGGGGTGTTGGAAGAGACACCACTGACGCATTTTGAATGGCAGCAAGTAGTGATGTCTTGCTGCTCAAAGGCACTAGCAGTCGTAACAAGCTGTCCCTTTCCTTTTTCTTCACCTCTGCGCCCTCTGGGAATCCTCTCTTCTGGGAAGATCATGAGGATGTCACCTGGTGGTGAACACTTGCCTAGAATGAGACCCCAGGTGTCATCCCAAGAATGGGGGAGGGGAAGGGGTGGCAGGTAGAGCTACTTCAGCAAGTGGAGCCAGGCAGAAGTCAATGGTTAGTACCGAGTGGGGCTCAAGCCCATCTGACAGCCCCAAGCCAGCCTGTGCTCTCTCCTTCATTTAGGAGTCTTCTACCCTAGGTGAGAGGTTTCTATGACGTGACGGAAACACCACCTCTTGGCCTTGCACTGTGATCACGTTTAACTGTGACGGCAGAACTGGTCTGTATCTCAACTGTCCAGACCAATAGCTCCCATGCAATGTGGCTGGCTGGTGACACTAGGAACGTAAATTCAATTTGCTTTGTTTTGAGACAGGGTTCTCTCTGTTCCCCAGGCTGGCTTCAAATGCACAGAGGTTGGGAATACAGACATGAGACATGCCACCCAGTAACTAAAGCTGACTCTTCTGAACAGTGTGGCTTTGGCCACTTCCCTGCCTGGCTCTTCCCTTTCCACTCAGAACCTGAGAGAAGATGCTGCACGTGCAAGCGGCCTAGAGGCCAGGTGAGAAGACAGCAGGCCTGAATAGGGAGCAGTGGGGGGAGCTGCGGGCCGGGTCCTCCTTACAGAATCCCCGTGGGAGCTCTGTGGGAGAAGGCCAGCCCACAGGAGCCCCACTCCCACCCCAGTGGCCATCACAATGGCATTCAGGTTTTCGTCACAATGCCACTGTGCGTCACAATGCCACTGGCAGTGGGGGGCTGGTCTTTTTGTCTGCAGACCTAGTTACAGGCACTCAGCGTCAGAGGACCCTGTTTCCTGGGGACTGGAAAGGGGCCTCAAGATGGAGACCTATAGGAAGAAGTCGAACAGATGTGGGGCTGGACGAGCCCAGTCGCTCTCAGGACCCAGGGTCTGCAGGGACCAGCCGCCCGCCTGCAGGGAACAGGGATTCTCCGTGAGCACTGAGCAGCTGCTGGTCTTCTTCCTGGCTCTCTGGTTCTTCTATTTCTTCTACTTTCAAGACTAATTCTGACAGAGCCTCCTTTCCAGCTGCTCAGGGGGTGGCTGAGGGTCAGAGCCTTGGCCCATAGGGCAGCTCACCTGTTTGCCTTGGGAATGAGGACCCAGAGCCTGCAGCTGCTGTGCGCCTGTCACCTCAAGCTGGCCTGCCTTCTGTTCTCAGAAGACCAGAGTGCCGCATGTCTCCAGCAGGTCCAGCCTTGTACCTCCACTGAGTACATGATCCCATTACCAGGCAAAGGCCAGGACAGCTATGGAAGGCTGCCAGGTGGAGGCACAGTTGTGGCTGAGTCTTCTTGGTCAGTGGAGCGGAGCTCCACATGTTTCCTGAGAAGGTGTTTTAGGACTGGTTACAGGCCCAGTCTCTAATGACAAATAAAATGCCCATGGGGCCAAATAACATATTTCTTTTTATTTTGGTGTCTTTGAGATAAGTGTTTGCTATGTAGCCCAAGCTGGCCTTGAACTCATGGCAGTCTTCCTGATGTTTGGGTTTACAAGCTTGTACTACCCCAGGTTTTCATTCTTGTATTCTAGGGAAGAAAAACAGCTCTGTGGTGCTGGCAAGGGTGGAGAAAAAGAACACTTCCTGGGGGTGGGGGTCAGATCTTGAAGAGAAATGCTTAATCACATTAAAGGGGTGGGGGTGGCTCCCCACTGGACTCAGGGTAAGTCCTGCCCACCCCAGGGGCTCCCAGACCTAGTTTTCCAGCAGAACAGGACAAGGACCTCTGGTGGAACTGTGGCAGAGGAGTAGCAGCTTGGGGGCAAAGAGAGCTCCCAGCACTCACAGTGAGCTGTAAAGGCCGAGAGGGAAGTGGGTTACTCTGGAGACCATGACAGGTTGTGGGAAGGTACTCTGTACTCGCATGGGCTAAGAACAGAACACAGCAGGGAAACTCAGGCAGAGGGGGATGTGCGGAGCCCCCAGACAGTACAGGTGGCCTGGCCATGCAGACCCTGGTGTCTCCCATGACGGCTGCAGCAGAGCTGGCTCTGGTGTGCAGGAGAAAGGAGGTGACATTCCCCTACTGGCCACCGCTGTGGACACATCCCCTGGGAACTCTCAAAGCAGATTCCCTAAGCCTCAGGACGGAGCCCTGGGCGACCTGAAGGATGGAAAAACATGTGGTTCAAGGGACTGTAATTTATCTTAAAGACAAGGCAGAGCATGCCTGGAAGGGACTGGGACAGTGTGGTCATCTGCACAGATATTCTTCTTATGTCTAGAAGCTCTTGACAGTGAACAGAGCTGCACAGAATCCTTGTTTTCTTTGGGACTCCATAAAGTTTAATTTTGAATGGAAAAAAAAATGTAGCCTAAGGAGCCAGTGAGGTGGTTCAGAGATTAGAGGAGGCTGCCACACGCTAATGACCTGAATTTCAGTTCTGGAACCATACAGTTGGAAGGAGTGAGCCAACTCCTGGAAGCTGTACTCTGACTTCCACAGGTACACAATGGCACACATGTGCCCATATACATATACAGAACTGGTTAAAAATGTTGCCTATACACAAATATTCTCCTGCAGCGGGCTACATACAGAACAGGAATCTCCTCCTTCAGAGAGTGGCACCAGGAGCAACCAGAGAGACTCTGGCACCTGGCCTGATAGAAGCTACTAGCACTGACACACCCATGCTGGACAGATCGAAATCACTGCCTGACAGGTGGCAGCCACTGCACATGGCTGTGCTGGCCTGTGTGCCAGGAGGAAGCCTCAGTGAATGTCAACTGTCATTGTATTAAGGCTCCAAGTGTCTGCAGGGTTGGGAGTACACATGGCTAAGTCATGTGCTTAACAACCCCTACAATGGTCTACTTCGGAGTGACCCTGAGGCAGAGAAGGCTGTGTGAGGTCCTAAGTCACAGTCTACTGAACACCACCCACAAAGCTCCATTAGAAGGTTGTGTGCAGCCAGGTGGTGGTGGCACACACCTTTAATCTTAGTACTCAGGAGGAAGAGGCAGACGGATCTCTGAGTTCGAGGCCAGTCTGGTATACAGAGTGAGTTCCAGGACAGTCAGGACTGTTATACACAGAAACCCTGTCTCAAAAAATCAGAACAAAACGAAATAAAACAAAAGGTTGTGTGCAGGTAAAATGGGGCATCAGGGGGAGTGCTTCTGAACACTCTAGCTGGCTCTGGTTGGAGAGTGGCAAGGCAGGCCAGGGGGAATAGAGATGTCTTCCCTAGCCAGCCTATGGCTTTATTATCCTGTTGTTGCCTAAGCAGGAGTGGGGGGTCCTGCCCAGCTCCATAACACACCACGAGGTGCTAAAACCCAAGAGAGAACAGGGGCACTGGGGTTCTATTCTTGCTTCCTCCACCTGCAGGTCTCCCCCAAAATGGGGCTTCTCCGGTTGAGGCTCGCGTTACTCAAAAGTGGACCCGAAACACATCCTGGCTGGTGACTGGCTGCTGGCAGGCTGCGCACATCATGGGCTGGGAACGTTGCTTCACATTCAGACAGGGTCGGCACAGAAGGTGGCCACAGGGCAGCTGGTACACAGGCTCCTTGGTGGAGTAGGAAGAAAACGCTCTTTTGCAGGAGGCACACTCTGGACCACAAACACTCCTGGGATGCTCTGGTGAGTCAGAACACAAGGCAGGATTAGGTGAGGCTGGTCCTCAGTGCAAGCTTTGTCCCTGGAAGCTGGGAACTGGCAGGCCTCCCTCCTACCATCTTTATCAGTCTTGATGCTGTCTATGAATGCTTAAGAACTGGCCTCTACATGCAGTGCATGGGACCAGGTCTGCCCCTTGGCCTCCCACCCAAAGTGTACATTCCCCTGCCAAAGCTAGAGCAAGGTACAAGCTTACCCTGACAAGATAAACTGCCAAAAGAGGGAAAAGCAAAATGTGGCCCAAATATCAGGGTCCAGACAGTCAGGGTGGAGGGAAATCACCAGAGGGGAGCTTCAATCTGTCGGCAGCTGCCTTCTAACCCCTCAGTCCCTTTCTTGAAATGCCTTGGCCTTGGGCAGGCCTTTCCACTGTAAGATGCACTACAAGATTCCCTTGGTGTGATCAAGAGGAAAGGAGATAAGGTCTACAACACAGGACACTGGGGCTCTGGTTCACCGCACGTGAATCTTAAGAAGTGGAACACCTCTGTGAGCCACTAACTGTCAAAGAATCTTGTGACTGTGTAGGACAATGGGGCCAGGGACAATGCCGAGCACAGTGGGGAGCTCACAGGGGCGTTGCAGGGCTGGGAAAGAGGATGCAGAGTCAGTACCAGAGCGTCCCTCGAACTACAGTGAAGAAAAGCACAAAAGGGGCTGATGGATGCCTCAGTGGGTAAAAGTCCTTCCTGCATAAACCTGATGACCTGAGTTCCATCTCTGGAGGAGAACCAACTTCTGAAAGTTGTCTTTTCACCTCCACATGTGTGCTATGGCATGTGTGTACTGCTCATAGGTGCTCGGCACGAGCACGCGCGCACACGCGCACACACACACACACACACACACACACACACACACACACACACACACACACACACACACAAATAAGACCATAAAAGGACCTAATAGTGAATGGCCCGTCAGAGTAAGGACATTGAAGGAAAAACGGACTCCAGCAGAAGACAAGGCTCTTGACCAAATGGGCTCGGAGGGTGCTGGGGAGGAGAGCTTTGAAAACAGACAGGTCAGTTCAGAGTTATAGGTATTGGAGATGCCAATGAGAAGGATCCCAGCAGCTGTCAGGGGGGGTGGGGCCTGAGTTCCAAGAGATGCAGGAGTCACAAGGGTGGCACTAGATGAGGGCACTCACTCACTCACAGACTCTAGAAATGGAGACTGGGAGGAAATGGCTGAAGGACAAAAGGGAGAGACAGGCTGCCAACCACACCCCTAGATGCCGAGAGGACAAGCAGCATGAGACTCAACGGCTTCATTGGGCACTCTGAAAGACATGTTCTTGGGAATAGTTAGGGAAGACGCGATCAGAGTGGGCAAGAGCGGAATGGAAATCCAGATGACAGGAGGAGGAGGAGGAGCAGGCTCTGCAGCAGCACGAGGAGTCGAGAGCCTTCCCTGTCGGCCTCCCCAGGCTCCCTGTGCCCTTTGTTTAACAAGGGGCTCAGGGAGCTGCAGAGATGGCTCAGTGGTTAAAGAGCACTGGCTGCTCTTGCAGAGGACTTGAGTTTGATTCCCAGCACCTACATGGTGGCTCACAACTGTCTGTAACTCCAGTTTCAGGAGATCTGACACTTTCTTCTGACCTCCACCAGGCATGGACATGGTACACATACATACATACATACATACATACATACATACATACATACAGGGAAAACATTCATACACATAAAATGAAAAAAATTTAGTCAGTTCCTCACTTTATATCTACCATACGATATGATCCTAGGTTATTTTTTTGTTTTTTTGGCAAAATTTGGCCCATTAATCTACCACTGTGCTTTTCTAGTGCAATGATAAAAATGTTACCAAGAAGGGCAGAAGATGACATCTGAACCTTACACCAGTCTTCACATGTCGATAAATTACCCAATGTCAGACGAAAGGAGCAGGACAGTCGCCGGACAGAACTGTCAGCCCACCACAACCAAGTGTGACGGGAACCTCTGTAACCCAACACTCGGGAACTGGAAAGCTCAAGGCCAGCAAGACCCCATGTCAAAATAACCAAAACAAAAACCTATAGCAAAGGACAGCCAGGCTAGAATCCACACAATGACAGGGCTAAAGATCTTGCCTGTGATGAGTCCCATTTCCAGGAAGCCCCACAGCCCCTTCTGGAGAAGACAGGAGAGAAGTTCTCTCTCCAGAACAGGAGTTACGATAAGGGAGCTGGCTATGCAGGCCCACAGAACAGGAAGCGACAGGCCCACATCCTGCACAGGGAGATGCCAGAGCACAACTTACCATAGCTGGCGGCTGGTCTCCTGGCAGCAGCGCTCCCTCTCGTGCCCAGCTGCTGGAGCTGCCCCCTAGAGAGCCGGGCAGTGAAGCAAGGCATGGAGCCAAGGGTAGAAGTCAAGGCAATTTCTAAACTTTGCGACAGCTTCTGCTCATGGGACACTGGACCTGCTGAGAGACACGCAGACCATAACATCTAGGGAGGCCTAGCAAAAGAGGAACAGCTACAAGTTCTTGGAGGACCAGAAAACGACCCTCCCGACTTCAGACACGTGAGTATGAAGAAACCTCTTCTATGTCTCCCAGGACTGTGATGGCGGAACAAGCAGTCAAAGTCCTGGGAATCCTGACAACTCCTCCCCATCTACAAAACTCTAGGCGTTCTCTAGCTTTCCCTAGACAAAGTGTTGTGCAGGGGAGCGCCATCTTGAGGCGGTGATACAGAACTGCGCCCCCTTTTTCTCCCTCCCCTCATTGATTTTGTGGTGCTGGGGATAGAGTCCTGGACTTGTGCCTTCTAGACACCACACTACCACTCAGCTACATCCCAAAGCCCTGTTACATTCAAAACGCTGCCTGCTGGCAAAGAAATAAAACAAACAGATCCCAGCTCTGTTCACTCCCTACACACTCTATCCTCTGCCTCAGCGTACTGCCCTTCCCTCAGCATTTTTTTTTTTTTTTTTGAGACGGGCTATCACTATGTAGCCCAGGCTGGCCTCAAACTCATGTTGACTCTTCAGCCTCTGCCTCTTGAATGCTGGAAATACAGGTATTTACTACCATACCTTTTTTTTTTTTTAATTTATTTTTATTTTATGTGCATTGGTGTTTTGTCTACATGTATGTCTGTGTGAAGGTGTCAGGTCCCCTAGAAGTGAAGTTACAGACAGTTGTGAGCTGCCATGTGGGTGCTGGGAATTGAACCCGGGTCCTCCGGAAGAGCAGTCAGTTAGTGCTCTTAACCACTGAGCCATCTCTCCAGCCCCTGTTTTTTGTTTTTTGAGACAGGGTTTTTCCGTGTAGTTTTGGTGCCTGTCTGGGATCTCACTCCGTGGACCAGGCTGGCCTCGAACTCACAGAGATCCACCTGCCTCTGCCTCCCGAGTGCTGTGATTAAAGGCGTGCACCACCACCGCCACCCGGCACCATACCTTTCTTATTAAAAAAAAAAAAAGCCAGGTGGTGGTGATGCACGACTTTAATCCCAGCACTTGGGAGGCAGAGGCAGGTGGATCTCTGTGAGTTCAAGGCCAGCCTGGTCTACAGAGTGAGTTCCAGGACAGCCAGGGCTACACAGAGAAACCCTGTCTCGAAAAGCTCAAGTGTCAGGAAAACGGCTCTGTCAGTAGGTGCTTTCAGCAAAAGCATGAGGACCCGAGTTTGACCCCCAGAACCCATGTCAAAAATCCAGGAGCACTAGATCACATCTGTAACCCAGTGCTGGGGAGGCAGAGACAGGCAGATGCCCTGAGCTTGCTGGTCATACAAGCCTGGCAACCCAAGTTCAATCCCTAGAACCCATAGTGAAAGAAAGTAACTAACCCCTGCAAGTTGTCCTCTGACCTAAACACACATTCCCACACGCACAATGCACAACACACACACACACACACACACACACACACACACACACACACACACACACACACACTAACAACACAGAGAACCTTTTAAAAGTGGAGAGTAATTGAGGAAAAATTCTGAACAACCCAAGCGACCCCCCCAGGAAGACAAAGGGAGGGAGTGTATGTTTTACTCTGTGTCACACCTGTGGTCCTAGGACCTGGGAGGTGGAGGTGAGAGGGTCAGAAGTTCAAAGTCATCCTAGTACTACAGAGAACTCCAGGTCAGCCTATGTTATAGAAGACCCTGTCTCAAAAAAAAAAAAAGAAAGAAAGAAAGAAAAAGTCATCTTTAAAACTCTTCATTTGGAGCTGGGAAGAGTAGCACACAACTTTAATCCCAGCACTCAGCAGACAGAGGCAGGCAGATCTCTAAGTTTGAGGCTAGCCTGGTCTACAGAGGACAACCAAAGCTAAACAGAGAACCCCTACCTCAAAAACAAACAAACAAACAAACAAACACACTCTTAGGCCAGCATAACGGCTCAGCAGGCAAAAAAAAAAAAAAAAAGTCCCTGTTTGGTGGTTTTGTGACTGGACACAAGCTACCGTCATCTGGGAAGAGGAGCCTCACCTGAGAAAACGCCTCCATCAGACTGCCGAAGGCCAGTCTGTAGACATTTTCTTGCTTCCTAACTGATATGGGGGGCCAGACTCTGGGGTGCTGCTACCCCTGGGCAGGTGGGTCCTAGTATAAGATGGTATGAGAAAGCAGTGTGAGCAAGCCATGATGAGCAAAAACCGGTAACCAGATCCTCTGTGGCTTCTGCTTCAGTTTCTGCCTCCCTTCTTCACGCAGTGACCAGTGGGACCTAACAACTGTGAGACGAAGTGACCACTTTCCTCTGTAAGTTCTGGTCATGGTGTTTAGTCACAGCAGTAGAAATCTAACTAGGACAGTGGCTGCTCCAAAACTGATCCTCTGGGTTCAGCCTCTGGGACCCACACGCTAGAAGCAGAGCACTAATTCCGGAAGTCGTCGTCACATACACATACAACCCCAAACAAAAAGTTCTTAACGGATCTTAGATTCCAAAACCTGCCCACTTTGACTTAGATTCAATTTGGCATTTAAAATCTTCCTGAGTGAAACAAAGTGGTATAACCTATAATTCCAAAACTGCAAGGCAGAGGCAGGAGGGCTGTCACAAATTTAAGGCCAACTTCGTCTATAAAGTGATTTAGTTAAATGCCAATCAGGGCTATGTATTGTAATGGTGATTCCAAATGCAAGGATGCAAGGAGGTTCAACATACAAAAATCTGTCAATGTAATACACCATATAAACAAAATGAAAGAAAAAAACACATGATCATCTCATTAGATGCTGAAAAAGCCTTTGACAAAATCCAACACCCCTTCATGATAAAGGTCTTAGAGAGATCAAGAATACAAGGAACATTCCTAAACATAATAAAGGCAAGTTACAGCAAGCCAACAGACACCATCAAATTAAACGGAGAGAAACTCAAAGCGATTCCACTAAAATCAGAAACAAGACAAGGCTGTCCACTCTCCCCATATTTATTCAATATAGTACTTGAAGTTTTAGCTAGAGCAATAAGACAACGAAAGGAGATCATGGGAATACAAATTGGAGAGGAAGAAGTCAAACTTTCGCTATTTGCGGATGATATGATAGTATACATAAGTGACCCCAAAAATTCTACCAGGGAACTCCTACAGCTGATAAACTCCTTCAATAAAGTGGCAGGATACAAGATCAACTCAAAAAATCAGTAGCCCTCCTATACACAAATGATAAAAGGGCTGAGAAAGAAGTCAGAGAAACATCACCCTTTACAATAGCCACAAATAATATAAAATACCTTGGGATAACACTAACTAAACAAGTGAAGGACCTTTTTAATAAAAACTTCAAATCTCTAAAGAAAGAAATTGAAGAAGATATCAGAAAATGGAAGGATCTCCCATGCTCATGGATAGGTAGGATTAACATAGTAAAAATGGCAATCTTACCAAAAGCAATCTACAGATTCAATGCAATCCCCATCAAAATCCCAACACAATTCTTCACAGACTTGGAAAGAACAATACTCAACTTCATATGGAAAAACAAAAGACCCAGGATAGCTAAAAGAATCCTATATAATAAAGCAACCTCTGGAGGCATCACCATCCCTGATCTCAAGCTCTACTATAAAGCTATAGTAATAAAAACAGCTTGGTACTGGTATAAAAACCGACATACAGACCAATGGAATCCAATTGAAGACCCTGACATTAATTCATGCACATATGAACACCTGATTTTTGACAAAGAAGCCAAAACTATACAATGGAAAAAAGAAAGTATCTTCAACAAATGGTGCTGGCATAACTGGATGTCAATATGTAAAAGATTACAAATAGATCCATATCTGTCACCATGCACAAAACTGAAGTCCAAGTGGATCAAAGACCTCAACATAAATCCAGTTACACAGAACTTGATAGAAGAGAAAGTAGGAAGTACTCTTGAACGCACTGGCACAGGAGACCACTTCCTAAATATAACACCAGTAGCACAGACACTGAGAACAACAATTAATAAATGGGACCTCTTGAAACTGAGAAGCTTTTGTAGGGCAAAAGACATGGTCAATAAGACAAAAAGACAGCCTACAGAATGGGAAAAGACCTTCACCAATCCCACATCTGACAGAGGGCTGATCTCCAAAGCATATAAAGAACTCAGGAAACTAGACATCAAAATACTGAACAATCCAATTAAAAAATGGGCTAAAGAGCTAAACAGAGAATTCTCAAAAGAAGAATCTCAAATGGCTGAAAGACATTTAAAGAAATGCTCAACATCCTTAGTCATCAGAGAAATGCAAATCAAAACGACTCCGAGATACCGTCTTACACCTGTCAGAATGGCTATGATCAAAAACATCACATTAATGACAGTCTATGTTGGAGAGGATGTGGAGCAAAGGGAACACTCCTCCACTGTTTTGGGAGTGCAAACTTGTACAACCACTGTGGAAATCAGTATGGCGGTTTCTCAGAAAATTGGGAATCAATCTACCTCAAGACCCAGCCATACCACTCTTGGGCATATACCCAAGGAATGCTCAATCATACCACAAAGATACATGCTCAAATATGTTCATAGCAGCATTATTCTTAATAGCGAGAACCTGGAAAAAATCTAGATGCCTGTCAACTGAAGAATGGATTAAGAAAATGTGGTACATATACACAATGGAGTACTACTCAGCAGAGAAAAACAATGACAGCATGAAATTTGCAGGCAAATGGATGGAACTAGAAAATATCATCCTGAGTGAGGTAACCCAAACCCAGAAGGTCAAACATGGTATGTACTCACTCATAAGTGGATACTAGATATAAAGCAAAGAACAATCAGACTGCAACCCACAGAACCAGGGAGGCTACATAGTAGGGGGGACCCTAGGATGACTGTGGCTTATAATAAGTTTTGGTTTTACTCAGTCACTGGGCAAACTTCAGTGAAACATTTCACTATTAGGATAAGAATTTGTACTGTATCAAGCTGATAATAGAAAAAAATAAATAAATAATTTTTTAAAAAAGCCAAAGATCTGACTGATTTTGCTTTTTCTTCTGGTGGTTTTTGTTTTTGATTGACTTGGTTCTTCTGATGGTTCTTATGGTATAGCCCTGGCTGGGCTGAAACTCACTCTGTAGACCAGGCTGGCCTTGAACTCACAGAGCTCTATCTACCTCTGCCTCTTAAGTTACAGTATAAAAGGCGTGTGTTACTACACTCTAAGTTGCTTTATGTTTGTTTTAAAATTAAACAAAACAAAACTTATGTATACGAATGTTTGTCTGCATATATGTTTGCCTGGTTCCCACAGAGGCCAGAAGAGGGAGTCAGATTCCCTGGAACTGGAGTTACAGATGATTGTCAGCTGCCATGTAGGTGCTGAGAACTGAACCTGGATCCTCTGAAAGAACAGCTAGTGCTACTTACTGCTGAGCCATCTCTCCAGGCCCACATGCCAAGTTCTATTTTTCAAAACATACTATAAGAGACCTAGAGACAACTTTCCTAATTAAGGCACCAGAACTTCTGTTCAGGTGGTGTCAGATGAAATGATACTTTATATTTTTTATTTATTTCCCTGTGTACACGTGTGTACACGGCTATGTGGGTTTATGTGTACTACTTGTATGCAGGTGCTGGCGGAAGCCAGAGGGCGTCAGGCCCATGGGACTGCAGTTACAGGAGGTTTTTAGTCCCCTGATGTGACTATTCACCCCTGGAGGAACATTAAGTGTTTTTAATGGGTAAGTCATCTCTCCAGTTGCAATATTCCTTTCTTTCTTATCTTCCTGTCTTTTACAAAAATAACATGTCAGCTGGGCATGGTGGCTGTACTGGCTGAACGTGTGTCAACTTGACACAGTAGAGTCATCAGAGGAAGGAGCCTCAGCTGAGGAAATGCCCCCTTGAGATCCAGCTGTGAGGTATTTTCTCATTTAGTAATCAATGGAGGAGGGTCCAGGTCATGTGGGTGATGTCATCTGTGGTCTGCTGGCCCTAGGTTCTACTAGAAGGTGGGCTGAGCAAGCCACGGGGAACAAAGCAGTAAGATCCCATCTACTACCTCTGCATCAGCTCCTGCCTCCAGGTTCCTGCCCTGCTTGAGTCCCTGTCCTGACTTCCTTCAGTGATGAACAGCAATGCTGAGGGATAAGCCAAATAAACCCTTTCCTCCTCAACTCGATTTTTGGTCATGATGTTTTGTCACACTAATACAAACTCTAAGACAATGGCGCATGCCTTTAATCCCAGCACTTGGGAGGCAGAGGCAGTCAGATTTCCAAGTTCAAAGCCAGCCTGGTCTACAGAGCAAGTTCCAGGATAGCCAGGGCTATACAGAGAAACCATGTCTCGAAAACAAAACCAAATCAAAACAAACAAACAACAATAACAACAAATGAATAACATGTCTTGTCAGTCTGAAAAGTTACACTAGACATTTCCAGGTTCAGAAGTTTCCAAAGCCAGCCCGGGCTGCTCTGCTCAGGGGGCAGGACTGCGGCTTCCAGGAACCACTGGTGATGGCAGAGGGGAAAGGCGGGAAGCTAGGCAGCTTAAATCTCACACTCACAAACAATACAACTCACTCTCACATTTACTGAGCATGTTTTCTTCCTGAGAGGCAGGCCTCCAACTTCACGTTTTTCCACTTCTCAGTGTGTTGGAGCACTTCGTGGATACGTGCAACAGAGAAAACCACAATGCATTTCCATCAATCTCCTCTGGGAAGACTAGACATAGTACCCCAAAGGTGTCTAGACACATGACATATAGAAGATTCCAAAGAAGAAGACATGGTCTGCTTTAAGGGAGCCTACTGTTTCTCCTTCCAGCAGGTCTGAATGGAGGATTTGAAACAGGAAAAGCATTGATCTTGCCAGGGGACACAAAGCAGGTAAGTCCAGCAATGGGACGATTACTGGATGAAGGCACAAAGCACGATGACAGAACTCAGATGTGGCGGCTTCCACCTGTAGCCTCAGCACTCAGAGACCGAGACAGGAAGATCAACACAATCCAACACCAGTCAGGGCTACACAGTGAGCTTTAAAAAAGCCTGAGCTACAGAGTGAAACCCTCTTTCTCTCAAAATAAATAAATAAAATAAATAAAAATAAAATTTAGCTGGGTGGTGGCGATGGTGGCGCACGACTTTAATGCCAGCCTTCAGGAGGCAGAGGCAGGCAAATCTCTGAGTTCAAGGCCAGCCTGGTCTACAGATCGAGTTCCAGGACAGGCTCCAAAACTACATAGGGAAACCCTATTTCCCTAGGGTTTCCTATATATAAGTAAACAAACAAATAAACAAAACTTTAAAAAGAAAAAAGAAATCTCAGAATAATAAGAGAACACAGGCAACCCTTTGGGACTTCCAGATTATCTACGGACCAAGAACAAAACTGAGATACCCTACAAAAACGAGAAGGAAGAAGTATGGCCCCCAACTTCACAGATGTAAGTAGTAAAGCATAAAGCCAAGGACAGTGGCATCACATCAGCAGGAAGGGCAGGGATGACAGAGTCATGACACGGAAGAGTTACCTGCTGAACAGTCCATATCTGTCAGGGCGGGCTCACTGGGGACTTTCATCTTCTTGGCAGTAGGCTCTGAGGTAGTGGGTGAGAGCAGAGGGCTGGGAGCAGAGGAAGAAGCATCCATGCCAAGGCTGTAGTCTGAGCTGTGTTCAGCCTGCTCCGGCTTCCTTTTCCTTGAGGGCAGGGTAATGATAGAAGGGGTCATTGCTGATGTAGTTTGTGCTCTCCCAAGCAGGTGGCAGCCAGAAACAGAATGCTGGAGGAGGAAACGGTCGATCCGGGCCTTCAGGGAAGGATGAGGTAGGGGCTGGGACTGTGGGGTAAAGGCTAATCCTGTGAAAGGGTCACTGGGCACTCGGCCCCAAGTAGCTTCACTGAGGTTACACTTCTCCAAAGTGCTCTGGTCAATGACCTTTCCTGAGGGAAGCAGCATGGGACATGGCATGATCTCCAGGGTGATAGGATCTAGGAACTCCTCTGGCACATCATTAACCATCTCAGACATCTCCTGTAAGACACAGGGAGCCTGCTGGCCCTCAGATTGACCCTCAGGGTCACAGTCACTCTCCATGGGCAAGACCGGAGTGTGCAGACCCAAGTCCTTAGGCATGCTTTCTGATGCTATCAACAAGACACTATTTATCACCTCCTGAGAGCAGGTCTTGGCTGGCTGACCCCACACCTCTAAACGCTTTATGCAAGAGACGCCACTGCCTGTCACATGGGTGATTCCGATCTTGAGGTGGGCCACGTGGCTAAGGGAAAGAGCCCCTTTATTCCATAGTTCCTGGGCTACAACAGCAGGAGAGAGGAGTGTGACTTCCATTGGGCTAAAAGGTGGCCTGGCCTTGAAGCCCCTGTGGCTGAACACCACGTGGTTCTGGTTTTTCAGTAAGACTTTGCCTACCAAGGTGAATGCCTCCTTGTCTGGGACAGATAGCTCCATCGGGTCTGTAGTCCAGCACTCATGTGAATCCCGAGAGGCTCTGCTAGATAAGGCAGATGTGTATAATTCCAGGCCAGTGACATTCTGACATCCCCCAGCTGTGAGATCTATGTTAATCCTACAGATTTCCACATTAAAGGGAAAGGAAACTGTCACATAGACTGGTGGTCTAATGAAATACTCTGTCCTAAAGCCATGGCTTCTCTTTATGAGGTCTTCAGAGATGAGGTTTTCTACTTCATAACCATCAGCTGACACCTACATTTAATGACAAAGAGGAGACACTGATCCAAATGAAGACAACGGGTTTTCAAGAACTTGTCACTTACAAAAATACTTTTTATATTTATTTATTTTTATTTTCTGTATAGGGGTGTTTTGCCTGCTTGCATGCCTGAGCACCACATGCATGCAGTGCCCACTGCGGCCAGAAGAGGGCGTCAGATCCCCTGGAACTGAAGTTCTAGATGGTCGTGAGCCACCATGTGGATGCTGGAAATTGCATCTGGGTCCTCTGGAAAAACAGCCAGCACTCTTAACACGGAGCCATCTCCCCAGTCCCATAAAATTTCATTTTGAAGAAAACCTTAAGTTCTTAATTTTTTTCTTTCTGAGACTGGGTTTCTCTGTGTAACCCTGGTTGTCCTCGCTCTGTAGACCAGGCTGGCCTCGAACTCAGAGATTCGCCTGCTTCTGCCTCCCAAGTGCTGGGATTAAAGGTGTGTGCCACCACTACCACCCAGCTAAGTTCTTAATTTTTTTTTCTTTTTTTCTTTTTCGAGACAGGGTTTCTCTGTGTAGCTTTGCGCCTTTCCTGGGACTCACTTGGTAGCCCAGGCTGGCCTCGAACTCACAGAGATCCACCTGGCTCTGCCTCCCGAGTGCTGGGATTAAAGGCGTGCGCCACCACTGCCCGGCCTAATTTTTAAATTATATCTATTAAACTGAATTATCTCAAGTTTTTGGAGGCATTCAAGATCATGCCAAAGGCTGAAAGTAAATGTCCCCACGCATGACTCACTATTAAAAATATGAGCAACAGGCCAGGTACCATGCTGTATATCTATAATCCAAGTACTTGGGAGGTAAAGCAGAATGATCAGGAATTCAAGATCAGCCTCAACTACTTAGCAAGTCAGAGGCCAGCCAGGGCTCCATGAGACACTTGTCTCAAACAAGCAAAGCGAAACAACAGCACACAGTACTGGTGTGGTGCTTCACACCAGCAAATCCCCACTCTTGGGAGGTTGATTCCTGGTGTGAACGAACAGTTTAAGGTCATCCTTGACTATATAGTGACTGCAGGCCAGCCTGGGCTGCATGAGACTCTTAAGACAAACAAACAAACAAACAAACAAACAAACCAAGGTCTGGAGAAATGTCTCAGTGGTTAAGAGTCCTTGCTGTTCTTTCAGAAAGGACCGAGGTCCAGTTCCCAGTACCTGGCTGGTCTTAACCTCACAGATTCTTATCCCTCTTTGCCTCCCCCTGCTAAGATTAAAGCTATTCGCCACAACATTCGGCAAAAGTAAATGAATTAAAGTAAAACAAACAACAAGGCAACAGAAAGCATGAGAGGGAGGGGGAGGGAGGGGAAGGAGGAGAGAGGGAGGGGGGAAGGAGGGGGAGGGAGGGGAAGGAGGAGAGAGGGAGGGGGGAAGGAGGGGGAGGGAGAGAGGGAGGAGGGAGGAGGAGGGAGGAGAGAGGGAGGGGGGAGGAGGAGGGAGGAGAAAGGGAGGGAAGGAGGGAAGGAGGGAGAGAGGGAGGGGGGAGGAGGAGGGAGGGAGGGAAAGGGAGCAATGGAGCGACCGAGTCTACTCTGCTATGACTGGATAGGATATTGATCCACCGAGAGGAGCGAGCACAAACAAGTCAGAGAGCACCTCGCAGCAGTCAGTGCTGAGACTCCTTCCAGTGACTGCCTAATTCTTGTCTAAATGCTGTCTGCTGGAATCCAAGGGGGAAAGTGCAGTGAGCCTAAACCAAGGCCACATACACAAAGCAGGAAATAGGGAGAAGTATGAAGACTATATTGTATATTTATGTATATATATTTGGTTGGTTTACCTTATTGCAGTGAATTCTTGGTCTGAACTGTGGGAGGCAAAGATTTATTACCATCTTTGTGGCTGAAAGAATAGCTTCCAGGCATCAGAAACAGCCTTTAAAAAAAAGTGAAACTTAATATTAGCCAGACACATTAAAATTCAGCTTTAAAGCCAGAAATAATGGCACAAGCCTTTGATCCCAACACTTGGGAGGCAGAGGCAGGTGTATCTCTGTGAGTTCAAGGCCAGCCAGAGCTACACAGAGAAACCCTGTCTTAAAAAAGCAAAAATAAGTAAATATCAGTTTTGAACTTTAAGAAGCTGAATCTAAGAGAGAGCAAATAGGGCAGAAGCAGAACTTCTAGTACATTCTCCCAGTCCACACCATTTCCCTTGTATCCTACTGATGCTGGGGAAGATGCTCACTGAAAAGTTAAGAAGGCAATTTTCTTTCCTTTTTTAAAAAAATATTTTATTTACTGTGTATGTGTGTGTCTGAGTGTATGTCTGCACCATGGGTGTGCAGGAACCCAAAAAGGTCAGAAGAAGCTTCAGGTCCCCTGGGACTGGGGTTACAGAAGGTTGTGAACCACTATGTGGGTGCTGGGACTGAACCCAAGTCCTCTGCACCAGTGTGCTTAGCTGCTGAGCCATGTCCCCAGGCTTGGGAAGGCAATTTTCTGATGTAAGTTCTCCAGGTTGGCAAAGCACATCATTCTGCAGAGGCTCCCATAGGAAGGAGATAGTATACAAGCAGCAGAGGACAAGAAGGGCGTGTGTGTGTGTGTGTGTGTGTGTGTGTGTGTGTGTGTGTGTGTGTGTGTGTGTGAATGAAAACAATTATAGTGGTGCTGGGCACTCTTAACCCTTAAGTGGAATTGCTTCTTTAGTACACACACCTGGAAGAGTCCAAACTCTTTTTGAGGAGGCTGTGGTATTTTTCTTGGCTTACAGATTCTTTCAGCAGTTGAGGGGGCCATCATGGCACCCTCATGGCATGGAATCCTCATGAGCATGGCATTTATGTCCATTTATTTAAGTATACCAGATTCCCTTTTTCGTAACTGTGAAAACTGTTACTGTGTATCTGTGCATAGGATGTGTGTGAGGACACATGTACCATGTGGAGGTAGGTCAGAGGACAGGCCATGCCCTCCTTTCACCTTTACAGGGTTCGAGGTATTGAACTCAGGGAGTGGGGCTCCAGACTACAGGCACCTTTACCGTCTGACTCATCTACTGAGCCTTCAGATTCCTTCATTGGAGAAACTTCTGTAAAATTACATTTAGTTATGTATTGTGCATGTCTATGTGTGGCTCACAAATGTCATAGTGTGTGGGGGGAAGTCAGAGGACAATTTGGCAGAAGCTGGTCCTCTCACTCTACCATGGGGGTCCTAAGGGCAGAACTCCTTTATGCGCTGGGCCACCTCACTTATCCCCAGAGTACTCAATGAATTAAAATTAGGGAAGTTTCTCAGAGAAAGCCAGAAGTTAAGAGCACTGGTTGTTCTTTGACAGGACCTAGGTTCAATTCCCAGCACCCACACGATGGCCTACAACCAACTCCAACTCCAGTCCAAAGGATCTGGTGCCTTCTTCTGGCCTCTTTGGGTACCAGACATGCACATGGTACAAATACCATGCAGGTAACACAACCACACATATAAAATAAAATTTAAAAATTAATGTATGACATAGAAATGTGGAAGTCGTTTTTTGTTTTGTTTTGTGGTTTTGAGATAAGGTCTCTAGTGGCCCAGGCCATGAACTTCTGATCCCCCTACCTCTGCTTCCTGAGTATGTGCCCCCACACTCAGTTTATGTGGTAATGAAGATTAAATCAGGGATTTCCTACATGCTAGGCAAGCACTCTACCAAATGAGTTACATTCCCCAGCCCTGAACCATAGAAATCTTGAATTCCCTTTCCAACATATATTGGATCAAGTCTCGAGGGGAACTTTAATGGGCCCTGCCCATTGTTACTGCCTCTTTAGACCTGTGTAAGAGCCTTCTCACCAAAAGTCTTAGCCAGCTCCTAAAGCTGCTCCAACTTGGTCAACGGCAGCCAGCTCCATGAGAACATTACTGAAGCATGAGCCTAGGACAGCAGAACATGGACTGCCTTTCTCCACAGCACTTACTGAGTTGGAAGGAACACACAGAAGCTGTTCTGTCCATCCACATTAAATTCTCTTCATTGTTAGCTTCAGTGGCACCCCTTGCTTCCTGCCTGGTATCTTTGGGGGCCGTGGCAGATCATATTCATACTACTACCTGCCAGATTTCTCAGGAGTTTGGATGATCCACACCTGGAGCAAAAACAAATGATAACACGTTCGTTAATACAATTTTAGGGCTGTGGGTAGAAGTCAGTGGTAGTGCACTTGCCTAGCTAGCATGCATGAGGTTCTGGGCTCAATCCCAACCGCCACAAGTAACTTTAAAACTACACAGAAAAACCTCGTCTTGAAAAACCAAAAAAAAAAAAAAAAAAAACCCCAAACCTCTAGGTTCAATCCCTAGCACTAGAAAATTTAAAATAGAGAAAAATAATTTAGTTGCTATATATGATGGTTTGAATGAGAATGCCCCCACAGTCACTTATGTTTGAATGGTTGGTCCCCAGTACTGGAACTGTTTAGGAAGGATTGATGGAGGTGGGTGTCACTGGAGGAGGTTCCAAAAGCTCACACCAGGCTCAGTCTGCCTGTTTCTCTCTCTGCCTGCAACTGTGAGCTCTCAGCTACTTCTCCAGGACCATGCCTCCCTGCCTGCCTGCCTTCATGCTCTTTGCCATGATCAAGAACTAATCACCTGAAACGTAAGCAAGCTTCCAAATTAAGCGGTTTTTTTTTTTTTTTTTTTTTTTTTTTGGTAAGTTGCCTTGGTCATGGTGTCTCCCCCTGCAATAGAACAGTAACGAAGACACTGTATTAGTCTGCATTTTGTTGCTGGAGAAAGGTGTTAGTTGGCTTACACTTCCACATCACAGTCCATCACTGTGGGAAGTCAAGGCAGGAACTAAGCAGAGACCATGGAGTAAGTTGCTTACTAACTTTCTCTTCACGGCTTACTCCACTTACTTTTTTTATACTCCCCAAGACCACCTGCCCAGGGCTGGCATTGCCCACTGTGGGCTGGACTCTCCCACATCACTCATTAATAAAGAAAATGACCCACACACTTGCCTACAGGTTTACCTGATGGAGGCTTTTTTAGCTTTTGAGTCAGGGTCTATGTAGCTCTGGCTGTCCTGGAACTCACTGTGTAGACCGGGCTGGCCTCAAACTCACAGAGATCTGCCTGCCTCTGCCTCCTGAGTGCTGGGATTAAAGGTGTGTGCCACCACAACTGACTAGAGGTTGTTTTGTTTTTGTTTTGCCTGCATGTCTAACTGTACCACATGCATTCCTGGTGCCTATGGAAGCCAGAAGGGCATGTAGGATCCCCTGAGACTGGGATTACAGATGGTTACATGCTGCCATATGGTGAGTCCTCTGAAGGAGCAGGCGGTTTTCTTAACCACTGAGCCATCTCTCCAGCCTCCAATTTTTTTTTTTCCAACTGAGGTTCTCCTCTCTTCCCAGATGACTCTAGCTCGTGTGAAGTTTGTCAAAAGCTAACTAGTACAGTAGGGCACAAGGTGGTACAATACATTAGCTAACAACCACAACATACCGGAGCTAGATCTTTTCTCAGCTGACTCTGGGTAGTGGTCTGGCCTATCCCTAAGAACATCCCAGCTATTAACATCACCATGCTCCTTACACTTCAGCACACATGCATACACCTACCTGTTCCACAACACTATGCAGAAACCAGTTTGTAAGGTGGGGTATAGTTTTCTTAAGCTGTTAAAACAATTATTCTCTACCTGGTATGCTCTTTTTGAGACCCATGAGAAATATTTCCTTTGTTCTTGATATTAAAATAATTGTTTCCCCCTAGCAATTCAATGCCATTAATGAGTGACCAGGATCCTTTACTTCAGCTGCTATAAAGCAGGAATAAATCAGGTTTGCTGGCACAGGCCTTTAATCTCAGAACTAGAGGCAGAGACAGGCAGATCTCTGATTTCCAGGACAGCCAGGGTTATGTGGAGAGACCATGTCTCAAACACCAAATACAAATTAAAAAGGAAAAAAGAAAAGGAAGAAAACGCAGTAATAAAATCTGTAGTCTCGTGCTTAAATTTATCTTTCTCTAAAATATTTATGACAGTATAAAACTGCTTTGAAATAATTATCAAACTGAATGGATAAAGTATAATTCAATAGTAAATCATCTCTTTTGGTAGATATTCAACTAGTTAGCAGCTTCTACTCTTGTGGCTGCTCTCAAGATCACTCCGCATCAAAGAGAGACCTGACTATTGATCTTCCCAAGTACTGGGATTATACACGTGTGCTGCCACACCAGAGCTGACATAAACATTTTAAGTGGATTTCTGTCTTTGCCCCTTTAGTCTTACTTCAGTTTACATTTTTTAACAAATTCTACATGGGTTTTTTTGTTTGTTTGTTTTTGGTTTTTTCGAGACAGGGTTTCCCTGTGTAGCTTTGCGCCTTTCCTGGAACTCACTTGGTAGCCCAGGCTGGCCTCGAACGAACAAAGATCCGCCTGCCTCTGCCTCCCAAGTGCTGGGATTAAAGGCGTGTGCCACCACCACCTGGCTCTACATGTTTTTAAAGATTTCAGTTATAATAACTTGGATCTTAATCTATTAATTTTTGTTATTATTTAAAGTAGGTTGGCAAGTAGCCTAGGCTGGCCTTGAACTTACTATGTAGCCAAGGCTAATCTTGAATTCCTGACCCTCCGGTCTCCATTCCCCTAGTACTGGGGTTTCAGGCATTACCATCATGCCAACTTCCATTAATTTGTTGGGGCTAGTTGTTCTATATATAGGAAAATACACACTTCAGGGCCATTCTATGTGATCAGTTTATTCATTTTTTATTTTTGGATATTTTTGGTGGTGTTGGGAGTTGAACTTCATGCACACTAGACATTCATTCTACCACTGACTGACATCTTTAGGTCTTGAACTCACTCATTTTAATAGATGTCGGGTAGGTTTACTTGGGGTTTTATAATATCAGTAACAGTGATGGTATACTTTCCGAAGTGACCATTCTTTTTTTGTTTGTTTTTTGTGCTGTGTTTAGAGAATTTTTATTTTGTCTCTGCATTACTAGAACTTTCAGAATTCTGTAACAGAGTTGCTATCCTTATTCATTCTTATAAGAAAATGCTTCTTTGGAAGAAAATGAAAGCCTGTGATATGGCTCAGTGTGGGCAAAAGCACTTTCCACCAAACCTGACCACCTGAGTTCTATCTTCAGGACCCACAGGGTAGGAGAGAACGAACGAACGAACGAACACACACACACACACACACACACACACACACACACACACACACACACACACACCTCACCCAGTAAATGTAACAGAATTTTTTTTGTTATTTGTTTTTGCGAGACAGGGTTTTCTGGCTGTCCTAGAAACCAGCTATGTAGACCAGGCTGGTCTCAAACTCAAGAGATCAGCCTGCTTCTGCCTTTCAAGTGCTGGGATTAGAAGGGTGTACCAGCATTAAATTTTTGTTTACAGCCGGGCGGTGGTGGCGCACGCCTTTAATCCCAGCACTCGGGAGGCAGAGCCAGGCGGATCTCTGTGAGTTCGAGGCCAGCCTGGTCTCCAAAGCGAGTTCCAGGAAAGGCGCAAAGCTACACAGAGAAACCCTGTCTCGAAAAACCAAAAAAAAAAAAAATTTTTTGTTTACAAGAAAAATTTCTCTTTAAATACAATGCTTATTGTTCAACTGATATTTTTATTAACATACCAATTTTTTGTTGTTGTTTTTTGAGACAGGGTTTCCTCGGTGCAGTTTTGGTGCCTGTCCTGGATCTCGCTCTGCAGACCAGGCTGGCCTCGAACTCACAGAGATCTGCTTGGCTCTGCCTCCCAAGTGCTGGAATTGAAGGCATGTGCCACCACCGCCCAGCTATTAACATATTAATTTTTATACTTTCTTGAAAATTCTGAATTATATATATGCACACATATGTGTATATGTAATATATATAATAAATAATATATATATATATATTATCTTATCTAACAGACCAGGATATACCAACCTATCTTTTTAATTCCCAGGACAGGCTCTGTGTGTCTTGAGACCATGTCTTATTCTGTGGCCCACGCTAACCCTAACCCTAAGATCCTCCTTCTGTAGCCTCCTAAAGGTTGGGATTATATACTCTACTATTAAACACAGCCAAACAGTTCTTTAAATGGACAACTAAATCCTACTGTATATTCATACACTTATAAATCCTTTACAAGGCACTGAAAGGCAGAGACAAAAAGGAAGTAGCCAGGGGGCAACATAACTGGGTATTATAGTGTAGTGGTTAGATACATGACCCTCCTAAGTCTGGGTTCCACCACTGCTGGCTCTACCAAGGTCTTTCTCTGGTATAGTCTTATTAGCTACCTAGTCTCAACACCCTGATCTTTCAAGGTCAAGAACTTACCTTAATGCTTTATTGAGGAGAGGGGGGAGCTCAACATACAAAAAAGACTAAGAGCGCCGGGCGGTGGTGGCGCACGCCTTTAATCCCAGCACTCGGGAGGCAGAGCCAGGCGGATCTTTGTGAGTTCAAGGCCAGCCTGGTCTCCAAAGCGAGTTCCAGGAAAGGCGCAAAGCTACACAGAGAAACCCTGTCTCAAAAAACAAAACAAAACAACAAAAAAAAAAGACTAAGAGCCTACCTAGAAAAACAGCTTTTCCAGTCCTGCCAAGGAAATTGCCTTGCAACCCAAATTTACTATAAATTCTGTCCAGTAAAATACTTACAAAGTGTAGCCTCCTTTTCCAAATGTGATATCAAAATACAAACTGGGGACCTCAGATCACAGCTAAAATAGTTGGTTGCCCAAAGAAGCAGCTTGAAGCCAGATAACAATGGAAGAATGAGACTTGAGTTCAGTCCCTGTGATCCATACCATCAAAGGAGAGAACTAACTTCCATGAGTCGTCCTTGACCTCCACACATGAGCCATGGCATGTCTGCAACCCCCCAAAAATGTTAAAAAAAAGGAAGAGTAACTGGAAGAAAATACAAAACACCAAAATACAAGAAAATGGGTATTATATCATGACACTTGCTTCACATTTGTGCAAATATAGTTAATATGCACATATGACCTAACAAAATGTATTTCTTACTGTGGCTCTGGATTTAAAAATAAACAAACAAAACATTAGCCAAGTAGGGCAAGCTCCCTAATTCCAGCACTTAGAAGGTGGAAGTAGAAGGATCAGTAAGTAGCTCAAGGTTAGACTTGGCAACACAGTGAGAGTGAGGTTAGCCTGGTCTATATGAGACTCCACCTTAAAAAGTAAATACACAAAAATAAAGTTACTGGGCAGTGAACATCTTAGGCCAACCAGGGCTACGTAACTGAGACCTTGTCTCACATACATGCACATATGCAGAAAAAAGAGAGTAAGAAAGTGAGTGAATACGATCAAAACTTTGTGTAAAATTCTTAAAGAATTAATAAAAAAGTCTAAAAGAAAAAGAAGAGCAAGGTATAATGGTGGTATATGCATTTAATCCCAGCACTTGGGAGGCAGAGGCAGGTGGATCCCTGTGAGTTCAATGACAGCCTGGTCTTCAAATAAGTTCCAGGACAGCCAGGACTAAATAGTAAGACCCTGTCTCAAAAACAAACAACTGACCGACACCAACAACCTAAAACAAAACAGGAGTGTGGGGCTGGAGAGATGGTTCAGTGGTTAAGAACATTGATTCTTTCTTCCAGAGGGTCCTGGTTTGATTCCCAGCACCCACACGATGGCTCACAACCATCTATCTGTAACTCCAGTTCCAGGGGATCCAATGCCTCTTCTAACCTTTGCAGGCACCAGACAAGCATGTGGTCCATATTCATACATGTAAGCTAAACACTAAAACACATAAAAATAAATATTCACAGAGACGAGGCAAGAGTGCTGGCTCAGCAGTTTATAGAGAATTTGTTGCTCTAGGACCTGGGTTCAATTCCCAGTACACACGTGGTGGTTCACAACCATCCCTAACTCCAGTTGCTGGGGACCCAACACCCTCTTCTGACCTCTACAGGTACCAGGCACACACGTGATGCACATACATACATTCAGGCAAAACACACACATAAAATAAATCAATCTAAAAAAAAATAAAGAACCAAGAACATCACTTACTGAGTCATAATCAGTGTGTTGTACTGATTTGAAACAGGGTCTCTCTCAGTAGCCCAGGCTGCCCTCAAATTCATGGACTATTCTCCTTCCTCAGCCTCCTTAGTGCTAGAATTACAAATACAAGCCACCACACCAAGCATTTCTTTTTAATTAAGTAGTTTAAAAATGAAATACCAGAATGTACCACATACAAAGGTGAGCACTGTTTTGTGAAATTTGTTTCGGTTATGGCCGTGTGTGTGTGTGTGTGTGTGTGTGTGTGTGTGTGTGTGTGTGTAAATATACAATACACTCACTTGGGCTAAGGATGCAGCTCAATTGGTAGAGAGCTTGCCTCTACCAATGAAGCGCTGGGATTGATTCCCAGCACTGCATAAACTAAGCATGGTGGTACATGCCTATAATCCTAGCATTGGAGAGCTAGAGACAGGAGGTTTAAGAGTCAAAGGTCCTATCTGTCTACACAGGAGGCCCAGGATACATAAGACCCTATCTTAAAACCACACACACAAGGCTGGTGAGATGTGTCAGTGGGGAAAGGCACTTGTTATGCAGGTCTGATGATGACCCGAGTTTGATTGATGGAACTGAAAGTGGGAGGCCAGAGCTGACTCTCAAAGTTGTTCTCTGACCTCTACATGTGTACTGTAGCATACGTATGTCCAAACTCACACATACACATCACACACACAGTATAATAATGAATTAAATTGTAAAAAATTTAAAAGCCGCCGGGCGGTGGTGGCGCACGCCTTTAATCCCAGCACTCAGGAGGCAGAGCCAGGCGGATCTCTGTGAGTTCGAGGCCAGCCTGGACTACCAAGTGAGTTCCAGGAAAGGCGCAAAGCTACACAGAGAAACCCTGCCTCGAAAAACCAAAAAAAAAAAAAAAAAAAAAAAAATTAAAAGCCACTATACTGTGGTGGTTTGAAAGAAAACGGCCCCCAAACAGAATAGCACTAATGGGAGGTGTGGCCTTGTTGGAGAAAGTGTGTCATTGTGGGGGTGGGCTTTGAGGTCTCCTATGCTCACTCTACACCTAGTCAGACGGACCACTTCCTGTTGCCTGTGAGTTGAGATGTAAGAGCTCTCAGCTCCTTTTCTAGCACCAGGTCTGCCTGCATGCTGCCTTGCTTCTCATCATGACAATAGTGGACTGATCCTCTGAACTGTCTTCCGTAGTCACAGTGTCTCTCACAGCAATAGAAACCCTAAGACATATACCTACTTACTCCTTCATTCAAGGTTTGTATGTGAAAGGCATTTCTTTCTAAGGGTGGTAGTAAATCGAACAGTGGGCTGAGGAGACGGCTTAGTTGGTAAAGTGAGTTCAGATCTCTAATACTCGCTCGCACACCTGTAATCCACCCTTATGCCGAAGAGGCTGATACAAGTCTCGGGACTCGCTGGCCAGCAAGTCTAACCAATTGATGAGCTTCAGGTTCAGTGAGAGACCCTGTCTCAAAAAACAAAACAGAGATTGGAGAAGACACACCTGATGTCACCCTCTGGCCTCCACACACACCTACATGTGCACACATCTACATGTGCATACATAGACACAGACACACAAAGATTGGGAATATAACTCAGTTGTAAAGTGTATGGCCTATCACTTATAGTGTTCTGCATTCGATCACACACACACATACACACACACCCCAAAATAACCCTTCAAATTCTCAAGTTGGTGATGCAGCTCCATTTGCAGTATCCCTGTCTAACATATACAAGGCTCAAGATTGGATCCCTTTCCCACATAAGCCTGCAATGGTGGCACATACCTGTAATCCCAGCACTCAAGAGGAATATCAGTACTTCAAAGTTATCCCTGGCTACATAAGGAGTTCAAAACTAGCCTAGACTAGATGACAACCCGTCTCAAAAAACAAGCAAAAAAAAGCTTGAAAGCAGCCGGGCGGTGGTGGCGCACGCCTTTAATCCCAGCACTTGGGAGGCAGAGGCAGGTGGATCTCTGTGAGTTCAAGGCCAGACTGGGCTACCAAGTGAGTTCCAGGAAAGGCGCAAAGCTACACAGAGAAACCCTGTCTTGAAAACCACCCCCCCCCACCCCCACCCCCACCCCCGCCAAAAAGCTTGAAAGCTACTGCCATAGGTAAGTAATTGAAGGCTTGTAACAAGGGAGATAAAGGACATTAATGAGGTTGGCCATTAATCTCCTAGATGACAAAAGCAATTTTGAACCACTTAGCAGCAATTCAAAGGGCCCCTCTTTCTTCTGGCTGAAGGGTTCTCACAATCTTTCTATTCTACAGGAAGGGCATAAAGACAGCAAAGATGAGCACTAAGGTACAAACTACTCAGAGATAAAACCTTTAGTTTCAGGGTTTCCTTTATTTTCCCTCTTGATTTTTTGAAGGAGGAATATTATTCAAAAGAGAAACAAGGAATGTGGACTATGTCTCATGTATTACTTGAGTACACTGAAAAAAAATCTCAAAGCTTCCTTTTTTTTTTTAATTTATTTATTTATTATGCATGCAGTGTTCCAGCATGTATGCCTACATGCCAGAAGAGGGCACCAGATCTCATCCTAGATGGTTGTGAGCCACCATGTGGTTGCCTGGAATTGAACTCAGGACCTCTGGAACAGCAGCCGGTGCTCTTAACCCCTGAGCCATCTCTCCAGCCCCCTCAAAGCTTCTTTCTAAGAAATTGGTTGGGTTTGCTTATTTTGCTTTTTCTGAGACAGAGTCTTACTCTGTAGCTCAGGCTGGCCTGGAACTCAGTATGTATCCCAGGATGGCCTGGAATATGAGGCAATCCTCCTGCTTTAGCCTGACAATTGCTGGTATCACAGGTGTGAGCAACTATGGCCAGCAAAATTTCTTATCAATTTAAAAATATTTATATGGGGGGAGGTATCACACAACATGCCGAAGCATGTGTGGAGGTCTAAGGTGAAGGACAACTTGAGAAGCCGACACAGGACAATTTATAGAGTTCAAGACCAGACTGGGCTACACAGTGAGTCTGTCTCAAAAAACAAACAAACAAACAAAGTTAGGTATTGACTGGCGATATAGGCTCAGTGTTGAAGACTTGCCTCAAATCTATAGGCCTTAGGTTAGACCCCCAGCAACACAGAAACAAATCCCTCCCCATCTAGGAATGCACAGTTTGGAGAGTACTGTGGGCATGTAGAAATTAACTAGACTAGACAGTTAAGTTGGGGATATTTTCTTTTTTGTGTTTAAAGCTGAGGTAAGTAATTAAACACTGGACTGGATTCCTATGGTCTTGGACATGTAAGAACTGAGCATCTACATTCACACTCTGGGTAGGGACAAATCTGTTTCTTCTGCCTTCCTGTGCTCAGGCTTAGAAAGGGAAGAGTCAAGAGGAATTACCTATCTACTAGGTACTGATCTACCCAGGGTTGAGGGATTATCTACTAGGTACTGGTCTACCCAGGACTGAGGGATTTCCTAGAACATGGAACTTTCAATGCTGAAGTGGGGAAAGTCCTGGGTAAATGGGATGAGTCACTATCTCTAAAAGGTAGCTCTCTGTGTGCCCCAGAGCTTGAAGCAACCAAGCTGACTTTTTGTTATTGTTGAGATTCAAAACCTGGAGGAGGGGAAGTATAGAGAGCTACTTTGGAAGAGATTAGGGTGACCATGACACTCTGAGCATTTGAACACCCATTTGGGGCCTACACAGAAGTAGTGACTTACACAATGGAACTTTTGAATTTCACAAGAATGTAATGGAAAGTAATTCTGGAAGATACATATATTTTAAAAAGTAGGTCCACACAGGTTAGCGGGAAGTGGGGTTATCTGTCAAATATTGGAAAAGCATTTAACCTTAAAGTAGGTGGAATACTGTGATGCAGTGAGCAATTTCAGAAATTGGACACTTTAGCTTTTAAAGACACATAGTACTTCTTATAATTTCTAAACTGAGTTACCTGTCCATCCAAGAAAAGGCGTGACTTGCAACAATTTTCAGAGCAAGTTAAAATGAAAGACAGCTCTCCTAGCCTTTCCCACACAATGCCCACCAGCACAGAAAGACTAAACACAGGTGTGAGCCAGAAAGATCCCTGCAACTTGATGCTGTATGCAGGCAAGTCAAAGGCTTAGTGTTTGAGGCACTGTATGAGGCACATGTGAACAGTTTTATTTTTGTGGTGCTGGGGACCAAACCCAGCACCTCACACATTCGTAGCAAATACAGTCACTGACTCGCATCCTCAGCCCTGTTTTTGCCTTTCCGAAAAAACATGAGTAGTTTTACCTCTCAGAAGACTGTCAAGATTAACAATTTACTCAGTGCTTTAGTAACACTGTCTTAAAACCCTGTGAGATCCGAGTAAGGTGAGGAGGCTAATTTGACTTTGACCTTGTTCCTTTTCTTCAGGGCCTTATTTCATGTGTTTTAAAATTTCTCCTAAATTTTTCAACTTAAATTTATGTCTACTGAACCCTAACTCAACACAATCTCATTGTGACCCTAAACCCCAAGATAATATCTTGATTCTGTGTCTGTGGGTTGCCAGACTTACCAAACAAGATAGTAACGGCTATAGAAAGACTCCAAGCTGGGCAGTGGTGGCGCACGCCTTTAATCCCAGCACTCAGGAGGCAGAGGCAGGCAGATCTCTGTGAGTTCGAGGCCAGTATGGTCTACAGAGTGAGATCCAGAACAGGCACCAAAGCTACATAGAGAAACCCTGTTGAAAAACCAAACAAAAACAAAAACAAGCCAGGAGGTGATAGTGGTGCATGCCTTTAGTCCTAGCACTCAGCAGGCAGAGGCAGACAGACCTCAGTGAGGTTGAGTTCAAGGCTAGCCTGATCTACAGAGCAAGTTCTAAGGCAACCAGAGCTGTTACACAGAGAAACCCTGTCTCAAAAAACCAAAAGGAAAAAAAAAGAGTGCTTACTACTCTTACAGAAAACTCAAGTTTGGTTCCCAGCACACACACATATACATAATAGTAATTAAAACAAAAATAAAACACTGCCTCAAAAGGTAACTTAAGGCTAACAGATAAAGAAAAAAATGCATAAGATTTTGTGGCTCATTTTGAAGATGCTTATTTATTCTGAGCAAAATATACAACTACAGCAGCTTGCCACGACCATAGGTTATATACACTCTGTAGTAACATAAATAGCTCTGCAACAGAAAAGAGGATACCCATAGCTACTTGATAGATGGTTGTATTATCTACCTACACTCTGGCTTTTATAATTACTTGGTTAGAAGATAGGTTATAGAGAATCCCTATATCAAATACTTAGGACCAGAGGTGTTTTAGATTTCAAGTCTGGGGTATCTGCATGGACTAACACTTGAATATCCCTGATCTGAGATCTGTCAGTGCTCAGTTTCAGATTTTAGAATATTTCTGACTTGGATTTTCTGGTTAAGGATGCTCAACCTACAGGTGTAGGGTGTACACCTATTGTTTTTATGAACATGAATGCCCACGAAGGCCCTTTAGAGAGCAGAGGTGAACACCTTCTCATGGAGGTATGCTAGCTTCTCTAAGCGAGTCCGTTTCAGTAGTGGAAGCCATTCCCAGTGGGATAATTCTACCACACGGTACCCAATTCGAGCCAGCTGCCTCCTCTTCATATTGTGCAGTCCAAGCAGATCCCTAGTACCATAGCAATACTGGTTCTTGTTTGTCAACTGGATAGCTAGCTTCACTAGTGGGGGCTGCATGTGGGCTAGAGGGCACAGGCCGTCTGTCCCCACATCCCCCAATCTATCTGTCACATTGCAAGCAGAGTCTACCAAGGGTACAGCAGTCTTCTTTCTTAACTCCATAGGTGGCTGGCTAGTCTCTACCTCAATTTCGCCCTGGAAATACCTTTTGGCTTTTCCCTTTAGCAACTGATTCATCAAGTCATCTGTAAGGCTGACTCCCGCCTGCTTAAATGGTAATCGGGCTACATCTTCCGTTGGCGTCACTTCGCTGTTAAAAGGTAGTGGCTTCATGTTAGCATCAAGCTGAACCTCCAAGTCAGAAGATCGGGTGTGAGGCAAAATCATATGGTGCTTGATGTACTGGGGGCCACCTAACATGGTCTCAAGTAAATACAGAGCTTCTAGGAACTCAGGCTTTGATCTCATATCCTTGCTTGCTAAATTCCACAGTGTTACAGATGCCTCTTGCTGAAGGTGAGAATTAAGACGACTGCCCTCATAATCTGGACACTCAATGGCAACTGTACCATCGAGAGTATACAGTTCCTTAGTGAGTTCAAACTTACTTCTTTCTTGAGCTAACCTGACAAACCCTGGACTCAGAGCAACATTGATAAACTCAGCTGGAAAGTACTCAGAAAATGCCAAGCCAAGCAGGCAGGTCAGAAGGTGCTCTGGGTACTGGTTGAATTCAGGCATCTTCCTGTGGATTTCATTTATCAGACTGGAATAAAATTCTTCTGCGTTGGGTGGCTTATAGTTCAGAGTTCCAAAAGACCACAGAATTTTGGCAACATCTTTACTTCGACAGTGTGTTACTCTTGGAGGCAAAGAGGCAGCTACTGCATTCATTACTCTTTCATCCAGGAAGCGTAAGGCTGAGCAGGAGAGAGTGAGGTGCATAACACCCTGAACTCCCAAGGAAGGAATTCGCTGAGGAGCAATTTCTCCAAACTGCCTCATGAAATTTACATGATCTACATGAGTGAAGCGGAACATTTTAAGAATATGAACTAAGGTGTGGCTGCTGAGATGCTGCATGTTAGCACAAGCCAGGTCTCCAATTTTCCGCATGACAAATTCAGAGAGACTACTACTTGATTTAAAAAACCCCAAACAGATTGTACCAACCTCCTCTAAATTTATCAGATCGATATACTTAAGGATCAGTGATTCCAGTTTTTGCATTAGGTCCTGTGGTACCTGACGATTTTCACCTATAATATAAATTAAGTGAATCAGCTGAGACAAAGATAGCTCTTTCCAGTGTAAATGAAGGTAACTAAAAAAAAAATTTAAAAATCGAGGCACTCTGTGACCTAAGTTCCGCCAAAGATCAGCAACCAGGAGAAGCTGATCCAGATTCATCTCCCACACCTGACGGCAAAACCTGGTTTCATATGCATCTAGCATGGAAGGGGAGAAAGGGATTCTTAAATCAACAAAGGCTTTCAAAATACTGATCAGATCTGAGGTATCAAAGAGCTGCATGTTTTTCATAGTCAGTTGGCAGAGTAAAGTAAAGCTTTTACTGGACAACAAAACAGAACGCTGTTCCGCTGGCAGAGAGCTCAGCTTACAAAAATAAGTAGTAATGACTTCGGGCTGGAGTTTAGTTTGATAAACTCTGACTTTGTGCAAAATTAGTTCACCTTCTGAAACAGACAGGGGTTGGCGAGTCTCAGATCTGTTATAGCTGTGAAGCTGGTACTCTGGCCTTAACTTTAAGAATACTCGGGTTCCTTCAAAGGAATCAAAAACCTCCACATCCTCTTCAACTCTTTTTTCACTGGGTGAGACTGGATGCAATGTGCTGGCCTTAAGGGTAGAAGCTTTGTTGAATTCCAAACCCAGGTGGGCACTGCTGGTTGTGAAGATTCTCTGAGACAAGGTGGTATTACCAATCTTCTTAACTTTTCTGGCAAGATGGCAGGAGCTATTATGTTCAGGAAGGTTCTGTCCCCCATAATGTGTGCTGTTTTCCATATTCCAATATGCCATGCTTTGGACTGCATGGTAGGCAGAAGGATTACAAGATGCTTGGTATTTTAAAAGTTTTAACAACTTGACAGTGGCTGCCATTCTGGAGTCTGTACTGATCTTTTTGGCAGTCCAAGCACAGTCCTCACACGTGTGGCTAGGCAAGTTCTTGTTTATATGGTGCTTGGTTAGAGACGGACAGGGAGATGTTCCACAGAAACTGCCTGTAAATCTTCGGCATACCACAAGAGTCGTGGGCCACAAATGATGGGGCCAGAATTGGTGCCAAATACTGAAAAAAGGGTAGATGAAGAATGAGTGGCTTCTACCTATAACACAAAATTTACACATTATAAGAAATAGGTGTAGCCAGGTGTGGTGGCACACACCCTTTAATATCAATACTTAGGAGGTAGAGGCAAGAGGATCTATGTGAGTTTCAGGCCAGCCAGGACTATCTTGTGAGGCCCCATCTCAAAAGACAAAATGAAAAAAGAGATAAAAAGATGCAAGCTGTACCACTGTCCATGCAAGTATGTTCAACGTCAATGAATGCCCAAAGCACAAGCCATCAAGGACAAACCTCACACCAGAAGCACCATCAGGTGGTTTCTAGACTGCTACTTGATGTAAACTCACTTCCTTGTAGGGAAAGACATGATGGGGAAGGCAGATTTCCAAAAGGAAGCTGGGGGTAAAAGTGGGCAACTCATTCCATTTCTTCACTATCAACACATGAGTCCTCTGGAGAATAAGAACATTGGTAAAAAGCTGCCATGCTAACAGTATAAAGGAAAAAGTGGGATCTGCTTTATTTTTTTTCAATTTTTATTTGATTGTCTGAATGTTTTGTCGGTGTGTATGTCTGTGATTGATATCTGAGGTCAGAAAAGGGAGTTGGATCCTCTGGAGCTGGACTTACAAGCAGTTGTGAGCCATTGGACTTGGATAGTGGGAACTGAGCTCAGGTTCTCTGAAAGTGCAAAAAACACTGTTCTTTTGTTTCTTTTTCTAATTACTTATTTATTTTATGTGTATGGGTGTTTTGCACACCAGAAGAGGGCATCAGATCCCATGGGACTACAGTTACAAATGACTGTGAGCAGCCATGTGGGAGCTGGGAATTGAACTCAGGACCTCTGGAAGAGCAGCTGGTGCTCTTAACTGCTGAGTCATCTCTCCAGCCCACAGTAGGCACTTTGTGATTCCATTCTTCTAGGTCCAGTTTTTTTTCGAAACAGGGTCTCACTATGCAGTCTTGGCTGGCCTAGAACTCACTTTGTAGACCAGGTTGGCCTCAAACTCACAGAGATCTTCCTGTCTCTGTCTCCCAAGTGCTGGAATAAAAGACACAGACCACATCCAGCTCAGGTCCAGTTTATTGTTTTTTGGGTTTTTTTTAAACTATTTATCTTTATTTTTTATGTGCATTGATGTATACATGTATGTCTGTGTGAGGGTGTCAGATCTTAGAGTTACAGACAGTTGTTAGCTGCCATGTGGGTGCTGGGAATTGAACCTGGGTCCTCTGGTAGAACAGTTGGTGCTCTTAACCACTGAGCTATCACTCCAGCCCCCAGGTTCAGTTTTAAAATGAAAATAAGCTAGGGTTAAGAGGAGTATGTAAGAGTAGAAATGTGAATCACAGAACTAAGCAGAAGATAGCAACTCAACTTTGAAATGACTCTTTACAGTAGGAAGGATCAGGAACTAAGAATGGCCAACAAAATCTAAGTACTGAGGACTTTCATTTTACAGGATATGAAGGAAACACAGGAGACATTCTGAACTTCAGGTACTGCTTTGGGAAACTTTAATGATGGCATGAAGGAGGAGGACTGTAATCTCAGCTACTCAGAAGGTTGAACCATCTCTCCAGTCCTTTCATTTGCTTTAAAGTGGGTGTGAGCATTAACTAATTAATTATAACCACAGTAACCCTCCCAGTTCTTACAGTACAAACTTAATTACAGTCCTGGCAGTTCTGGTGCTATTCCTCTTAGAAAAGGCCAACTGTCTTCTTTAGGCTGCTTTGTTTTCTGAGTGGTCTTATTATGTAGCTTAGGCTGGCCTCAAATTCATGATATTCTTGCCTCGGTCTACTTACTGGATGCTGGGATTACAGGTGGGTGTCATCACACCCAGCTTCCAGAATGCTTATAACAGAGTTTGGATCTCTAGTTCAGACACTCAGAAACTCATACATTGTGGTGAGGGAAGCGAAGTTGAATAGAAGCCTGTTCACTGTTGGTCCAGAGGTAGAAGAGAGCCGCTCAAAGCTGTGCTTCAAGGAGGCCCATGTTCACATGGCTGTCCTGCTGACAAGCCCAGGGCCAGCACAGGTCTCCTCTGGAGGGGCAGCCTGGCAATGCTGCCACTGAATCAGGTACTAATTAGGTCCTCACTTGGCTAGAAGCAGTACAATTTCCACTTTCTCCCATGGAAAAAATGAGCAGGCCATGAAACTGGCTCTCCTGTATTCCTCTACCTCCTCTTAAAATTTTTTTATTCCTGCTAGGTATGGTGTATGTATATGGGTGCTTTGCCTGCTTATATGTCTGTGTACCACTTGTGTGCGGTGGGGGCAAGGTGTTGGGCCCTCTGGAACTGGAGTCTCATATTTTAGCCACCATATGGGTGCTAGGAACTGAACTGTGGTCCCCTGAAAGAGCAACAAGTGCTTTTAGCCACTGAGCCATCTCTCCAGTCCATAGTCTTTCTTTCTTCAATGTTCATTCCTTTTTTTTTTTCATACTTACTAGCAAAGTCCAAGGAGATGTGAGCAGCCAATCAATGGACCATATAAGGTTATTGATGAAAAATTTCCATGAATGATCTTCTGAAATCTCTTCCTCTCTGTTTTTAGCCTGTTAGGTCTCAAACCCTGGACAAATGACTGAGGTGCCTATTTAACATATCAAAGTACACCTGGTCACTAGGTTCTCCCAGAATCTCTCAGTCTCTACTCATTACAGGGTCCTCCTGGCTGGCACACCCCATCCCCTATCCTAAACTTCTCCAGCCCAGAAGCTGGCTGCCTTTCTCCCAGAGGCTTTTCCCTATATAATCCAGGCATTTTGGTTTTACTCGCTCTTCTTTATACCTTTTTCCCTCTTGGATGCTGCACCCGGTTACCCCCTTTCCCTCGCCCTTCCCCTCCCAGTCTCCTCATCATGTGCACTCTGGACTCTTCCAGATGTCTCTGCCTCTGGCAATGCTCTCCCTTTTTATCTACAATAAACTTTCTCCTCCACCATACCTAGAAGCAGCCATGTCCTGTTAGGGGCCATGCGAGGGGACCAACAGGCAGCACTGGAACTCATGGAACGTGGCTAGGCAGTTGGCAAAGCCACACCTGAGTGAGCCCTGGAGAGGCAAAGCCCCGAGAGCTATGAGTCCTGAGGACCTCATGCTGTTATTGAGCAGAGCTCTGGTGGTTGCCTTCATGGTCACCACGTCCCTCGTAATCTAAGGGTTGTATGAAAACTCTCAGGGGGCTTCTAGCCCCTCACTGAGTAGTGTTACTGTTACTTACAATAATAGTGATTGACTTTTTCCAAAACATTGCTGCTAGAGCAGATTAATGATTAAACCACCACCCTTAGAAAGAAATTAGACATGTAGAATTGTTAGGAAGGTTAGGTTAAGATGTTTTTGTTAATGGCTTTGAGGTAGAACATCTTGGGGTACAATTTAAACTTTAGAAAGACAAACAGTTGAACAAAGGACTCATTGAGGTCAGGGGACAAAATAATGGCAACCTGGCTATTGCTGGCTAGGATGAGTTGGTGATCAAAGGTGATGATTAATTCCTTGTACCCATTTCTGCCCTCAGCTTCCTGATGTAAAAAACTGTCGATGAGTGGATGTGCACCCTGAGGATTTAAAGTAGAGTGGACTGTTTTTCATATATAAAAGTTTAGATTTGGAATGGAGAGATGGCTCAGGGGTTAAGAGTACTGACTCTTCTTCTTCCAGAGGACCTGAGTTCAATTCCCAGCACCCACACGGCAGCTCACACCTGTCTAAAACTCCAGTTTCAGGGGACCCCGACACCCATGGCAAAAACACAAATGCACATAAAAATAAAATAAAATATATTAAAAAAAGTTCAGATTTATGACTTAAGAGTTTTTATAAGATTACCTTTTGAGATAAGTTATAAAGTGATTGATCCTTTCTTTGTAATCACAAAATGTAGTCTGCCACCAAAAGAACTGGCTGAGAAAAAATACCTTGCTTGCTTACACTGTTAATCTGTAACAAGTTGCTTGGGTATGAATGTATGTGGGTTCTTGGGGATAGAAAATGTTTAATCATGTAAGGGATATGGAAAACATGTTGTTTTTTACCTGTACTCATTGTAATCATTCACTTGAAAAACAGAATGTAACGACATTGTAATTTTTATACTGCTTGAGAGATTTTGCTGCAGTATATAGGCTGTAAGGGAAACAATAAAGACACGAGAGAAGGAAAGACCAGGAAAGATGTAGAAGTAGGCATCAGGAAATAGTTAGAGGGGAGTCATCAGGAAGACACAGAAGAGGAATGTCAGAGCAGAAGAATGAAATAAAAAGAATAGAGTAACAACGAAGAAGCTTTTACCCCTCACCAAACAAGTCTGTGTTTTTCTCACCGACTGCATCTCGCCCCCAGTCTCTCCCAGGACCTGCACAAAGATGGTCCCTCTGCAATGTCCCTTCCTTTTTTTTTTTTTTTTTATTTTATAATTTATTTATTTGTATTTTATGTACATTAGTGCTTTGCCTGTATGCTTGTCTGTGTGAGGGTGTTGGGTCCCCTGGGACAGGAGTTACAGACAGTTGTGAGCTGCTATGTGGATGCTGGGAATTGAACCTGGGTCCTCTGGAAGAGCAGCCAGTGCTCTTAACCACTGAGCCATCTCGCCAGCCCCGTCCTTTCCCTTTTATTTTTTATTTTTATTTTTTCATTCATCTGGTGATGAAATCTGGGACCAGTGATGTCCTTTCCATTTTTATTTTCTTTTTTCATTCAGCCTCTTCTTTCCAGGGTCCATAAAGAGCCAGGACTGAAGGGCAGGCCAAAGGGCTTTGTTCTGCCTACCAGGCTTCTTTCTCTGGGTAACAGGAAAGTATGTTCTAATTTCATGGTAAATCCCTATACACTGGGTTCCTTTTTTTTTGAGACAGGATCTCACTATGTGGCCCTGGAACTCACTGGGTAGACTAGGCTGAACTTTGACTGAACTTAGAGATCCACCCACCTCCAAGTCCCTAATGCCGGGACAAAAGGTGTGTGCCACCGTACCTGGTGCTACATTTGGTGTTTTACATGCCCAGCTTCAACTGCTCAGATAGTCACAAGCTACATTCTTGGGCCCAAATTAAGCCCTGTACCTGATTTTCATAAGGAAAGTTTTATCTGGACATATCTAATGTCTGTGTTGGCTTTCACAATACAAGAACTGAGCAACTGTCTCAGAGATTGTATGGATGTAAAACATAAAGTGTTTCTTATCTAGCTCTTTACAGAAAAAGTTCACAACCCCCTGCTACAGACCACTAGTTAGTGGTGACTAAAACTGTTAATATGAAAGAACATATCAATTAACAACAAATCCTCTGTTTACTTTTAAAATACCTCTGTGGTTGTTTTTGTTTATATTTGTTTTTGTTTGTTTGTTTGTTTGTTTTTTCAGGCAGGGTTTCATAAAACCCACACTGGCCTTGAGCCTATGATCTTCCTGACTCCACCCCCTATTACAGGCATGTACTGCCATATCGAGTTTATAAATGGTAGTTTTTAAGGTTTTTTTGTTTGTTTGTTTTGTGAGAATGGGTGATGTAGTTCAGGCTAATATCAAATTCACTATGTAGTTGAAGATGGCCTGACCTTCTGAGCTTCCTGCCTCCCACTCCTAGTGCTTGAATTACAGTATGTGCTACAATGCCTATTTTATGAGGTATTGGGGATTGAACCCAGAGCCTCCTGCATCCTAAACAGTACTTGACCAAGTGAGCTGTAGCCCTAGGCCTATAAACAATAATTTTTAAAAACTACGTGTGCATGAGACAGAGATGTCTCAGTGGTTAAGTACATTTGCTGGTCTTACAGGGGCCAGGGCAGTTGTCAACACCCACATGGTGGCTCACAACCAAATCCAGTCCCAGGGGATCTGACACCCTCTGCTGGCTTCTGTGGACAGTAGGCATGAAAGCAGCACACACACATACATGCAGGTCAAACATTCATACACATTAAAAGAAAGAAATCTAGAAAACACTTTTGAAAATTACCTTTATCAAGTAGGCATGGTGGCGCACACCACACCTTTAATGCCAGCACTTGGGTGGCAGAGGCAGGTGGATCTCTGTGAGTTCAAGGACAGCCTGGTCCACAGAGTTCTAGGACAGCTGGGGCTATGTAGAGACCTTGTCTCAAAAAAATAAACGAAACAAAAAGAAAAGAAAAAAAAGGGAGGAGGAATTACCTCTATAACTGGACATGGCAACACACACTTGTAATCTCAGCACTCAGAAGGCAGAGGCAGAAGGATCGCTGTGAGTCGAGTCAAACATTGTCTACATAGTTCTAGTTTAGCCATGACATCATACTGAGACTTTTATCTTAAAAAAAGGCTGAGCCAGAGAGATGGCTCATCGATCGGTTAAGAGCGCTGGCTGCTCTTCCAGAAGATCTGAGGTTCAATTCCCAGGACCCACATGGTGGCTTACAACCATCTATAATTCCAGTCCCAGGGGAGCCAATACCCTCTTCTGGCCTCTACAGGCACACAGTGCACAGACATACATGCAAACAAAATACCCACAACACATAAAGTAAGTAAACCATATGCTGTGGCTACATGAAACTCCGTCTCAAAACAAAGACAGAAAATAAACAGATTATATTCTAAGATGGAAATAACAAGAGCCCCAACTAGCTTAGGGCCTCTTCTGTACCAATGCTGTCTTTTTTTTTCTTTTCCTAATTAAAATTTTTGTTAGTGAACAATGGGTTTTTAAATTTTTTTTTGTTTGTTTTTGTGTTTTTTTGGTTTTTTCGAGACAGGGTTTCTCTGTGTAGTTTTGCGCCTTTCCTGGAATTCACTTTGGAGACCAGGCTGGCCTCGAACTCACAGAGATCCACCTGCCTCTGCCTCCCGAGTGCTGGGATTAAAGGCGTGCGCCACCACCGCCCGGCGGGTTTTTAAATTTTTTTTTTTTTTTTTTGGTTTTTCGAGACAGGGTTTCTCTGTGTAGCTTTGCGCCTTTCCTGGGGCTCACTTGGTAGCCCAGGCTGGCCTCGAACTCACAGAGATCCGCCTGGCTCTGCCTCCCGGGTTTTTAAATTTTTAAAACAATTGTTTTTATAATTACTTACTTGCTTTGTGTGTGTTGTGTATGTGGAGACACACATGCTATGGCACATGTGTGAAGGTCACAAGATGGCTTGCAGGAATCAGTTTTCTTCTTCTACCGTGTGGGTCCTAAGGATTGAACTCAGCTTGCCAGGATTGATGACAAGTGTCTTTAGCTATCTCGATGACCCAAAATAATGGGTTTTATTTATGACATGTTGCTCTATGTACATCATTATACAGTGTTCATATTCACACCCTCCACTATACTTCTTGTCCCCATCTGCTCTTACTATTGTATGTGATGCACACATGTGGAGACAAGAGGTCGATCTGATGTCTTCCTCTATGGCTCACCACTTTACTTTTGAGACAGGATCTGTCACTGAATCCGAAGGTCACAACTGGCTAGACTGGCCAATGAGCCCTGGGGATCCTCCAGCCTCTACCTCCCAGGAGGATTCCAGGCCTACGACACATCATATCAGTTTTTTCATGAAGGTTCTGGGCATCCAAACCCGGGCCCTCAGGCTTGTGGCTCACTTTACTCACTGTGCCATCTCCCTGCTTTCACGGACAGTCTAGATTCTGCACATGGGACGACACACAACCTGTACCTCTCCCACCATCACCCTCTCTTGGGTCCTCCTCTGCTCTGCTTAGTCTCCCTTCAAGGCCCAGAGTCCTAAATGAACTATTTGATATGCACCAACCCCCACCTCCCCTTTAGCTTTTTGAGACAGGTCTCTTTGTGCAGTCCTGGCAGGTCTGGAACTTGGGAGAGATCCATCTGCCTCTGTCTTCCTAGTGTGCCACCACACCCCACTTAATTCTTATTCCAACAACCCTTCTGTTAGGTAGGTTTCGTTATTTATGTATTATTTATGAGTAAGATATTTTATAAGATTAAGGCACTTCTCACAAGAAAAAAAGACGACTTTCATATGGTACAAAGCCAAAGGACTGAGTGGAGCTTGCTATCAAGGACTCCAAAGGCCACACTACTAGTATACAGAGACAGCAATACAATTCAGGAAGAAGGGCCAGATTTGGGGGCAGGCCTGAGGAAGCTACTCTCCCAGATTTGCGGATGCCAGGAGCTAGAGTATTAACACTGGGTCAGCTCAAGAGCATCTCCCGCCTACACACCCTAGTGTTCCAGTTATCACTGTAATTAGTTCACCCTACTTATGAAAGGAGTACAGAGAAGACTCAAGAAGACACCTACATGAAAGAGTGGGCTTTGCAGGGTATTCTACAGCCAAAGAAACAGTGCCATAACGGAAGACCTGAAAGTTGGCAGTCGATATTGAGATGGAAAAATTAAGAGTTCAGGGGTTGAGGTGCCGGAGAGATGATCGTACAGCGACTGAGAGCACTGGCTACTCTTCCAGAGCAGTTTGATTGCTCAAGCAGAGCAGTCTTACAGATGGGGTTTGATTCCGAGAACCCACATAGCTCACAACCATCTGTGATTCCAGTTGCAGGGCATCTAATGCCCTCTTCTGGGCTCTATGGGCACTGCATGAACATAGTACATAGACATGCAGGCAAAACATGCAGGCAGATGAAATAAAATAATTCTAAAAAGAACAGGCACACCTTTAATCCCAGTACTTGGGAGGGAGAGGCAGGTGGATCTCTGAGTTCAAGGCCAGGCTGATCTACAGAGTGAGTTCCAGGATAGCCAGGGCTACACAGAGAGACCCTGTCTCAAAAAACCAAAAACCAAATAAACAAACAGTTTTAAGGGCTGGAAAGTTGGCTCAGTGGTTAAGAACACTTTTTCTTGCAGAAGACCCTAGATCATTTCCCAGCACCCACATGGTGACTCACAACTCCAATTCCAGAAGATATGATGCTCTTTTCTGAACACTGAGGGCACCAGGCATGCACATGATGCATATACATACATGTAGGCAAGACATTTATATATGTAAAATAAAATAAATTTAAAAAGAAAAATGAAAAGTTTTAAGATGCTGGGCATAGTAACACATTCCTTTAATGCACTGGGGAAGAAGAAGCAGGTATATCAATCTGAATTTGAAGCCAGGCTACTCTACATAGCAAGTTCTAGGCCAGCCAAGGCGACGCAATGAGACTCTGTCTCAGGAGGGAGAGAGGGTGAGTTAGTTTTAAATTAGGTGAGGTGGCACATACCTATACACACCTATAACCCCAGGACTTAGGAGACTCAGGCGGGATTGACACACTTTCAAGGCTAGCCTAAACTAAACAGGGACCTCTCTTGCCAAAAATAACAAAAAGATCAACAAAAATACTTAAGAGTTCAACACAGGAGAGAAAAAAAGAAAAACTCAAAGTAAAAATAGAAGAAAGATCCCAGGGCAAGAACTGTGTGAGCGGACAAAAAGAGCAACCATTTCAAGCTGGAAGAGACAAGATAGGCAGTACCCGGGAAAGGAACTTCTAATGGATAATCTAGGGATGGACAGACTGACAGAAAAATAAGCTAGTAATAACACTAACAGGAATTATTGCCAGGTGTACAAGTACACACTACAGGTGTAGTGGTGCACAGAACTCCAGCATTTAAGAGGCTGAAGCAGGAAGATAATGAGTTTGATGCCAATATGGGCTAATCTTGCTTCCAATTTAATAAGAAAAAAGAGGGGGGGGGGGGAGAACTGGATAGATGGCTCCATGATTAAGAAAACTTCCTGCTTTTCCAGAGGACCTGAGTTCAGTTCAGACCAGAAACATCTATAACTGTACCTCCAGTTACAAACTGGCCTTTGCAGGCCCACTCATACATTCGGCACTTGCTCACATACACATATACATACATAAAACTAAAATAAAACTAAGAGTAGCCGGGCGGTGGTGGCGCACGCCTTTAATCCCAGCACTCGGGAGGCAGAGCCAGGCGGATCTCTGTGAGTTCGAGGCCAGCCTGGGCTACCAAGTGAGTTCCAGGACAGGCACAAAGCTACACAGAGAAACCCTGTCTCGAAAAACCAAAAAAAAAAAAAAAAACTAAGAGTCTTCACCTCAAAATCAAAACAGAGAGGGAGGGGTGGAGGATGAGCAACACTAGCTATAACACGATGGCTCATACCTGTAATCCCAGGTACTCAGGAGGCTGAGATAGCATATGAAATTCTACCTGGGCAACTTAGTGAGCCCCAGTCTCAAAACAACAACCTTGTTAAAAGCACTTGCTGCTCTTTCAGAGGACCAGGGCTCAACTCCCAGTACCCTCACGGTGGCTGACAACCATCTATAACTTCAGTTCCAGAAGATCTGATGCCCTCTTCTGACTTCCATGGGTACCAGGCAAGCACATAGTACACATACATTCATTTAGGCAAAACATTCATACACATAAAATAAATCTAAAAACAAAAACAATAAAAAGGGCCTGAGGGTGTAGCTCAGTAGTTGTTCGTTGACTACCATACAGAGGCCCTGAGTTCACTCTCTAGCACCACATGAAAGCAAGAAGGAAGGAAGGAAGGAAGGAAGGAAGGAAGGAAGGAAGGAAGGAAGGAAGGAAGGGAGGGCAATACAAATGTGTTCTGTGGAAGCAGCCACTCTAGAACTTCTCTTAATCATGTTGCTATAATACTAAATCAAACACAAAGAAAAAGAAATAAGCTAATAGATGCCAAAAAGGACTGTTGAAAAATGGAGGAAGAAACTGGAAAGAACTGACAGTGTTACGAGACTATTGAACTATTTAAATCAAAAACACGCACAACTTCAACAAAAATAGCATTTACAAATCACATGTGCTAGAGGCGTGGTGGTGCATGCCTGTAATCCCAGCACTTGTGAGTGGAGGCAGGAGTTCATGCTCACCCCTAATTATATACTGACTTTGAAGCCAGGCTAGGACATATGAGATCCTGTCTCAAAAACAAACCAGCCAGCGAGGCGGTGGTGGCGCACGCCTTTAATCCCAGCACTTGGGAGGCAGAGGCAGGTGGATCTCTGTGAGTTCAAGGCAGCCTGGTCTACAAAGCAAGTTCCAGGACAGCCAGGACTGTTACACAGAGAAACCTTGTCTTGAAAAAAACCAAACAACAAAAAGCCAAGCCTAGTGGTGCACAACTTTAATCCCAGCACTAAAAAGGCAGGGGCAGGTAGAGCTCTGTGGTTTTGAGGCCAGCCTGGTCTATACAGCAAGCTCCCAGCTAGCCAGGGCAACACAAAAAAAAAAGTAAGGAAGAAGAGGAGAGGCAGAGTAAGACAGTAGAGGAAGAGTATTGCAAAGGAGACATGTGCTGCCAGGTAGAGAAAATAGGCAGAGAGGAAATTAGTTAACTTTTCTTTCCTCAAGGTTTCCCAGAGCACAAACAAGAAAGCTAGAAATTAATTAATTCCTAGTTCCTTAATTAAAGGATCCAACCTGATGTCACTGCACTAAGCTCCCTGTCTAGTTTAAATTTTCTAAATATACCTTCCTCTCTATCTCCTCTTTATGGTTGCTAATAGACCACAGCACAGTTTCAGAGCGCTGGAATTTCCAAAAGGTACTACTCAACCACCCAGAAGGATGTGACAACACAGAGCCAGAAATCTTACCTTTCTATCTTCCAGATACACGCCTCAGCAAGGCCATTTTAAACCAATGTCCAGAAGTTAGAAAAGGGCAGCCATGGTAACTGTAAATCAATTAAGTGCATGACATATTTAGTATATACAAATGACCAATTCCTGATTCCCATACTGTCTTTTCTTTTTTGCAGTACTAGTAATCAAACTCAGGGCCTCATAAACGCTAGGCTTACTACACAGCCTTAGCCCCTAACTTTTTCTAGGGGCTAAAGTCTCCTGATGGGAGTCTACCAAAATGTAAAGCCACAAAGGCTTGTAAACTGACAGTCAAGACCCTGAGCTGTCAGGGAGATGTTAGCTAGGCTGTTTCTCCCCTTTTGTTCGTTCCCACACGGGAGCAGAACCCACCAGCAGTCCAGGAAGGTTAAGGTAAAGTGCAGCAGTGGAGGGTCAAAATAGGGTCTATGAGCTAAGCCAAAACAAGATCAAAGCTGGGGGTGGGGAGCCCAAGTCCAGCACAAACCATCCCTCTTCTTTTTCCCCTTTCCTTCCCCTTTTTTTTTTAAGACAGGGTCTCAGCTGGGCAGTGGTGGCGCATGCCTTTAATCCCAGTACTCAGGAGGCAGGGGCAGGCAGATCTCTTTTGAGTTTGAAGCCAGCCTGGTCTATAGAGAGAGTTCCAGGACAGCCAGAGCTACCCAAAGAAACCCTGTCTTGAAAAAACATAAAACAAACAAACAAACAAAAAAGACAGGGTCTCGAGCCAGTCAGTTTTAATCCCAGCACTCGGGAGGCAGAGGCAGGAGGATCTCTGTGAATTCAAGGCCAGACTGGTCTACAGAGAGAGTTCCAGGACAGGCTCTAAAGCTACACAGAGAAACCCTGTTTCGAAAAACCAAAAAAAAAAAAAAAAAAGCCCCCAAAAGACAGAGTCTCATGTATCCTAGACTGGCCTCAGACTATGTAACTGAATGGGGTGGTTTGAGGACATGACTGCTCCTAGGTATGGGTTGAGAAGGTTTATTGTAAATATGAAAGAACATAAGAGAGGCATCCAGGGGTTGGGGATTTAGCTCAGTGGTAGAGCGCTTGCCTAGTAAGCACAAGGCCCTGGGTTCGGTCCTCAGCTCCAGAAAAAAAAAAAAAAAAAGAGGCATCTGGAAGAGTCCAGAGTGAACATGGCTGTCAGACTGAACCAGGTCATGTGAGGGGGGCGGGGTGAGGAGAGGAAGAAGACAAGAGGCCAGGAGAGTGAGTAAGAACTAAGACCAGTGGCCAAGAGGCAAAAGGGCCTTTAGCAAAATGGCTGAAGTTATGCAGGAATCAGAGAAGCTGGGGGAAGGGAAGCCAAGCCCCTTGGCTGCAGAGTTTAGGGTAGGAACAGGGTATGACAGCCACAATGACTCTGTAACAGGTACTGAGAGTTGCTGGGAGAACCTAGCAGCCAAGTCCACTCTGGTATGTTAAACAGGCACCTCAGTTAGCCATCTGTCCTGAGTTGGAGACCTAACAGTAGCCAGTAGAGGCAGGCCTTGAACTCCTGTGAGATAGAATGCAGCATGCCCATCCCTCCACTTTTCAGGATGGCTAGAAAGCAGGCAGGTAAAGCTAAGACCCACACAGCCATGAGAGAAAATTCCCAACAATAATCCCAGTCACACACAACCAGACACTTGGGCTTTTATTGTTGTTTTGGTTTTTTACCTGTTTTTCCAATTTTTGAGGTTTCAAAGTAAGAAACTTCAGATTTCCTTTTTTTTTTTTTAGAGGGGTGGGGAAGAGTACAGGGTCTTACTATAGCCCTGTCTGGCCTCAAACTCACAGAGATGTGCCTCCTCTATTTCCTGAGTGCTGGAAGAATTAAAAATGTGCACTACCACACCTGGCCAGAATTCTTTTATATAAAAGTTGGCTTATTGGCTGGAGAGATGCTCAATGTTTAAGAACACTGGCTGCTCTCCCAGAGGATCAGGATTTGAATTCTTTGATTCCTAGCACACACTTTGGCTCACAACCAACTATAATTCAAGTCCCAGGAGGTCTGACACCCTCTTCTGGCCTCCTCCAGCACTGTATACATATGGTGCACAGATTATGCACAAAGGCAAAACGCCCATTCACATAAAAGAAAAATAAAGAAAAAAAATTAAGTTGGCTTATTTACACGATGAATGCCAAGGTCTCATTGGGGACCAGACAATAATAAACCACTAAGTGTGGAAGACACACCGGCAACAGCCCTGGACAACTGCCAAAATGACCTCACTTTCTCAGCTGTATGAAGCAAGTAGTAGTCTTCAGATTTTATTTTGGTCCACCATGCAGGACTAAATCACCTAGGGCTAGCCTGGGGTAACTGAGGGCAGTAGGCCTAAGAACCTAGTTCTAGAAAGCCACTGTTCTGAGTATTCGCAGTGTGGACAAAGTACAGAAAAAAATCAGTTATCTTTGACGTTTAAGTGCCTAGATATGAGCTCCACGGGATGAAGCAATGCCCTGATGTCTACACCGAGTGAGCAATGAAGCCCCCCGAGAAGACTCACGAATGTATCTAGTATAAAGGCTCCTGTCCAAAGTTCCTTGAGCCAGAGCAAAGAGATGTCATGATTTGAACAGAAAAGGATCAATAATTTCCTATTCCTGGGGAGAAAAAAAGAGAGGAGGCAAACACGACTACCTCGAGTTGGGCTTGTACAACCAGGAACGGCTGAAAAATGAAGGCATATGTCCCACTGCCTCACCCCGTCCCAAGCCCTAAACCAAACGCGGTTCGAAATGCTTTCTGGCGAGAAGCTGGTTAAGAAACACCGACTCTTGGGGCCCACCCAAGACGGGCTAAGTCACTTGCCGAGGGCTAGAATGTCAGTCTTCTGCCCGCAGTCACAGCAGTCTGGAGTGGCGAAGGTGGCCCAGACACTAAGAGGGGATCTCGGGGGGGTGGGGAGATGGGAGCGCCCGGGGCGCCGGCCGGGAAGCACCGCCTCGGCGCGGCAGGCCGAGGAACCGGGAAGGCGGAGCGCGCGGCGCAGGCCCGGTGGGGCCAGAACGCAGGCAGCAAACCGAGCCACGTCCCACAGGCAGCCCACTCACCTGAGGCCCGCAGAGGTAGCGCCCCAGCTCCAGTCCCGGGCCGCACAGGGGAAGTCAACACACCGAGGCCCCAGCATCAGCCGCCCCACAACTCACTTCCGGCCAGCGGCCTTCTAGTTCCGCTTGCGTCAGTCCCGAAGCCGCCGAGGCTCAAAAGACTTCAGTCAGCGTTTTCCCCTGACACAGTCTAGTGTCAAGCGTAGAGAGGTAACTGAGGATGTGCAACAGTACCCTGGATGGATCGCTTTGGAAGTAATCGAGCAGCTTTGCACAGGTTCGAATCCTAGTATTACCACCAAGGTTTTATGACTTTGAAAAAGTCGCGTAAACTTTTCAAGCCTAGCTTGTCATCTACACAATGAAGATAATGATGCATTTCCAATAGTGAAAATGCTTATGCTTTCAGAAGAGGAACTAGCAATGGGTAGATGAAAAAACGGGCTCAAGGAGTCGGGCATGATGGCGCACACCTTTGATCCCAGCGCTCGGGAGGCAGAGGCAGGCAGATCTTTATGAATTGGAAGCCAGCTTGGTCTACATAGTGAGTTCCAGGATAGCTATGGCTAGGTAGCACGATCTTGTCTATAACTAACTAACTAACTAACTAACTAACTAACTAACTAACTAACTAACTAGATAGATAGATAGATAGATAGATAGATAGATAGATAGATAGATAAATAAATAAATGATAAAGAAAAATGACAGTAGTGCACGCCTTAAATCCCAGTACTTGGGAGGCAGAGGGAGCAGATCTCTGAGTTTGAGGCCAGCCTGGTCTACAGCGCATTCCAGGACAGCCAGGGCTACACAGATAAACCATGTCTCGAAGAAACAAATGACAACAACAAAAATGGATGCAAGAAACTGGGACTGGAGGAGGGTAAGTCAAGGATGGTCTTGTACCTCTCTTAGGAGGGTCTCCCACCTGGGCTGGAAGGGATTCTATCAAGTCCTTTGTAGCAGGAAGGCCCGTTCCCAGGCTGCCATCCATTTAAAAGCTGTGAAGGAGAACTGAGACGTCACACTCCCTCCAGGGCACTGGTGAGAGGACCAGGGCAATGTAAGAGGTTATGACAAAGAAGTTGGAACCCAGCATCCAAGCTTCTGAGTTCTATGTAAGGCAGTTTGCCTCGGTTTGAACATTTGTGCCTCTGGACCAGGGTTTATACCCGCTAGGGGCTTCTTGCTGGTAGGTTTCAAACCCGGGACAAACATCTGAGGTGCCTGTTTAACAAATCAAAGTGGATCAAGCCGCCAGGTTCTCTCAGTACCCCTCAGCCACTACTCCGCCTCCTACCCCAAACTTCTCCAACCCTCTAGCTGGGCTGCTCTTCCCCCACCTACCCTTCCCTATATAATCAGCCACTTCAGTTGCCTGGTCCCTTTTGGTCTGCTCTCTTTTGGGCCTCCTGGCTGTTGCATATGGTTCTCCCCACCCCCAACCCCTTTGTCCCTCTCCTCACAAGGCTCAGAGTCATGCCCACTCTGGACTCTCCCAGATGTTCCTGCCTCTGACAATGTCTCCCTTTTATCCACAATAAACTTTCTTCCCTACCATACCTAGGAGGAATCCTGTCCTTTCCTTTTTCTTCTTTTCTCATTCACTTACGGGATTACAATCTGCCTGCAAGCACAGAGTGAAAAATCCCACACCCAGGGGACAAAACTTGGTTGCTCCTGGGCAGCCACCAAAGTCCAGTTTCTCTGCCAAATACTGTTTCCTTGTCTCCTCTGAAGTGAGAGGAGCTTATGGCCCAGCTCTAGCCAACAGGACTGGAAGGGAAGAGTTATGGCAGGGACCTGGGAACTTTTTTTGCTCTGTGTGTATGTGTGAGTACATACGTGCGTGCATGCGTGTGTGTGTGTGTGTGTGTGTGTGTGTGTGTGTGTGTGTGTGAGCGTGTGTGTGTGTGTGAGCGTGTGTGTGTGTGTGTGTGCGCGCGCGCGCGCGCGCGCGCACGCGCCTGCGTGCGCAGGCCGGTGGTCAACATCAGGTGTCTCTCTCAGTCACTCTCCATCTTACTTTTGAGACAATGTCTCTCACTAAACTGGAGCTCACGGATCAGATTTAGCTATACAGGCTAGCCGAGGAACTCCAGGGACGCATCCATATTCTGGTGGCCCCTGTGCTGGGGTTACAGATACAGACCAGGCCTCAGGGCCTGCTTTTATGTGGGTGCTAGAAATCCAAACTCAGGTTCACATGCCTGTATGGCATGCACTGTATTGATAGAGTCATTTTCCCAGTCCACAGAGAAGCTTTTTTTTTTTTTTTAAGTATTGGTATTTGTTTATTTTCTTTCTTTCTTTCTTTCTTGAGACAGGGTCTCACTATATAGCCCTAGCTGTTCTGGAACTCACTATATAGACCAGATTGGTCTCCAACTCAAAGATCTGCCTGCCTCTGTCTCCTGAATATTAGGATTAAAGGAGTGTGCTATCACATCCAGCCTCAGAAAAACTTCAATCTCCCCCTCCACACACACACAAGACAGGGCTTCTCCTTGTAACAAACAACCCTGGCTGTCCTAGAACTAGCTCTGTAGACCAGGCTGGCATTGAACTCACAAAGATATGCCTGCCTCTGCCTCCCAAGTGCTGGGATCAAAGTCATGTGCCACCACTGCTTGGCCCCAAAAACTTCTAGGGGCTGGAGAGATGGCTCAGAGGTTAAGAGCACTGGCAGCTCTTCCAGAGGTCCTGAGTTCAATTCCCAGCAACCACATGGTGGCTCACAACCATCTGTAATGAAATATGGTGCCCTCTTCTGGCCTGCAGGCATATATGCAGGCAGAACACTATACATCATAAATTTAAAAACAAAAAAAACTTCTAATATCATGATAAAGTGATGCAAATTATACTCATTAGAAAGCTATGCCACTCTGCGGCATAGAGGAAACAAGGTAGGTTGGGAGGTTGGGAGGATGAAAAACCTAGACTCTAGAGCAGTGCTTCTTAACCTTCCTAAGGCTGTGACCCTGTAATACAGGTGACCCCCAACCAAAAATTATATTCACTGCCAGTTCGTAACTGTAATTTTGCTACTGTTAGGAATCGTAATGTAAATATCTGATATGCTACCCCTATGAAAGGGTTGTTTGACCGCAAGAGGTTGCGACCCAAGGTTGAGAACTACTGCTCTAGATCCACAAGGAACCAGTAGTATCTGTAACACCTATATCTAGAGTTATTGGGTGAAGGGAAAACAAACCACTCTGTGAAAGTGTAGATCTAGCTGGGCAGTGGTGGAGCACATCTTTAATCCCAGCACTTGGGAGGCAGAGGCAGGTGGATCTCTGTGAGTTCGAGGCCAACCTGGGCTACAGAGTGAGTTCCAGGAAAGGCACCAAAGCTACACAGAGAAACCCTGTCTTGAAAAACCAAAAGAAAAAAAAAAAAGTGTAGATCTAGTTGCAATGTTTACAGAAAATTATTGGTTTTTTTTTTTTTTTTTACTACAAGGCATTGTGAGGACTGAAGGAATTACCATAAAGTACAGGTCACTACTTATGGCATACATGAGTCTCTTTGCCATTAATTGAAAACCCATTCTGTGATTCTGTGCTCCTCACTGTGAGGTGTTTTAAGTGACTGCAGGCTGCACCTAGCTGTCCCATCTCACCTGCCTTCTGGCCAGCAGCATAGTGTACAGCTCCTGAGCTAGAACCAGCTGGTAGCACTGCTAACAGCCTGAGCTGAAGAGGAAGCCTCCTCTGCTCCCACGCCCCATTGGTAGGAAAGGTGAGCCATGACTCCTGGCCAAACATGGAAGACTTGAGCTTTGAGCCAATCTCCTTGCATAGCACAGTGAGTTCCTCCTGTCCCATGCCTCCTCCAGAGAATGTTTGTTCCAGCTTTGCCTGCACCCCCAAACTTTACCTCCCATACTTGCAAAAATACAAGCTGGCCACAGAATGCCATTTAAGAGGCTTTCTCCATTTTATTTCTTTGGGAACGGAAAATGAAAAGTCTTTCCATCACATATGGTAGATATATATATATATTTATATATTTATATATAATTTATTTTGTGGTTGGACATTCCAAAGCTGTTCATTTTTTTTTCTCCCCCCATCTCTGTTTTGTTTTGTGTTAATGCCTTCTCCCAGTCCCTGTGGATCAGGCTCAGGGTCTGGAGCAGGTACAGTGAAGGATTAGAGGAATGGGCAGTGGTTGCCAGAGTGGCCTCCAATCAAGGTCAAAAACCCATTGAGGACCACCCAGAAGGAGCTGTGCAGAGGGTTGGAGGGCACAGAGAGGGCACTCCTGTTTTTGTGGGCGGTACACAGCTTGTTGAACAGTCACCAGTCATGGGAGGAGGCTGGTCAGGGGTTGGGGGACTTGCTCACAGTAGATACCAACCCTCTCCATCCAGACCCCAAAATTCCATCTTGGGGCAGGAAGAGGGGGTGAAAAAGAGAAATACAAGGACTGAGGGCCAAGTCTCCTCTGATTGTTATTGCTGGTGAATTGGAAATTTTACTTTCTTAAAAGAGAAATTAGAATTTCCCTGCCTGTCTTGGGGAGAGAGACTCTGAGAGATTCTAGATAAGGAAGTGAGTGACCTTGACTGTCCCAGCCCATACCAGCCATCCCTGCCCGGACAAATGAGCCAACTCAAGAGTCTGGCAAGCAACCCGAGGGTCAGTGATCCTCAAAGGTTAGCCTTGTTCTTCAGGGACAGTCACATCCAACCCTGACTGGCCCCTCAAACAAGGGGCCCAGGCTCAGACTTGGGCCAGTGGGTCTGAGAAGTGAGCAGGGCACCGAGAGGCGAGCAGGGCTCTCTGCTGGGAGCAAAGGTGAGACTCGGAGGAAAAGGCAGCCTGGGAAGGTGATGTGAGCGTGAAAGCAGGAGGCTGGTGGAGACAGTGAGGGGAAACACAGGAAGACATCAGACATCCATCTGAGCTCAGAAATGGGGCGAACAAAATCCCTAAGAGGCAGGTAGCACTTCATAGCTATCATTAGAGCTGAACAGTGACCCTGGGGATGGTCACCAAGCAGCAGGGGATATAGCCTTGTAGGATCCTGGCCAGAGGGTGAGGGTGGGGCTGAGAAGCCTCTAGGCGACCCTTTCCAAGAATAGGAAGGCAGGTCTCCCCTGGGTACTGAGCTTCCAGCCCCGACTCTCACCTCCCTCAATATACACAGAGGGGCACATGCTCAGGACTAGTCCAGGCTCTAAGGCCTGAGCCAAAGATACCTTGCTGGGGGAGGGGTTGGGCAGGTAGCCCTCTCAACCACAGGCAGGCCATCTGCTCCTACTTCTCCTGCTAATCTGCCTGGGGAAGGAGAACACCACATGAAGGAGAGAGACCAAGAGCCTAGGGTCTGTGGACATTGGTAGACCCACGCAGGCTCCTTCAGGCTGTGTGGCCTAGGAGAGCACAGACAGTAGCACTGGACACAAGGTGGCCAGCAGCAGTGGCCCAAGATCCGGGAAGGGGGCTAGGGTACTTCCTGGCAATGCAAGCCTGCCTCCATCTCCAACGAGAGGCTTTCCAGAAAAGGAGCATGCTCCCTGTACCTGGGACCTCACCCGCCATGCACTCTGCCCTCCCGACGCTCTCCTTGGCAGGAGGGTCTGGAGTGGCTCCCCACAAAGGCAGTGCTGGAGCTGCATGGACTCGGGGGATAAGGGGGCTGGTCACAGCTGCTTTGAGAACCTCTTTGGTTTGGGGATATGCAGCACACACGGGGAAGGGAAATGAATGGAAGGGAACATTGGTGACTCCGACCTTCAGACAGGGCACTTGTCAGAAGGTTGTGCACGCAGATAGGGAATCAGATTTCTGTGGACTCGATGCGCTCGAGGCGGGAGGGGGTCCAGGCTTTCTTCTCCTCACCATGCTGGGGAGTAGGCGTGCTGGCACCCCCTGCTGCCCCACGCTCCCGAAGCCGCCGCTCCAGCTGCTGGTTGCGCTGGTACATCTCCACATAACTCAGCTGGAGCTGTTTCTGGTACTCGATGACCTTCTCCTTCTCCTCCAACCACACCCGGCGCTCCTCTGCAAAGCTGGCACCCTGGCGCTCCCGGGCACGCCGCTCAGCAGCCAGCTCAGCCTGCAGTCTCCCCACCTCCCTGCGCAGGGCTCGTGTCCCACCCTCTCCCCCAGCATCCACCTCCCCATCGACAGAAACCAGGGAAGCAGCAGCTGCCACCCCAGCCTGCCGGCGCATCTTGGCCTCATCACTCTCACAGGAGGCCAGTGCCTCCTGTGGCTCGGCCAGGTCCACAGGGGTCAGTGCAGGCTTGAGGCAGGCAGTGGGCAGCTCGCCTTCACTCAGCTCCAGGCTGGCCTGTTTGCTGCCGAAGGAGTCCCTCAAGCTGAGCAGCTGTTCCTCCTTCTCCCGGAGGGAGGCCCTTCCCTCCCGAAGTTGTGAGCGCAGCCCCACGATCTCACTCAACTTCTGCGACACATCGGCCTGCGAGTCCTTGAGTTGCTGCTTCAGGAGGGAAATCTCCCCGGCCTTCTGGCACACCTGGACAGGGACAGGCAGAAGCAGAAGCCAGGGTAAAGGCAGAGCCGAGGGAGTAAGGGCTCATCTCAACCCAGCTCCCAGATCTAGCTCCGGAGGCACCGAGCTTCCCCTGGACTCAGGCTCAGCCCGCAGGGGGCTCCCTGCCTTATCATCTGACACAGCCCAAGGGCAGTCTCTAGTCTCGTGGCCACTCTGAACTGATGCGGTCCTACTCCCTTCACGACTCCCCCCACTACACAGCAGTAAGTTGCTGCTCCGGGGTCTCCAGAGGAAGAGAAGTTGAAAGGGAGCCAGAGAAGAAAGATCTAAGCCCCCAGCCCGCACCTCCCACTTAGTTTCCTCCATCCGGGGCAGGAAGTCGGCCTGCTCCTTCTGGCAGGCGGCCACCTTGTCCTCTAGCTCTTCCCGTTGCCTCATCAGCTGGGCCGCCTCCTCCTGCAGCTGCTTCTTGTCCTGCTGTAGCCGCAGCACCTGCAGCTGGAGGCCCTGCTGGGCGCGCTGGGCGCGGCGCGCCACCTGCTGCAGCTTCCCACTGCAGCCCTGCCGGAGCTCCGCTAGCTCCCGCTCCCAGGCCTTCTGCCGTTCCTCCAGCACCTGGGCCACGGCTGCCTCGCTCTGTTCCAGGCTGCGCCGCAGAGCAGCCACCTCCTGCTCCTTCTCCCACAGCCGCTCCTCCAACTCCTGGATCAGTGCACTGGGCGAGGGTGGCGAGCAGGCTGCAAACGGCAGGCCCCCACTTCCACCCTCCCCAGATCCCAGGTGGCCTGACCGCCCCATGGATGACGACGACCCACTCTTACTGGAGGCCCGCCCGCTGTCAGAGGTCCCCAGATCTTGGTAGCCTGACCCCCCACCACTGCTGCCACTACTGTAGCCGGCAGTGCCAATACGGTTGATATGGCTGGTGGAAGCACTGAGGGGTGCCAGATGCTGGCTATAGCTGGAACTATAGGTAGGCAGGCTTGTGAGTGAGTTCCGGCCTGAGTCTGAGAGGCCACCCCCACTCCCACCCGCGGGGGTCATGGTCCGTGACTTGTCCAGTCCGCCCTTGAGGCCAGCGGGGCCCTGTCGTCCCTCAGGGGTCCCATTGGTCTGTGGAGGACACAAGTTCTGCATGGAATGAAAGTTCTTGGGTACAACAGGTTTGAAGGCTGATGGCCGAACTAGTGGCTCTGAGCACTGCATAAAAGGAAGGGGAAAGAGGCATCAGACTGAGATCTCTTATCCTTGGCCCCTCCTCTTCCTTATGTCCGAGACTTGTTCGAGAACCACCTCCTGCCCCTGTTAGATCTCACCAAGTCTCCCCATCTGAGGCTCCACCTCAAGTCTCCCACAAGCCATCTCTGTCCTGGATCCACAAGAGAGACTTAGCCCCAGGATTGCACTCCAGAACTCCCCACAATGGTTCTCATCCAGGCTCCCATGATTCCCCCTAAGAAGCCCCACCTTAACCTCCTCGCTCAGTTACCCCCCACTCTAAACCAGGCTATGAGGCCCTCAGGTCCTGGGGACTAACCTGGTCTAGCTTGCCAGAGGTGGTCAGGAGCTTCGGTGGGTGATTGGGTTCACGATACTGTGGTGGAGCCTTGTCGCTGCCCCCACTGCTGCTGCTGCCCCCACTGCTGCCCACCACGTTACCACAAACATCTGTGTGGTCACTACCCCGCAGCTCGCCATTGAGGTAGAGAGAGTTGGCGAGAACCTTGTCCTCTGATGGGTAGCGGCCAGGTCTCTCCCTGCTGGCTCCACTACCACTGCCTCTAGGACCAGGGAAACTGCCCTGGTTGCCCCCACCCCCTGTTCGAGTGCCCACGCTTTTCATAGGAAACTCCTGGGCATGGGTCACCCCACTACCCACACTGCCCATGGTCAGGCGGGGATCTGGGGGTCCAAGCTCAGAAGGCCGGGGGGCAAAGGCCAGGAGAGGGTCCCTCCCGGGATCAGCGCGCACGGGTAACGTCTCCAGCTTCGCCATGACTAAGCCAGAAGGGCACTGTGGGCACAAGTGGGAAGGCAGAGAGGTCAGAATCCACCCCCAGCCCCAAGCAAGTCAGCCCAGGCCCCACTTTGTCTCTCTGTGTTCCTTACAGCGGACCCCAGAGTATAACCAGGCTTCCAAGATGAAGGACTAGCTCTGCCTTTGTGCCAAGGTACCATGCACATACCTTCTCAGCGGGGCTCACTCCTTCACCCCACTCCACCCATGAGCCTCCCAGACTAGTGACTTAACGGTGCTGCAACTCCCAGAGTTTAGTTTTCACTAAATTTACCCGGGATCATGATTGCTACAGTCCAGCTTCCTGGGCTGGGAAGACGGGACTGGTTGAGAAAAGCAGTACCTGACTTCAAGAGGGTAAAGGAGAGACACAAATAACCCTGTACAAAAAAAGATGACACAGTGCGGGTCTTTCCCAGCACCCCCCTCCCCATCTAAGGTGGTAAACAAGGTGAAAGCTAATTACAGGCGACACTTCTCTCCTTACCTTTCCAAACAGGTGGGGGGCCGGCGGGTCCTCAAGCTTGGGGCCCTCCGAGGCCGGGTCTGCAGGGGCCATGTGGCTCACTCTGGAAACCCGGGCTAGGCCCGAAGCAGCTGCGTGGCTTTGAACTAGCCGACCAAGCCATCCCGTACTACAGTTTTCTCCTCTGTGAAATGGGAAGAATTGAAAACGGAGCTGCCGCGCCAGGCGCCCGGAGGCGGCAGGCGAGGGAGAGAAGCCCAGTCTTGGAGTTGGGTGGGCGGAGCTGCCGCTGCGGCCTGCGCCAAGGTCGCCGGTGGGCGCAGCCGTGGTTATGCAGCGGTTGCAGCAGGTGGCAAGAGAGCCCTCCCAGAGGTCTTCCTAACTTGGCCTCGTGGTGGCGTGGCCCCAGGGTGCCCCACTCTCTGATATCAGTACTCCATAGCAGTTCCTAAACTGGCAGAGACCGGGCCAGGGACGCAGCAACACCAGAACACAAGCAGCCAGCTCCTCCCGCCTGGCTTTTCCCACAGGTGGGTGAAGGAGGGGCGGGACTTGCGCAACCAGTGATGATGACCCCTGAGGATGCCATGCCTGCTGAACCTTGCTAAGAATGCAGTACCACCAGGAAGAGTTCTTGGATTAGCCATTCCTCCACACACACACACCCCCCTTTCCCTTTGGACCTTGACCCCGTTCAGTTGACCATGAAGTCCTCTGAGCCAGTTCGGTTGGGTGTGCTCTCTCCCTCAAAGCTTACCCACAGGAGGGGGAGCAAGGCCTCCTGCTCAAAGAGGCCTAGCTTGCTTCCTGGTTCCTTTGTCTCAAGCCAGCACCTTGGAACACCTGTCCCGGAGAGCTGTATAACACAGGTGGGCAGGGATACCAGGCAAGTCCCGGTCACTGGCATGAGGTTCTAATAGCTCAAATATGTGTGTCAGTTATGAAAGAGGGATGTTCTTCAGGCTATAAACTCCAGAAAGCAGGCAGGGCACCCTGTTAAGAGGTCCATGCATGCTCCCCTGAATGCTCTGCAGACCTCTTTCTTCCAAGATGCCTAATTCTAATGCTGCTTCCTTCTTGTCAGGCTCCAAACCGAGGGAGGCTGCCAACACATGTGCCCTTCAATTTCTTCTGGCCACAGTCTACACTGTGGCTCTAGGTAGTGGGTAAGTTCACTAGCAAGCTGGCCGTCGACATTGCAGAAATTCATTCAGTGCCTATCCCTACAGGTACAGAAAAGAGCACAGTTGCCACCCTCCTCCTTTGGGCCATTCTGTGCTCACATGCAGGCTGACACTAGTCTTGTGCACATGAAGCACCTAGGGAAACACTGAGGTGTGGGATGTACAGGTGTGCCACCCACCCCAAGAGTGAGGCCTCTGTACATTTATGCCCTCAGCCTCTTTTGCCTTACCCTAGCTCCAGCTGTCTCCACTTGGGAGAGACTCTAGCCTGCTAGCCCTCAGCCTTGAGACCCCCTCCTACCCTAAACATTGGCCCCTCTCTCATCCTTACTGAGTTCAATGCAGGGAAAAGCTGGGACCGGCAGGGTGAAAATCAAATGGCCTGAGGCTTGAAGCCAAGAAGGAAGCCTGGGCATGGTTACAGGAAGAACTGGCAAATCCTCATGCAGCTGGAGCTCAGGTGGAGGGAACATGAGAGGAGGCTAGGGCACAGGTGTGGGTGTGACATCATTAACATGACAGGGGGAGGGAGATTGCTTAGGAGAAATAGGTGTTGTTGAGAAGACCCAAAGATACCTCTTCCAGGGTGGAAAGAATGAGATTGTTAGCATCCCAGAGTGGTGTGGGCGGGCCCAGCAGCAAGGGTGGTGGAGCCCTATAAGTCTGGGAGGTAGTGTGCGAGCAGGAAAAAGTCCAAGAGACACTGTGCCCGAAAGCCAGAATGGGGAGGGGATTCAAAACAGGGGCACTAACTAGCCTGGAGGCACAGGCCCATAATCTCTTCTACTTGGGATTCTGAAGCAAAGATTGCAAATTCAAGGCCAGCCTGAGCAATCCGGTGAGACCCTGTCTTAAAAAAGAAAAAAGTGACCGGTGATCAACTACTTCCCTAGCAAGTGCAAGACCCTGGATTCAAACCCTAGTATAGAAAAATCAGGAAGAAGAGGAGGAGAAGGAAGAAATGCAGGTAGGGGGAGCTGCAGGGCAGCCTGAGCTACCTGGGGGGGAAGTGCTTGAGCCTGGAAGTTTGATACAATTCTGAGAACCAAATGAGATGAGAGTCCATCTTAAAAAAAAAAAAAAAAAAAACCAAAACAAAGAAACTAAAGAAAATGAGAGAGACTGGGAGGGAGGGATGGAAAAAGGAAGGAGAATACAGGGGCAGTTTCTAGTGTTGAAAAGAAGAGAGGGAGCCGGGCGGTGGTGGCGCACGCCTTTAATCCCAGCACTCGGGAGGCAGAGGCAGGCGGATCTCTGTGAGTTCGAGGCCAGCCTGGGCTACCAAGTGAGTTCCAGGAAAGGCTCAAAGCTACACAGAGAAACCCTGTCTCGAAAAACCAAAAAAAAAAAAAAAAAAAAAAAAAAGAAGAGAGGGTCCAGAAGGGAAACTGGAATTGAAGTGTGGCCTGGATTTAGCAGCTGAAAACATCACTGGTGACTATGTCAAAACGGTTTTAGAAAACCGATGCAAAGCAAAAGCAGAGAGACCACAGGCATGCAAAGGTGCTGAGAGGAGACAGCTGAGTCCTCTGTGAAAAGAGGCCACTAGAGCTGGAGAGATGGCTCAGCGGTTAAGAGCACTGGCTGCTGTTCCAGAGAACCCAGCTTCAATTCCCAGTACCCACGTGGCAGCCCACAGCTGTCTGTGACTCCTGTGGAATCCAGGACTCGGGAGGCAGAGGCAGACAGATCTCTAGGAGTTTGAGGTCAGCCTGCTCTACAGAGTGAGTTCCAGGACAGCCAGGGCTACACAGGAAAACCCTGTCTCAGAGGGGAAAAAAATGGCTGGGGAGGAAGAGGACAGTAGAGGCCCTCACTTAAAGTTTGAAATCAAAGGGCTTTTTCTTTCTCTTTTAAAATTAACCCTGAAAACTTTCCATGGTCGCACAGAGGTAGGAGGATCAAGAGTTCGAGGTCTGCCTTGAATACATACTGAGTTTGAGCCCAGTCCAGGCTACATTAGATCCTGTCTCGAAACAAACAGATGGGAAACACAATAATAAAACCACAGGCCAGGGAGATGGCTCCGTGAGTAGGAGTACCTGCTGCGGGAGCACGGGAACCGGAGTTTGAATCCCCAGCAGTCCAAAAAGCTAGCTGTGCCTGTGCCAGCGCCCATAACCCCAGCACTATGGAGGGCAGAGAATGGAGGAGCACTGAGATCTACTGGCTGCCAGCCTAACTCTAGGTTCAGTGAGAGATCCTGGCTCGAGGGAATAAGGCAGAGAGGGATGGAGCAGGACCCCCATCATCCCTCTGTGTGTGTGCACACATGCACTTCACCAAAAGCCAAAGTTCTGATAGGAATTACAGATGTGATAAAAAACACTGAAGGCTGACGCCACTAGTGAGATACAGGCAGAGGACTAGCAAGGGAGCTGCACCAGAGGCTGGGGTGGAGGAAGGAACAAACACAGGAGCGACGGTGGTGATTTTGAGTGACAGGGGATAATGTAATGAATGTTTGGGAAGATGCTTTATAAATAACTGCCAAGTGCACTCCTCCTGAGATCAGACCATAGTTTGGGGGTGGTCATCTGTCACTCTGCTTCACTCTTCCTCCAGAGTGGATCCTTGTCAAATTCAGATGCTGAGGGTCCTAGACGTTGTCCTGAGCCACCCTTCCCATGCTGTACATGAGGACTGCTCCGTAGTCAACCGGTAGGCAATTCCCAGAGTTCCTTGCCATGATTCTAGCCTGTCATAGCCAACCCCTTGTAACTACTTCCTGTCCCTTGCCTCTTCCAACCTTGAGCTCCTGCAAATTCTTTCCTCAAAACCCTGGTAGAGATCTGGAGGGACAAGGAGTGGAATATATTTCCCTGGTAAGTAAGTAGGAACAGAGGGGTGAGGCAGGGCTGAGCTCCCTCTGTAGGCCAGGCGCCTGGACTGGCCTCCGAGGGAACTGTAATCTGCAAGGGCAGTTAAACAGCATCACTCTGGGATGATAGCCTGTTGCCTGAGCCTGTCTCTGGTTTGGTTCCATCAACCCTCAGTGTCTTTGATATTACAATATTAGTAGTCAAGGGGGGCAGATGGACTCTGGCTAATAAACCCTTCCATGAGCCGGGCAATAGAGTTCTTGCAGCATCAGCTCCAGGTGTAAATCACAGCTCAACTGATGGGAATGGAACCTCATGCAGATGATTCCACCTCAGATTCTCACATCTATCTTACAGCAATTTAAAGAAGGAACCGTATTATGTGTCAAATGCCTGATATTCTTCTTTCTGGCACCCACAACCAAGTAGAGCTTGTAGCAGAGTCCTTAAGGTCTCTCCTGGTAGCCATCCTATATTTCTCCTGACATGAGCTCTTCACGCCACCTACAACCTACTCTCAGCTCTCTGCCCATCCTATATTCCTCTGGAACCAGTCCAAATACTGCTTCTCAGCCTGGCATCCTTGATACCCCAGGGGTCTTGGAGCACTTAGCTCAGGATGCCCCAGGGAGATTTCACTGTGTAGCTTCCCCATGGAAGCCTGTGTTACCTCAGGCCATAAAAGATATCTTTAGGGGGTCTCTGGGCCCTGACATCAAGAAAATGCAAGGCAAATGCATGTGGGAATGTTGGTGATGAGCAATGCAAATAGGAAATGAATTCAGAGAAACCAGGAAAGGCTTCCAGGAAGGATTAAGGGAAGGGATTCAGGGAGCAGAACTTCTTGGTTGGGATGTATGAGAGGAGATGCATCTTTCCTTGGAAACGTGGGCACCTGCAGGGGAGGAGGCCCATCCCCTGCATCCCAGCTCTGATGAAGCCGATGCTTAGGGGCTGAGGGTAACGACAGCACACCCCCACCCACCCGCTCAGCCTGCCTCTGCTGTGCATGTGTGTCATAGTGTGTGTGGGGGGGAAGGGTCGCCATTCACTAGCAATTAGACCCCAGCCACAAATCCTCTGCAAAGGTGCCACAGAGGTCCCTGCGGTTGGAGAAATTCCACCCAAATCTCCCTCGGTCCCCATCAACGCGCGTGGCCCAGGAGGGGGGGCGGGGTGCAGAGAGAAGAGGTGACATAATCCGGGCCGCACCCCCTCCGGCCGCCACCCCCCCACCCCCGCTGGGTGAAGCGTCCATGACATCATCGGCCTCATTCCCCAACTCCCGGTACCCTAGCAGCGGGACGCGCCCCCTCCCCAGCTTCCCACCGACTAGAAGCGGCACGCGATGCAGCGGGCATGGTGACCCGAGGGAGAACCTGGAGGGGCGCCCCGGCAGGCCTGTATCACTTACTCACTGTCTCAGAGTCCGGCGCAGAGGCTGAGACACCAGCGACAGCTGCCCCGCTCTCTGGCGCAGCCCGAAGCCCGCCCCGCAGGGCTCGCGGCGCGGCCCGGCTCTGCTCTTGGCCCCTCCCGCCCCGCGCCCGGCCCGCCCACCAGCGGCTGCGGCAAACGCGAGCCCGCCCTCCGACCACGCCCCCTGGAGCCACCAATCCTGGACGGGGGCGGGACTCGGTGCCTTAACCCCTTTGGTCGCTGAGCGCTGGCCCGCCTGCCCCACAGGCTGGGTGGCACAGATATTCCGGCCTCAGTCCGTTTTAACCACTGTACCAAATTCTTGGTGTCAACCCCTAGTTTCTGCTCTCCAACAACTCCAGCATGTTCCTAGTCTCTCTGAATCCCACATCTTGAACAAAGAGTATGAGCCCTTTGGTTTGGGGACAACACCCCACTTGGACTCTGATTCAACTCCTGCACCAGCTATTCGCGGTGCAGCAGTCCTAAAACCTTCAAATCGGACTGGAGAGATGACTCAGTGGACAAAAGCCCTGGCTGCTCTTCCACCGGACCCCGGTTTAATTCCCAGCACCCATATGGTGACTAGTTCCAAGGGATCCCACACCTTCTTCTGGCCTCCGCGGATGCTGCACAAATATGCAGTCGGAACAACCATACACAGAATATAAAAATTTAAGGAAAAACAACAACAAACAACTTAAGATCCTTCAAACCGGCAATGTGTATTCGGGATGTGAAGGCACCTGTGGTTACCTTATCGTTGGAGGAAAGAGTCAATACACCGACCAATTTAAAACTTGGCGCTACTGGAAATATGTATTTTATACTCCAGTGGAGTTGAACGTTTTCACCTTGGCTCGTGCCTGGTGTAAAACTAACAATCCCGTTCCCCACCCCAGAGAGGCTGAGTGATGTGAATACTTCACCTTGACTCAGATCGACACCTTGGCAAGTGCACATGGAGTATACTGCAGTGATTGCCAGCGGCCCAGAAAGACTGCCTGAGGAAGCAGTCAGCCTTGAACTATGGCCTTGGCTTGATCAGGATGGGGCCGCAAGCTAGGCCCAGACTTCAGCAAAAGGCTGGCGTGAGATATAATTCATATCTGTTGTGATACCTGATGAGTTTGGCCTTCAGTCATCCTATGTCATAGTCTTTATCTTTTTGCTTTTTTCCTATAATTGTTTCTATTATCTGTGGTGACTTTAATGAATGCCTGTTTTCAGTTCTAATGATTGCCTTTAAATGTATTAAATAAACTAAGTTCCTATTTCACAATTATTAGTCAACGACAAATCATTTCATATTCTAGAACTCTGTAAACTGGCATGTCATGGAACTTGTAGTGGTCCTCCTGGCTGTGACTACCATACCATGAGATAAATTTGTTTTTTTCCAGTCAGAGAGGTAATGTGCCTGCTGCATGTCACACTTGCTTTAAACCGATGAGCCCCACTTTGCTACCATTTCAATGAACCGATGAGCCCCACTTTGCTACCATTTCAATGAGTAGACAACGAGAAAAAGGGAAGATTCTCCCAAGAGAAATTTTCTGGGTTTTTTTTTTTTTGTTGTTGTTTTTTTTTAAAGGAGGTTTGAGGCAGGGTCTCTCTACAGAGCTTGGCTGTCCTGGAACTCACTATGTAGACCAGGCTGCCGGGATTAAAATTGTGTGCCACCATGCCAGGCAGGAGAGAATTTTGATTGACACACAATTACGTATATTTTGAGGAGTTATGGTAAGGGTTTTTGTTTGTTTTTTAAGACAGGTTCTCACTGGGTAGCCCTGGCTGCCTGGTCGCCTGAATTCACTATGGCCCCGAAATCAGAGCTCTGCTTTGCCTCTGCCTTTGGAACACTAGGAGAGGATGGTGTGATTCAGGGATACTTAACCTAGTATGTATGAGAACCTCGGTTCCACCCAGCACCACACAGACCCCCACCCCCCAGATAAGGCTTCTCTGTGTAACAGCTCTGGCTGTCCTGGAACTCTGGCCTTAAACTCACAGAGATCTACTTGCCTCTGCCTCCTCCCAAGTCCTGGGTCTAAAGGTATGCACCGGCACACATCCTCTTTTTAAGTTGTTTTTTGGCTGGACAATGATGCTGCATGCCTTTAATCCCAGCACTTGGGAGGCAGAGGCAGCCTGGTCTAGAGATAGCCCCAGGACAGCCAGGGCTACACAGAGAAACCCTGTCTTGAAAAGGAAAAAAAGAAGTTATTTTTTGCTTCTGCCCATTCTGTTTATTTGGTCTTAATGTCATTGGCAGTATTTAGGCTCTGAATTTTCTATTCCTTCCTTGGCCCCATCTGTCACAAGGCCAATTTCTAGGAGGACAGTTCTTCTAAGCATCTGACCTATGTGAAAATGCATTCATAGACTCTTCCTGTTCACAGAATTCTTCTCATCTTCCATCCTCTCTCATTGTCTTCTCACTGGAAATGGTGGCAGAGCTGGTTTATCAGTTTAAAGCAAGTGCTTTGCCTCATGCTTTTAAGAATGTGTCTTATCCTTTCAAAAATTATTATTGATGAGTTTTTGAGAAAAAGTACCCTGGCAGGTACGAGGGGGTCAGAGGACAACTTTTGGAAGTCAGTTTTCTCCTTCCATCATGGCTCTGGGGAAGAGAATTGAGATTGTGTCCCAAGCACTTTACCTGCTGAACTATCTCATCTGCCCGGAGTTTTTCTTTATCCTCAGAATTCAAATATGTTGCTATTATATGTCTCAGGAGCACCACTTGTTAACTTTCTAGAAACAAGAGATGTCTTTTCAATTTAGAAAAGTCATAATATGCCAAGTGTGGTGGCGCAATGCTGGGGTTTAATCCCAGATCTCTGTGAGTTGGGGGGCCAGTCTGATCCACAAAGCGAGTTCCAGGACAGCTAGGGATGTTACACAGAGAAACCCTGTCACCAAAAAAAAAAAAAAGGAAAGAAAAAAAAAACAAAACAAAAACCCCACAAAGTCATAATACATTCCTGTCATTCTGTGAACAGATTTTAGAGCCCACCAAACTGTTGCACTAAGTGACCACTGTCAAACTGTCCCTGCACCCTGAACAAGTGCTTATGTGAAGTCTTTCTTAGCCATCACATATTTAATTTTCATCAGTCTTCATGAAGATTTGACTCCGTTCATTCCATTTTCCTGTTGTCCTCTTCTCTTACATCTCTACCTTCATTTCAGTGTATTCTCTTTACAGCTCTGTCCCGTTTCACGGGGAATGTGGTTTCGTTTCTTCAGAGCAATACAAAGCACCAAGGAGGATGTGCTAATCCCAGTACTCGGGTGGCTGAAGCAGGAAGAGTGCTTGGAGTTTGAGGCCAGCCTGGGCTACAAAGTGAAAAACTCTTTCTTTTTATCTTCGAGACAGGGTTTCTCTGTGTATCCCTGGCTGTCCTGGAACTCACTCCGTAGACCAGGCTGGCCTAGAACTCAGAGATCCACCTTCCTCTGCCTCCCAAGTATTGGGATTAAAGGTGTGCACCACCACCACCTGGCAAAAACCTGTTTCAAAAGAAAAGAAGTCATTCATAGCTATGTGTGTTAGCACATGCCTGTAGTCCAAGCTACTCAGGAGCTTGAGGTGGAAGCCCACAAACTGGAGATCAGCTTGGACAACGTAGTAAGACTCCCTCTAAAAAAGTAAATTATTTATGGGCTGGAGAAATGGCTCAGTAGTTAAGAGAACCAGCCAGCTACTCTTCTAGAGGATCCATTCCTCTGGAAGTTCCAGTCACTGCACCTACATGACAGCTCACAACCATCTGGGACTTCAGTCTGAGAAGATCCAATACCCTCTTCAGGCCTCCAAAGGCACCAGGTAAGCATGTGGTACACAGACATACATGCAGGCAAAACACCCATCCACATGGAAAAAAATCACAAAAGGTGTCACCTGTAATCCCAGCAGTGGGCATTGGGGTAGGAGAGAGGCAGACTGCCACAAGGCCAAGCTGGGTTACATGCTTTCAGGCCAGCCTGAGCTAGAGAGTGAAATCCTAGGGAGGGTGAAGAGGAACCCTAATTTATCACAGCTGATACTAAGACTCAAGATTATGTACTACCTTGGCTTTGGTAAACTCAGGAAGGTGTAAATGGTCTAATTGCAGGTTGCCCTTCTACTTTGAACATGCGAGTAAAGCCCCCAAGTTTCATACCAATAGAGCACATAAGGCACTTACTTCTCCATCGGCAGGTTTTAATTCCTTTCTCAGATCTAGGATTCAAACTGGCCAATCAATCACATTCACTACCAAAGCTAGAGGGCACCACCACCCTCTTGGTACTGCGAAGCTCGCCTCCACAGCTCCCATTTGTTTTCTCCATTCCCAGGTGCAGCTCCAGTGCTGCTGTGCCTGGCTTGCGTATCTTCTTCCCCTGAACTGTGGTCACATTTAAGAAACACATGCTATCAACCTCACTTGTCTAGTGTCAGGTGCTCTGTTTGGCAGCTCCTGTAACTTTAGGCTTCGGAATCCCTCTCTTATCAATGGGATAAAGAAGAGCCATTAAAAACAAAAGTCAAACTGATTGAGAAAGAAGAAAGGAAGGAAGGAAGGAAGGAAGGAAGGAAGGAAGGAAGGAAAGGAAAGGAAAGGAAAGGAAAGGGAAAAGACTGATGATCGGGTCTGGTATGGTGGTACATGCCTTTAACCCAGTACTCTGGGGGGCCAGAAGCAGGTGGATTTCTCTGAGTTCAAGGCCAGCTTGGCCTATATATCAAGTTTCAGGCCTGCCAGGGCTGTGCAGTGAGACCTGTTAAAAATGAATACTGATGTGGCTGGGCGTGGTCGTGCTCTCCCTTAATCCCAGCACTCGGGAGGCAGAGGCAGGCAGTTCTCTGAGTTCCAGGCCAGCCTGATCTATACAGAGAAAACCTGTCTAAACAAACAAAAAGAGAAGAAAAACAGAAGGAAAGCTAATAGAAAACTGGCTAGAGAGAATGATATAATTGGTTTTGCAGATGTAGGACAACTAGCAAAGAAATGGGCCATTTCCTGAAAGGAACTCAGTCCTACCCTGTAAAAACTATGTTGGAGTTTTAAGATTCCAAACACAATAACTCTACATTGGGCTGTGGTTATAACTCGGTGCTTGCATGAAGTCCTAGGTTTGAGCTCTATCACATCATAAAACTGAGCAGGCAGGGCACACTTGTCATCTTAGCACTTGGAGTTAAGCAGGAGGATCAGAAGTTCAACATCATCCACAGCTCTGTATGGAGTTCAAGGCCAGCCTGAGATACAAGAGACCCTGTATCAAAATAACTACACACATAAGTAAATCTGTGTTGTTTTCCAGCACTAGGCTTCGGGTATGACATCATGGCAGCAGTGGAAGACAGACACAGAAGGATGATCATTGTTGGTGAATAAAATCACAAAGGCCTCAGGTCTATAGAGGAGCAGGCAAACAAGTCACTCATATAACCCAAATGGCCACACTGAAGTAGAAAACTTTCAGCTGGGGCTGGAGAGATGGCTCAGAGGTTAAGAACACTGGCTGTTCTTCCAGAGGTCCTGAGTTCAATTCCCAGCAACCACATGGTGGCTCACAACCATCTACAATGAGATCTGGTGCCTTCTTCTGGCCTGTAGGCTGGACACTCACTGTATACATGATAAATAAAATCTTTAAAAAAAAAAAAAAAAAAAAGACCTGAGATGCACATTATGTGCGCTCTCTTCTTAAAAAAAAAAAACAAAACAAAACAAAAAAAACAACCTTTCAGCTTCAAAGGAGAACTCCAGTCTTTTTCTGTGGGAGGACTGTGCCTCCCAACACCAAACTGGTAAATGATGAACTTTAATTCACATTTTAGTTTGGGGCATTTGTACTAAAGCTTGTGTGGTTTACAAACGAGTCAGGACAGTTTTGTGCACATGCATACCTGGGGGTCCGGAGGGCGGCAGGACCTTCTACCTTGATCACTCTTCACCTTGTTTTCTGAAACAAGGTCTTTCACGAAAGCTGGAGCTCATGGATTTGGCTAGACTTATCAGTCAATGAGGTGCAGGGATCTGCATGTGAATGCTCTCCCCTCCCCAGTTACAGACATATTCTAGCACTTGGCATTTATATGGGTTGCCCATTAGGCACTTTACCAACTACCTCCCCAGCCCCAGGGTTAAAACTTTTTTTTTTAACTTATAGCAGTGCTAACTTAATGAGGAACTAAAAACCTTTGAAATTGGACCAAATATTTATGGAAATTAGCTGTAAAGACTCTTAGGACTACACAGATCACTATAAAAATATAATTGGAATGGTCATGATCCAAGTATGGTGAGATCTTTTATAATGTTTTATAAGCTGATTACATGTGCATACACACACACACACACACACACACACACACACACACACACACACACACAGTCCATGAAACCCAAAAGGTAGAGAAAAATGTAAAACCATATTCATGACTGTATTCTTATCACTTTTTAACTAATTATATACCTTACCTAAAGTATATAGTTTATACTGTTATATTCCCCAGGTCTCAACATTCAATGTTGTTTTGTTTTGGGAGGGATGGCACACACCTTTGATCTCAAGCACTGGCAGAGGCAGATGAACCTCAACGAGTTCAAGGCCAACCTGGTCTACATAGAGAGCTGCAGGTCTGCCAAGGCTACACAGTGAGACTTTGTTTCTAAATAATAAAATAATTGATGGGTTATAATACTAAGGACCACCTGTGCTCCATCACTGTAAACTTCTTTGCAAGATACAAAATAAAAAGAAGGACCCATCACTACCCTCAAGTAAGCGAGCACTCTGTGCTCACAACTGTTTGTGAAGCAGGAGAGGTTTTTCTGTCTTGATTTGAAGGAAAAGTTTCTGTTTCCCCAGTCTGGCTAGAGATTGCTATATAGCCAAAGCAAGCCTTGAACTCTTCATCCTATAGCTCCTATCTGTTGGGGTTACAGACTCAACCAATTTCATGGAAATGTACAGACTTAAAACAGCTCTAAGTTTTGTAATAGCTAGAATAAGTCAATCCAGCTCAGAGTTTTCTTTGCAAACTTGTTTTACATAATTACTACAGACAGATTTGGTGATGACCTAATGAACTTTTATTATCTGCCTTTGTGTCTTTCACTTTGCTATGTTAACGTTTCTTCTCCTGAGTCACTGTCACTCAGTAGGGACAATAACTGAGTTGTGGAAACAATTTCCTTAAGATTATGGGCAATATGCTCAATAATATCCCACCTATGAATTTGTATTTGTTACTCTAGTCTATTTTGATATGAGACAATATGCAACAAAATAAAAGGACATTAAGGCAGCCAGGCATTTGAGAGGCACAGGCAGGATCAAAACTTCCTGCCAGTTTTGAATGAGATTGCCCACTGCCCGCTCCCCCACCCCCCAGGCTCGTGTATTTGCATACTTAGTCTCCAGCTGATGTCAGAGAAGGATTAGGTGTTAGCTGTGTTAGAGTGGATGTGGCCTTGCTGGGGGGTGTCACTAGGGCTTCTAGAGATGTGGCCTTGTTGGAAGTGTCACACCAGGCCCAGTGTCTGTCTGTCTGTCTGTCTGTTGGGTCTGCTGACTGACAACAAGAATGTAGAGCTCTCAACTACTGCTTCAGAACCTGCCTGCCTGCTGCCATGCTCTCCTTTATGATAATGGACTCACCCTCCGACACTGTAAGCGAGACCCCAATCAAATGCTTTCTTTTATACAAATTGCCTTGCTCGTGTATCTCTTCACACAGCAATATAAAAGTGACAAGAGAGCCAGTATGATCTACATAGTGAGTTCCAGGGAAGCCTGGGTTAGACAGACAGAATGAAAACAAGTAAACAAATAGGCCCGAGAATGTACCTTAGTACAATGCTTGCCTGCATGCAGGAGTCTTTGGGTTCAATCCCTAGCACCACATAGACTAGACATGGTAACTAACACATGCCTATAATCCCAGTACTCTCATGGAAACAGAAGGATCAAGGTCATCCTCAGTTATAAGCAAGTTCAGGGCCAGCCTAGGCCATAAGAGATCCTGTCTCAAAAAACAAACAGGGCTGAAGAAATGGCTTAGTGGTTAAGAGAGTTTCCTGTTCTTCTGGAGGACCTAGGTTTAGTTCCTAGCTCATACACTGGGTGACTCCATGGATACTTGCAACCATATGATGCACAACCACACATACAATAAATCTTTAAACAAACAAAAAAACAGGGCTGGAGAGATGGCTCAGTAGTTAGGAGCACTACTAGTCTTGAAGATGTCCTGAGTTCAGTTCCCAGCACCTATATCTAGCAGTCATAGCTGCCTGAAACTCCAGCTCCAGGGGCCACTGCTGGCCTCCGTAAGTACCCGTACACACACACACACACACACACACGCACGCACGCACGCACGCACGCACGCACGCACGCACGCACGCACACACACACACACACGCCATTACAATTGCCAGCCAATGTAGTAGCTCAAGCCTTCAATCCCAACACTCAGAAGGCTGAGTACATGCATTTGGTTATATTGGTAGAGTACCTGTTTAGTATACAGAAGGAACCAAGTTTGATATGAATCACCAAAACAAACAAAAACCAACCAATCAGACATACATACACACAAACACCCAGTTATGCACAATACTTAACACTTACCTAGATACTCACTCTTGGCCCTGTACTCAATGTGAAAGAAACAAGGCTCTTTAAGACTCTTTTTATTTCTTTCTCTCTCATTTTTAGGTGCTGGGGATAAAATGTAGGGTCTTACATTAAAGTACTCTAATACTGAATTTACATTTCCACATCTACAGGTTCAAAGATCTGTTCATGGAGCCAGGCATAGTAGTATATAACTGAAATCTCAGGGTTTGTAAGGTGGAGACAGGAGCATTAAGAGTTCAAGGCCACCTTAGGCTGAATCTTAGTAAGATCCTGTTTAAAATAAACAAAAATTAGATTTGTTGATGAGCTGTAAAATCAAACCACCATTGGTGTGCTGAAAACTTAGCTACCACTGGCAATGAAATACAATAGACAAAAAGCATTATGCACCAGAATATAGTAAGTGATGTACTGTGAAATGTTTGCTTCAGCTGCCTACAAGAAGATATGCATGTGTTACATAAGGCCCTATCTAGAAACAGAACAAGTGTTTAAAATATTTATATAGTCATATTGATGGGAGGGGGGCATTTAGGGTTAGGGAGAAACCTGGAGCCAGATAAACCCCCAAGAAGTCACAGGATGACCCCAGCTAAGACTCCCAGCAATAGTGGAGAGGGAACCTAAATTGGCCATCTACTCTAATCACATTGGTGACTACCCTAATTGTCATCAGAGAGCCTTTATCCAGTAACTGATGGAAGCAGATGCAGAGATCCACAGCCAAGCACTGGGTTGAGCTCTGGGAGTCTTGCTGAAGAAAAAGTGGAGGGATTTTATGAGCCAGGGGGGTCATGACAGGGGAACCCAGAGACAGTTGACTTGAGTTCATGGGAGCTCATGGACTCTGAACCAACAGTTAGGGAGCTTGCATAGGCCCTCTGCATGTGTATGACAGTTGTGTTAACTTGGTCTCTTTGTAAGGTTCCTAGCAGTGGGATCAGGACCTGTCTCTGGTGTTTAACTGGCTTTTGGGAACCTGTTCCCTATGCTGAATTACCTCATAGCCTTGATGCAAGGGTAAGAGCTCAGTCCTGCCTCAACTTGATGTACCAGGCTTTGTTCAAGCCCATAGGAGGCCTGCCCCTTTCTGAATGGAGATGGAGGAGTGGATGGGGGGGTGGGTAGATGAGAAGTGGGGGGGGGGGGTGGAGGGCAGGATGGGAGGAGAGGAAGGGAAACTGTGGTTGGTATGTAAAATGAAAGAGAAAAATGTTATTTAAATAAAATAATGAAAAAAATTATATATGAACTTTTTGTGTATGGTGCTAGAAATCAAACATGAGATTCTATATGAGATGTATCTACAGCCCTAATAATTTTTAATTAAAATCTTAGAAATCTTTAACACTTAATGTTTAAAAAATTCTAAGTTGCTTATCCTAGCTGTCCTGAAACTCACAGAGATCCAATTGCCTCTGCTGCCAGAGTGTGAGACTAAAGGTATGTGCTACCGGCCCACCTTATCCTTCAGGTTTTAACTAAGTAGTTGTGAAAACAATCTATACATGTTTAGCAAAACATTAGCTACTTATTTGGTGAACTGTTCATTTAGTAAGTTTAGCAAAACATTAGCTACTTATTATTTGGTGAACTGTTCATTTAGTAAGTTTATTACATTAACAGACTAAGTACTAAATAATGAACACATAATGCACAAAAGATCATATGCCTTTAGGAGCTGGAGAGATGACTCAGTGGTTAAGAGCACTGGCTGCTCTTCCAGACAGCCTGGGCTTGATTCCTAGCATCCAAATGGCGGCTCCTGTTTGTAACTCCAGTTCTAGGGGATCCAACACTTTTTTCTGGTTCCATGGGCACAACATGTATGTGGTATGCAGACAACACACACACACACACACACACACACACACACACACACACACACACACACACACACACAGTTATAGGCTTTTCTTTTTACACCAAGTCTTTGGAACATCAGGAATTAAAGGCTGGGGCCAGGAGTGTGGCAGTGCATGCCTATAATGCCAGCACTTGGGAAGCTGAGTCCACAGTATCCTAAATTTGAAGCCAGCATGGGCTACATAAGACTCTGCCACCACCACCACCACCACCACCACCCAAAAAAAATTTTTTTAGAAGATGTCAAAGAGCTGGGCGGTGGTGGCGCATGCCTTTAATCCTAACACTTGGGAGGGAGAGGCAGGTGGATCTCTGTGAGTTCGAGGCCAGCCTGGTCTACAGAGCAAGTTCCAGGACAGCCAGGGGTATGCAGAGAAAACCCGTCTTGAAAACAAAACAAAAACAAACAAAACAAGAAAATGTCAAAGATGTGCTTTCATCCTACTTCAGGCCTTGGGGCTTGGTCCGGAGAATGGCTTAGCAGTGCCAGAGCTGTATCTTGCCACCTAGACACAGATGCTAAGGATGGGTTAGATGGAGGTAGGGTACTGGAGGGGCTGTCTTGGTCTAAGAAGCCTCTCTTTCTGGAGATTTGATTTTTTTGTTATTTGTGTGTGTGTAAGTGAATGTGGCTGAATGTGTGCCATGGAGCATGTGTGGGGGTCAGAGGCCAACTTTCTGGAACAGGTCTCAATTGCCACTTGCTGAGGCAGTCTTCCTTGTTTCTGCTGTTATGCTGCATATTCCAGGCTAGCAGCCCCCCAGTTTCTGGGCTCTGCTACCATCTCACTGCAGGAATCCTGGGATTACAGATGCGTGGTAACATAACTAGCTTTGCATGTGGTGTTAGGGATGGAACCTGGGTCAACAGGCTTGCATGGATAGTGCTTTTACCTGCTGAACCATCTCCCCTGCCTCCACTGTGGAGTCCACATCTTCTGGGCTTTCAGCCTCGCTGCCCTTTGCGAGCTCCTGCTGATGTACTCTGATGGTATCAAGATTCTGCCTTAACTGGCCTTGGGTGTAGTCAAGGAGGAGAGTATTGAGAACCCTCAGGTTGTTCTAATGTGTAACTAGGAATGGTAACCACTGATGAGCTGACTCTGTCAACTATGCCTCTCCTACCCTACCTCTTATGGTGGCCATCTGTATTTCCTCCTCCCTTACTGAGACTAGGTTATAGTTGCCCTCACCAACAATGGACGCAGCCCTTTATTCACTGACTAGAAGTGCCTACTGTCTCAACAAACAAACAAACGAAGGAGGTTCTACATGGTAGTGTATGCCTTTAATTCTAGTACTTGGGAAGTAGAATCTGGCAGATTCCTGTGAGTTCAAGGCCAGCTTGGTCTATACAATGAGCTCCAAGCCAGCTAGTGAGATCTTGTGTAGGCATGCATGCACGCACGCACGCACACACCAAAGCAACAAACAAGAGTCTAGAGAAGAGGTGGTTCAAAGGTGAGGAGTAGTGGCTACTCTTCCAGAGTACTCAGCATCTACATGGCAGCTCACAGCCCTTTATAACTCCAGTACCAAGGGATCTGATGCCCTCTTCTGGACTCTGCAGGCATGCACATGGTACACACAAATCCACACAGACAAAAACACCCATACACATAAAATAAAGTAATTTAAAAATGTGTCACATCCTCAGCACAGTATGATGGCCACTCCATACAGAGCCCACGGGAACCAGAGCAAATGACCCTCTAAGAGAATCGCATCTTCCATCCCACACCCACTTCTGAGCATATGTTCCTCATATCCTCCAGTGGGTGGAATCACTCATATCACTTGGATTCAGGGCTGAGTTCATGTGATGTGCTGTCAGAACAATTACATCCAGCCCAAATGGGCCTTCTTCTTCCTCTCCCTGCCTCGAAGGAGCTAACCAATCTTTCTTCCAGAGACCTCCCTTTAAGAGGATACACAGTGAGATCTATGCTTCCAGGTCTCTATCCTTGGCATTTCTCATTAACTCTTCTCCCCAGGGCTCTAGACTCTACTCAGAACTCCTGGGTCTGTAAATAAAATGGTGAGACTTCCTTCATCAACTAGAGGAGATATAGCCTGAGAGACTCTCCTATATGCATTTTTCTCTTTACAAAAATCCAGGGAGCTGAGCTGGCAGGGCACAAAAAAATACAGTAAATGTGTAATAGGTTTTTTGTTTGTTTTTATGAAATCACGAATGGGACTTCTGCCACCTTATAAGGGACCTCTCACCTCTAAGACACATCCTGAGGTCTAGATTTCACTGCTTATCTGAGACGGCAGGCCAGGCCTTCTACACCAAGCCACAAGAAGCTCAGCAGTGCTCACAGGCCTTTAATCCACAACTTTCTGGTCATATTTCATCCCTGCCCCAAGATGGCAGGTAAGGACGGTGATGTACGTAGGCCACATGATAGAGTCAAGTAGGGGCTGGAGTCAGACTGAAGCCTGGGCAGGAAGGTCCTGGCCCCAGGAGATGAGGGAGTTGCTGGCCTGGGCAAGCTCAGTGATGGACACCCGGCCCCGCTGTCTGATGAAATTGGCCACGGCAGCCAGCTCCTCTGGGGTGATGTAGATGAACTTGCCCCGGTCGTCAATCACACCTGTGGGGACATGCACGTTGTAGGACTGAGTCCTCCGGGGCTTTCCCTACCTAACCTGAAAATGCCATTTATTCCTGTCAGCTCTCCTGTCAGCCTGGCCCTTCCTAGGTCTATCAAATCCCATGTAGGTGAGTCACACAATGCTTTTTTCATATTCCTCATTCCATACTTAGACCAGGGCTTCTATATGTCATCCTTATAACCAAGTCCAGTTCCTCAGTGTCCCTCATCACATATCCCTCCCAACCTGGAGAGGCCACGTGGCCTTTGGAAGAAGTCCCGCAGCCTTCGGTGGTCACACACTCCCCTAGGCCAGGGCTGTATACACAGGATTGATTCTCATTCTCACCTGTTAGCGTCCCCTCGCTGAGGAGGTCTTGGATGCGGTTTATGGTGTCCTAGGAGGAAAACAAGTCTCAGAGTTTGTCTTGTGGCCCCCACGCCCACAGCCCCATTGCCCCTCTACTACTACAGTCCCATTTCCCCCCCTCTCTCTATCATGCTTGTCCCCTGGCTGTGACCATGCTTCCCTTTAGTGGGGACTCTTGGGTGGAGGGGCTCTGTCTGATGCTAGGATCTGCCAGCTCTCTTCAAGGTGGAAAAGAAATAGTGGAGATGTCTGGCTGCAAAATAACCTGTTTACAAGAGGTAACTGGATCTGGGCTGCTTCGGTCACAGGGAGGCTGAAGTATGGCATTTAAACTTTCTTTTTCTTTCCTGTTCTTGTCATCTCTGTAGAAATGCAGGATTCCAGGAATGCCAAGAAATTCTTACACCCTGTTCACTCCTGGTTGAGACAGCCTGGAGGAGCACCACAACTTACCAGATTCAGGCCAGCCCCTACTTGCCACACAGACCTTTTAGCTATATTCTACATTCTAACCCATGTTCCAGGGCTTACCTGAGTCCTCAGACCCATATGGAAAGCCAGATCTTCTAAAAGCACAACCTTGGACTGCTACAGATAAAAGGAAGAAGAGGGATGAGGCTGAGACCATGTGGCCAGCTCTAAGCCAGTAAGATGCACTGTCTTTAAAAACAAGGTCGATACATTCCAGGACAGGCTCCAAAGCTACACAGAGAAACCGTCTAGAAAAAGCAACCAACCAAACCAAACCAAACCAACCAAACAAACAAAAAAAAAAAACAAGGTCAATGGCACCTAAGAAATGACACCCAAAGCTGTCTTCCAGCTTCTACATGCATACACACATCATTTTTTTTTTTTTTTTTTTTTTTTTTTTTTTTTTTTTTTTTTTTTTAGTTTTTTTGAGACAAGCTTCTCTATGTAGCCCTGACTGTCCTGGAACTTGCTCTGTAGACAAGGCTGGCCTCGAACTCAGAGATCCACCTGCCTCTGCCTCACAGTGCTGGGATTAAAGGTGTGCACTACCACTCCCCCGGCACACATCATTTTTTTAAACTAACATTTTAAAATTATTTAGTGTGTGTGTGTGTGTGTGTGTGTGTGTGTGTGTGTGTGCGACAACACACATGTAGGACAGAGGTCAGTGCTCAGAAGTTGGTTCTCTCCATTCACCATGTGAGTCCCAGGGACTGAACTCAGATCTTGAGGTCTGACAGCGAGTGCCTTTACCTGCTGAGCCATCTTGCCAGCCCAAACTTTGGTCTTTTTTTTTTTTTTTTTCCCCCTGGTTTTTCAAGACAAGGTTTCTCTGTGTAGTTTTGGTGCCTGTCCTGGATCTCCCTCTGTAGACCAGAGGCTGGCCTTGAACTTACAGAGATCCACCTGGCTCTGCCTCCCGAGTGCTGAGATTAAAGGCGTGCACCACCACCACCTGGCGGGTCCTTTTGTTTTTAAGCTCTTAAAAATAAAAAGTGGTTACCTAAGTCAGGTGTTGTGGCACATGCCTGTAATCCCAGTACTTCGAAGTTAGAGGCAGGAAGGTCAGTTCAAGACCATTTCTGGCCAAGTACTGAGTTTAAGGCCTGTCTGAGCTACAAGACTCCATTTCGAAAAAGAAAACCAAACCAAACCAAACTTCTTATCTAGACCTGTATTTGCCAAGGACCTGCCAGACAAGGCATTGAGAAGGTGCAGAGATGGGGCTGGAGAGATGCTCAGTGGTTTAGAGCACTTGTACTCTTGCAGAGGACCCAGGTTTGATTCCTCACACCCACATGGTGACTCACAACCATCCATAACTAGTTCCACAGAACTCCAGGAGCACGGGCATTCATGCAGGCAAAAACATTCACATACATTAAAAAAAAAGGGGGGGGGCAGAGTTGAAGGAATAGTAAACAAGAGAGACAGTTCCTACCCCTGAGCTAAAAGCCTGTCTGGTGAACAGAAGTAAACAGAAAAGGAAAGGAAAGATAGCAGGCCTGAGGTCTTTCATAAGGGCCCATGGAAACTCACTCCTCTTTTGTGTTTCCCATCCCTTTAGACTAGATCTCCATAGTCCTGACATGTCTACACTTCTTTTCACTCATCCTCCTCATACTGTCCAAGGCCTACCCCTCTCTCACCTGGAATGGCCAAATAATCATCACTAGGGCTGGCAAGATGGCTGTCAGTCAAGAGCTTGTGTGCTTCCAAGGACTGGAGCCCAATCCCCAGAACTCACACAGAGAAGCTGGGCCTGACTGGAAGTGGCAGTGCGTGCACTCAGGCAGAGGCAGAGGCAGAGGCAGATGGATCTCCAGAGTTCAAGTCTACATAGTGAGAACTTGTCTAAAAAATAAACAGCTGGGTGTGGTGACATTGTGCACTTGGAACCTCAGTGCTGGAAAGGCAGAGACAGGTAGATTACTGGGCTCACCGGCCAGCCAGTGTAGCCTGCTTGGTGAGTTCCAGGCCAGTGAGAGACTGTACATCACCCCTCTCCTTGGATAAAAAAAAAGGTAGACAGTACCTGTGGAACAAACAATACCCAAAGTCCCCCAAATAGGTGCATATCTACGTACACACACCAGCACACAGGAGCACCCACACAAACACACCAAGTAACCATATTAACGGTGGAAGAAGTGCCAGGTTTCATGTGCTGATCTCACATCCTCAGGAGAAACTTGATCCCAGCAGCTCAGTCAGGAGTCACAGCTGGGTCTACACATGCATCTGCCCCCACCTTTACCACATATAGCATATGCTTTGAGAGAGGGCGGTCCTTTGCATTTCCGTGAAATCTTCCACAGCAAATGAGCTGGGGGAGTAATGACATGGTGGCGCCTCCTCAGCTACATATGGCATGTGACTTGTTGGAATGGCAAACCGTATATGCAAGCAGGGATGCGGGGTGGGGGTGGGAGGGTTGGGAAGGATACAATCAAGAGGCAGTTGGACCAGGGATTGGACAAACACAAGGTGATCTAGCCAGCAATTTCTACCTATAAATCAGACCAGGCACTAGGTTCTCAGTAGCAGCTTGGAGCAGGACCATCGTCATCTCCTGTGGTGCCTGGTTTCTGAGGATCTGGCCTAAGGGTACTACTAGTGTCAAAAGTGTATTTGAACAAACAGATATACTAGTCATGGCAGAAAGTGGAACAGACGTCCTTAGTGTTCACATGAAGGGAGCTGTGTGCAGAAACCTTCCAGTTCTGAAATTCTGTCTACAGGGCCTGACCCCTTGGAGTGAGGAAGAGGGTGGATGGAATGAATTTCACAAGTCCACTTCCTTCCTCAAGATGGTAGCTCCAAGAGAATAAGCCAGCACAGGCTGAACAAATTCCTAAGCTCCAAGAGTTTGGAGAACATCAAGAATGGAACCTCACCAGGTGGTGGTGGCTGATGCCTTTAATTCCAGCACTCAGGAGACAGAGGCAGGCAGATCTCTGGGTTTAAGGCCAACCTGGTCTACAGAGTGAGTTCCAGTACAGCAAGAGCTAAACAGAGAAATCGTCTCAAAAACAAAACAAAACAAAAAGGAACCTTCAGGGAGCCACGAAAGCAAGAGCCAAACCTACCTGGAAACTTCCTTCTGGCCTCTGCAGAAAAGAGGGCAACATTGAAGCTGACCTCTAGATCCACCTGGGAGGCCACGTGAAGGAAGCGCCGCTTCCCGATGTGTAGGTAGGGACAGCAAGCTCTCAACAACAGTGGGACAGTGTGACAAACTTTGCCCAGGGCAGTGTGCCAGGGCAGAATGCGGGCTTCATCAAGGGGGAATGCTCACAAGCTAAGGGAAAAGGACCCTCTGGGAGATGCTATCCATTCTCCTCTTTAGGGATCGTGGGCCCCAGACATGTGCCCAGCCCCTCACTGCTGCTGGGAGACATCTAAACCCTGCTCTCTTTTAGGAGAGGTGGGGGAGGATTACGCAAGCCCCAGCTTCTTGGCAGCCCCTGATACCTCCCCCACCATCGCCCCCGCTCCCTCTGCACTTCTTCCCTCAGCTGCCTCTGCACCTCTGAGCTGCACTTGAAAACCTCTCCCCTTCTCGCATCCTTTGTGGGAGAGAAGTTGCTTAGCAGCAAAGCAGATCAGGATGTGCTTATGCAACCCAGAGCAGCATCAGGGCAGCCTGTGAAGTGGCTATGGATGATGGAGGGACACTGCTAACTGTCCTAGGTTACAATGCAAACACCATCCTATTTCCTCCTGAAGGCCCGAGTTCCCAGGCAGGACCACAGAGCACAGGACCTCTGTTCCAATTCAGTGGCACCTCGGTGCGACAGAACTGACAGCAAACACATGTGAATTGACTTCAAAACATGATGACTCATTGAGCGTGGGGTCTGAAGAGCAGAGGAACTGTCAAACCAAGAATTAGGAAGCCATCAGAGGCTTGAGCCTCCCACACAGACCACTGTCCTTCCCCACCTTCTGGGTCTGAAGGGAAGGGACTTTCCTAGCCAAGAACCAGTCGCTCAACCTTTCTGAACCCCATGCCCATTCCGGTCCAGGATTGAATGAAACAGCCCCTGCTTGGTCCTGAGAACACATACAAAGCACACATAGACACTTATGCACACTCACATGGCAGGAGAAGATTCCAGAGTTCTCTGAGCCGCTTACCTTGATGTAATTGATGAATTCTGTCAGGAAGCTGTGAGTCTAGAGGGAAGAGAAAGCAGTGAGCATCACCCCTGGCTCACACACAGGGTTGTGTGCCCGGCCCTAACTATCTCTACTCCCTGCTCACCTGCATGCTGCCTGCTTGCAGCCTGTTTTGTGTTCTCACCCATCACCTGCTTTCATGAGGGGTAGAGCCTCCCAGACTAAGGGACGACAGGACAACGTTCTCTGCTGAGACCAAGGCTACAGTCACAAGGGCCTACACTTACAGGCACCCAACCTGCTTCTCGGTACACAGCCAGAAGTGTCTAAGATGGTGTGGATAGCCTTGGAGAGAACACATGCTATCCCTGTGGCACAGGTTTCCCAGGAGTGGTGGGCCCACCTGCTCCTCGGTCATGGTCTCGCTGACACCTTCCTCCTCTACCACGAAGGCTTCCTTCAGTTTCAGGTACTCCTCATGCTCCCGCCGGGCCTGCTCCTCCCGAGCCTTTCTCTCTTCCTCCTCCTGGGGACACAGAGAACGAAGAGGCAGGTATTTGGGGCAGCTGCCCACTCACATCTGTTCTGGTCTCTGCTGTCTCTGCAGGACACAAGCACATACAATCCAGAGACAGTGCTAAGTCAAGACTCTCGCCCTTTGGTCTCAAGCTAAACAACGGGCAGGCTCTCCTCACCAGCCCTATCAGCCCAGAAATGCTGCTCAGGCCCTGCCCCTGTCCCCACACTCAGGAGATAATGCAGGAAAAATATCCTGAAAACACTGCCACAACTTCTCCCTGGTCATGTCCAGACACAAACAAAGAGCAGATTCTACTTCCTACTGCCCATGCACACAGCCAGTCCACTCTACTCTGGCTTCTGAATCACTCGAGTGGGCAGCCTCACCTGAAGAACCAACATGACTGCCTCGACGGACGTGGGCAGGCCCACCTTCCAGCAGCAGCCCAGATAAAAAGGGCATGTCAGAAGAGACTATCTTGCCTTTTGCTCATCTCGTCTCTTTGTTCACCTCCCTATTGCCCATGGAGGCCAAAAGTGGACATCAGAACCTCTTGAGTTGGGGTAACCAGTGTTTGTGTGCCACTTGATAAGGGTACTGGGATCCAAACTCTGGTCCTCCAACAGAGCAGTAAACACCCTTACCCACTGACCCTTCGATCTAGAGCCGACTCTCCACCTTCTAAATGCAGCAGAGCAGTGATTTATTTCCAAACAAGTATGAGGAGATGGGGAAGAAATACTAAAAGCATGCAGTAATAACTCAACGGTGGAGCACTTCCCTGGAGTGCACCGGCCATGTTCAGTACTCAGTACTGGAAAAAGAACAAAACCTAACCCCCCTAACCACAAGACAGACACCAGTCATTCCGGCACTCCAAAGGCGGAGGTAAGCAGAGTACCACAAGTTCGAGGACAACTCTCTGTGCTATACAGAGTTGAGGCCTGCCTTTACATGGTAAGACCATGTCTCAAAAACAAAACAAACAAAAATAACAACCTCCCCAAAACCCCCAAAACAAATTAATTGATTAAAAATAAAAATCCGGTTGGAGAGATGGCTCAACAGTTAAGAGCACTGGTTGCTCTTTCACAGGACTTAGGTTTGGTTGTCAGCACCCATACGGTGGCCCTTTTTTTTTTTAATCTAAAAGACAAATAAATAAACTAAAAATAAAAATCAGTCAATCCAAATCAAGGTACAATCTACAAGTACTTTCCCAGTACCCTTCAAAGCTATCAAGAGGATAAACAAAGAAAACCCGACAATCAAATCCCACAGAGGCCTAAGAACACATGATAAGTAAATGAAATACAGCACGTTAGATATGACCCTGCAAAAAAAAACCCCCAAAAAACAAAACAAACAAACAAACAGACAAAAAACCCCTTAGGTTGGACAGGATGGCTCAGTGGTTAGGAGCAGTGGCTGCTCTTCCAGAGGACCTAGGTTTGATTCCCAGCACCCACATGGTAGCTCACAACATTCTGTAACTACAGTCCAAAGGAATCTGATGCCCTCTTCTAGCCTTCAAGAAATACACAGGCAAAACACCATATACATAAAATAAAATAGGGAAAAAATTAAAAAACAACAAAAAAAATACTAGGGCTGGAATATATATAGCTCAGTTGGTAGTGTCTTTGCCCAGCAAACATGAAGCCCTGGGTTCAATTTCCATCTGAAGCATGGTGCATGCCTCTCCTCTCAGGGCTTGGGAAGTAGAAACAGGAGGAAAGGATATCCTTGGCTACACAGCAAGTTCGAGGCCAGCCTGTTGCCTCAAAAAACCAAAAGGAAGAAAAAAAATCTGAATAAAGTGTGACACTTAAGGGTGTGTTACTATTGCTTTGAGAAATGTCCCAGGATCTTACAGTGATGGGGGGCTGCTGAGGAACCTCAAACAGGGAGAAAGCCAGAACACTGAAGGGACATCAGGCATGACCACTGCTCAAAGGTAAAGAACTTCCGGGTGGTGGCGGTGGCGCCTGCCTTTAATCCCAGCACTTGGGAGGCAGAGCCAGGCTGTCTCTGTGAGTTTGAGGCCAGCCTGGTCTACAGAGCGAGATCCAGGACAGGCACCAAAACTACACAGAGAAACCCTGTCTCGAAAAAACAAAAACAAACAAAAAAGGTGAAGAACTTTCTCTACTTATGCCTCCCACTGCCACTCCTCCATGGCCAGGTTTCCTCCAGACACACAGAGTTCTAGAACAGAGCCAGCCAGAGCCCTCTTGTTTTATGTACCCTACATGTTTGCGCTTTCCCCTTTCTTGGAAACCAGGATCTAGAATAATCTGGCAGACAAGGAGCCATTCACCACCTTTCTACGTGGCTCCAGTGCTCCAAGCACCACTCCTGTGCCAGGCCCTTGACGGACTGCGGATAACCGCAAGGTCCCTGAGACCTAGAACTGCCCTGTGTCTCCATCTCCTTTTCTCTTTGGTGCTTTCTCTGTCCAGATGCTTTGACTACGTTCAATGTTCCTCAAATGTTCAGTCCTTTAAGTAGCTCATAGTCACAAGAATCCCCAGCTCTGGGCTGGAGAGGTTGCTCAGCAGTTAAGAGCATTGGTCACTCTTCCAGAGGACCTGGGTTCCAATCCCAGAACCCACATGGTAACTTACAGCCAATTGTAACTCCAGTGCTAACGTCCTCTTCTGGCCTCTATGGGCACCAGGCACACACATAGTGACAGGGTGAACAGACATACATGCAGGCAAAACACCCATACGTATAAAGCTTGTTTTGTTTGTTTTTCTGAGACAGGGTCTCTTTATTTAGTCCTGGCTGTCCTGGAACTCAGATATCTGCCTGCCTCTGACTGGCAAGTGCTGGGCTGGTCATGTACCACCATGCTTGGCTTTTTTTTTTTTTTTTAACCCCCATACATATAAAATGAAAAAAAAAAAAAAAAAAAGAGCCAGGCATAATGTACATACCTTTAGTCCCAGCACCCAGGAGGCAGAAGCAGGTGGATCTCTGAGTTTGAGGTCAGCCTGGTCTCCAGAGTGAGTTCCAGGACAACCAGGACTATACAGAGAGACCCTGTCTTGAAAACAACAAAGACCCTGAGTTCAAACCCACAGTGCTTCCACAGGTGAGGCCAGGGGAAAGAATAAACCAGGGCAGGCCCTTGTGCTGGATCCACAGCCCATCTTCTGTTTTGGAGACAGGAGGCAGCTAGTTAATCCAAGTTGACCTTGAACTCAAGGATCTCCAGCCTCAGCTTCTCAAGTGCTGGGATTACAGGTGTGAGCCACCACCACACCCAGTGCCATGGGGAACTACCTAGGAGAAGGCTAGGTAATGATGGGTCAGCCCACACCGTGTCTGAGTCAATCTCACCTTCTGCTCTTCCTTCAGGCGAAGCCGCTCCTCCTCCTTCTTCCATTCGGCCTCACGCTGGGACTCTAGGCGTTTCCGTTCCTCACGTTCAGCCTCCTCTGCCTGGAGAGAAGTTTCTATAGGTACGGCTCCCCTTCCTCTGGCTAGTCTGCCCACCCCCATGCCAGGATATAGGCTAAGACTGCAGGAGACAAAGCCAGGTGGGCAGCAAATGAACCCCAAGGGCAGTCTGTCACGGGAACTAAAGGTTGGGCCCTTTCCCACCCTCGGGAGCTATGCCCGGTCCTCTCGCTTGCCTCACGCTGGGCTTTTCGGGCCTGTTTTTCCTCTAGCTTCCGTAGTTTCTTGGCTCCAATTTTCCCTGTTGGGTGAGCTTCTGCTGGCTTCTCAGCGCCTTCTTCCTCCTGGGCTGGGTATGGTCAGACAAAAACAATTTAAGTCCCAGACGGAAAAAGACACCCCAATCACCTTCCTCAAGGGATGGATTGGCGGGGATGGAGTGCGGTTTCTACCTTCCTCTGCCTTTCAGAAACATCTACCATAAATGTGCATGCACACACAAGTGTGGGTGTGAGAACATACGCATAGGTACTTGGGGAGTTGGAAGGCCATGGCGACAAATGAGACTTTAGATACTGCACAGCTGTAAGAAGATGTCAACACCTGAATGTTTGTGGACTGCAGGTGCCTGTACCTGCAGAGGTCCCTGATTTCTGTCTCTGTGCCAATCCTTCTAGGGAAGGATGGCCTTGTGGGTAAATGTATTCCAACCATAAATTCAACACCTTCCATGTTCCAGTTAGGAACTGATGGGCTCCTTCAACTAGGATTCTCCGTTTATCTTAACAGAGCCAGACTGAAAAAGTAACCCCAACCTCAGGACTGTTCCAGAGCCAGCTGAAAATTAATAATACTTTGATGCCTAAACCTCGGAGTATATGACCAAAATTTGAGACAGGAAGGATGGTGAAGAGAAGGTCTCTTTGCTGTTGGCGTGTGCTGCTTTTGAAATAGGTATACAACCCAGGTTGGCCTGAAACTTGCCATGCTCCTGCCTCCATCTTCTGAGTGCAGGAATTATAAGTATGCACCACACATCCACTAAAGGGCTCTTTTTAAGCCAAAGGGGCTAATAATACCAAGGCAAAAGTCAAATCAAGGCAAAAGTCCCAAATTCGCCTAAATTCTGAGTAAGGTCTAGCAACCTCTTCTTCATACTGAAGCTAGACTTCAAGTACCAGAGAGGAGACACTCTTTCCCATAATCCTAAGGACTTTGTGAGACTCCCAGTAGCTAGCATACGGACGTACATGTCAACAGAAACGTCTCTATTTCCAAGCATTTATTCTAGGGTTACAGATAATCCCATTGAACCAAGACTGTCCAATGGAGTAGGGATTGGGCTAAGAAATGCTGACTTTGAGGACCAAAGTCCAGGCCCAAGACTCTGGTTCCACCACTAAATGTCCTCCTTACACTGTGGATTCATGCTCCTTGCCCTTATCTAGTCTGAGGGACTCATTAACCCCTTCAATACAGCCTCCTCTCCCCAGGCTGGGCCCTCTCACCTGGAACAACAGCTTCATCCTCGTTCTCATCCACTTCTGCCCAGGCCGCTTGCTGGGCTCGACGCTGGGCCTGTAGACGGCTGCCCAAGTCCCTCCGACGCCGGGGCCGGCCTCCAGTTCTCTGCTCCTCAGACTCCCGGGGCCATGGCTGGGCTACCTGGCCTGCTCCTGCCCGCTCTTCCTCAGTGTGCAGCGGTTCTCCACCAGCTTCGGGGAGGGAGGGACCACAACACGGTCAGGGAGGCCATCCTCTCGATAGTGGAGGAAAAGCATCTTGGGAGTCTCATCCTCTGCTCAATCCTTCCAGACTGTTGCTGCCCATAGCACACTGTTCCAACTTCGGTCGGTCAAGGCCTTTATTACTCATGCTTTGGTCTGATGCTATAAGCTTATTCCTCAGTTCCTACCCGTCTTAACACCTTTATTTCCTATACACTCACTCCCCTCCCCTTTGCGGGAGACCTGTTAGGATACTCTAACCCTGAGGTTTACAGATCTCACTCGATGCGCACTGCAAGACTGCATTTACTTCTTGCTTGATACTATGCTATAATTTTATAGGGTACTCCGACCAGGGAGCACATTTCACAGTCAGGGGCTGAATCTCCCCTCCCTGGAAGATTTGTCGGCTATCAGCTTGACCTCAGCTTCTCTCTCTTCTGTCCCTGGAGCACAGGAGCTCGGAAGTAGCTTATGGGGGTCTGGCATCAGAGACATACAGAAACTTCCTAAGTATACATGAAGTGTTAGTAAGGAAGACTGCTTTGTGCCAGGCCAATGACATGGCCTTCTGATCCTGGTGGAGGGGAGGCCAAGCAGCATGGGTGCCTGCCCCCTTTGGCGGGGAGGGAGATGCCTTCAGAGCTTCCTGAGGCTGCCTCGCCCTCCAATTCCTAGTAGGCAGAACACACTGGGCAGGAGTAGAAAACCTGCTGCCTCTCCTATTGGTGCAAGAGCAGAACGGCTGGCTTGGTTCCCGGGTAAGAGCGCCTAACCCTGGGCTCCGCACTGGTTGCGAGTGCATCCACATGCGCGTGCGCAGAGCTGTCGGCGGCCCGCGCACGAGCTCCTCGTCAGCACAGCGCGGCCCGTCAGGGCATGCGCACGGGCGGCGACGCCACGGCCTACCAAAGCCCCGGAACCCTGAGAAACGGACTCCTCCGGCCCGGGGACGGCGGCACCTCCTACCTGCTGCCGCCCGACCCCGGCTGCGAGTCAGGAAGAGGATAAGGCCGATGAGCAGGACCGCCGCCGCCACGTACACCCAGGGCCCCAGCATGACGGCAGACAGCCTCGCCGGGAAGCCGGCGCGCCCGCGGGACCCGGATCGCCAGGCCCCGCCCACTCCCGTACGCCCGCCCAGCCGCACGCCGTGCTCCGCCCCCGCCCCGGGGTGACCAGGGCCTCGGTTAACCCGCGGGTCCCGGCTGCCACGCGTGCCGGTCACCCCAGCGCTCGGGAAGTGGAAACCCGGAGACCAGCGTTTCAGGGTCGTCTTTGGCTATATAGCGACAGGGAGGCCAGTCTGGGGTTAAGAGCACTGGCTGCTCTTCCAGAAGGTCCGGGTTCGGATCGCAGCACCCACACTTTCTGTGATGTCAATTCCAGGGGATCGGATGCCCTCTTCAGAGCTCCTCGAGCATCAAGCACGCACGTTGTACACAGACATACATGCCTGCAAAACACTCAGGCACACAAACCCTTAAAGAAAGAAAGTGGGGGTGGGTAGATGGGCATCAGTTAAGCGGGATTGTAGGTTGGTAGTAGGCCCTTAGTTTGATCTTGAGCATTGAAAAAAGGCAACATGAGTGTTAATATCTTACTAATACTGTAGTTTAGGCATCTATTGCGTTATTTTCTGTAAGTTTTGCATATTTTGTCATTTCTTTTTCAAATGTTGATAAACCTAGAGCCTTCCAGGTGTTCGGCAAGTGCTGTTTTAGTAAGCTGGATCTCTAGTACCTACATTCTTTGTATTTGGAGATTTAAACCCATGTTCTCATTCAGGCGAAGGCTCTGCTGTGAACTTTTCTCTCAGCCCAGGCCCTACATTAGTTGTTTTGTTTTGTTCTGAGACCGGGTCTCTGGTAGCCTAGGTTGACCTCAGACCTGCTGTGTAGGAAAGGATGACTTGGAACTCCTGATCCTTTTACTTCATCCTCCCTAGTGCTTGGGTTAGCTGGGATGACAGGTATGCACCCTGATGCCCAGATGCTCTCCCATTTTTTTGTTTGTTTGTGGGTAGGTTGTTTTTTTTTGAGACAGTCTCATTTTATAGCTCTGCCTAGCCTATAACTCACTCTATAGTCAAGGCTAACCTCAAACTCACAGGGATCTGCCTGCCTCTGCCTCAGCTGTAATTAAAGGCATGTGCCACCACAGACCTGGCAGGCTCCTGCATTTTTTGACCAATACTACTTTACTTTGTGTGTATGTGAGTGTAGTATATATGTGGACCAGGTACTAGAGGAGGTCAGAAGAGGAACCAACCCAGATCCTCTGCAAGAGCAGTAAGCACTCTTAACCACTGAACTATCCCTCCAGCTCACATTTTAAAATTAATTAAAAAAAAAGTAAAATTGGCAGGATGGATGTAATAAAAATAGATGTTGATAATTATTGAGAGTTGGTTTGTGGGTGTTAAGGGTTCATAATAATTTCCTAGGTTTTTTGTAAGTTTGAAAAACAAGTATTTTGGCACATATTTTTATATTTCTGTCTATAACTGCTGAAGAAATACTTGCGTTTCTAACTACTGATTTAAAGTAATAACACAACCTGGTGTGTCGGGCTAATGATCTGGTCATTGCTGATGCAGTTACTGCTTGAAGATCAGACAGTGCAGAGGTTCCAGGCAGAGGTATCAGTTGAGAACCTCACCTGACTCCAGCTTCATTGTGTGTCTGTCTGTCCTTTCTTCATTCCTTTACCACCCTCACCAGGGGCCTAGGACCCAAGCTGCTTGGGATGTGGTTGTCTGGGATTATTGAATGAACTGACCACACTACACGGTATTTATCAGTGCTTATATCCAAATCTGTGACAAGCTCCTAGCCAGAGGCTGGAGCTGAGGCATTTAACATTCAAGAAGTCACCTTGGCTTTTAAAACCTCCTCTGCTCCTCCACCTTCCTGAGGATTCCCATTGGCTTCACGGAAGAGAAGACAAGTACCATATAGGGAGGGCTGCATACTCAACCCAGCCTTTCCCAGTCAACTCTAATAAGCCACAAGTCTGCCTCCCCACTGTGCAACTGAGGAAAGATTTTTGGAGAACATAGCTGTGGCTATTCTGCGAGGACAGTTCTAGGGTTTAAAAAAAAAAATCATTAGTGGCTGGGCATGTGGCTCAGTGGTACAGTGCTTGCCTAAGTTCAATAAGCCCCCAAGTTGCATTTATAGCAACATACAAATACCCAAGACTATAAGAGACCGATACTATTAAGGTAAACAACCAGGCCTGATTAGGATTCCATTATTTGTGTACTTCTGGGGTCCAAAACCAGGACCATGTCCATGCTATGCAAATGTTCTACCATTGAGCTACAGCCTTGACACAATATACAGCCCAGGCTAGCTTTGAACTCATGATCTTCCTGGTTTAGTTTCAGAGTGCTGGGATTACAAGTGTGCACCGCTTTGTCTAGCTAGCATCCCGAACTTCTTTTTTTAAAAGAAGTGTGTGTCTGTTTGCTGTACATGTATGCCTTCGGAGGCCAGAGGAAGGCAATGGATCCCCTGGAACTGGGGTTACAGACAACTGTCACGTGGGTGCTGGGAACAGAACCCTGAAAGAGCAGTCTGTGCTCTTACCCGCTGGGCCATCTCACCAGCCTGAATGTAATTACAACTTGTAGAGAACCTAGGTTTGGTTCCCAACGTCCACATCAGACAGCTCAAAACCACTTGTAACTCAAGGTTACAGGGATGTGACACCCTCTTCTGGCTTCAGTGGACTCAAATACACATGTGGTAGGGCTAATAGGGGCGTTCTAATTTCCTTGCTGTGTTCCCAATGCAGAGACTGGGCTGAAAGAAATGTCCCTGGAGAAGGGATGGAGTTTGATAAGCAGGACAAGAGAAAAGGAGTTGAAACACTAGCTCCCAAGCCTAAGAGATGGGTAAATGGCTTGGTTACGCTGTTTTAAGTTCGCAGTGAAGTAGATGGAGCTAGCCGGGGAGATGTGGGGCTGAAGGTAAAGTTAGGACAGAAACCCAGGCTTGGAGCCCTTGTCTAGGAGATAGTTTTCCATGACAGAGTTGAGGTTGCGAGGGGCGCACACCGCCCAGGACACAGGGCTAAGTTGGTCATGGCGCGGCTTCTCGGCTCCCCCTCGTCTTAGCCCGAGGGATCCGTGGCACAGGATCCCGGCGCTGAATGACCTCTCCTGCGGGCAGCGCGTCCCTAGCGCCTTGCGCAGCAGTTCTGCGGGAATCTCATCGGCCGCGGCCGCCACCTCGCGGTTGCAGGCAGCCGCAGCCTAAGCCGTGCTTTGGGTTTCAGGTAGGGCCGGAAGTCGGGCTATCTACTTCCGCCTCCAGCGTTCCCCGCATAGAGCTTCCGGGCATTCCCGGCCGTCACCAGCCCATGCAATGGCCGCTTCTTTGGCGGGGAAGAAGATCGTGTTTGTGACGGGAAACGCAAAGAAGCTGGAGGAGGTGTCGTGGGGTGTGGGGACCCTCTAGAAGGCGGGTGGAGATAGGGCTGCAGGGCTTTCCTCACCAGGGAAGCCCGGGAGGGGTGAGGAACACCGGGAGTTGGACCTTTGGGGAACGTGGGTTAGCCCCAGTGTGGACAGGCTGGGCTTGGGGAGAGATCTCCGTGGAGTGCGGCGCCTTGAGGATTTAAGGTTTTGGGTTTTGTTTTTTTTTTAATTTTGAGATTTATTTATTATGTATTCAGTGTTCTGCCTGCATGTGTGCCTGCAGGCCATAAGAGGGCGTCACATAGTTGTGAGCCACCATGTGATTGTTAGGAATTGAACTCAGGATTTCCAGAAGAATAGCCAGTGTTCTTAACCCTTGAGCCATCTTTCCAGCCCGATTCAGGAGTTGTTTATTATTATTATTGTTATTATTATTATTATTATTATTATTATTATTATTATTATTATTATTATTTTGGGGCCCTGTAGTCCAGGTTAGCCTGACCCAGCTGTGTAGCCAGGATTGACCTTGTTCTTGACCTTCCTGTCTCCCAGGGTCTGGGTCTACCTGCATGCCCCACCACACCCGTTTTGGGATGAGCTGATAAAGTCAGCAGACTATGAGAGCTAGAGTGGTGGCATCTGTGACAAAGATCGCCCCCTAAGTCCTAAGTTCTGACATCTCTCTGCCGCAAAAGTGATGGCAAACAGGAAGTGTGTGGGGTTGATCCAGACTGAGTAGTTCACACTCCACTGTGGTCCATCTTAGGCACTTCCCATATCTGAAATGTGTAATACCTCATAAGATTCATGACTGACCACAGCATAATAAAAGGCAGGTTAACAAACGAAAAACACAAGTTTGTCAAAGCTTTACACAGCTTTTAGAATGAAGACCCAAAGACTCGTTTTCTTCTGACTGTAGGTGCCTTGGATCTAACCCAAGACTTACAGAATTGCTGTCACTGTCCTACTTCTGAACTATACTCCTAGCCTGAGAAAGCTGTTTTCCTGCCTAAATTTGATGAAGCATGACTATAGAAAAAATTTGATAAGCTCTAGAGGACTGATGGGAACATTACCCAACAAGAAAGTGGAGGACACCTCACATAGTAATAGGGAATTAGTGGGGAATTGTTAGCAAACCGTGTGACAGATGTTCTTTCATTTTGGAACAGGTCATTCAGATTCTAGGAGATAAGTTTCCATGCACTTTGGTGGCACAGAAAATTGACCGTATGTTTCTGTTTTAATTTTTTAAAAGTAGTTTGATTTAACTGTCTTGCTGTGTCCTGACTCTGTACATCTGTATATCTTTCCACTGACCAGTGCCTGAGTATCAGGGAGAGCCGGATGAAATTTCCATACAGAAGTGTCGGGAGGCCGCTCGCCAGGTACTTAACCATTGTGGTCCCCCAGTCAGTCTTCTTGTGGGCTTCCAGGGCCTGTGCCTTGTGGGAACAGGCGGAGTATAAAATAGTTTGTTGGGACACTGCCTCTTGTATTCCAACGCTTGCCTCTCTGATTCTTTTTTTTTTTTTTTAATTTATTTATTATGTACACAGAAGAGGGTGCCAGATCTCATTACAGATGGTTGTGAGCCACCACGTGGGTGCTGGGAATTGAACTCAGGACCTCTGGAAGAGCAGTCGGTGCTCTTAACCTCTTAGCCATCTCTCCAGCCCCGCTTCTCTGATTCTTAGTTCTATACATTCAGCCATACATGTTCCCTATACAGATCTACCCCACCCCAACCCTGTACTCACACAGTTTACAGAACTGGGAAGGAACACATGGAATCCGGCTTCCAGCTGATTTCTATACTCTCAGTTTACAGAACTGGGAAGGAACACATGGAATCCGGCTTCCAGCTGATTTCCAGCACTTCATTGCTCTGAGCTGAGCCAGTGCTCTGACGTCCACATTTCTAAGCTGAAGACAAAGAGCTGAGTTGTGTGGCTCTTGATGGATCTATACCCACAGCTCTCGCCCTCTGCTTGTTGTGGTCTAGGCCCCAGCCTGAGCAGACGCAGGGTTGGGAATGAAGCCTACCTCTGATAGAGTCTCAGGGTTGTATGTTTGTGTTACAGGTGCAGGGTCCTGTACTGGTGGAGGATACCTGTCTGTGCTTTAATGCCCTCGGCGGGCTCCCTGGCCCCTACATGTGAGTACTCTACTACACCTCCACCCCGCAGGGCCCCATCCACAAAACTACCGGAATAGTAAAATGATTAGTTATATGACGTTATGGGTCATTCACTATCTTGGCATCAATACCAAGGAAGGATTACAACTATCAAAGGTAGGACTGAAGATGGCTCAGTAGTGAAGAGTGCTTGCTGCTTTTCCACTGACCCAGGTTTGATTCTCAGCACCTAAATCAGGCAGCTTACAACTGCCTGTAACTTCAGCTTCATAGACTCTGATGCCTCTTGCCTTTGTGGGTACCTGCACTCACATACACACACCACACACACACATACACATGATTAAAAATAACAAATCTTTTTTTTTTTTTTTTTTTGTTTTTGTTTTTGTTTTTCGAGACAAGGTTTCTCTGTGTAGCTTTGCGCCTTTCCTGGGACTCACTTGGTAGTCCAGGCTGGCCTCGAACTCACAGAGATCCGCCTGGCTCTGCCTCCCGAGTGCTGGGATTAAAGGCATGCGCCACCACCGCCCGGCAAAAATAACAAATCTTAAGAACAAGAAAAGAAAGAGCTGGGCATAGAGGCACACGCCTTTAATCCCAGCACCTAGGAGGCAGAGACAGGCAGCTCTCTATGAGTTTGAGGCCAGCCTGGTTCACTTAGTGAGTTCCAAGCCAGCTGGAGCTATATAGTGAGACCCTGTGTCAAATAATTTAGGGGGCTGGAGAAAGGACTCAACCCTTAAGAGTGCTTGTTGCTCAGTCATGAGGACTGGAATTTACATGCCAGCATCCACATTCAACTTAGAGCTCCAAGGGATCCAAGAGGTACCTGTACATACGTTGTGCATATACATTCACATAGATATGTGTGCACATACACATAAATAAATCTTAAAAAAGAGGGGCTAGAGAGATGGCTTAGCTGTTAAGAGCACTAGCTGCTCTTGAAGAGGACCTGGGTTCAATTTCCATCACCCACATGGTATCTCACAACCTTCTGAAGCTACCTTTCCAAGTAGCCTGACCTCTTCTGCCCTCTGCAGGCACCAGGCACACATGTGGTGCATATACATGTATGTGGGCAAAACACTGATATATGTAAAATAATCCTGGTCAAAGCACAACAGGTGGGTGAGGATGTAGTGCACTTGTTAGAGTGTTTGCCTTTATTGTGTAATAAAGCCCCGCGTTCAACCCTGTCCCTGCGTGCACCAGGTGAGCAGGCATGGTATAGTGCACGCTCACAATTCCAGCTCTTGCAAGATGGGAGACAGAAGGAGCGAAAGTTCTGGGTCATCCTTGGCTACATAAGGAGTTCCTTATGTAGCAGGAAGGGGTAGCCTTCCCGCTACAGCCTCGGTATTTGCCTCGTCCCCACTGGGGTGCTTGCCTTCCTTTGCATACCGAGCCTTGTGTCTGCTGCCTGTTTAGCTCCATTTCCTCCTGTTAGACCCCTCTTTCTCTTTCTCTTCCCTTTCCTTCTGCCTCCCTTGCTCTCCCCTCTTCTCTTTCTCTCTGCTGCTGAGCTGTACTCCCAGCCTTTGGGTTGTTGTCTTAATTTTGACTTGAGACGTTCTTTTTCATTTCTCTGGCATTTGGGAGCTCTGGTCCCTATGGGTGTAGGCCAGAGCAGGTGATAGGAAGGTAAGTCTGCTCTTGTTCTTGGTACTGACTCTCCTTTCCTTCTTTTGCAGAAAATGGTTCCTAGAGAAGCTAAAGCCTGAAGGTATGTGTCCCTGTTGTCTCTTCCCATGGGCCTTTTGGAATTGAGCCTGGGAGGAGTCCCCACTTAGTCATGGCTGCCCTAGGCCGTCGGCCTCCACTTTCATCTCCGTTGGCGCACTGGTTAACAGCTTTCCCTGTGGTCCAGAAGGCACTGTGGTGGAGAGCTGGGGATCGGTAATGAAAGCTTTGAATCTGAGGGACCAAGGGGTTAGTTGATTCTGTTGTCAAGGGGTTTGACCTTAATGACTGTAGTTCTTTGCTTCAGCCATGGGGCCATAGTTGATTCTGGTTGTCAAGGGGTTTGACCTTTATGACTGTTTGTAGTTCTTTGCTTTAGCCATTGCCTAGCCTGGTCTTCAGGGAGGGAGCTACCTCTTCTAGGTCCAGGAATCTATCTTTTCACTCAGGAGTGTGTGCCAGAATGTTCCCTCTTTAGGTTTTGGGGTTTTATTTGTTGTTGTTTTGTTTGTTCTTCAAGACAGCGTTTCTCTGTGGAGCCTTGGCTATTCTAGAACTCAGTCTGTAGACCAGGCTGGCCTTGAAATCATAGATCTGTCTGCCTCTGCCTCCCAAGTGCTGGGGTTAAAGGTGTGAACCACCACCACCTGGACCTCTTTTGTTTTTTGTTTTTTTTTTTAAAAAAAGCACTTGAAACCAGGCACAGTAGTGTATTCCTGTAATCTCAGCACAGGAGGCTGAGGCAGGAGGATCCCGAGTTCAAGACCAGCCTCGGCCACACACAAGACCCTGTCTCAAAAAAACTAAATGGTCTGGAGAGATGGCTCGGCAGTTAAGTGTGCTTGTTGCCCTTTCAGAGGTCCCAAGTTTGGTTCTCAGCATCTACAAGGCTGCTTACAGCTGTCCATAACTATAGTTCTAGAGGATCTGGCATCTTCTGGCCTCCGTGGGCACTAGTGCACATGCATGTGGCCAAAACACTTATATATGTAAAAATAAGTAGATCCTTAAACACAAAAGCCATTTTACTTTTTGGAGCAATCTTGTGTCAGCAAAGTATATAGGTACATGCCTGTGATCCCAGCACTAGGGAGGCTGTGGAGTCCAGCCTGGGCTACAAAGCAGGATTCTGAATTAAAATGGTAGTCTAGGCCTCTAATCCTGAGAGCTGTAAACAGAAGGATCAGAAGTTCATCCTCAGCTGTATAGTCAGTTAAAGGCTAGCCTGGACTACCTGAGATCCTGGGAGTGTATCACAGTTAGTAGAATGTTTGCCTGGCGTACATAAAGTTCTGGATTCAGTCCCTAGGGCCACATAAACCAAGTGTGGTGGTGCATATCTGCAATCCCAGCATTCACTGGGTGGAGGCAGAAGGAGCTTATGTTCCAGTACAGCCTGGGTTACAAAGTGAGGTCTAGGCCAAGCTGGGCTACATGACACTTTGATCTCAACAAAGAACCTTGTTTTAGTTTGTGTCAGAACCCAAAGAGAGGCTTCAGGTCCCTCTTGGGGACTAGAATGCAGCCCTTGCAGCCTCTCACTCCAACATAATCCAATCTGGAGAATCCTTCCACACCCTTGGGCTTCTGGAGTAGGGTGGGGACTGGACAGCGTAGATTCACTGAACCCTCTCTAAATCTTTCTGCAGGTCTCCACCAGCTCCTGGCCGGCTTTGAGGACAAATCAGCCTACGCACTGTGCACATTTGCTCTCAGCACTGGGGACCCAAGCCAGCCAGTCCTCCTGTTCAGGGGCCAGACCTCGGTACGTACCCACCCGAACAATTCTGCAGGTCACCAGAGGACTCTGTGGCTTAAATAAATGGCTGCAATATGCTGAGGAATGAAAGAAGATGGTAGAGGTAGCGGGAGCTTTGGGGCACTCTGCTTGCTGGGAGATACCGCAATTAGGAAAAGGCCAGTCCCCAAACCTATGTGACCCTAGCCTTACACACGCGGATCTTGCCAGAGTAGGTCCTGGTAAGATGCAGGTGCACAAACTAAAGGGAACTACTGTCCTCAAAGCCAGAGCTACAGGCCAGCTTGCTGAGATGGCCTTGTTCCTCTGCCAGGACAGAGTCTCCTCCCCACTCAGGGTTTTGAGAAAGTCTCATTTATCCCAGGTTGGCCTTGAACTTGCTGTGTGGCCAGGATGGACCTTGAACTTCAGATCCTACTGCCTCTATCTCCAAGTGGGCATTGTAGTCCTGTGTCAGCATACCCACTCTGCAGTGGACCCCCACCCCTTGTTGTTTTGTTTTTGTTTTCTTTGAGACCAGGTCTCTATTATGTAGCTATCAATATCCTGGAACTCACTATGTAGATCAGGATAGCCTCAAAACTCACAGAGACCCACCTCTGCCTCCCAAGTAGTCGTATGCCACCACACCTGGCCTACAGCTTCTCGTGGTTGTCTTCCAGCCTTTCTGAATTTTCTTGTTCACCCAAAATTGTAATGTTTGTTTTGTGGTGGTGGGATGGAAGTCAGAACTTTTACGTGCTGTGCAAGTGTTCTACCATGGAACTACTTCTCCATCTCAGAATTTCAGTTCTTCATTTCTCTGCCAGTGGCTCTTCAGCACCTCCTGAAGTTGCCTGTCAGACCTGAGGTGTAGTTGCTTTTCTGAGCATCCACCAGACCACCCTTAAAGCTGATCAGGATAGTCTGCCTTCTAGCATACACTGTCCCTCCAGCCGAGATAAAACCTAGTTCCCCAGATTGACTGTATATAGATGCTTTGTGTTATTTTGTTCAGTTAACTGTTTTGGATAATAGTAAAACAAAAACAAAACACAGACACAACATAAAGCCATCTTTTTTCTTTTCTTTTTTTTTTTAATTGTGTGTATGTGTGTATGTCTGCATGTGGGTATGTGCACATGAATACAGGTGTCCAAGGAGGCTGGAAGCATCAGATCCCCTGGAGCTGGAGTTACAGATGATGTGAGCTGTCAGATGTGGGTGCTGGGAACTGAGCTCTGGTCTTTGGAAGAGCAGCAAGTGCTCTTAACCACTGAGTCATCTCTCCAGCCCCACAATGCATCTTAACTGTCGTTCAGTGTACTGTTAAGTGTATTTGCGTTTACAAGGACTACAGAGATTTTTGTCCTTTAAGTCTGAAACCACCCATTTTAACAAGCCGCTTCTTCACTCAGATGCTACCGTTTTACTTCACACTTCTAAGAGTGTGACTACTTTACTGTTTTTATTTTTTATTTTATGTGTGTATGGATATCTTGTCTGCCTGTATATTTGTTCACAGCATGTAACATGGTGCCCATCAAAGCCAGGGACAGCATCGGATCCCTTGGAACTGCCGTGTGTGTGTGTGTGTGTGTGTGTGTGTGTGTGTGTGTGTGCGCGCGCGCGCGCTGGAAATTGAACCCAGGTTCTCGGCAAAAGCAGCCAGTTTTTTTTTTTTGTTGTTTTGTTTTTGAGACAGGGTTTCTCTATGTAGCCCTGACTGTCCTGGAACTTTCTGTAGACCAGGCTGGCCTTGAACTCATAGAGTTTCGCCTGCCTCTGCCTCCCGAGTGCTGGAATTAGAGGTGTGCACCACTGTCTGGCCTCCCCCCTTAGTTTTTTGTTTTTGTTTATTTTTGAGACCGGGTCTCACTGTGTGGCCCTGGCTGGCCTGCCTCAGCCTCCTGAGTACCAGGATTCTCAGGTGCTCACCACCACACCCCGACTTCAGTGTTTGCTTTTTGTGTGACTGATTTAGTTCACTTAGCAAGACATTCTCAAGGTTTGCCTGTGTTGTAGCACAGCAGAGTTTTGAGAGTTTTAAAGGCTGAACATTTTGTTTTATATACTCTATTCTCTTTTTCTTTCTTGTTTTTTCTTTCGGTTTTGAGTTAGGTTGGCCTCTAACTTACTGTGTAGTTGAGGATATCTTTGAGTTCTGATCCCTTGCCTTCTCTTGCCAAGAGCTGGGAGTACATGTCCCTCCCCTGTTCTACATTTTCTTCATTAGTTTCTCTGTTGACAACCTTCAGGATCTTGTGAATAATACTGCTGTGACCCAGGAGTGCGGAGGAGTCAAGAGCCTGTTTTCAGCTCTTTTGGTTACACATGTAGTGAGTGGTAGGAGGCCGGTTTGTTTCACAGCCCAGTTAGATTGTTCGCAGTGAGTTGTGCTGCCTGTGGCTTTCCCAGAAGTCTCCAGTTGGCCACTTCCTGCAGTGACTAAGTAGCAGCTGCCTTAGACCGGCTGGTACTGCCGTCCCTCCCTCTCTGGTCCTGCTGACCAGCTCCCGGTCTCCTTGAGGTGGTCTCGTTTCTCCATCCTGTTCTGTTCTCCGGGTGGGCTCGTTGTCTTTGGTGTGCTTGTTACACACTGTCAGGTGGCATGGGAACAGCATTGTCCTTGTAGTAGCCATTTGCCTTAAGACATCCGTTGTAGGAGGAGGAGTCTGGGTTTGCTGGGACCTCAGGCTGAGAGTGTGGACGGCTGTAGTGAGGCTCCGAGTCCTTCAGTCGTTGGCTTTGGTCACATAGCTCCCCACTAGCAGAAGCATAATTTCCCTTTGGCACTGTGTAACTTGGCGTTTATTTCTGTGTTTAACCTACATTATTTATAACCGTCCTTGTCACTGTCCTGTGCCTTCTTCTCCCCCAACATACCAGGTGCTAGCATGTGGAGCCAGTTCCTCTACACACTAGGCAGGCACTCTATCCCTGGCCTCTATTCCCAGCTCCTCCTTTTTTGTTGGTTTTTGTCTTGAAACAGGGTCTTGCTGTTGCCTGTGCTGGTCACAAACTCACCATGTAGCCCAGATTGGCTTTGAATTTGGAGTACTCTGTCTCAGCCTGGGAGCTGGGATTACAGGAGTGTGCCTGGGATTACACCTGCTTTAGTGTGTCTGGCTTTGTCTGGAGTGTAGTGGTGGTGTACTGCCCGGGTCTCCTGCTAACCTAGCTCTCCCCTTGAGCTTCATCCCTGATCCAGAGCAGACCTGGTATTGATAACATGGCATTTCATGACACTGCTTGTCATCGTTGTGACATTTTCACGGTTGTATGTGTGCCCTTCCCCCTTTCTTTTCATCAGGCTCACTGTGTAGCCCTGGCTGGCCTGGAACTTACTATGTAGACCAGGCTGGCCTTGAATTCACAGAGATCTGCCTGCGCCTGCCTCCTAAATGTTGGGGTTAAAGGTATGTGCCACCTTGCCCTGCTAAGCTAGTTGCTCAGACCATTCTCAACCTTATAGCTGAGGATGACCTTGAACGTCTAGTCTCTACCTCCAAGTGCCTTATGCATACTGGGGAGCACAGCAGTACCTAGCCATGGCCTCAGTTCTGCCCTCTATTGTAAGAAATACCATGAACAGGGCTGGAGAGATGGCTCAGAGGTTAAGAGCACTGCTTGTTCTTCCAGGGGTCCTGAGTTCAATCCCCAGCAACTACATGGTGGCTCACAACCATCTGTGATGAGATCTGGTGCCCTCTTCTGGCCTGCAGAGATATGTGCAGACAGAACACTGTATACATAATAAATAAATCTTTAAAAAAAAAAAAGAAAAAGAAATACCATGAACAGTTCAGGACCCTTACCTTCCTATCAGGAGCAAATTTTCTAAAATTTTTATTTATTATTAGTGTGTATGTGTGTGTGTGTTGCATGCATTGTATGCATATCATGTTGCATGTGTGGAGGTCAGAGGTTGCCTTTTAGGAGTTGGCTCTCGTAGCTACCTTGGGATCTAGGGAGTGAAATCAAGTAGTCAGTGCAACAAGCACTTACCTACCTGCTGAGCCACCTTTCCAGCCCCATGTTTTCTGTCACATTTTCAAAGCTGGCCCAGCTTTTCTTCGGTGAGGTTACGGTTTATCAGAACTACAGAAAGAAGGTCATCGCAGTGGTATCGGTAGGCTAGTCAAATGCAAAGTTCCTCCTCCCAAGCCTGCTCTGTGTCCTTTGCTGTGTATCTGTGTGCACATGCATGAACGTGTGGAGGCCAGGGTACAACCTCAGGGTGCTGTCCGTCTTGTGGTATTGGTTTTTTGTTTGTTTACGAGTTCTCACTGTGTAGACTGAGCTAACCTTGAACTCATAGAGAGCCACCTGCCTCTGCCTCTTGAGTCCATCTTGGTTGTTTGGTTTCTCAAGACAGGGTTTCTCTGTGTAGCCCTGGCTGTCTTTGACTCACTCTGTGGTACAGGCTGGCCTCGAACTCACAAGAATCAGTCTGCCTCTACCTCCCAAGTGCTGGGATTAAAGGTGTGCACCACCAGCCGGGCGGTGGTGGCGCACGCCTTTAATCCCAGCACTCGGGAGGCAGAGCCAGGCGGATCTCTGTGAGTTCGAGGCCAGCCTGGGCTACCAAGTGAGTTCCAGGAAAGGCGCAAAGCTACACAGAGAAACCCTGTCTCGAAAAACCAAAAAAAAAAAAAAAAAAAAGGTGTGCACCACCATGCCTGGCCCATCTTGTTTTTTGAAACAGTCTCCACTGGCCTGACTTGCTAAGTAGACTAGGTTGTTTACCTTCCCCTGGGTTACAGGCGCTACACCACTCTACATGGCTTATTTAAAGTTGGTTTTTGTTTTTGTTTTTGTTTTAATGTCGGTTCTGGGAATTGAACTCAGGTCCTCATAATTATAAGACAAGAGACTCACCAGCTGAGCCATCTCCCTAGCCTCCTGGTTTTTTTAAGACAGAATCTTGCTATGTAGCCCTGACTGGCCTGGTAACGGAGCAGTCCTCCTGCCTCAGCCTCCTTAGTGTGCCCATTACAGGCTGTCCCACCCTACCCAGCTATTGCTCTAACCTTACTTACTGAGGTGCCAACAGAAGTTTATAGGAACTGTGGGTCCTTTGTACTGTTAAACATTTTGAGTAATTCAGGTTTAGTCAGATTCGCAACTAAACAAACTCACTCTGGTCCAGTACATCTCCAGTTACACACCTGCCCTCCCTGTTACACACCTGCCCTCCCCGTTACACACCTGCCCTCCCTGTTACACACCTGCCCTCCCTGTTACACACCTGCCCTCCCCGTTACACACCTGCCCTCCCTGTTACACACCTGCCCTCCCTGTTACAGGGCCAGATCGTGAAGCCACGAGGCTGCCGGGACTTTGGCTGGGACCCCTGCTTTCAGCCTGATGGATATGAGCAAACGTAAGGAGCCCAAACTTCCTCCCTGGAGCGTGGGCTTGGGTGGGCACCCTGCCCATGTGCAGTCATGCGGATATGGTAAGGCAAGCTTTGTTCCAGCTGAAGCCATTTCCGCTGAATGGACACAAGGAATCCAGGTGGCCTAGTCCATGGCAGGGCAACACAGATATCCTAGGTCGTGCTCCTAGCTCACTTGGCCGTCTTATGGCCAGTGGCTCCCATCCTCTGGCCCTGCCTATCAAGATGCATAAACCTTGTGGTTTTGTGGGCTGACACTAGCTCCATCTGGGCTGGAAAATGCATACTTTTGTAGCTGCTGTTAGACATGAGAAACCCACACAGTAGTATATGTTCTTAGCACTTCACATTGACAGCACCCTTTTATTTGTGAATATTTGTACATTGTCATTGCTGGATCAGGCTTTCCAGACTGTAGCTCCCCTGCCCAGCACCTCACAGGCCTGAAGCAGCCCTGGTCAGCCCGTCCTTGGGTGTCAGGAGTGTCCTCTGATGTGCTGTCTGCTTGGGCGGTCACAGAGCACTTGGAATTTAGTTAGATGAGGAGCTGAGTTTATTTTTGTTCTGTTTATTTATTTTGTGTTAATGGGTGCTTTGCCTGTATGCCTATCTGTACACCAGATAACTATACTGGCCAGAGGTCAGAAGAGTCTGTCGGGTTCAAGGGACTAAGCCATCTCTCCAGCCCCATTTGTATTCGGTTGTAATTAACTTAGCCACACGTAGCTAGTTCTGAAGCCTAAAGGCAGGGTGTGACCTCTCACCTGTCTAGTAGTGTCCTCACACTGACAAAATTGGCCCCTGGCCAGCTGCCTGGCTCTGCAGCCCACAGTGCTGTTTGATCTGTCAGACTCCATTGCTTCCACCAGACACCTCTACCTCATTCTTGTCCACACTTCCCTTAAGAACTTACGGACACACTAGAGCGATTTCAGCTTCTCTCCAAGCCCATGACTGGGCGTTTCTATCTTACAGAGGAATTTAAAACTGTTTGGTCTACCAGGCTGAGGACCAGGTGGCCCATTGCCTGCTTTCCTGGCTCTCTCATTGTGGAAGGTCATTTGCTTGGGCTCAGACATGGAGTACTGGGGGCCTGACTGCCCCTTGCCTGTGCACAGGCTCTCAGTATGTTTTTTACCTACAGGGACCCCCTCCCCTGCAAACAGAATCATTGGGCTTGGGGCTCCAGGGTGGCAATGGGGTGCCCAGCCTCCTGATTTCTGGATTCTCTGTTTTCTGAACTGCTTCTCTTTCCTCTTAGGTATGCAGAGATGCCAAAGGCTGAGAAGAACACCATTTCTCATCGATTCCGGGCCTTGTTCAAGCTGCAAGAGTACTTTAGTGTGACTGCTGGGGCTGGTGGCCACTAGGGTCGTGGGTGTGGGGAGGATAGTGCAGAACTCCCCAGGAGGCAGGCACTCCTGGCTAGTGTTTCTCTGGGTTGCGCTTTACCAGGGCATCCAGGCACATCAGCAGCCAGGTCCGGAAGGGCAGTTTGCTTTGCACAGGGGAGCTCTGGGCCAGTTGATACTAAACTCTGGCCCTTTGGGATTCAAGAGTTGCCTGTGGCCTGGCATAGTGGTGCACACCTTTAGTCCCAGAATTTGAGAGGCAGAGGCAGACAGATCTCTGTGAGTTCAAGGCCAGCCTGGTTTACATAGTGAGTTCCGGGACAGCCAGAGCTGCATAGTGAGATGCTGTCTCAAAAACAAAACAAACAATAAAGCAGAGTTGCTCTTGCAGCCTCTGGGATCCTGAGAGAACTTTGGGTGTCACACCTCTTAGCTTGAGGGTTGGCAAAGAAACATACAGCCTTTGATTTTAGAATGCAGCAAATGTAAATTCTTGAAGGCATGTTTCCAAAATAAATGGTATATTTGTTTTGAGCCTTGTCTGTCTCTTGAGTTCCTTTGACAGGTGGGAAGCCATCTTGATGGATGGTCAGAGGGGTAGTTCTGTACAGAGGATGCTCACCTGCCTGGATAGCTGGCATACTACTCCTCTCCTTGAGTTCTTGTTCTTGTGAATCGTGGGCTGTCCTCTTGTCTATGTCAAGGTCATGCTGGGGATAGGGGCTAGGAGGCAGCAGAGTGTATGTTTTGCCATTATAGGTTGACAGATGACCTGAGTTCAATCCCAGAGCCATGTGTGGAGAGAACTGACTCTCACAGGTTGTTCTCTGACCTCTATGTATGCCATAGAGTGAACCTTGCCTCCACATACACAGATAAGTGCTAAAGGTCCTCTGTCCTCAGAAGCCTGACAGGAATCCTGTTTAAGCTGCCTTGTTCCATCATGTGCATCCCCTCTCCCCAAGACATTCCCTGGGAGACACTTGAGGGTCAGTGCCTGCCTTGCAGTTCCTGAAGTTGTTTCTTGAGGAAGGGTATGTTCAGGGACATGAGAGGAGAAAGCAGGTTTCTGTGTCCCGGGCACTTCTGGGGGTATTCTCTCTAGTTTTTGGCCCCCAGACTCGGCAAGGTGGCCTGGGGTTCAGCCATTATGATAAAGGCATTTCTCCTGACCCCAGGCAGGGCATGTGGGTGAGTAGAGGACACCATTCTTCCCCACCTGTCCCGCTTGCCTGTCCCAGCACACTGGCTCCAACATGGAGTACTGGGGGCCTCTCTGCCCCTTGCCTATGTTCTGGATGTGGCTTTCTCTTCAGGGAATGCCCAAGCTACTGAGGAAGTCGCCCCTCCCGACTTGAGTTGCAGATTGGATGGATAGGTGGGTGTAAGGGCAACCTGGTGTTTGCTGCACAGCTCCTTCCTGAATCTCCCCCATTTTATTTGACCCATCCCTGTAAACAGCTGTGGAGAACATACTGTACCCGACAGACACACACACACACACACACACAAGCAAAATTACACCTCGGTCTACCCCTGCAACTATGGTGTTGCCGCGCTCTCCCTAGCATGCCAGCCTGTTGACTCGCCAGGTCAAGTCCAAGGTGGGATTCCTTTTGTCTCCCATTTCCAGTTTTTTTCCCTTTTCAATATGGTGGGCAAACACGGGGCCTCCAGCATGCGAGGCCTTCTGCAGAGCCGCAAGCCCGGCTCTGCCGAGAGGTCTGAATCTCTTGCCGTTCCTCGTATACCTTTCCTCCTCTTGCTGGTGTGCTGGACCTGCGTGTCTTAGTATGGAGGGGTCTTCTGTTTTCTCTGGGGTGTCACCCGGCATTAGCTTTTGTATTTATTTTGTGGTGCTGGGAACCAAACCCGGGGCCTTGCACAAGTCAGATAGCTAACACTCAGCCCTGGTTTGTCCACAGTTGGGGCAGTGCCCTCTCTCAGAGGTGACAACACAAAGATGGGTACTTGGGGGGACAGAATGACAGCAGACTTTAAAGTGCATCACCCAGAGTTAGCTCCCCACTTCCTCATTTTGAGACGTCAGTTCAGGACTTCACACCATCACTCTGTCCATTCTCTCTAGAAAGGGTGTGTTACACAGAGATAACACAACTCACTGACAGGCATATGAGTGCACCCGAAGGAGCCACCATGGAGGTGTCAAGGCCAGGTGTTGCTGTGGGATTTGTGGGAGGGAACTGTATGGCTGGGTCAGGCACAGTGATGCCTGCCAAGGTGACTGGGAGAGATATGCAATCACCTGTGTCTGAAAATGCTAACGAGCACACAAAAGGTCAAACTAGACGCTCCTAAGAGCCATAGGAGGTTAACTGAGAACCCCAGTGCTAGGAGTAGGTTACCTCCCACAGAAGCCCTTGAGGCCCCTAAAACAAAAAAGGTTTTTGCCACAGTTGCTGGTTGCCTTCCAGAACTTAATGACAAGACCCAGTTGCTGGAGAAATAAAGCTAGGACTGGGCTAAAGTGTCCCCTCCCTGAGAGCTAGATCCCGTAGTGCTGGAAGTTTCTGCTGAGGATGCTGAGGAGAATTAAGCCTCAGTCCTGCTCAGCTGTGGATCCTGCATGCTTCGTGATGGAAGTGCCAGGCAAGATGCGCTGGTGCATGGAGTGCACGAGGATGGAACCAGCTTTCTGATTGGACTGGAGGCCCGCTTCACAGGGAGGAAATTCACATCTGGATAGAACCAGCTTTCTGATTGGACTGGAGGCCCGCTTCACAGGGAGGAAATTCACATCTGGATAGAACCAGCTTTCTGATTGGACTGGAGGCCCGCTTCACAGGGAGGAAATTCACATCCGGCACAGGCAACCGTGACTAGGGAAGTCCTAGGCTCCCGTGGAGAGCACGTGCTCTCGACTGGAAAGGTGCTGGCCCATGAGTTTCCTACCACCATTTGGACAGTCTTCTGTTCCTGCTTTTGTCAAGACTTGCCAACAGCTGTGTTCCAGAGACAGAGGAATGACCGAAGGGCACAAGGGTTCGGTACTTTGGAGAATAGTCAGGCATCTCTGTCATACCCCCAGCACTGCCCCAGGCTCAGGGACTCTCGAAGAAGGAATGTAAGGGCTGGAGGAAGACGTGGCGAGTACTCTGTGACTGTCCTCCAGGCCCAACAACTGCTAAGAGAGATCAGTTCACCACTTGGAAAAGATCATCCCAGCTGGGCTTGTTGACTGTTAACAGCCTCCCAGAGAGGTGCAGGGATCTGGAGACCCTCACCCGAGTATCCAGCACCCTCTACCACTCATACCCAACTTCACCCTAAGACGTAGCCTGGGCTAGGGGTGGAGTATACGCAGGAGGGACTAGTGGAGAGAGGCTCCATCGGTGACTCTGGGAAAGTCATCATCCCTGCTAGGTAAAGACTTCCCATATGGCCTTTGAGGGGGAGCACCCCACTCTAAGTAACCCCTCACCTAGTCTCTGTAAGGAAGAACAATAAACTGTCGTTGGGACCTTAGGGAAAGGGGTAGGAGTGGCTTAGTCTCCCCCGGGAAGGAATTTTAGCAACAATGCCAAGTGATTAAGCTGGAAGTATGGCATCTTCTTCCTCCATCAGACTAATCAGCCCGTCGCCCAGTTCTCTCCAAATCACACACTGGCACGTACAGGGCGCCCTGTCCTCGCCCCTAGCCATATCCTGAAGCCACTCTGTTCACCACACCGCACCCTGCTGTACCCAAACCCTGTCTCCTCTGGGTCTTTGTTCCCAGAAAACATCCCTTGCAGGAGCCTCTCAACAGGATGACACAAAAGTCTACTTTGTCTGCGTCTCACAGTTGGGCTGGTGGAGATGACGGCATATAGATGGTACTCAACAAACATCGGCCTTTTATTCTCCTCCCAGGGGGCGTGTTTTCTGTCCCCAAGTCTGGGAGAGCAGCAAAGATGGAGGTAGCATGTTGGAGCACAGAAACAAGACTTTGATTGCATAGAAACAAGACTTTTATTCACTAATGTGCACACAGCAAGTTCCTTATACAATCAAGGAAATGGGCTCTCTCCTGGGCATCAACTCTTTTATCAAAAGAAAATCTACTTTTCTTAGCTCCACCCTGGCAATGTCCCTGACCCTAAACTAAAGGTTAATGGGGTGAGCACACACCACTGGAAACCACAATGCCCCGGGGCTTTAGGCCACAATGAGGACGGGCCAGAGCCACAGGCGGCTCACACCTCCCCTTGCACTGCCACAGAGCAGGCCTGAAAGGATGGGGAAGGTGGCCCTGGTCAGGGTCTGTGCTCAGCATCCATGACATCCAAGTACTTGGCTTCAATGATTCGGGGTAGCAGATTGTAACTGCAGAACAGAGGGAGAGGCAAACTGAGTGGTAGATGGTCATAGCAGGTACCCACTGAGCCCAGCAGCGGGCTGCACCCTCCTGACAGCCACCCAGCCTGGTCATACCGGATCGGAATCATGGCAATCATGATGAGAGGGAAGACCATCTTCATGTAGGGCAGGGAGCTCATGCCGAAGGCACAGAGCAGCAGCAGCTGCAGAATCTGCAGGCCTGTGAAGTAGTGGATCTTCCTTTGGGGCACTCTCCGGACGTAGTGTGTGGGTGGGTATGATGTCTGTGGGCAGCAGCAACCAGGAAGTCAGGGGTGGCTGTGTTCCCACACCCTCTCCCGGGCCCTGGCACCTACCTGCTCCTTGAGCAGCAGGGCCACACGAGAGAAGAGCTGGTTGCCATCCAGGGAGGTGAGCGCAATGTAGAGGAAGAGCCCATAGAGCACAGGCTTGGGGATCCACTGCAGGGGGAAGGGCAGCAGCAGCAGCGAGAGACCCACCAGGACACTGGCGCCCAGCGCGGTCAGCCGGGTCTCCTTAACATTCACTATCCTGCGGGGCCGGAGCACAGGGCTACGTGTGGGTCTAGCTAGGGCGCTACTGCCTCTGAGCCCTTATCTCTAAGCCACATCCTTTCCTACGTCACATGGAGCCCAAGGTTGTCCCCCTCTGACCTTCAGGTCTACCTGGCGCTTGCCCTAGGACCCCAGGGACCACTCATACTCACGTTTCATAAATGTGCCCATTTTCCACACGTTCCTCCACTAAGGCCAGTGCCCGCACATGCAGCGGGGAGTGGGGGTAGGCGGCGTGGATCCAGGGTAGCCCGAATAGAGACAGCCCCGTATTGATGATGGCGAGTAACAGGAGGTCCCAGTGATAGGCAGTGCCCTTCACCAGCCTGACAGAGACGGGCACACATGGACAGAGTCCTGTTGGCTGTCAGAAGTCCGGGACCCTGCCCCTCCTCCCACAGCCCCCAGTACCTGTTCTCTGGTGCATTGACCAGGGCAGCCACCAGGTTCTGCTCAATGAAGAAAAGCAAGGAGAGCAGGAAACCAAGACCCATGGCGCTGCTGATGGCCTTGAAGGACAGAGAGCGGATCTGTGCCATCTCAAAGAGGCTCTCGCTGGGGTTGTATCTGAACTTGCTCACTGCAATAGGGGACAGGCTTGGCCCACTGTTCCCAGGGAGCGAGGCCATGCCATGCCACCCCCAGCTCCTCCGCCCGTTCCAACTCACTCTCAATGTCCTGGAAGCCATAGGAACTGATGAGGGAGAAGGCGAGCACGGCGATGGGCAGGGCACAGTCAGACAGGGTCTCACGCACACATGGGTGCAGGTAGGGGCTGGAGACGATGGGTGCATCAGCGGGGCCGGGGGGGTGCTGGCTGGCCCGTGCCTCCCACCCGGGGGCCCCCTCGTTTCTTTTCAGGGGGTCCTGAGCTAGAGTCTGTATAACCTAGGCGGCTTCAAACTGGAGATCCTCCTGCCTCTGCCTCCCAAGTACTGGGATCCAAAGGTGCCCCCTTACCTTTTCTTGAACTGGTAGAGGGTGTAGCCTAGCCAGAGTGTGCCCAGCATGATGAGGAGGCTGAGGACTGCCGTGGCCTGGCCCGAGTGTGTGCTGCTGGGGCTGCTGGCTGTGGCCATCTCTATGGTGCTGTCCCAGAGGCTGGTGTTGGGCGCACTGTGGAGGCTGGTGTTGGGGCTTCTGCCAACGCCCAACAAGCTTGCCAAGGATGAAGTTCTTTTTGTGTGGTAGTGGTGACCATAGTAGTACTTCCAGAAGACTGTGGGACGAGCCAACAGGCCTAAGCCATCTGGGATCTGGGAGGTTGGAGCCTAGCTTCCTTATTGATATAGGGTGGAGGGGTGTCCTAAGGGAGGTGGGGATACTGAAGGGAAGGAAAGGGGCCATAATGGGAGAGAGCTTCTAAGGGGAAACAAGGGGAATAGGAGAGAGCTCTGGCCTTCTCAGTCAACCAGGAACCGCCTGTCCGTCCGTCCGTCCGTCCGTCTGTCTACCCTTTGTCTCCCAAGTCTGCTACTGCCTCTGCTGTAGCTGACACCGTGCCCTGCCTGGCCCAGTGCCTCTGTCCCCTCTCTGGCTTTGCCTGGAGAAGCTCTTCCCCTTCATCACCGCATGGTGCTGCTGCTGTGCCAGCCACAGCTCCTCCAGCACCTCTGCCACAGGAAGAACAGCCTTAGCTGGACACCTCCTCCTCTGCCCTGTCAAGCACAGTTGAGAGCCCTCCCACCCCAAGCAGGCCCCTCTCTGGGTCTGCACTCAGTTTTGTTTTGTTTTGTTTTTGAGATAGGGTCTCACGATACAGCCTTAGCTGTCCTCAAACTCAGAGATCCGCCTGCCTCTGCCTCCCGAGTGATAGGATTAAAGGTGTGTGCCGCCACACCTGACTTGTACTCACTTTTGACCATGCCCTTGACGGCATCCAGCACAAACGTGATGGAAATGAAGAGGGCAATGATTTCCTCTGTTGACCTGCAAAGAGGTGATATGCCTCAAGATGTGTGTGTGTGTGTGTGTGTGTGTGTGTGTGTGTGTGTGTGCATTGGGGGGCAGTATTTAAAGAAAAGGTTTCCCTGAGCTCTTGTATGGACCATCGCCATCAAAGAGTGCTCCCCCACTCTCAATAAGTCCACCTTGGCCTACGGAGAGCACACTATCTATTCTGGGGTTATAAGGCCTTGGCATGAGGCTGACCCACACCCCCAGACACTGCAGCCCAGGACTAGTCACCTCTTAAAGAGATTCATAAGCAGGCTGAGGTTGAGGAAGGCATAAAGCGCGAGGAAGAAACTGTTCCACAGGCCCGTCCATGCATAGAAGGAGTTGAAGTCCAGGTTGTAGTCATCGCAGATGACTCGGATCACTGCAGACAAGGGGCAGGATGTGCAGTCAGGGCTGGGATGGGCTCCAGGGCCTTGGCACCATCTCCCATTTCAACCCCACTGTACCCTGGATGTAGATGGCCAGGGGCGCGGTTGTCAGCAGTATTACCAGTGGCTGCCCAGAGAAGAGTGCATACAAGAGGCCTCCGATGCTCTGCCCAGCTATGGTCTTCTGCACATCTGTGGAGGTGGTAAGTTCAGGGGTCACCCCAGCCCAGGGTCCTGCCTGGCACATCCCTACTGCCCCCGAGCCCCTCACCGATGGCTCCGTTCGTGTTCTCATCATTGAGGGATCCAAAAGCAATCGTTGGCAGGAGGCAGGCAAAATAGAGGAAAAGCGTGGTGGTGACGTATTTGCCCACAGTCTTGCCTTTCCCGATGAGGCCTAGGAATGCAGGACAGACAGCATTTGCTGCAGACGCAGGACACGCGCACTGGCCTCATGGCCTGAAAGGCTGAGGTCTGGCTGGGCACCTACCATCGGTGAAGTCCAGTGGGTACACCGGGAACCTGTGCATGATGTCCACCCAGATGCCCTTTCCAAAAGGGAAAAAGTCCTTGCACTTGGGGGGCTGGGAGAAAGGGCAGAATGTGTTAGTTCTGGTTGACCCGCGCCCCTGCCACCACACCCCACCTCTATTCTGTACCTGATGGTGTTTGTGAGTATGGAGGGAGCTCATGCTGTGGCCCTTGGCTCTTGGCATCATGGTGAGCAGCTGTCTTTGGTGCACCAGAGCCTCCTTGAATTCCTCCTCTGTGCGGGTCTTGAGGAGCTTCTGGCGGAAGGTGATGTCCGAGAACATGGTGGCAAAGGTGCGTGCCACCTCCATCGCAGTCTTGGTGCTTTTCTGGGAACAGAAGGGGGTACGGTTACACCCCCAGCTCCGGTAGCAGGGGAAAGCCTGTCTTTGCCGAGTGCCATCACGCACAGGCAACCGGCAGCAGGTCCTGTTTCCCTAAGCTCAGACATGGATGCACCTTGCCACTATTCCTACTGGGAGCTGCTGTGGATCTCATGGTTTCCTTTTTCCTTTTTACCTTTTTTTTTTTTTTTTTTTTTTTTTTTTTTTTTTTTTAAAGATTTATTTATTTATTATGTACACAGAAGAGGGTACCAGATCTCATTACAGATGGTTGTAAGCCACCATATGGGTGCTGGGAATTGAACTCAGGACCTCAGGACCTCTGGAAGAACAGTCGGTGCTCTTAACCTCTGAGCCATCTCTCCAGCCCCTTTTTACCTTTTTTATTTGGTTTTTCCAGACAGGGTTTCTCTGTGCATAGCCCTGCCTGTCCTGGATCTCACTCTGTAGACCAGGCTGGCTTCAAACTCACAGAGATCCACCTGGCTCTGCCTCCCGAGTTCTGGGACCAAAGGTGTGCACCACTACTGCCTGGCTCCATTTTAACATTTTAAAATAATTTATTTATTCATATCTTATGTGCATTGGTGTTTTGCCTGCATGTATGCCTGTGTGGAGGTGTCAGATCCTCTGCAACTGGAGTTACAGACAGTTATAAGCTGCCATGTGGGTGCTGGAAGAGCAGTCAGTGCTCTTAACCACTGAACCATCTCTCCAGCTAGTGTTTTTCTTTCTTGTTTGTTTGTTTGAGATAAGGTCACATTCTGTAGACCAGGCTGGTCTAGAACTATGGCATTCTTCCTACCTCAGCTTCCCAAGTCTTGGGGTTACAGACCAGTCACCATGCCTGGCTTAGTATTTTTCTTCGAACTGAGACATTAACATTGTCCTGAGCAAGAAAAGGGTTTGAGCACAAACATGAAACCACATGGAGCAAAACTGCCAAGGGCCGTGGGTGTATACAGCAGGTGACAACTAGCGTTTGACAAGTCGACCCACCAGACATAAAACTCCCTGATGGGGAGCCCCACCTGGCAAAGTCGTGGGGTCACTGGCTGTGGAAACTGGTTGTTTTCTGTCTGTGACTTTCTCAGGTGCACCATTAGACCTCCCTATAAGAACGGCTGTGGGCTTCCTTCCACAGTCCATTGGCTGTGTGTTTTACATCTTTGGGCATACGTATAGCTGTGGATGATCAGGTTAGGAGTTCTGTGTAAGCTGTATTAATTCTGATGTATAGAAATAATACCAGGATATTCTTCTTCACTGACACAGGAAAGTAACACTATTCTCAGTCTCAAAGACAGCTAATTTTAGACTTCAGAACAAATTCAAAACAGACTAAACTGTCCTTGCAGAAAATACACAAAGACTAATTCCCAGGTTTTGTTTATTGCTAAAGCAAGGCCAGGCTGTTTACACTGAGATATAGCTCCCTGCAGCAGCTCTCTTTCTGCCATGGACCCCGACGGCTCAAGGTTCAGCCAATTGTTTACTGTCTGGGACCCCTCACCAACTTAGAGCTGCGTGCATGGGTCAGTGTGACATAACCAGCCTAAGAGAAGCTACGTGACTTATCTTGTGTATTGAGAATGGGTAGGGCCCTGAAAACGTAACTTACAATTGTCCAGAGTTTGGCTGTGGGAGAGCAGCGGTGGTGTGGAGAGATGGCTGTGTAGAACTGCTGCAGAATGTGAGTGAAGTGTGTGTGTGTGTGTGTGTGTGTGTGTGTGTGTGTGTGTGTGTGTGTGTATTGCTGAGTGAGAGATGAAGAAGAATCATGAGAGAAGTGTGAGGAAGTGAGTGGGGGAAAGAGTGAGTAAAGAGTGAGTGCATAATGTAAAAGAAGGCGTGTGAGTGAGTGTGAGAGAGAGCTGTGTGAAAGAGCTGCTGCTACACAGAGGAGCTGTGCCCGGGAACTGTAGAAAGCGCTGTATGGTGACAGAGCTGTGTAAATGAGATGTTTAGCTGTGGCTGGGTGGAGATTTGTAGCCGTGTGGAGACAAAGAAGATGAAGCTGTATAGAAAAGAGATGTAGAAGAGAAATGTATGTAAAAGAAAGATGTGTAGCCATGTGAAAAATACATACGTATGTAAAGATATGTAGCTGTGTGGAAAGAGTCAGAGACCATTCTTTTTTTTTTTGTTTTTCGAGACAGGGTTTCTCTGTGTAGCTTTGCGCCTTTCCTGGAACTCGCTTTGGAGACCAGGCTGGCCTCGAACTCACAGAGATCCGCCTGGCTCTGCCTCCCGAGTGCTGGGATTAAAGGCGTGCGCCACCACCGCCCGGCCAGAGACCATTCTTAAGTTGAAGTAAAAGAGAACGTTATCATCAGAAAGCGTGTGTTTCCTTATTTCCCCCTCAGATAGAAAAGGTCTAGCCCTCCGATACATAAGAAGTTTTCCTAAACCCTGGCTGCCTCCGTGGATTTTCTTGCATTACCCTGGAGGCGGCCTTGGAGCAGGCTCTCCATAAGGTTACCGATACAAAACACATTCCTGATGTCTGTTGGCTTGTCTGACGTTGAAAGGGGATCCAGGCCCATCACACCTTATTCTCTTACCTGACCATGGTCAAATGTTAGGAGTTAGATATGAAGTGTCCCCCTAAAGACAGTTGACCCCCAGCTGATGGGTCTAATCATGGGGAGGTAACTGGGTTCTGAGGGCTCCGACCTCATTGATGGATTCATGCACTGACATTAAAATTTCATGGCATTACTGAGAAGGGGTGGAAACGAGAATGTGGGCCTTGGTCTGAGGAAGCAGGTTGTTGGGAAGTGCTCCTTAGAAGAGGGAATCATTTCCCAGGACCTTTCCCCCACTTTTGGGGAGATGCTGGGGACCAAGCTCGGAGCCTCATGTATGCTCTGGCAGCCTGCTGCCGCTGAGCCGTAGACACAGTCTCTCCTCGTTCCCTCTGCCTTTTGGTTGCCATGAGGTCATCAGCTCTGTTCCCTCATCATAGCACTTCCCATCACGACATTCTGCTCTGCTCCAAAGCCGTGGAGCCGGCCGCGGACTGAAACCCTGAGCTGAAGTAGACCTTCTCTCCTTCAAGTCGTGTCTCTGAATTCTCAGACTCAGGGCAGCAGCCCAAGCTGCGCCTACTGGGTGTTCCTGAGCAGGAACTCCACGCTGGGTGCAGCCTGACTTGCCTCAAGTGATACGGGTACTAAGGCTATTGCCCCTTCCAGCTGTTCTGGCCACACTGCCGGCTGCCACTCCCTCTAACTCATGATGCGCAGCATATCTATAAGACTACTGGCAGGGAAGTAGTACCCAGAGAATCCGGAGAAGGTATCCCGCACCAGAGTCAGGCAGTTATCAAAAAGCTAACGAGCCGGGCGGTGGTGGCGCACGCCTTTAATCCCAGCACTCGGGAGGCAGAGCCAGGCGGATCTCTGTGAGTTCGAGGCCAGCCTGGGCTACCAAGTGAGTTCCAGGAAAGGCGCAAAGCTACACAGAGAAACCCTGTCTCGAAAAACCAAAAAAAAAAAAAAAAAAAAAAAAAAGCTAACGAAAAGGGATGTTGTGGAGAAGGCCTGTAAAACCAGCACTGGGAAGGCAGAAGGATACAGAGTTCAAGGCCAGCCACCAGTCTGTTTTAAAGAACTAAAGGAGGGTAGAGGTGTGGGTCAGTGATAGAGCACCTGCCCTCATGTGTACATGAGGGCCCTGGGGTCCATCCCCAGCCTTGGGGACAAACAGTGCAGTAGCTAATGAAAGCTTAAATATTAAGGCCCTTCCACAGCTTTGGGCAGAGAATTACAGTTCCCTATTCAGGATTTTAAACCTTTTGCCTTATTGAGAAAACTCCTAGACTGGACCAGCTACAGCTTCCATAAAAGCAGGGTATCCAGCCCGGGTGGTGGTGGTAGCGCACACCTTTAATCCCAGCACTCGGGAGGCAGAGGCAGACCTCCATGAGTTTGAGGCCAGGCTAGTCTACAGAGCAAGTTCCAGGAGAGCCAAGGTTACACAGAGAAACCCTGTCTCAAAAAACAAAACACACACACACACACACACACACACACACACACACACACACACACACAAAAAAAAAAAAAAAAAGAACAGCAAACAAACAAACAAAAAACCAAAAAGAGCGAGGTATCCTTGCCCAGGTAGCATAAGGCCCAAGGAGCGCAGCGGGTCCTTGTCCAGCAAATCATGAAGGAGGAATACCGGTGGGAAGGCAGCCAAAGAATGGCCCAACGCAGCCGGGCGGTGGTGGTGCACGCCTTTAATCCCAGCACTCGGGAGGCAGAGCCAGGCGGATCTCTGTGAGTTCGAGGCCAGCCTGGGCTACCGAGTGAGTTTCAGGAAAGGCGCAAAGCTACACAGAGGAAACCCTGTCTCAAAAAAACCAAAACCAAAACCAAAACCAACCAACCAAACAAACAAAAAATGGCCCAATGCACGTAGTCATTATATTGGGACTTGAATCCACAGCCTTGGACATGCTGAGTCCACGCCTTGCCACCACCAATCTACCCTGCCAGCCGCCTGAATTTGGCATTGTAAAAAAGCATTTCTTTTCAGTAAGAAAGCCAACTTTTTGAGCATTTCCAGGGAAATTTCAGATGCACAGGGACTTGGCAAAAGCATCTCTAATAAACATCGGATAGAGAGGAAGAGCAGGGATGAGAAGCCAGGAGAGATGTTTCCAAGGTAACGGCAGGGCAACCTGGAGCCCGACACTCACCATCTTGGGCGGGGCCAGCACCAGAATGACAAAGCGGACCTCACAGGAGTTCTCCCCCCAGTTCTGTGGTCGAACCAGGCGGCTGATGCACACATGCCTCTTCTGCAGGGCCTTCATGGTGCAGCTGGGTGACAGAGGAGAGGAAAAGGACAGCTGCCACCCTCAGGTGCGGAGGCTGCCGCCACCCTGCGGAGCCTGCAACGGAGGCTACCAGGGGAAAACAAAAAGACCGCATGGGGGCTGGAGAGATGGCTTGGCCGTAAAGAGCACTGGCTGCTCTCGCAGGGGAGCAGAGTTCAAGTCCCAGCATCCACCTGGTAGCTAATAGCACATCAGGAACTCTGGTGTCTGTGGCATGGATGTGGTGCTCATATATACATGGACACACAATACCCACACACATTTAAAAAAAAAAAAAAAACAAGATCAACTAGGACAGAGTGCCTCTATCCTCTTGTCCCAAACTGGAGGTGCCACCACAGTTGTGTTACTTGTCTCTGCAGGGACATGAGACACCTGGCTAGCGCCAGGGTAACGGCAGGGGACCAGGTGTGGGGGTAGGATGGTAACTCACATGATGCAGAGCCATGACTGCTGGTACTGTACCCCTCTGACAGTGGCGGTGACTCCCTGGATGGTGTCTGACAGCAGGTGGACTAAGGACGGAGGAAGGGACACAGGAGAGTCAGCTGCCCCAGCCACACTGTCACGTGCCAGGGCAGGGAGAGGGCCTCACCTTTACTCTCCATGGGGGCCCCCGCGTCTGTAAAGAGCTTGGCCATGAGCAGGTCCAGGTCACAGTCAGGTTCCGCGTGGTTGGGGTCCTGGGCGAAGCGGTTCAGCATGGTCCGAAGCACGTCATCCAGGGAGGTAGCTGTCTCGTTCAGGATGATGCTGGCCTGGGCCAAGAAGCCATCCAGGTCCCGGTGTGCACGGACCTCCTCCTCAAAGTTCTTTAACTTCAGATACTGTAGGGATGCCAAGTGCAGACCACACAGCCTCTGAGTTAGACCATTGTCTCTCTTGCCCCCACATGCCCTCCATAATGGTCTATGAATGTCCCTGCCCACCAGGAACAATATATCTAGGAGAGAAGGTTCGGGCTTGGGCTAGTATGAGAGGAATGCCCAGGAACATGGGGACAGCGTGGCAGATATAGAGGAATCAGCTCTCTTAAACCCTACCTGGAGACCCAGCACAGCCCTGCAGGATGGGCCTCACCTTGCGGGAGGTGTGTAGGAGCACACAGCCACCAGCTGCAGCTTCTAAGTCTAGAGGAACGGGAAGAAAGCTCAGGATGCTGCCCCAGCTCTTCAGGGCTCCTTAGCAGCGCAGGGCCACCTCAAGTCCCCATACCAGATTTGGAGGGCTGCACCTCGAGGTTGACATTGACAAAAAACCGGATGCTCTCGCCAGACACGATGGAGGAGTTGACGGTGTCAAAGACCTCGTCCCCCAGGCTGTCTTCCCGAACTTCAGGGGTATCATCCGTGTCATTCCTGAAGTAGCCCAGAGCTGCCGCTGTCACCGGGAGAGACCATCTATCAGTGCTACACATCATAAGGTAGGTTCTAAGTCCCCGGCATGGGTACTTCTGCTCCATCTCCTGAGTGCATCCCTGATGGTAAGAGGCCTTCCACCAGTCAAGGAGAGAGCTTTGGTTAACAGAAGCAGAAATGCTGGTCCTGCCTGGCCCAGACAGCCGGCACACAGAGCTGAAGGCCCTGCCCAGTGATCTTCTGTACCATTTTTCAGCTCCCCCCTCCCCCGCCCGAGACAAGGTTTCTCCATTTTTTCAGCTTTTTTTTTTTTTTTTTTTTTTTTTTTTGGTTTTTCGAGACAGGGTTTCTCTGTGTAGCTTTGCGCCTCTCCTGGAACTCACTCGGTAGCCCAGGCTGGCCTCGAACTCACAGAGATCCGCCTGGCTCTGCCTCCCGAGTGCTGGGATTAAAGGCGTGCGCCACCACCGCCCGGCTCATTTTTTCAGCTTTAAGAACCAGGGCTCTGCTGTAACTGTATCATTCTGACCCTTCAGCTTAAATTTAATCCTAGCATTTGGCAAACAGAGGCAGACAGATCTCTGTGAGTTCAAGGGCAGCCTGGTCTACATGTAGAGTTGGAGGCCAGCACATGCCTATAATGTAGAACTCAGGAGGCTGAGGCAGAAACATCAAGAGTTTAAGGCTAGCTTGGGCTACACAATGAGGCCCAGTCTAAACAGGAAAACAAAACCAACAAACAAAAACAACTTTAAGGCAACGCCGCACACCTTTAATCCCAGAACTCAGGAGACAGAGGCAGGCAGATCTCTGTGAGTTCAAGGCCAGCCTGGTCTACAGAGCGAGTTCCAAGACAGCCAGGGCTGTTACACAAAGAAACCCTGTTGCAAAAAAACCAAACCAAACAAACAAACACATCCAACTTTGAGCAAGTGGCTCATTCCTGTAGAGCCCAGCACTTGGAAAACTGAGGCAGAAAGACTGCATGAGTTCCAGGCCAACCTGGGCTACATTTCAAAATATAAAAAAGTGGGGCTTATGAGATGGGTCAGTGGTTAAGCACATGCTGCTTAGTCACGAGAACAGGAGTTCAGATCCTGATCCGACACCAGTGCTGGGTAGCTCACAAACGCTTCTAACTGCAGCTCCAAGGGACCCGACATTGTCTTCTAGCCTCATACACATAAGCACTTACACAAACACACGCTCAAATAAAAAGTCTGTATTGCCGTGCGGAGGGCAGTGGTGGCACACACCTTTAACCCCACCACTCAGGAGGCAGCAGGCAGGTGGTCTACGGAGTGAGTTCCAGGACAGCCAGGGCTACAAAGCGAAACTCTGTCTTGAAAAACCATGTACTGAACGTGTGTGTGTCTGTGTGTGTGTGTGTGTCTGTGTGTGTGTGTGTCTGTGTGTGTGTGTGTGTGTGTGTGTGTGTGTGAAAAATAAACAAAAGACTGCTTTCTTTCAGAGTTCTCAGGCTGAGAACCCCAGGGAAGGTGAAGTTGCTACAGATCCAAATGACCCGCGCTCCCACCCCACCCCTGCCTCACTGGTACAGGGCTTCCAGTCTCTCCTCCCAGGGAGGGCAGGTGAGACTGAGGGAAGAGCATCAAGGCTGAGACTCAGTTCAGCAGTTGAAAATACCCAGGAGGCAAGAAAGCCTGCGAACCAGCCAGAAGATAGAAGGTCTCCTTAGTCGGGTTCCCACCACGCCCCTTCCAAACTGCAGCAGGAACTCCTGAGCACAGGAGTTGCAGTCACTCCTGCAGGCTTCCACCACCCTAACATGCAAATGTCTCTTTTCCCTGCAGCCCTGAAAAAATCACAGCCTGAGCCAGCCTGTTATCCTTCCTCTAGGCCAGTCTCAGACTCTCTCCATCTCTCCCTGGGCCAGATAGCTAGGGCCATAGGCATGCCCACTCTTGTTCTATAAGCTAGCTAAGTGTCTCTCCCTTCAGGGCCGTCCTCAGGCTCATTTGGCACGCTCTTCCTAGAGCTCGACCTCTTTGTCAGCCCAGCCAGAATCTCTCTCAGACCGACCTGTAGCTCCACATTTGGGGACACTTTTAGGAAAGAGGCCTTTGTAAGCCAGACCCCACTAGCCACTGACAAACACCTGCACAGGGACAGGGACAGGGACAGGTCAGTGGCATGTCCACACCTGCCAGCCAGTGACTTACCCTGACTCACTTCCACTCCTGCCCTTCAGCTTCCTTTGCACATCCCAGGCCTTGTACCTCGATATCCTGAGCTCACGACCTGATGATCACCCCACCCCATCTCCAGGCCGGGGACTACGGAGCCAAAAAATCATCCTCCTTGCCTTTACTGTGGAGGACATGGTAAACACCCTCCTTAATGCAAGCCTGCCTTATTTAAAACTACTTGGGCTGGGGAGGAGAGCCAGGTAGCACAGCCCTGTTAAAGAGCCAAGAGGATCCAAAGTTCAGTTATCCTCAGCTACATGGTGAGCCAGAGGCCAGCCTGGGCTACATGAGACCCACCAGCCAGGCTCAGTTTTGTTTCTGCAGCCATTCTCAATCCAGTATTTCCTTCTCTACCTGGAGCTCTATCTTTTCTTAGCCTTGGCTCGCCGACCCCTTAGGTCTTTGCAGGTTACCACGCCATTCTCCAGAGCATAGCTACAAAGCTCAGCTGCCAGCCAGCACCTCGACACAATGAGTCCTCCTGCCCTGGGCACCTGGGTGAAAACACGTCACCAGGATGCCTAAACACTGTACCACTGAACAACACAGGAGAGCTGGGGATGCAGCCCAGTGTGTGTAGAGTATGTGCCTAATGTGTGAAACCCAGAGTTCAAGCCCCAGTACCCTATAAACCCGGCCTGGAGGTGAAAGCTTGTAATCTTTTTGTTTGTTTGTTTGTTTTTCGAGACAGGGTTTTCTATGTGTAGTTTTGGTGCCTGTCCTGGCTCTAGTTCTGTAGACCAGGCTGGCCTCGAACTCACAGAGATCCTCCTGGCTCTGCCTCCTGAGTGCTGCGATCAAAGGCGTGCGCCACCACTGTCCAGCCGGTAATGGGAAACTCAAGCTCATATTTGGCTACATAGGGAGTTTTAGGCCAACCTAGGCTACGTGTGATTTTTTTTTTCTCGTACAAAACCAAATTAAAAAACAAAACAAAACACAAAGAAACCTTGGGCAGACACAGATAGGCAGCATGGACCCAAATGCAGGGAAGAAGCTGGAGCAGTTGAAGCAGGGAAAACTGCAGCCTCTCTCTCCGGGGTTAAATGGGGACAGTCAAAGCGTGCATAGCATGTAGTCTAGCCTAAAGCTGGCCAGACACGCAGGGCCCCGGAACAGGGGACCACAGGAGAAAACAGCAAATGGTGTGGCTAGCCATCTGCCCACCCAGGACTTCAGCACGCCTATCAGCTGCCCACCCAGCAAGCCACACAGCCTCCAGAAGGGCGCTAACCACTCCACGGGGCTACACAAGTGGCTTCTGCCGCGTACTTGTTGGCAGACGAATGGGTTGAGTTCCCTAGAGAGTTCTGATCATGGAAGCTTTCTAGATACACACCTGAGAAGTATTCACTGGAGTCCTCAAGGTGTCCATTCTGTGACATGGCCAAAGGACAGTCTTCTACAAGGAAAGCCAAAGAATTGACACCAGCCCCATGGACCACCCCCGGACAGTCTCCTGTACCCTCTTCAACTCAGCCCACCCCACCCCTGCTGACTCCTTATCCTTCCTAGGAACGCATATCAGGCCAAGAGGCAGGGGTCCGAGTACTACGGAGGGGACCCTGCAGTATCTGGGGAGGCCAGTCTTCATTTAGGGTGCTAATCCCTTAGTCCGTCTACTAGGGACTGACTAGGTATGTGAAGGGCGCGAAGGGTGCTTTCTCAGGTCATTTCATCACTAAATCGTCATCAGTACTCAGCTCATTAACCCGAGCATCTCTGACTGAACCGAATCCAGACAGCTCTGGAAGGAAGCAGCTAGAACCCGCCACGCCCAGCACTTTGGGGTGAGGGAGTGTCCATGAGCCTCTCCTCAGATCTGCCCTGGTCCCAGAGGCCACACATGCCCATCTCCGGAGCAATTTTCCCGTCCTCCCCAATCGTCAGGGGGTCCGCCTGGGGGACCGACCCAGCAACTGCCTCCATCCCATGGCGTCACCGTGGTCCTGGGCCGCCAAAGAGGAGCCATTGACCCAGAAAGAAGGGGCGGAGTGGGTATGCAGAACACACTGAGGTTTGAGGTACTATCCGGATGTTTGTGCGAGGAAGGACTCACTGGAGGGGCCGCATACGAGAAAGGGACGTGGTCCACACTCGCGGACCCTGAGAATGAGGGGATGGGCAGGATTCGGAGGCACTAGGGGAGGTAGCGGAGGAGAACAAACCACACCCAGGAGCAGGTGAGCCGCCGGCCAAACCCGGCTCTGGTGGGTGACTCCAGGCGGTGGCGCGCACTCGCAAGCGCCGCCCTGCCCACTTCCTAGTTCCCCACCCTCCGCGTCGCCGGTTACGTTATCTTTCATTCAAGCACTGAAGGTGTGTCTAGACGGCGAACGCAGAACAAGTAACAACGGGATGCCCACGGCGTGCCCGGCCGCCCCTTGCCGCGAGCACCGGGGACCCGGGCCGCCTTCGGTGGAACCCTGCCGCCGGAGGCGCGAAGCCGGCACAGCCTCTCGGACCCCCGGGTCTGCGCTGGAACACACGCCTGCCTGGTGGCCGCGGCCCGGGCTTCTCACCCGGGACTCCGCCGTTCCGGGCGTTCCGGGCGGGCTCGCGGAGGGGAGCCGGTGACACGGTCGCGAGCCGCGCCGCGGTCCTAACCGTGCGGCGGAAGGCCGCTTCCAGCCGAGGTCGCGCCCTCACCCGCGAGGTCTGCTCCCGATCGGTGGCGGCTCGCGTGCGCAGGCCCAGGCGTCGTGGAGCGCGGGCCCGGGAGGGACTCGCAAGCGTCGGAGCAGCCCCCACCGCACTACTCGATCGCGCCCCGAAGGTCCCCGCGCGTCCGCTTTAAAAGCGTGGCGGGACTCCGCCCCCACCTTCGCCCAGCGCCACTGCCAGCCACGCCCGCGGGCTTCAGAGCCGCCCCAACCCGCCCTTGCCGCGCCCCCCGCCGCCAGGGCGGTCCCCAACCCCCGCCCACGCTGCTTTGTGCACTTGCCCGTGGGCTAGCGCCCTAAGCCGCCCCCGCTCCTCCTGCCGGCGCCCGCCCTGGGTTCCTCATCCCTCTCTCAGGTTAAGTAAGAGGCGGCCTGGTCTCTGGAGAGCGGGTTGTGGTGAGTTCTGGCAAGTACGAGGAGCACCTCTTTTCCCTCACCCCACTCCAGCCCCCCACCACCCCCGCCCGAATCTTCGTGGCTTGCAAGTAAGTGATTCTACGGTACGAGGCCTGACTCTGGAGCACACACCTAAGCAAAGCACCATTCTCCAGCCACCCCTCTGCCCCTCCGCGATAGGCTCAGCACAGCGTTCTCATAAATGTCGCTCTACCGTGAAAGGGGGCATGCAGGGCAGGGAGGCATTTGGAGTGTTGCGGGGATTTGTATATTGATAGGTATGATGAGCCAGGCTGGTATTAGGAGCGAAAGTGTGGAGGGCATGGAAGTCTCCACTTCTCACACGCACGCTATTCCAGGATCCCCCGCTCCCAGAACCCCGATGACTCAGGGAGAGCCTCATGCTGCTTTTGTTGGGGTGAAGCAAGCCCTGGGAGGAGAAGCCGCAGGCCATGTCGCTCCACCTATCCATAGGACCTCCTCTGGGTATCTTCTCACTGGAGCTCCAGCCCTATAGACGCTCGCTCGTGGAGTTGCAGGATGGGGGTTCAGGAAAGCTGAAGAACCAACCAGGTAGGATGGCAGGCCCGGGGCCTGGATCCATCTTTCACCCCAGGCACTCTCTCCCAATACCTGGTTGTTCTAATCCTGCTATTCCAGGAAACCTCTGGAGACTGGAGGGGGAACAACTTCCCCAACTCTCCTGAGGAGAAAGGGACGCATTGCCCCCGTGCATGCCTGTGACCCCCTCTGCACCTGACTCTGATTCAGAGAAACTGAGGCTCTGACCTTTCCCGCTTCAGCCTGAGGCCGTGTGTCAAGACCGGTTTCCTTAAGGCTTTCCCACCTGCCCTCTGATGAGCAGACCCGAGGCTGTGGACAAACAGATGCTAAAGTCTTCCTGCCTTTGCCTCACTGGGTGATGATATGAGCAGGCAGGCTGAGGGACCCCAAAATACGCACACACATTCTCATACCCCGCCCCAGCCTCTGACGTCACTGCGTTCTAGGCAGTGTCTAATGACTTTCCAAGCACCTTAAGCTCTGCCTGCCCGTTGCCACTTTTAGAATCTGGGGTGAGAAGCAACCATTTAGTATTTCATTAGAAAAAAATAAAACCAACCAGGCAGCGGTGGGGCTCACCTTTAACCCCAGCACTTGGGAGGCAGGGGCAGGCAGATTTCTCTGAGTTTGAGGCCAGCCTGGTCTACAGAAGTGAGTGGACAGCCAGGGCTACACAGAGAAACCCTGTCTCAAAAAACCACAATAAACCAACAAAGACAGATGTGGTAGCACATGCCTTTAATCCCAGCACTCGGGAGGCAGAGGCAGGCGGATCTCTCTAAGTTTGAGGCCAGCCTGGTCTACAGAGCAAGTTCCAGGCCAGCCAGAACTACATAGTGAGATCTTATCTTTAAAAAAACAAACAAACAGGGGGCTAGAGAGATGGCTCAGTGGGTAAGAGCACTGATTGTTGTTCTTCTAGAGGACCCAGGTTCAATTCCCAGCACCCACGTGGCAGTTCACAACTGTCTGTAACTCCAGGTCCAGGGGTCCTGCTTCATTCATACCAATCAATGCACATAAAATAAAGCTAAATTATAAAACAACAACAACAAAAATAACAAACAAACCAAAACCAACAAAGCATAAGGGTGGAGAGACTGCTCACTAGTTAAGAACACTTACTGCTCTTGTAGGGGGCCTGGGTTTGGTTCTCAGCACCCACATGGTGGCTCACGACTACTTGTAACACCACTTCTGATGCCTGTACCCCAGGCAAAGGCAGAGGCAGAAGGATTAGCAAGTTTAGGATCATCTTTACCTACACAGAGTCTGGCACCATCCTGACCTCTAGAGGCACACACAGCGCATGTATGTAATATGCAGGCAACACATTTATACACATAAAATAAAAATAGGTCAAAAAATACAATGTGACTCGGCAGGTAGAGGCTCTTGCCAAGCCTAACAACTTGAATTCAATCCCAGGAGCCCACACGTGGAAGGACGGAGCCTACTCTCTCAAGTCGCCCTTGACCCTCCACATGCCCCCTGGCACATGCGTCTCTCCAAAGAATAAAGAGCTTTCATAAATAAGGGGGGGGGGGACAGCTTCGAGAAGGCTCGTTGTGTAGAGGGGCTTGCCATGCAAGCCTGGTGACCTGGGGTCAGTCCCTGGAGCCCACGTAGAGGTGTGTGTGGGGGGACTGACTCGAGAACTGCCTTCTGAGACAGGCACGCAGCTCCTTCAAACCACAAAGTCACCGAACTCCCAATCAGATCCAGGAGCACATGCTGCCTTTTCAAAACAGCTTGAATTGGGCCCATTTGCAGCTCCAGCCATGTCTACTCTGTGGCCGTCTACCCAGCATGCTCCTGTCCCTCTGTCAGCCACTTTTCCTTCTGGTGGCTTCCCTCACTGGTGGCCTGGGGAAGTGGGGCTGTTCTACAAGCCGGCTGCAGCCGGTCCCCAGCCTCATCCTACACCACCTGCTCCTGGGGATGTTACTCTACCTGCAGGGACTGCCACAGACCCTCCACCATGACCGGCTCCTTCCTGCCTCGAAGCCTCAGGAGCTTTGACATGACCCATTCACTCTTCAAGCCTCAGAGACTTTTCGTTCATCTTACCTCCTCAAGTTAAACTCCTGCCTTCCCTGGCAGACTCTCTTGGTCCCTGGGTGGGAACACTGCCATTCATTCTTTCTACCTGTTGTCTGGTTCCATCTCCCTGGCTACATGTGAGCACCTGACAGCAGGTCTGTATGTTTGTCCTGCAAGGGCACAGCGTGGGAATAAAAGATGCGTAATGAACTGATGTTTTGAATACCCGTCAGTGTCTCCCTATATGCATATTCAGTCTCATGTTGGGCTTTTATGTCTAAATGGCTTGTTAGGGAAAGAGTCTAAACAAAGATGAAGCCAGTTCTGGCCTACACCTGTCATACCTGGTGGTATTTCAAGCCAATGATTCCTTCACTTCCACTTAGGTACAGCTTGCCAGCTGTACCCCAGGCAGAGGCAGAAGGATAAGCAAGTTTAGGATCATCTTTACCTACACAGAGTCTGGCACCATCCCGAAATACGTGAAACCCTGTCTCAGAAACAGTGTCGGCAGGCATGGAGGCACAGGCCTTTAATCCCAGCACTCAGGGAGGCAGAGGCAGGTGGATCTCTGAGTTCGAGGCCAGCCTGGTCTACAGAGTGAGTTCCAGGACAGCCAGGGCCACACAGAGAAACCCTGTCTTGAAAAAACAAACAAGAACTAAAATAAACAGAAACAAAAATGTTAAAGTGGAGATTTGTGTGTGTGCGTGAGGGGGATTTGTGGATGTGCACTTACAAAGACAGGCACTTATGTGGACAGTGACAAGCACGGAGGCCAGAGGTCAACCTTGCCTGTTGAAACTGAAGTGCTGTCTACCTTGCCTTTGAGAAAGGTCTCTTATTGGTACCTGAGGTCACCAGTTAAGCTAGGGTGCTTAGCTGGTCAGAATCTGGCTGCCTCCACTTCCCAGTCAACAGTGGGTTACCAGTCCAAGATAGGATTTGTTTTTTACGTGGGTGCTCTGGAGAGAACCTGGTCCCCCGTGCTTGCAAAGCAAACGTATTACCGGCTGACCTGTCTGTCTCCCCAGTCCCCGGAAATGAGTCTTTTCAGCTAGAAAATTCCATGAAGATTTCGTCTCAAACGGAAAGTCTGCCTTATCAATCCATCTTTCCTTTTTCCTGTGGTCCTGTTTCTCTATTATTTGTACATTCACCCGGGCATGAAACTTCAGAGATGCAATTTCTCAAAACGTGAAACAATGAGAAGGAAAAACTTCAGCTTCTTTACTGACACAGGAAAAGCAGCAGTCACTGTGGGGTAGCACACTCAGACTGTCAGCTTGGTTCTTTTCCCCTTTGCGGATTTTCACTTACAGGATGAAATATAAAAATCTCTGCGCCTCACACCATCTGTTTTAAGCCGATCTGATCAATTTAGCAATTCAGAGAGTCCTTGAAGAGGGAGAGGAGAATAACTTGTTGATCAACACATTTATTTTTCTTCAGATTTTTGGAGGATGAAACATGTCTGGCATTGTTTCAGAACATAGTGTTTTTTTCCATTTGGGCTTTTTCCACTTTTACCTTCAAGTCATCCCCTTGGCTTTATCTGGTCACTGTCTTGTCATCAACGGTCCCTGCAAAATGGCTCTGTTTGGTACACTTGTTACCACCCCCCACCTGGAGCAGCAGAGGCCCCTGCCTCCCCCAGATAAGTCTGTTTTAAAGGGAAAAAGATTGTCCAGTAGGCTCCCCCAGGACACTGGTGCACTGGGTGTACAAGTGAATTACAAAGTCAAGTAGTGGTGGCCTTTTCTCTATTTGTGGGGTGGTGGTGAATTGTTTGACCCAGGCCTATAAGACCCTGGCAGGCTGGAACTCGCTATCTAGATGAAACTGGCCTTCAACTCAGAGATCCACTTACTTGTGCCTCCCAAGTGCTGGAATTAAAGGCATGTGCCACCATGCCTGGCTAATTTTAATGTGCAGAATACTAACAATTATTTTTGTATTTATTGCGTGTGTTTGCCTACATGTGTATCTCCACCATGTTGATGCCTGGTGCCTGTAGAAATGAGAAGAGAGCGTTGGATCCCCTGGGACTGGTTAGATGCTTGTGAGCCATCATGTTGGTGCTGGGATTTGAACCTGGGTCTTCTGCAAGAGCAACAAGTGCTCTTAACCACTGAACCATCTCTAACAGTCCTCGCTATTATGTTTTGAGACAGGGTCTCACGTGGCCCAGATTGGTTTTAAACTCTGTGCTGTGGAGGATAACCTTGAAGTCCTGGTCTACCTTCCTCTGCCACCCAAGTGCTGGGATTACAAGTGTGTGCCACTATACCCTATTTATTCAGTGTTAAGGGTGGGACCCAGGACTTCTTGCATGCTAGGCTAGTACTCTTATCAACTAAGCTGCAACCCTAGCCTGAGAATTATTTTTTGATGTGTCTGTGCTCATGTGCATGCATGTGTGTGCAGGCCAGTTGGAGAACGTTTCTTTCCCGCCCAACAGTTCCCAAGTAACTGACATGGAGGCTGAATATTAAGTATAAACCCTCGGCCAATAGCGCGGGCTTGTTACTAGCGAACTCTTACATTTAAATTAACTCATATTTCTCATCTATGCTTTGCCAGGTGGCTTGGTACCTTCTCTCAGTACGGCATGCTCATCTTGCTTCTCTTCATCTGTTCAAGACACCTCAGCTCTGCCCTTCTTCCCATCATTCTCCATTTGTCTCTCTCACCTAACCTTACTCTGCCTGGCTCTAGGCCAGTCAGCTTCTTTAGTAAACCAATCACCGTGACGTACATTCAGAGTGTAAGAGAATACCCCACACAGGCCAGGGGACCGCCTTCCTCTGTCAAGTTCATCAGTGCCGAGCCCGATAGTCTCTTACCTCCTGGAACTTGCCAAGTCGGCTAGGCTGGCTGACTGGCTGGCTCCATCTCCCAGAGCTGGTGTTCTAAGCACGTGCCACGACACCCAGATTTAATTCTTTTATTTTTTATGTCTTTTGAGTGTTTTGTCTGCATGTGTATCTGTGCATCACTTGTGTGGCTGGTGCCTGTGGATGCCAGAAGGAGGTGTTGGATCTCCTGGAACTGGAGTTACAAATGGTTGAGAGCTGCTATGTGGGTGCTGGGGATCAAATCCAGGTTCTCTGGAACGGGAGCCATCTCTCCCTAATACTCTAGATGGCCGAAGAGCCACCTCTTCGGCCCAGATTTTAAAACTTGAGTTCTGGGGATCAAACGGAGGTCCTTAGACTAAGCCATTCTGAGAGTTTCATACAATGTATTTTATTATATTCTCCCCCCTTCCCCTCCTACTCACCCGACTTTATGTTCTCTCACTTGAAAAACGAAAATGAAAACAGAAAGCACACACGTCTTGTGCAATGACTTGTCTGGTCTGCTAACTCCTCCCGCCATAGTGTAGTAAAGACAAAGGCTCATACAGCCAAGGCTGACCTCAAACTCCTGACCCTCCGGCCCTGTTACTTGGATTACAGGTGTGTACCACCCTGTCTAGCTTTAGAATGTTTTTAAAGTTTTCCTTTCCTTGGTCAGAAGTCATTATAATCATCAGCACAATGAAAAAAACAAACAAAAACCCCTTGCTTTCCTAATAACTTGTACTAGAAAAGACTATCAGAAAACAATGTTTATGAAAATCACTCGGGTGTATCTGACTCATAATTAAGCTTTGAAGTGGCTTACTGGAGATGTGCAATGGTGGCCTAGAAGCAAGCCCTGACACTTACGTTCCTTCCCACCCAATCTTCCTGGAACTTGGGCCTCTAGTCTGCAAGATGTGAGGCAGGAGACTTGGGGGCACGGTTACTGCTGTGACCCTTTCCCCCGCTCTACCAGACTTTCCGTGTGCTGTGGCATTAAACTCCCAAGCCCTCTGCTACAGCCCTCTGCACCGCTTTAGAAAGCCAGCCCTTAGCTCTTCTTTGGGCCATCGCCCAAAGCTGCCCCCGGGGCACTTTCCTTTGCCTCAGGTCCTGTGGGTATGACAGGAAGCAGTAGCTGTAAGGAGCAGACTGCCTGGAGAGCTGTCCCTCTACGGTCAGCTCTTTTCCCTTGGGGATGAGAGGGCAGATGAGAGCCATGGGAGGCCGGGGCCATGTGGTCCCAACCCCATGCCAGTTCCTGGTGTTCCTCTAGTGCTGCCAGTACTTGGGCCAACTTTGGAAGCTCTTTAGAGTCTGTGCTTCCACGGCCCCACTCCAGAGGCTCTTCCAGACTCAACGAGATGAGGCCAGTGTCCCTACTGCTGTGCCAGTTACTCTGCCTGTTGGTGACTTAGGGGCTCGAATTGAGAAAGTGAGAGTGAGGGGCAAGCCCACAGAGCTTGTAAAGGGAGCTGATCAACCTGTGAAGGCACTGTTGGTCAGGGTTGGGTGAATAAGCATGATGACACATGCCTATAAACCTACTACTTATGAGAACAGAACAATAAGGAGTTCTAGGCCAGCCTCTGTTACATAGCAAGTTTGAGGCCGGCCTGGGCTACAGGACATCCTATTTCAAAGAAAAGAACAGGGCTGGAGAGATGGCTCAGCGGTTAAGAGCACTGGCTGCTCTTCCAAAGGTCCTGAGTTCAATTCCCAGCAACCACATGGTGGCTCACAACAATCTGTAATGAGATCTGGTGCCCTCTTCTGGCGGGCAGACATGGGGGCAGAACAGTGTATACATAATAAATAAATAAATGTTAAAGAAAAGAAAAAAAGAGAGAAAAGAACAACAAAAAGGAGGGTGGAGGGCCTGGGGGTGTAGATGATTGATGGAGCCATGTGCCCAGCGTGATCCACCCTGAGCCTTGCAAAAAAACAAAGCAGGAGGTGGAGAGGCGTGGGCAGGGAGCCCTTGGGAGGTGGGGGTGGGCACTTTTCTTTGGGACAGTCAGTTTTGTGGACCTCGTCTCCAGTTCCTGGGGCTCCTCAAGTGTATAAGGGTGGGTGACTGTGTGATGTGAGTTTTACCCTCTGTGGGGATTCCAAGTGTGAGCTTCAAGGGCTCTTCTCAGCAGTCCTAGCCAGGAACATCCCAGCCAGACTGAGAAAGTCTCCATCCAGTTCCCAGGGCTCCACCCTCCAAAGCCATATCAGGGACATGGGGACAGGCAGGGACAGAGGCAACTTATTGAGTGAGTTTATTGGTCCTTAGCGTTATATCTTAATCTCCAAGGGAAATTCACAGACACAACTGCAGATAAAAACATGTAAAATAATATAAAAATAAATTGAAGGCTACTTTTATATATTTACTGAATTAAGTAGTGTAATAAATACTATAATAAGCAAAAAGCTTCAATCACACAATTCAGTTTCACTGAAGTTATAGTAGTGTTTGTAAATATGAATTTTAAAATTTAAGTTACAAATATTAAAGCATTGAAAAACTAGTATAAAAGTGAATTTTGGCACGTAAGCGAGCTCTTCCATTAGTATTCGACCACGGACAATGAGAAAGCCGCTTCCCACCTAATTTTTTGAGGTACAGCTATCCAACTAGTCAGCAGCATGGCTGGAATACTTACAGTTACAGTCTGTGAGTTGAACTCTTCCCTTTTGAGAAGCCAGAGCTTATTACTGTGCAAAAATTCTCCAAAATCCTAACAGGATTTAGGAGGGACATTTGTATTGATCACAGCCTAAAGGGCTAGTACCCAGGCCTCAGGTCAAAAGCCTGAGGGCTTGGTGGGGCTAACTTGCCTCCAGTATTTGCTTCCTCCCTCCAGTCAAGAAGGGGAGCTCCCACATGAAAACAAACAACCCATAACCTCAGTGACCTCACCACTCTCACACTCACTCCGGTGATCAAACTGAAGCTGCTAACAGGAACGCTGGTAGAAAGCATGTAAGCCCCTGGAGGACTCTGCCTGTCCTGGAAACTGATCCCTACAATCCCTGCTGGGTCCCCTGATACCTATCCACGTCCAAGATTAGAGGCTGCAGCAGTATCATGGCTCTCCTCTGGAGATAGCCTCAGAGCACACTCTTGGACCCAGATGAATCAAGGGGATGCTGAATTCCACAGTCAAAGTCAAGAGACGGCAGGTTGTAGGGAGCAGCACAGGAGAAGCATGGTCCCCTGCTAGTCCTCAAAGAACTCACAGTGTGTGGTTGCTGGGCCCCTCCAGACTCCCAGTAGGCTAGGGAGTATCTAACTGGAGGCTTCAGCTAGCTTTGCCTTCTTGGGGCAAAGAACTTCTGAATGTTCTGCCTTTTCTTCAAAACCACAGTTTTATATTCAAGTTGAGGTAATCAGTTTTCCCTCGTAAGAGGAATGGGGCAGTGGGGCAGGCTGGTGAAAGCACATTTCTATGGACAATGGTCAGAAACCAAGTTCACCACATAGCGTGGCCCCAACCCCTCTTTAAAAACGCTTTTGCGCAGCAGCCAGACTGCCAGGCCAGAGCAGCCAGAGCTCTTGATCTAGAGCTTCCACTGAAAACTTCACAGTAACCCTGCAGGAAATGAAATGGCCTGTGGTTCCCCCCGCCCCCCAAAGGAAATGAAATAGCTTTGTGGTCCCCCTTTCCCTTTATAAGGCTGCTAGCTCAAATTTTAGTTTTTAAAAAGAGCTTGGTGAAGATAAAGGAGCTGTAGTAACTCATTGCTTATTAATCAATTGCACTTAAGATCTATGCTACTGAACCCCAGCCAGAAGTCAGGGATTTCCGGACTGGAGCTCAACAGGAGGGCCCTGTCACCAGTGTATCTTGGAGCTGGGATTGGAGCGTATGTGCCTTTCTCACGAGCTTTTCTTAATGCAAGATTTTTTATCCAATGATACTTGTAATTTGCTTTGTTTGGCTTCAATTTTTTTCATAATACAAGTATATTTTATTGACAAGCCTTGATTATTACTTTGCTTTTTGCACCAAGAGCTCCATTACCAGGCACTCGACCCCATGTGCTCCATCCACCTCACCTCTCCACTGTGCCAGGGCCCTTCCTCAAAAGCCTCTCTACATTACAGAACACGATGCTGGCTTCACCTATGTGCTTCTTCCTAAGGCATGCAAAAAGTCCATGAAACTCAGAAAACACGTATAGCCCAAGCAGCAGAGGCACTCAAGTCCTAGTAGACATCACCTTTAGTGAACTTAGGAAGGTCAGTCTTGGGATGCAAATTAGTTTACCTCTGCTGTATGGTCCAATTAAAAAAAAAAAACCACTGGAGGGGATTCTAATTTGGACATCTGAATTCTTGAAATTCCTGGTCCTCAGGAACCAAGTAAACAAATCCAGGGGCAGTTTCAGGGGAGGTTTTCTGAAATGTATTGCCTTCCATGACGGGGGTGAGGAGGCTGGGTGTCAGAGACCAACAGCCTTCCGCCAAATGATTAGACCTTGGGCCCAAGACAACCAGTTGCAGGATATTCACCTTGACCGGGAGGTGAGGCACTGCCAGGGCTTGGGCAGCAGGCCTGCTCTTGTCTCTGAATTAGAGACCAAAGTGATGCTACCGGGGAGCTCTAGGACCAGGCCCATGGGAATGCTGCTGCTATTAACTCAGGAGCCTCACACTTCCAGAAAGCATCCGATCATGCTTCCATTCATCCCACAAAAGTTCTCTCATCCAGAAAGCATTGTGGATCTCTGCCTGGCCACTGTTTAGGCAACCAGAGGTCCTTTGAATCCCAGCACATCTACTGTGCAAGCCAAAGGCTTCTTTCTCCTCAGCCTCCCATGGTGTTCAGCAGTCCAAGGGAGAGTCTTTATCAGACACCGGAGCTGCTGGCCCACAGGGAGGTGCCAGCTGCTCCTCCTGTGCACAGCCCCACTCAGTGGTACACACAATGCCTTGCAGGATGCAGAGCGAAGAGAGAACAAAGACAACATGTACTATGGCAGGCACAGGCCAGGGAGGACAGAGACAGCCCCTTCAGGAGGGGCCTCAGGAAAGATGGACACCCATTCATTCATTCATCTCTGGTGGGCACAGGCCCAGCTTTCTTTAGGGCTTCTGTTCAAAGAGGTCACGGTACTCCTGCTGCTCCAGCTCGCGGTTGTACCTCTCGATCTCCCGATTGGCCTCCTCCACATAATCATTCATGAACTGGTCCATGACTGGTACCTGGTTAAGGAGGTGAGCCTGGAAGACAGGAAGAAGCACTTCTCCTAGCGGGACCTGGCGGTAGGTGAGGCATAGGGAACCAGAGTATCTAACACAGAGCATCCCAGCTACAATGAGGGGAACAGGCATCATCAAGGGCTAGAGCCAAGCTCTTGGGTTTTATCGGCACGCTGACGCTTGCTAGTCTTGCATTTCATCCTGCCCATCTCTTCACACATGGACTGCTGTAACAGGCCATCTTCACTTTGTATGTCATGACCCCGTTGTTAGCCAAGCTTCCTTCCAACCCCACTTCATGGTGTGGAACAGTACAACTGCTCAATAAAGGGCAAATCTAATGCCAACAACTTTAAAAGGACAGCACAGATGGTTCCTGTGGGATTTGTCCCTGCGAACTCCCCCAGTCTACAGACCCTGCCTGCACCTAGGGCTTGCTGTGCTGGTCCTAGCAGATACCCACTTTACAGGAGAGGCTTGCATCTCCCAGATTTTCACACTGGGACCAAACTGTTTCCAAGGATACGTGGGTGAAAATCGGTCTTGTCCCCAAAAAAGTTAACAAACTGGGTGCCATTGTAAAAGTAGCCTGCAGGTAGGGGATCCAAGTGGCGTTTCACCTGTTGGAAAAGAATCCTGTTGAATTATCTGACAACTTTTTATCATTTATTCATTCAAAACAAATAAACAGAGCTGGGCATCGTGGCCCACACCTTTAATCTCAGCACCCTGAAAGCAGAGGTATGTGGATCTCTAGGAGTCTAAGGCTAGCCTGGTCTACATAGTGAGTTCCAGGCCAGCTAACTAACTGCATAGGTAGCTCAGTAGAGTACCAGCTGTTCTTTCAGAGGATCCAGGTTCAATTCCAAGCACCCACATGGTGGTAGTTCACAACCATCTGTAACTCCAGTTCAGGATCTGACACCCTCTTCTGGCTTCTACAAGCACCAGGTATGATGCACAAACATTGGGACTAGTGATGGCCTATTATGGGGCTTGAGGAAGAGGCTTAGGGGTCAGTCTGCTATGAGTAACGCTCACCCAGGAAATCTCATTTTGACCTTAGGATCCCATAGCCTTCCCATGAACAGCTGTCTACATGGCTTTCTTCTGAGCCTCAGCTGACTTCTGTGTGATATATCTTTTTAAAAAAATAATTTATTTAAGTTTATCTTATGTGCATTGGTGTGAAGGTGTCAGATCCCCTGGAATTGGAGTTACAGACAGTTGTGAGCTGCCATGTGGGTGCTAGGAACTGAACTCAGGACCTCTGGATGAGCAGCCAGTGCTCTTAACCCCTGGGCCATCTCTCCAGCCCCCTGTGTGATATATCTTAAGCAGAGATCTTGTAGAACTACTTGAGCAGGGTGAGCAGGCCAGGCCTCCCATTATCCAGTCCTCTTACAGGTACCAGATCTCTTCCATCTCATCGACAGGTCACAGCACACGTGGCCACTCCATTTACTGAAGCTACAGGGTTAGCTTCTTGACCAGCTTCCCTTTGTGTCCCGAGAGAAGCAAGAATGCCAGGACATCCCACAAATAGTCCCTTACCCTAGGAACCCAAGACAGCACTACAGATCTAGGACAAGCCAGGGAGGGGAAGCTAGGGCAGGCCACTCACATGGATGTTCTTGATCTCCTGCTGGGTCAGCATTCCCCTGGTTTTCAGAGCTTTCCTCTGAGGCTTCTATGCAGACGTAGAGAAAACATACATTTCAACAGAGCTGAGGGAGCACCAGGGTAGCTGAAGGCTCAAAGGAGTTTGGGGGCAGGTTACATGTCAAAGATCCCAGAAGAGGGAAGAGCATATGAACCAGCTTTCGTAGACATGCTATCTTGCTTGTCTACTCCCCTGAGGAAACTACTTTCCCACCACAGAGCCCTGCAAGACAGCTGGGAACAAATGGTAGAGAGCCCAGTGCTTTGCAAATGGGCACAATCCTGCCTCTTGTCAGAGTCTTTTTTGTTTTGTTGTTGTTTGAGACAGGCTTTCTTGTGTAGCTTTGGAGCTTTTCCTGGATCTCACTCTGTATCCCAGGCTGGCCTCAAACTCACAGAGTTCCGCCTGCCTCTGCCTCCTGAGTGCTGGGATTAAAGGCGTGCGCCACCACCCGGTTCTTTTGCCAGATTCTTATGCTTAAGCCACAACGACAGAAAATGGAAGCCTGAGGTTTCACAGTCTAGTAACATTTAAGACCTTATCCAAAGCAGGGAGTGGTGACACACACCTGTGGTCCCTGCACTTGGGAGGTTTAAAGCAGGAGGATTAAAAATGTGAAGCCAGCCTGGCCTACACAGTGAGATCCACCTAACCACCTCAGTCAAAACACCCAACCTCCTAAAAAACACCTCCTTAAAACAAAAGCAAAATCAAAAACAAAAGAATTTACCCACATGAGGCAGCTCACAGCTTCTAGAAGACTATCATCAATGGACAAGACCCAGGACCCCAGGTAACTACTCCTGGACTTCCAGGACGAGGCAGACCACTGAGACCGCCTGCACTTAGGACCACGGCTTCTGGGCTGGAGGGATGCTCGGCAGCACCGAGCACATTCTTCCAGTGGACCTGGGGTTGACTCCAGCACCCACAGTTATCTGTATCTCCAGTTCCAGGGGATCTGACCTCTTCTGGCCCCCACAGGCACCAAGCATGCATGTGGTGCAGACATATATGCAAGCAAAACACCCATATACGTAAAATAAAATCAAAAGTACACAGGGCCAGGCCTTTAATCTCAGCACTCCAGAGGCTGGAGGATCTCTGTGAGTTCAAGGCCAGTCTGGTCTACATAGTTCTAGGATAGCCAGGGTTACACAGAGACCCTGTTCAGAAAAACAAATAAAAAAACCCTAAACACAGAGCACAGTACTGCCACATCTGCCTGGAGCTTGCCCCACAGGCTGCTTCTTAATCCCCAAATGTCCCTATGAGGTGTAGACCAGTGGGTGTCCGGAGGCGGCCAGGGTCAATGGAGTGTGCAGGTCGTATGTATCTGGGTTCAGCTATGTTGGCTTTGCGAGTCACCTGCTTAGCTGACTGTCGGAGCCAGTCTTTGAGGCTGTCTTCCTTCAGGGAGCAGCCAATGAACACAAGGTAGCATTCTGGCTGCCCACTGTCTTGAGGTGTGCTTCTTGAGTTGGGGGGTGGAGTGGGTCCCTCCAAAACCGGCATAATGCTCAAGGAATTGGTCAAAGTGTTGTGGCAGACCTCCATGGTCTTTTCAGAATCTGCACAGAGAACACATTTGTCCCTGAGACCAAATCCCAAAAGACTGCTACACTGTAACAGTGTTGGCAGGTTGACAGATTCCTAGAACTGACATGATGGGTAGTGGCAAGTTGGAAAGGATGAAGTAGGAGTTATGGCTTGGTTGGTGTGGGCGATGAGACACACACTGTTAATGGGGCAGAAGGACACAGCAGGAAGAAGAGGCTTGTAGGCAGGATAAGCTGGCCATCCCCATGGCGTCTGCAAGGCTGTAGGAGAGGCAGCTGCACTGACAGGAAAGCCCAGGAAAGCAGCAACACTCCCCACCCCCCACCCCGGGCTGAATGCAGCGTCTGCCTGTGACACCCAGGACTAAGCACCACCCAGCAGCCTGAGGAAGGAGGCTGGGGAGGTGGCTGATGCTCTTCTAGAGAACCTGGGTTTGAGTCTCAGCACCCACACAGTGACTCACACCACCTGTAACTCCAGGTGCAGGGGATCAAATGGGCACCAGGCACACATGTGGTACACACATACATGTGGGCAAAACATCCATCAATGTAAATAGAACAGATTTATAAAAGAATGGAAGAAAGCAGGGACACACTTTAGCTGGGCTTCAGAGGCCTTGTCCTACAGCCCAATCTTCGGACTCTTGTGGAGGAGCTATATACTGCTCACTGGAGCTCCCTGCTCCAAGATTTAATGGCACCCAGCAGGATCCCATCATCCCTTCAGCTGTAACAAACTGCTGTGGTTCTTCTTTTCTGCCTCTGGACTTTGACAAATGCTGCTCTTTTTCCTTGGCCTTTGCTCCTCTTCCTCAACAGTGAGCTGATGTGTTTGAGGTCCTTTCTGACCTCCGTCCTCAGAAAATCAACGGGGTTATGAGGGTTCCAGGGGTCTAAGGCTTACTAAACAAAAGGGAAGAAAACTCAAGAGTTCCAAGACTTTGACCAGATTGGGAGCTCTGGTTTTGTCAAGTCTGGGAGGAGGGCTAGGAAGAGGCCATGGATGACTCAAGGGTACGGGGTGGAGGTCTTTAGAATGTGGCAATCAAGGAGATGTGGAGAGTAGCCCAGGGGCAGAGGGCAGATTCTCCACTGTAGAAGAGAGGACTGGGCCAGTTGGTTCTTGGAGCAGAGCAGTGCCAGAGAAGCTAAGAGCTCCTACCACAAGCCGTGAGTGCCCAAGCTACCAAGACTCACCCCATTTACCTGAAAACTTCACTTTGCCAAGGATGTGGTAGATATTTCCAGAGAAGGGACTTGGCTTGATGGAAGACTGAATTGCTGGTGGAGGAAAAGGATAGAATGTCAGCTACCTGGACGCAGAGGCCAAGCTTAGGCCAACATAGCTGGACAGGTCAGGGTCAGGAGAAGGGCTCAAGGTTCAGAGCTGCCATCTCCATCTCCTCCCGCCCAGGGCCTCTGCCATTATTCCCTCGGAGTGATCAAAGTGTGGCCACACACGGTCAGAACTGGGGACGCTGGGCTCATCAACCCCTACCTGCTTTTGATCCTGACAGTATGGAGAAGCGAAGACACCATGGATGATGACTGAAATGGGACCACAGGGAGGGCAACCCTTTCACTGGGGTTGAACCATGTCCTAGCCACGGCTCACCTTTACACTTGGTCACAAAGCGGGTTTTCTCCAGAGGTCGGTCAAACCACACGCAGATCTGAACCATTAGTGGAAAGACGGATCCGGAATCAAATTTACCTTCATACCTAAAAGTATTTTTTTTTAATGTAAGAACAAGTAATTTTTTTAAATTCTTTGACAGATTCATGTATATATACAATAAGCTGTAGTCCCCTTTGCCCCATCTCATCCATTCAGTGTTTGGGGGTTCACTGTTATATTCTATCTTGGGATGAACTGTCCATCATTTGTTTAATCCTCTCACTAATACACTATTTTGTTTACAGTATATTTTTCTTTTTTTCTACATGAGCTAGGGTCTTATCTATACTAGGTTGGTCTCAGATTTGCTATGTAACCGAGGATGACCTTAAATTTCTGATCCTCTGGGCGTCCATCTCTTAATTCAGGGACTAAAAGCATGGAACACCACACCTAGTTTACATGGTGCTAGAGGCTGATTGCTGTGTTTGTTTTTCGAGACAGGGTTTCTCTGTGTAGCCCTGGCTGTCCTGGAACTCTAGCTCTGTAGACCAAGTTGGCTTCTAATTCAGAGATCCTCCTGCCTCTGCCTCCTGAGTGCTGGGATTAAAGGCGTGCACCACCACTGTTCGGCTAAAGCAGTTTCCAATGTGTATACCTCTGCTTTACTGTGAGACTGGAAAGCATGCTGGCTCCTTGGGGCAAGCCCTTCCTGAGAACACAGGTCTAACTACTCTAGACTAGCAGGAGCCAAGGGCCTGAGGACTCCCTCAGACCCACTGACACCAGGAGTCCTTCCAAAGCCAGCAGGAGCCACTCCTACCCCATTCCCAGCTTTGGACTGGAGAGTCACCTGCTTCAGCTTCCAAACCAGCTGAATTACTTTCAACACTCCAAACATGCCCATCTCACAGTGGTTCTCTGGAAGGGACTAAGGAGATGGGATGCCACTGCTGTGTTTCTGTTTCTTAGATTTTCAGCTCAGCAGTCACACTGCTTGTCACAGACCCATTAAGAACAGGGCTAAACTCAGAGCATTAATTGTGTGTGTGTGTGTGTGTGGGTGTGTGTGTGCGTGCATTTGCCACAGTGTACACATGGAGGTCAGAGGACAGCTTGCAGGAGTTGGTTTTCTTCTTCCACTGTGAGGGACTCAGGGACTGAACTCAGGCCACAGGGCTTGGTGGCAAGTTTCTTTAACCACTGAGCCATTTTGCTAGCCCTTTAAAAAGTTTGTTTTTTAAGACAGGGTTTCACTAAACAGCCCTGGCTGTCCTGCAGATTGCTGTGTAAATCAGGCTGGTCTCTAACTTACAGATCTACCTGTCTCTGCCTCTCAGTACTGAGATCACAGGCTCTCACCACTGTGCTCTGTCTCCTTGTGAAGTTTTGTGAGACAGAGTTTCATGGAGCCCATGAGAGTGAACTGGAACTTACTATGTAGCCAAGGATAATCCTGAACTCCTAATCCTCCTGCCTCTACCTCTGATTACTGGGATAAGTGTGCCACCATGCCTTACTTGGAATAGGTTTTTCTCTTTCTTGCTTAAAAAAAAAGATTTATTTTTATTCTATATGTACATGTATTTTGCCTGAATGTGTGCATTTGTATCATATGCACTCTGGAACTGGAGGTTACAGAGAGCTTTGAACTGTACCACATGGGTGCTGGGAATCGAAACAGGGTTCTCTTCAAGAGAGGCAAGTACTCTTCACCATTGAGCCACCTCTCCAGCTCCCTAGACTTTTCTTATTTTTCCTTTTTTTGGTTTTTGTTTTTTGAGACAGGGTTTCTTTGTATAGCCTTGGCTGTCCTAGAACTAGCTCTGTAGACCAGACTGGCCTCAAACTCAGAGATCCACCTGCTTCTGCTTTCCAAGTGCTAGGATTAAAAGCATGCACAACCACCAACTTGCTTAGACTTCTCTTTAAAAGTAAAAATATCATTTATTTTGTGAATATATGGGGGAGGTACATTCCATGCATGGATATAAAGGTCAGAGGACAACTTGTGGGTGGTTTCTCTCCTTCTACACGTGGGTCACTGGCTTGGTGGCAAGTATCTTTACCTGCTGACCCATCTCAACAGCCCAGCCTTTTCTTAAGTATGTAATTATGCTTCCCAACTGTCACATTAGGCCTTGCTAGGTCTTCTAGTCTATTGTATTTTTATATTCATTTCCTTTATTATTTTTGAATTCTGGAGACAGTACTTCTATATAGTATAGGCTGGCTTACTCAAACTCCCCATCCACCTGCATCTGTTTCCTGCAGGCTCCAATTACAGGCATGTGCTATCACACTGTTTAGTGCTGCAGTATTGAGTTTATAGTCAGAAGTATTTCATTCTTGAAGTTTCTTTAAAGTTATATGTTGATGCATTTGCACAGTGAACGTGTCCCCTCGCTATGTAAAATAGTTATTTGAAGACTATGGGCTTCTCTGATATTTGAATCTATCTGGGAATTTGTAGGGACACGGGGGAAAAAAGCAGCATTTCTATCCTAAGAAGAAATTATTCCACTAGGGAATGTGGAAGTGGAGCTGGTAAGAACAGAGGGATATGGGAGGGAGATGGCTAAGATCTGCTATGATGTCCTTAAATCAAAGCCAGCTCATTCTGAGGCGGAGCCTGGCCCAGGTGGGAAGGAAGGGAGAACAGTAACTGTCATCCTGTGAAAGGCGCCATGTCCCAGGTCCCAGTCCCTTAGTGTGAAGACAAAAGGGAAGGCATGAAGGTAGCTCCCAAGGACTGGGGTTCGAACTTCGCCATCCTGTCTGCTTTTTTTTTCTTCTTTTCTTTTGGTTTTTTTTTTTTTTTTTTTTTTTTTTTTGAGGCAGGGTTTCTCTGTGTAGTCCTGGCTGTCCTGGATCTCACTCTGTAGAGATCAAACTCACAGAGATCCACCTGCCTCTGCCTCCTGAGTGCTGGGATTAAAGGTGAGTACCACTATCACCCAGCTTCTTTCTTTCTTTAATTTACAATTTTTCTTTCTTTAATTTTCTTTTTGAAACAGGATCTCATGTAGTATAGGTTGGCCTCAAACCTGATATGGAGCTGAGGAAGACCTTGAGGCTCTGATCCTCCTTCACAGATTTATGGCAAATACACCACATCCGGTCTTAGTGGCGCTGGGGCTAGAACACAGAGCTTCATGTATGCTAGGCAAAACTCTACCAACGGAGCTGCGCCCCAGCCCCTACTACTTGCTTCCTTTTAGCTAAGACATAATTATTTTGTTTAAGCACAAGGACACACCCACTATTTAAGGAAGTATGATCAGAGCTTTCTTCTAAGAATATAGCTGAAAACCTCTAATTTTTACACAACAACCTGAGGTTATATATATTTTGAGACAGGGTCTTTCTGGCTTAGAACTCGGAGTGATTCTCCTACCTCAGTCTCCGAAATGCTAGGATTACAGACTTGGGCAAGCAACTAAACCCAGACCCTAAACTGAATTTTTTTAAGTCATTTTGTTTTGCTTTTATAGCATAGTGCAATCAGTTTTTAAATTCATGTAAATAATCAGTGGTAGAGGGGATTGTGTGGAGGATGACTAAGGTGCCTAGAAGAAGTCAGGTTAATTCTGGCTAAGCGTGAACAATGTCTTCTAGTAAACTTTTCTTCTAAACCTACAGGAAGGAAGTAATCATTGGATGTAGGGATAAATGCTTCCAGGACTCCAGAAAATAGGTTCTGGGGTGAGAGAAATTGCTCATTGTGTAAAGTACTTGCCACATAAGTGTAAGAACACAAGTTTAGATCACCAGCACGCATGTGAACCAGATGTGTTGGCATGTGCCTGCAGCCCCAGTGCTGGGGAGAAGATAGGTAAATTCTAAGGGCTTGCTGGCCAGCTGATGTAGCCAAACATCAGCTCTAGGTTCAGAGAGACATTGTCTCAAAACACAGAGAGGGACAGGGGAAGACACCTGAAATTGACAGCTGGTTTCCACATGCTCACACACAGTCAAGTGCACATGCATGCACACACGCACACACACAAAGAGAGAGAGAGAGAGAGAGAGAGAGAGAGAGAGAGAGAGAGAGAGAGAGAGAGAAGGAGGAGGAGGAGGAGGAGGAGGAGGAGGAGGAGAAGGAGGAGGAGAAGAAGAAGAAAGGGAGGGAGGGAGCGAGGAAGGGAGGGAAGAAGGAAGGGTCTTAGAGCTAGATATGGTAGCTCAGGCCTTAATTCTGGCACTCAGGAGGCTGAAACAAGAAGATTGTGAGTTCAAGGCCAGGTACATAGTGAGATCCTGTCTTAAAACAACAACAAGAAGCAGCCTGGCACAGTGGGCCAGCCTGTAACCCAGCACTTGGGATGAAGGCAGGAGGAGAGCAGGGAAAGGTCGTGGAGATACGGGGCTGTCTTGAAAGTAGGCTCTGGACTCGGACAACCTGGGTCTGAAATCCAGCTCTTTCAGTCACTAGCTTTAACTTGGACAGGTCACTGGACTTCTGCCTCTGTCATCTGTAAATGTGAACAATGGTGGCATTTATTATGTGTTATGCTGATACGAAATAAAAAATCCGAGACAGGCAAGTTCTGAAGCAGCACTGCACGGCAGAGCTTCCTGCCATCATGGGTGTGCTGGCTCTGTGTTGCCAGTCCTGTGGCTGACAGGCACAGGCAGCCACAGTTAGCTCTAAACTTGTTTGAGTTTTATTAATTTATATTAACATTATACTCAGAAGCTGTGTGGCTAGTCGAAAGCAGTCTTAAAACAATGCCTAGCCCCAGGGCTAGCTCAGGTGATGATGGTATTAGAGTAAGATTACGGTGGACTTGGCAGATCTCTTTTCTTCTCTTTGTGGAGAGGTTCTTGAGCTGGGAAATGGCTGCAGAGAATGGTTCATGATCTCATTAGCAGAAGCCTACCTACTCTAGACGGCTGACTATCTACTCTAGACGGCTGACTACCTACTCTAGACGGCTGACTACCTACTCTAGACGGCTGACTACCTACTCTAGACGGCTGACTACCTAGTCTAGACGGCTGACTACCTACTCTAGACGGCTGACTACCTAGTCTAGACGGCTGACTACCTACTCTAGACGGCTGACTACCTACTCTAGACGGCTGACTACCTAGTCTAGACGGCTGACTACCTACTCTAGAGGGCTGACTACCTACTCTAGACGGCTGACTACCTACTCTAGAGGGCTGACTACCTACTCGAGACGGCTGACTACCTACTCGAGACGGCTGACTACCTACTCGAGACAGCTGACTACCTACTCTAGACGGCTGACTACCTACTCTAGAGGGCTGACTACCTACTCGAGACGGCTGACTACCTACTCGAGACGGCTGACTACCTACTCTAGACGGCTGACTACCTACTCTAGACGGCTGACTACCTACTCTAGACGGCTGACTACCTACTCTAGACGGCTGACTACCTACTCTAGACGGCTGACTACCTACTCTAGACGGCTGACTACCTACTCTAGACGGCTGACTACCTACTCTAGACGGCTGACTACCTACTCTAGAGGGCTGACTACCTACTCTAGACTGCAATTTTTTACCTGGGGAATCTAAGCCTTCGTGCTGTGCCACCAAGAACCACTGTACTTGGTGCCTGCAGGATGACCCCTGAATTGCAATGTTCAGAGAGGCTCAGAATGTGGAGCACTGGCTCTTGGCAAGGCTATCAGGGCAGGGCAGTTTATTCCAATTAACACATCTGACTCTTGTGAATCATATATGGTATTGTCATTTCTGCTCTTTCTTCGCTGTAGATGTGGCTCACATTTCCTTTTCAAGCTACTATTCAGTAATGATACTTGCCAGCCCGGAAACATTAAGTATCGAGAACGTAGCATCTGGGGACTTGAAAAACTGTTTTCTGAGAGAATCAGCTCAATGTCTTCATTCCTATAAAAACACAGAGAAGCAGAGAAGACACAGGTTAATTAGGATTGTCAATGTTAACCTCTCCACACATGCATGCATTTTTTTTCTTGACAAAGAATATGAATATTGGTTGTATGTGTAACAGTTCATTTCTAAATACTTCAATATGTATCTTCTAAGAATAGTTTCTCATAGGCAGAGACAGACAGATTTCTGTGAGTTTGGTCTATATAGTGAGTTTCAGACCATTTAGGGCTACATAGAGAGCCTGTTTCACAACAAACAAAACAAAACAAAAACTGCCCAAAAAACAAAACAAAAAACAAAACAAAACTTTCTCTTACAGGACCATAATATACTTTTTTTTTTGAGACAGGGTTTCTCTGTGTAGTTTTAGAGCCTGTCCTGGAACTCATTCTGTAGCCCAGGCTGGCCTCGAACTCACAGAGATTCACCCGCTTCAGATGGGATGAAAGGTGTGTGCCACCACCACCCGCCTCACAATATACTATTACACCTGAGGAATCTAGTACTATGATCAGCAGTGGTAAATGTAGAATATCAGGTCCGACCCAGGACTCACTGCATCAGAAACTTTCACCTCTGCTTTCTCAAGGGCTGGGATTACAGACATGTACCACCAAGCCTGGTTGATCTGGTGACATCGATCAGTACCTAGGTGATGTTGTCTTCACTGACTCACAGCAGGGAGGTGCATGCTATCAGAGTGTCCCATTACTGTTTTTGCTGTTTAATCATTTGGTCAGCACAGTGCCTGCCAGATCTTAAGACTGTAAAGGTGGGGGCGGGGCTGGAGAGTTGATTCCCAGCACCTGTTATCCTTGCAGAGGACCGGAGTTTGATTCCAGGATTCCATGGTGGCTTACAATCATCCACAGTTTTTGTTCCAGGGGATTTGATGCCCTGCTCTGATCTTCCCAGGCACCAGGCAAGCACATGGCACACAGTCATGTCTCCAGCCCTCCATTTATGTCGGTGTGTGTAACCAGGGACTGGATGCAGGGTGTTGCACCTGCTAACAAGCATGGGCCACTACACCCAGCCTTTCATATGGGTGCTGAGGATCAACCCGAGGTCCTCATGCTTATATGGCAAGTACTTTACTGACTGAACTATTTCCCTGATAACAAAACAATATTTTTTTTACATTTATTTTTTGTGAATGTACATGTGAAGTTGACCTCTGGCTTCCACACACATGCCCACAGAGATGCACTTCCCCAGTGCTATTTAAAGGCATGTGTACATGTGAGGCCATGGTATGTGTGTCGACGATGTCAGAGGACAGCTGTAGGAGGCAGCTCTCTCATTTACAATGTGGACTCCAGGGTCAAACTCAGACTCTCCTGCTCGGTGGCAAGTGCTCTTCCTGCTGAGCCATCTTGCCTGCCCCTCAGCTGGTTTTTGTTTTTTTGTTTGTTTTTTTGGTTTTTGAGACAGGATTGATTTCTCTGTGTAACAGTCTTCACTGTCCTGAAACTCTCTTTGTAGACTAGGCTGGCCTCGAACTCACAGAGATCCACTTGCCTCTGCCTCCCAAGTGCTTGGATCAAAGGCGTGCGCCACCATCGCCCGGCTGGTTTTTGTTTTTAAGACAAGGTTCTAGGTAAGTAGCCCAGATTGGTTTGAACTTGAACTCATCTTGGCTTCCCAAATGTCAGGGATTCAGAATGCACATCATGTCCAGCAATTTTTTTTAAATACAAAAGGTATTTACATGGTTTAAAAAACTGAAACTATATAAAATACTGTATTCCTTTGAGTCTGCAGCAGAGCAAATCAAATCATTACATAATGAGCACTTTGCTTTTTTACAAATTCTCTATTATTAGTTTGCAGTCTGGACCAAGACCATGAAGTAAAGTGAGCATTTTTCTCTATTCTCTATGCCATCTCTCTCACATCTTAACACACGGACCGTTGAAGACAGTCCTGACTTCTATTATTCAAAGTGTGAGAAAGAATCTGTCAAAACAAAGTAACAAAGTGTCTCAAAACATTATAGGATAGTGATAAATGGGGTCCTCTTGATGACTTTATTTCAGAAAGGTGTGGTGGTTGACTTTAACCCCAGAGCCTAGTAAGCAGAGCTAGGTGGGTCTCTCTGAGTTCTAAGCAAGCCAGAGACGCAAAGTGGGACCCTACATCAAACAAAAACAGCATTTTACAGGGCTAGAGACATGGAACAGCAGTGAAGAGGACGAGCTGTTCTTCCAGAGGACCCTGGTTTAATTCCCAGCACCCAAAAGATAGGTCACAATATCAGTAACTCTAGTTCCAGGGGATCTGACACTCTCTTCTGGACCCTGTGGGCACCAGGCATGCATGTGGTATGTGGTATACAGACATACACACAGGCAAAACACCTACAAACATTTAAAAAAGTAGCAGTTATTATTTTTTCATGTGTGTGTGTGTGTGTGTGTGTGTGTGTGTGTGTGTGTGTGTGTGTGTGTGTGTATGTGTACATCACACATGCATGTGGAGGTGAGAGGGCACCTTACAGTAACCAGTTCTTTCCTTCCACCATGTGTGTCTGAGATACAGCGGGAAGACCCTGGGAGCCAGCCAGGTGCGGAACCGGAAAGAGGCTGGGCACACAGAGCGGAGTCTGCACAAGTTACCTTGTAACCATCCCATTTTCTGCAAGAATGAAGGCTGCACTAGGGTTGGCAGCCCTGATGAGGGCCTGCAGCTGAACAAGGAGAGGGTGCCTCTGCTCCATCGTGTGACTGGTAAACACCACATTATTCACGAAGCCTGAAGAAGAAAACCAAAACGTATCAGCCTTCAGAGTCTTGACTGGGGCTGCAGGCTCACACAAATGTGGGCCTTTGCCGCTCCTACTGACTACCTCGGCCACCATTCTTTTTCCCCTTCTAGGAACTGCCACATCTTAAGAGTGAATGCTTAGCTGCTTTACCTCCTAATCTCATATATTTTTTTTTTAAAGATTTATTTATTTATTATGTATACAGTGTTCTGTCTGCACATATCCCTGCAGGCCAGAAGAGGGCACCAGATCTCATTACAGATGGTTGTGAGCCACCATGTGGTTGCTGGGAATTGAACTCAGGACCTTTGGAAGAGCAAGCAGTGCTCTTAACCTCTGAGCCATCTCTCCAGCCCTTGTTTTGTTTTTGAGACAGGGTTTCACATTGTAGCTCTGGCTGGCCTGGAACTTACTATAGATCAGAATGGACTTCACCTTGTGGTGATCTTCCTGCTTCTGCCTCCTGAATGCTGTGATTATAGATGTGTGCCACGTGGCTGGCTTTTTGCTTTTTGAGACATGGTTTTACTAAGATGCAGCCTACGCTTGCTGGAAATCATTATGTAGCCCAGTGTGGCCATGAATTCACAACAATCCTCCTGACTCAGGATCCTACATATTGGGATTATATCTTGAGCCACTAAGTCTAACTGCTATTCTCTTTTTCACCCTCTCAACATTTATTATGTGCATTCGTACATGCACTGTAAAAACTGGCATGAGTTGGCTCTCTCCTTCCACCATGTGGGGACAGAAATTGAATTCAGGTCACCTAGGACTGGTAGAAGCAACCTTGACCACTAAGTCATCTCACAGGCCCCCAAACTAATGTAGCTTCTCCTAACTCAATTTTCTGGTTGTTACTTGGAGTTCTTTTGTTTGTTTGTTTGTTTTTGGAGACAGGGTTTCTCCGTGTAGCTTTGTGCCTTTCCTAGATCTCACTCTGTAGTCCAGGCTGGCCTCGAACTCACAGAGATCCACCTGCCTCTGCCTCCTGTGTGCTGGGATTAAAGGCATGCACCACCACCGCCTGGCTTACTTGGAGTTCTTGATCAAAGAGCTTTTCCGCATCCCTTACATTTAACCTAATCAGAAACTGGTGCCATCTGCCTTCAGCAGCTCAAGCCACAGCCATTTATTACCACCAAGCAGTCACTACACATTAGGTGCTGACAACTATATTCTCAGAGTTACACAATTCCAAGATCAGTGTTGACACAGATGTTCATACAGTGACATGGTAAAAAAAAGGGAGCCCATGTAAGGATCTGTAGAATGGGAAATAATGACAACATTCCACAACTTTATAAAGATGTAAAATTCACAAAACTATGGAGAATTTAGTAATCAGCAAAGTTATTACCTATTCTAGCATAACTATACTTCAAAATTCAAACCTATTTTTACAGTTATAAATATAGTTTATAAAGTTTTTATTGATATAGACTATTTTTGCTATAACATTAATGCTTTTTGGGAGGTGGGGTCAGGGTCTAGCCCAGGACATCCTAAAACTCAGAATGTAACTAAGGATGACCTTCAAGTTCTGATCCTCCTGCCTCTACCTCTTAAGTTCTGGATTATAGGCATGCACTGGTTTATGGGGTGTTAGAGATCAAACCCAGGACTTCAAGCATGCTAATCAAGCATGCTACCAACTGAAACAAATCTAGAACCTCTTCAATTGCATTTTTTGTTATTCAGTGAAATTATTATTTTGGTTTTCGAGACAGGGTTTCTCTGTGTAGTCTTGGCTGTCCTCGAATGTTCTATGCAGATTAAGTTGGCCTTAGGTTTATAAGAGATCTGTCAGCTATTCAATAATTTTTATTTATATTGTATTGTGAAAATTTCAAATAGGGGGCTGGAGAGATGTCTCAGTGGTTGAAATCATTTGCTGTTCTTGAACAGGACCCAGGTTTGGTTCCCAGCACCCATGACGGCTCACAACCATTAGCAGACAAGCACATGGTGCACAAACATACACACATGCAGGCAAAACACTCACAGAATAAAATAAAATGAAAACCATTCAAATAGGTACCAAACTATAAAATTATAGCCCTATCCTCTGGTTTTAAGAGTTATCAAGGGCCGGGTGGTGGCGGCGACGGCGGCAGCGGCAGCGGCGCACGCCTTTAATCCCAGCACTCGGGAGGCAGAGGCAGGAGGATCTCTGTGAGTTTGAGGCCAGCCTGGGCTACCAAGTGAGTTCCAGGAAAGGTGCAAAGCTACACAGAGAAACCCTGTCTCGAAAAACAAAACAAAAAAAAAACCAAAAACAAACAAAAAAAGAGTTATCAAGGGGCTGGAGAGATGGCTCAGAGGTTAAGGGCACTGGCCGCTCTTCCAGAGGTCCCAAGTTCAATTCCCAGCAACTACATGGCGACTCACAACCATCTGTAATGAGATCTGGTGCCCTCTTCTGGCCGGCAGGGATACATGCAGACAGATCACTGTGTACATAATAAATAAATCTTACAAAAAAAAATTATCAATACTAGCTGGGCATGGTGGTGCAAGCCTTTAATCCCAGCACTCAGGAGGCAGAGGCGGTGGATCTCTGAGTTTGAGGCCAGCCTGGTCTACAGAGTGAGTTCTGGGACAGCCAGGGCTCCACAGAGAAATCATGTGTGTGTGTGTGTGTGTGTGTGTGTGTGTGTGTGTGAGAGAGAGAGAGACAGAGAGAGACAGAGATAGAGACAGAGAGAGACAGAGAGAGAGAGGAGAGAGGAGAGAGAGATTATCAATACTTAGCTAATCATATTTTATCTATCTATACTTTACCCTTGCCCATCTCTTGCCCCTCCCTCTACTGTGGTGAGCTGATGAAGTCCTGAGTGAATGTGTCAGTGACAAGAACATGGCCATGCCAAGAATCCCAATGCCTCAGACCCAAGAGAATGGCAGGCCTTCTGTGGGTTAGGTTCAGAGGAATGGCAAAGTCTTCCTCTGGCCCAAGTATGGTTGTTACAAAAGATTAGTCATTAACTAAAACCAGTTGACTGCAGCCTCAAACTGCTTCTCTACAGTGCTCCTTCAAAGGTTAGCCAACCCACCTCCTCCTCCAGCTGTATACAATAAAAAATTATCTAAAACCAGTTGACTGCAGCCTCAAACTGCTTCTCTACAGTGTTCCTTCAAAGGTTAGCCAGCCCTCCTCCCCTCCAGCTGTATACAATAAAAGAGCTGAGTCTCTTGGCTACTAGTGCATCTGCGCCAGAACTCATGGCCACCTAACCCCAGCTTTTCTGTATGTTTATCTGCTCTTTCTTTATTCTCTCGTTACCCAAGTCAGGATTCTAAGACACAGGTGCCCAAGTCTTGGTGCCTACTGGATGATTTTTTGAAGTCGATCTCATAAATCTAAATATTTCATCCAAAAATATTTCACCGTGTATCTCTGAATAGGACTCCTAAAAAATGGCTAACGGTAAAAATAATAAACTAAAAAATAAACATAAAATATCCAGTCTATGTGTAAATTTCTGCTTCAAGAATATTTTGCTTTTTATATTTTAAAAAGACTTCTTTAACTTACATGCATGAATATTTCATCTGCATGCTTGTATGTGTACTATGTGCATGTCTGGTGCCGGCAGAGGTTGGAAAAGGGTGTTGGATTCCTTGGTCCTGGAGTTTCAGATGATCGTGAGCCACCATGTAGGTGCTGGAAATCCAACCCAAGTCCTCCAGAGCAGCGCCGACCCCCCTACCCTGCCCACAGGGTTTTTCTGTGTAGCCCTGACTGACTGTCCTAGAACTCACTCTGCTGGCCTCGAACTCACAGATCCACCTGCCTCTGTCTCCTGCGTGCTGGGATTAAAGGCATGTGACACTACCATCAGGCTCGCAGCCAGGACTCTTAACTGCTGACAGTATCACAAGACAATGAGAAAAAGGCTCACAGGAAGTTTTCTGTAATATGTATACAGCCAAAGACTATCAAGAATTAGGGCTCACTTACCCTAGGACTGAGCACAAACCTGCTTCTTAACCTTTAGGTTCTGAGACACTAGTCCTGTTCTTAGTATCTGTTAGTGCAAACTCAGGTTGGCTTTGAACTTGCTCTATAGTTGAGGTTAACTTTGAAATCCTCTTCCTTCCACCTATGAAGTGAAGGGGCTATAGGTATGCACTGCCATACCTATTGTTTCATCCATTTTATTTTAATTATTTAGTTGGTTTTTTTTTTTTTTTTTTTTTTTTTTTTTTTTTTTTGGTTTTTCGAGACAGGGTTTCTCTGTGTAGCTTTGCGCCTTTCCTGGAACTCGCTTTGGAGACCAGGCTGGCCTCGAACTCACAGAGATCCGCCTGGCTCTGCCTCCCGAGTGCTAGGATTAAAGGCGTGCGCCACCACCGCCCGGCTTTATTTGGTTTTTTGAGACAGGGTTTCACTTTGTAGCCCTGGCTAGCCTAGAACTATCATCACTCTGTAGACCAGGTTGGCCTTGAACTTACAGAGATCTGCCTGTCTCTGCCTCCCAAGTGCTACGATTAAAGCATGTGCCACCATGCCTGGTTTTATTTTATTTATTATTTATTTTTGGTTTTATAAGACAGAGTTTCTCTGTGTAGACCTGGCTGTCCTGGAATTTGCTCTGTAGACCAGGCTGGCCTCGAACTCACAGAGATCTGCCTGCCTCTGCCTCCTGAGTGCTGGGACTAAAGGTGTGTGCCACCACCTCTCAGCTTTCCGGTTCTATATTTTTTATTTAATTTATCTATCTATCTATCTATCTATCTATCTATCTATCTATCTATCTATCTATCTATCTATCTATCTATCTATTTTTGGTTTTTTCGAGACAGGGTTTCCTCTGTGTAGTTTTGTGCCTTTCCTGGAACTCACTCTGTAGCCCAGGCTGGCCTCAAACTCACAGAGATCCACCTGCCTCTGTCTCTCGAGTGCTGGGATTAAAGGCATGCGCCACCACTGCCCGGCTGGGAGGAGGTCTTAAATACAGGCTTACAGCACAATGGGAGAACCCGGGAGGGCAGAAGTTCCCTACCGATGTTTTACAATCTTGCATCTAAGCTGTTAATGCCCATTATGCAGGATACACAGACAAGGATTTTTCCTTAAGCATTCAGGAGGGTGGAACCCGGCAGGGAATTAGCATAGGGAGGATATCAAGGTGAAGGTCAGCAAGCAAGGCAACAGTTACCCAAAACGGGGACCAGGGCCCTACAGGTCCCCCTTTTACTAAAAAATGAGCTTCTGACTTAGGTTGCAGGTCACCTTACCCGTCATAGAGACGCCTGTCTGGTTCTATATTTTTAAAGATTTTTATTTATGTGTATTCCCCTACATGAATTAATGTGTACCATGTGTATGTATTCAGGAGCCCAAAAGAAGCCAGATGTTAGATCCCTTGGAACTGGAGTTATAGGAGGTTGGAAATAACCATGCAGGTTCTGGGAACTGAACCTGGTCCCTCTATAAGAGCAGTAAGTGCTAGTAACTGGTGAGTCATTTCTCTGGCCTTTCTTTTAACTTTTAAATTTATGTGTATGTGTGTTTGTTTGTATTTCATGTGTGCAGTGCTCATGGAAGCCAGAAGGTGTTTATCTGGGGAGTTACAGATGGTTGTGAGCCAGCACCAAATAGATGCTGGGAGCCAAACTTGGGTCCTGTGGAAGAGCAGCAAGTGCTCTTACCCACTGAGCCATCTCTTCAGCCTGTTTCTTTTATTTTAAAAGGTTCACATTCCAAAGGCTACTCATACTCCCTTTCCATCCCAAACCTTTCATGTTAAGATAGACTTTCCCCTGCCAGTTCTAAGGAATGAGGGTGCACTGGGGGTACCTGTGTGTTGACACTTCATTTGGAAGGTCACTATGGAGGTTGCAGAGGAACATCAAGGGCTGGCCCAGAAAGCCTGATGCCAGATCCCCACACCTTGGTGCAGCCACAGGAAGCCACTGGAGCCTTTGGAAACAGAGTAGGTCGAGGTCATAAGGCCATGCCCAAAATGTGGCACCACAGGCAAGCAGATGGAATCCCTGAAGTCTTAGACATTCCAGGACTGGCAGACAAGGGAGCCAGACCCTGTAAGGTGACTGTGAGGTTACCATGGGCAGAAGAAAAGAACAATATGGTGGATCTTGTAGTAAGGAGCTAGGAAAAGCTAGGAGAGATCTACAGAGGCCTAGAGACTATGATATTTCCTTAGCCAAAAGGGCAAGTCCAACTAGTACAAACCTGCCCTTCTCAGCAGTGAATACCAGGGTCACAGGCACAGTCCTGGCCTGCCCCTTTTCCTGCCCAGGTTGTGGGGTTCAGTTAGATGAACCCCATCTGAAATATTCTGCTTGCTATACATGTACTGTATGGACATGTAGGGGTAGGAGTCTAGGTCAGGAACTGGGTACAGAAAAAGGGCTTCACTCCACAGCAAGAGAGCCAAGGATTAGCTCCAGCATTCCTCAGCCCAGCTATGTAAACTGCCACCTGCCAAGAGGAAATGCCATCTGCAGGGCAAGAGGAGCCACTGTCTGGCACACAGGCCAACAAGCCATAGTGAGGAGGAGTTCCACCTTACTGGGGTCAGGAGTTTCTTTCTGCTCTGTATCAAAAGTGAACGCCAAGACTGACCAAAGTTACAAGCGGGGCTATAGGCAGGCAGTCTAGCCTGACCTGTTCCCAAGAACAGAGAAACATCTTTGCTGTCTGGCTACCCCAGACTAGGCTAAAGACATTCAGCAGCCCAGGAATAAACGAAACTACCTTCTTTTCTCTATATACACTTCCAAACGCAGGGAGTTAAAACACCTTCACTTTGCTTTAAGTCAGTATTATAATGAGCCTTGCTAAACATAATATGAGCCTCTGCTATCATTAAATGTGCAGAACAGTAAGAAAAGAAACTGTTCCCTATCACCCAGGTTTATATAAGACATATCACCTCAGACTACAATACAATCCTTTTATCACTGTAAAATGGTCCCTGGTTGTTGGGGCTGGGGGAGAACCTGGGAGCCTGAGTCACGAACAGGAGCAAAGAGGTAATAAGCTCCTTCAGGACATGAAGTACTTGTCTCCTGGTGGCAGATCTCACTTCCAAGACAGCCACTGAATCAATAACGAGAAGGGAGACATGCGTTTTTTGTTTTTGTTTTTAATCTCCTGCCCATCCAAGGTGAGCCAAACCAGCTAGGTCAGAGTCCTGAAGGCCCAGACACAAATGGAAGATAATTTACCAAGGCACTAAAACTCCTGAGTTCCTTGACACATAATTTGGGTTGTGTGGCATGCACGCCTTTAATCCAGCACTAGGGAGGCAGAGGCAGGTGGATCTTCGTGAGGTAAGCTTGGTGTCTACAAACTAAGTTCTTGGTAGCCAGGGATACACAGAGCCTGCCTCAAAAATAAATAAATAAACAAACAAATAAATAACCCCCCCCCAAAACCCCCAAACAAACCAAAAAACCAACTTATGACCATAATGTCATCTGCCCACATGGTAGCAAGTACAAACTCTGAGACAAATTGCCTTTGAACAATGTACTGGAAGGGATCACTACTGAAATGTATTACCAAGTGCCCAAGGGAATCCAGCCTGCCTGCCTCATCCTGGAAGGATGGACACTAAAGGGGTTTTCTGGCTGAGATACCGGCCCAGAGCTGTTCCAGATTCACGGATGATGAAGACAGATCATTTCCTCAAGACTCTCTGCCTGGGGAACCTACCATCCGTGCTTATGCTTCACAAAGCAAAAGGGGCAGGTGCTGAGGGGACAGTGTCACGGAGGTGGCTCCACACTGACAAGAAGGAAGGGTCAAGGAAGGTCAGCACATCTCTGTAGGTTCATCTGTTTTGTGTTTGCTTCTTAGTTTATTTTCCAAGACAGGGTTTCTCTGTGTAGCTCTGGCTGTCCTGGAACTCACTTTGTAGACCAGGCTGGCCTCAAATTCAGAGATCTGCCTGCCTCTGCCTCCTGAGTGCTGGGATTAAAGGCGTGCGCCACCACTGGCCTGGTGGTTTTGTTTATTTTTTGAGATGTGATCTAACTCTGTAGCTAAGCCTGGAACTTGTGATAATTCTCCTGCTCCAGCCTCCCGAGTGCTTGGATTGTTAAGTGTAAGCCACCAAGTCCAGTTCTGTAAGCAAGTACTACCAGCCAAGCAAACACTTCCTCTATTTCCTTAGAAGTTATCACTGTCTGAATCAGTCACCATTGCCCAACTGTTAGCTCTAGAATCTTTCAGACTTCCTCTATCAAGACTAGTGGCCTTTTCAGCCCCCAGGCTTATTTTCTATTTTTCAGCAAATAATTCAGAAACAAATGAACAAAAACTTAAAAAACAATAACAACAACAAACCAAAACCAAGATCCCAGGGTCTTGCCTAGCGATGGAGTTGCACACCTTCAATCCCAGCATTCAGGAGGCAGAATTCTATGAATTCAAGGACAGCCTACAGAGCAAGTCCCACGACAACTAGGGCTACACAGAGAAACTGTATCTGTCTCAAAAAGCCAAAAAAGAAAAAGAAAAAGAGAGAGAGAGAGAAAGCGACAGACAGACAGACAGACAGACAGTAAGGGGTCTCAGCCAGGTGTAGTGGTACACTCCTTTAATGCCAGCACTTAGTAGGCAGAGGCAGGAGGGTCTCTGTGAATTCCAGGCCAGCCAGGGCTACAGCAATACCCTGTGCCAAACGCCTACACCCCTCCACCCCACCCCACCCCCACACGCACAGGCACACACAGAAGACAATCTCACTATGCAACCCAGATGTTCCCACTACTAGATGACAGAAATGGCAATTCTTTGTTTTTTCAGACAGGGTCTCACTATATAGTCCCGGATTGGCCTGGGACTTACTATGTCTGGCTTCTACACAGATTCACTTGCTTTACTAACTAAGATTTGACTTTGGTTCTGACCTATCTATTCAGACATTCATGTTGAGGTCACTGGTGCCCTTCACACTTGCAAAACTAATGATTTTTATTTGTTTGTTTTGTTTTTTAAATCATCCTTGAGGTCTCTGCAACATTAAACAAACATAACTGATTTTTCTGTCTTTGATATTTGAAATACTGTTAATTCCTATTTCATCTTTCAGTCTCCAGGATTTTCCAATCCCCTTCACATCTCTGGCCTTCTAACCTTTTCAACTCCACATCTGGATTTTGACTATCTGTCCCAGCCTTTGTCTTTGATTATGGCTTTGAAGCCTAGATACCAAGGATCAGAAAGCCTCCCATTCCAGTGTCTCTCTTGTGCTTTCTTTTTTTGGGGGGCAGGGGTTTGAGACAGTTTTTCTATCAAACAGTCCTGGCTGTCCTGGAACTCACTCTGTATCTCTTGTGCTTTCTATTCAAGGACAGCTATCTTCAGCTTTTCTAATCCTCTACACTAGAAAACAAGCATTCTGAGTATCTCTTTTCCAACTTAGGCCCGACAACTAGTTTGTCAACAGATCCTACCAACCCAACCTCCACAAAACCTAAATCTACTTGGACTACGCATTAGGGATGAACCCAGACAACCTTCATTCCACCCTGCTGATGCTGAAGGCAGGCATGACAGCTTATACTAACCTGGCACTTGGATCAGGAGTTCAAGGCTAGCCTGTGCTACATAGTGACTTAGTGACTTGAAGCCAGGTTGGACTACATGAGATTCTGTCTCAAAAAAGCAAGGGGACTGCTACTCCTACTCCCTCGTCTACCAAGTTCGACAAGACTTGAGTCCTCGGCCTCATGCTGGGCAGCAGCCAGCTCAGCTGTTTGCCAAGACAGTTCTGGGGTGTTGTTTTTGTTGTCCCTGTGGACCGGCAATGGGATCAGCAGGGCACAAGCATGCTGAGGACACCAAGCTGTTTTCCCCTATCAGATACTTGCTTGCTGTGGTGATTCAGGAAGCTCACCTCCCTAAGTATATGCCCAGTCAGCTCCCCACTCCCCCACGCACCTCCCCTGATAGCACTGAGCATCTCAGCACCACTGCAGGAATTTATAATTTATTCTGGATCTCCAGGACCCCTAATGACCTTGCTGATCCAGAGGTTCCATTTACTGTTCATCAGCAGCAAGGCCAGGGCAGGGGTGCTGCTGCTGTGGGAACTACAGCATCAAAAGAAAAGCTCCTGAGGATGTGTCTACCCAGCAGGACACAAGGAAGTTGTCAAAGTTTTCCTTGGACCAATTTTGTATTGTATTGTAGATTCCAGAAAGGTAACAGCACAGAGAAAAGCCTACTGTATCTGAACAGAATGTGATGGGCATATAAACAGGAAGTAAAACATACTGCTTACCTTGTGAACACTGGTCAAGACATTTAGGAAAGAGAAATCTAAGGAGAAAAAAAAATGTATTTCAAAACCATTTATTTCAGAGTCATCATTACTTCCCACAAAAGCATAAAGCTGACCGATAATTAGTCAGGTGGTCCTGAGCATTGAGACCTATAGTTATCCAAGACATTCATAGTTTTGCACCGAAGTTCATGATCCACAGAAATTCCTACATGGCAGCCGGGTAGTAGTGGCACACTTTTTTTTTTTTTTTTTCGAGACAGGGTTTCTCTGTAGCTTTGGAGCCTGTCCTGGACTAGCTCTGTAGACCAGGCTGGCCTCGAACTCACAGAGATCCATCTGCCTCTGCCTCCCGAGTGCTGGGATTACAGGTGTGCGCCACCACCGCCCGGCCCAGTGGCACACTTTTAATCCCAGCTCTTGGGAGGCAGAGACAGGAGGATCTCTCTGAGTTCGAGGCCAGCCTGGTCTACAGAGTGTGTTCCATGGCAGCCAGGGCTACACAGAGAAACCTTGTCCCGAAAATAAAAAAAATTAAAAAAAAAAAAGATAATTAAAATAAGAAAAAAATTAAAATTCCCAACTATTATAATGCTCCTTTTAGAGAAGCAGCTACCACTAATGAGTTTCCTCAAGTTCCCATAAGTATGAACAACATAAAGCAGTTAGACATGATTTTGCTGTTATCTATTAAGATGAGGGGAGTAGGTGGAGGGTTAGTAGGTAGGCTGAGCATCTTGCCCAAGGCATTCCACACAGTGGGCCTGAGGCAAGGTCTAGGTCTGTCTGGGTCCATGGAGCTCCATGGTTCCCAGATCAGCAAGTTAGATGCTTAGGAGCACAAGCTTCATTCTTTAATTAATTTTATAAAATAGCTGGACAAATACCATGTGAACCAAATTTGGTAACTCCTACTTTAGGCTGTGAATCCAGTTCCCTTCCTGACTCTCATAATTTAAGATTCCTAGGAAGAACTCTCATGTGCTACCAATAAGACCAAAAGACCAGGAACAAAGAGAGGGCTAGCCATACCAGAGGCTTTGACTTCAGAGTGTGTGTGATTATATAAGCCACTGAATCACCTGCTGCATAGCATATACATTCCTGGAAGCGTCTGTGTCTCTAAGTGCCTGTGACTTTGGGTGCAATCACTTAGGCCCTTCTTGGGCCCTGCCTCCTTTCTCACTGAAGCCCATGTCAATTCACAAAGATTTCCCACAAGGCATCACACCCTATCACAAGGCTGGACACGAAACCTCTGACATGGGAAGGGGCCAATAATGCTGATGTCAAAACTGGAGGAGACAAGTATTTAGAACACATGGACTTGTATGTTGCCTTAGTTACCTTTCCATTGCTGTGATAAACCAAGGCAAATCATTAAAAAAAAAAGTGTTTAATTGGCAAATGGCCTTAGAGGGCTAGAGTCCATGATGGAGGAACAAAGGTAAAGTGGCAGGAACAGCTGAGAGCTTGATCCAAAAGTACATATTGATATAAAACTAGGAGGCAGAGGTAAATTACTAGAAGGCAGAGTACTGTGAATCACTCTAGTATTTTGAAATCTCAAAGTCAGTGACACACTTCCTCCAACAAGGCCACACCTCCTAATCTATCCCAAACAGTTCCATCAACTGGGGACCAGGCATTCTAAGATATGAGCCTGTGGCAGGCCATTCTAATTCAAACCACCACAGGTGGTGGTTTATCCTGCTCTGCGCCTTTTTAGGACTTCATACAAATCAGAGTCATGGGGTACTTACTGCGTACACCATGGGCTGTGTTCCACAAACCAAACATGTGTAAAAGCCTGTCTCATTCTAGTGGGGAGGGAAAATGACTACAGTTCTCTTCAACACCACATCGTGGGCTGGAGGTGGTCCTAAGTGTCTACCTGTGCTCCATGTAGCAGCTCAGGGGTTCCACACACACTGTGACTGCACCAATGGTGAAGTAGGACTTGACATTTGGGTCTGGGTGAGTCTGCAGGGCCTGCACAACGTCAACGATATCTGTGTAACTAAAGGGAGAAAACACATGGTTAGCTTCCTGGTTGGGGCTAGAGAACAGGAGAACAGGGGAGCACTGAGTGGCTGAGTGGACGAGGGCTGAAGACCCAAAGCGGAAGGCTGTCCCAGAGTTCCTTGGTGGTACCTCACTTTATGATCCAGAGCCCCTAAAATCCACAGCGTGCTTCTTCATCCCCAAGTTCTTTTGGTTCCCCTAAAGGGGAAGAGTGGGTGGAAGAGCCAACCTACTCTGGAGATAAGAAGTGACTGTGTTTTCTGGTCAGAACTCAGGGGCTCCTGCCAGACTCTGTTTTCATTAGTTCTTTCCTCTCCCTCCCATCTCACAAGGTCATCAGATCTGTCAAATACCATTTCTAGGCCCATCTTCTGCCTGGAACTCCCTCCAATCTTATTTACAGAACCAGTCTGATGTCTTCACTTAGGAGCGAATGTGTTTGTAATCCAAACCCTCGAGCTGGTTCCTCCCAGGTTCCTGTTATTCTAAGCCCAGGGGACTTCACTCTTTCAGACACTGGGCCAAAAGATCCGTGTCCTCTTTGACTCCACTTTTCTCTTACCCTTCAGCATACGCCTGAAAAGATCACTGCTCACACTCCCACTGGGTCCAGAGTGCACCGTACTTTACCTAGGCCACCCCAATGGCCGCCCAGCTGCCCCCCTACTTTTGTCCTGCCTCACTGCCAACTGTTCTCAACACAGAAGCCAGAGGGATCTGCTAAGCCCTTTGACAGATCACATTACTGCTCTGCTCAAAACTGGTTTCTGTCTCAGTGCAGAAGCCGAGCCCCTTACTGTGGGCCAGGCAGCCCTGTGCCATCTGACCTCTCACAGCGCAGGGGGAATGGCATTACTTCTCCTATCCCTTCCCCTAATCCAAGCACTTTGGCCTCCTGGGTCCTCTCTGGACATGCCGGGCATACTTCTACATTTGTACTCTGCTCCCTCAGGCTGGGATGCTCTTTTCCTCTGGTATCTGCCTGACTGGCTGGCTTCCTTCTGGTCTCTGCTCAGGTGGCACTCGGTTGGTTTTTGTGGTGCTGGGGATCGAACTCACAGAGTGTTGCACATGCTAGTTGAATACTGAACCACTGAGCTATGTCAGCTGGCACATTATGGAGACATCTTGGGTCTTCACATACTGCAGTAATGGTCATGCTCCTTTGGACACCTGTATCCCCTCCCCCAGTTTGTCTGCAAAGCACTGACTGTCAGCCACAGTCTCTCCTTGTTCCTTTGTTTTCTCTGTGTGCATCTTTGGTCCCATCTTCCCTCATTTATCTGCTCACTGTCTCTGCAATAAAGTGGCTGTTCAGTGCTACAGCTTCTGAAGCCTAAAGCAATACAGATCAATAAAGGGGACATTCGACCTCCAGCAGACCCTGGGATGACTCTGAGGGGCCTCTTCACCTCACAGGGGACAGTCCTGTCCCAAGGGACCCAGACTATTACCAAAAGTCTATGGAGGGAAGTCAGACCCGAGGGCATCTGGCAGATCAGAGGACCTGCGTCTGTGTGGGCCTATGGAAGAGCAGTGGGAGGTGGGGGAGTGGGTGCAACCTGTCCGAGCTGTGTCCCGAGTTCCTACACGCGACTCACCTGTAAAAAGGCCCTTGGGTTGTCCCAGATTAGAACATCATCCTCGGTCCTGCCCAGCCATCAGAGCTGCAGGGCAGACAGGGTGTGCTAAGTTCTAGTTTCTCACGGGCGTCGGGCAGCTCCAGGGGTGTTTACTTACTTATTTATTTTTATTTTATATAGGCTCTCACTATGTAGCCCTATGGTGGCTTGGAACTTGCTACCTAGAACAGGCTGCCCTCCAACTTGTGGAATCCTGCCCCAGCCTCCAAAGTGCAAGGATCCCCAGCCTGGTCACTCTGCCTGGCTTGCTCAGTGAGCACTACCTAGGCTGTACTCTGGCTTCTCTACCGGGGCATCTGTGTGTCTATTTCTAGTGCAGTGCTTGGGTAGGCCTGGGTGCAGGGGAGCCCTACACACTGCAGGCTCTCAGAGCAGCACCTTTGAAAATAAAGGATTTCTGATGGGGAAGAACCCCTGTGAGTTCAGGGCTAGTCTAGCATGGGCAAGGTAACAAGTGGGTGGTTAACCAAGGCAATGGAGCAAGGCCTGTCTTTTTTTTTTTTTTCAAGATATATTTATTTTATGTCAAGATGTAAAACTTCTGAAAAAGAAGAGCCTTTTATAACCACATCTATTTCCCTTCTGCCTACCCTATCCCTAAAAGCTTGGGAACTACAAGTCTGATTCTTAAGATTAAAAGAGCACTCTAGGACCTGGGGTGAGGTCTAGCTCAGTTGCTAGAGTGGAAGCCACAGGTTCAATTCCCAGCTTGTATAAACTGGGCATAGAGACACATGCCTGTAATGCCAGCATTTGAGATGCAGACCAAAGTTCACAGTCATCCTCAGCTACACAGTAAAGCTGGCCCATGAGAAATGAGACCCTGTCTCAAACACAAAACAAAAAATAAAAACCCTTTAATTCCATTTTTGAAACAACCGTTTTATTCAATGTCAAAGCTCAATGCTACTTTCTCTGAGATGGAAAACAGGTAGAAACAAGCCTCCCTGGAGACTAAAGAAAACTCTACCCTACATATCACAAGTTCTTCTCCAAAGACATGCTGATGGGGGCGGGGGAGCTGGGGAGATGGCTCATCATCTAAGAGTGCTTGCTGCTCTTCCACAGGTCCTGAGTTTGAGTCTTAGAACTTACACTGCGCAGCTCACAGCCATCTGTAACTCCAGCTCCAGAGGATCTGAGCCCTTCCCTGGCCTCTGTGAGCACTAGTATACACATGACATACACAGATACAAAAATGATATACACATAAAAAAAACCCAAAAACCAGGACTGGAGAGATGGCTCAGAGGTTAAGTGCACTTGCTGATCTTACAGAAAATGTGGGTTCAGTTCCCAACACTACATGGTAGCTTAAGATTGTCTCTAACTCCAGTTCCAGGGGGATCTGACACCGTCTTCTGGTCCGCATGTGGACACTGCATGTACATGGTATACGTATATACACAGAAGCAAAACACTCATACTCATCAAAAAAAAAAATCTTAAAAAACATCAGAGATATACTGATGAAAATAGAAGCTGGATTTGAAAACAAGCCAAGTGTTATGGTGAATATCTGCAATCCAAGCACTCTGTTGGCTGAAGCAGGATGATCACAAGTTCAAGGTCAGCCTGGACTACATAGTAAGATGAAAGAGGGAGGGAATTCTTTCGTTTTTTAAGATTTATTTCTTTATTATGTATACAGTGTTCTGTCTGCATGTTTCCTTACACTGCAGAAGAGGGCATCAGCTCTTACTATATAGATGGTTATAAGCCACCATGTGACTGCTGGGAATTGAACTCAGGACTTCTGGAAGAGCAGTCAATGCTCTTAACCTCTGAGCCATCTCTCCAGCTTAGGAATTCTTGATATGAAGAGCCCTTGGCATCTTCCTTTACCAACAACCTCAATGTCTAGTGTCAAGGAGTTGTATAAACTATAAAGCAGGTAACTGTATGTTATCTGTTGGCTCTAAAAAAAAAATGGGTCAAATCTATAAGTGCCTTAGTAAAGAGCAACAGCATTTAGCTGTTTTTGTTTTTTTGTTTTTTTTGAGACAGACTCTCATATAATCCAGGTTGGCCTCAAATTCCTATAACCAAAGGTCGATCTTTCTGCTTCCATCTCCTAAGTGCTAGAATTATAAATGTGAGCCATCATGGCTGGGCTTAGCCATTATTCTACCTATTGGTGTCCTTCATACCCTGTGGTGAATATTGGGTGAATGCTGGGTCTATGCTGCATGAGCTGGTTCTAACAGCAGACCAGAAGCAGCTAAATATCCAATGTTTTTACAGACTTGTAGAGTCAGAGATAAGGAATCAATAACATTCTCTAAAATAATGGATCATGGAAATGACCTTGGCTGTGTATACTGACAAGCTGGCAAGTTCTCTTCCAGGTCCCCACTCCCAGTGACTCTCAGTTCTGGCAAGGGCAGAACAGACGGTGGTGATGCTGGGCTGACCCACTCCTCTGACTAGCAGAAGCAACAGAAAACCTCAAGAAAACAAGTGGCTTCAAGGCCCAATTCTCCCTCTGACAAGCCCATGGCCTAAAGGGCTGACAGAAGGGAAATGAGACGGGGTCAGACTGCAACAAGGTCCATCAGTGCAGGAAGGTCCCAAGGGGCACACTGCCAGTGGACCACCATCTGAGCTCCTTCCACGTCCCATCATTACAGCCAGGAGTCCAAACAGAGCTTTGGATCTGCGCCTATTCTTAACTGGAAACACTATTATTGTGAGAACAGCACAAAACTTCTTTATAACCATAACACCAGAAACAAGCCCAGTCCCTGTTCTGTTCTTTTCTGGGCCCTGATGATAAAGGTCCAGGTGCAAGGCGTTCCTCCATGGAAGGCCGGTGAACAGGAGTGGCCAGAGCAGTGGCATAGACTCTGCCAAACCTCCCTTCTCAGCTGGGGAGATGGCTCAGTGGGTAAAGCATCTGCTCTGCAAACATGAGGATGTGAGTCGGAATCCCCAGCGCACAGGTGAAAAGAAAAGCAAGACATGGCTGTGCCCACCTGAACCCCAGTGCTGCGGGAGACGGAGACAGGAGCTGCCAGCCTAGCTCCAGTGTCGGTGACAGATACTGACTCAAAGGAGTAAGACAGACAGACAGACAGCAAGGATACAAGAAGCAAAAACATCCTATGTCCTCTTCTGGCTCCATGGGTGATGAGTACACAGGACACACATTCATACATACACATCTACATCACACACACACACACACACACACACACACACACACACACACACACACACACGCACACGCACGGGCAGGAATCTACCTTTCCTCTGACAATAATGGTACTTATAGGGACTTCAGAATAAGGCAGATGAGGCTCCCATACCTAGATGGCAAGGTTTAAAGACTATTCTCAATCACTCTATGAATTACTGTAGAATCTTTACCAGATTCTCTAATTCCTCACCTCTTGGACATACTACAATATGGAAGCCAAAATCAAAGCATGTGTAGCTATCAGTTACCCTCAGCCACAGTATGGCAACAGCATCCTGGCCTTTCTGAGGAGTATCGATAGCATTAGGGCACAGATAAAGTAACAATAATGACAAGGTCCCCGTCCTCACTTCTATCGCCAAGTCTCCATCACTCACCCTTGTAACACCACCAGCAGTCTGGTCTTCTTGCGGATGTAGGCTGACTGTCGGGCAGAGCGGTTCTGTTGGGCCTCCAGGGCACTGGAAAGGTATTTTTGGAAGTGGGCAGCATGGAAACATTCAGAGCTGTCCATGATTTGGCGGTATACCATCCATCTGGAAACAGCAAAGGTAATCTTAGCATAACGCTACATATGGCCTGGTCTTGGGAAGCTCAGTTGTGGATTTAAATACGACCAGTACTCTCAAAGACATGCTGCTATCTATGGAGAGAAAGCTATTGTAGCATCACAGAAAAAGACAGCAGTCTCTAGCTGGGTTAGAAGCCCACTATCCCAAAACCAAGATCCTTGGATCTTTTTTAGGAAATCTCCGTCCACCAGGAAAAAAGACAGGTAATGTATAATCAGAAGGCCTCAGCAGTGAGAAAGACTTCTGACCTGAGTGATTTCCTGAACAAAATAGCTTCAGTTTCATGCTTGGTAAAACTAGTAGGAAATGGGTAAGGTAAAAAATTCAGAATGTTTTAGAGCAAGAGCCAGGAATGGTGGCACATGCCAGTAATGCCAGCATTCAAGAAGCGAAGCAGAGAACTTCAATGAATTTGAGGCCACCATCTCAGAGAGACAGAGGCATGGGTGGGGAGAGGGAGCAGGAGAGGAAGAAAGAGAGAGGAGAAACAGAGGAGGGGGAGGGAGAAGAGGGAGGAGAAAGAAGGAGATAGGGAGGGGGAGGAAATGGGGAGGGAGTGGAGAGGGGGGAGGGAGACACACACACATACACACACACACACACACAAGCTGGGTGTAGTGGCTCATGCCTGTAACATAGCACTTGGAAGGTAGAGGCAGAAGGGTCAAGAGCTCAAGGTCATCCTCAGCTACAGCTACAGCAAATTCAAGGCAAGCCTGAACTATAGGAGACTCTACCTCCCAAATAAAAAGAATGTTTATAGGACAAAATCACTAGATGTGAGGATCTGGTTAACCTGTCAACACTTACTAAACAAGGCACTAAGCACACTGTATCAACCGAGGAGGTGATAGATGACTGTTGTGCCAACAATGTCACACCAAGTGGCAGCACATGAATAACGTTCCCCTATACCAGGGCAGCTGGGCACACAATCTCTTTCCCCAAAGCCAAAGCAGAAACCGCACTAACCTGCCGTACTCCTTATGCAGAGTGACCAGGAAAGCACAGAGCTTGCTAGCGTGACAGCCAGGGAGACCAGTTACAATGCTGATGATGACCTACATGAAAGAAAAGAAACGTCTCATGGGTTTCCAGTTCAACTAGGGACACTGTAAGAGGTCAAGACAACCAGTCTTCAGAGCAAGGCTTTGTGGGTTTGAAGTTCAGCACCACTTTTCACTAGCTCCTTGATCCAGAGTGAATGACGAAGTCTACTGTTCTGGGTAGGGTTTTCTTTTTTTTTTGGGGGGGGGGGGGTTTGTCAACCTGACAGGAGCTAAAGTCAATGGGAAGAGGTATCTCAATGAAGAAAGTGCCTCCATCGGACTGGCCTGTAGGCAGGTCTGTGGGACCTTTTTTTGATTGCAATCAATAGAAGGCCCAGCTGCTGGGAGTGCCCCATCCCTGGGCAGGTGGGCCAGGGTTCCATAAGGAAGCAGGCTGAGCAGGCATGAGAGCAAGGCAGGAAGCAGCACCCCTGTGGCCTCTGCTTCAGCTCCTGCCTCCAGGTTCCTGCCCTGACTTCCCTCGGTGACAGAGTGTGACTTGAGAGCTGTAAGCTGAAATAAGCCCTTTCCTCCCAAGTTGTTTTTGGTCATGGTGTTTTACTGCAGCACTAGAAACTAAGCTAAGACCTACTTACCTTACAGGGTAGGTGTGAAGATTCATGAAGTTCACTTATGTAAATAGTAAATAAATTTCTATGGAGCACTTCTAACTGTATCACTTGAAAGAGTAAGCATTTGGAGAGACTAACTTGCTTAAGACCACAGACCTCTACTTAAGGAGACACTCAGGGATATTACATGTTACGTTTTTAGGAAGCAGAAAGGCAGTCTGGGAATAGAACGTCCCAGCTATACTGGTGTGGAAGCTGGTGAGCAGAGGAGCTAGACTGAAGATGTTTCTGTGGGGCTGCCTGTGTCTCCCAAGACATGCTGTCTGTGGTGAGACACAACTCCCGGGCATGATAAGCTCTCTGAAAGCCTCTCTTGGAGGAAAAGAGGAATCATTCCGACGGCCCTAACTGCATTACAGCAGCACACAAAACTAGGTCCCCTCAGGTAGACAGTCTAAGGCCATTTACAGGATTTACTGAACGAGGAAGAGTAGCAGAGGAGGACAAGAATCATGCGACCACAGAAGGGTTATTACAACGACAAGGCCCAGGAAGGCCTGGCTACAGGAGAAAAAGGTTTACTCTATAGCCCAAGCTGGCCTAGAGCTCTATGCTACCCAGGGTGGTTTCAAAGCTGCTGTGATCCTCCTGCCTCAGTCTCCTGAACATTGGACACAGGCCATCATACCTGGCTGTATGTTTTATTTCACAACATGTGAGACCCCTCAAGATAGGCCCAGACATAGATAACGGACACTAATGCTAAGCCTAGAGACACTCAGCGGCAGCTGGTCACAGAAGCACAGAGACAGCTGTTGATCTCTTCTTTTGTGGAAACCCAAGCTCTCCTTCCATCCTGTGACCAAGGCTGCTCTACTCTGTCCCTTTCTGCTCCCTGCAGAGTACAAATGTAACTCACATTGTCTTCATTCTCCTACCCTAGCTGTCCCCATCTGCTTCCCTACTCCTCGGTGCCACTTCTCAGTCCTTTAAATCATACAAACACACTCAAATATTCTCTCTCTCTCTCTCTCTCTCTCTCTCTCTCTCTCTTTCTTTCTTTCCTTCTCTTTCTTCCTTCCTTTCTTTCTTTCTTTTTTTTTTTTAAGCAAAATTAGAGTTTATAAAGAAAAGACTTGAACAGATTTAACACAAATGGAAAGAAAGAGAACCGTCTACGGTATACATCTAAGATCATGGGTGTGGACCCTTCCTTCCTTCTTCCTTTCTAATTTATGTATTTAGGTGTTTTGACTGCATGAGTGTCTGCACACCGTGTGTATGCAGTGCTCTTGGAAGCAGAATCCCCTGGAACTGAAGTTATAACCACCGTGAGTGGTGGTGCTGGGAATTGAACCCAGCTGCTCTGGAAGAGACCAGCTTCCAAATGCTGAGCTGTCTCTCCAGCCCCAGATGTGGGCTTCTTAAGAGCCACTCAGCCAGGTACTCTTACTTAGAGGTCAGTACTATGGCACCTTTTAAGTAAAATATCACAAGGTAGGCATTTATTTTATTCTATTTGCATCGTGCTATCTCCTTTAGTAGATGGGCATGTTTTAGACTTCCACAGAAACAAACTATGATATACAGCTTCCAAAGGGATGGTGGACAGAGTCAAGTGGAGAGAAACCTGAGGCAGGGGCACATTAAGGTCTATTCTGGGGAAGAAAATGCCTAAAGTATCACCTCACCCTAGTGACTGTAACATGGGCAGCCTTCCTTCGATTAACAGCACGTGTCATCAACTGCTAGGTTAAGTCATTGTCACAACCAGAAAGAAGTGACAGCCTGAGAACACACAGCAAAAGTTTAAAAGACCTGGAGAAGCAAGACGTCAGAGTTGGTCAGTGTCGTGGGAGTCTGGCCTGTCATTCTACAAAGAGGGTTCATGAATATCGTTATCAGTATTCAAGGAGGTGAGCACACTTATAAAAGGACTCCATCTGTGCTCCTGTGAACTGTTGTAAATTCTCAGCACATTTGGCCAACCTCTACCTTGTCACTTTCTAATCCATGAGCAGGGTTGATTTCAGCTTGCTGCAGCAGGTCTGGAAGATGGGTCCGCATCACAGGCTCCTGACCAACGCTGCTGATAGCAAAATGCTGGAGAAACCTAGAAAAACAGAGACAATTGTCATATTAATGTCACCAGCCTTGCTTGATCTCTCCAGTCACATTAGTGATTTCTTACCCAAGTGCTAGTAAGCCTTGAAGAGATTCTTTCTAGGCCAGGTGGTGGTAGCGCTCACCTTTAATCCCAGCTCTCAGGAGGCAGAGATCCCTGAGTTTGAGGCCAGCCTGGACTACAGATCAAATTCTAGGACAGCCAGGGTTACACAGTGAAACCCTGTCACAAAAAAACAAACAAAAACCAAAAAGAGAGAGAGAGAGAGAGAGAGAGAGAGAGAGAGAGAGAGAGAGAGAGAGATGGTTCAGTGGTTAAGAGCATTGACTGCTCTTCCAGAGGACCTGGGTTCAATTCCCAGCACCCACATGGCAGCTAACAACTGTCTGTAACTCCAAGATCTGATACCCTCACACAGACTTACATGCAGGCAAAATACCAATGCACATAAAATAAAAATAAATTTAAAAATTAAATTGAGGCCGGGTGGTGGTGGTGGTGGCGGCGGCGGCGGCGGCGGCGGCGGTGGTGCCGCCACACGCCTTTAATCCCAGCACTCGGGAGGCAGAGGCAGGTGGATCTCTGTGAGTTCGAGGCCAGCCTGGTCTACAGAGCGAGATCCAGGACAGGCACCAAAGCTACACAGAGAAACCCTGTCTCGGGAAAAAAAAAATTAAATTGAAAGAGAGAGATTCTTTTATGATATGAAAGTGTATATGGCATATCACTACTACCCTTCTCAGATCTGTAAGAAGCTTTAAATAAAGGAGCTCAGGAAGGACTAATACTCAGGTCTCTGACATTTCAAAAGCTGCAACAGTAAACATCTGCAGCCAGATGCACAGAACTCACCACTCCAACTCTGGGAGTTTGGCTGAGAGCAGCTTCGGAGAGCTCCACTCCTCTGCAGGATGGCTCAGGGCACTGAAGAGCTTCTGTGCACTGGAGTGCCTACAACACCAAAGGCTCACATTAGTGTTGCACCTCCCACAGCAAAGGCACTTTACACAACTAGTTCTGAGGCTTCTAAGCCAGAGACCTTAACAGAGCCAATACTTCCAAAATAGGCACCCCACAGACGTAAACAAAATATGGTACCAGTGCATGACAACTGGTATGCCCACAGAAGAAGGTTGGCCTCTTTTTTTTTTTTTTTTTTTTAACGATCTCAGGTTTTAATTCTTAGCTGTAGTGGTTTGAATGAGATGTCCCCCATAAGTCATGGGCATTTGAATACTTAGCCCCCGGCTGGAGGCTGTTTGGGGAGAATAGGCAAGGGTGGTCTTCCTGGAGGAGGTACGTCTTTGCTCTCTCTGCATCCTGTCTGTGATTTGAGATGTGTGAGCTATCACCTGTTGCTCCAGTCATCAGCTGCCTCCACTTCAACATCATGGACTCCTTAGCCCAAACAAATTCTTCTTTCTATAAACTGCCTTGGTCATGTGTTTTATCACAGTAGCAGAAACCTAGATAAAACAGCAGTGAATTTCCCCCTTCCCCTCTACTCTCCCCAGAGTCTCATGTAGCCCAGGCTAGCCTCTAACTTGTTATATAGCTGAGTATGATTTTGAACTTCTGATCCTCCTGCCTCTATCTCCCAAGTACTGGGATTATAGGAATATACCACCATGCCCGGTTTATGCTAGGATGGGATCAAACCCATCTTGCATGCTAGGCAAGTGCTCTTCGAACTGAGCCACATCCCCAGCTTGGATTTCATCTGTCTGGCTGTTTCCCCAAGTACACCCGCTACCTGCATGCTGGCAACAAGGACATGACTATTGGCCCTTTCAGAAGCAAAGACCCCTCGGCATTATGTAACGTGAGTCACCCTGCAGAGAAAGCACACTCACAAAGAGTTGGGAATTGAGCACAAACACTGGAGAGAACCACTTACAGCCTCTTTTGTTCCACAGATAATCCATCTTCCTGGATCACTTTTAAAGAAAGCCCTGAGTTATCCTGCTGTTGCCAGGAGGAGAAGACCTAAACAAAACAGAATTTAAACAAAGAACACTTTAAACCCAACAACAGGATACGGAATCCACATGGGATCTGATGACTGTTGAAAATCAACACTGTCAGTGGAGAGAAAAACATCATCACAAACAAGTATGCTTCAAAATTGAGGCCGGAAAGCAATTTTGTTCAGGGTTTTTCAGAGCCAGAAATGCCTCTTTGGGTTCCTGTCCTCAGAGACTGTGACCTTCCAGAGGTCAAAAAGCCTGGAAGAAGGTGTCAGGAACACTGTTCTGACTTCAAGAGCATGTTCCTCCCTGGTGACAGGAGCACAAGGCAGTGGTGGCCTCAAAAGAAACTGCTGCTTAGAGGGACAGCTGAAGGGATTCCAGAGGCTGTGTCTAGGGGCAGGAAGGCCAGCAGGAAAGGCTGTGCTTAGAGGAGGCAGACTGTGTTGAGAACCCTTCAGAGACAGTCCTCCTTCCTGTTCCTCTGTAGTCTATGACTCATCGTGAAGAAGGGGCCCTGCTTGGAAGCTGCCGCCACCACCACAGCCTTCCAAGAACTTCTGCCAGTCGTGATGCTAGACTAGCCATTATTCAGCTTTGGCTACTGGGTGGTCTCTAAGCGCATCACACAATTCATCCCTCCCCACCTTTAGAAACAGGGTCTCATATAGCCCAAGATGGCCTCATACTCACTATGTACTCACTATGTAGCTGAGGTTAATCTCAGAAATCCTGATCTTCCTGCCTTTACCTGTAAGTGCTGGAATCATAAGCATGTTATACTACACCTTGTGGGGCCACAGAATTCTTGGTAAGTTCCTTCCACCACAGAATATGAACTGAGTATGTATAGTAAGCTTATTATCCTGCAGGGCCCTTTGCAAAGGCAAGAAGGGAATTGCAATCCATAGGGAAGGACAGCATGGGGTGGGATAGAGCTCTAGCCCAGTATGTAGGCTTGTTATTTAATCAAATAGCTAAAAAGGAAATAGATTTAATTGGGGCTTAAGAGGGGACAAGCAGATTTCATTTCTGTAGGCTCCCACCACTCAAACACCAAAGAGATTATTAAAACACTTATCAACTATGCTCTCATTCTCTGTCTTCTCAACAGTGTTTTTAATCTTTTTGTTGTTATTCATGCTTTTAGAAGAGTATCTTATATAGCCCAGGCTAACCTTGAACTTCTGATCGTCCTGCCTCCCCTCCTAGGTACTATGATTACAGGTTTTCACTACCACACCTGGCTTGACTCTCACTTGACTCACACCACTATTAGTTCTTTCTAATTAAAAAAAAAAATTAGTTTTTATTTGTATAGGTGTTTGCCTGTGTGTTTGGTACCACATGTGTACACTGCCCTCAGAGGCCAGAAAAAGGCATTGGAAGCCCCAGAACTGGAGTTACAGATGGTTGTGAGCCACCATGTGGGTGCTGAGAATCAGTCCTTTGCAAGAGTAGCCAGTGCTCTTCACCACTGAGTCATCTCTTCAGGGCCCCCAATCCCCACGTTTCTTTGAGAAAGGGTCTTATCATGTGGCTTTATGCGTCTTGGAATTCACTACAGAGACCAGGCTGGCCTCAAACTCACAAGAGATCCACCCGCCTCTGCCTCCCAAGTGTTGGGATTAAAGGACTAAGCCACCACACCTGACTTTACATTACCATTAGTTTGTTATAAAACAGTATCTTACTATTTACGTTGCTAAGGGAAAAGAAAGTGGTTATTTTGATAAGTTGATAACTAATGTTACCTCTGAGTAAAATGCTTGATATATCTTTGACTTGGGGAAAAGAGCAATCATCAGAAAATTGCTTGGTCCATGGAACTGAACTGGGAGATGAGGAAGTAGAGAGCCTCTGAAGTCGATGAGCAGGGCGGCCACTATGCTGGTGGAATCCTAGAGGGAGAGAGGAGCATCAGAAGAGGATCCAGCTGCAGGACTTCAGTCCCACCAGTGCCAGCACACACAGGACCGATTGCTTGTCAAGTACTTCCACAGAAAACGGTTACTGAATTTAATCACAACCATGCTCTCCAGCTCCTAGCTACAGGAGATATTGGCACTCTTTATTATTATTATTATTTTTTATTTTTGGTGGGGACATGGTCTCACCAAAGGCCAAGCTAGCCTTGAACCCACAATCCTCCTGCCTCAGTTTCCCAAACAGCTGGGATCAGAGGCATGTTTTGTCATACTGACTTAGATATATATTTTCCCAAAGTGAAAATGTCATCTCAAAATTCCTTCTAAGGTACTGTTTTAGGGAGGATGGGGGGAGATTTGAGACATGGTCTCATGAAGTCCAGGTTGAACTCAGTTCACTGAATTTCTGATGGTCCTGTTTCTAGTTCTCTGGCTGGGATTAAGGCTTGTGTCATCATTTTCCCCCGGTAAGGTGTTAATTTCTTATCATATATAGGATTTCTGTCATCTGGTGGGTTGTTTTTCATTCTTTTCAGAGTCTCCTCTGATGTGCAGAAGCTTTTAAAATTTATCTTTACTTTTTGGAAAGGGTTTTGCTATAGAGCCTAGACTGGCCTGGAACTCATGGTGAGTCCCTTGCTTTAGCCTCTCAAGAGCTGGGATTGCAGGCATATGCCATCATACTCAGGTAGCATACTTATTTTTAAAAATCATGTGAGCCAGTGAGATGGCTCAGCTGGTAAAAGCGTGTGCTGCCAAGCTTGATAAGCGGAGCTCAATCCCTGGAGGTCTTCATGGAGGAGGGAAAGGATCAAGTCCCACAAGCCTTTCTCTGACTTCCACACATACCCCACATTAAACCCCACCCCCGGGAAATAAATACAAATGTAACTAAAATCATCGTGTGTATGTGTGTGTGGGTGCATGCACACCACAGTGCACATCTGGAGACTAGAGACGGCGGCTCCGGGGAGCTGGTTCTCCCCACCATGAGGTATGGTCTAGTCATCAGGCTTGCACCGCAAATGCTTTTATTTATAAGTCATCATCAAGAAAACGTAATGGTTTTTAAGATTTATGTATTTCCTTTATTTGTGTTTTGCTTGCATCTATGTCTGTACACCACATGAGTGTCTGGTGTCTAAGGAGGTCAGAAGACAGCCTTACACCCCCTAGAACTAGAGTAAAGTGATGGATGGTTGAAAGTCACCATGTGGCTCTTAACCACTGAGCCATTCTCCAGCCTCCAGAAACCTTTATTTATTTATTTTTTAAAATTTTATTTATTTATTTATTTATTTTTTCCCAGAGCTGAGGACCGAACCCAGGGCCTTGAGCTGGCTAGGCAAGCACTCTACCACTGAGCTAAATCCCCAACCCCCAGAAAGCTTTATTTTGATGAAATTCAATTTGTGCAGTTATTCTTCTGATGTCTGTGCTTTTGGGGTACTACACAAGGAATCAGCAACAAATCCAGTGTCATGAAGCTTCTTCCCTGCTGTGTCTTCTAAGAGTTTTATTGTTCCAGCTTTCATATTTAGGATTTTGATACATTTTGAGTAATCATTTTTGTACTTAGTATAAGGGTCCAACTTCCTTTTTCTGGTGTGTGGATATAGGGCTTCTCTAATATCATTTGCTGAAAAGACTATGCTTAGGGCTGGAGATAGTTCAGTGGTTAGGAGCACTTCCAGAGGACCTGAGCTCCATTCCCAGTACCTACTTTGTAGCTCAAACCATTTGCAACTCCAGTTCCAGGGGATTCAAATCTTCTGGCCTCTGTAGGCATCAGGCACACATGTGGTGCACAGACATACATGTACACAAAACACACATACACATAAACAAATACATAAATGTTTTTTTTTTTTTTAAGATTATACTTTCCTCAATAGACCATTGTGAGTTTCAGGCCAGCCAAGGCCACACAGACAGACCTTGTATCAAAAAATGAAGCAAAGAAAAGAGAATAGAAGAAAAAGAAGGGAGGATTTGAGTTTGGAGTCTTGGAACCTACACAACAAATGCCTTGGAAGGCTCAGATCCTTGGAGCCAGCTGCTAGCAAGGTGATCTGTATCAATGAGTTCTGGCTGTGATTAAGATACCCTGCCTCAAAAGATTAAGGAGGGCCCAGCCTTTAATCCCAACATGCAGGAGGCAGCAGCAGAGAGGCAGAGGCAGCCGGATCTCTGTGAGTTTGTGGTCAACACAGTTCCAGGACAGCCAGGGCTACATGGTGAATAAGAGAAGAGGAAAGAACTGAACAAGACACTTGCTATAGACCTCAGGCTTCCACATGCATGCCCATGCACATCTGCATATACCCATGTACCCATACATACACACACACAAAAAGAAGAAAAACTAGTTCTAAAATAAATGTTTATTGAGTTTGACTGCTTAATGGTTGGTCTGTTTCTTTAAAAAATTATTTAATGGAGTGGGGTGCGGTGAGGCATTCCTTTAATACCAGCACCCTGGTGGCCAAGGCAGGCTGACCTTTGTGAGTTAAAGGACAGCCTGGTCTACATAAAGGTGCAGCCCACCCTGAGCTACACAGTGCAACCTGGTCTCAAAAACACGGAAACAAACTCAGTTTAAGGTTAAAGTAACCTAACAGTGTGGTACAGTAAAACAGAACAGAGTCTAGATTATGCCATTACATATGTAGTCTAATTTTTTTTTCTTTTGAGACAGGGTAGTCCTGGTTGACCTAGAACTCACTACAGAGACCAGACTGTGCTTGAACTAGAGTGCTGAGATTAAAGGCCCATGCCACCATACCCAGCCTCAGGCTGGGCAAGTACTTCAACCACTCAGCCATTCTAGCCCTTCTTTAGAACTCTTTGTTTGTTTAGTTTTGAAACATATGTGAGAGACAAATTTTAAGTTTTAATTACAATGCCTTAGAGACCCATGGAAAAAAAATGGCTCTGATCTGCAAGCCCCTTGCCCAAAGACAGATAGTTCCTGAAATGCTGGAGGCTGTTGTTTATGGGAGATAACAAGCCAGCCACATGTTTTCACCCTCCTAACCAAGTTTGTCTGACCCATCTGCACCAGATGTGCTTGCTCACATGTGGGCGGGAGGTTCACAGGCAGGAAATATGTCAAGATATATGCTTGTCCCTGATTGGAAATGCAATGAATTATGGGTTTTCCTTCTTAAGCCCTTGCCATTCTTGATTCTGGGCCATTTCCCAGAAACCCAAGTATGGACCTGGCCAGAGTCCATCCACCTGGCCAGTACTTAATTAAGCGTGCTTCAATTTTGAACTTAAACTATGGTAGTGATCTTACTCTCAACCAGTGGAATTAATATTTTCTGGAGGCCCCAGCGAGATTCAGACCACCCGCCTAAATTCTGAAGCTAGATGTGATGTGACTAACTGCTTCAAGCTCTTACCACTGTAACTTTCCTACCACAATGAACTGTAACCTGTAACTCCTTTCTTTGCTAAGCTGCTTTTTGTCAGGTATTTGTTACAATAACAGAAATGAAACACAAGGTCTCTCTTTATATAACCCTGGAACCCTGGAACCATGGAACTTCCTACATGGACTAGGCTGGCCTCAAACTTGTAGCCTCTGCTCCTGAGTGCTGGGTTATAGGCATTCACCACAACATCTAGAGCTCTTAAATATTTCCTAAGCTTAGAAAGTCTGCCCCTAGAGATTAATGTACATTTATTTTTATATCTTTTCTACTTATGAAATTTTAAAATATTTAATTTGGGGCTGGAGAGACGTTCAGGGAGTAAAAGCACTTGTCCACAGCCTGATAACCTGAATTTAATCCCAGGACTCACGGTGGAAGGAAGGACTGACTCCCGAAGACTGTCCTCAGACCTCCATGTGTGCACTGTGGGTTATGAGTGCCTTTCCCCTACCAGTAATAAAGCTGAAACTATTTAAATCTATTAGACATCTGTTTTGATTAAAAAGAGATTTATCATTTTTTTTATTCCATGTATGTGTGCATGTCTGCATGTGAGTGCAGTTATCAGGAGAAGCCAGAACAGAGGTTGAATCCTCTTGGAGTCTGAGTTAAAGGTAGTTGTGAATGGCTCAATATGGATACTTTGTTCCATGAAAGAGCAGCAAGTGCTTTTAATCACTGAGCCATCTCTTCAGACCCTCCTCTGAATTTTTTTTAATGGGGTAAGAATTGACTTCCACAGTCAATTCTTCCATAGTACTGCACACCTTTAATCCCAGCACTGGGGAGGCAGAGATAGGAAGATCTCTGTGAGATTTGAGGCCAACCTGGTCTACATAATGAGGTCCAGGACAGTCAAGGCTATGTAGAAAGACCCTGTCTCAAACAAAATAAAAACAAAACAATCTTCCCCCAAATTAGCTAATTTTGCTATCCCAACACTGTTTTTTCATTTCCTTCCTTCCTTTCTTTCTCTTTTTTGATTTTTTGAGACAGGGTTTCTCTGTGTAGCTTTGGAGCCTGTCCTGGAACTCACTCTTTAGACCAGGCTGGCCTTGAACTCACAGAGATCCACCTGCCTCTGCCTCCCAAGTACTGGGATTAAAGGTGTATACAACCCCAAACCTGAGCTTTGTTTCTTTATTCTTTTTGTCTGTTTGTTTTTAAAGATTTTTCTTTATTAATGTTTTGTCTGCATATATGTATATGTACCACATGTGTGCCTGGTGTTCATGGAGGTCAGAAGACATTAGATCTCCAGTGAGTTATGATGGTTATAAGCTGACATGTGGGTGCTGGGGACTGAACCCCGGTCCTCTACAAGTGCTCTTACCTGCTCAGCCATCTCTCTGAACCCATTTGCTTGTTTTTTTGTTTTGTTTGGTTTGGTTTTTGGTTTTTCGAGACAGGGTTTCTCTGTGTAGCTTTGGAGCCTGTCCTGGAACTTGCTCGGTAGACCAGGCTGGCCTCCAACTCATGATGATCCTCCTTCCTCTGCATCCTGAGTGCTGGGATTAAAGGCATGTGCCACTACCACCTGGCTATACCCATTTCTTTACTCTTAAAACAAATTTTTTTTTTTAGATTTATTTATTTATTATGTATACAGAAGAGGGCGCGAGATCTCATTACAGATGGTCGTGAGCTACCATGTGGTTGCTGGGAATTGAACTCAGGACCTCTGGAAGAGCATTCGGTACTCTTAACCTCTGAGCCATCTCTCCAGCCCTCTTAAAACAAATTTTTAAAATTTTATTCATGTGCATGTCTGAATATCTGCCATGTGTTCACGGTGTCAGAATCCCTAGAGGTGGAGTTACAGGTGGTTGTGAGCTGTCATGGTTGTGAGCTGACATGGGTACTGGGAAACAAACTCGGGTCCTCTGGAAGAGCTGTGAATGCTCTTAACCACTGAGCCACCTTGCCAGCCTCTTGAGCAGTTTCTTTTTAACTTTCTTTTTAATGTATTCTTTGTCTTTCACATCATGCATCTCCATCCCATTCATTTCCCTATCCCTTTGTATCCGCCCTCTGTCCTTGCAATCTCCCCCATAAAATAAAATAAAATTTAAGAGAAAAAAAAGAAAAGAAAAATCCATCTCGTCATGGAAGCTGTAGTGTGACACAGTGAGTCCCACGCTCACAACTTCTGGGCTGGCCCACCCACACCTCTGCCAATGGGGTTGCTGAGTATTGTTTCTTAAATGACTCGTACTTTCTTTCTTTATGTTAGATGACTATTTCTTTTTTATTTTTATTTTTGTTGTTGTTGTTTTGAAGACAGGGTTTCTGAGTAGTCCTGGTTGTCCTGAAACTCACACTGTAAAGCAGGCTGGTCTCAAACTCAAGAGATCCACTTGCCTTTGCCTCCCAAATGCTGTGTGTGATTAAAGGCATGTGCTACCACTGCCTAGTTGATGTTAGAAGGCTATTTATAAGAGCTAACATCAAAACTCTTGGGATGGAAAGATGGCTCAGTGATTGAACAGTGTTTGCTGTGCTTCCAGAGAATCCTAGTTCAGTTCCCTACAACCCATGTTAGACAGTTTATTACCATCTGTAATTCTAGCACCAAGGGATCCAATGCCCTCTCCTGGCTTTCATAGGCAACTGCACTCATGTGCACATACCCACATACAGCCACATTAATTCTTAAAAATTAAAAAAAACCAAAACCCTCTCTTATCGAATAAGGCCATCCAATCTGCCTAGCTGATGTGCCCACATTTCTGAACAGCTTTTAGGACAGTGGATTTCTGCTGAAAAACGGTTGGATCTGCTGAGCCATCTAGCCAAATCACTTCACTCCACCTCTGTTCTAGCTGCCAAACAGCCTTTGAGGCTGAGACCAGACAAAGTGGAAGGCCCACCCTGTACTCCACTGTTGCACTGAGAGAGACTGGCTATGCTCTGGCCAGTGAGCACAGGATGAGGGAAACTCAGACCCACCACCTTCTCCCTAAGGGGAAGAGTAATACTGGTGTAGACTGGTAAACAATGATGGTTCTTAGGGGACCATGTTTGTAAAGATAAGAGGTTAAACTTGAGTGTGTGAGAGGGAGGTATTAAACTCTCATGGAGAAAGTGAGCAATATTTACCTTTTGCTGCACATACAATTCTTTCCTGTTTATGGGATATGTTAGAGTCCCATCAATACCACAGGATGAACCTTCCAGTTCTGAAGTGTGAGCCTTGGGCTTATGTGAGGAGCCACTTGAGGTCTTTTTTAGCTATTTTCTACTGTCTTTAGGATGACTGACTTGGGCATGGGGCTGGCTCTTCTGACCCAGGCCTTATTAGCAAAGCATAGAAGTGTTCTGAGAGTATGCAGGCCTCGTCACCCTGCTGGCCTGCTTCAATGGCTTCTGTGGTTCCTGACATCCTGTCACATGGTAATGGAGAAGGGAAAATGAAATGTATTTTAGAGCATCAAAGCCAGGGGTTGAAAAACCACATACCCCATCATAGAAGGAAATAGAATTCATGTGATCCTTGGAAATGATGATACTTCCATGATGACGGTGAGAAAACAGAAGGCCGCCAGAGAAGAAATGCACATTGCCTAGAAGAAAAAGAGTGCTGGTCAGAGCTGGAGTGATAGATTCTTGGGCCAGATTTCAGTGTCTTTCTTCTTCTTCTTCTTCTTCTTCTTCTTTTTTTTTTTTTTCCAGAGCTGAGGATCGAACCCAGGGCCTTGCGCTTAGCTAGGCAAGCGCTCTACCACTGAGCTAAATCCCCAACCCCCCAGTGTCCTTCTTGAAGGTACTAGAGAGATGATGTGACCTTCCTGGAAGGAAAGGAGATATTCTAAAGAGAGACACTTATGCCCCAACTATTGGAACAATGGATCCCAAAGAATTAAAATTTCCCAAGTAATCTCATGCTGGGCAAGAAAAAGTCTGCAGTACTGACACCAGTCAGAGAAGGAAACTGCCTCCCAGGAAGAGATTTCACACACTCTGAGAACTTATCCAGCAGGCAGGCTAGACCAGAGCTGAGACAATGGTAAACCCATGACAAGTGGGATAGCACTGTGATCAGGACTGTCAATCAAGCACTCTTTTGCCTTCTCTAGTTACCTTCTATTTATCTTCTCTTTTTGTTCTTTGAGGCAGGGTTCCTCTGTGTAGCCCTTGCTGTCCTGGAATTCTATGTAGACTAGGTTGGCCTTGAACTCAGAGATCCAACCTGCCTCTGTCTCCCAAGTGCTGTGATTAAAGGCATGTGCCACAATGTCTGGTTTCTTGTTCACTATTTAAACCTAAACCTCGGGATCAAAATGTAGCTCAATCCTCAGTGCCTCATAAAACTGGATGTAGTGTTGGTCCATGCCTATAATCCCAGGACTCAGAAGGCAAAAGCAGAATGATTAGGGAGTTCAACATCATCTTTGGCTATACAGTAAACAGAGGCCAGCTTGGACCACATAATAAATGAAAAGACAACTAAACTAGTAAGTTTAAAAAACAGCGCTCTCTCTCTCTCTCTCTCTCTCTCTCTCTCTCTCTCTCTCTCTCTCTCCCCCCTTTCCTCCCTCCCCCGCCCTCTAACAAAACCAATGAAACAGAAAACCAAAATACCACCTTGAACAGAACCAGGAACATAGACTTGGGCATCACTGTACTCCATGATTTGTCCCTTTTTCTAATGAGACCATATGGGATCCATCTCTATTCTCTGCTTTTTGCTACTACCTGTCTCTTTAATTGGTGTGTTGGGGTAGGTGGCCTAGCCTGGCTTGTGTGGTAGCTTGCTGTGTCCTTGAGAGCAAGGGAAAGAAAAAAAAAATGAGGACATTGAATATGAATGAACCTGACCTATCGCTCCTGCAACCCACTCCCTGATTAGCAAGAGACCTTAAAAGGACAGAGAGGCTGCTATATAGTTTATTCTCTCCCAAAATGCTTATGGGAGACCTTGCTACATTCCCAAGTGGCTATCCCTTCCTCCACATCTGGGTCATCTTTTTTTTGTTGTTGTTTTTTTCTCTGTGTAGCTTTGCACCTTTCCTGGAACTCACTTGGTGGCCCAGGCTGGCCTCGAACTCACAGAGATCTGCCTGCCTCTGCCTCCGGAGTGCTGGGATTAAAGGCATATGCCACCACTGCCTGGCCCTGGGTCATCTTTAAAATATCACCTTTATTGGTTATTTAAACAACCAATAAAATTGTAAGTTCAATTACATAGGAGACTGTAAGAAATATTTTTAAAAAAATCAGGCTTTTTATTATACACTGTAAAACCCTTATGGAAAGGGATTCAAATCTTTTTATCTTTCCCTGGTAAGGTCAAATGTTTTAATCCTCCAACCGGGTAAAGTCTTTGTTTAGGGTTAGACAAAGGCCTGCTGCATTTTCAGAACCTAAGTCACTTCAATGTCGGACTCCTCCCCCTTTCCTTCATTTCTCTTCCGATGACTCGTTAAAAATTAGCCAATCTCCAGCAGTTAACTCTGCAGCTCACACACAATTGAGCCTGTACAATAATGAGTATTCAGAGATGGGTAATACCTGGGGGGCGCTCACCAACCTAAGACAGAGCGCCTGTGTGGCCTGGGCAGGCGTCTCCATGATGGGTAAGGTGACCTGCTGACGTCCCACGCAACCTAAGTCAGAAGCTCATTTTTTAGTAAAAGGGGGACCTGTAGGGCCCTGGCCATTTTGGGTAACTGTTGCTTTGCTTGCTGACCTTGACCTTGATATCCTCCCTATGCTAATTCCCTGCTGGGTTCCACCCTCCTGAATGCTTAAGGGAAGCTCCCTGTCTGTGTATCCTGCATAATGGGGGTTAACAGCTTAGATGCAAGATTGTAAAACATCGGTAGCAAACTTCTGCCCTCTGGGAATCTCCCACTGTGCTGTAAGCCTGTATTTAAGACCTCCTCCCTCTTTCAATAAAAGGCATTCAGCATTAAAAAAATAAATAAAATAAAATAAAATCCTTTATAAGACTAAAAAAAAAAAATTAGCCAATCTCAAAAGGCTCTGAGGTTAGTCTTTTGAGACATACCACCTGTGTTAGAATAAAAAGCAAGCAACGTCCTGTCCCAGTGTGTGGCTAGCCTGGTTTGGGCTACTTACTTTGTGTGACACCCAGAATATTTTTTGCTTCTGGCAGAAACAAAGAAGCAAGCCACAGGAAAGCACTGTTTCACTGAATTTGTTGCTGAATCCCCATTCCACCCCCTGTAAGACTCTGAATGACATGGTCAGGATAACTCGGAGCTGTTTTCTGAAGATGTCCTGACTCCTCACTGGGGCTGCAGAGACCAGGCTTTCACCCAATGACTCCAGTAGCAGTAACTGGACACCACTATCGGGTATACTTATGTAACTGCATGCTGATCCTTCTGCTGGGGGAGGCTCAGATAACCTGCAGAGCCTCAAATGGAGAAAGGAAGCACATAAGAGCTCAAACAGAGAAGAAGCACATACAGTTTCTGCAGAAGGATGCGGAAAAAAAGAGTGACTGTGGCAGCTCAGAAAACGCCTATAATTCCTGCATTCTGGAGCTGCGGTAGGAGGACTGCCAGGCGTTTAAGGCTAGCCTGGGCAACATATGAGTACAAAGCTAGCTAGGGCTACATAGAACGATGTCTCTGAAAAACCGAAAGGAAAAAAAAAAACCCAAAACAACAAGCATACAAACTGTCAGTTGATGTGGAGAAGCAACATTCACAGTCCCTTACTGGGCATCTTCAGAGGATAGATCTTAAAATAATTTGATATATCTGCTCCATTTGTGAAAAAAAAAATTAAAAAATCTCCCTCACCTTGTAAAATCTGTATGCAAATCTTTTAATCTCCACCACCTGGTAAAATTTCCTTACACAAAGCTCCCTCCGCATTCCCAGAACTTGATAGAACTTGTCCCCTCCCCCTTTTCTATCATTTCCTTTGTGCTGATTTCTTTTAAATTAGCCAATCTTGAAAGACTGTGAGGTTGGATTCCAGCCAATCAGAAGACACAGTGACCACCTGTGTTAGAATAACAACCAAGTATGCTTCCTGTTAGGTCTCAAACCCTGGACAAGCCTCACTCAGTACCTGTGGCTCCTCCCAGTACTCCTTCCCCCTTCCGGACCCTAAACCTCTCCCTCCCAGGACTGGACACCCACTTCCCTTCCCCCAGCCTGATCTATAACTCAGCCATTCTGGCTAGCCTGGGCTGCCTCTCTCGGTTGGTGGCTGCTCTCTTGCTTTACCTCTCCTCATGGTCTGGGTTAGTCCACTAGCCGTGTTCAGCAGGGGCTCTTCCTCCATCTCCACACTCTAGGAGGAGTCATGGCTTTCTTTAGCTCATTTTTTTCACTTACTTCCTAGCCCAGTTTGGTTCTGTACATCCTTTTTACAAAAAGATATTGCCTTGCCAAGTTGTTTTTGCTTTCTTTGTGTGGTCCTTTATGCTACCTTGGGATTAGTCTCTGTTTCTAACGCATTGGTGAGCTCATAAATTCTCTTTGTCCAGGTTTGGCAGGAGTTAGCTCAACCCTAAAGAGATCATATTGCTCATCTAAGGCCCAAGAAGACATAATGGGTACAGTTATTTTACAAGACCTAATAGATGCTTTTTTCCCCTCTTTTCCTTTCTTTTGTTTTTAGATTTATTTTATTTGATGTGTATGACTATTTTGCCTTCATGGCTGTATGTGTACCACATGCATGCTAGTGCCCACAGACGTCAGAAGGGAGGGTCAAATATCCTAGACCTGGGTTACAGATGGTTATAAGCCATCATGTGGGTGGTTATTGCTCTAGTCCCTGGAAACTTTCTTTTTGAATTTTTTCTTTTATTTTTATTTGATGTGTATGAGTGCTTGCCTGTATGTATGTGTGTACACCACATGTGTGCAGTGGCTGAGGAAGCCAGAAGAGGGTGTTAGATGCCCTGGGACTGGAGTTACAGATGACTGTGAATGTGGGTGCTGAGAATTGAACCCAAGTCCTCTTTGATATTTCAGTAGACTAAAGTAGAAGAGACAAATTATTAGATACTGATTTATTGACTTATTTAGTGATTTACTTAAAGCATTACTTGCACTGCTCATTTCCAAGCATGACTTCATTTGTTACCTAGAACAGAGTGACCTAGAGAAATAGCTGAAACAGTGGGTCACTGCCCTTAACAACCTGACCACAAAAGCTTCAAGCTGACACCAGTCAACTAATACATACACCTTAAGAAAAGAAAACAACAACAACAAAACAAGGATTCCAACTCAGGTAAGGCAAAATTCCTGTCTTATGAATGAAGCTTTAAGTAAGACCGAGACGTCAGGTGTGGCGGCACACACCTTTAATTCCAGCACTCAGGAAGCAGAGGCAGGGGGTTCTCTTGTGAGTTCTAGGTCAGCCTGGTCTAGAGAAGTGAGTACTAGGTCAGCTAGGACTACCTAGTGAGGCTCTGTCTCAACAAAAGAAAACAAAACAAAACGCCTAACCGAACAAAAGAGTCAGATGAAAGCGTAAGGTAAAGAGACAATGATTGGTGACTGAGCTACAGCAACAGCCCCTCATCGGCAGGGCCTTTGGGGGCCACTGTGCCGGGGCCTGCCCAAGTCAATGGTTATAATCATATTCTATATGTTCAAGAATCTGGAGGAACTACATTTGCTGGGTATATGAAGGATAATTTTTAAAAGATTCAAAATGAACTTTTAGAGATGAAAAATACAGAAATACATACCAGGAAAGATCAGTGGCATTATGCAAGGCACAAGAAAAGAATGTCAGAGTTCAAACCTCTGGGTTCCACAAACTAGTTCAGGTGGAGAATAGCCGGGCAGTGGTGGCACACGTCTTTAATCCCAGCACTTGGAAGGCAGAGGCAGGCGGATCTCTGTGAGTTCGAGGCCAACCTGGGCTACAGAGTGAGTTCCAGGAAAGGCGCAAAGCTACACAGAGAAACCCTGTCTTGAGAAAAAAAAAAAGAGGGAGAGAGAGAGAGAGAATAGCTTTGAAAACAAAGGCCGTGCTGCTACAAAAGGAGAGAGACCGAGTGACTGGGCCTGCAGTGGTCACATCTGTTCTTAAGACACAGACAAACTTTCTGGTCATCACTCTGTGATAAACACAGGCTAACAGCCATTTAGATAGTATTTACATGGCACCAAATGACCTAGAGATGATTTCAAGTACAGGAGCTGTTTACAGTACAGAAGTTGTATGCAGGTACGATCCACTTTATTTACGGCACTTAAGCTTCAACAGATTTTGATGAAGATAGAGGTTTTCTTTTTTTTGGGGGGGGCATGTTTCAAGACAGAGTTTCTCTGTGTAACAGCTCTGGCTGTCCTGGAACTCTCTTTGTAGACCAGGCTGGCCTCAAACTCACAGAGATCTGCCTGCCTCTACCTCCAGAGTGCTAGGATTAAAGGCGTATACCATCACACCTGGCTAGAACACAGAGGGTTCTAGAACCAATACATGAGATGGAAAAATGGACAGACACAGAAACAGGTACTATATGTTGTATGACATGTGGTGTGTGCACCACCACCGCCAGGCTTTCTGTACCTTCACAGTAAGCCTACTCTTCGAAAGTGTTTGCTTTTGGAGACAGTATTCTACTCTCAGGGGAGTACTGGAGATCAAGCTTGGTAGGCCAGACACTAATCCAGCAGAGGAGAACACCTTACCCCCACTACTACCTTGAATTTGCAAACATTTCCAATGAAAGAATAGAGTAATTAAAAAATATCAACAAAACACCAGATATACAAGTACCAATGCCAAAACACAAGAAACAGAAAAACCAAGGCCAAAGGACCCCTCCAAAATTACTAATCCTGGTAATGAAGGAACTGGATGAAACTTCTAAGAATCCAAAAGACTGATTAAAAATATGTTCAAAGAAATCAAAGTGAAAACAAATGAACTCCTGAATAAATTCAAAGAAAACACAAATAAAGCTGAATGAAATAAATAAAATCAATATAGTATAGGAACATGGAACTCAATCAAAAGAAATACTGAAAAAAATCAAATTAAAAATGAAAAATTCAGGCAGAGCCAGGCGGATCTCTGTGAGTTCGAGGCCAGCCTGGGCTACCAAGTGAGTTCCAGGAAAGGCGCAAAGCTACACAGAGAAACCCTGTCTCAAAAAACAAAACAAAAAAAAAAAAAAAAAAATGAAAAATTCACTGGGTGAAGTGGCGCACACCTTTATTCCCAGCACTAGAGAAGCAGAGGCAGGCAGATCTCTGTGAGTTCGAGGCCAGCCTGGCCTACAAAGAAAGTTCCAGGACAGTCAGGGATGTTATACAGAGAAACCCTGTTTCAAAAAACAAAACAAAACAAACAAAAAAGAAAAATTCAGTAATTCAAACAAAAAAATTCTATGGAAAGTCTTGGCAGTAGAGTGAATCAAGAGAATGATGGGAAATCAGGACTTGAAAACAAGATGAAGAGATTGAGACATAAATAAAGACCAATTAATTAGAAAGCATAATCCTCACGGTGAGGCAGAGACTGTAGGATCTCTGTGAGTTTAAGGCCAGTGTGGTCTACATTGTGAGTTTCAGGCTGGCCAGGGCTACATAGTGAGACTCTGTCACAAAAAATGAAAACAAACCCAAAATTAACCAACAACCAAACCCCAGGAGAATGAGATCCAGAGAGCTAACTCTTCCTTTACAGCCCTTTGTGTACACAAGAGAGGCCGTTTTTGGCATAAGGAGCCAAGAAAAGCAGCCTCAAAACAACCCACCACCTGTACTTTGCTTTTGGACTTCCTAGCCTCTAGGATTATTATTTAAGTTACTCAGTCTAGAATGTAGTAGAAATCTAACTTAAGACAATGTGGTATTTTCTCAAGGACAAACTGAATAATGGCACAGAACAGAGGGGCCAAATAAATAGACTTGACTTATAAGAACCACTGGCACTTGCAGATCAGTGGGGAAAGAATCTTTTAGTCAAAGATTGTTGTTGGGACAGGTGCTTATATCTCTTTATTTTAAATTGGCCTCTTATCACATACCACTTTCAAAGGTCAATCCAAGCAGAAAAAAAGACTTCAGAGTTAGAGGAAGGTCTAAAGGAAACTCAGAAATGAGCTATAGGAGGATTTCTGGCGGTTAGATGAAAGCCAGCATTCCTCAGGAACTTATGAAGCTGGTTTCCCTCTACCAAAAGGAGCCATTACCCTTACCTCTGGCAGAAGGGGCAAATGTCTACCTGTGGTGCCTATCAGCACATCAAAGTGCACGCTGGCCTCCAGGCTTCCTCAGCATCACAAGGACCTGGTACACATTTCAAAGTCCACAACAGCATCCTAGCCCTTCTCACCTCCTTCCTACCCTAAACTCCCTCCAGCTCCAGGCCTTCCCTTCCAGCTACTCACTGTCCTTATTACCCTGCTATTCTCATTATGCTTTCTCTCTGCTCGGCTCCTGCTTCTCTCACTGTGTTTTCTCTGTTCTCTGTGCCCTGCTATTCTCTCTCTCACAGATAGCCCTGGCCATGTCCAGTCTGCTGTCCACGTTCAGTCTACTTCTTTTTCTCTCTGCTTTGGACTTTTCTAGATGCCTCTGGCTGTTCTCTCTCTCCCTCCCTCCCTCCCTCCCTCCCTCCCTCTCTCTCTCTCTGTCTCTGTCTCTCTGTCTCTCTCTCTGTCTCTCTCTCTCTGTCTCTCTCTCTCTCTGTCTCTCTGTCTCTGTCTCTCTCTCTCTCTCTCTCTCTCTCTCTCTCTCTCTCTCTCTCTCTCAAATCTACAATAAAAACTTTCACTTTAACCACACAATGGAATGGTCATATCCTCAGTTTATAAACTTAGGAGACTTTAACATGAAGTCAGTCTGCCTCTGCCTCCCTCTCCTCTGGAAAAGGTTATGTAGAGGTAGCCCAGGTTGTTCCAGAACTCATAATCGTTTATCATAGCCTCCAAACTGCTACAATCACAGGTGTGCACAACTATATCTATTTAAAACTTTTTCTGCTTTCAAAAATATTATGAATAGGCCTAGGGATGTAGCTCAGTGGTAGAGCACTTATATGCAGAACACTCTGGGTTTAATCCCAATATACAAAACAAAAAAAATGCCATAAATAAAAATCAAAGATGGTGGTATAGCTTACCACTTGCCAATCATTAGCAAGGCTCTGGGTTCAATCCCTAGCACCCTCTTTCCTCCCTCTAAAGGGAAAAATTAGTCCAGCTAAAAAGTGTCATTTAAAAAAAAAAAATAGCCGGGCAGTGGTGGCACATGCCTTTAATCCCAGCACTCAGGAGGCAGGTGGATCTCTGTGAGTTCGAGGCCATCCTGGTGTACAGAGTGAGATCCAGGACAGGCACTAAAACGACACAGAGAAATCCTGTCTTGAAACAAACAAACAAACAAACAAAAAACCCAAAAGCCAAAAAATAAAGATATACCACAAGGTTAAAAAAATATTACCAAATATAATCTGACAAAAAATTAGTCCTCCAAATCTATAAATAATTCCTAAAAGTAAGCAAGGAATTTCTAAAAGAAACTGAAGACACAAGCACAGCCAATGAGAATGTAGTCAATGCTCACTAACAATCAGAGACACACAAAGTTACTGACAGTACAGCACAACATTCACCCCGAACGCCAGAACTCTGCACCCTACTCATCAAAGCATGCCTTGGTACAAGCTCTCCAAGAACAGTCTAGTCTCTTGGATGAAGGTTGTGTGGGCAACATCCTAATCCCCACATCTTGCTGCTCTGTATCAAATTCTGGAGAGATTGGGATTTCTGTAACTAAAAAGAGGCATGTAAGAATTCTAAGAACTGGCCAGTCATGGTGGTTCACACCTTTAATCCCAGCACCAGGGAGGCAGACTCTGTGAGTTCAAGGCCAGCTACCACCACCACTCCCCACCCTGCCACAAAAACTCCCCACTGTACTGCTGCAATAGTAACAAACAAAAGAAACCTATAAACAAAACAAAGGATCATCAAAAATAAAAACGAGGAGCTGGAAAGATGGCTCAGAGGTTAGGAACACTTTCAGAGAACTTGAGTTCAACTTCCAGTACCCACATGTCAGCTCACAACATTGGTAACTCCAGTTCCAGAGGATCTGATACCTTTTTCCAGCCTCCCTGGGCATTAGGCATCCACATGGTGCACAGACATACATGTAGCCAAACATTTATACACATAAAATAAAAATGTAATGCCTTATTTACATATGAAGGAGTACTTGGAGCTATGAAAATCAATGAACTATATGAATACAACTGTGACAGGTGAAAGTTTTAAATCTAAATTGAGTCACTTTATATCAACCCTTCCAAAAGGTAAATAATGTCAAATTATGAAGGAAGGACTTTTACACCTGACTGCTTGGTAGTGGCTATCACAGAAGAGTGCCAGAACCTGAGCTCCTAGAGTCCACTGCAACCTTAATAAAAAGTCCTTCTAAAAGGAATCTACCCAGCAACTGTCTGTTCGACCTTGAACTGACACCAGTTTGTGATTAATCATCAACGCCACAGCTGGCTTCAGAATATCTGATGTAATCTTCCTCATTTTTGTCTTTAAACATGTTCCCTTGTCTCAGCCTCCTTGGACACCCTAGCAGTCTGCTGTGCCAGCACATCACTGTGACAGCAAGTTCTGCTATTCTCACTGCTGTGCTGTTCCCAGATAACACAATCTGGACAAACTATAGAAGCATAACACCAAACCCAAAAGCAAGCTCCAGGTCAGCACACACAGTGTGATTTTATTTGGGTTAAGTTAAAAACAGAACATGTTTAAGGATATGGGTCTATGAGTCTAAAGCAAGTTTTAAGGATTAGGTACTGGGCAGCCTGCCTGGCCAAGGATAGCAGGGCCAGAAGACAAGGGCACATGAAGGACAGAGTGAAGGGAAAGCTGAATAGCAAGCAGCCTCAGGACAGTAAAAGCCCCTGGCTAGGGAAGGGAGGAAGTACTGGAGCTGGAAGCAGCTCCTGGGGAGGACGTGCTATTCTCAGTCCTAAGTACTCTGGAGGGAAGTCATCTGGCGGAACTGCTGTCTAGATCTGGTGTCCTGCAGATGCTGCTCCAACTCAGACCACAACCATAGGCGAGTGTTCCCCTTCAACAGAGCTCAGGATTTGACCAATCACGATGAGGAGCTCAAGATAAATACTGTTAGGGATGGAGACACACCAATTTCAAACTCATCCTCTTCCAATTAGAGGCAGATTTTAAGACACTAACAACATTTGAGTATCAAGGCCTTTCATCTTTGCAATTCCCCCCTGCAAAGCCTGAGAAAAGCCCTAGGCACTTTGTGTTATTTTCCTTTAAGAGAGCCTCCTCTAGCAGGATAGAAGTATATGCCTATGATCTCCTGAGGCATCTCAAGTAACAGAGTGTGTTCAAGGCCAGTCTGGGAAACTTGGCAGGACCCTGTATCAAAGTAAAAATCAGCAGTACTACAAACCAGGGCACACAGCTTAGTGAAGGGGTTCCTGCCTAGCACTGTAAGGCTTTTCGGGTCAAGCTCTATACCACAAAGGGGTAGTCTTAAATGGCACCAATCTAAAGCTCAGTTAAGCCCTTAATTTTAACATGGTAACATGCTTAATACACAGAGTAGGGAGACTTGTTAACATTTTCTGCTTCTATAGATTGTTCTGCAGCATGAACTGTGTAAACTTAGGTAAATGTGAAATGGAAGTTTTTTAGGGGGGAAGGAAGGCTGAAAGAGGACTTCACTATCCAGCCTTGGCTTGAATTTACTATGTGAACAGGTTAGCCCTGAAATGGTGACCCTCTTACCTCAATTTTCCAAGTGTTGGGAGCACAAGAGTGTGGGATTACAAACATATGCCACCATACCCAGTTTAGGTTTAAGATCTGAAAATGATGTGACCGGGTTGGGGAGTGGCTCAGTGGTGGAGTGTTTGCCTAGATACAGAAGAACTAGAGTTGTGTAGAACATAAACAATGTGACTAATAAGGACCCAGAAATTTCTAGTTGTGCTCTTCATTCTTAGGCAGAGACTAGATACATTAAATCTTGTTGGGTAACACGATACAATGCAAAATCAGTTTTCTAATAAGGCTCTTTGCTGAGAAGGTACAAACTAATTTTGGCACATATCCCTATGAATATTAAAAATGGATCAAATATGACATTAAACAACACCTCTCTATTACATCTATAGCTTGCTTTGAAAACACTACACAAGGCCTGGAGATGTAGTTCAGCTGGAAGACTGGTTGTCTAGCATACATGAAACCTTTGGGTCACAGCATGGTGGCACATACCTACATCCCAGTTCTTGGGAAATAAATGTAAGAGGGGCAGCAGTTCACTCATTCTTAGCTATATAGCAAGTATGAGGCCAGTCTGGGCTAAGTAAGACACTGTTTCAAAAAACCCAGCAGAGCAGAAATAGGTGGATATCTGTGAATTTGAAGCCAGCCTGGGCTACACAGTGAGTTCCAGATGAGCCAAGAATACATAATGAGTCCCTGTCCCCCAAAACAAAACAAAAAAAAAACAAAACGACCCAGGGCTTGGGAAGTAGTTGAGTGATATAAAGCTTGCCCAGCGTTCATAGAGCTTTGGGTTCAACCTCACCCCACCCCCAATCAAAACAACATGTTATACAATGTGAGTGTAGTAGCACACATCTGTATCATCAACATGTGGGAGGCAAAGGTAGGAAGACCTCTAGTTTGAGACCACCCTGGGAGACAGGAGACCCTCTTTCAAACCCAAACAACCCCAATACTCCCTAGACATGATCTTGCTCCAAGGTTAGCACTATAGTCACATGACATGACTTCCACAATGCCCCTGACTCCCAGGGCTTCAGCAACAGGACTTGGAGGAGCAGAAATGAAGGGCACAGCACAACTCCCCAGCATTCACAGGTTGAAACCACAGCTCTGTGGGCTTTGTCTTCTGTGTGAACGGGAATGATGAACCAATGATCTAAGAACAGGGAGAGGAATTTGCCACCAGCTAAAATATTTTCACTAAGAACAAACCATCCAGAAAGAGGATTTGCTTTGTAGAGCTGAGGAATTTGTGAGGTCAAAGTTCAAACTCCACAGAAACGCTATCTGTATCCAACAGCAAAGAACAGGACACACAAGAAAATGTTATCTGTGGGGCTGGGGTCACAGCTCAGTAGCATAGCATTTGCCTAGCGTGCATGAGGTCAGATCCCCAGCCAATCTGTCTATCTCCCAGACACCCCCCCCCCCCCCCGCCCGCCAGAGAGAGAGAGAGAGAGAGAGAGAGAGAGAGAGAGAGAGAGAGAGAGACAGACAGACAGACAGACAGACAGACAGACACACACACACTCTTATTCTGAGGAAACCAAAAAGGAGCAGGGAAATGAATTCCATGAAATCCACTTAAGACCAGTATGTTTTCAAGAATTTTTCCATCAGCAAAAACACAGCCCACACTGAAAGGACAGACTATGAAAATGAAAGAAGGATGCCGAACTCCCAGAATGCCACTGGCATGAAGCAGGTGCACGAAACGATGAAGCTACAAAGTAAGGTCTGCCTTCTGTGGAAAATGGAAGGCTGAGAGACTGTGGCCCAGAGTGAAATGTAGAGCTCTGAAGGCTGGGATGGCAAGATGGCTCAGTGGTAAAGGAGGTTGCTGCCAAGTCTGATAATTTGAATATAATCTCCAGAACCTATGTGGTGGATGGAGAGAACTGACCCCCCTAAGGTGTCCTCTGACCAGCAATGAACGCTGTGGCATGTGCACAGTCATGCACACACACACAACAAATGTTCAAAGCCAGAGAGTCCTGGGACCCAAGGGGGCAGAGTTGAGACACATGGGGAATTATTTCTAGGTCCTCAGTCCTAAGGAAGGAACCACAGAGGTGTGGGGAAAAGAGCCTAGAAGGAAAAACTAACAGCTCAGAGGGCAGAGCTGAGAACCACAAGGAACAATCCTCAGGTCTTGACAATAATCAAAGACCTAGAATTTGACCACCTGACTAGACACCCCCACACCCGTGTAGTGGGTACTAAACCAAGGCAGCTGAACTCAGAGCATGCTGGGCAAGCACTATGTCACTGAGCGACATCCCAAGAATTATTTTATTTTATGTATATGGAGTTTGGTCTCTCTGTACGTCAGTGCACCATATGTGCGCCGTGAATACCCTTGGAGGCCAGAAGAGGGCATGAGACCCCTGGGAACTGGAATTACAGACAGTTGGGAGCCACTACGTGGGTGGTGGAAATTGAACCCAGGTCCTCTAGAAGAGTGGCCACCGAGCCATCTCTCTTGCCCTTACTTTTATTGAGACGGAGTTTCACTAAGTTGCTCAGGGGCTAGTCAGGAACTTGAGACCCTCTTGCCTCACCCTCCTAAGGCTGAGATTAAAGGCGTGGACCACTAGACTCGGCTTGCTTGTCCAGCTAGACTTTAAGGCTGCTTTAGGTTGGTGACCTCTTCTCCCTGATCAACCCTCCCTCCTCTGAACCTGAAGTGCAGGTTATCCCTGACTAGTTCTGTCTTGTCTACTGGGAGAGCAAGGAACAAGTAGTTAGTTCTTCAGTTTCATAAATCCACAAAGAAAACCTGCATTTCAGACCTGTACTTGACTACCGTCTTGATCCTGATCTATACACGGCTCAGGTGTGTCCAGCCTGTTCCCACTGCAGCACAACTGCTATCTGTAAAGGCCATACCTGAGAACCATACAATCAAGTCCCTGGAGCCCATGAAATGTGCAAAAAGAAAAGTCTCAATGTTTGCACTAACTTCATGAGTCTGTGTTGGGCTATGTTCACAGCTCTCCTGTGTCACATGATGCCCCATGCACCACAGGCTGGACATGGCTAGATCTGTTCTGTTTTTAAAAAATAAGGTTTTTCGGCCTGGCAGTGGTGGCAAGTGCCTTTAACCCCAGCACTCGGGAGGCAGAGGCAGGCAGATCTCTGTGAGTTTGAGACCAGCCTGGTCTACAAAGTGAGTTCCAGGACAGTCAGGGCTGTTACACAGAGAAATTCTGCCTCAGAAAAACTAACTAACTAACTAACTAACTAACTAACTAACTAACTAACCAACCAACTAACTAAATAAGGTTTTTGATTGTTTTTTTTTTTTTTTTCTCTCTCTCTGTCTTGTTTTCTATACAGGGTTTCTCTGTGTAGTTCTGGCTGCCCTGGAACTCACTCTGCAGACCAGGATGGCCTCAAACTCAGAGATCTACCTGCCTCTGTCTCCCTTGGATTAAAGGTGTGTGCTACCAACCACCTAGCTAAGGATTTATTTCATTTTTATTTATGTCTATGTGTCAGTATGTGCATCTGAGCACAGGAGCCCTTGGAGGCCAAAGGTACTGGATTTCTCTGGAGTTAGAAGGGGTTGTGAGTCATCTGACATGGGTACTGGGAATAGAACTTGGGTCCTCTGTAAGAGCAGTAAAGCACTCTTAACTGCTGAGCCATCTCTCCAGTCCCTGGAGATGATCTTGATGATGGGATTTGGAATATCTGAGCCCACGATATTTAAGACATTAACTGTTGCCATAAAGGGGTGAGATGCTTGCAAGGGTGACTATATTTTGCATAAAGAAAATAGTGTGAATCACAGAAGCTGGAGGGCACACTGATGCGAGAAAGATTCAACACAAAGTCCACTATTGTTGTGGAGGGTCCAAGGGAGGGTCTGAGTCCAGTCTCCACCTACCAGGAGGCATAAAATGGGGGCTTCATCCTATAAACAAAAGGAAGTGGTGGACCAACAATTTAGATAGACTCTTCCCCCAGAGCCTCTAGAAATGAGAATCAGGTCTGGTTGATCTTTGATTTGGGCCTCATTACACCTTGAACTACACAAGCCTGCCTGGTGTTCTTCTAAGACGATTTGATTAATAGTCCTGTAGGGTATCAAACTCACTGTGTAGTCCAGGCTGCCTTTAACACATGGTCAGAGCTCATGCCTCCGCCCCCATCCCCATACTAGGATTACACTCATGTGCCACTTGGTCCTGTTTGCCTAGGCTTTTGACTTGCAAAACTTGGAGTTAATAATGAGGCGTGTTATTATTTTTTTTCTTCTTCAAGACAGGGTTTCTCTATGTAGCTCTGGCTGTCCTGGAACTCACTCTGTAGACCAGGATGGCCTCGAACTCACAGAGATCCACCTGTCTCTGCCTCCTCAATGCTGGGATTAAAGGTATTAAAGGTGAGCACCACCACTGCTCAGCAAGGTGCTGTTTTAAAACATGAAATCAGTAACAGTTTGTGACACAGGAGAAAACTGTAGGTCTGTGGCTCTATGCTGGAAGAGCTGCCACTCTGGCCACCCCGAGAACAAAGCAATGGCAGCAGAAAGCGGGCCACGTGCAGTTCTGGTACAGACCCATGCTCGTGAAGCCAGCACAAGCTTCCTTATCTATAAAGTAGTCGAGCCAAAGGGAAACGGCTCAGGCAAACACTTCCATGCCAGCACATCTTTTCAGAGAGCAGGTGTATTGTTAACCACAACACTGTGCTAACGCCTGCAAACAAGGGACTGGGACACAGCCAAGAACACAGTCACAGCTGCTTACCTTCCTCAGGCCTGGACTGTGGACTGTTGGAATAAAGATACGCTCCTTTTCCTCCTGTTAGCAATGTGCCCAAGAAACACTCGTCCCCCTTTAAAAACATTAGCAACAAAAATCTGGTGATTTACAGCATAAAAACTCACAGAATCACAGCTCTTATCCATTTAGTCAGTTAAAAGGTGAGTCAGATTTGAATATACCAAACATATACCATGTGCTTTGGCATCACCTGGCGTATTACCAACATTGTGAGGGTTTTTTTTTTTGTGACAAAGTCTCACTGTAGTCCAGGCTGGCCTGGAACTTGCAGTGATCCTCCTGCCTGAGCTTCCTGACTATAGTGACGATAGGTGTGTACTGCCTATCACACCTGGCTTCTGTACCCTCCTTGTGGTGGTCTTGTTCCAGTTGACTGATGTCTGTGTAAAAGAAGTCACCTTCTCTTTGGCCTAACACCTTACCATCTCAGCTTCTGTGTAGGTCAATTTGGATCTGCTTCTAATAGTGCTCAGGACAGGTTGGGGGAGATTAGACAGCTCCATGGTAGGGGTGCTTGCCTAGACTGCTCAAGGCTTTGGATCTGATCCTGCATGCTGACTTAAAAAATATACAGGGAGATTTTTAAAAACACTAAAAGTCTAGGTAGAATCCTTCACTTTGGCCTCTGTAAGCATTTTCTTCCCTCAGAGGCCTAACAGGAAGTGGAAAATGCTAACAGGAATCGAAGACGAAAAGTACAAACTCTTTTTTGCTTAGCAGTTAAGAGGAGATATTTTTAAAAAATAATTAAAAAAACTTTATGTATTATGTGAGTGTTTTGTCTACATGTATGTTTGTGTACCATATGTATGCTTGGTGCCCTTGGAGGCCAGCAGAGGGCATAGGATTCCCTGGGAGTTGTTATAGATGGTTGTGAGCCACCCTGTGCCTTCTGAAGAGCAGCCAGTGCCCTTGACTGCTGAGCTCCAGCCCCGAGGTGAAGTATTTTATCATCACAAATTGCTTACATTTGAGCCATCTTACAGAAATATTTACTTCACGTACACGAGTGCTTTGCCTGTATGCACGTATGTGTACCACCTGTGTATCTGGTACCCAGGGAGGCCAGAAGAGGCACAGAATCCCTTGGAAGCGGAGTATGAACAATTATGACACCACGTGGGTGCTGGGAACCCAACCCAGGTCCTCTGCAAGAGCGGCAAGTGGTCTTAACTGCTGAGCCATCTCTCCAGCCCCCATCTCATGTTAATAATGATGCAATCACTGGGAGCAAAAATGCTGCTTACCCTTGTTGCTTGCAGGGTTTTCTCAGACAATTTTATTTCATTTTCTTCTACCTGTATCCAATGGAAATGAAGAATTTTCAATTTAGTGCTTCAAGGATAGAACCCTGCTGTTTCTCCCTAGGTGTTCTTCTACCACATCCAATCCTCTCAGGCCCTCACATACTGGCAAAGATGCTGCTGGTCATCAGACCTCAGGCATGGGGCCAAGGTGGATTTTCCTGCTAGAGCCTCAGGCCCAGCTAATGAGCCTCAGATACATGGAGAGGAAGCATAATCTCCACTTGCATTTCACAGTAGAGAGAAAACCACTGCATAACGAGTGGGAACATACTGAAGTATTTCCAGAGTGTACTGTAAGGCAGGGTCTCTCTAGGTAGCCCCAGCTGGTCTGGAACTATGTAGACCAGACTAGCTTCAAACTCTTAAGAGTTCTGCCTGCCTCTGCCTAGTGAGTGTTGGGATTAAAGGTGTGTGCCTGGCCAGAGTGCACCTTATTTAGACATACATGCTAGAGTATGACACTTTGTTCTCCCCTATCTACATCAGAACTGCAGAAACAGATTCTAAAATAGGTACCAAGACACTGTCTTTTAAAGGCAGGCCTTACTCAGTCCAGGTAGCTCTAGAATTCACTATGTAATGCTATACAATCCTGGTGAGCCTCAGACCTGTAATCCTCTGGCTCCAGCCTTCAGGGGTGGGCTGACAAGTATGTACTACCATGCCTGTTCATGGTATGTAAACTGTGTGTGTGTGTTGTGTTTAATCTCAAATGACTTAGATTTAATTACTAGAAGCAAACTATATGTAGAGCTTTCAATAAATAAGAGTTATATGGCTGGATAGCAGTTGTGCACGCCTTTCATCCCAGCACTTGGGAGGCAGAGATAGGCGGAACTCTATGAGTTTGAGGCCAACCTGGTCTACAGAGCAAGTTCCAGGACAGAGTTATATGTCAGTGCCCTCTGCAAACTGAGACTTCCCTTCAACCTGGTCCTTTTCTAACAAAGATATCTGCGGTCCTCCTGAATACAGTTCAGGAAAAGGAAACTGTAGGTTGTGTGTGTTGAAGTCAACTAACCTACCACTCACTCCTGGCCAGCATTTGGAATTTTGCTTTACAAGCTTGTCTCTGGTCACTGTCCTTATTTTTGTGGTCTGAGATGCTGTCATCAAGGAATTCATGTATCCCTACAGTACTTAACTGTTAAATACAGATTCCCTGCTGACACATTTTCTATGTCCCAAAACACTCTTCTGGGAGTGGTGTAGAGCACTGTAGCCCTAGCATTGGAAAGGTGGAGGCAGGAGGATCAAGGCATCCCTGGCTATAGAGTGAGAGTTTGTGGCCAGCCTGAATTACATGAGATTGGCCTAAAACAAAACAAAACAAACAAACACCAAACCAAAACAACCACAAAACCGAACTATATTTCAGACCAAGCCTCCTCAAAGAAAATGGGACTTTTCTACATGTAGAGAGGCACTTAAAAAATAGAAAAAATAGCAGCAATCCCTCTGACCAAAGAAGGAATCAACTTCTCAGTCTGTGAGACCCTGGACAGGCAGAGGTGTTGGTGATGGTGTTGAAGAGTTGGAACTAGTCCCTGGCTATCAGCCTAAGCTCAAGTGTTCTCATCTACAACGGGAGGGCGTTAATGTCTTCTCACAAACAACTTTGTTCCCTTTTTTGAATGTTTCTAAGACTATGAGTGGGTTCTATTCCTAAATAAAAGCTAGATCACAATCTGACAGCCCTCCAGGGACTCCAGAAAGAGGTTCCTCCTTAAATCTCTGCCCCAGAGTTTTCTTGGTTTAGGTCCACTGTGACTAGCGAGTGCATGATACTAACCAGCCAGGAACAGAATCTGGGGATGGCAGCTGTCAGGACAATGTAGCTGGTTTCTGGGGTAATAGTGCCACCTGTAGGAAGACCAAAGACATGCCAGTTATGCCTAGCCACCTCAGTCCACCTTGCAGGCCTACTCTGAAAGAAAGGGCTCCTGTTAGCATTGAGTCTGGTGCCCCCGCCCCCACACACGGAGCTACCCCATCTGGAGATAGGGAGACTAACAAGATGATTGTGAAAGGTTGCTGAGTATCTTCAGAATGCAGTGAGTGTAAATGAGTAATCATGAATTAGTCCTTTCTACCTTTTTTTTTTTTTTTTTTTTTTTTTTTGGTTTTTCGAGACAGGGTTTCTCTGTGTAGCTTTGCGCCTTTCCTGGATCTTGCGCTGTAGACCAGGCTGGCCTCGAACTCACAGAAATCCGCCTGGCTCTACCTCCCGAGTGCTGGGATTAAAGGCGTGCGCCACCACCGCCCGGCCCTTTCTACCTTTTTTTATCAAAAAGTACAGGTATTATATATACCCAGTAAAGCTACATCTACCATTACCAGGTTGCTAGCAAAGCTGGAAGGCAAGAGCCATCTGAACCCTTTGACATGACACAGAGCTATGGGATTTGGAGTTTGCCCTGCAGGGTTTGATCTTGCTTCGGTTTAGTACTTCCTCACTGTGCCCTGATTCTTCCTTTATGCAATGGTAATGTATATTCTGTGCTACTGTATGTTGGAAGTATGTAATTTGCTTTTTGATTTTATAGGACCTTACAATTAAAGAGATTTCCTTGAGCTGGGCCGTGGTGGCACACGCCTTTAATACCAGCATTCAGGAGGGGGGGGGAGGGAGGGAGGGGGGGGGGGGAGGGAGGGAGGGAGGGAGGGAGGGAGAGAGAGAGAGAGAGAGAGAGAGAGAGAGAGAGAGAGAGAGAGATTTCCTTGAGTCTGAGAAGAGACTTTGAAATTGGACTTTTTTTTTTTTGGTTTTTCGAGACAGGGTCTCTCTGTGTAGCTTTGCGCCTTTCCTGGAACTCACTTGGTAGTCCAGGCTGGCCTCGAACTCACAGAGATCCGCCTGGCTCTGCCTCCCGAGTGCTGGGATTAAAGGCGTGCGCCACCACCGCCCGGCTGAAATTGGACTTTTAAGTAGTGCTGAAACTGAAAGACTACGAGGACTTTTGGAGTTGGACTGAATGCATTTTTTTTTTTTTTTGAGACAGGGTTTCTCTGTAGCTTTAGAGCCTGTCCTGGACTAGCTCTGTAGACCAGGCTGGCCTCGAACTCACAGAGATCTGCCTGCCTCTGCCTCCCGAATGCTGAGATTATAGGCGTGCGCCACCCACCACCCGGCTTAGACTGAATGCATTTTGATATGGCCAAAAGTCTATGGGGGCCAGGAAGCAAAATGCTGTGGTTTGAGAATAGCCCCCATAGGCTCATATGTTTGAATACTCGGCCCCTAGTTGGTGGAACTGTCACAGCAATGCTCCAGTCACAGCTATGCTGCACAGTCACAGCAATGCTGCACAATCACAGCTATGCTGCAGTCACAGCAATGCTGCAGTCACAGCAATGCTGCAGTCACAGCTATGCGCACATGCGGTGAGCTGCTCTACAATGAAGAGCATGAACAGTTTGACAGTGTGGTGAGAACAAGATGGACGGCAGAATTAGGGAGAGGGTGGAAAGCTGGGGCTAAAGGATAAAAGACCAGAAAGATCAGTTAAGAAAAACCGCAGGTCCTGATAACTGGAAAAGCTCCAGAGAGCTGGCAAGTGTTTAAGGCTAAAGTCTCAGACACCCCAGGCTTGGGAGCTGTGACAATGGCAACTGTAACAGCAGAGGAATTCTGACCCCTTGGCCCACCAGGTGCTCTACCACCGCTGCAAGGGGCTAAGAAACCCCAATTTTCTAAGTCTACCTAGGAGACGACACTTGCAGAGTGCAGGGTCCTACTTTCCTGGCTTCTGAAATTGCTGCTCACACTTGGGAGAACTGGAGTTCTGCTACCCAAGGCCTGTAATGAGGGCTCTTCCACTGGAGAAGGCCTTTGGGGCTGGGGCTGCTGCTGCTGCTGCTGCGGCTGCTGCGGTCAAACACTAAGATTTACAAAAGCTGCCGAAGCACTTGATGGACTCTTATGCAGCCATGACTTCTGTTAAGGCAGAACCACGGCTGGTTAACTGGTGACAGTACCGGCATCACACTTTATCATCCTTTATAGTTTTCCTTTTGACCAACATAAGGAGTAATAAGTGGTATCTAACTTTTACCTTATAAATTGTTTCCTCTTGACCATTATTCAGGCTTCATATCTTCATATACGTGAATCAATCTGCCTTATTTTTTTGTTTTCTACTTTTGTGAATAGTCTGTATTTTTTTGCCCATGCAACTACTGAATAGCATATTTTTTCTTATTAATTTATAAGTAATATTCACTAATTAGAATATATACCATTTGCTTTTGTAAGTAGTTTAACATATCCATCAGTTTATGTCATCTTTGGTTTAATTTATCGTTTATTTTATAAAACCTTTCTCAAGGTTCGCTTTCCAGACACCACACACACTTACCCTTTTCTTTAACCAGGATCCGAGACGTCAAAAATGACTCTGAGAAGACCACAGATCCCAAGCATCCTCCTCCTCCTCCCAGCAAGTCGGGAATGTCATAGACAGTCATACTAGCCTGTGTCAGGGAGAAGCAGGGCCAGAGCCATTATCAACCTGGCATTTCAGGGGGAGAGCCACAAGAAACAGACCAGACTACTGCTGTTCGGCACACGGCAGAGGTGCTGACAATCTGAGGATCTATGCTGAAACCACCGGGAACTGAGAAACGCCTTCAGGCTTTCCACCAGGTGATCTTTGACTTGAGACTGCACAGGCTGGAAGGACAGTAACTTTATGTTCCTATAAATTCCCTCAGATTGTCATCCTCCTAAGGAACAACAAGGTCTTTCTTCTTTTCTTTTTAAACTTAAAAATGTTTTTTATGTGTCTGCTGTGTGTGCGCAGGTACCTACAGAAGCCAGAAGAGGGTGTCGGATCCCCTGGAACTGGAGTTACAGATAGTCGTGAGCCACCGCACATAAGGGCTGTGAACTGAATCTGGGTCCTCTGCAAGAGCAGTCAGTGCTCTTGACTGCTGAGCCATCTCTCCAGCCCCACAGCCTTCTCTTTCTTTCCTTTTTTTGTTTTTGTTTTTCGAGACAGGGTTTCTCTTGTGTAGTTTTGGTACCTGTCCTGGAACTCGCTCTGTAGCCCAGGCTGGCCTCAAACTCACAGAGATCCGCCTGTCTATGCCTCTCAAGTGCTGGGACTAAAGGTGTGTGCCACCACCGCCTGGCTTTTTTTTTTTAAAGATTTATTTATTTCTGTATATGATGCTCTATTTGCACATATGCCTGCATGACAAGAAGAGGGCATCCAATCTCATTGTAGATGGTTGTGAGCCACCAAGAGTTGCTGGGAATTTAACTCGGGTCGTCTGGAAGAGTAGACAGTGCTCTTAACCACTGAGCCATCTCTTCCTTCTTGATAATGACCGGCTACAGCCTATAGAGTCAGAGGTGTTTCTCCCAGGCTTTGGAACTCCCATTCACTTCACTCTCATAGTATCACACTTTCAACAATCCTGTGGTTTAGGCTTCAGTTCTCTCTCAGCGAGGCAGGAAAGGTGCTGGTGAAGGTATTTATTACGTTGGTATACACGTCTGTCTCCATGGGTATTTATGAGTGCAGCACAGCTGCAAATGATCATTCCAACACAGCAGAGCCTCCTGCCCTCTTAGCCATGACTGGACTCACTATGATTTCAGTTAGGCACGGCCAACAGTGGAGGAAAAGTATGAAATGGTCAACTCCAGAAATGAGCAATGCATGGATTTTAAACTGTATTCCATTCTGGACAGAATGATTACATTTGATGCTGTCTCACTCCACCTTGCTTAGGATATGAATCATCCCTTTCTCCACAGCACTCACAGTGCATACACTACTTATCTGTTAGTCCACAGCCATCTGAGTTATCAGATTGACTTGTCATAGTGTCATAGTCAAGTAGGTTTTTTGTTTTTAGCAGAGCTAAAAAAATATTTTAACACAGATTGAGGCACGAGGGTTAAAAGGGAAAGAGGGGCACTCAGAAAGAAAAGTCAGACATATAAGCAGATCTCTGTGAGTTCAAGGTCAGCCTGGTCTACTTAGGAAGTTCTAGGCTAGCCAGTAGTAGATAATGGGCTTCTCTAGAGTTGCCAATTCTAATTTACTTAAAAATTGACCCTGCACTGGTTGTGGTAGTACATGACTTTAATTCCAGCACTGGGGAGTCAAAGACATGACGATCTCCGTAAGTTCAAGGCCAGCCTGGTCGACAGAGCTAGTTCCTCACTATGTCCTGATTCCTCCCTTTGAGAATAATAATGTATATTATGTGGCATTGTATGTTAGAAGTATGTGTGGTGGTTTGAAAGAAAATGGCTCCCAAAGGGACTGGCACAATTGGGAGGTGTGGTTTTGTTGGAGTAGGTATGGTCCCGTTGGAGGAAGTGTGACACTTTGAAGGCAGGCTTTGAGGTCTCCTATATGGCCAAAATACCACCCAGTGTCTCAGACCACTTTCTGTTGCCTGCAAGCCAAGATGTAGGGTACTCCACTACTACTCCAAAACCATACCTGCCTGCACACTGCCATGTCCCACCATGATGATAATGGACTAAACCTCTGAAAATGTAAGTAAGCCACTCCAATTAAATGTTTTTTCCTTCCTAAGAAGTTGCTGTGGTCATGGTGTCTCTTCACAGCAATAGAAATCCTAAGACAGTATGTAATTTGCTTTATTTTACAGGAGGTTCAATTAAGAGATCGCCTTGAGTCTCAGAAGAGGTTCTGGCTTTTAAAGTCTTGAGACTAAAAGGCTATGGTGGTTTTTGAAGCTGAACTAAATGTATATTATGATATGGCTGTGAGACTACTACAGGGACTGAGGCGTTCTTCATCCTCGCAGACATCTGAAGACTTGGTCCCAGTTGGCGATTGTTTGGGGAGGACCAGGAGGTGTGGCCTTGTTGGAAAGTATGTCACTGAGGGCAGACTTTGAATTTCAGAAGACTTGTGCCATTTCCAGTTAGCTCTTTCCGGTTCCTGTTTGTGGACTGAGATGTGAGCTCTCAGCTGCGGTTCTGTGGCTGCCCTGCTGCCCTGCTCCCCACCATGATGCTGGTGGGGTGGACTATTATTCACCCAAACTCTTCCTTCTGTAAGCAGCCTTGCCCATAGTGTTTTACCACAGCAACAGAAACCCTAACTGAGACACTCACTAAAGTGGACACTTGCTTTTATGGCTAGGGTGGCTTGGCCAGAGACCTCTTGAGATCTACCTGGCTTCGTGCTCCCAATGCTGGAGTTACAGAGACATGAAGCCATGTCTGGCTTTTCCCACAGGTGTTGGGGATTCCAATTCAGGCCTGCTAGCAGAGCAAGCACTCCTAAACACTGGGCCACCATCTTCCCGGCAACTCTTCATTTGTTGATTCTTTAATTAATACCTCCCTTCTTATCTTACCTTTCTTCCCTCCCTCCCCATTCCTCCTTCACTTCACGACTTAAATATTGATACGTTAATCTATTACTTATGTTTCCACAGCAGCAGCCTGCCTCTGCCGCCAAGGCAGTTACGTCATCACCTGGCGCCAGGTGCCTTTCCACCACCAGCTATGCGACATGTGCGCCCCTTAAGAGTGCCGCCAGGCTAGCTCGCGCTCTTTACCTCTCCTGTCTCTTTTGCTTCTAACTCCTCTCTTTGCTGTCTCTTTCCCGTTTCGTCCTCTTTCCTCTTCTTCCTCTTGTCTGTCTGTCTGTCTGCCTGCCTGCTCTCTTATGTCCAGGCTCCGACATGGCCTTTTCACTCTTCCACTCTCTCCCCCTCCCCCAATAAGCCTCTTGCACTAATTCTGTTGCACGTGTTGTGTCTGCCCATCGAAAGGTACCCACCTCACCTCATCTTTTTATTTATCATTACAATATACATTATATTTTCTTCACCCCAGTCTCCAAACCTCATAGGGGACATGTAGTGGTTTGAAAGAAAATGGTCCCCAAAGGGAGTGGCACTATAGGAGGTGTGGCTTTAAAGTAGGTGTGGCCTTGTTGTGTGTCACTGTGGAGATGGGCCCTGAGGTCTCATATGCTCAATCTACACCCAGTGTGGGACACAGTTTACTTTCTGTTACCTGCAGATCAAGATGTAGAACTCTCAGCTCCTTCTCCAGCACCATGTCTGTCTGCATTCAGCCTTTGCTTCCCACCATGAAGAGAATGGCCTGAACCTCTGAAACTGTATGCCACCCCAATTAAATGTTTTCTTTATAAGAGTTGCTGTGGTCATAGTGTTGTTTCACAGCAATAGAAACCCTAAGATAGAAGTTGGTACCAGGGACTGGGGAGTTGCTGTGATAATCTTGACTATATTTTTGTTTGAAGGAACATGGACCTTGGGACTGTGGATTAGAAAAGCAGTTAAGGGCCATACTAGTAGGTACATGGAAGACAGTGGTGCTAAGTGTGATTTGAACTGTGGGGCCTGGATCAAGAGTTTCAGAAATGTTGCCTAGAGATTGTTCTTGTGATATTTTGGTGAAGAATGCGGCTTTATTTTTTTTTTTTTTTTGCCCTTGTGGGAAGAGTCTGCCTGAGGCTAAAGTGAAGAGTTTTGGATTAATTCCATTTTCAGAAGAAATCTCATAACAGCCTAGTATAGACTCTGTTGTGTGGTTACTAATGTTAACTCTAATGAAGATATATAATGAAAAGGAACAAGCTGAACAAGAAAAAATATTTGAGGAGAAAAGGAGCACCAGAAAGTGGAATGGAGCCAAGTACTGTATTCAAGGAAATAAAAGAGATAAAAGAGATTAAGAAATGGAATAAAGGGAGTGGTGACCTCAGGGCAAGATCCCACCCAGCTAAGTTGCCAATTTATAAAAATGAATTAAAGAAAAGCTTAGAGCAGGGTGTGGTGGTGCACACCTTTAATTCTAGCACACCTTAAAAATAAAATTTCTTTTCTTTTTTTTCTTTTTTTCTTTTTGGTTTTTCGAGACAGGGTTTCTCTGTGTAGCTTTGCGCCTTTTCCTGGAACTCACTTGATAGCCCAGGCTGGCCTCGAACTCACAGAGCTCCGCCTGGCTCTGCCTCCTGAAAATTTCTATAATGACATCTGGTGCCCTCTCCTGGTGTGCAGGCAGAACACTGTATACACAGTAGTAAATAAATCTTTAAAAATAAAATTTCTGAAGAAACTAGGAATAAACAGCCTCTGCCTCCCATATGGTAGGATTAAATTTACAAGATACACAATAGTGTGTGTGTGTTTGTGTGTGAGAAATGAACATGCTGGGAAGGAAATTAGGAAAAGTATCTCTCGTAATAGCTTTAAAAAAGAAATAACCGCCGGGCGGTGGTGGCGCACGCCTTTAATCCCAGCACTCGGGAGGCAGAGGCAGGCGGATCTCTGTGAGTTCGAGGACAGCCTGGGCTACCAAGTGAGTTCCAGGAAAGGCGCAAAGCTACACAGAAAAACTCTGTCTCGAAAAACCAAAAAAAAAAAAAAAAAAAAGAAATAACCTAACCAAGGAAGTGAAAGACTTCTACAAGAAATACAGTAAGATGCTGAAAAAAGAAATTAAATAGAGACACTAGCTGACTAGACTATGGGAAGACCTGTGCAAATGCTACTAAAAATAACTACAGATTCGCCATAAAAACTCTGATGACCGGGGTTGGGGATTTAGCTCAGTGGTAGAGCGCTTGCCTAGCAAGCCCAAGACCCTGGGTTCAGCCCTCAGCTCCTGGGGGGGTGGGGGTGGGGGGGGGTGGGGGGGTGTTGGGGGGGTGTTGGGGGGGTGGGGACTCTGATGACAGGCCTGTGGATTTAGCTCAGTGGTAAAATGCTTGCCTAGCAAGCACAAGGCCCTGGGGTCAGTCTCTGGTGACAGGAAGAAAAATCACAGTGACATTCTTTTTTGTTTTTCGAGATAGGGTTTCTCCGTGTAGCCCAGGCTGTCCTGGAATTCACAGACATCTGCCTGCCTCTGCCTGAGCCACCATTGCCCAGCGACAATGACATTCTTCACAAAACTAGAAAAACTAGGACAGAGCAATGGCCAGGCGTTTTAGTTTGGTTTCTGTTGCTATGAAAACACCAAGACCAAAGCAACTTAGGAAGGAAGGGTTGATTTGGCTTACAGGTCAGTCCACCATCAAGAAAAGCCAGCGCAGGAACTGATGCAGGGAACATGGAGGAACGCTGCTTACGGCTTACCTTCCCTGATTTGCTCAGACTGCTTTCTTACACAATCAAGGACCACCTGCCTGAGGCTGGTACCACCCACAGAGGCTAGGCTTCTTCTCCATCAATTATCAACATCCCAGACATGTCCACAAGCCAATCTGATGGAGGCAATTCCTCACCTGAAGGTCCCTCTTCCCAGGGATCTCTAGTTTGTGTCAAGTTGACAAAAACTAACCAATACATTGCCAGCGTGAGGAGCTGTGTTCAAATTCCCAGCAGCCACATAAAAAGCAAGTGCTGGGGCGGGCATAGAGAGAGGAGCAGAGCCAGGGCCTGCTGACCCCAGCTTAGATCCAGGTTTCTGAGACCCTGTCTCAAAAGAACCTAGTAAAGAGCAGTAGAGCAGGGCGTGTACCGTCTTCCTCCGCCCTCTGCACGTACCCTCTTAAAAGGAACTGCTGAATTCTTGATCTTCTTTCTGATTCCATCTGATAAATGCTGGGATTACAGGCTTGCGCTTGTGTGCCCAGTTTAGGTGGTGCTGGGTCTCAAACTCAGGCCCTGGTACACGTATGCAGTATGGTGCAGTACGCTGTCCAGGCTGGCCTTTATCTTATGGACTCAAGGAATCCTCTGCCTCAGCCTCCCAAGTAGCTGGCTGACATTATAAAGCACCGTGTCTGGCTTTGAATGAATTAAGTAACATAAAAGAATTGATTCTAATTTATTGCCAATCACTTCTTATTGTACCAAGCACCTTAACAAACACCACACAAAAGTCTAAGAGAAGTCAGGGGTTAGAGGTCAGCAAGGAAATAAGGTGTTATCAACCAAATATCTGGGGCTGGACAGACGGTACAGCAGTTAAGAGCACTGGCTGCTCTTCTGGAGGACCTGGGTTTTATTCCAAGCTTCCACATGGCTGCTCAGGCAGTCTGTAACTCCAATCCCAAGGGATCAACACCCTCTTCTGGCCTCAGTGGGTACTGCATATATGTGGTGTACAGATAGAGGTCAGGCAAAACACCCGAAATAAAAACAAAACTAGTATAAAAAATAAAAAATGAAGCATTTCCAGTGTCTCAAATGATTAAAAAAACAAAAGATATGGTCTCACTATGTATCCTGGGCTTGCCTGGAATCACTATGTAGACAAGGTTGGCCTTGAACTCACAGAGATTCAACTGTCTGTCTCCTGAGTGCTAGGATTAAAGGTGTGCACCATCATATCTGGCAGCATTTCCCAATACATAGTTGAGACTTTCACAAAGGGACCACACACAGTATAAACAGTCATTACTCACAACTTTCAAACTATTCTTGTGTTAAGAACTCTGAAGTGCTTTCCTACCGGGGATGGGGATATCTTTTTATTATTACTTTTTGGGGAGAGAGGATGCATTTGTAACAAGTCATCTGCAGCTACCCCACTCAGCTACAGATGACCACAGCTTTCTGGAATTAAGAAAGTGCACATACATACTACAACCTGAATCTCAGTTTTAATCTAGAGACCTTGGCTTATGACTGAAAATAGCCTATAAATTCTAACTTCTTCAGGACATGCCACTTTACCCTAATGACCAATATTTCAATATATTTCTATATTTTATTTATTTTTGTTTTTTCAGGCAGGGTTTCACCATGTACTCCTAGCTGGTCTGGAACTCTCTATGCAGATCAGACTGGCCTCAAACTCACAGAGATCTGCCTGCCTCTGCCTTTGGAGTGCTGGAATTAAAGGCGGCACTACCACGCCTGGCTCGGTTTATTTTTAAATCATTCCATTGCCCCAGCAGAGGATACGGAAAATTCTGCTCTGACTACCTGACTTCATGAGACACAAGGGCACCTGTGGGCTGTTGTTTAATTCCCCTGGTTCCTGTGACGGCGGCCAGTGCAGATCTTATAGTGAAAAGAAGCCCTTGAAAGGCTGGAGAGATGGCTTAGCCATTAGGATATGTGCTGCTCTTCCAGAAGGCCTGAGTTCGGTTCCCAGCACCAACACTGGGCAGCTCACCACTTCCTGTAACTCCAGCTCCAGAGGATCTGATGCCCTCTTCTGGTCTCCACTGGTTACCAGGACACATGTGGCATACACACAAGTAAAAATAAAATCTTAAAAAACAGGGAAAAAAAAGGAACCATTGAAAACTTGTTTGTTGTGCTCTGTTCCCATTTCCACACAAGGTTCTCAAAATCTCAGCTGCCCGTAGAACTTCTCCTCAGCCATTTACTTGCAACAAATCCTTTGCAGATGACCCTCTATAGCCATTCCAGCTAGCTGACTCTTAAGAGTTCTGCTAATTGCTTACCGTTTTCACAAAGGATAAGCTATCTTCATTATCCAGAGGCACAATTCTAGAAGAAAGAGACAGTAGAGAAAAACATTAAAACATTATGGTTTCTGTTTGTTTTAAAACAGGGCCTCATGTAGCCCAGGCTGGCTTCAAACTCACTATGCAGCTGAGGAGTGGAGGCAGGAACACAGACGCTTAGGGCTAGCCTGGGTTATATGAGACCCCCGTCTCAACAAAGAACAAAACAACAAACACTGGGTTACATGTACAAAGAATTAACACTGGAAAGAATAATATCAGTACCTGACCCCAGCCTCTTAACTTCCCATGAGACCAAAATTGGGTACAGGGACCCAGACAAGCACAGCAAGTGTAGGTCCAAGTCTGGAATGGCACCCCTCCCAGAGTGGAATGTGCTAAGACCAGTAACTGTAGCAGCTATAAGGTCTTTCTCTCAAATACGGGCATATGTAGCCCAGGCTGGCATTACACTTTCCAGGTATTGGAGGATGACCATGAACTTATAATCTTGCCTTTCCTGAGTTATCTCACTGGCCCTCAGGTCTCAAAAACTCGATCCTCCTGCCTCTGCCTCCTGAGTGTTGCTGAGGTTCCAGGCATGTACCCCAAATGGACAGCCTCTTCTCTTTGTCCTTACATTTCCCCATGAAAGGAGTCACCATGATTGCACCTACCTTCCCTGGTTATTCACAGCATGAATATGAAAAGCCACCTTGGAGCTATAGACCAGAAAGGGAACAAAACAGAAGTCAAGACTCTTGTTCAGCACTGGGTCAGAATCCTCTGAAATTCTTGCTTCTTCAGTGTATCTTCCCTAGACTGTCAAGGCCACTAAATCAAGTGATGTCATACCGTCTTATGTTGTTGTTGGTTGTTTTTAGGCAGGGTCTTACTATGTAGCTCTGGCTATCCTAGAACTCACTATGTAGACCAGACTAGCCTCGAACTCATAGAGATCCTCCTGCTTCTGCATCCCAAGTTCTGGGATTAAAGGCGTGTGCCACTACAGCTCAGAATCATCCTTGCTTAGTTATTTTAGATGTCTTCCTCAAGGTCCCATGACATCACCAGGTATGGAACCAGGATCTTATTTCATTCATGGCCCTGTGTCTGTGCTGGTTCTCAAGTCTGCCTCAACTCTTGGCTATGCACAGGCACAATACCCAATGCAGACTGACTGGGAATGGTCCTCTCCTGGCCCTGGGCTTCTGTTCTTCAGTGTCTACAGATGACTTGAATCTTCATCCTCTTTAGTACTCTTGGGTCAACTTGCCAACCCTGTTCTTTACCCAAGCAGAAGGTACTTTTGCTATTCAAAGTCCTCTGCTATGAAGCCACAGCAGGGTCAAGCCTTCAGAACTGAAGGAGAACTTTCCTGTTTTCCCTCTGGGAGACAAGGGTCTTTCTGAGACAGTCTCACTGTGTAACCTTGGCTGGCCTAGAACCTGCTCTGTAGATCAGGCTGGCCTCAAATGTGCAGTGATGCTCCTGCCTCTGCCTCCTGAGTGCTGAGATTACAGACACGTGCCACCATGCTCAGCCTTGGTTTACTCTTTCTGTAAACTTTTTTTTAAACATTTATTTTATGTATGTATGTATGTATGTATGTATGTGTCTATACTATCTTACACTTGTAGAGGTCAGAGGACAACTTGCAGGAGTTAGTTCTCTCCATCCACCATGTGGGCTCTGGGAACTGAATTCAGGTCATCAGGATTGGCAGTGAGTGATCTTACCTGGTAAGTCATCTTGCCAACTCAAGAAAGTTTTAAAATTGCATGTGCATATATAAGCTTAATTTCATGTCTTAGCAAGAGCTAGTCAATAACACATGAGCTTCCTGTGTCTACTAATTGCTCCCTCTTCCTTCCTCTCCTAAGGGAAGATATGCTAATGTGATGAACTTAGGGACCTCAGTGAAGCGATCCTGGTGGAGGGAAGCAGTTATGATTTCAGACTGAAGACTAGCCTGGGAGACTTTCTTTTTGCTCAGTGATTTCTCCTTCTGCTTCCTCTAGCTAGGATGGTTCATTCTGGCCCCAGAAACTTTACAGGTGGCATCGGCAAGAGCTGGAGGAACAGGAGGAACTGAATGACTGTCAGCCTGTGGTAACAGAGAAGGCCTCACTACCACAGCAACTAAGATTACTTGTCCAATCCCTCTACAAAGTGAGTGCTCTAAAATCAGCTGTGGAAGGCTCCCTTCACTTGAATCAGCACAGCTGGGAAGTAAAGGGGCTCTCCACTAAGGCCTTAAGGACAGAGGTTACAGGGCAGCACTGTAGACAAGGGATTCCTCTATCTCTCCCTTTTCACAGCCAGGACCTCTGGGAAGAGAGACCTGTAACAAGATGAAGGCCTTGTACCAGAGTTCCGGCTCTTCCTTCCACTCAGGGAGCTGCAGCCATACACCAGAGTTCTTCCTATATGTCAGTCAACTAACCTATCTACCAAATGTTCCTTTTTTACTACTCAGGACCCCAGATGTTAAAAAAAAAAAAAAAAAAAGCCGGGCAGTGGTGGCGCACGCCTTTAATCCCAGCACTCGGGAGGCAGAGCCAGGCGGATCTCTGTGAGTTTGAGGCCAGCCTGGGCTACCAAGTGAGTCCCAGGAAAGGCGCAAAGCTACACAGAGAAACCCTGTCTCAAAAAAACAAAACAAAACAAACAAACAAAAAAAAAACACGTGGGGCATGCAGGAACAGGCAGTAGGGCAGAGCACACCCAGAAGTATTCTTTGTCTTTTGTATTTTTTTTTTTTTTTTTTTTTTTTTTTGGTTTTTCGAGACAGGGTTTCTCTGTGTAGCTTTGCGCCTTCCCTGGAACTCACTTGGTAGCCCAGACTGGCCTCGAACTCACAGAGATCCGCCTGGCTCTGCCTCCCGAGTGCTGGGATTAAAGGCGTGCGCCACCACCGCCCGGCGTCTTTTGTATTTTTAAAGATAGGGTGTCTTAGTATTATGTAGCTCTGACTTGCCATGTGGATCAGGCTGGCTCTAACTCACAGAGATCCACCTGCTTCTGCCTCTGAAGTGCTGGGATTAAAGGTGTGCGCCACCATGCTGGGCTAGAAGTACTCTTAAATAAACTTTCCAGTATTGTTCTTTGTATAAAACTGCACACACACAAAAAAAATGGTCCTCTTGTGGGATGGAGGGTGGAGTGGACTGAGTTCAAGAAAATTCTGCTATGGACAGAGACAGCACAGAGCTGTAGAGGGGCATGCTGGGAGATGTGATAGGTGAACAAGGAGCCAGACTCCCTGCCACCTGAAGGGCAGGTGAGCTCCAGAGCAAGTCTCTCTCTCTCTCTCTCTCTCTCTCTCTCTCTCTCTCTCTCTCTCTCTCTCTCTCTCTCTCTCTTTTTCTTTGAGACAGGGTTTCTCTGTGTAGCCCTGGCTATCCTGGAACTCACTCTGTAGACCAGGCTGGCCTTGAACTCACAGAGATCTGCCTGCCTTTGCCTCCTGAGTGCGGGGATTAAAGGTGTGTGCCACCATCACCCGGCAGTAAGTCTCTTTTCATTAGTGATTATCTTCATGTGCCTAAATCTCCTGTCTCTCCCAACTCTACCTTTGAGGTTCCCCTGCTTTCACCTACTTATCTCTGGGACCAGGAACCACAGTTCTAATATGAATCTGCCTCACATTCTAGTTTCAAAACCTAGGTATGACTCTTCCTGATAAAGCTTTTCCATCCTGATCATGAATGATTTTCCCTCATCCTATTATTTTACTGGAACATTTCTCAAAAGGAGAGAAGGATGGAATATAAATTATAAGGGACAAGGGGGTCTTTAATTTTTTCTTAATTCTCATAAAAAATACATAAAAATTATCAGCTACAGCTTACCGTAGATCTGCTTTGAATGAAACCAATTCAGTGAATACTAGTTCAGATTCCAGAGTATGCTCTGCTACCTCCTTGGCCTGTAAAAGCAGCAACAAAACAATTAGCTTTCAAGCAGCCAAAGTATCTCTATCACTGACAGGAAAGGCCCTTCTCAAAGGTGGCCAGTGCCCTTCCCTTCTATGTGACTACTTTGTATACCTCAAAAGATTAAAGTGAAAGCATCAGTTATGGGGACAGGTGCCTGCTGGACTCACAGGAAACTGTGCTTAGGCAGGGCGCACTGGCATCTGATCTGCTGGAGAGATGGAAGCAGCCAGTTAGGCAGCTGGAGTGCTTGCTATTCGAGCACTGGCAACGTGCTATCTTGTCCCTTCTCCCTGGCTCTGGGGAGGGACCAACACCCTCAGTTTCTGCTAGACATTAAAAATATTCAAATAACTCAAGCTATAGATGATCAGTTAGGGAAAAAAACGATGTGAGAACGCATATTGAAGGACATCTCATGGATCTGCAGAGGCTTTCTACTATGCAGCAGCTAAAAGAGCTGAGGAAACCCACATCATTACCAGGATTCAAGTTCAGTAGGAAGGGGATGCCAAGGGGCTGTGACTACAGCTACAGTCCCTCTGAGATCTACATCATACACAACCGTTCCACTGTCAACTGGCTTCCTTCAGGAAAAGTCCTACTGGCTTTGGAAGGCATCAAGCCGTCTCTTCTCACCTTACTGGGTCAGATTGAGGAATCCAACTCAGCAGGGCAGGTTAACCGCAAAACAGCAAGGGAGAAAACGGTCAGAGAGCAAGTGTATGCAGGCCTGCCTAAGAAAGGGAGTCAGATGTCCTAGTCCATACTGGGTTTTAAACGCTCGATTAGGAGAAACAACTACACAGCTCAAAATAAGCTTTACCAGCTTCATTACAATTCAGTGGAATAACCTTTTGTTTTTCTTTGACTTCTCAAAGTGTCCTGTCTATTAACCAAACAATGACTTTTCTTTAACACAAACAGGTGTTTATAAAGGCTCATAAAATAACAGCAGCATGGCCACAGGCAGCAGCAGCTCAAGTGCTATCGGCTTATCTACCAAGGCCCTAACTCACACAAAAGTGAGTACTGCAAGGCGTCCAAAGAACCAAACGGTGAGGGTGATTTACATTATATAATAACTTCCAAAACAGAAATATGGTACTCAAATTACCTTTGCCAGACTGCAAGTTTTAGCATAACATGCAATGGCAGCCAAAACAGCCTCAATAACAGCAGCATATATCTGGGATAAGAGCCTACTTTAAAAACAAAAAATAATGGTTAATAGAGTATCACAAAGTCTCATAAAAAACTGTATGCCTGGGGCAGAAGAGATGGCTCAGTAGTTAAGAGCACTGGCTGCTCTTCCAAGAGGACCAGGGTTCAATTCCCAGCATCAGCACAGCAGCTCAAACTGTCTGTAACTACAGTTCCAGGGGATCAGATGTCATTTTCTCGACTTCAAAGGCACTGCACACACATGGCACACAACACAGAAACAGACAGAACACTTACCCACATAAAATAAATTTTAAAAATATTCTTTAAGAAAAGTTCTATGCCCATAAACGGTGGTTCATAAGGATCTTTTAAAAAAGATGGGGTCTTGTATGTAAGGCAGGCCTCAAACTATCTTCTCGCCTTCCAAACTGCTGGTATTACAGGCATAAAGCACCATGCCTGCCTCCCGAGAAATCAACTTTTTGTTTGTTCGTTTTTTTCGAGACAGGGTTTCTCTGTGTAGTTTTGGTCCCTGTCCTGGATCTCGCTCTATAGACCAGGCTGGCTTTGAACTCACAGAGATCCCCCTGTCTCTGCCTCCTGAGTGCTGGGATTAAAGGCATGTGCCACCACTGCCCAGTGAGAAATCAACTTTTAATAATGGTTTTAAATAAACCAAGAAAAGTATCAAAATGGAACTAACTGAAAAACGGAATTCTAAACTCATGTCAAAACAGACTCTCAACTTTAACTCACAGCTCCTTACACCAGGTACTGGCAACTGAACCTGGGTCCTCTGGAAGAGCAGCCAGTGCTCTTAACCACTAAACTATCTCTCCAGACTGTGTTTTTGTTTTCATTTTGTCAGGGTCTTACTATATATCCCTGACTGGTGTAGAATTCACAATGCAGACCAGGTTGGCCTCAAACTTGCGGGATCTTCCTGACCCTATGTCCAAAGTGCTGAGATTATAGGTGTGCTACAACGTCCAGCTTCTGGGTTATTAATTTGTTATTTATTGTGTCATATGTAGTAGTATTTGTTCTGCCCATGACCTTGGGCTATACAGACCAAAGGAAGCGGTACTTCCTGCCATTGTAAGTGACCTAGATAAGAGGTTGGAGAAGAGTCACATGGAGAGGTGGATTGGATCCTGGTCAGATCAAAGGACGACTCCTGCTGTCTACTCCGCTCTGTAATTGTGAGTGTATTTCCTCAATTTATATCTTAATAAATTCTGTTACCCATTTAATAGACTCACATGGATTGAATCGTAATAGTCTGTACATCTTTTTTATACTTATCTACCCAGAGTCTTAAACTTCTCTTGGGGAAAAAAAAAGGATTGTTGGGCTAGAGAGATGGCTCAGCAGTTAAGAGCACTTGTTGCTCTGACCGAGGACCTGGGCTTGATTCCCAGCACCTACATGGTGTCTCACAACCATCTGTAATTCCAGTTCTAGGGGAGCTGAGGGATCCTTCTATTTCCACAAGTACCAGGTATATATGAGGTACACATATATACATTCAGGCAAAACACTTACATACATAAAATAAAAAAAAATTAAATAGAAAAAGGTTGGCTGAGCGGAAAAAGTTTAAGAAGCCCCACTTAAACAAAAAAAGGAACTTTAAACTTTTTAAAAGTCATGTATTTATTTGCTATACTCTACTCTTGTTTAATTTTTTTTTTTTTTTTTTGAAGTCTTACCTCACCACGTAGCCCTAGGCGGTTTGGAACTCACTATATAGACCAGGTTGGCCTTAAACTCACAGAGATCCACCAGTCTCTGCCTCAAGTGCTGGGATTCCAAGTAAGCTTTACTACGCCCAACTAAATCTTCTCAAAAAGAACAGCAACAACAATGGGTTGGACAGACGGCTCTGGAATTAAGAGTACACACTGCTCTTACAGAGGCCCTGAACTTCCTCTCCAGCACTCATGTTAGATGCCTCACAACCACCGGGAACTCCAGCTCCAAGAGGCTCTGACATCTCTGGCCTCCTTGGGTATCTGTACTCATGTGCACATACTCACACAGACACACAAATAAACCTAATTAAAAATGATTTAAAAAAGTCTTTAAAAATAAAGGAAAATAAAATAAAAAAACTAGTTAGCTCAACAGTAAAAGAGCAACTTTCCCTATTTGTGAGCAAACAAGAAAATTGATAGACTCCCCCCCCCCCCCCCCCCCCCCCCCCCCGCCATACTGGGAGCAAGAACAACTCCTCAGACACAGAGATTCCTGTGGACTGATACAGACGTAAGGTCTTTCCAGAAACACCACCACACTCCTCCCTGTCTTCTCCCCACTAGACGTGCTGAAGGTCTGCCGCCACTATCAACTCAGGATGGGAATGTCAGGTGGTCAGCAAAGTAAAGGGTGAGTTGAAAATAAACAGGGGCAGGCCACTCCCCAAGTAGCTTGTCTGGTTAAGGATGCCCAGGCTCTTCTCGATTAGGACAACTGTAGAGAAAAGGGGCCCATCCATCAGACCCTGAAAGGAAAGAGAACTCGCCTAACGAGGAATTAACAGGACCTCACAGAGAATACATGCATTGAAATCTGTGAGACTCTTCTACAGGGTAGAAGGGAGAAGAGTTTGACATCTGGGTTACTGTCTCTCCAAGCAGAACCGCTGTCTACGGCCACAGACTCACAGCAAACCTGAACTTGACTCTCATCTTGGTGCCACGCTGCACTGCCATCTCCTTCAATTCCTGTCTCACACCTCCACTTTACAGGTCATAAATCAGAGTTGAAGAAGAAAAAGGAACAGATTAGTCCAAGTAACAAAATGACAAGCCAGGCTTGGAAGTGCACGCCTTTAATCCCAGCACTGAGGAGGCAGAGGCAGGCCAATCTCTGAGTTTGAGGTCAGCCTGGTCTACAGAGTGAGTTCCAGGCCAGTCACAGCTACAGAGTAAGCCCCTGTAGGACATGCTAAAGAGACACAGGCAGGAAGACCACCAGTTGAGGCTAGCACAGACAACACATTTTGGGCTGGAGAGATTGCTGAGTGGTTAAGAACACCTACAGCTCTTGTAGAGAACCTGGATTGGATTCCCAGCACTCAGGTAAGGCAGCTCACAACCACCAAGGGATCCAACACACTCTTCTGGCTTCCTTGAGCACTGAACTCATGCGCGCTTGCACGCGCGTGCGCGCACACACACACACACACACACTTAAAATGAGAAAGAAATGGCAACTCCACACATATCAGTACCTCCTGGTCGTTAGCCAGGCCAGAGCAGAGGGTATGGTGGTAGGAAGGGGCCTGGCAGGTACACTAACAATGAGTTTGTCCACTTCTGGGTGAGATTAGAAAGATTTCTACACACCATGACACTTGAGAGAATGATTTATGTTTTCTGTTGTTATTGTTTTGTTTTTAAGGCAAGGGATCATAAGCCCCAAGGCAGTCCTAAAGTTGTTATGTAGCCAGGACTGATTCGAACCATCTGGAACCTCCTTGAATGCAATATATGGAGGAGATATAGGTGTGTGCTACCAAACTGGATGGGGTAAAGTTATATAAAGACTAAACTTCAAGACACAAAGATACCCCCATCACTACCTTGGTTCAAATATCACTCAATTCACCACTGGCTAAGTACCCCCCTCCCCTCTGCACTTCCATCTAATACTAGCTACTCTGCTTTACTTAGCCTGCCCAGAACTTTAGACAAACCTTCAATACAGAAACCAATACCTGACTACTAAGCCACTTAACCGCCCGTTCAGTGTTAGTGTCACCTTCACCAGGATCCCACAAAGTCCAGGTCCCCACTAGCACTGTGATCTGGAATATCTGACATGGCTCTAACTACCCCTTAATATTATTCCTGGATGCAAGGTACCAATGAATTTGGTTTTGGCAAATATCAAATGGACCAGAATGAGGATTCTAGGCAGTGGCTAAGCACAGAGGGCATAAAAAAAAATGGAAAAAAGGGTCACCTTGCTACTAAAGTGAAAGAAATGTATGAAAAAAGGAAAATCTGATATATACATTATGGTTAACATAACATAAAATCTAAACACACAATCTTTTGCTCCGCCAGATTTAATCACGTCTGTAGGTGCTCCAGAGGCCAGAAGAAGGCACAAGATCTCCTAGATCTAGAGCTACAGGTAGTTGTGATGAATGGCGATGACTTGTCCTGACTCTATCTGCCTAGACACTCATCAGCCTTCCATCCCCTCCACATCCACATCTGCCTTGGTAACGGTTTTGGGACTGACCGTGGCCCTGACCATGGTCCAGCAGTACTAACCAGAATAGCTGATGTTTGTGCAGGCTAAAACATAAACTAAACTAACAGGAAGTGTAGTCAGCACTCACTGTCGTGTGGGGTCTGGAAAATACTGCTAAGCTTGCAGAAAGATGTTGCTCTGAGCCCTCTCAAACACTGATGTAATTGTGGGGTTTATTTTTAAAAATGCTGTACCCCAGGCTGGAGAGAAGACTCAGCGGTTAAGGCTCTTTGAGAGGACCTGAGTTCAAATCCCAGCACCCACTTGGCACCTCACAGCCATCTATATGGGATCTGATGCCCTCTTATGGTGGGCAGGCATACATGCAAACAGAGCACTCATACAAAAAACCTCATAAAAAACAAAAAACAAACCCAACCAAAAATGCTGTACCCCTGAGCTTTGGCCCCAACAGACTCTGAGGAATAAGCTATCTTTGACTGCCAGCTTATAAAAGAACTCATATACTTTTAATTGGCTTAATTAGCATAGTTGTCAATAACTATCTCTAGTGGCTCATTTAAGTGAGCAGCCTGACATGGGTGCTGGGAGTTAATGCTGGTCCTCCATGACAGCAGTATGCTCTCTTAACCACCGAGCTATCTATCTCTTCAGCCCCTAAAAACACAACCTGTCTTAGGTACACAGGAAGATATACTGCATTTAAGATATTAAAGATAATGCCAGAGAGAATTATGGATGGTCTATTTTCCTTTCTCTATTTTCATATTTTCTGTATTGATTATATAATTTGTATTATATTTTCCTAGACAGGGACTCACTCTGTACTTGGGGCAATTCACCTACTTCATCCTCCTTAGTAATGAGATTGCAGATGTGAACCGCCACACTTGGCTCCCCCGCCACAATAAAAGGCAGACTAAACTAGGAATGGTTGGCTCACACTTGTAATTCCAACACCCAGGAGACACAGGCAGGAGAGACCTCAGCAAATTCCAGACCAGTCTGGGCCATACAAGACCCTTGTAATAGTTAATATTATCACCTTGACAGGAACTAGACTCACCTAGGAGAAAAGTTTTGGGCATGTCTGTAACAGATTATCATTAGATTAGATTAGGTTACCTCTGATGACTAACCTAAATGTGGGCTTTACCACCTATGCTCACAAGGCAGCCATCTTCTTTGTTTCCTGACTGGGTGCAATAAGATCAGCTACTTCATGTTCTTCCTGCCATGAAGCCTTTGCTATGACAGACTGCACATTTGAACTATGAGCAGGAATAAATCCTTCTTCCTTTAACTTAGCTTCATGGGGTTTATTCATCATCATCATCATCACTGTATGTATATGTGTGATATGTGTGTTACAGGGTGAGGAGTATGCATGTGCCACAGCACATGTTTAGAGGACAACTGCTATGGGATGGTCTTTCTGTATGCTGTGAATATGTGTTGCTCTCATTGGTTGATAAATAAAGCTGTTTTGACCTATAGTCAGGCAGAATTAGGGCAGGGTCGAGCAGAGGCCAGCCAGCCAGCCAGCCAGCTGCCCAGGAAGCAAGATGTGTAGAAAATGAGGTAAGAAGCCACAAACCTCATGGCAAAGCATAGATAAGAAATATGGGTTAATTTAAGTGTAAGAGCTAGTTAGTAATAAACCTGAGCTACTGGCCAAGCATTTATAATATTAAGCCTCTGAGTGGTTATTCAGGAACTGGTAGGCAGGAGGAAACTGTCTGCACTCCACATAAAGCTTGAGAAAGCTTTAAAAAAATGGGTTCTAGAACACCTAAGTGGAGCCAAGAACAGCTTACTAGTTGCATCTTTCATGCTGGCCACAGTATAGAGACGCTGTGGCATGTGGGCTTGAGCTAAGTGTGGCTGGTTCATGGCAAGAGGGCTTGGGCTATAGCATGGCCTTTTCCCGAGGTGGTACACAGAGGTGTTTCCAAGCCACGCACCTGCGTGGCAGATTTAGCTTTTGCTCATACAAAGGGTTAAAGAGACACAATAGAAACAGATTCAAACAAAAAGGCCTCTAAATGGGTCACAGTATGTTTGAAAAATGTGCATAGGCTTAAGAAAAAGGGTATAGTCATAAAAAATGAATAGTTTAAAAACAGTAGTCTTTAAAGAGAGAAGTAAAGTAATATAAAACAGAATAAGCCATGTTGAAATGGAAACACACAGGGAGTCTGGACTCTGTGTAGTGTTGTGCTGATTCTGAATGTTTTAAATGCTAACAAGCAAACAGCTGCTGAGAGACATGGGACTGACAGAGGGACCGATAAGATACACCAGCCTAGATATTTTAAGAATGCCTTAACTAAAACAGTAGTCAAAAAGTATATTTGTAAAATGGAGCTTAAAAGATGCACTGCTTTGGAGAAGTGGTTTTGCTTTTGTTTCCACAGGAAACAAGAGGCTGTGGATTCATTCCAGGTTAAGATAAACCAGATTTAATCAAGGGACCTTCTGAACCTTGACAGGTGATATCTATCAACAAAGGTTATAGCTGGTCTTCCCAGGACTTGGCCATTATCTCAAATTTTCTCAGGGTTCCCATAAGATTAGCAGCACCCCCAATCAGCAGGAAGTAGTCTAGAGAACTATGCCCAAATTCTCAAAATATTGTTTATAAATGTTTGTTTTCATTTAAAGGGGGTTGGTTAAAAATTGTTAATGGTCACAGTCAATCTCTTTCTAAAGAAGAAAGGGGGATATGACATAAAAATGATGGGGTAAAGGGTAGATTATTATGATGAAAAAAGAAGGGTAGATTATTGAAACAACTTTAATCCAAAAAGCAATTGTTAATCTCAAAAAATTTTACATTGGTATGGATTTTAGTTTATTGATACAAATTTAAAGTTAATTTTGTTATACTGTATGTGTGTGTGTGTGTGTGTGTGTGTGTGTGTGTGTGTGTGTGTATTTGTTTTTTCGAGACAGGGTTTCTCTGTGTAGCTTTGTGCCTTTCCTGGAACTCACTCTGTAGCCCAGGCTGGCCTTGAACTCACAGAGATCTGCCTGCCTCTGCCTCCCGAGTGCTGGAATTAAAGGTGTGCACCACTACCACCCAGTGCCTATATGTATATTTCTACTCTTGTTTAAGATATTATATTTATGCAGCTCATTTAAAAATGTAATGTATAATTAAAAATTAGATTAATAGTCATTTATAATAGTCAAATTTATAGCCATATTAGTTAGGTTTTCTAGGTATACAAAGATATATTTCAATTACATAGGTAATCTTCAAACATTTCAAAGACCTACAGAATATGGCATTTAAAATGTTTTAAGAACTTGCCGGGCGGTGGTGGCGCACGCCTTTAATCCCAGCACTCGGGAGGCAGAGGCAGGTGGATCTCTGTGAGTTCGAGGCCAGCCTGGGCTACCAAGTGAGTTCCAGGAAAGGTGCAAAGCTACACAGAGAAACCCTGTCTCAAAAAAAAAAAAAGTTTTAAGAACTTAAGACTTTTCACAACAGTGAGGAATGTCTGCTCCTGGCAGCACCAATTACTTCAAAGAGGATGATGGGCATCGCAGAAACTCCTTATGAGTTTGCTTTCAATGTGGCAAGAAACTGCTCTTGCCTGTGCTGTGGATGTCTTTCTGTATGCTGTGAATACATGTTGCTCTGATTGGTTGATAAATAAAATGCTGATTGGCCAGTAGCCAGGCAGGAAGTATAGGCAGGATAAGCAGACAAGGAGAATTCTGGGAAGAGGAAGGCTGAGTGAGGGAAGACACCAGCTTGCCATCCAGGGAGCAGCATGTAATGACACATAGGTAAAGCCACAGAACATGTGGCAACATACAGATTAACAATAATGGGCTGAGTTTAAGTGTAAGAGCTAGTCAGTAGTTAGCCTGAGCTAATGGCAAAGCAGTTTTAATTAATATAAGCCTCTGTGTGTTTACTTGGGTCTGAGCGGCTGCGAAGTGGGCAGGACACAGGAAAACTTCAGCTACAAAGCCTGGACTGCTTGAAACTGGACATGCAGGACCCATAGGAAAGTGACCCCTGAACTTTGCCAACACGAAGTGGGGATGCTCCTTCAGGGTTCCTGCTTCAAAGAAGAAACTGCCAGACATTTTGTAACACACAGAGAAAAGTGACTGATTAACTTTGCCAATATAGGTGGGATATAGTCCTTCATATTTCCTGATTCACTGAAGTCTGCCAGAGACTCTAGGCCTATACGCTAAAGATAGATGCCCCAATGTTACAGAAGAATTTTGGGGGACTGTCCAGATGTCAGATGTCTCTGTCATTTGTAGAGTTTTGGAAGTTGCTTGCAATGTACTTCCTGTTTACTCAGGTAATATTATATACTTTGGGGGTCTTTAATAGAGTTGAAGACTTTTTAGTTATAATTATAGATTTTCTGAGTTATGATAAAAGGTAAATTAGATATGAGACTTTAGACTTACAAAGACAGGATGGATGATAGAATATTTTCTTTAATTTTGCCAAATACAAATATACTAGATATTGTAACTGTAATTCTTGCTTAATAACTGTTTTGTTATATGTAATTTTACTATGTGAAAATGAAAACCTTCCTTTTTGATTAGACAGAAAGGGGGAAATGCTGTGGGGTAGTCTTTCTGTATGCTGTGAATATGTTGCTCTCACTGGTTGATAAATAAAGCTGCTTTGGCTTATAGCCAGGCAGAATAAGGCTGGGTAGGAAAGCCAAATGGAGATACAAGGAGAAGGGCGGGGTAGAGCAGCCAGCTACTGAGGAAGCAAGACGTGTAGAAAATAAGGTACCGAGCCATGAACCTCGTGGCATAGCATAGATAAGAAATATGGGTTAAGCCGGGCGGTGGTGGCGCACGCCTTTAATCCCAGCACTCGGGAGGCAGAGGCAGGCGGATCTCTGTGAGTTTGAGGCCAGCCTGGTCTACAGCGCGAGATCCAGGAAAGGTGCAAAGCTACACAGAGAAACCCTGTCTCGAAAAACCAAAAAAAAAAAAAAAAAAAAAAAAAAAAAAAATATGGGTTAATTTAAGTGTAAGAGATAATAATAAGCCTGAGCTACCGCTGAGCATTTATAAGTACTATTAAGCCTCTGAGTGGTTATTTAGGAACTGATGGGTGGGCAGGAACATCTGCTTACAGACAACTTTTGGTAGTTATGTCCTTTCACCTTCCTGAGGCAGGGTCTTTCTGATTGTTCCTGCTGCTCTGTGTATGCTCTGCTTGTTGGCCCATGATCCTCTAGGCACTTCCTCTGTCTCTGCCTCCTATCTTGACACAGGACTACTGGAATTACAGAGGCAAGCCATGGCATCCAGATTTTTGTGGGTTCTGGGAATAGAATTCAGGTCACTCAGCTTGCTCAAAAAGTGCTTTTAACCTGTTAAGTCATTGCTGGCCTTTTTTCTTTTAATTTAAAAAACATTTACTTATTGATTTGTATATGGGAGGGTGTGCAGCCTGCACCCATGTTGTATAGCAATATGAAATAGTCAGTCCTAGAGAGAATGCTCATAAACTCAGGGAATTCTATTTTTAAATTTTATTCTCTTTATTTTTTTGGTTTTTTTATTTTTTTGGCTTTTTGAGACAGAGTTTCTCTGTGTAGCCCTGGCTATCCTGGAGCTCAGTCTCTACACCAGGTTGGCCTTGAACCCAGAGATCCACCTGCCTCTGCATCTGAGTCCTGGGATTAAAGGCCACGCCCAGCAAGACAGGAAATTCTAAAGAAAAGTTGATGAAGACTCAGAGAGTAAACAAATTGTTAAGTCCCTGAAACTGACCAGTGCACAAGGCCTCTCCATCTCCAGGGTTATGCGTCCTCAGGGCTGCTGAGGAGACTCTCCAATCTGTTGAGCTTTATCACCCAGGCTGGAGTGGGCTGTCAGTGACCCAGCTGTAGCTGCCTAGGAGTCATTCACGCTTCTATAAGTAATTTCAATAAACAAACTAGCTTACCAAGTCGAACTTTTGTGGTAAAGCGAGTAGATGTTTATTTGTGTCTCCCCAGGAACAGTGTCACACAACAGGGCACCATACGCATGTAAAGGTCAGAGAACAACTCAAGAGAGTTGGTTCTCTCCTCTCTGGATTCCAGGGACTACAGGCTTGGCAGTGAGCACTCTTACTTGCTGAGCTATCTTGTTCCCTCTCTCTTTTTAATTTTTATGTTTTGGCCAGGTATTTTATCATGGTGATAAGGAAAGTGACTAATACAACCCTGTCTCAAGAAAAAGAAATGTCGTGAGCAGAAAGTCATGTACAGGAAGCAGACTGTCACACGCAGTAAGCAATGTCATGGGTAGTACCTCATGACTGTTGGTGCAGAAGCTTCACTATGACCAATGCGTGGTCTTTGAGGGCTTGTTTGGAGAGTCTAAAAGGGGAGTGCAATACTTGTGCTCCCTGGACTGATTACCACTCCCTTCCAACTGGAGAGGGAAGTCTTCATTTTGTAGAGTACATAGCCTTTATAGGAAGGGGGATGGCACTGTCTAACCAGGCAGATTAACCAAAGCAACCCTGAAGAGACAGGAGGATCTCTGTGTTTTCGAGGCCAGCCTGGGCTACAGAGTGAGTTCCAGGAAGGTGCAAAGCTACAAAGAGAAACCCTGTCTTGAAAAACCAAAAAACAAACAAAAAACAAAACAAAAAACCCCACCAAAAAACGCCCAAAGCAACTCTGATATTCAACAGGAATGCTACAGTCAGATTATCCTCATACACAGAAACCTAGTTCATTTTGCATTGTGTTGGAGCCCACTAGGTTTCCTACTGGCTGTACCCAGCAGGACTGCCTAAGAGGTTGACTGGACCACGGGCCTGGGTACCAGGTAACTGTAACTAGCAAGGTGGAGGTCTTTTGCTCCACCCCTTGGTATTGTTATAAACATACCTTTGGAATAAAGTTCTGGGCTGGTGGATAAGGATCCAGGCCCACTTGAGTCTATCCTGTTTTCTCTGTTTCTCTCCTCTCTATTTCTAACTAAGTCTCTTATCCTTCATTCCTCAAGAGTTCCTGGGGTAAATAAGTGTGGGGGCTGGTCCACCACAGCAGTGATCTATAGACAACTATTTGTGGCCAATCCCTGCTGGCCTTTGAAAGAAGTGGTTTAGAACTCACAGTTATGGTGGGCACTCAGATGAAGAGGATACCTTTGTTCCTCCTTTATGTAAAGGGAGGGAAGTCAATACTAAGTAGGGCCTCTCTAAAGTTACACAGATGATATTTAGAACACAGCTTTGTTCTACAAGCCTGAATGTCAAGTCCAGAGGAAATACTCTTCAGACCAGATGAGATAACAGATTTTCCCAAGGAATTGCAGAGTGTTTTGTTTTGGGAAAAAACTCAATTAAACATGTTTTACTGTGTATGAAACGTATGAAAGGAAGTTCTCTCATACAAATGTATGGCCGCACACACAGGAAGTCTGGGAGGCGGTCCAGAGGGAGGAGCAGATGGCAAAGCTGGCAAAGTCCTCTGGCCTAGGTTCCAGCTGAGAGGTTCTGGGGCCTGACTGGAAAACGCACAGCAATGTCTCCTCACTAGCAGGCATCCTGATCACTGCTCACCTCAAGGGGAAGCGGGAGAGCCACAGAGAGAAATCATTTTCGAGAGGAGGAATAAAGCTAGCACAGGACTTACATTTGTCCAGTTGTCCTGGGCAGCTTGTCGCCGTCACCTGGAAAGGGAAATGTTTCCTTTGAAGCTGAATACAGCATCTGCACAGTGGGCCAGGGCGTTTCCCAGTATTTAAGTTAAACACAACATCTGCACGGACAACAGGGGGCCATGGTGGCGTTTCCCAGTATTTAAGTTAAACACGACATCTGCACAGACAACAGTGGGCCAGGGCGGCGTTTCCCAGTATTTAAGTTAAACACGACATCTGCACAGACAACAGTGGGCCAGGGCGGCGTTTCCCAGTATTTAAGTTAAACACAACATCTGCACGGACAACAGTGGGCCATGGCGGCGTTTCCCAGTATTTTCCTGGACTTTTACTCCCGGACCGTTTTTCGACTCACTCCACAGAATCTTAGACTCTGGGATGTTTGGAATCTTAGAAAAAATGAACTCTGAGGTGCTGCTTCCCCTCCCCTGTATTTCCTAACCTACCCTGAGTAATTTTTCTTTCTAGTGTCCTGATTTCTGTATTAGTGGCTTCTGATGTTCTGACCTTTGGGAGGCAATGCTGGGAGCCGCACTCAATTCAAAAGTTGTCCCCATGTCTCTCTGGATACCTGAAGCTTCAGAGTACCCTAGCAAGCAAGGTCCGTGTGCTCAGCCAGCCTTCCTGAAGGACATGGTCGCAGGATCTCAGCTATGGGGTGTCCTATCACGGCCAATTCTCCCTCTTCTCACAAAAGCAATTAGGCAGACTTCAGCCATGTTATCCAAAGTCGCCCACATCCCCTGCTATCTTCAACTAAGCTTCAGTAATCTTGGCCTTTCTTCTGACACTGAGCGCAGGGCACACATGGCTAGACCCCAAACTATAGGATGAACCAATGGTTTCTCTCCTAAAACGAATTTTGTGAAGAATGAGTGAGACGCATCAATTCTCAAGTTGCAATCAGGGAGGGGGTCAAGGCCCACAAGATGTATTTTGCATAAAATAGTAAATTATGTGTTAACTTCTCCTTCATAGGAGGAAACATTAGGTATTTACGGGGACTTACCCAAGTAAGGAACATGAGTAGCGCCAAAAAAGTACGTCCTTGAACACGCCAGAGGTCCCTTTGGTGAGACACACTGAGCGACCTGAGTATCAGAGGGAAAGGAAGATGAATGTATTAGGAGCTGGTGAGTTGGCTCAGTGAGTAACCACGCTCACTGCACAAGCCCGGCCATGGGACTTCCTTCCCCAGACCCATGCAGAGATGAAAAGAGAGAACAGACTACACAAGGTTGTCCTCTGGCCTCCACTCAGGTGCCGAGGCACATGCACGTCCCTGTCCCACTTCATGAACACACACACAATAATCCCACTTTTAAAAAGGAGCAAACTTGGCCGGGCAGTGTTGGCGCACACCTTTAATCCCAGCACTCGGGAAGCAGAGCCAGGCGGATCTCTATGAGTTCAAGGCCAGCCTGGTCTACAGAGTGAGATCCAGGACAGGCTCCAAAGCTACACAGAGAAACCCTGTCTCGAACCCGCCCCCCCCCCCCCCCCCCCCCCCGCAACCCCCCCCAAAAAGGAAACTTAGACATGTGATGCTGGAGAAACAAAAAACAAATAGTTAATGGAATAAAATTTATTTAACTGAAACTGATTTAATTTTTGAAGACAAAGAATACTTAATTTGATTTAAACAACAGTATTATGTATTCATTTTAATTTTGATTTTATTTATATTTATTTATTTGTGCAAGAGGTGCATACGGGTATACTATAGTGAAATTCAGAAAACAATTTTTAGAGGTTGGTTTTCTTCTTTTACCACATGAATTCAGGGGTGTCCTGGTTAGCTTTAACTGTCAGTCTGACACAGCCTAAAGTCACCTGGGCAGAGTGTCTCAACTGAGGGACTGCACAGATTAGATTGGCCTGTGGGGCAAGTCTGTGGGGGAACCACTAGTAGACAGAAGAGAGTCCATCCCACTGTGGTCTTAGGCTGTATAAGAAAGCTAGCTAAGCACGTGAGGAGATCAGCCAGCAGTGCTCTCCAGAGTCTCCACTTCAACTTCCGGCTTGAGTTCCTGTCCCAGCTTCACTTAATGATGAACTGTGATCTCAAAGTATAAGTCAAATAAATCCTTTCCCTCTCTAAATTGCTTTGGTCAGTGTTTTTGTTTGTTTTTGAGACAGGGTTTCTCTGTGTAGCCCTGCCTGTCCTGGAACTTGCTCTATAGATCAGGCTGACCTCGAACTGAGAGATTGCCTGCCTCTGCCTCCCAAGTTCTGGGATTAAAGGCTTGGTCAGTGTTTTTTGTTTTTTAAATAAAGATTTACTTTTATTATTTACTAATTGTGCATGTGTATCTTATATATGTGAGAGTATGTATGCATGAGTGCAGTACCTTAGGAAGCCAGAAGCCAGAGGCCTAGGAACTCCTGGAACTACAATTACAGGCAGTGTCTTTATGTCTCCATGTGGGTGCTGGGAATCCAACTCAGGTCCTCTGGAAGAGCAGCCAGTGTCTTAACCACTGAGCCATCTCTCCAGCCTACTGCTCAGTGTTTTATCACAACAGAAAGGAAAATAGAATACAGGGATCGAACTTGGATCGTCAGGCTGGGCAGCAGTCGACTTGAGCTGCTAAGCCCTATCATTAGCCCTCCGTGTTCACTGTTGTTTTCCCCACTTTGGCTACACTGTGAGGTTGCTGTTGGGTAGTCAGCCCAGGATATTAATGAATTTACACCTCATGAGGAAAAAGCAGGCAACATATTTGGGTCTGGGCTGTCATTATCATTCAGCCCAGAGAATTCACATGGCCCACATGACACAGGGACATAAGGGGACAGATACAAATTCCCAACTTCCTTTGAACTTCATCTCTGCATGTTTGGGGCTGGAGAGATGGCTCAGTGGTTAAGAGCATTGGCTGCTATTCCAGAAGACAGGGGTTCAATTCTCAGCACCCACATGGACAGCTCACAACCATCTGTAACTCCAGTTGCAGGGGATCTGATGCCCTCTTCTGGCCTGGCCTCTGTAGGCACCAGGTAGGGAAATGGTACACAGATACACATGCATGCAAAACATCCATACAAATGAAAAAAAAGAGAGAGAGAGAGAAATTTATATTCATCAAGTGTTCCTAAGGTATCAAACACAAAATGCAAAAATGCTGTCTTTAAAAACAAAGATGGGGCTGCAGAGATGGCCCAGTTACGGCATTTGTTCTTCCAGAAGAGACAGCTTTGGTTTCCAGAACACACACACAGTGGCTCACGAGCATCTCTGCAGGCACCAGTCACAGATGGTACACACGCAGGAAAAACATTCATATACACAAAATAAAATAGATCTAAAAGAACAAATTTAAAAAAAACAAAACTAAAGGAGGGCTAGGAAGCTATCTCAGCAGGTAAAGGTGCCTGTGTGTAAGCCTGACAACTTACACTGTCAGATGCACTGGACCCACATGGTGGAAGTCAGAACCTATTCCCATGAATGCACACACACACTAAAATAAATAAATAAAAATGTAAACAAATAAAAATCATAAAGGAATGCTGGTGTGGTGGTCTGTGTCTATGATCTTGGGAGGGTTCAGGGTCATCTTCAGCCACATACTGAGTTCAAGGTCAGTCTAGGCTACATGAGACCTTGTCTCAAATGACAAACCAAAAACAAACAAATAAATCAATGATGAAAGAATGGAAATTAGGACACTATAGAAAACAGCTAAGTGTTTACAAGTATTCCCTCTTTCCGTTTTAGTCTAAGGAAGCCACAGCAGACACCGACATTTTTCTTTACTCTCTTCATGGGCATGGACGCTCTGCTTGCAGGTGTGTCTGTCTGTGCACCACTTGTGCATTCAGTGCCCATGGAGGCCACCTGTGGGCATCGGATCCCCAAGAACCAGAGTTATAGACAGTTGGGAACCACCTGCTAGAAACTGAACCTGGGTCCTCTGGAGAACAGCCAGTACTCTTAACTAAAAAGCCATCTCTCCAGCCCCACAAGGCATTTTTCTGCAATGACAACAGAATTTTGTTATTGAACATGAAACTGCTTTTGTTGTGAGTCTGCACATTTTATGTGGCACTTGTTAATTTTTAAATCACCCACAGGTGGCACAGAAGCGGATTAGAGTTAGAATAGACCTACTTTTTGCTCATTGTTTTTTCTCTTTACATTTTAACTTTAGAGGCTTTTAAAAAAAGATTTATTTATTTATTATGTATGCAGGGTTCTGCTTGCATGTATACAGAGCTCATTACAGATGGTTATGAGCCACCATGTGGTTCCTGAGAATTGAACTCAGGACTTCTGGAAGAGCAGTCAGTGCTTTTAACCTTTGAGCCATCTCTCTAGGCCCCAAGCCTTTATTATTTTAATCACATTTATTTTCTGTGTTTGTGTGTGCAAGTGTGTGCATGTATGTGTACACATGCCAGGACATTGTGTGGGGAATCAGTTCTCTCCTTCTATCCTATGGGTTCCAAGGATTGAACTCAGGTTGCCTAGCCTCCCATTCCACCCCCGGCACTGAGCCATCTCATCAGCCTGGGAAATGATCTATCTTCAAGGTCAAGAATGAGTTCCTTGGTATGTCTAGTCTAGCATCAAACACATTTCTCATTTGTGTTACAATGTTTCTGATTTCTAGCATTTCCTTTTGATTCTTTCTTAGAGTTTCTAATTCTCTGCTTACTCATCTATTCTTAAATATCGTCCACTTTTTGCATTGGAGTCTTAACTATTAATTATGTTTATTTTAAATTCTCTCTCCAGGTCTAGGGCTATAGCTCAAAGATGGAACAGTTGCTTAATATTCTTAAGACACTGGGCTCCATCTTATACTGCAAATAACAATAATAAAAAGTTATATTTGAACATTTATAAAAATGAGTCCTATCTGATTTTGAAGGCTATATTACCATCCCCCCCCCCCTTGAGACAAGAATGTTGCTATGCTGTTCAAGCTAGCCTTGAACTGTGATTTTCCTTCCCCAACCTCCTGAGTGATGGGACTACAGACATCTGCCAACAGACCTGACTTTTCTTTAGAAATAATATAATGTAATTGCTTTTCACCCACTATTTTTTCCTTGCAACTTGCTGTTGAAGCTAGACACAATAACTCAAGCAATAGGGCCTGAGATAAGCAAGCCTTTAGTGCAAGACTGGATGTTAATCTGGCTGAGTGTTGAGTTGTGTGTAGTATTTTTTTGTAGCTCCAAGTACCATGGGCTCCATATTCTTGTAGCCCTGTATGTCTGTGTCTTTGAGTTTCCTAGGAACTTCTTGGTGATCTGCTGCTCAGATACAGCAGATCTGTTGGGGTGGTGCTAAGAGAATGGGGAGGGGCTATTCTCTAACCTTATGATTAAGTCTCAGTATTTGGGTGTGCTTGTAACCTTCACGAGAGCTTTTAACTTTTTCTCCCCTGCGTCTCAGGAAGGCGAGAGTGTGATAAGGTTAGGGGAATGCCTTTCTTCTAAGTGGAATGGGACTTTGGTAAAATCTTTTATTTTGGAGAGGAGGCCTATATTACTACTTTTCTCGTATTATAAATGACTTTATCCACCTGCCTCATCGTCCACGAGGATTTTTTTCTTGGCTCTTTACTATTAGAGCCTGTCAGGGTTCTAGAAATTAAACCCATGAAAATGTGGCACTCCTCCTAAGACTGCATACCCTGTAAGTTTCTCACCCATACTAAGTCCGCATTCAGATGCCAGGATTTCATCACAATTTCCACTTGACGGGGACTAAATGTGGCTCTTTGGTTTCACCTGTCTTCCAGAGTCCAGAGTGGCAGTTTCAATGGATCCAAGAATAGTTTTTTTTGTTTTGTTTTGTTTTTGTTTTTGTTTTTTACTGGAGCTGAGGACCGAACCCAGGGCCTTACGCTTGCTAGGCAAGCGTTCTACCACTGAGCTAAATCCCCAACCCAAGAATAGTTTTGTTTTTTTTTTTTAACACTTCAGAGTCATAATTCTTTTAATTAATTAATTAATTTATTTATTTTATTTATTTATTTTTAAAGATTTATTTCTTTATTATGTATACAGTGTTCTGCCTGCAGGCCAGAAGAGGACACCAGATCCCATTACAGATGGTTGTGAGCCACCATGTGGTTGCTGGGAATTGAACTCAGGACCTCTGGAAGAACAGCCAGGGCTCTTAACCTCTGAGTCATCTCTCCAGCCCCTTAATTTATTTTTACTTTATGTGTATGAGTATTTTGTATGATGAATGTCTTGTACCACTTGCGTGCCTTGTGACTAAAGGTTCAAACATAAGATTCACTGGAACGAGAGTTACAGATGGTTGTAAGCCACCACGTGGGTGCTGGGAATCAAACCTGGGTCCTTTGGAAGAGTAGCCAGTTCTCTTAACCATGAGCCATCTCTCCAGCCCAGAAAGTCATGATTCTTGATTGGCCCTCAGAGACTCTGCCCAAAAGAGAGGCTGGCTGGGTGATGTCAAAGCCATGGTGACACTTGGCCTCCTCCGAAACTACGCTGAAGAGGGTTAAGGTGGAACAGCATCTCATTCTCTCCAGTCTGTGAGGGAGTGTGTCTAGGCTCTTCCCACATCCTTTCAGGGCAGGGGTGGGGATGATACTTTTCTGTGGTATTGCATAGAAGTTTTTATCCACAAGTTTTGGTTTTATGAGACTATGTCTTCTTGTTCTCTGGACAGATGTGAGCATTTCCCAGTAGCCAGTATATATATTACAGAGAAAATTTAACCACTACATCACGGTTTTGGTTCTGAACTTAATAGCCTGTCTGCCTCTTTCTCTTCACATTTCAGAGTCAAATGTTCAGAGAATTTAGTTAAACTTAGAGGGTAAAGGGAAAAGTATAGCTATCCTGCACCACCACCACCCTTTTTAAAATGGGATATACATGGAAATAGAATACACAAGTCATCCTGTCTTCTCTATTTGGATTTAACACATGAGGTCAACAGTTTTTAGAGACGCCTCTCCTCTGGCATTTTCTATATATTCCAACAATTCTGGAGATTAAAATGGGGTGTCCTAATTTCATCTCCTTTGTATGTCTAAAAGCCAGTTGGGGAAGGAAAAGATTCATGTGGCTTATACTTCCAGGTCACAGTCTACCACTGAAGGAAGTCAAGGCAAGAACCTGAAGCAGAAACAGAAGAGAGACAATGCTTGCAGGCTTGGTCACAGGCTCATGCTTAACTGACTTTCTTATACAGCTCAAGATCGCCCCTTACGCCAGGAATTGGTACTGCCACAGTGGGCTGGGTTCTCCTATATCAATTAACAAGACAATCCCTTAAATGTCCATATGTCTGATAAAAAGAGCTACTTACTCAATGGAGACTCCATTTTTGAGTGATTGTATGTTGTATCAAGTTGACAGTTAATGCTAACTGAGACCACGGGACAGCAAAATTCTACAGCACATGCATTCTGGTAGTCCTCTAACCCAAGCTAGCTTGGAGGTGGCCCAAGGCTTCAAGCTTTCAGCCCAAAAATGCTACCATACTCACTTGGGTCTATGGTGATATTTTATTTGTACTGAAATGTGATTTTATTTGTATGTTAATAAATAAAATTGCCTGGGAGTCAGAGCTAATAGTAAGCCATAGTGGAGCTGGGCGTTCGTGGTGCACGCCTTTAATCCCAGCACTTGGTAGGGAGAACTAGGTAGATCTCTGTGTGTTCAAGGATACAGCCAGCATTGGAGACACATGCCTTTAATCTCAATACCAACCATAGAAGACCTGGAGGTCTGTACAGACAGGCAGTGACGAGTCAGTCATGTGGTTGGGTTTACAACCAATGACAAGGCAGAACAGGAAGTCTATATAAAGACAAACAGACAGGAAGTAGGTCTCTTTTCAGAGAGGTCTCTTGCGGAGAGGTAAGACAGCAGCAGCAGTGAAGGGTAAGGTTTTTAATCTCAGCTCTTAGCTATCGCTCTGACCTCTTGGCTTTCATCTCTGAATCGGCTCTGTGTTTCTTATTTAATAAGACGGTTGGTTACATCTACATGGGTCTTGTGTTCTCAAAATCCTAATTAAAACTAACTATACCTACCATTCTAGCTTTCCTAATTTCCTGCAACATTTTAAAAAAATACTTTGTTAGAAACATTTGAAAATACTTAACATTCTCCTAAGACAGCTCAGACTTGGACAATCATTAGAGCCCCTATTCAAGTGTAATGTTCCCCTTATTTGTGTGCGCGTATGAGAGAGGGGGGAGGGGTTTGTACATGTTCCTATACGTGAGTGCAGGCATAAACATGCCATGGTGTGTGTGTTTAAATAACCTTGAGGTGTTGGTCTCTGCTTTTCTATCTTGTTTGAAACAGGCTGCTGCATACACAGGCTAGTTTGCTAACCCTCAAGCTTTGGAGTCTCCTGTTCCTGCCTCCCACCTTCCGACAGGGGCATGCTGGGATCACACATAGTTGACCACCATGTCAAGCTTTTATGTGGGCTTTGGTGATCTAAACACTAAGCCATCTCCTTGGCCCCTGACACTTCTTCTTCTTCTTTTTTTTTTTTTTGAGACAGGATTTCTCAGTCCAGGCTGTCCTGGATGTCCTAAAATTTGCTTTATAGACCAGGCTGGCCTCGAACTCACAAAGATCTACCTGCCTCTGCCTCCCAAGTACTGGGATTAAAGGCATGTGCCGCCACCACCCTTTTTAAAGAATATAGCAAACAATACACCATCATGTAATAAAGAACAATCAGAGGTTGGTTGGGTGGGCTCAGTAGATAAAAGCCTAATGACCAGAGTTCAACCCCTGGAACCCATGTGACGACAGAAGGAAAGAACTGGCTCCCTAAAATCTGTCCTCTGGCTTCCACACATGTGTTGTGATACATGTGACCCTCTCCCCTCTGCAAATCACACACACACACACACACACACACACACACACACACACACACACACACACATAAACAGATGTTTTCAAATTCACACCCACTACTTATTAAGATATATTTTGTGAGTTATTAATTTCTTCTTTTCACTGTAAAAACAACTTCAAATTCAGGATTAAGTCAACATAATAACTGAAAAAGGTTCCTTTTGGCCAGCAGCTCTTCCTTGTTATTAGATAGTAAAATTAATTAAGTAGCAGACAGTCTGGCCACTCACCATGTGCTTGGCAAAGCTCCCCGCAGGACCAGTGTTGCGCACCAGGTGGCCCTCAGAAGGGAAGTTAAAGCTGCCAGCGCTCAGGTTGTCTCGTGTCGAGTGGTTACCAAAGAGAACGAAGGGCTGTCGATGAGGGCTGGAGCAGCAAGGCACAACGTAATCAGACAAAGTCCCACAACGGGATCGCAGGCTTTCTGAGTGCTGTGACCACAGGACAGACGGGCAAAGGCTAATCTACTTAATGTCCCCAGCTGGCTTGGAAGGGGTGTCAGATGTCTCTGGCTCTTCCTAGCGACCCCTGGGGATCAGGCCCTCAGGAGAGAACTACACTCCTGCTAAGTTTATGCCTTCCTACTAGACCTCCTGTTTGAGGAACCAGTTCCTAGAGTCAGCTATCAAACAAGGGCAGCGCCCCTGATTTTCTATAAGGCAAAATTATAACAGAAACACAGCTTTTAAGGAGTCATAGTGGTTGGACTACTCAGATCCAATAGACAACAGAGCAGCTACCAGCTTCTAAGTACCTTTCAGGAGTGCAGGAAGAGGAGGAGAAGAAGGATGCTACGATGATACCCTATCACACCACCTCCCCATGTGCCTACTGCCAGTCCCGTCTTCCTTCACCTCTGACAAGACTCCCACTTCCTCCTCATTCTGAAGGTGTTTTAGCCAATCCCTTCAGACAGTTTAGTCAGAGAACTTTCCCAAGAGCACCAAGGGAATTTCCCATGTAGCACTTAGAAAAGCAAATGCACATGACTCCTTTTTCTTCTGGAACTGAGTTCAAGCTAAGTTACACTTTAAACAGAAATGGTTTGGTTTGTCTGTGAGACTGGACTGGACTTAGGGGAAGACTGAGGATCTCTCTGTCTCCTCTACCCACCAGAGAAAACTGCTGACATGAGAAAGGTGCAGAAGGAAATGCCCAGAAACCCGCACCACCCCAGCCTTCGCAAGGAGCTGGGCGCTTAGCTTGATTCATCTTACCCCCCTCAAAATAATGCTGCTTACCCACAGATCCAGGGAGGCTACCTAGCAGGGGGACCCTAGGATGACTGTGGCTTATAATAAGTTGGTTTTACTCAATCACTGGGCAAGCCTCAGTCAAACAGTTCACTATTAGGATAAGAATTTGTACTGTATCAAGCTGATAATAGAAAAAATAAATAAATAAAAATGAAAAATTTTAAATAAATAAATAAATAAACAAAAAGGCAAAAAAAAAAAAAAAATGCTGCTCCCTGCCTGCAGCTGGATACTGTTTCATTTTGCTTTCCTGAGCTAGGGATGGAATAAAAATTCCTTTCTTTTAGATTGAAGTAGATTATATTTTAAAAGCCATTTTAACAAATGATTACAGAAAAATAAAGCAAATACAAAAGCACAAAGCACCAAGACAAATGAATCACAACTAAGAATGTCTTACGCTGTAACTGGAGTCAGCTCACACTCTGAACTTAGATACCCCCCATATTCAGCACCCCCGTTTTCAACTCTGTATCACCTGCACTTCCTTTCCAGGAAACGTACCTGTTTTCAGTAATGTGGCTGGAGATCATTCCATGACTGAAGTAGCTTCTGAATGGCTAAAAAAGAAGCCAACATCTGATGTAAGACAACAGCTTTGAAAACACCAAAACTTCCCACATATGTGTACATGTGCATTCACATGCCAGGAGAATGAGTAGTATGTAACAGAAAGACGAATGTGTACAGAGTATAAGAACACAGAAAGATAATGTGGTAGATAAAATCATGAATTTGGGATATAGCAATGAAACAAAACATAGTGAAGAAAATAGAAAAAGACTGCAAAAGGCAAAGAAAAACAAAAGCAAAACCATTCGAATACATAGTGTTTAATTACAGAAAGGAACCCTGACCAATCAGCATCTACAGTTAAACCACTAATCTTACCTGGCCTCTTCTCTTCTGCTAAAGTCCCTGTGTTCCAAAAACTTTAAACACAAATATAACAGCTAATTTAAATCACTAATCAGGGATTAAAGAACACAGAAGTATAATGATAAACTTTTCCTAGGAAACAAAAGCTAATTTTTTTTTTTTTTTTTTTGTTTTTCAAGACAGGGTTTCTCTGTGTAGTTTTGGTGCCTGTCCTGGATCTTGCTCTGTAGACCAGGCTGGCCTCAAACTCAGAGGTCCACTTGGCTCTGCCTCCTGAGTGCTGAGATTAAAGGCATGCACCACCACCACCCCGCTTAAATTATAATTTCAAAAAACACGAATAGAAAAAAAGAGAGAGAGAGAAATCTTACATGTTGCCAGAGGAGAAAAGACCTATATCCACAGGAACAAAAATTGAGACAAAAAACCTAATCATCAGAAACAATGTGAATAAGCAGGTAATGGAGCAACATCATTCACACACTGAAAGGGAAAAAAAAAAATTAACCTAGAATCTATACATGGCAAAAAAATAACTTTCAGAAATGAAGTTGAAGCTGGGAGTGGTGGTACTTATCTATGGTAGTTTGAATAAGAATGGCGTCCATAGACTCATATATTTGAATACTTGGTCCCCAGTTAGTATAAGAAGAATTAGGAGGTATGTCACTGGGGTGGGCTTGGAGGTTTCAAAACCCCACACCATTCCCAGTGTCTCTCTGCCTCTTGCCTGTGGATCAGATGCGAGTTCGCGCTGCTGCTGCTGCTGCTGCTGCGCTCTGCCTGCTACCATGCTCCCACCTGTGGTGGTCATGGACCCACCCTCTAGAACTGTTAAGCCCCAAAAACTTTCTTCTGTAAGTTGCCTTGGTCAAGGTGTTTTCTCATGGCAACAGTATGATAACTAAGACATTATCTAGTATCCCAGCACTTGCAAGGTTGAAGCAGCAAGCCAGTGAGTTCAAGGTCAGCCTTGACTACATAGTGAGATCCTATCTCCAAACAAAAAACAATGGGAAAAAATTCTGTTTCCCTATTCTGTTCCCCTTTAGCTACTGAAGTTGAAAGGATTCATCATCATAAGACTTAATTACAGAAAAAGTTAAAGGACACTCTTAGAGGAAGACAGAAAACTGGATCCACACAGAGGAATGCAGAGCACCAGAGAAAAGTGAAAACAAATAGGTAAGATTCTTTCCTAATTATTAAGGTCTTCAAGAAAAATAGCAGCAGTGTATAACATTACAGTGAGTGTGTATGAGTGAGTGAGTGTGTGTGTGTGTGTGTGTGTGTGTGTGTGTGTGTGTGTGTGTGTGTAATATCAGATCAACTCCTGATGGTCAAGTAGGGGGGCTTGTTCTGGGCTACCATGGTTCACTGAAGAATGGAGCAGTGACAGTTTAAGCCCAAGCTAGGCTCAAAAGCAAGCTCAAGATAGCTCTTCTGATTTCTTTCTGTTGAACAGTGTTTGTGACTGTTCCATTCCCTGGTTTTCCAAATAGACAGTTCACTTTAGTCATGAGCTGTGCCTTAACTTAAACCAGGTAGTTAGTTACTCACTACCAACGAAGGCTTGGAAAGATAGCATGGCACTCATGATTACCAAGAGGCTTAGCTGGTATTCAGAGGTACAGAATTACTAACTAGCACTCAACATAACTACTGGTCGGGGACGCCATCACACTGAAAGGTGAATATCCTTCTAATAGAGAAGCTGTCACAAGAAAAAAAAAATTGGGGGGGCGTAGGGGATTGAAACCAGGGCCTTGAACATACTGTGCAAATAATCTACCTCTGAACTACACTCCCAGTTCCAAAACGTTTTTTTTAACAGGCAAGGGAGGGTATTTCTTTTATGACATATCATTTATAGAAATGATAACCAAAACAAACCTCTACGGTGGTGTATCCTGAAAAAAATTTAATAAGCCAGGCATGGTGGTTCATGCCTTTTACCCTAGCACTTGGGAGGGAAGAGGTGGGTGGATTGTTAAGTTGCAGGACAGCCAGGGCTACATAGTGAGACCCTGTCTCAATAATAAAATAACAACAACAAAAAATTAACCAATTTTTCTTTTTCTTTATGATTTTCACTTACATACCTCACCCGCCTGAGATTCTGAAAGTTCCAGCAGGAAAGGGATTTCTGTGTCAAAATTAGCAAAGAAGCTTGTCCACTGATGCTCAAACACCACCAAGTCCTATTTAAAAAGAAACAAACAAACAAAAAAAACCCAGAGTGTCATATGAGAGGTCCATTAGAGAACAGGAATCACGAACTTATCTGAAATACCAGGCTGTTCTATGTGGTTATTTATTATCATTGAAAAGAAAATGTCCAGGAAAAGAATATCTATGCAGACAAAGTGGGTCAGCAGTACTTATCTGAGGATTGAGGATAGACACTGACTGCACATGGACACAGATAACTTTCTGGGTTGATAAAAATGTTCTCTATTTTAATTTGTTATTGTTTTAGACAGTGCTTTACTATGAAGCACTGGCCTGGAGCTCTCTATGTAGACCAAACTGGCCCGCCTCTTCCTCCCAAGTGCTGGGATTAAAGATGCCTAGCCTTAACCAAAAAAAAAAAAAAAAAATCGGCCGGGCGGTGGTGGCGCACGCCTTTAATCCCAGCGCTCGGGAGGCAGAGCCAGGCGGATCTCTGTGAGTTTGAGGCCAGCCTGGGCTACCAAGTGAGTTCCAGGAAAGGCGCAAAGCTACACAGAGAAACCCTGTCTCAAAAAAACCAAAAAAAAAAAAAAAAAAAAGGTGCCTAGCCTTCACTAGAATTCCTTGCTTACTGCTATCTATCTTTCTATCCATCCACCTAAGCTATGTCTATACACATGTATAAGATGCACATACATATATTTATAAAATTCTCAATAATCACAATGTGGAATTTTGGGGGAGGATTGGAATTTGTTTTGAGATAGCATCTTAGTATGTAGCCCAGGCTGACCTCAAGCTCATTATCCTCCTGCCTCAGCCTCTTGTGTACTGGTATTAGAGGCCTATGCCAACATTCCTCACTAGATATTTTGGTTAATGACAGACCAAACATATGATAGCATATACTATATAAGGGGCTTTATCATTTAGGTTTATGTTATCATACTCTATAATGCTTACTCAATGACAAAACTGCCTCAAAATACATTTTTCCATATCCACATTCTTTTTATATTTCTTAAAGATTTATTTATTTTTATTTTTGTGTATGAATGTTTTGCTTCCATGTATGTATATGCATCATGTATGTGCCTGGTGCCCATAGAGGTCAGAAGAGGTCCTCAGCTCCCCTCGAACTGGAGTTACAGATGGTTGTGAGCCAAGCGGGTGCTGGGTACCTACCTGGGCCCTCTGTAAGAAGAGTAAGCCTTAACCACTGAGCCATCTGTCCAGCCTTCAAATCCTATGTATTGCATACACTCACACCCACACAACGGAGGAAGCTCTGCCTGCTAAAGAGGCCTAGAATCGGACCACACCAGTCACAGTGAGCATCCCTAACATTCAGTGTGCTGCTGAAATACGGTTTCCCATTCAAAGTAGCCAGCAGTTGGAGAAAAGATCAATTCTATGTCTAGGTCAGGAATTTGCAAAATACGACATGGAACATCATACAGTAACTGGCGAGGAAATGCCAAGGGTATGGGCTACAGGGTTCAAAAGATGTGTGAGCCACTACCCAAAGACAAAACAACATGGGCGCCACCCAAGGCCAGTCCTGGATCACCTCATCTACAGACTTCCTAGCTGTTTCTTCTCATGCTTTTACATTAAAATGAATTTCCTACTAAATTCAAATATTTTAAGGGTAAGACTGACCTTTAACTAGCTCTCAAACTGTACTGTACCATTTTAGTATAATTCGCTTATAAAATATGACCTGTCTTAAACAAAAATCTAAAATGCAAAAGAATTCACCTAGAAAACGATATGCTTCTGCTATTTCCTATATCTTTTTCAATTGTTTATTTTAGATTTCCAATATGTCTGTGGTCTACTTTAACTGGAGAAAATGTTTTTAGAGAAAATTATTCCCCTTATCAAGATTTTACACTGAAGTGAGGCAATAACTTTTTGATAATTATTAATTTCTTTTGTTGTTTTCTTTTGTTTTTTTGAGATAGGATCTTGGATTACCTTAAATCATTGATCCTCCTGCCTCAGCCTCCTACATGCTAGGATTAGAGGTATGTACCACTATGCACAGCTGTTAATTTCCTTGTGTCAATTATTTCACTTATTCTGTTTTGTTTTTGGAGACAGGGTCCCAGCTAACTGGAATCTCACTATCTAGACCAGGCTGGACTTGAATTTCCAAAGACCATCCTGCCCTTCTCTCCAAGTGTGGGATTACAGGTATGTGTCTGTCACATACCCAGCTCCATTGCCTATATATATTTTAATTTTATGTGTATGAGCAGTTTTATCTACATGAAATTAAATGCACTGGCTGCCTGCCTTGTACCTGCAGAGGCCAGAAGAAGGTGTCATATCCCCTGGAACGAGAGCTACTGACAGTTTCGAGCTGTCATGTAGATGATGGGAGTTGATTTGAACCCACGTCTGCTTTAAGGATATCAAGTGCTCTTAACAACTGAACCATCCCCCATTGCCCATATTTTGAAAATTGTACTTTTTTTGTACTCTTTTTCCTCCCCCCTCCTTCTGTCTCTCTCTCTTTCCCCCCTTTCCCTCCTCGCCCCCCCCCCCCCACTTTCTTAGAGACAGGGTTTTTCTTTGTAGCCTTGGCTGTCCTAGAACTTGTTCTGTAGACAAGGCTGGCCTTGAACTCACAGAGATCTGTCTGCCTCTGCCTCCCAAGTGCTGGGATTAAATGCATGTGCAAACATGCCCAGCTTGCTTTACTGTTCTTTTGTTTTTTTTGTTTTTCTTTTGTTGTTTTTAGTTTTTGCAATGAAGAAATCCAAACCAGCCCAAATCTTACTTTTTATCTGTTTATGGCTGCCAAAGCATTTACTGCTTTTTGGTTTGTGTTTGACAAGGAGGGAAGGGGCTATGTTTCAGTACTGAACAATCTGGGGAAAGGATCTCTAGGACATGAGATTGTCTGGAACTCACTCTGAGACCAGCTGGCCTCAAACTCAGAGATTCACCTGTCTCTGCCTCCCAAGTGCCAGTATTAAAGGCTGTCATGCTGGCTATCTTTTTCAATACATAGGCGAGAAGGACAAAGACAGATTCTAATTTTCTTTGCATACCCTCCAAGTAGATCAGTCTTAGTTAATCTTTTCTTTTGTTTTTATTTACTGATCATTTAAAAAAAAACAACAGAAAACAATCTACTCTACCCTATTCTAAATGGTTAGTACAAATTATAAGTGACAGATCTCAGAGGATTCTGGCAAACGATGAGCATTTATTTATTTATTTTATAGGTTAGAAGACAACTTTGTGGGATTGGTTATCTCCTTCTCTGTGGATTTCAGGGACCAAACACAGGTCATCAGGCTTGGCAACAAGTGCTCCTACAGGCTGAGTCATCTCATTGGCCCCATAACAAGATTTTGTTTGTTTATTTCTTTTGAGACAGGATCTCACTGTGTAGTCCTAGTTAATCTGGAACTCTATGTAGCCAGGGCTAGCCTTGAACTCACAGAGCTCCACCATCCTGTGCTTCCAGAGTACTGGGATTAAAGGCATGTGCTACCACACCAAGATGAACAATTAATGACTGAAGAGCTGGCAAATTCCAGTCTAGGGTGGGACACACTTCTGTAAACAAGACAGCTGTAGAACACAGACACACCCAGTTTAAGCACTGTCTTGAATAGCTTTTGTGCTACAATGATATTGCTGAGCTGTTGCAAGGACCTAGGCAGGATGTTAAAATATTACTATCTAGCAAACAGGACAAGTTTGCCACTTCTGGTCCAAACCTTCATCTCTTTAAGCAATTTGTCATCTTAGTTTTTCATGCTACAAAAGACAACTTTTACACTGTTTTATTAAAGCCCAGCACATCCACCCCCTCCCCCTGAAAACAAAAAACAAAACAACTTCATGTGAAACTAGCTGTCTCACCAGGCAGGAGGCCTAGGCTTTCCTCAGAGTGGAAGAGGAAGCCTCCTTCTCCCCGGTTTTCTACCTTGCAGGAGTCTAGCACAATCTAGGAAGAGGTGCTCTGCTCTTTGATAAAGCAAACTAAGATATACCTTGCATTTCCCCAAATTAAATACCTTTGGTGGGTATTGGACACGGCTAGGATAATGAACATAGTTATGTTAAATACGTTTTGGCTCCTTACTTCTGAAAGCATATTCTCCAGAGACATAGGGTCCATCTTGCTGTAGACATTCCACAGACTCAAACTTATATCCTGTAACTGCAACAAAGGGAAAACAATGAAACAATTAAGTCAAATCACTAGACAGCCAATTACTTCTGATTTTCTGATATTCAAAAATTACTATCTTGGTATAAATGGTGTTACTAGAATAATAAACCAAAATTGTATTAATTATATTATTGATGATATTGTGTTATTTATAAATTATTAATTTTGTTAACTGTATTTATTATTAAAACAAGGCTTTATTAACTCCATTAGAATAAACCAAAATTTTATTAATATGTTAGACCCTATACAAATTAGTAAATATTTTCTCATTCAAAGAAATTATTTTCAGAATCTTTAGTATATCATCTGATTACATTCAATGACGGTACATACACATTTATACATATATACACATGCTATGTTTTTTATTTATCACTTTAATTAAAATAATACAAGCTTGTGATTTAAAATCAAACAGTACAAAAAGCTTATAATAAAAAATCTGACTCCTCTATTTGAACCTTCTGGAAAGCCCATTAGTCTCACTCAAAAACAGCTACTTAAGAGTTTGTTGTTGCTGTTGTTATTTATGTCTATATATTGACATATGTTCCTTTCACGATCAATTTAGAAGTTAAATATTAACTTATGCAAAGATGCAGGTCTTCTCTATCATCCCACCCCACACTTCTTCTCTATACCACCTTCTTGGGTACATCATTAGCTGTTTATAGCATCACACAAATATTATCACACAAATTACCACACAAATATTAGGTAAAGTACATTTCTACCCTCATCAGGTGTACTAACTGCTCCATTTTCATCACTAGCATAATCTTTGCTTGTCTGCTTTTTTTTGAGACAGGGTCTCATTCTGGTGAGCTCTGGCTGGCCTAGGGCTTGCTTTGTAGCCTGCCTGGCCTTGGCTTCATAGTTCTACTTGTCTCTACCAACTGAGCGCTGAGATTAGCAATTCAATCCTAAAGTGTGTTTTGTTTTTTGTTTTTGTTTTGTTTTTTCGAGACAGGGTTTCTCTGTGTAGCTTTGTGCCTGTCCTGGAACTCTCTCTGTAGACCAGACTGACCTCGAACTCACAGAGATCCGCCTGCCTCTGCCTCCGGAGTGCTGGGATTAAAGGCGTGCGCCACCACTGCCCGGCTTTCAATCCTAAAGTTGAACAGTCCCTCCCAGTCTGCTTACTCCAGGACTTCCCCGACATGCCACTACTGTTATCTCCTTGCCTGCGCAGACACTCCTGCGCAGTACAATGCATGCAGCATCCCTAGCCTCTGTGCAGCACCTTCCTTTTGCACTTCTTCTCTCAAAGCCAAATGTTTGGGGGCAGGAGAAGACAAAAATCACCTCTGAGATCCAAGTAATCCATAGAGTTTTCCTCACCTACTGACTTCAGGATGTGAAGAGAATAGACTCTTCAAGAGCATGCTGATCTATGTTAGCATCCTAGATGCTCTGCTCTTTGGTACTCTGAGGAATTCTGACTTGTTTTATTTTGTTTTTCAAGATAAAGTCTCTCTATGTAGCCAAGACTAAGGAGAACTTGCTGTTATAGTTTGAATATGAAATATGCTGAACTTATGTCAGTAGGTGATGGTGATGTTTCAGAGGTGGTGGAAACTTGAGGAGGTGAGGTCTATGAGGAAGGAAATATGGTCACTAGGGACATGCTTTTGAAGGTACACCTGGCTTCCAGTCCCTTCCTCATCTCTGCTTCTGTGTACCATGAGCTGATCAGCCACTGCCACATGGTCCCATTGCCATGATGTTCTCCTTCACCATGGGCCAAGGATTCTGAATTGAAATTTATGGAAACTCAGGCCCAAAGTCTTCCTCCTTTGATAGTTTCTGTCAATCAGATATTTTGTTACAGTGATGCAATGTCTAACTATCACACCTGCAACCCTCCTGCCTCAGACTCCCAACTCTTGGGATTACAGACATATACCACCATGTACAATTTGCTAAATCTTTTTCTTGTGGTTTTGTTTTGTTTTTTTGAGATAGGGTCTCATGTAGTCCATACCAGCTTGGAACTCTACACAGCCAAGGATGGATGACCCTGAATTTCTGATCCTCCAACTTCCACCATCTCCTGAGTGCAACCACACCCAGTTCCATGCTTTGCGCATGCTAAGCAAGCACTCTACTAACTTAATTACACGCCAGCCTTGGATCCTTTTCTTTAGTATTATTTGACCTTTCAACTGAAGATTTTATGTTTGTTCATATATAAGTAAACAAATGTTCCTTGTTTACTCTCATTTTTATTTAGTATTTGCTGATCGTATCTTTTCTTCAGGGAGCTGGTCACTGTAAATTTAACATTGCCAGGCCACAGTTTCAGCCCCTTACCAGTAAGAAGGAAACTAGAGCCAAGGAAGTTCAACCAAAAGAACCTTTTTCCTGGTGCTTCAAGGAAGGAAAAGTTCTCTATAACCATGACTCAGTTTAGCTCAACCTAAAAGCCAAGAAAAAGCTATGGTGGGCCTGGCTTCCTTCCTCAGGCTGGCACTTACCATATCAGGAATGCAGGTTCTCTGAACTGATGGCTTTCTTTTGGGTATGGCCATGCACTAAGTTAAGCTGTAAGTAGCTGAAACTCTCCTCTCAAAGAGGCATAAGCCAGTCATCAGGCCATCAGAGCTGGGAAAGGACACTGGGAAATAGGAACTACAGAACAAACTGTTCTATACATTAAGTAACTGAGAAAGGCAGGATAAGAAAAAAAAAAAACAAGCCGGGCAGTGGTGGCGCACGCCTTTAATCCCAGCACTCGGGAGGCAGAGCCAGGCGGATCTCTGTGAGTTCGAGGCCAGCCTGGTCTCCAAAGCGAGTTCCAGGAAAGGCGCAAAGCTACACAGAGAAACCCTGTCTCGAAAAACCAAAAAAAAAAAAAAAAAACTAAGATTGTGGGACAGAGGGAGGTGTGCATGGGGTAATGAGATGGAGGCAAAAGAGGAACACCTGGAAAAATAAAAGTGAGCAGTTACATGTTAGGTGTGGTGGCACATGCCTGTAACTGGGAGGTTGAAGCAGGAGGATCCTGAATGAGGGCAGCCTAGGTTACACAGTGAGACCCTGTCTCAACCCTGTCTCAACACACACACACACGCACGCACGCACGCACGCACGCACGCATGAGACAGGATCTTGCTATGTAATCCAAGCAGGCATGGAACTAGTGATCTTCCTGCCTTGGCCTCCTGATGGCTGGATTACAGACATGCACCATGTTTGGCTAAGACAGGGATATTAAGATTTATAGTCTTATATGATAATCACTATTTCCTCCACATGGCCCATCCCACCCCTGAAGGCACAATTCAAAATACAGATCTACATTCACCCTTCCAAGTTTTTTGAGGGGAGTGTCTTCCCTTGTAAATATGACTTCACAGTATGAAGTATCTAAGGCAAGAGCCATAAAGCCTGTCTCACTTGGACTGTATCAATGGTGTGGCACTTCTTAATGTCACATAGACACAGCCCAGGTTAGGATACAGGCTCTAAGCCTGACCATCTAGGCCTGGCCCCAGCCCTGTCCCTCACTCACTAGCTCTGTGTCTTTGGGTAAATTGGGTTAATCCCTCTGTTAGAGAAACATAAAACAGTACCTACCCCAGAGGGTCACTATACAAATTAAATTACTTTATATGATATACCTGAAATATAGAAGGCACTCTAAATAGTTCAGACAATTAAATAAAAACAAACATAACCAGCTGAGCAGTGGTGGCACATGCCTTTGATCCCAGCACTCGGTAGGCAGAGGCAGGCAGATCTTTTGAGTTTAAGACCAGCTTGATCTACAAAGTCAGTTCCAGGACAGCTAGGGCTACACAGAGCCCCCTCTCTCTCACAAAAAGATAAAACAAACATAACCATTATTGTAAAATGGTTTCCTTTCTGTCTACTGTGGCCAAATTCCCTTCAAGTTCCTTTTGAATTTGTGGACATTTCAAGGGCAACTCCCAAAGCCTTATTTTCACATTGTAACTATAGTAATTCTAACTTGACAGAAGGTGAAGTCCACAGATAACCTTAGAGAGGGTGGTGTCCTTCTAGGCAAGTCCCCAAACACTTCCTTAGGTTGTTATTCCTTTCACTTGCTTTTAAAGGTACTATTCAACAAGATGTCCCCATTTCTAACATGACAATGCTTCCCCTCCCTGGTTTTCTATTGGGTCAGGTCACATCAGTTGGGGTCCCCTGGAGCCAAATAGATGCCTTCAGTCACCAGGCCACATTCCCTAACCTGTACTATGGATGAGTCAATTTCCAGACTCACTTTCACCCATTAATCTATCTCCAAGATGCAAGAAATACAGAAATAAAAATCTTTGTGCACAGGCAATCTCTTTCAAAGCCAGGCATGATGACACTTGTAATCCCAGCAACTGGGAGGCAGAGGCAGGTAGATTTCTTATGAGTTCCAGGCCAGACATAGTAAGATCTTGGCTTTTGTTTTTTGTTTTTTTAATGCATGTTCACTTTATGATAAAAATCAAACATACTAGTTTTCATACATACCTCGTATTTCATGGTAAAAAATCCATCGCCTCCAATGCCTTCAAGTGCAAAGGCCTGTACAATTGGCCACTTCTCCACCACAAACATATCAAATATCTGTAAGTGACCTAGGGAAATCACACACACCAACACATATCAAACTCCATCCTGGACAACAGTTTGAACCCATTTTCATGCTGTTAGGCAGGCATCATTTCTTACAAATATACTAGGACTTCCTTGAGCAAAGTAAGTATGAACAGATAAGAGGGTTAGATATTGAAACTACAAATATAATGTGAAATTCAAGGAAAATTAAAATCACAAGCAAGTAACATAAATTCAGACTTCTCTATAACACATGTTCACATTTTGGTTTTCTTAAAAAAAAAAAAAAAAAAAAAAGTAAGCCAGGCAGTGGTGGTGCATGTCTTTAATCCTAGTGCTTGGGAGGCAGAGGCAGGTGGATCTCTGTGAGTTCAAGGCCAGCCTGGTCTACAGCGTGAGCTCAAGGCCAGCTGGAGCTACACAGAGAAATCCTGTCTAGAACCCACCCCCTCCAAAAAAAACAAAATAAATAAATAAACAGTACTCTATTGCAAGTGATTTGCACCATTTAGTGAGTATATTTATTAACAGACCTAAGTTCTCTCTGAAGAAACAGCCAATTAGATTCCTCAAGAGGAAACTACTAAATTAAATCAAAAAGGTTTTTTTTGACAGGTATAATGGAATTTGCCTTTAACCTGGGAGACAGAGGCAGGTGGATCTCTGGAGTTTGAAGCCAGCCTGGTCTACATAGCTAGTCCTAGGCAAGGGGTAGCTACACAGTGAGACCCTGTATCAAAACAAAACAAAACAAAAATGAGTGTCCTTTTTATAACAACAGTTTCAATGTTCAGTGTTTTTTTCTTCCTACAATATTAGCACTAATAAACTTATTGACTTCCCCCCTGTATTCCATGTCCTGTACACATTTTTGTTTGCTTGTTTGAGAGAGGGTCTCTATGTAGCCTTAGCTGGCCTGGAATCCACTATCTGGACCATACTCGCTTCATACTTATGGACAGCCACCTACTTCTGACTCCCAAATGCTTGGATTAAAGGTTAAAGGTATGTGCTAACACACCTGGCACAAAGATTTATTTTATTTATTTATTTTTTAATTTTTATTTATTTATTTATTTATTTATTTATTTGGTTTTTCAAGACAGGGTTTCTCTGTGTAGCTTTGGAGCCTGTCCTGGAACTCACTCTGTAGCCCAGGATGGCCTCGAACTCACAGAGATCCGCCTGCCTCTGCCTCCCAAGTGCTGGGATTAAAGGCGTGCGCCACCACCGCCTGGCGATTTATTTTATTTTAATTATGTGTATGTATATGTGTGGGTACCCATGGAGTCAGATACCCTGGAACTGGAGTTCCAAGTAGCTGTGAGCTGCCTGATATGGCTGCTGAGAACCAAACTCAGGTCCTCTGAAAGACCAGGACATGCCCTTAGCCATCTTTCTAGCCTCATAAGCAAACTTTTTAAATTACTATTCAAATTACAATTTCCTATTATGAAGATGCATCATATCTATACTCTAAGTAATAATGATACAGACTAGATGTTAATTGTGCTAATTCCCTTATCAGTTCTCCTTGACCACAGGTAGCTTGGTATATTACTGTGGTAACTTCATGGTTATGAACAGGAGTTTGTAAAGGAGTGTCCCTACATTTCATTCTGGTTGATTCTTTGCCTTAGTGAAAATGGGTTAAGCGGTTTTCCAGCCAAATATCTACCATGAAAGAGGTAGGCGCATTCAACCCACATACCACCCAAGCAAGTTTCTTAAATGGCTTGGTCAGATACTCACCTTGAGAGCTGTAAGGAATACCAATTCTACTGCAGTCTCGAACCATGTCCACAAAGCTGGAAATCTTAAATTCTTCTGCTGCTTCCTCATCTTCATACTAAAAAGGGAAATTAAAGGAAGATGAGCTTTGACGAGCTACATCATTCAAAGTTCCGCAGTATTGCTGTATGTTCTCAGGGGCTATCTTAAACGGCAGCTAGGGAGGACAGGCTTCTAAAGCCAGCTATCCTATTTTTTGGTCAAAGGCAGTCTCCATTTCTTTGTCTCAGAAACAAAAACAACTCATAATGGATGACTGAGACCTAAATGGAAGAGATAAACTTGTTCCTCCAAGTGTCCCCAATAATCACATGGAAAGGAAAGGGTTTTTTTTTTTTTGTTTTAATACTAAAGGACATTTCAGTACTAAAATTAAGGAAAGTGCTTAATTACCAAAGATGTGGGGGTTTGTTTGTTTGTTTTCGTTCTTTTTTTCTCCCCCTCCCTTTTGGTTTTTTAGAAACAGGGTTTCTCTGTGTAGCTTTGGAGTCTGTCCTGGAACTCACTCTGTAGCCCAGGCTGATCTTGAACTCACAGAGATCTGCCTGCCTCTGCCTCCTGCATGCTGGGATTAAAGGCGTGCACCACCACTGCTTGGCTGAAAGTTCTTAATCAATGCTGGGTGGAAACTGCCATAACATTATAGGCAGAAAAATCCCAATTTTCTTTCTAGTCATATTTTTCAAAAGGACCCAAAGGGAAATAGAAATAGACACCAAGAAACCCAGACATAAATGTCACAAAGCTTAAGAAATTCCTAAGCACTGCAGGCATGTGTAGTCTTTTGACACTGTTTTTTTGTTTTGTTTTGTTTTTTTCTGGAGCTGAGGACTGAACCCAGCGCTCTACCACTGAGCTAAATCCCCAACCCCATCTTTTGACACTGTTATCCAACCTTGTCATCTATAAAGTTTAGACTCACTCAGAAATTGCATAATCAAGTTACATTGAATATAATCTGCTGGGCTGGTAGAGCATGCCTTTAATCCCAGCACTTGGGAGGCAGGGGCCAGCACATCTCTGAGTTCCAGGCCAGTCACGGCTACACAGTGAGACTCTGTCTCAAACAAAAGAATAAATAAAGTAAGATCCCATAACTATTTAAATAAGCCACAACTCTGGCTGAGTGACATCTGCAGCTACTCTTGCTTGCGGCAGCCCTCAGGCTGGAAGTTGGAAAAGCCTGCACGGGGCAGTCCCAGGAGGCCACAGAAATCCAGTGTGAAAGCTTCTATCTCTGCCAGGTAAACAACTAAAAGCCTCATGGCGTATAGCTTTCTACTTGATATTCACTTCTGTGTGAGCACACTCGGCCCCTGAACCTGTAATGTTTGGAGCTTCTGTTCCAAAGCGGCACTTTCCTGACTGAAGTACTTGGCCCGTCTTTCCTCCTCACCTCATTTTCCGTCATGCAGTGGAAATGCAGGTTTCTCCAATGTGCTACATAAGGCAAAAGGTATCGATAGTTGACCGGGTTACAGTACAGATGGACACTATCTGATTTAATCAATATAATCACATCTGCAGGGGAAAAAAAGCAAAACACAAAATTGTCAAAGGCTTTCCCTCAGACAGTGTCTGCCCAGAAAATAGTACCTCTACTAAAGCCAGGATTGTAGTACAGCAATTCAAGGCTGCATGGCCAGGCCCTGGGTTCATTTCTAGTATAACAAACAAACGAATATAACCCCCAAGCCAAAACATATAGCTATTTCAGAAACAATGTAACAAAAGTCTAAATGTGTAATTATTTAACCAAGCACTGTCAGGTGTGGACAGTACAGGTTTTCTAGTTCCTATGACGGCCTCCTAGATATGACAGAGTAAGCCCAAAATAGGCAAAAGATCAGGCTTCGTTTCCTGAAACAGTGTACTTTCTACAAAGCTCAACAGAGTCAGAGCTGTGGTGCCGATCTTGGCTATGTTACCTATTTTACTGATTAACTGAGGACAGAGTGGTTGCATTACTGAAGATTGAGTCTAGAACTATCCACATGCCAGGCAAGCACTCTGATACACTTAAATTGCCTCAGTTAGCCTTGAACTCAATTCTTAGCCTAGGGAGGCCTTGAACCACACTCCTGCCTCAGCTTCCCAAGAAGTAGTGATTTCAGGACTGTGCCACCAGGCCTCGCTTCTTTTTCAGATTATTTAGCCCTGGCTAATTCACTGTGTAGACCAGGCTGGTCTTGAATTTACAGCATTCCTCCTGCCTCCTAAATGCTGAGATTACAGATATGCATCACCACACCTGGCTTCACAATATGCTTCAATGAGGAGATAAGTATCAAATGGAAATAACATGGCCACTGAGTCAAGAAACAGCACCAACCAGGACCAATGGCAGGGACTCCACACTAAAACCAGTGTCTAAATCCCTGGCCAGAGGCTCATTTGGCTCCAGGCAATTGTGAGCCTGGACACAGTCTGTCAGTCTTAGGAAAGGTTACTGTGTATAGCAGTGAACTCTACACAGGAAAGGCTGGGGGGAAGGAAATACAGGCAAGTGACAGAGCTTCTGGAAGCAAACCAACAGATTATAGACTTACAACTGCCATCAACATTGGTAGATCAAATAAATAAAGAAATCCCAAGGGTGCAAAGAAAACCAGGCAGATTCAAGAGCCATGAGGGAGGGTAATGGAATGGGGCAGAAACACTAAAGTGGCCTGGGCAAGGAAAATGACAGGGTAATGGAATGGGGCAGAAATACTAAAGTGGCCTAGGCAAGGGAAATGAAAGCAGCCTTAATTCCACAAGAAAAGCAGGCTTCATTCAATGGCTCCCCCGACGGCAGTGCCACCAGACAGACCTCTCTCAAATAAGACCAAACTAGGAACTGCTGGAAGTGAGAAAAGTGCAAAGAGATGAAACAACCCCCACCCCCCTCGTGTCTCAGTCCTGGGTTCCCTCACATCCCACAGCCCCCGGAGCCCTGTCCTAAATCAACTGTAGACTACCCGCTAAGGGAGCAATTTTAGGACTCTTGAAAAAGTGGGGGCACGCACTATACACTACACATACTATACATCGAAGTGTAACCTTACAGATTCAGGATCAAAAAACAAATGTATCCTAACAACTGCTAAATCTAATTACAAATTTCATACTCTCAATAGACTGATAGTCAACAGAGCAAACAGTCAGATAAAAGAAGAAAATATGGCCAGGTGTGGGGGCTTTAATCATTTAATCCAAGCAATGGGGAGGCAGAGGTAGGAGGATCTCTGTGAGTTCAAGGCCAGCATGGTCTACATACACAGTGAATTCCAGGAAGGCCAGACTCTATCTCAAAAGGAAGAGGAGGAGGAGGAGGAGGAGGAGGAGGAGGAGGAGGAGGAAGAGGAGGAGGAATGAAATTGGAAGCTGGGCATTATGGCACATGCTTATGATCCCAGCACAAGTTCAAGGATGCCACCCTGATTTAAATAGAGTGGCTGATATAAAAAAAAAACAGGCCGGGCGGTGGTGGCGCACGCCTTTAATCCCAGCACTCGGGAGGCAGAGCCAGGCGGATCTCTGTGAGTTCGAGGCCAGCCTGGTCTCCAAAGTGAGTTCCAGGAAAGGCGCAAAGCTACACAGAGAAACCCTGTCTCAAAAAACAAAACAAAACAAAAAAAAAAAAAAAAAAAACCCAGAACCAAAACCAAAGGGCAGCAGCAGCAGAATGATAAGAAGCAGGAGGACAAGGAAGAGGAGGAAAGGACAGAGGGTGATAGGGTTGTCCAGATATGGTGGCACAAACTTTTAATCACCGAATTCTGTGAGTTCAAGGCCAGCATAGTCTACATAGCTTGTTCCAGGATGGTCAGAGCTACATAAAGAGAACCTGTCAAATAATAATAATAATAAATGTAGAATTATGTAAAATGTTTTTAAAAATGCCTTTTTTCTCAAAGTTAAAGGTAGAAGCATGCTAGTTGTGGTGGCCCGTGCCTTTATTTCTAGCACTTAGGAAACAGACAGGAAGATCTCTGAGTTTGATGTCAGTGTGGACTACATAACAAGTTCCAGGGCAGCCAGGACTACATAGTGAAGCTCTGCTTCAAAAATTAAAAAAAAAAAAAAAAAATAGAAGCATAGATCTGCTGATTTTAGCTTTCCAACAATGTGGATTTAAAATGGCTTTATTAAGCCAGGCAGTGGTGGTGCACACTTTAATCCCAGCACTGAGGAGGCAGAGGCAGGCAGATCTCTATGAGTTTGAGGCCAGCCTGGGCTACAGAGTGAGTTCCAGGACAGGCTCCAAAGCTACACAGAGAAACCCTGTCTCGAAAAACCAAAAAAAAAAAAAAAAGGGGGGGGGGGGGAGGGAGAAAGAAAAAGGAAAAAAAAGCACTTCTTTGGTAGTTCAGCCCTTTCCTTAATTTTAGTCCTGAAATGTCCCATGCAACAACGGGTGCAGTGAAATGTGCAGGGTAGCAAGCACAAGTTTCCAAAATAAATTATTTTCAAAACACTACAGGTAAGGAAAGATTTTAGTTTATACTTGCGATTTTCATCTTATTTGATGTGTGTGGGTGTCTGCTTGCATGTGCGTCTGTGTATCCCTTGTGTGCCTGGTGCATGAGAGAGGCCAGAAGAGGGCATGAATCTGAAGGGAGGAGGAGGGACATATGAAGGTCCAGAGCAGCGGTTCTCAACCTTCCTCACGCTAAGACCTTTACCACAGTTCCTCATGTTGTGGCGAACACCAAGCATAAAATTATTTTCATTGCCACTTCATAACTGTAATTTTGCTACTGTTATGAATAGTAAATATTTTTTGAAGACAGAGGTTTGCCAAAGGGTCGTGACCCACAGGTTGAGAACGACTGGTTTAGAGGCAAGAAAGGGAAGGGAAAATGTTGTAATTTTATTTTATTATTTTTTTCATAAGATAATTTTATTTTACTATCCAAAATTAAAAAGAACTGATGAGATGACAGCGGTGCCTCATGCGTCTAGCACCCAGGAGGCTGCGGACCTGAAGCCAGCCTGAGTACAGTGAGAGCAGACCTCAGACAAAAGATGAAGGGAGGAAGGAAGAGGGAGGAAGATTAATGTTAGTCTTCTTTTTCTGTACTCGGAACAGGAAGGACAGCTTTAATTAACTATATGGATAAACAGTATTAGGGACTTTACCATGGTAGAATTTTCAAAGACTCTACCACTCAGAACTATTGACAGTCAGATAATTCTTCATCATGTAATTGGGGATTTCTTATGCATTTTGAGATGTTTAGCAGCATCCCTGGCATCCACTAGAGGCCAGTAGTACCAGGGACCGAACCATGGCCACCAAAAATGTCTTCAGCCATTGCTAAATGTCCCCCAAGGGACAAACCTGCCCCCAGCTGAGAACCACTATGTTCAAGTGAGATCATCTGACATCAAATGCTTGCTTTCATGCCCTCCCCAGCTGCCTTGCAAAGGTGCCCTGTCTCTTGTCCAGTTTTACTTGTTTGCTGTACGGCTCCTGACTCATCCTGCAGACAATTTATAATGCTGAGTATATGATATCAGAGATGGCTCCTGGGCAACAGCCCACAGCAGCATCAACACACGCAGTGTCTCCAAGCCAGAGAAGGCAAACTGCAGGCAGAAAGCCCGCATTGTATTAAAGTCACACAAAAACAATTCCCAAAGACGGCTGGACAATAGGCCCTTGTTCCTCAGCTAATGATCCACATACAATCTTCTTCCTCACAAGAGCAGCTTACAAGAGCAACTCACTCATCCTTGCCTCAAAGCTCAAAGTGCTTTCACTGGGCAACAGCACACAATCTGACCCTTCAGTGAAAAGAAGCAGGGGCAATCCTAAGAAAAACTAGTACACTGCCAAGAGATAATGCCAAATGCTGATGTCTGCTTTTGGTCTCAAAGATGACTTAGTCAGTAAACGTATTCCGGAAACCGCTTGTTGATAGTCTGTTATGCAGTGTGTGATCAACAGAATATATTACTTAATAAGTCAATTAGGAAATGCATTTTTTCACTATTAAAAAGACAAAATCGTATCAGTTGTTAATCCTAGCTACATGGGAAGCTGAGGCCCGAGGGTTGCCAATTTCAAAACTATTAGGACACCACACATCATTCAAACAGTAAAACAAAATAAGGCAAGGATTTACTAGAGCACTGGACTATTTAAAATTCGACCACATTTTCCCATTAAAAGATCATGAATGGGGTGCTGGGTGTTTATCTTTAATCCTAGCACTAGGAAGGCAGAGGCAGGTAGATCTCAGAGTTCAAGGCCAGGCTGGTCTATACAGTGAGTTTCAAGCCATTTAAAGCTACATGAGACTCTTGTCTTCAATAAACAAACAACAAAAAAACAAAACCACAAAAACAGAAACAGAAACAAAAGATCATAAATTGGGGACTGGAGAGATGGCTTAGCAGTTAAAAGTACTTGCGACTCTTCCAGAGGACCTGGGTTTTATTCCAAACACCTGAATGATAGCTCACAACCATCAGTAACTCCAGTTCCAGGGGATCCAATGTCCTCTGCTGGCCTCTGAGGACACCAAGCACACATATGGTGCACATACATACATGCAAGCAAAACATACATACAATACATTAAAATTAAAACAATTATTTAAAAAGATTATGAATTAAGGATCCAAAGAAATAAACCACTCTACCATTTGCCAATATAACATAGACTTACCATCTAGAATTTCTTCAGAAAATCCCGTTTTCTCAAAATCAGTGGTGTTCTGACTGTATAAACCAAACAGAAGGTAATTTGCCAGCTCTCTGCAGCCTTCATTGTACCTGCTGTCAATCCCTGCAAGGCAAAGATGGCTGTCACTAGCTGTCACATACCATAGACCACAGTAAGCGCCAATGATTTACCCAGTTAGTAAAGCCCCTATGGCCAGAGGCAGTTCAAACAAGTTTTCAGCTAAAACTAAATAAACAACCCTCAAGAAAGAAACAGGCTGAAGCATAAGGCACCTTCCTTGGATCTCAAGATCTACATAGACGGGAGAAATTAAACAAAGATTACTAAGGCTGTTGATTTCTGAAAAGCATTTTTTTTTCTTTCAGTTTTTAGTTTACATGTATGGGTGTTTGGCCCACATGTATGTGTGTGTACCATGTATGCCTGGTACCCAATGAGGCCAGAAGAGCACCCTCTGTAATCCGTGAGATCCCCTAAAATTGGAACTACAGATAGTTGTGAGTCACCATGTAGGTCCTTTGGAAGAACATGAAGTGCTCTTAACTACTGAGCCACCTCCAACCACATAAAAAAGCAATTCTTAAGAGTGGAAAGAAGCAGAAAATATGGTCTTCTACTGATTTACTAAAGATCTTGGAATACTTTCAGTTAGCCCAAGAACAGATCTCAAAGAGATCTTTATGAAAAATGTGTGATCAAACAAGAGCAAGTTAAGGTGGTTTGAAGAAGAAGAAGAGGACAAGAAGGTGGAAAAATCAACACTAACCCTTCTTCTTCACAAGCGGGTGTAGTGTAGTGATATGTTCCTGCAGATGACCTCACTAAGGTTAGTCTAGAGAGGTTTGACCAGAGACAAAAGGAAATTAAATGACCCAGTTTTTACTACTGCCTCTCACTGTCTGAGGCATCCAGGACTACAGACTGGGCAGGATGGCAGGGGCAGGGGCATGCAGGGACTGTCTATATGATTTTTAAAAGGACGGGTTGCATACAGCAGGAGCTCCAAGAATGGTAGGAGCTCCTTAGGTCACTGACATCTCTCTTAATATAAAAGGAGCCGATTTCACTGGGATGAAAACTGGGAAGACACTAGCCTACGATGTACCTTACATGACAGCATTATTAGAATACAAACCACTGCTGCTGTGAGTCCCACCTTATCAGAGCACTGACCTAGGATGCAGAGAATCCCATCAGGTTGAGACTTGCTGCTCTGTGTCAGGATGCTCTGAACCTGGCGGAGTCGGCTGCAGCTGCAACAGAACACAGTTTCCTGAGTGAAGCAGTGCAGGAAAGTCCCTAAACGGCACACGCAAGAGGAATGGTTTTGTTAGGTATGGAAAGTGGCTCTAGTCTCTTTCATCAGAACCATACCCTTCTCTTCCACTTTCTGGACAAGATGATTATGTGTAAGTGGTCTAGACTATCTGGACTACTGATTATGAACTAGACTGTCAGTGGCTCTTGGGTTCAGTGAAGGATGACACCAAGGCCCCATTCACAATCAATCAGGAAATGATTCCAAGAATTTCCAATATCTTTTGACTTTTGCTGGTTCTGAAAGAAAAGTTTGCATGCTGACTCAGCCTAATTTTAGTCTTTATCAGTCTGTCTCAAAAGCAACAAACAAAAACAAAAATTGATATAAAAGGCTCAATAAACTAAGCTCCAATTCATCCACATGACTATCCTTACAGAGTCTCAGCACAGGAGAAACACTCAATTTCTAGAGAGCTATTACTTCTTTGGCAGAAGGACACTCCTTGCATCCAGGCAAAGTGTAAGGAGACGTGTATCTTAAACAATACAATCTCTATGGACACTACTGCCTTCCTATCTCCCTCAGTAACCCCAAAGATGAGGACCCAATGTTATGGTCAAGCCTGATCCTTCACCACCTCCAGGTCTAACCCCCCCACGCCCAATTAACATTTTTAAGTGTTAATTAATCATTAATCATTAATCATTAGGGATGCAAACTAAAATTACTCTGAGATTCCATTTTAACGGCTGTCATCAAGAAAACAAATGACAAGTGGTGACAAGCATGTGGGGAAACAGCCCCCTATCTACTAGTTGGTAGGGATATCTGTATGGTAGGGGTATAAACTGCACAGATGCTATGGGGAACGATGTGTGGAGGTTTCTCAAAAAGCTAGAATTAGAACTACCATATGGCCTAGCTATAACACTCCTGAGCATATACCCAAAGGACTTCACATCCTACAACAGAAATACTTGCACATCTATGTTTATTGCTGTCTATTCAAAATAGCTAGGAAATGCAATCAGTTTAGATGTCCATCAACTGATGGATTATGAAAATGTGAGACATATACACATCAGAATTTTATTCAGCTATAAAGAAAAATGAAATTAAAATTTCAGGAAAACAGATGGAGCTGGAAAATATTACAGTGAGATAATCTAAGCCCAGAAAGACACATACTGCATGTTCTCTATTATATGCAGTTCTAGCTTTGAGTTTTCTTTTCCTTTTAAAAATGTTAATTATGGCCGGGTGGTGGTGGCACATGCCTTTAATCCCAGCACTCGGGAGGCAGGGGCAGGCAGATCTCTGTGAGTTCGAGGCCAGCCTGGGCTACAGAGTGAGTTCCAGGAAAGGCGCAAAGCTACACAGAGAAACCCTGTCTCTGGAAAAGAAAACCTGTTAATTATGTGTGTATGCATGCAGGTGCCCACAGAGGTCAGAGGCATAGGATCCCCCTGGAGTTGAAGATAGTTGTGAACAACTCAATGGTGGTGCTGGGAACTGAACTCGGGCCCTCTGCAAGAGAGCCACTGCTCCAGGCCCTAGCCAGAAAGGGTGAGAGAAGGAGGGCAAGGAGCTTCAATTGAGGGAGGGGTGGAAGAAAACAGGAGCTATGAAGGAAGAGGGGGAAATATTGGCAGTTAAAGGTTTAAGTAGGTTGGAGATAGGGGTTTGAGGGAAAGGAAAGGAGTAGGGGTGGGTTAACCAAAACTAAGGATTTATAAAAAAAACCCTCATGGAAACCCACTAACTATGTCATTTTAAAATAAGACTTAAGGGGCTGGAGAAATGGCAGTATTTAAGAGCACTTGTTGCTCTTCCAGAGAACCAGAGTTCAGTTCCCAAGACCCAGGTCCAGAACCCAGCACACATTTTGGCAACTTACATCTGTTTGGAACTCCACTTCCAGGGGATCCAATGCCCTCTTCTGGCTTCCTGAGGCACTTGTACATACATGGCACACACACCCCCATCCCACCCCCACACAATATGACTTAAAATGAGTTGAATGGAGGCACCCTGCAAGGATGGACAATGCTGTTCCCAGAAGACATGGGCTATTAAATGAAAATTCCAGTACCAGGCACGGGATACTACCCTATAAGTTATTGATCAGGGAGGCTCCAGAGGCTCCCAAAACAAGACAGACTATTACCACTCCTCTTGGTTGCCCACCAGAAACAGAGAGTAAAGAGCTGGAGAGATGGCTCAGTATTAAGAGCACTGGCTGCTCTTCTGGGGATCTGGGTTCAATGCCCAGCACCCACATAGTGGCTCACAATCATCTATAACTCCAGTTCAGAGGATCTGACACACTGTTCTTGCCTCCATGAACACCAGGCACACATGTGACGCATAGAAATGCCTACAGACAAAACACACACATGGAAAATTTCAAAGACTATATTGCAGGCTGGGCATAGTGGTACAGGCCTTTAATTCCAGCACTTTGTAGGCAAAGGTAGGTATATTTCCATAAGTTCAGGGTTAGCTTGGTCTACATAGTGAGTTCCAGACTTACCAGGACTCACAGTGAGAGATTCTCATTCTCTCTCTCTGTAGAAAAAAAAAAAAAAACCAAACTACTGCAGAAGACATCACACATTTTCACTGCATGACAGAGAAACATATCTGGAACTGACTAGAGAATTCTCTCCTGGGATTAAAGGTGGCGCACACCTTTAATCCCAGCATTCGGAGAGGCAGAGGCAGGTAGATCTCTGTGAGTTCAAGGCCAGCCTGGACTACAGAGTAAGTTCCAGGAAAGGCACAAAGCTACACAGAGAAACCCTGTCTCAAACAACAACAACAACAACAAAAACCAAACCAAACAAACAAAAAAACGAGAATTCTCTCCCTGATGGTCAGCTTCCATAGTGCTGGAATGTGCTATACAGGCTGCTAGAGGAGAAAGACATCTGTGGTCATACCCAACACTGGACCCTGCAGGCTATAATAACGGTCTGCCAGGCAAGATGTGCCCACTGGTATAATAATGTCATGAATGTTATGGTTTCACTAACCAGCTTATGGTTGGATTTGAGGCCTGCAGCACAGAAGGAAATTCATAAACCCTTGGCTGGGGTGGTATTGGGAACTAGGGGAAAACTAGTACTACTGCTTTTTGAATGCATGTCGTCACTGAACTGCTTCCTAAATATTCACGTTCACTCTTACAGCCATGCTCCCCCAAATCTTGCTCAGAGAAGCTCCTTTCTGCAGTGGGTAGCGGTTACTGCAGAAGCTCCTTTCTGCAGTGGGTAGCCGTTACTGCAGAAGCTCCTTTCTGCAGTGGGTAGCGGTTCCTGCAGAAGCTCCCAACTGGTCAAATGCTGAGAGTAAAACAGGTGCCTGTGAGTTACTAAATGGGGCACTCATAGAACCCCACCACCACCCCAACAGGGCTTAGTGACCATCACAGAAGCAGAGGGAAAAAGACTAAGAGCTGGAGGACAGGGAGCGGGACTGTGAAGTGCTGTCTTCCAGACAGGACACAACCCCGGCCCTCATGAACTCACAGTGTGTGTGGATAACCGCAAGATCAAGCCAGCCAAATGTCTTTTTTTTTTTATTTTTTTCGAGACAGGGTTTCTCTGTGTAGCTTTGGTGCCTGTCCTGGAACTCACTCTGTAGACCAGGCTGGACGAACTCACAAAGATCCGCCTGCCTCTGCCTCCCGAGAGCCGGGATTAAAGGCGTGTGCCATCACCGCACGGTCAAATGTCTTGTATTTCTTTCTTTCTTTTTTTTCTTGAGACAAGGTTTCTCTGTGTAGCCCTAGCTGTCCTAGAACTTGCAGAGATCCACCTGTCTCTGTCTCCCAAGTGCTGGGATTAAAGGTGTGCACCACCACTGCCCAGATCCAGTCAAATTTCAACATGGCTGGGAAAAGGGCTCATGAGTCCCCATCCCTAGCTCAGGAGCTATTGGCAGTTGATGGCTGCTAGGGGAGAGAAAGTCATGTTTACCTGGGGATGTGGTTACCCAGCACAGTACAAAGTATCAATTCTCCTGAAATTAACATGCAGGTTTAACACAATTCCAATCAAATGCCAAGAATTTTATGGATACAGAAAGGTTTGTTCTAAAATATATGGAGGCGACAGAGTTCTAGGCCAGCCAGGGCTACACAGTGAGACCTGTTTCAAAAATAAAGAAAGAAATCCATGTGGTAGGCTTCGTGAGTATTCATCATACTATCCTTTCACTTCTTCCATAGTTTTATAATAAAAATAGAGGCTATGAGGAAAGAGTCGTATGGAATAACAAGATTTTAGAAGCAACAGTGTAGAAATGTCAAGATATTTTAATATGAAATAAGCTCCTTTCCCTAAAAGATGGCGCCTACCTGCCCCTGCATGTTTTCTATTTTAATGCAGGACTGATCTTGCAGTCACTTCCCCACCGGAAAGACTTTGCAAGTTGGATCTTTGGCCCATTTTCTATTCAGGCCAGTATGCTGACTGACTGCCAAGGTTACCAAGAGCCTTGGTTTACAAACTTATAACCAGCCGCTGACAAAAAGCATGACCAGATCATGTGACCAAGAAACAAAAAGTGTTTCCCTGGCAACTGCTGTTGAAAGCCAAGACAATACTGAAAATAGGAGATTTTTTTCCTACTTGTATCCTGTCCAGTCCAAGTAAAGTAGGAGCACATAAATGTAAAGGGTGTCTTTTTTCCTTAAGTAGAACATTTTCCTGATCAGTGTTTTTTATCAAATAGGTAAAACTAAATTCAGATTTTTCCACCTTTGCACATTTTCTTGCTTCTCAAATTTAATCTTTAACCAGAATATAGCCGACTTGTCACTGAACCATGAAGCATTTCAGTTACTTTTATTTACTTTTAACTAAAAGCAAAAAAAATCCCCAATGAGTTCAAAGAAAAGCACAGTCACTCTATCCCTACCCAGCACCCAGAATTAATCAGTCAACATCTAGGCATATCTGTGCTTTATTCATATTAGTGCTTTTTGAAACTATATGTGTAAAAATACTAGTTTTCTGTCCTTTCATATAGAAAATTTATATAAAACTAAAGTTTTCATTGATCCTTATAGCCAAAGGTCATATATATGATAGTTTGTTACATGTTGACATGAATACACCCCAAATTCCACAGTAACACTGCCATGTAGCTCACAGTACCTGAGCAAGGCTGGGACATCCTGGATAGGTCTGTGTTTGCTCACAACTTACAGAGTTTCACCTTTAGAAGTCATGTAGAAGACATGTAGTGGGTGTGCTGGCCAGTTTTATGTCAACTTAATATAAGCTAGAGTCATTGGAAAGGGAGGGAGCCTCAACTAAGAAAATACCCCCATAAGACCAGGCTGTAGGCAAGTATTTTCTTAATTAGTGATTGACGTGGGAGGGTCCAGCCCATTGTGGGTGAAACCAACCCTGGTCTGGTGGTCCTGAGGGTCATAAAAAAGCAGCTTATGGAGGAGCAAGCGAGTAAGCAGCACTCCTCCATGGCCTCTGCATCGGCTCCTGCCTCTACGTTCCTGCCCCTCATGAGTTCCTGTGCTGACTTCCTTCAAAAATGAACAGTGATGTGGAAGCAAAAGCCAAGTAAACCCATTCCTCGCCAAGCAGCTTTTAGTCATGGTGTTTCAACACAGCAACAGTAACGCTAATACAAACAAGGGTAAAGGCTCTTGCCACCAAACCTGGGTTTGATAGGCAGGACCCACAGGGTGAAAAAAAGCACAGATTCTCCCAAGTTGTCCTCTGACCACCATACACGCACCTGGAAAGCATGCCCCCACCCAACCAAATAAGTACGTAATAGATAAATGTAAAACAAAAACAAAAACAAAAAACCCACAAAACAACAACAAAAAACTCACGGAAAAGCTGAGGATACAGCTCAATGGTAGAACATTTGCCTGGCTCTGGGTACACTCCCTAGTGCGAAAATATTCATATTCTCTCACACCCCCCCCCCTCTCTCTCTCTCTCTCTCTCTCTCTCTCTCTCTCTCTCTCTCTCTCTCTCTCTCTCCAATGCTTCCAGACTGGTAATATAGTCCAATGGTGAAGCACTTATCTAATGTGTGACATCCTGGGTCCAATCTCTAAAAGAAGAAGGCTGCCTCCACACTATTATTTATTCCTGGGTTTTCCCTGGGTTTGGAAATAGTGTGGGCATGAGAGATGACAACTCAATTGTTACCAATGGGCACACAGCAGAGGACTGGCTCAAAAACAGGAGTGGAGCCCTTGGCATTCTCAGGTTCACAGTTGCTGGGCAAGCTCTTGGAGGGTGAAGAGAACCAGAGACTGCCATTATGGCTGCAGAAAGCACAGTGGCAGCAACCTGGCTATCAACTCCCAGCCAGTGTAGAGCAGACACCCGCAGAGAGCCAGCCTGCACTTGTGTTCTTGTGAGGAGCGCGTCACACGAGCAGAGACCTTCTTTCAAAGGCACAAGAAGCCCATGCAGGATCTCCTTCTACTCACTAGTTTCTCTATCACTTCACCACTTAAACTAGAAAAGATGCTGCAAGCTCTCTAAACCAGTGTCTCATGTGAAACGGCAGGAAAAAGACACTGAACGAAGGGCATGTCTTCCCGTTTTTGTTTTTCATGAAATTCTAATCAGTCAGCAGCCTTGGACAATCTTTCACACAGGTTTGGCTTTTTTTCTGGAAGCTTCAGTTCACAAGTGATACTGTTTGTGTATGCCCGGTGTGTGCAGGTGCCTGTGGAGGCCAGAAGAGAGCACCAGATCCCTTGGAGCTGGAGTTACAGGCATTTGTGACAAGCTGGCGTGGGTGCTGTATCCAAACTCTTTGCACGAACAGCAAGTCCCCACAGAGCCACCTCTCCAGGCCCTCAGTTCGCAGGTAAGCCTTTACTAGAAGTGTTCTGAAAACAGCAACAATATAGGAAATGACCGATTCTTTAATAAAATTACTGTTAGCTTAACTGACAGCAGTGTGGAGGGAAGTAAGTTGAACCTGGGAGGTCAATTAAAAGTCAGTGACAGGTGCACACCTGTAACCTCAGCAATTGGGAGGTATAGGTGGGAGGGTCAGGACTTCCAGGTCACCCTTGTGTTGTAAGACACTATTCCTGGGAAGACCAATAAATGTCTACTCATCCCAGATTTGGAACTTAGGATAGACCAAAGTAAGGGAACCATCCAAGTCCAAGTCGGTGAACCAGTGAGTTTTATTGGGGCTCCTGACAGGAGCAGAAATGACTCAAAGACAGCCCATCACCAAAGCTGTCAGTGTGGGCGCCAGCTCACACAAACTGGACACCTGGAGCTCACTGCACAGCCTGCAGGCAGCTCAGCAGGTCAGAGTGACTCGCTCTGGGAGCTCAGCTGCCCTGAGCCTTCTAGGCAGCTCTGGTGATCCCCATCTCTTCCAGGTGGACTGGCTGCTCTGAGAGATCAAATCATATTTAAAAGTAGAATAAATAATACTGCTGGGGACACAGCTCAATGGCAGAGTCCTTGCCTAGCAATCCCAAAGCCCTGGGATTAGTCTCAAGCATTGGTCTGACTGTCAGTGCCATTAAAAAGAAAGAAAGAAACAAACAAACATGGCATCTAGGTATGGACATATATGAATGTTCAATGAATAATTCTTTCAACTTTTCTGTACTTTTGAAATTCTTCATATCACAACGTTAGAGGGAACCACAGTAGGAATAGTAAAAGCCGCCATATATGAATTAACCTTAATTAATAGACTCAGGTCTTGATTAGAATGAGGCAGGGTGACGAGACCTGGCCTTTACCATAAAGCTCCTACCATTTACTTCCCTTGTCAAAATTAAGAACCTTGAAGGAAAGGCAGAGGCAGGCATGTGGCAAGGCCATAAATACCATTTCCACTGATGTCCTACACTGGTGATTGTTGTAGAATATTTAAGGTGAGTTACTTTTGTTTATGTTGCATTTGTTTAACTCTGTGAAGCTGTGTTACTGTGCCTGTCTAAAACACCTGATGGTCTAATAAAGAGCTGAAAGGCCAATAGCGAGGCAGGAGAGAGAAATAGGCGGGGCTGGCAGGCAGAAAGAAATAGGAGAAATCTGGGAAAGAGTAGAAGTAGCCAGAGAAGGAGGAGGACTTCAGGGGCCAGTCACCCAACTACACAGCAAGCCACGGAGTAAGACTTACAGAAGTAAGAGAACTGGAAACGCACAGAGGCAAAAGGTAGACAGGATAATTTAAGTTAAGGAAAGCTGGCAAGAAACAAACCAAGCTAAGGCTGGGCTTTCATAAGTCATAATAGGCCTCCGTGCGTGATTTATTTGGGAGCTGAGTGGCAGGTTCCCCAAAAGAGTAAAAAACACCAACAACAGGTGACAGGTAAGACAAAGTTAATACTGCTATTGTCATGATCAAACATGGTTAACCACTAACCATAAAATTACTCAAACTGATACACATATGGTATGACTAAAGAACATGCTACTGTCATGTAACTATGTGGTAATTTTACTTTTCTCCAGGTACCTCCACTGTGGTGGTTTGAATAAGAATAGCCCCCATAGACTCATGTATTTAAATGCTCAGGGAGTGGCACTCTTTGTTGGAGTTGGTATGGCCTTGTGAGAGGAAGTGTGTCACTGGTGTGGATCTTGGGGTTTCAAATGCTCAAGCCAGGTCCCGTGTCTCTTCTCTTCCTGCTGCCTGAGGATTTGGATGTAGAACTATAAGCTACCTCTCCAAGCACCATGTCTTCCTGTGTGCCAGCATGCTTCCTACCATGATGACTGGACTAAACTAATGCTTTTCTTAATTAGAATTGCTGTGGTCATGGTGTCTCTTCACAGCAACAGAACACTGACTAAGACACCACCTCCACACAGCCACAACATTCCAGTGCAATATAATCCTCACTCTACATAGTTATCTCACAGCGGGAGAATCAAAGAGCTGTTGACAGTACTCATTTTCCCTTTCATTAAGAATACACCCATTTTACCTAGGTTAGCAACAGGTCTGGGAAAACTCTTGTAAGGGAACTGACTCAACTAAGAGGACTACTCCTCCTTCCCTCCTCTTACCATGAAGACTTCCCGCTAATGTCACCAAACAAAGCACAGAAGCAGCCTGGCTCCTTGATAACTTTACACCAGAAAAGGCCTATCCTCCTCTGGAGGATATCTTTTGCAACAGAGAATAAATGCTCAAGTCATTTTTGCTAAGAGTCTCTTACTAGCTACTGAATGTAGTTCCTGATAGACCACCTGATTTAAAATGGTTAAAAACTAATGCTCAACTCAAACATGTCTATACAAATTTCATGAATTTGTATTAATAAATGGTAAATTCAGTCAGGCAGTGATGGTGCACACCTTTAATCCCAGCACTCAGGGGAACAGGCAGGAAGATCTCTGTGAGTTCGAGGCCAGTCTGGTCTACAGAGTGAGTTCCAGGACAGTTAGGGCTACAGAGAAACCTTGTCTTGAAAAACCAAACCAAAACAACAACAAGATGCTAAATTCAAGAATTCCATAAAATGAGTCATCGCCAACAGAAAATGCTATCCAGAGGTCTGCTCACTGTATTCTGATATTTTCCACGCTGTTCCTTCTTCTCTTTGGCTGACTGTGAGCACGTCTCTCGCTTCCTGCTCTTTGTAAAATCAGTTCCACAAGTATTCATTCAAGAAGCACCTACAATTATCCCCCTCACATCTTTAACTGCTTTATCGAATTCAAATGTAATGTGGAATCCTAGATTAGATCTTAGAATAGAGAAAGTTCATTTGGGGAAATAAAGTCTAGAGTACTAAACTCCAGGTAAATGAAAGTTTACTAATTAAACTAAAGTGTTACACCAACACTGATGCCTTCATTGCAATAAATGCACCATGGTTCTGTTCTGCAGTTCATCTATAAATCTAACATTATTTCAAAATTGAAGTTTTTTAAAAGCATCCTAAGGGCCCAATGAGATGACTCAGTGGGTAAAGGTACTAGCCGCTAAGTCTGACAAGCTGAGCCAGAGTCCCCAAGCTCCATACGGTGGAAGGAGAGCACCTACTCCCTCAAGGTGTTCCCTGATTGCCATACCATAAACACCAACATGTACACACACACACACACACACACACACACACACACACACACACACTGAAAAATGTTAGAATATTGAGTAAAACAAGATGTGGTGGCACACACCTTCAATCCCAACACCCCAGCCACAGAGGTAAGTGGATCTATCTCTGTGAGTTTGAAACCAGTCTGGTCTGCAAAGCAAGTTCCAGGTCAGCCAAGGCTACATAGTGATGCCCTGTCTCAGAAATAAATAAAAATAACAAATAAACTGCCTTTTCTTCAAACTAGGGCTTTAAATCAAAGGTACCAGTTTTATATACTCAAACTATAATGCCTTATTCTTTTATTTTTTTTATTTTGGTTTTTGTTTTTTTTGTTTTTGTTTTGTTTTGTTTTGTTTCTCAAGACAGCGTTTCTCTGTGTAGCTTTGGAGCTTGTCCTGGATCTCGCTCTGTAGACCAGGTTGGCCTCGAACTCACAGAGATCCGCCTGGCTCTGCCTCCCGAGTGCTGGGATTAAAGGCGTGCGCCGCCTCCGCCCGGCCCCTTATTCTTATTTTGACTTTTTTCTATTGCCGTATTCACTTATTTGTGTGTGCTGTATACTGCAGATGCTGGCATGAATATCTCATGGTGTGTGTGCATGCAGGTGAGGAACTGGGTTCCTCTGTCCACCATGTGGGTTCTAGGGATCCAACTCAGGTCCTCAGGCTTGGTGGCAAGCACCTTTGTTGCTGAGCTCTCTCTCCAGACCCTTTGAAAATAAATTTCAGGACAAAACCAACAGTTTAGGTTGTGTAACATCTCTCATATTTGACCCCTGTAGAGAAGAGCACCAAAGCTAGGCGACACTGTGCACTAGGGATGTCACAGAACTAAAGACACCCAGCAAGCACACTGTCACCCCAGACCTAAGTGCAAAGGCAAACAGTGAGGACGCTACCTCTGGGCAGAAGCAAAGCTACAAACAAACAGTTGTGCTTCCCCTAGAATCACACTAAGCCCTCCCAGCCAGAATCCAAGCAGCTGTTTGAGGATTTTTGAAGGGTTTTTGTTGTTACTTGTTACCTCAGCCAGGGTCTGAGGTAGCCCAGAGTGACCTTGAACTGAATATACAACCCAAGTTCTTGAACCTCTGAGGTTCCTAAAAGAGACTTTTCTGCAAAAAAAAAATTTTGAAGTAGGACAGTATATTTCAGCAAGATCTCCACTAATTCCTTAGTATTAGTTGAGATAAGTTAGGTTATACTTTGGTTAAGGAAAAATTCTAGGGCCAGAGAGATGGTTCAGTGGGTAAAGGTGTTTGCTGCTAAGCCTTGTCGACCTGAGTTCAATCCCAGGGACCTAAGGATCTACACAGTAGGATACTCCAGATAAGCTGTTCTCGGATCTACACACACACACACACACACACACACACACACACACACACACACGTAATTTCTTAAAAAAAAATTTTGAAGAGGGGCAATGGTGGCACACACCATCTCTGTGAGTTTACAGCCAGCCTGGTCTACAAAGCAAGTTCTAAGACAGCCAGGACTGTTACACAGAGAAACCTGTTCTCAAAAAAACAAAACAAAACAGAACTTTTTTTTTTTTTAAGACAAAGTCTCATTACACAGCCCTCACTGGTCTGAAACATGCTATATAGACCAGGCTGGTCCCAAAATCATAGAGATCTGCCTGCCTCTGTCTCCCAAATGCTGGGTTTAAAGGAGTATATCAACCACCCTAGGCCAAAAAATTTTTTATTCAGGCTGGAGAGATGGCTTAGCAGTTAAGAACGCTTGATGCTCTTGCAGGGGACTTCGGCTTGATTCTCAGCACCAACATGGTGGTTCAGAACCATTTCAGTTCAGAACTGAACTCAAGTTTCAGGGGATCCAATGCCCTCCTTCGACCTCTGCAGACACCACCAAGCATGCATATGGTGCATGGACATACACAGGCAGGCAAAACATTAACACATAAAATTTTTAAAAAATCTAATAAAGGGGTTGGAGAGATGACTCAGTGGTTAAGAACACTGACTGCTCTTCCAGAGGATCTGGGTTCAATTCTCACCACCCACATGTCAGCTCACAAATGGCTGTAATTCCAGTTCCAGGGGATCCAACACCCACGGCAAAACACCAATGCACATAGAATAAAAATAAATTAATTAAAAAATCTAATAAAAAATTAAAAATATTTTTTTTAAAATTCCCAAACCCCAGTGATATTTAACTTCTTTCTCATGCTCACTCTGGATCCCAAAGTGATGGAGGAGCGGCCATTTGGAGCAATAACAGCCACCACAGCAGAAGGAAAGAGAGTAACAAATTACACTGTGGAAGCTCTTACTGAAAAGGACTACAGTGTTATTTTTATGCACATTTCACTAACCAAGAGCTAAGAGCTGAGAACTCAAGCCAATTTGGAAGGGGAGAACAACTCTAATTCTACATGCTTGGGGGACAGAAACCAAAATTATCTTACAGACAGCATGATGACTATCATGATCTTAGAAAAGAGGCTCTAATTCTGAGGAACAATATTTTCACTTCTGGTCTCCATTCCCCATCTGTGAGAACGGGCTCTCTTATAGAAGAGAACCATGCACTCCTAAGTGCTATCTATGACCCCTAGGAATGTGACTTCACTAGTTAAGCCAGCCTCTTTCATCACTTGGGAAAGAGAGGGAGAGAGCAACAAAGAAACCAAACTCGAAGAAAGAAACCAAATGCAGCTGCCAAAAAAGTGTCGAGATGAAACTTGATAGAAACCCTCAAAACGTCAAGAGTCAAGGGGAAAGCCAGGCATGGTGCAAAGGCCTGAAATCTCGGCACTTAGGAGGCTGAGGCAGGAGGATCAACCAAGTTCAAAGCCAGCCTGAGCAACAGAATAAGACTTAATTCAGAAACACTAGGGAAAATAAGGAAATAAGAAAAGCATGTTTAACTACAGGGAGGTGGAGAAATAAGGGGACCCTTCACCAAAATTTCTTTACCAAAGGCCAGATGTTAAACTATGCACTGTCTGAAGTCAAGTTTCAGTCAAACCACTTTATGCAAAGTTCAGTTTAGGTATGATTAATAAAGTCAGCCAACGTGTGTGCATTTTTAAATACGCATGTATGTGTGTATGTTCGTCTGTGTGAGTGTTCGTCTGTGTGAGTGTTCATCTGTGTGAGTGTATGCTGCATGCCTGCCAGTGCCTGTGAGTGTCCAAGTCTTGCCATCAAGACTGATGACATGAGTGGGATCCGAGACCAGCATGATGGAAGGAAAGAATCAACTCCGAAAAGTTGTCCCCCGACTGCCACATGTGCTGTCACACTTACACACACACACACACACACACACACACACACACACACACACACACACATATCTTTGGTTAAGCAAATAAAAATGTGAAGCTGGAAAGGTGATGGCCCACCCATTAAGAACACGTACTGCTCTTGTAGAGAACCTGAGATGAAGTCCTAGCACCCATGTCTGGCAACTTACAACTGCCTGTAACTCCAGTTCCAGGAGATCCAACACTTTTACTCACTGGGCACCTGCACTCACCTGCACATTCCCACAGACAAACACAGTATACTCATCCTTAAAAATAAACCTAAACTGAAATATTTTAAAATGCAATTATTTTAAAAATTCAAATAAAGGTTACTGAGCTTGTCATGGGGATACAGTTCAGAGGAAGAGCACTTGGCTGCCATTTACAAGGCCCCGGGTTTCATCTCCAGCACCACACCAAACAAACGTGGCACTTGGACACTCACAGACAGGCATGCACCCCTTCAGACAGCCTAGATTTATTGGATGGGTGCTCCAAGGTTAAAAGCATCCTGTTCAATATGCATACAACATTCAAACACTTTCAAACAGTGAGACTATCTGGCAGAAGCACCGAGAGAGAGTGGAGACTGTGTCCATAAGCAGCTAACCACTACACACTGCGAAGAATTCTTGAGGGGCAGAGAAATTCACAGTGTCAAAGTGGAAGCAAACCAGGACTCCTGAATGCATTGTTTCATTACTATCTAATCGCTTCCTTCTTCTTTCATGTCTTAAGTCATCCAATAAACACACTGCCAGAATGTGTGAAGGAATCCTGGGATATCAAAGGAGAGAATTAGTTTTGGGACTTGCAGAATGGCTCCGTGGGTAAAGGCACTTGCTGCCAAGCCTGAGTGAGTCCAATCCTGGAGACTCATAGGAGGAAGAGGAGAAAAGACTCCAGGCAAGTTGTCCTCTCACCTTCATACTCTCACTGTGGCATGCACCAGACACACAGACACACAGACACACAGACACACGAAAAGAAATGGAATTTAAAAATAAAAAGTTTTTTACTCTTCATAGATTTGATCCAATTAAAACAAACAACACCCCCTAAATAAAAAATAACAATAAAAAAAAACTCTACAGAAAACAAGGCTGGATGTGATACAGCACTTGTCTAGCGTAAGCAATGCCCTGGGATCTGACCCTCAACACTGGAGGGGAACGCTCATACATGCACACAGAACATTAAAATACCCAAACAAGAACACAGAAAAAGCAGGTCAGGCATGGTGGCACAAGCCTTTAATGCCAACATTCGGGAGGCAGAGGCAGGTGGGCCAGCCTGGTCTACAGAGTGAAGGAAGGCCCGCCTCAATTAAAAAAAAAAAAGGCAGAATATAGGAAAAGCCATTCTAACATATTAGTTGACAACCCCCTTTCAAGGGGACAATAACATGTTTGCTTTGCCAAATGGCTGCAAGTACGCACACAAAAAGCCTCTTCTAGTTTAATGACAGCTTAGCAGAGCCCAAACCTCAGCGACTCTCCCTTCCCTTTCTTATAGGTCCTACTGCAACACCTCCACCACGCCAACCTCCACGTTTCGCTGGCAGCCAGCCCCATACCAGCTCGGTCACAAACAATGCCCAGACTATCAAGGTCAGCCCCAAAGACAGAAAGCAGAAATCGGAAACAGATCTTCCGTACAGAAAAGGGCAGGACGGCCCTCCCTAATATCAACTCCCCTCCCCATACACCGGCACTCCTGGGGCACTCCTGGATTCTATCAGGGACCTGGTGTCAGCCGCTTTGGTGGGGGGGGGGGGGGGGGGAGGGGTCCCGAGCCTTCTTTCCCTATCCATCCAGGCTTTTTTTTTTCCCCTCCTGCGCCCCCAATGACCTTCACGTCCCTGCAACGGGCGCTCCCCAGGGTGGAGGGGGCATGGGATGCAGTAGCCAGGGACAGGTGAGGGGAGACGCTGCCGATGTGCATGCAGGGAGCCGGGAACTCTATCACCGAGCTGCGGTCTGGGGTAAAGGCTCTGGACACCTAGGAGCACAGGGGGTCCTGCGGCAGAGTTCCTGGGGCGCCACTCGCGTGAAGACAGGGCCTCTAGCGGTGGGCTGTCTGTGGGAAAGCTTCCAGGGGAGACCAGTCCGTGGGGTGGGGATGTCACAATGGGGTCTTCCCAGGAACCGCGGTGGGGTGTCGAGCCACAGCCACAGCACGGTCCCTCCGGAAGGCCGCCGTCCCCCGGCAAACGTTCTTCAGGGAGCCGTTTCAAACAATCCTCCGCAAGGAAGCCATATCAGACCACGCCCTGCCGCCCGAGGCGTAGCCGCTGCACGGCGCATCCCCGGCCACCCTCGGCGGCTTCGACCCGGCGTACCTGACGGAGGCCGCCCCACGGCCAGCGGTGCCAGCGAAGCGCGCGCGGGGCAGCCTCGGCTGCTGTGGGGCGAACGAGTCCATGGAGGCTGGCTGCGGAGGACCACGGGGCCGCGGAGGGTCGCTGGGGCCGGCACCGCAGCGGGCTAGCGGCAGGGCGGAGCGAGGGCGCGCCGAGGGGGCGGGGCAGGCGCGCGCGGGCACGTGGGGGGGGGCGGGGCGCGAGCGCGCGCAGCCGGGGCCGTCCGGGAGCGTCGGGCAGAACGCTTGGACGTGCCGCTTCTGGTCCAGACCGATGCGGGGCGCGGGGCGCGGGCCGCAGGACGCGGGTTCCAGGACCACACACTTCCGAGCCCTATCAGGTCGTGCAGCGTCCCGGGGATTCAGTGGGAACCGCAGCCATATTCGCGGACGCGCCCGGGGCGGGGACTCGCACCAGCTCCGCCCCTCCTCGCCCGGCGGTGCTGGGGTACTTCAGGTCTGTCGGGACCTGGCATTTTATCCCTGGGTCTTTTGAACACCTAGCTTCCTGTCTGCAGTTGCCTGCTTCTCGTCAGTTGCACACCCACCTTTGAAACATTCGGCCCCTTAGCGATGCGTCCTGTTCAGGGCACTGGCGTCAGAGGGCTCACAGTATCCCAGGAGATCCCTCCCTGTGCAGTTCAGATCCTAGTTAGAATTGTTTCCAGCTGCGGTCAGTGGACCAGAAAGTCTCACAGAGCCCAGGTCTCTTCCTGAATAAAGTGGAGGGATGCCCACATCCTTCATCTACAGGGCCTATTTAATGATTACGTCCAGCCCGTGTCCTGAATTCATCTTGTCATAGTAAATTTTAACAACCCGGGACTTTTTCCTGCCACAGTGATCAGCGTTTGAATCATTTATAAATAGTGCTGGCTGAAAAAATAAAACCCTCGTTCCGCTCATAAAGATTTTAACAATCCCCAACGTGTCTCCTGCAGGTTTAACGGAAAGATCAAAATAAGAGGGAAATAAAAGTATTTTTATATTAAAAAAAAGAAAAGAAAATTTGCCTCCAGACCCAAATCGTGAACGTGTAACCATTGTTTAAAGGTAACCAACACAGTCTCTGAAAAATCAGCCAATCAGAGACAGCCTCTCTTCAGGGGCTTCCAAATCAGCCAGTTATCAACAGCTTCTGAAAGCCAGCTAATCATTAACAGTAGCCCAATCAGCAGCTCAATGACTGGGCTCCGGAATGAAAGAGCGGTTCTCAGCCGCTTTGTTCCACAGACCGCAGTAACAGCCTTTAGTCTGTAAATTGCTAAACGGTCAATTTATTGAAACACCACAACCCCCTACAGACCCAAACGCTATATACATCTTTGGCTTTGTTCAGAGTCTGCTTTGAGAAATCAGCTTTCCTTTGCAAGCAAATGTGATATTCACCCCGCCCCCTTTGATAGGTTTTATGTAGCCTAGGCTGGCCTTGAACCACTGAGCCTCTAGCTTCAGCCTCCTAAATACTGACATTACAGGTCTGCATCATCATACAGCTGGAAGGCTGATATAATTTGTAGCATAGACCAAAATTGTGTGCCATTGGACGTTTGACTAATGTCGTGGTATGCATATAGCACATCTTGTTTATTCATTTATCAGGTAATTGAATAATGGGTTATTTCCAAGTTTTCTGTGCCTTAGCTTGATGCCAGTATGAACAGATGTCGACAAGTTTTTGTGAAGACTTTTTTTTCTTCTATATGTAGTATACTCCTCAAAGTAGACTGCTTGATCATACAGAATCTCTATGTTTAATAATTTGAGGCGGTTCTAAACAGTTTTAGAGAAAAGCTACTTTTATATTAACATTAGCAAGGTATGAGGATTCCAATTCTTCCACATGTTCCCAAACATTTTTTTTCTTTTTAAACAGGGGAGAGCGCGAACGCAGTCCCCCACTACCACAAATTATGCAGTCGGAGTTTCCCGCATTTGGGGAAATCGCAGGGGTCAGCACATCCGGAGTGCAATGGATAAGCCTTGTCCTGGGAAAACCACCTTAGTGATCATGGTATCTCCCCTGCCAGGTAAGTATGTGTTCCCAAACATTTAATGTCTATCTTTTGGATTATAGTCATCTTACTGGACATGAGGTAGTAGGTTTGTTATAGTCATCTTTTCATGTGATATTGGAAATAGTGTGAACAAGAATTCCTGGAAAGAATCCGTGTCTGCAAGACTAATTGAAAACTACAGTGATGTGGAGAGGTTGGAATGTTGTAGGTCCAGATGCTAATTACCTTATCTTGGGCTAGCTTTGGTCCCTAGAGTAGCCATTTCTTGCCCACCTTTGTGTCAGAACTAACATTCTGTGACTAATAGATTAAAACCTTTGGAATATATTGATTTTAGCAGACTACTAGCTTCTGCTAACCCAAAAGCTAAGAATGTCTTAGGCATTGTGGCACATACCTTTAATCTCAGCACTCTGAAGGCAGAGGCAGGCAGATCTTTATATGAGTTCAAGACCAGCCTGGTCTACATAGTTCCAAGACAGACAGGGCTATGTAGAGAGACTGAGACTGTGTCTCAAAACAAAACACACACACACACACACACACACACACACACACACACACACACACACAATCTAAAACCCAAACCAAAAAACAGCTAAGAATGTCATCAGTTAGCATCTTAGGCCTATAAAAAAAGCTTACCCCATCTTGTTGTACCTGCCTCTCTGATGTACCCACCAATGCATTTCAAACTTGCCTTGTTTTGTTTTGTTTTTGTTTTTGTTTTTTTTACTTTCTTTGTTCTGTAAAACTATAAAAACTTCATGAAACTGCTTCCAGCTGGGTGGTAGTAGCGCACGCCTTTAATCCCAGCACTCAGGAAGCAGAGACAGGTGGATCTCTGTGAGTTTGAGGCCAGCCTGGTCTACAGAGTGAGTTCCAGGAAAGGCTCCAAAGCTACACAGAGAAACCCTGTCTAAAAAACAAACAAACGAACAAACAAAAAACTTCATGAAACTGCTTCTATGTTGAAACAGACTTTGGGGTAACCCGAATCTATGTTCAGCTCCAGTTTTCTGGAGCCATGGTCACTCAAAAATGGCTCCAGAATGAACAATGGGCTACCAAGTTACCATGCAAACTGAGTCATGCCCATTATGAGCTGGCTATTATCAGACTCACAAAGCCATAAAGTAGGGCATACACAACAGCAATCCAACCAATATCAAATGGAAGTGCTATAGATGTGATCGGGCCCAAGCTGGGTCCTGAAGGCACAAGCAAGTTATGTGAAGAAGTTGCCCAAATGCCTATGGTTTCTACTCCTGTTACAAGGCCTTCTGTTTCCAAACGTACCTATGGCCTCAGGAGGTGTGCCTACGATCAATTGACTGAGGAAGACAAGACCAGGGCCTGGTTTACTGATAGTGCTGCATGCTATGCAGGCACCACCCAGAAATGGACAGGTGGAGCATTACAGTTCCATTCTAGGAAACCCTAAAAGACACTGGCAAAGGGAAATCTTCACAGTGGGCAGAACTCTGGGCAGTACACATGGTCATACATTTTGCTTGGAAGGAGAAATGGCAGATGTGCCATCGTTTACTGATTCATGGGCTTTAGCCAATGGATTGTCTAGATGGTCAGGGATGTGGAAAGAACATGATTAGAAAACTGATGAGAAAGACATCTGTGGAAGAAGTATTTGGATGGCTCTCTCCAAATGGGCAAAGTATGTGAAGATAATTGTGTCCCATGAATTTTTTTTTTGACAGGGTTTCTCTGTGTATCCCTGTGTATCTGAAAATCTCTCTGTAGACCAGGCTGGCCTCGAACTCACAGAGATCCACCTGCCTCTGCCTCCTAAGTACTGGGATTAAAGGCATGTGCCACCGTGCCCAAATAATTGTGTCCCATAAATGCTCATCAGACGGTGACACTAAAGAGTTCAGTAATCAAGTAGAAAGGATGACTGGTTCTGTGGACAGTCAGACTCTCTCCAGCCACTCCTGTCATTGTCCAAAAGGCAGTCCAAATATCCAGAAATGAGCTCAACCTGGATTAGAGGAGGATTTCTGGCAGTTAGATAAAAGCCAGCATCCCTCAGGAACTTGTGAAACTGGTTCTCATCTGCCAGAAGGAGTCAATTCCCTTCCCTCTGGCAGAACAGACATATGGCTCCATTGACATATACCTGTAACTGTGTATCCAAACTCTTGCTGGCCTCCAGGCTCCCTCAGTGTCACAAGTACCTGCTATACATTTCAAAGTCCACACTAGTGTCCTAGCTCTTCTCACCTCCCCAGGCTTCCCTCCTCCCAAATACCCTTTTGTTTTCCTTATAATGGCAAAGTGTGTGGTCCCGTGTCCACCCCGCCCCAAATTCTCACTATGCTTTCTCTGTTCTCCATTCCTTGCTTGTTCTTCCTTCTCTCACAGAGAGCCCTAGCCATCCCCAGTCTTTCGGTCATATTCAGTCTACTTCCTTCTCTGCTTTGGACTCTTCCAGATGCCTCTGGCTGTTCTCTCATATCTACAATAAAAATCTTAACCATATCATGGAGTGGTCATGTCAGCGTTTCTTTACTGTGCCTCCTCAAATACATCTGGTGCCAAAACACAGTAGGGGCCCAAATGGACCTCTTTCCCAGGGGCCCAGCCTGTCCTAACTGAACAAAGCCGTCGATTTGACTAGATCATTTGTTTCTGCCAGCTTCTGCCACCCACATATTTGACTCCAAATTTTAGAGTCCACCTCTGCAGCCGCTTCCCCACCTGCTCTCATCACTCATCTCATCTACTGTGTCTGGTAAGTGCTTCCTTGGAGCGGCCTGCTCCGTCTCTGTCTCCCTCACTTCCTGGAGTCTACTGCTAATACAAAAGTCATGCCTTTCTCATCCCACCTGGCCCAGGAGCAAAGTGGCCATCATGGGAGAGATGGAGGCTATGCATAAGTTCAACAATATGGACTTCCTCTCACCAAGGCTGGCCTGGCTACGGCTGCTGCTGAGTATCAAGTCTGCCAGCAGCAAAGACTAAAAAGAGTCTCTGATATGGAACCATTGCCCTGGGTGACCAGCTAGTGACCTACTAGGCAGGTTGACTACATTGGACCACTTCCTTTATGGGAAGGTCAATCCATGCTTTGTCCTTTCTATAATAGATACTTATTCTAGTCATGAATTGCCTTTCCTGTATGTAATGCTTCTGCTAGAACTCCATCCATGTACTTATAAAATGTCGTATCCATAGCCATGGTATTCCACATAGCATTTCTTCTGACCATAGAGCTCACTTCACAGCCAGAGATGTGGGCAATGGGCCTATGCTCATGGAATCTACTGGTCTTACCATGTTACCACCGTCCTGAAACAGCTGACTTGATAGAACGGTGGAGTGGCCTTTGAAGACATAGTTACAGTGCCAATTAGATCAGCCTTTTGAAGACATAATTACAGTGCCAATTAGGTGGCAGTATCCTGGAGTGTGGAGGCAGGGTTCTCCAGTAGGCAGGATATGCTTTGAATCAGCATCCAATATGTAGTACAGTTTCTCTTATAGCTGGCATTCACTAGTTCAAGAACCAAGGGTTGGAAATGGGAATGGTTCCACTCACTATCACCCCTACTCATTTGCTAGGGAAATTTTCACTTCCTGTTCCCTCAACCTTAAGTTCTACTGACCTAGAAGTTCTGGTTCCAGAGGAGTGAGTGTTCCTGCCTGGAGACACAGCAAACATTCCATTGACCTGGAAGCTCAGACTTCCTTCTGGACATTTTGAGCTTCTAATGCCCTTAAACCAACAGGCTAAGAAAGGAATAACAGTGTTAGGAGGGGTGATTGATCCAGACTACCAGGGGGAGATTGGATTGCTTCTTCACTATGGAAGTAAAGGTTATGTCTGGAGTACAGGAGATCCTTTAGGGTGTCTCTTGGTGTTACCACGTCCTATGATTAAAACCAATGGGGAACTACAACAGCCTAATCCAGGAAGGATGATAAAGGACCAAGGCACTCTAGGGTTGAAGATATGTGTCACTCTTGCAGGAAAAGACCTGGAACCTGCTGAGGTGCTTGCTGAGGGTGGAGGAATTATAGAATAAGTACTAGAGGAAGGTAGCTATAAATATTAGCTAAGGCCACATGACCAGTTACAGAAACAAGGATTGTAATTGATATGTTTCTGTAACATTTCATTAAGAAAATGCATATATACACAGATATTTGTGTTTTCTTTTCTCTATTATCATGTAATATAACATCAATTGAGAGAATACTGGAGATTGTGTTGTAAAATCTCTATTATATTTAGAAGACTGAGCATTTCTCAAGAGACTTTGTCAATTTAAAAATGTATGATGTGTTTGTGGTTATAGGTAGGATAGTTATATCATGTTATGTGGGATTATAAACTAGTTATTGTTTTCTTTTTTCTTCTTTTTTTTTCTTTTCTTTCTTTCTTTTTTTTTTTTTTTTTTTTTTTTGAGACAGGATTTCTCTGTATAGGCCTGGCTGTCCTGGAACTCGCCTTGTAGACCAGGCTGGCCTCCAACTCACCGAGATCTGCCTGGCTTTGCCTCCCGAGTGCTAGGATTAAAGGCATGTGCCATTACTGCCCAGCCAAATGTATTTTAATAGCAAACTTACAAGAACATTCTGTGCTACAGACTACAGACATTAAAAACATATACTTGGGCCTGGAGAGATGGCTCAGTGGTTTAGAACACTTGTTATTTTTCCAGAGGACCTGGGTTGGATTCCCAGTACCTGTAAGGTAGCTCAAAACCCTCTGTAATTCCACTTTCAGGGGTCCAATGCCCTCTTCTGGCCTCCACAATGGCACATCTGTTGTGTACAGATACACAACAGGTAAAACACCATTGTTGCATAAATCCTAATTGGTCTTATAATAAAAACCCGGAGCCAGATAATGGGGTAAATGCTGAAAGATCAGAGAGACAAAGGAACAAGCCACTAGAGAAACTTCTCACCACTACCGAATCCTCAGGCCAAAAGGGAGGCTAGATCCTGTCTCCATGAATCCTCAGACTGAATGCCCCTGAGATCTCTCTCAGCCAAAAGGGTGCGGAACTTCTGTCTCGTCTTGTCTTATATTCCTTTCTCTGCTCAGCCATATCACTTCCTGTTTCAACCTTCCTAGTGCTGGGATTAAAGGCGTGTGACTCCCAAATACTGGTAGCAAAGGCATGAGACCTCAAGTGCTAGGATTAAAGGTGTGTGCCACCACTGCCTGACCTCCATGGCTAACTCTGTGGCTGGCTCTGCCCTCTGATCTTCAGACAAGCTTTATTTGTTAAGGGTGCAAACAAAATATCACCACACACCATACACATAAAATAAGCTTTAAGAAATTACATTTATGGGGTTGGAGAGATAGTGGTTAAGAGCACTGGCTACTTTTTCAGAGGACCAGGGGTCAATTCCCAACACCCACATGGCAGCTCACAACCCTCTGTAATTCCAGTTCTAGGGCATCTAACATCCTCTTTCTGGTATCTACTGACACCAGGCATGCAATTGGTGCACAGACATCCATGTAACCCAAACACTCATATATATACGATAAAAATTAATAATTTTTTAATTAAAAAATAAGAAAGAATCTCCTTGCTAATGCTTGGCTCTATTTCACCACTTTATACAATCCTGGATCTCATGATGAAAGAATAGTCCTGCCTATGGTCCAGATCTGTGTTTCTATATCAATTAACATAATAAAGATAATTTCTCAGAGGCAAACCCAGAGGCCCCTCTCTCAGATGATTTTAGATTCTGTCAGGTTGACAACACAACCATCAGAGCTCCTTAGCAATCTTAATAACTCCCCTTTTATGGTCAAATGCATTCAAGAACATACTTTGGAACTAGAGGCAGTGGGAAACCAGCCTACACTGGTTTTGGGTGCATGCACAATGAGGCAAACTGTGTCCCCTGAGTGAACTTTTAGGGAACATTACCTGAAATCATGCCTGCACATGATTGGGCATATATAAGATTACAATCAAATGCATCATGAGAAAGAACGTGCACAGCAAACAAAGGCTTATGAAATCCAAGCCTGTCAATCAAGACGAAAAGCTACCCATACTCTGCCCCTGGCAACCACCTCCTCATGTTGGGCCTACAAAAAGATGTCCCAGGAAATAACGAGGGCATTGAAGCTCAGATAGCTCCCTGTTTTCTTAGAGCATAGCTGTCCTGCACTTTTCAATTTGCTTAAGAGGAGGTTTTAAAAGTGTGTGTGTGTGGCCAGTGAGATGGCTCAGTGGGTAAAAACACCTGCAGAACTAGCCTGACAACCTGAGTTTGATCCCCAGAACCCACATAAAGGTGTAGAGAGCGCCAACGCAACCAAGTTGTTTGACCTCGACATGCACACCACAGTAATGCACTCCCCACATACATCATACACATGCATGCATGCACACACACTGATGATAATAAGATGAAAATAAGAAAGATGTATGTGGCTTGCCTTGTCTCTTACTGTTCTCTGTCATGTTAGGAGCACATCACAGTCGTTGCTGGTCTTAGAATGAGGGGGCTTGTGAGATGGATTTGAACAGCATCTGTGGCCTGGAATTGAGATCAGTAGATTCCAATTAAAAACAGAAGAATTACAAAACTAAGAGTTTGGCCAGATAGGGTGGCACACACTTTTAATCCCAGCATACAGAAGGCAGGGACAATTTCTGTGGATTGAGACCAGCCTGGTCGACATACTGAAACCCTGTCCCCCCAAAACAAACAAAACTTAAGAATTCAAAGCTATGGGTAAAAATTTGAAGCTTGTGATAAGAGAATTTTGAGACGTACTAAATTAAGTTATAGGTCAGAGAATAGAGGGAGGAAAGAGATGAGATGATCATTTTAACTCAGAACTCAAGTTAAAAGAACAGAAGAAGGGAAAAAGACAGGAAGGGAGGGAGGGAGGGAGGGAAGGAAGGAAGGGAGGTGTTTTGCATTCCTTTATACTAAAGATTACCCTCACACTAAGACTTAGTCCCCCTTCCTCTGCCTCTCAAGCGATGGGATTGCAGGCACATAGCAACACATCCAAATAATGTACTGTCCTTTCTTGATACAGATGTGTGTTAGTACTTAGGCATTCTGGCAACAAATGATTTAATCCACTGATGGATGTACAGCTTAATAGCTACTGCAAAGTGGAGGAAAGTGACCAAGTTGCAGAAAGTAGTTCATTTGGGGACATGTCTTTTAACGTAACTTTTTAAAAATTATTTAACATAATTTCTTTATTGAATCTTTGGGAATTTCACATCATGCATCCTAATTCCACTCACTTCCATATCCTCCCTCTCAACCCTGCAGCGCCCCCCTAAAAGAAAAGAAAACAAAACAAGCAAACAAACACAAAAACAAAAAACAAAACAAAACAAACAAAAACCTCTTCATTCCTCCATTTTCCCCACCTCTCCAACACTTCTTCATTGGTTCTAGTGGCATTGGGAGCCTTGGCGTGTCATACAGTAGACCCTTCTGTTCAATCAGCTTTAATTGCAAATCTTCATTACAATGAATTATTGGTCTGGTTCAAGGCCTCTGGTTTCTGGTACACCATCATCACTGGATCCTTACTGAAACTCCAAAACTACTCTAGAGTACCCTGAGGCCATCCCAAATCATAGAACTCCTTTGGATATCATTCCACAGAACCAGTGCCTTCCCCAGCTCCAGCAGGTCCTAAATGGGATGGATGGTAGGGTGGGCCAACCCAAGGTCTAGCTGTGGGCCTGGGTGGTAGCTGAGCTGGTCAGTCTGGGCCACCGGGGCTGCTCCCTCAGGCAAGGGGTGGAGCTAGCTCCCCTACACCCATACCATCAGGGTCAGTCCCGTGTGTGCCCCCCCCACTGTCCCGTGCACCCACCCATGGTGAGGGGTAGGACTATCTCTCCTGAGTGCAGAGGGCCAGCTCTCCCGTGAGGGTCGGTCGGGGCCAGCTCTCTTTGCTGCAGTGTCCAGGGAGGGTCAGGGCCAGCTTTCTCAGAGCCAGCAAAGGGCGGGGCTGGCTCAGCATGGCCGTCTGATTTCATCATGCATGGTTCCTTTGACCTCCTGAGGTGACAGGGGCCACAGACATGAACAGAGACCCCAGCTGCAGCAGGACCATGGACCCAGACATGGATCTTGGCAGCAGCTTAGGCCTGGATCACACCATGGCCCCAGATGGCAGCACAGGCCACCCAGATCAGTGTGGCTGCAGCAGCAGCATGGCTCTTGGACACCTACAAGGCCATCGCTGGCAGCCCAGACACTGGGTATCCTAGTGGCCTTTGGTGGCAACGTGGGCCATGGATAGCCACTCAGACCCCGGCTGTGGTAGGACCATTGCCCCAGACATGGCCATTGTTAGCAGCTCAGGCCTGGATGGCCCTAGGTGGCAGGAAACCCTCCATGTCAGCCTGCTTCCCACTGCCTTCACTTCTTCCATGAACCACTCTGCTTCTCTTTCTCTCCCATTTCTCCACCACGAACTTGCTCGTCATAATGGGACCCGGGTCTTGAGGACCCAGCCTAGCCTGTGGGTGGCTTGCACCCGCCTGACTTAATGTAATATTTTGCTATGGCCCCTTCTCTCCCACTCTCTCTGCTTCCCAGGCACCTTGAGGTGAGCAGCTTTGCTCCACTGCGTGTTCTCTCTCTCTCTCACCCATGATGAGGTTCTTTTTCACCAGAGACCCACAAGCAATGGAGCCAGATGAAAAATTTTTTTTTCTTTTACTTTGTTTCTTCAGCTATTTTGTCACAGGGGCGGAATACTGACATGGAGGCCATGTGGTAGTCTATCTTTAGTCTACCAAAGAAGCAGCAACCATTTTCTTCTTTTTTTAACTTTTTATTTATTCTGTATGTCTTTCACATCCTGTCTGCATATCATGTCTCCTAATCTCCCTCCTCCCAAAAAATAAAAACAAAATAAAATTTAAGAGAAAAAGGGGAGGGGGAAGAAGAAAGAGAGAATCTCATCATGGAAGCTGCAGTGTGACACAGTGAGTCACACAGTATATGTCCATACATTTGTTTGTTTGTTTGTTTTTTTCGAGACAGGGTTTCTCTGTGTAGTTTTGGTGCCTGTCCTGGATCTCGGGCTGTAGCCCAGGCTGGCCTCGAACTCAGAGGTCTGCCTGGCTCTGCCTCCCGAGTGCTGGGATTAAAGGCATGTGCCACCACCGCCCAGCAGTATCCATACATTTTTACATGCAGGCGTTTATCTCAAAGAATCATTGGTCTCTACTACACCATCAATGTTGGGCCCTCACTGGGACTCTTCCTGGATATCCTATTGCCCTGTGTCACAGAGATCCTGCAGCCCTGGGTCTGCAGGACCAACCCTCCCCCAAATTCCCCCCAGGTCACAGATGGAGTGGATGTTGGGATGGGCCAACACATAACCCTGGTTCTGGGCCTGGGTAGTTGCAGGGTTAGTCAGGCTGCCAGCTCTTCCTTGCTGTGGGATGTTCTGTACGGCAAATATGTTAATAAATAAAACACTGATGGGCCAGTAGCCAGACAGGAAGTATAGGCGGGCCTAACAGAGAGGAGAATTAAGGGAACAGGAAGGGAAGGAGGAGACTGCCTGCAGCCACTGCTAGGACAAGGAAGATGTAAGGTACCAGTAAGCCATGAGCCATGTGGCAAAGTATAGATTAATAGAAATGGGCTGAATATAAGAGTGAGAGCTAGACAATGATAGGCCTGAGCTAATGGCCAAGCAGTTTAAATAATGTAAGAGTCTGTGTGTTTATTTTATAAATGTTGTAAGGGACTGCCGGGGCTTGGCAGGACCCGGAGAGAAAACTCCAGCTACACTTCCTTGTCCTCACACCAGTGTGAGCTCTACGCATTGCCCTGGTAGTTCATGCCTTGCAGCAATGAGCAAGGGACAGGGCCAGTTCTCCTGTTTTCACATCCGAAGGGTTGGTTCTCCCACACCTTCAGGGCCAGGTCTGCTGTGTTGCCCAGGAAAGGTGTAGGGGCCACTCTCCTGAGTGCTGCAGCTGATAAGGGACAGGAACAGCTCTCCTACTCTTATGTCCTCAGGGCCAGCTCTTCCATCTGCCTCAGGTGTTGGATGGGTAGGTAGTCAGACATCTCTCCACTCATGCTGCCATGTGACATAATGAGCGATGGGGACAGTTCTTCCATGCTCACTACTTTGGCGCTGGCTCACCCACACCTCCACCAACAGGGTCAGTGCTACTGTGCTGCCCAGGCGAGATGTGGGGTCCAATTTCCCAAGTGCTGAAGCTGGTAAGGGGGAGGTCAGCTCCCTCCCTCACCACAGGTGCCAGGGGCAAAGGAGGAGGGAAAAACCATATTTAAATACTGTGTGTGTGTCTACACACATACAATCTGTGTGTAGATGCCCTTGAGGCCGTAAGGGCTTAGATCTTCTGGATCTGGAATTACAGACAGTTGCGAATCCCTGATATAGGTCCTGGGAACCAAATTCTGGTCCTCTGAAAGAGCAAGTACTCTTAACTGCTAAGCCATCTCTCCAGCCCTCCCTTTGTTTTCAGAGACCACTTAGGCTCAAAAGTTTGGTTTAGGGACACTGAGATGGCTCAGTGGGTAAAGGTGATTGCTATCAAGCCTGACAAAGTTTAATTCCTGGAACCTATTCGGCTGGAACAGCTCACCTCTGCAAAAGCCCCCATTTTTCGCTCTCTCTCCAAATCCCGCCTTCTCAGAGAATCTCCAGCAGAGACTGTCAAGAAGCCCAGTTCTGCATTCTTGGTCTTGGTGGCTCCTCCCCTGAAACTGCCAGCTGCCCAATCCCGGCCTAAAGCGTTATAAATGGGCACAAACCCAGCTTGTGGTGGACACATCCTCACCCCATGCCTATAGGGGATTTAAGCTCCCCTCTTTAGATTGGCCATGTGAGTTTTCTCCTGCCCCCTTCCCCCACCTCAGTATCTGGGGGCTGGAGGGTTACCTGGTAGTTGCTTTACGCAGAATATACCTGGTCTTTTACTTTTTAATTCAGCTTGATCTGGTTCTCTGTGTCAGTGGAGAAACCTATTATCAGGGTACAGAAAATCTATTAGGACCCACATGGTAGAAGGAGAGAATGGATTCCCACAGGTTGTTCTCTGACTCCCCCATGCGCGCGCGCGCGCACACACACACACACACACACACACACACACACACACACACGATAGATAGATAGATAGATAGATAGATAGATAGATAGATAGATAGATAGATGATAGATAGACAGATAGACAAATAAATGAATAAATAAATGTATGTAATAACATTTCAGTATGGTTTGTCCTGGAGCTGTATGTCAGTAGAAGAGCACTTGACTAGTACACATGATGCCCTGGGTTCTACTTGGAGCACCACACAAGCCACAACTGTGTTCTAAGTGACCATGTTTTGTGATTATCCACGATGTAGGAGAAGCATGCCTAACAGTCTTTAAAGGACAAATATTCAGGTTCTTGGGTTCCTGTACCATCTCATTCTTTTATCTAGATGACTGAAAGCAGGTTGATTGTTTGATTGATTATTGATTGATAGTCTGTCACCTTCCTGCTGACACTGATATTTTGTGAGATCCTTTCTTTCTTCACTGAACTGTATCTGATGACTTAGCTTTTTATAGCTTCTTTCCCCCTTGTGGACTTCAGTCTTTGTCCTACCTACCCTAGCCCTGTCCATGTTGCTCAGTCTACTCAGTGGCCCCGCCACTGCATTACAAACCTACTGGACCTCAGGAACTTTGCTCCACCCCAGGCCCCTGAGAATGATGGCAGGAATCCAATTGAGGGTGTATCATTGCTTGGCCAATCAGCACATTGATTTTCCGGACTTCACTTGGGGCTGACTTACAGGTGACCTCCTTCCAGAATCTCGAGTCTGGATTGGAGCAGAGGCATGTTGCCCTTGAATTGGCTGTCAAATTCTCCAACTGCCTCTCCTCCAGAATTCAGTCTAGAACAAAGAAACTTGGGTCCATGTGTCCCGAGTCCTTTTTCAGCCACCTCTGTTCAGTTGGAACCTCCAGCTTACTCCTGCATGATTCTGAAAGCCCCATTCCTGTCTCTGTCTCCGAACCTCACCCTCTCAGAGAGTCTCCAACAAAGGAAAGTTGCCAAAAGGCCCAGTTCCGCATTCCTGGTGACTATTACAGCTTCCTTCCCTGTTGCCACCAGCAGCCCAAGTCCTCGTCTAAGTGCTCAGCTTTTGACCACACTTGGGTACTAACCCAGCTTGTGACTGACACATCATCACCCTTGCCTACTACCTATAAAGTCTTCCTGCTTTTGTTTGTGTGCGTGGCTTCTCCAGCCTTGATCTCTGGGACTGGAGATCCCACTCAGGAGTTGCTTTGCTCAAATAAACCTGTTGTTATACTTTTCAATTCAGCTTGATCTGACTTACTGTGTTGGTGGAGAAACTTATGATGGGGGGGGGGGGAGGCAGAAACCTATTAACCTCTACCCACTTTCTCTCTCCATTATATTTTTGGACAAAGGCTTGAAATTTTTGAAAACATGTTCTGGAAGAAATGATGCAAACTGAGCTAGATAAAACTGGTGGAGAGCTTGCCTACCATGTTCAAGGTCCTGAGTTGGACCCCAGCATTTCAAAATAAATAAACCATAAATATATAGGTTCATATAAAAAGAGATAACTCATTAATCAAGAGCACTTACTGCTCTTGCAGAGGACCTGGGTTCAATTTCCAGCACCCACATGGAAGCTCACAATCATCTGTAATTCCATTCCAGAGGATCTAATAGCTTCTTCTGGCCTCTGCAGGTATGAGAATGCACATGGTGTATATGCATACATGCAAGCAAAACATACACGTACAAATAAAAGCATCTTTTGTGTGTGTGTGTCTTTTTTTTAATGATTTATTTTAAATTTATTTTATGTGCACTGGTGTGAAGGTGGCAGAATCCCTGGAACTGGAGTTACAGAGCTGCCATGTGGGTGCTGGGAATTGAACCTGGGTCCTTTGGAAGAGCAGCCGGTGCTCTTAACCACTGAGCCCATAAAAACGTCTTAAAGTAGAACTAACACTAATGAGAGAAAAGAAATGCTCCCATTTGATAGCTCTTCATATGTTATATGACAGATTAAGGGATTCAGAAAAGTATTTCTCTAAAAATAATTCCTTGCTTTAGGATCTAATGATTTTCAATAAAACTTAATTTTGGGGTTGGGCATATGGTTTAGTAGTTGAGCACTTGCCTGGTATACCTATGGCCCTACCTTCAATTCTTTTTCTTTTTTTATGCCATGTATTTATTTATTATGTATACAGTATTCTGCCTGCATGTTTGCCTGCACTCCAGAAGAGGGCACCAGATCTCATTATAGATGGTTATGAGCCACCATGCGGTTGCTGGGAATTGAACTCATGACCTCTGGAAGAACAGCCAGTGCTCTTAACCTCTGAGCCATCACTCCAGCCTCTAGCTTCAATTCTTATATCTATAAAAATAAACAAGCAAACAAACCCCTCAAATTTGAATGTCCACACTGAAGAAATTTCTCTGATCTTCTTTGATATGTGGACATTTCACTTGGTACCCTTTCAACAGGATCCACGAATCCCTGTAGACATGGAGGTAAGCTAGAAGAACAAGTGTGGTCAGCAAAGAACCTCTACCTGGCGGTTTTTAGAGTCTGCCTCCGATACACAGGGACATGGCCCTACCACGGTAGCCTGCATTTGATGACCAAATCAGGTGGAAAGGGCTAATTGTTTGGGGTCAGTTTGCAACACACTCATGGACACTTGTCATTCAAAAGCTCCTTGCTGGGCTGGAAAAGGAATCATACTATGAATTACCCAAATTCCTCTCCACAGTTTGGCTTCTGCTCCCTCCTTTTCCATTACCCATGTGCTGCACTCCTCAAATGTCTCAGTACTTGATTCAGAGAACTCAATATGTGGCATGGATACTTTGGAGTGGACATAAATGTCCTTATATAGACAATGAACTCTTTTTTTTTTTTTTTTGAAAGTTTTTTTTGTTTGTTTGGGGTTTTTTTGTTTTTTGTTTTTTGTTTTTTTTCGAGACAGGGTTTCTCTGTGTAGCTTTGGGCCTTTCCTGGAACTCACTCTGTAGCCCAGGCTGGCCTCGAACTCACAGAGATCTGCCTGCCTCTGTCTCCTGAGTGTGTAGCTAGAGTTTTCCTGCCTGGCCCACAGTCAGGACAAACTCTCTCACCTGCCAGTCCCACAGCCACTCAGACCCAACCAAGTAAACACAGAGACTTATATTGCTTACAAACTGTATGGCCGTGGCAGGCTTCTTGCTAACTGTTCTTACAGCTTAAATTAATCCATTTCTATTAATCTATACCTTGCCACATGGCTCGTGGCTTACCGGCATCTTCACATGGTGTTTCTCATCATGGCGGCTGGCAGTGTCTCTCTGACTCAGCCTTCCACTTCCCAGCTCTATTCTCCTCCTTGTCCTGCCTATACTTCCTGCCTGGCCACTGGTCAATCAGTGATTTATTTATTGACCAATCAGCAACACATTTGACATACAGACCATCCCACAGCATGAGTGCTGGGATTAAAGGTGTGCACCACCACCGCCCGGCGACAATGAACTCTTATTCAGCCTCAAAAAGAAAGGAAATTCTGTCTGTTACTCTGAGTGGCTGTGAAGAAATAAAAAAGTTCATAATCTAAGGCAAGAAAGATTAGTGTAGTCACAGTTTCAGAGGTGTGGTGGACTGACTTGCAGGGTGGATGCAGCAAAGCAGTAAGAAGAAGAGGCATGGCAAGCTGCAGCTCCCCAGGACACGTCTCCAATTACCTACTTCCTTTAACCGTCCCGTCATCCACAGCTCCATTACCTCTAAATAGGTCATTCAAATTTTGAGTCACTCTCATAGTTGTTTCTCATTCCGACCAAAGTGATAGGAATAACTGTTACATTGTGACCATATGACAACACGGATGAGCTTTTTGGACACTGTGCTAAGTGAAACAAACCTGCCAGAAAAGTACAAATAGAATGTATTTGTACAAATATAATATAAATGCTGTAGTTAAGGTTGGATGTGTGTGTGTGTATGTGTGTTAATGTACTTGTGAGTGTGGGTCTATGCAAGTGTGCCTTCAGTTGCATATGGGTGCAAGTGTAGGTGGAAGCCCAAGGTTGACGTTGGGTATCCTTCCCCAACTGCTCTTGATTTATTTTACTTATTTTTTAAATGAGCTGGTGATGTCTATATATTTTATTTATTTACTCGTGTGTGTGTGTGTGCGTGTGTGTGTGTGTGTGTGTGTGTGTGTGTGTGTGTGTGTGTGTGTGTGAGACATAATACAAGAACGCAAGGAGGGCAGAGGAGAGGTCTTGGGAACCAAATTCCTGTCCTATGGAAGAAAAGTACATGTTCTTAACCACCAAGCCCACTCTCCAGCCCCTTTATTTTATTTTTTTTTAAACTTGTGTGTGCATGTGTGTGCTCACATGTGAACAAGTGCCATGTGTGTATGCCATGTGTGTGCAAGTGCCCATGGAGACCAGAAGAGGGTGAAGGATCCTCTGGAACTGGAGTTACAGGCGGTTGTAAATCTCCTCTGACTTTGTACCTGGGTTCCAGGGGTCCAAACTCAGGTCTTTGTGCTTCTGTAGAAGGCACTTAACCAACTGTCACAAAGATTTTTTTTAAGACAGGGTTTTGCTGGGCCTGGTAGCATCTTTCTTTATTCTCAGTACTCAAGGGGCAGAGGTTTGCTGGGCCTGGTGGCATCTTTCTTTATTCTCAGTACTCAAGGGGCAGAGGCAGAGGCAGGCAGATCTGTTTCAAGTGGGCCTGTGTCTAGCAAGGAATACATAATCTGCTCACACTGTTGAGAGCCAGGAATACATAAGAATTCCCCTCTGTTACCATTATTGAGGCCTCCAGCCTCCAGAACAGATGTTACCCAGTTCTTAGCCTCTCCAGTGTGAAGACAGTCATTGCTGGACAGCCCAGCTGTCACACACACTGATCTAATAATGCTGTCTGTGACATATATGTGCTATTGTTTCTGACCCACGAGCGAATCCTGACTAACCCACCATGATATATTAGCAGCAGCCTTACTCATCTGGCTTTTTCTTCTTAAGAAAACAAATTTAGGCTGGACATGGTGGTGCCTGCCTTTATTACCAGCACTTTGGAGGCAATGGGTAGTGGATTTCTGTGAGTTCCAGACCAGCTAGGACTACAGAGTGAGACCCTGTGTCAAAGGAAAAAAAAAAAAAAGAAGAAGAAGAAAAAGAAAAAAGAAAGAAAATGTTTACTCATATAGAATACATAGATATTCAGAAATACATATAGAAAACAGTAGTCATGCCAGGCTTAGTGGCGCACGCCTTTAATCCTAGCATTTGGGAGGCAGAGGCAGGTGGATCTCTGTGAGTTCAAGGCCAGCCTGGTCTACAGAGAGAGTTCCAGAATAGGCTCCAAATCTACACAGAGAAACCCTGTCTCAAAAAAACCAAAAGAAAAGAAAACAGTAGTCATGAAGTAACGGGACCTGCCTTTACTGATTCTTTTGATTGTATTTTCTCTTGCTCATCACAGCCCCAGGAACAACAGGCTAATTATATTACATAGCAGAGATGTGAAGGTGAGACGTGCAGGCTTGCGGAAGTACACATTATGACATTTGCGCAGTGATGCAATCCTCTAGTGACACATTTCAAAGGCTGTATCCCTGCCACTAAATGAACCATGCTGATACAAGTGAAAGGCTAGGTGGGACAGCTTAGACAGCTGAGGGGAGCAGGAGTCTCCAAGGTCAATTTCTCAAAACCCCGGGGAAGGAGAAGACCTTGTTCGAAGAACAGTAGGAAGTGAGGGTGAAGGAGACATTGAACTCTAATTCTACTGTCTCCCTCTTTTCTTTAGCAGATATTCTAGCCACAGGCTCCTGTCTTGGCTTGTGGAATACCCTCTGTGTCCTAAAATTCAAAGATATTAAGTGGGTTGATGAGAGAGCTCCAGGGCAAGTTGGATAACGGGGAGGGTAGTTGGAAGGACAATTCTGGTAAGAGCATGCTGACTTGGCCATCTTGACTTGGCAAACAAATCTGAACACATTTCTCACTTTTAGAGAGAGAGGAGCTACTACGTAAACAGTTACACAAAGAAAGCCATGGTGAGATGCTGGAATGGAGTCCAAGGTGGCCTCTCATTTTTTTTTTTTTTTTTTTTTTTTTTTTTTTTTTTTTTTTGGTTTTTCGAGACAGGGTTTCTGTGTAGCTTTGTGCCTTTCCTGGAACTCGCTTTGGAGACCAGGCTGGTCTCAAACTCACAGAGATCCACCTGGCTCTGCCTCCCGAGTACTGGGATTAAAGGCGTGCGCCACCACCGCCCGGCTGTGGTCTCTCATTTTAAAATTACTTTATTACTTTACCTATTTTGTGTTTGTGTGTAGGCATGTGCCAGGGCATGTGGCGGTCAGAAGATGGCTTGTGAGTCAGTTCTCTCCTTCTACCATGTTGGTGCTGTGGGATGTCTTTCTGTATGCTGTGAATATGGGTTGCTCTGATGGGTTGATAAAGAAAGCCGTTTGGCCTATGGCCAGTCGGGTAATAGCTAGGTGGGAAATTGAAGAGAGAGAGAGGAAGAAGAAAGGCAGAGGGGAGAGATGCCACCATCAGGAGGAGAAGCAAGATGTGAAAATACCGGTAAGCCACAGTCACATGGCAACTTATAGATTAATAGAAATGGGTCAAGTTCTAAGAGCTAGCTAGCAAGAAGCCTGCGATAGGCCATGCAATTGGTAATTAATATTAAGCCTCCGAATGATTATTTTATAAGCAGCTGTGGGACTGTGGGGCCAGGCGAGACTGGAGAAACCTTCTGCCTACAGTTCTGGGCATCCAACTCAAGTTGTCAAGTTTGGTGGAAGTACCTCTATCCACTGAACCATCTCTCTGGCCCTGGGATCATAATTGAGGAAGATGGCCTCACAGTATATTTCAACAGCTTCAACTTGGAGCAACCGTCTACTGGAAACACTTCACAAAGACATACAGAATGGAGTAGAGGCTGTGCTCATCTTTTTGTGTGTACCAGAGGCCCAACAGGTGGTCTTTTCCAGAGGGACAATGGAAGACTTTGAGAAAAACTACCGAGAAAACAACTGGCCCCAAGCATTTTGGGTAAAAACTTATAACCAATTTCTGTTATATTCACCTGACAATGACATTTCCCAAATTTCACAAGGGGCCCTTTATGAAATGTAGAAGGAACCTTCTCTGGATTCTCAGGAGAAAAAATATATATAATCTCCCAGGCTCTCCCTAGTGCTACTTATATCTACTAAAACTAAAAAAAAAAAAATTGATGTTAACCCTTTAGGGGTTAACTGGAAAAAAAATTGATGTTAATCTAAAGGGTTAACATGAAGAATGATTCCAAGACCTGTGTGGTGATACACATCTGTAATCCTGGTCCTTGAGAGATAGGGGTAAGAGAATCAGTAGTTTAAAGTCATTCTAGACATTTAGTGAATTTAAGGCCAGCCTGTATTACATGAAGCACTATCCATTAAGATAAAGAAACAAATAAATAAACAAACAAACAAAACCCAAAAAACAAAACCCAAAGGTCCATATCCACCAAGTAAGTACAGCTAGAAATTGAAAGTCTACTCCTCTGAGATAGAAGAACAATACCAGTGGGCTGGAGAGGTGGTCAGGGTTAAGAACACTGGCTGCTTATGACCTGGATTTGTTTATTTCTTTTGGTTAGGTCAAGGGTCTGTCAATCTTGTTTATCTTCTGGAAGAACCAGCTTTTAGATTCATTGATTTTTTTTTTAATTTTGTTTCTAATTTATGCTCTGATTTTGATTATTTCTTGTTGTCAACTGGGTTTTAGTTTATTTTGTTCTTGTTTTCCCAAATTTTTGAGTTTGTATTATTAGGTCATTTATCTATAGTTTTTCTGATTTTTTTTTAAAAAATTCATTTGTTTATTATGTATACAGTGTTCTGCCTGTATGCATGCCTGCAGGCCAGAAGAGGGCACCAGATCTCATTATAGATGGTTGTGAGCCACCATGTGGGTGCTAGAAATTGAGCTCAGGACCTAAGGAAGAGCAGCCAGTGCTCTTAACCTCTAAGCCATCTCTCCAGGCCCCCTGATTTTTTTTTTTTAACTGTAGGCACTTAGAGCTACAAATTTCCCTTGTAGGAAAGCTTTCAATGTGTCCCAGAAGTTTTGTTGTGTTTTCATTTTCACTGAGTTCCAGGAAATTTTTTATTTCTTTCTTGATTTTCTTTGATCTATTCATCATTCAGTCATGAGTTATTTAATATTCACGAGTTTATGTGATTACTAGAGATTTGTTGTCAATTTTAAATTTTATTGCATTGTGATCAGATGGTACACACAGAGTTATTTCAATCTTTTTGAATTTGTAAAGATTTATTTTGTGTCCCAAGACGTGTTTTATTTTAGAATGGCTTTTGTATGCGGCTGAGTATAATGTGTATTTTTTGGTGTTTGGGTAGAATATTCTGTACGTATCTGTTACATCCATTTAATGTATGGTGTCATTTTCCCCTTTTATTCTATTATTTTTGAGAGTATAATATAATTACATCATTTCTCTCTTCCCTGTACTCCCTTTAAATTCTCTTATATATCCACTCCTTGCTCTCTTTCAAATTCATGGCCTCTTTTTCCATTAATTGGTTTTGCACATATATGTCTATACATCTATAGTCCTGCATGGAACTGGCTCAGTCTGTATAATGTTACTGTTTTCAGGGCTGACCACTGATGTGGATGTGCTCTTCCTGGGGAAGACTATTTCTTCCACTCTCAGCGTTCCTCAGTTGCTCTAGTTCTTTGTGTAGGGTTGAGGCCTCATGGCCTTCCTATCATTCACATTGGCATGACTACTTTTGTCCTTGTTCATGTTTAGCCGGTCATGTTTATGAGCTTTTATGGGTGCAGTTTCTAACATTCCTAGGTAACAATCTCACAGCAAACTACCTATTTGCTCTTAACAATCTTTCTTACAACTCTCCCCAGTGTTCCCTGAGCCTCAGGTATGGGAATTGTTTTGTAGATGTATCTTTTGGGACTGGACTCCACAACTCTGCATTTTGACTGGTTGTGGTTTTCTGTAATGGACTCTGTTGAAAGAGAAGTTTCTGTAGATGAATTTCTAAACAGTCTTAGTAAATAAGAAACACAGAGCCAAATACAGAGGAAATAGCCAAAGAGATCAGAGCAATAGCCACGACTAGCTTTAGCTTACCACCAGCAGTAGCTTCCACAGAGAGAGTTTCTTCCTGCCTGACTTGTGTTTTTATTGCCTTTCTGTTCTGCCTTCTCATTGGCTCTGAGCCCAGCCACATGACTTCCTCATCACTGCCTGTCTATACAGACCTCCAGGTCTCTATGGTTGGTACTGGGATTAAAGGCTCATGTCACCACGCTCGGCTGTGTCCTTGATCACACTACCTGCCATGTGATCGGATTAAGAGTGTGTGCTACCACCGCCAACTTCTGCTTAATGGCTATTTGACCCCTGATCTCCAGGCAACTTTATTTATTAACATACAAATAAAATATCACATTTCATCACAAAATATCACCTCACGTTTTCTTGATGAGGACTTAGGACTATACTTACCCATGAATATACAGACACATAGTTAGAATGTAGTTAGGGATTATGCTGGTTTAATAAAGTAGTGGTAGTTATAGGTTCTCCCTCAGGATCTTATCAGCCCTAGGTAATTGTCTAGGTTTCCAATACCAGGCATGATTTCTCTCATGTTGAATGGGTCTTAAGTCCAATTAGCGAGATATTAGTTGCTGCTAAGTATGCATGCCACTACTGAACTCTTAGGGTTATTGGGTCATGTTGGTTGCTGCTGTGGTTCCTAGGCATCATAGCTGGGTGGGACGGTAGGTTTCTTCCTTCCTTTGGAAGAGTGCATGGTATCTTCTAGTCCTCAAGGAGGAGGCATTCGGGTCAGTCACAGCTTAGGGGCCTCTGAGCCCTGTGTCTGAAATGCAATGTGTCTTCAGCAATAGTGACTTCCACCTCTTGGGGGTAACCAAGGGCAATAGCAATAGGCTGTATGTTTGGGGAGCCTCTTGGACAACCCTGAGCAACAACCCAAAAGAGGGCTTCTCATGCTTGATTTTGGGGTTTTGGTTAGCTGGTCTTTCACTCTTAGATGCAGCATTGTCAGTCCACAAGATAAAACTTCACTTAAGCTCTATTTGTGCACAGACTTATTGTACTGTAGTTCTTTTTAGGTAAATAGTTAATAGTATGATTCCTTATGACTTTTTCCAGACATCCTTACTTTCACTTTGTCCTCCTTCATTCTTCATCTGTATTTATCTCCCTCTCCATCCCTAATTAGAGCCTTTCTATGCTCCATTCCCCCCATCAGATCACTGGTACCCAGCTATTCCCCTCTCTGTTGCTCCCCTATAAGCTAGCTCTTATAACTAAACCCAGCCCATTTCTATTCATCTATATGTCGCCACGTGTTCCATGGCTTTACTGTAGGAGCAGTGCCACAGCAAAGGACCATGTTGTGTTGCCGAGTGGAATCTTGTCCTTGGGCTGCCTGGAGGCTGGAACCGCAACTGCCCAGCACTGAGGGCAGAGTGGTGTGCAGCAGCCTGGAGCTCAAGCGGGCCCTGCCCCTAGACATGCTGCCTGGCTGCACATCACCCTCTCAGCAGCAGCAGAATACTAGAGATGAATAGTGGTTCGTTTCCTGGATTGAGTTTCCCGGAGGGACTTCCGTGGTTCATGCTGCCGCTGGAGACCATGTTGGTGTCTGTGGTCTGTGCTGCTGATGGAGACCAGGCTGAGGTCCGTGTTTGTGTTGATGTCCACCAACCATGCTGCCACAGGAAACCACTGGGAAGTCCATGAGCTGTGCTGCCACTGGCTTATAAGCAAGAAAGCTTCTTTTGCAGCGGTGTTGATGACTGAAGACTCACAACTGAGAACGGGAGACACCGAAGGCTTCTGTGACAACCTCCTCCCCCCTCAAAAGAAACAGTCTAGACAGGGAGCTGTTGAAGAGATCCCTTAAAAATTGTGATAAAGATGCAGAAGTGTAGCTCTTCACAGTTGATGGCTTCTGGTCGTGTGTGGGGGAAGGACTCAGTTTTCTTTAAAGGACAGCCACTGGGGGTTTAACCATGCTCCAATGAGTATATGGGCAACACAAATTGGACTTGATAGGTTTTTTGTTTGTATTGGTTGGTTTGGTGTCCCCCCCCCCCCCCCCGCTCTTTTTTTGAGGGGGAGAGGGAGGACACAAGCATGGGAGGGTGGACCAGGGAGGAATAGGAAGTGAGTATGATGGGGTGCATTGTATGAAATTCCTAAATAATGAATAAAAATATTATGTTGGGGAAAAAAGTAAATCCATGCTATGTGAAAAAATAAACACACACACACACACACACACACACACACACACACACACACAGATCTAATGGAACAAAATATTCAGACCAACAGCTCTGCAACTTTATACTCATAGGAACTTATGTAAAGAGAGCCCATTAAAGGGGAGATAAAATTCCTGGTTTTTTTTTTCTTTTTTTTAAATGGGAGAGAGAGACAGAGGGAGAAATTTTTCTGCTGGGCACATTGTAAGTTCCTCAAGGTGTGAGTGGCCAGGCCCTGCTCCCCAGACTACTCTAAGGGCTATAATGGCTGAATCTAGCCTCTCAGGATGCAGGCAGTCAAGCTCTGCCCTTTTGTAAAAACAAAACAAAACAAAACAAAACAAAACCTCAAAATCAGGCCACAGAATCCCACAAATCCCTGAGCTCAAAACCCACCAATCCCTGAGCTTGCCCCAATGTCAGGCCACAGAATCCCACCAACCCCCACGCTTGCCCCAAGATCAGGACACAAAATCCCACCAATCCTTGGCCTCCCTGGAAAGCTCCGCCCCCCCCCAAGAAACCCTATATAAAGCCCGCCTCCTGCTCAGTTCTTTGCTGCTTCTCAACCCTTTTGAAGCTCCCTTTGGTGTCTTCCCCAATAATTGTCTTGAGGGAGGTTTGTTGTGCAGTGTGACTTTGTGGTATTCTTGGGCTCCCGACTGCCAGGATATCTTTCTCCTCAGAGCTGTAACACACACACACACATCTCAGCAGGTCTGGGTAGAGTAGGTCAGATATATTCTGCAGCCACTTGGCTTCTACACCAGCCACTCACCTTTGGCTCTCCCAGGCAATCTGACTGGAAGTCAAAGCCCTCCAGCCCCATGGCCTCCTGGCCCTGTGGCCCTTTTCTACCATGCACATGCAAAGAGAGGCTTCTGCATCACGTGAGTTCTGAGGAAAGGCCGGCGGGCCCCATTGCTGCAGCATGAGCTGGCTTGGCTACCCCAGAGCTTAGGTTTTTGTTTTCCCTCATAGCAGTAATAACTCAGTATGGATTGATCAATGGTGCCTTCGCAGGTGAAAATGAAAACAAGCCCAGTGTCTGATACAAAAACAGTTGCAACCTGGCCATAAAGCACTTAAGCCAATGCTGTTTAAATTTCCTGAGGTATTGTTCAATCAGTATATGGATGACATTTTCTTCTCCTGCTCATCTACTCAGTTCGTAAATGAGTACTTAACTTTCAAGGTAAATAAACTAATAGACAAAATTTTAAATTCTGGTCATATTGCACTTGGACTGACCAGTTAGGTTAGTCCAACCAAAATATTTCCCACTCATGTGACCAAATATTTGCCTGTCACTACTAAGGATTTGGCTCTGCTCTTTAAGTTGCTTTCTGAAAACTCTTGGTTAAATTTTACAAAAATATGTATCACTTGAAGCAAAGCGGGTTATTAGCTTATTAAATAATATGCTGCTAAAGCAGTGGCTCATAGAATTAATCCCTTACTGATAAAGAGCCTACAGAAATTATTGTTCCACTAAATAAAATGCAGGCTGATTATGTGTTCTACCTTGTTAATAATTGGCAGATTGCATTAGCATGTTACAGAGGTCCTGTTGTTTTTATGTCTGCTTAGTGGCCACACCTGAAGCGACTGATTTTAACTACCATCTGCACCCCATGGCTTGCAGTCAGCATTCTGCTGCCCAGACTGAGGCCTGGCAGGATTTCTGTCCTGCCACAGCCACCAAATGTTGTTTTTATCTAAGTTGTTCTGTTTACCAATAAAGACTTGGGAATCAGATGTTGGGGTGAAAACTTGCTAGATCAGAGAAGCCGAGAAGCAACCAGCTGACCTTCCTTTTTCACTTTATAGGAGAATGCTTTTTCTGCTGCCCCAAGGATTCTTCCCTAGAGGAGACACAGTCTAAAGTATATGCTAAATGAAAAGATCTAAAAATGAATCAATGCAAAGAACCTGATGTTAACATGGGGGTGAGGAAATGAACAAAGTCCCAGATGGCCCCTGACCACCAGGCCAGTGAAACATGTGAAGGTAGATGACAAACCAGCCCACCAAGAGATATCCGGAGAGAGAGAGCAAGCTGATAACCTGGGGAGGCAGCAAGACTCTAACTCAGTGGTTCTCAACCTGTCTTGACCCCCACAGGAAACCCTTATCTACAAAAATATTTACATTATGATTCATAACAACAGCAAATACAGTTATGAAGTAGCAATGAAATACTTTTATGGTTGGGGGTCACCACAACATAAGGAACTAACTATATTAAAGGATCGCAGCATAGGAGGTTGAGAACCACTGCTCTAACTCATCAAGCTGAGACTTTGGTGAAACCGCAAGGATACGATACTATTGACCCAAAAATGATGCTGTTATGCTTACTGGCTGTATTGCACATTAACTCTCAGACTGTCAATGCAGTATGCAAATGCCTTTTGTCAGAGTATGGGATAAAAGGCACATCTGTTATAGGAGACAATATGGTATTGTTTTGCTATGCCAAGGATTGTTTTTATTCTTTAGGACCAGTTGTCTGGACAAAAGGTATACAAATATTTGGTCACATGAATGGGGAATATTTTGGTTGAACTAATCTAACTGATCAGTCCAAATGCGGTAATATGGAAGTGCTCTCTAGAAAGTTCTGATAGCAGAAACTGTAGTTGTATGAAGATGAAAAGGGGAATACTTTATGAATTGATTACCAAAGTTGATATTATTGTACCTAGAATAAAGCTATCTCTTTCTAGTGGTTTAGAAAATAACCTCTGGCTTAATTTGGCACATGGCAGTCAACAAGAATCTTTTTGTTTGTTTGTTTGAGATAGAGTTTCTCTGTGTAGTTTTGATGCCTGTCCTGGATCTCGCTCTGTAGACCAGGCTGGCCTCAAACTCACAGAGATCTGCCTGGCTCTGCCTCCCAAGTGCTGGGATTAAAGATGTGCGCTGCCACCACCCAGCAAGAATCTTTTTGTATCAGAGATGACCTGTCTATTCTTGGGCTCTTCAAATGAAATTTATATGGCATAGGAGTCATTTATAAATAGTATGTACAAATAACAGGGGACAATATAGAACCCATCTATACCTGTATTCATAGGGCTTCCTCTGATATTCCTGTCAAAGGCATTTTTCTGTCATTGTTTATGCTTTAAATGTACTTACATTTTCTTGCAATTATACCTCTACACCCTTCCCTTTGGTAAATAACTAACTGCCTTTGTAATGGACCTTTTTTTTTTTTAAAAAAGATTTATTTATTTATTTATTTATTTATTATGTATACAGTGTTCTGTCTGCATGTATGCCTGCTGGCCAGAAAAGGGCACCAGATCTCATTACAGGTGGTTGAGAGCCACCATGTGGTTGCTAGGAATTGAACTCAGGACCTTTGGAAGAGCAGCCAATGCCCTTAACCACTGAGCCATCTCTCCAGCCTGGAATGGACCATTTTTATTATTTATTTATTTATTTATTTAATGTTTTGTGGAAATGCTACTTATATTGCCCTTCCTGTAGGTTATAAATACTTCTGTGGGGTAGGCCGTATTACACCTATTTTGCTCAGCAAATCTTTGTAATCAATCAGTAGAAATAAAAGAGCACTCCCTAAGAATTGTGATATTATTTGCATGTATTGGAGCCTGTAATGGTTGCAGCCACAATAGCTTTTTTATTGCCTATCCCAGGAATAGTTACTGGAATACAAGGCAACGTCTTGAGAATGGTCTGTTTGATTAGTAAAGCTACTAATATTACAGCAAATGTATTATCAGAAATCAACCAAGAGAAGGGTGAATTGAGGACCACGGTTTTACAATACAAAGCTACCACAGATTATTTGTTGCTCAAGTATAATCTTGGTTGTCAACAACTTCCTGGCATATATTGCTTTACTGTGTCACATTTCCCACATGCTATTGATGGTCAAATTAATGAGTTGCATAGAGATAGATAAAATCTCTTAAGCGACCTTTGAATGGTCATTATGGTTAAGATGGATTTCCTGTTTCCTTGGTCCTCTGTTAGCTATTCTTATAATTCTCCTATGCTTGCCATATTAATTAGACTAGCCATGGAGACAATGCATTCAACCATGGCCCTATGACAGCTGCTATTTTTCTTTTAAAAATTAAAAAGGGAGATGTAGAAGCACAGCTCACAGAAAGCATTAGAAAACCCAGAATTGTTAAACACGCAGGCATTTTTCTATAAGGGAAGGAAATGACTGTCTGTTCACCCAGAAGGCTGGAGTTTACAGCTTGATTGTGATAATTGTCATGTGGAAACATTTTCCCAATGTTTTACTGTATTTAAATGTGTAAGGAAAATAATAAATGGCTTGGTCAGACTCTAGAAGCCTTTGGCCCAGCACCAGGTAAAGTGGTGCTGACCCAAGTTTATTCTTAACCTCACCCAGATCGTTTCCCTGCCAACCATGATGCCTGCAGGGACCTCAACAGGTTATTGGGTATTTCAATCCCATCTTCACTTCAGATGGAGTCCTCTTCAAGGTTTATATCTCCTGATGGAATCCATTCTCAGGTCCTGGATTATCTTCCTCATTTCCGTCAGCCTTCGGTTTGTGTTTTCTTGGGCATCACTCAGGTCTTTATTCTCCTTAAGCTCTTTCTCTGCGATTTCATTGAGCTGTTTCTTTGTGTCTTCTTTAAACCCTCTGAATTCTTCAAAGAGGTTTATGATTGTTCTTTTTAAGTTCTGTGTGCTAAGGTTCATATATGTATTCTCATTGGCAAACATTTCTACAGGACTTGTAGGGTTTGGAGAGGAGATAGTGGCTTGATGCTTCCTACGGTTTGTATTTCTGCAATGAGATCTGGGCATGTGGACTTCTTGTGTTACTTCTGTGTCTGGCTAGAACCTGGACAAGGTTATGCAGGATCCGGCTGGGTGGGGTGGTTGGATGCTTCAAGTTAACAAACAAACATTAAATGGAAAGGAATGATCAAAACCACAAGGCTAAACAGAACAGGCAGGAAGACAAGACAAGTAATATGAAGAATAAGTATTTTTTTTTGTTTTTGTTTTTCCGAGACATAAACAGAACAGGCAGGAAGACAAGTAATATGAAGAATAAGTTTTTTTTTTTTTTTTCCCGAGACAGGGTTTCTCTGTGTAGCTTTGCGCCTTTCCTGGATCTCGCTCTCTAGACCAGGCTGGCCTCGAACTCACAGAGATCCGCCTGGCTCTGCCTCCCGAGTGCTGGGATTAAAGGCGTGCGCCACCACCGCCCTGCTGAAGAATAGGTATTTTAAATTTGGCTTTGGTTGTACACACCTGTGATCCCAGCATTCAAGGGACTGGGGCAGGAGAATTATGAATTTGAAGCCAGATAGGGCTACACAGTGAGTTACAGGTTAAAAAAAAAAAAGTAAGTAAATAAATAATAAAATAGTTTTGATATTTTTTTCCTGACATAGGAAGAAAAGAGAAAATTATTCCTAACTGGAAAAAATGGCAAAATTATAATCGCCTGATTCCAGAGTTCATGAACTCTGAATAAAAATGGAACCTTGTACACTGGAATTTACCCAGGTTACACATTCAGGAGGAGTGAAATTCCATTGCCACAGTCTATTAATTAATGTGCAGTGACTGAAGTGGCAGGTTTACAGCTCTATAAAGTTACAGTTCAACTTTAGGAATTAAAGGTCCTATGATTTTTATAGTCTTATGGTATAGTTAGAGGACAGGATTTTATTGTCCCATCGAAGGTTAGCTAGCCTTGAGTCATATCTAGAAAATGCCCTTGGAATTCCTTCCATTAACTCCAGTCCACATTTGTTTGCACAGCTCTGAGCTCAATTTGCACAGCCCTGAGCTCAGTTTTCCTTTGTTCAAACCAACCAGCTTCTTTTGGCCCTGATTACTCCTTCCTGTAAGAGTTACATATGTTTTGATAAACATTCATAATCTCACCTGATAATTTTGATTTATCTTTAGAAAATTTTAGTAACTTAATTAAAAACAATTTTTAGTTTATGTGTATGGATGTTTTGCCTTCCTGTATGTCTCTGTACCACTTGCATGCCTGGTGACCATGGAGGGTGGAAGAGGGTGTCCAATCCCTTGGAACTGAAGTTACAAACAGTTGTGAGCCACAACGTGGGTCCTGGGAATAGAACTTCTGAAAAGCAGCAGCTCTTAACCAGTGTGCTATTTCCGCAGCCCCAGAACTCTGGATCCAGCATTGCTTTCAGTTTTCTGAGTTTTACCAAGAGATGAAGATACGTCAATAAAAGGGAAACCATGGATTTGTGCTATTGGGGGTATTCTAAAAAGGCTCAGAAATACAACATAGCTGTAATATCAGACATGCATGCTGGCTAGGCAACTGGAAGACATAGTTGAACTGTTTGGCCCTTCTCTACCTGGGCAGAAAACTAGAGTTTTCCATCGGGGGAGATTTGACCCCCAAACTCTAGACTTAGGGAGCAGCTGAGAACGAGACCCTAGTGGATAGTGGGGAACTGAGTGAATTTACATTTTGAATAGAAACCTTGGTATTAGATCGCAGCTCAGAGCTAGAAAAATATATCTTTATCTAGCACCTACCCCCTTCTACTTATAAACCTCAGGCAAAAGCTCTGAGGAGACTTATTTAGAAAAACTGACCAAAATAGATTCAGAAACTAACATTGGTAGGTTGTGAGACGGCTCACTGGTAAAGGTATGTTCCATCAAGCCTGATGACTTGAGCTCTGTCCCTGGGAAGGGTACAGCAGAAGAACTGACTGCTGCCACTAATATTGGGAGGTGATCCACTCAATCAATTGCCTGTTCCTTATCCATCTCACAAGACCACAATGAATAAACTCCACCCAGAGACACAAAGCTCCCATTCATAGCTTTGAACAGAGTTATGAACAGAGGCTATGGGTCATCAGACAGCTGAGCAATGCTGGTAACATGAAAAATCAAAGGGACCCAAGCAAACATAATGTGGTAGTTAGAATGAAAAGGGCCCCATAGGCTCATAGGGACTGGCACTGTTGAGAGGTGTGGCCTTGTTCGAGTAGGTGTGATATTGTTGGAGGAAGTTTGTCACTAGGGGTGGGCTTTGAAGTTTCAGAAGCTCAAGCAAGGCTTAGTGTCTCAATGTCTCTTCCTGCTGCCCCGGGATCTGGATATAGAACTGTCAGCTACCTCTTTAGTACCATGTCTGCCTGCATGCCTCCATGCTTCCTGCAATGGCAACAATGGACTAAACCTCTGTACTGTAAGCCAGCCCCAAATTAAATGTCTTCCTTTATAAGAGTTGCCGTGGTCATAGTGTCTTTTAACAGCAATAAAACCCTAACTAATATACACAATAAAGGAACCCAGAGGAACAGGCAATGATGAGGAAAAGAAGAAAAAAGGAGCATTTTTAAAATGTCTATAATTATTTCCCACAGAGATTAGAGAAGATTCTGCATCTATGAAACAAGATCAGAATGGTCGGTGTAAGGGGAGACACAGCCATAGATATGTTAACAGAATTTTTGGGAAGCACCAACTGGGATGCTGCCATATTATCAGGGAAATTGGGGTCCCCACTCAGGATTCTTGGTCTCATTAATAAAGGAACTTAAGAATGGTCTGAGAAGGAACCTTAGGGACAATTGTATTGGGGTTTAAAAGAAAAATCCCAGGGCGGGCAAGCTGTAAATCTGAACTGAATGGAGGAGGGCAGTGGAGACAGGAGGAGGAAAATGTGCCCTTGGTAAACAGCCCCATGGCAGAGGCATGGGGATAGCTACAGAGAGTGAGAATGCCCAGAGTGCTGGGAACTCATAACCAGGATAAGGCCAGTCCTCGAAGAAAAAGAGAAAAAAGAAAAGGGAAAAGACACACTTAGGCAGATTTAGTCCATGAGCAACTGCACTGAGGTCAGTTTCTCTAACTCTTCTGTTTTGGGTAGCTTGGAATGTTAGGTCTCCACCCAAGGCCAGAGGTAGACTCCATTCTTTTGACCAGGAGGAAATAGCTTTCTCTTAATGAGCCTCAAGAGAACCCTGATCAAAGTTACTGTAACATTCCCCAATCTGAAGAGGTAACCCTAACATCATTTAAGAGATGAGCTGAAATTTGGAAATGAAAAGAATGTATTCCTATCATGAAAACTTAGAGATCCAGTTCTAAAGCTGTTCACCCGCAGGGATTAGTGTCTGGGCTGGAGTTTCTGCTGCACCCTCACAACAGCCTCATTCAGGAGGTAAAGAGCCAGTGGTCCCCTTCTGGCGTTCTTGACTGGAAAAAAACAATCGCATTCCTGATGGCTGCTTTATGTTCCCATTTCCTGTTGTCATCGTATATAAATGTGCGACAGATTTAGATACAGATGTAAATACAAATATGGCTAGGTAGCGATAGAAGCTTGGTGTGGTGGTACAAGCATTTGGAGGTGGATTTAGGGCAATCAGACATTCAGGGCTAACCTCAGTGACATAGTGAGTTTGAGGCCCACCTGGGTTATGTGAGACCATGACAAGAACAAGAACCAACAAACAAAAAAAGAGATAGAGATCTCCAAAGAATATAAAAAGGGTTTTTGAAAATTATAGCAGAAAAAATTTAAAATATAAAGTTAAATTTGAGCAGGGTCTGGTGTTGTGTATCTTTAATCCCCTCTCTTGTGGGGCAGAAGCAGACAGTTCTCTGTGAGTTTGAGGTCAGCCTGGTCTACAGAACCAGTTCCAGGTCAGTAGTGATACATAGAAAAGCGTAATACATATTCTCTTTTTTAAAAATTTTATGTATGAGTGCTTTATCTGCATGTACAACTTTATGCCAGAAGAGGCATAGATGGTTGTGAACCACCATGTGGTTGCTGGGAATTGAACTTAGGACCTCTGGAAGAGAAGCCAGTGCTCTTAACTCCTGAGCCATCTCTCCAGCCCACATAGTCTACCTCTTCCAAAGGCATCAGGTTGCAGAATAATATAAGGCATTATATTATATATTATATTATATTTATATTATATTATTTTATATTATATTATATTATATTATATTATATTATATTATATTATATTATATTATATTATATTATTAGGCAGGAAAATCTTAGCTCCTGTGTTGGTCAAACCTCTAATATATTTTCCCCGCTTTGGTCTTTTTTAAGCTTATCAGTACCTGTAACCTAGAGTCCATTAAACAGAAAACTATAAAAACCAGACATCTAGGGGAACTCAGAAAACGTTGGTATCAGGTTGTTGCCCCCACCCTACTTTGTCTGTCTTTCTGGTTGAAAAGTAAAAATAAAAGCAAAAGTCTCCAGCTCATTGGAGCAGAAACAAAAGCAGCCCACAGACATAAGGCAACGGAGTCCCAAGAGCACAAAGACTATCCTGTCTCATTTAGAGGAGGTGAGCTTGGAGACCCAGTAGAGCTTCTATCTCCAGTCTTCTTCCTGAGCTACACAGCTGCCTCTCTTTTGCTGTGAAGAGACACCATGACCACGGCAACTCTTGTAAGGAAAACATTTAATTGTGGTGGCTCACTTACAGTTTCAGAGGTTTAGTCCATTATCATCATGGCAGCTCTTAGGCATACATGTGCTGGCTACATTTTGATCAGAAGGCAACAGGAAGTGGACTGTGTCACTTGGTGTAGCCTGAGCATAGGAGAACTCAAAGCCCGGCCCCACTGTGATACATTTCCTCCAACAAGACCATACTTACTCCAACAAAGTCACACATCCTAATAGTGCCACCCTCTATGAGTTTATGGGGGCCAATTATTTTCAAACTACCACAGCATTTAATTTAATTTTGACTTATTTATTTATTTATTTATTTATTTATTTATTTATTTATTTATTATGTATATAGTATTCTGCCTACATGTGTCCTTGCAGACCAGAAGAGGGCACCAGATCTCATTACAGATGGTTGTGAGCCACCATATGGTTGCTGGGAATTGAACTCAGGTCCTCTGGAAGAGCAGCCAGTGCTCTTAACCGCTGAGCCATCTCTCCAGCCCCTAATTTTGACTTTTAAAGGAGCCCATAGATGAAAGACTTGAACTTTTCAAAGAGATTGAATATTTTAAAGAGACAAAAATTTAATGTGTTTGAATTTGTAAAGACTATGGGACTTTTAAAATTATTTATGATTTTAATGTGAGATCTTGGGGTGAATAAGAAATGAAAGGTTGTGGCTTAATAGTGATGTGTTTGTGTGTCAAGCTGACAAGGGGCCAGTTGTACTGGCTGGTTTTGTGTGTCAACTTGACACAAGCTAGAGTTATCAGAGATGAAGGAGCCTCAGTTGAGGAAGTGCCTCCATGAGATCCAGCTGTAAGGCACTTTCTCAATTAGTGATCAATGTGGGGAGCCCCGTCCATTGTCGGTAGTGCCACCCCCTGTGCTGGTGGCCCTGGGTTCTATAAGAAAGCAGGATGAGCAAGCCAAGGGAAGCAGAGCCTCCATGGCCTCTGCATCAGCTCCGGCCTCCAGGTTCCAACCCTGCTTGAGTTCCTGACTTCCTCCAGTGATGGACTATGATCCAGAAGTGTAAGCCAAATAAACCCTTTCCTCCCCAAGTTGCTTTTTGGTCATGGTGTTTCATCATAGCAATAGAAACTCTAACTCAGACAAACACTATGTTCTATTTCCCCTTCTTTGGAAGATCTTTTCCTGTTCCCTGCTTTCTGGATATTCTAACTGAAACACACATATCTAAAGCTTAAAAGCTATCATTGACATATAAGAGAAAACATGCAATGTCTGTCTTTTTTACTTTTTTCATCCTTTTAATCCTAAATTTGTGTCTGTCCCTGATTGTAAGATTTGTTTCTTGGAAGTAGCAGAAAGATGGGTCCTGTTTTCTAATCTAGTCTGTTAGTCTGTGACTTTTTTTGAGAAATTGAGACCATTAATGTTAATGGTTATTATAGAGCAATGTTTATTAATCCCTGTTATTTTGTTGTGGTGGTGTTGTATAATTATAATTTTTATTTTTTTTTACCTCTTTTCATGAACTGTTCTGGGATTATTTATTCCTTGTGTCTTCTTTGGAGTGGTTAACCTCTTCAGACTGAAGTTTTCCTTGTAGTGCCTTTTGTAGAGCTAGATTGGTGGACAGAAATTGCTTAAATTTGTTTTCATCATGAAATGCTTTTCTTCATCCTTTGTGATAGATAGTTTTGCTTGGTATAGTAGTCTGGGCTGCCATCTGTGGTCTTTCAGAACTTGTAGAATACCTTTCTGGTCTTTCTGGTTTTCAGAGTCTCCATTGAAAAAGCATGCGTTTTTCTAATAGTCCTGCCTTTATATGTGACTTGGTCTTTTTTCCCTTGTAAAGCTTTCAATATCTTCTCTTTGTTCTGTATATTTTAGTGTTTTGATTATTTCTTGTCATGGGGAGTTTCTTTTCTGGTCTTGTTGATTTGGTGTTCTATATGCCTCTTGCGTCTTGATAGGTATCTCTTTCTTTATACAGAGAAATTTTCATCTATGATTTTATTAAAAATATTTCTCTGCCTTTGTCCTTGGTTTCTTCTCCTTCCTCTTTACCTATTATTCATAGGTTAGTGCTGTGGGATGTTTTGTATGGCAAATGTGTTGCTCTGATTGGTCAATAAATAAATCACTGATTGGCCCGTGGCCAGGCAGGAAGTATAGGCGGGACAAGGAGGAGAATAAAGCTGGGAAGTGGAAGGCTGAGTCAGAGAGACACTGCCAGCCGCCATGATGACAAACAGCATGTGAAGATGCCAGTAAGCCACGAGTCATGTGGCAAGGTATAGATAAATGGAAATGGATTAATTTAAGCTGTAAGAACAGTTAGCAAGAAGCCTGCCACGGCCATACAGTTTGTAACCAATATAAGTCTCTGTGTTTACTTGGTCGGGTCTGAGCGGCTGTGGGACTGGCAGGTGAGAGAGATTTGTCCCATTGTGGGCCAGGCAGGAAAACTCTAGCTACAGGTTTGGTCTTTTCATAGTGTCCCAGATTTACTGGATGTTTTGTGCTTGAGATTTTTGTAGATTTAACGTTTTCTTTGACTGATATATACATTTTTCCTATGTTGTCTTCAGGACCTGAAATTATCTCTTTCACTTTTTTTCAATATATTAGTCTTACCTCTAACCTTTTTGTTTGACTTCCTGAGTTCTTCAGTTAGAGTTTTATTTCAGTTTGGCTTTTCTTTTGTGATTATATTTCTTTTTTCTGTTTTTTTTTTTTTTTTTTTTTTTTTTGGACGGGGATTCTCTGTGTAGTCTTGGCTGTACTGGAACTCACTCTGAGAACCAGGTTGGCCTCAGACTCACAGAGATCTGCCTGCCCCTGCCTCCTTAGTGCTGGGATTAAAGCCATGCATTACCATTGCCCAGCTAGTGATTCTATTTCTTTGTTGAAATCTATTTTCATATCTTACACTGTTTCCATTATTTCAATATTCAACTTTTTTTTGTGTTTTCATGATCTTCATTGAAACATTTATTCGCATCCTCTTTTTTTTTTTTAAAGATTTATTAATTTATTATGTATACAGTGTTCTGTTTGCATGTATCCCTGCAGGCCAGAAGAGGGAGTCAGATCTCATTACAGATGGTTGTGAGCCACCATATGGGTGCTGGGAATTGAACTCAGGACCTCTGGAAGAACAGCCAGTGCTCCAGCCCTATTCGCATCCTCTTTAAGGTCCTTGAATATATTCACAATTGCACTTTTGAAGTCCTTGTCTTGTGCTTCAGCTAAATTGTTTTTCTCAGGGCCTATTTCAAAAGAGTTGCTGGTTTCTGGAGGAAGCATATTGTTTGGGCTATTCGTGCTTGTTTTTGTGATGGGATACAGGCATCTGGAGTTATAACATTTGTGGTATTTCATGATATGGATATCTGGTCTAACCTTTGTTGGTTAGGTATTCAGTTCTTTGGTTGCTGTTACTCAACTCTGATAGGTTGTGCTTGGTTTACAGTATTGGGGCCACTCTGGGTTTTAGGCTTCAGATGCCCACTGGTCCCAGATCTGAAGTTTTGTTTGGAGTTCTGGGTTCAGACTCCAAGCAGTCCCTGATGGGTATAGCAGGTGGGTGCATGATAGGCTAGCTGGAGGAGTGTGGTTGTCTGGATGTCTCTCTTTTTTTTTTTTTTTTTCTTTTTTTTGGTTTTTCGAGACAGGGTTTCTCTGTGTAGCTTTGCGCCTTTCCTGGAACTCACTTGGTAGCCCAGCCTGGCCTCGAACTCACAGAGATCCACCTGGCTCTGCCTCCCAAGTGCTGGGATTAAAGGCGTGCGCCAACACCGCCCGGCTAGATGTCTCTTAATGAGACTCTGTTGTGGAATATTAAAGATGTGTTACATTCATTTATGCCGTGGAATATTTTTCTAATGATGCAAAGATGTGTTGCATTCTTTGATGTTGCATTTGTTTAACTCTGTGAAGCTGTGTTCCTGTGCCTGTCTAAAACACCTGCTTGGTCTAATAAAGAGCTGAATGGCCAATAGCTAGGCAGGAGAAAGGATAGGTGAGGCTGGCATTCAGAGAGAATAAATAGAAAAAGAGAAGATGGGGTTGAGAAAAGGAAAAGGAGAGAGAACACCGGGGCCAGCCACCCAGCTACACAGCAAGCCACAGAGTAAGAAGTAAAGAAAGGTATATAGAATAGAGAAAGATAAAAGCCCAGAGCCAAAAGGTAAATGGGATCATTTAAGTTAATAAAAACTGGCTAGAAACAAGTCAAGCTAAGGCCCCACATTCATAAGTAAGAATAAGCCTCTATGTATTTATTTGAGAGCTGGGTAGCAGGACCCCAAAAGAATAAAGAGCAACAATAACAACAAAACTAATACCTACAAGGCTCTGGATGTTTCTTAATTAAAACTTGGAGTCTGGCCCCACAAATACTGGCAGAGACAGAACTAGGGGTACCCTGAGTCTGGCCATGAATGGAGGTGAGTCTGAAGGGAATAGAGATGGACTACGAGAAGGAGCTAAGGCATGCAGCTGAGACCAGACTAGGGATAGCGTTGAAAGACCAGAATGGAAGAGGAGGAGGAGGAAGAGAAGGGCACAGCTAGCATACTTGTACCCCAGACAAATGTGGGTGCTATTTGTCTAGTAGAGGCAGTTCTGCAGGGTGTCACAAAGGACTGGAAACGGGCTAGGAGAAGTGACAGCCTAGGAGGGCATTCAGGAAGAACTAGAGGGACTCTGAGTCTGTATCTTGAGGATTAGTCTCAAGGGCATGGAAGTGGGCTAGGAGGAAGGGCTGAAGCTGGTGGCAGTGGCAGGTCTAAGTCTAGAGTGGCAGGTTTAGGGAAAACAGAATGGAGGAGGGAAGGAGAGCACAAGAAGGCTACCTGGGTTCCAACCAAATCGAATATTTTTGTTTTGTTTTGTTTTTTGTTTTTCGAGACAGGGTTTCTCTGTGTAGCTTTGTGCCTTTCCTGGAACTCACTTGGTAGTCCAGGCTGGCCTCGAACTCACAGAGATCCGCCTGGCTCTGCCTTCCGAGTGCTGGGATTAAAGGCATGCGCCACCACCACCCGGCTCTTTTGTTTTTTTAAGACAGGTTTTCTCTGTGTAACCCTGGCTGTCCTGGAACTCACTCTGTAGACCAGGTTGGTCTTCAACTCAGAGATCCACTTACCTCTGCCTCCTGAGTGCTAGGATTCAAGGCATTCCCCATCACTGCCCAGCTCAAGTTGAATTTCTTTACATTGGAGATAGACATGCTTTTTCCTGGAGTCCATATCAATACCTTAAAAGATTAGTTGTGCCGGGGTCTTCTGTCTTCCCTTGAGTCAAAACCATCTTTGTATTGTATATCTTAGAAACAGGAACTAAAATAGAATTTTGGCAGTCCTTGAGTTATTGGAGTGCTCTTGGGAACATAAAAAGAATCGAGGGACAGGACAGGAAAAGCTGAAGGACTACCTACATCCAGCAACAGGGAGGGGTCACAGCTCTGTGTTATCTGCAGCAGTTTGAGGGGTCCTTGGCTTCCACAAAGGAATTTCAGAATGAGCCGGTATGAAGCAGAGTTCATTGAAGAAAGGTGCTTAGGAAAAGAATAAGGCAGCCCTGAGAGCATAAGTGTGGCCTTCTCAGAGAAGAGTCTTCACAGCAGCCATGTGACCATTTTAGTGGCTCTCAGTTACATCTTACAGATGCTAAGGAACTGTTGAGACTATAGGGCAGCCTTGGAGGTTCCTTGGATGGGTTTATAATCTGAGGAAGTGAAATCAAGAGCCATTGAGGTTCCACAAGGGGGCTAGGAAATAGCTTTTATTGTAAATGGGATTTCTGATGAGATTTATAGTTGGGGAAAGAGAAAGGCCTTCAACAAATGTGGTTTGTTTGTTCGTTTTTTTTGACACAGGATCTTTCTGTATAGCCCTGACTGGCTCAGAACACACTTTGTAGACCAGGCTGGCCTTGAACTCAGAGAAGGTTGGCCTATTTCTGCCACCAGAGTGCAGGGATTAAAGGCATGTGCAAATTGATGTAGAAGAAACTCAAAGTAATAGAACTGATGTTATAAAGGATGTGTTACTAGATTTCCTTAGGTGACATTGAGTCACACAAAGTAGAATTTAGCTAAGGGAGCACTGCTCTCAAAATTCTCCCAAAATAAGTAGTATGCTAACCAGAGATAAATGAAATTTATGATGTTAGGATGTAAACGTTTGTTTACAGTATTCACTAGCCATTAGAACATGCCTCTAGACAGGCAGCTCAAGGGGCAATGCAGGGTTCCCAGGCTGCCAGAAGCCCACCCATTGTCTTCTTTAGATATATTTTTTGTTGTGTTGGTTTTTTTTTTTCTTTTTCAAGACAAAGTCTTACTATGTAGCTCTGGCGGTCCTAGAACTTACTATGTAAACCAGGCTGGCCTTGAACTCAGAAATCTGCCTGCCTCTGCCTCTTGAGTCCCAGTTCTCTTCTTGAGAAAAGCATAATTCTGCCGCATAGGCAAGATTACGCTGGTTGACAACTATTTGAAAAAACAAAAACAAAACTCTGGTATACTTTAGAAATAATTCTGGCAATATCTTTGATATGTAAATCTCCCATCTGTCCCAGTAGCTAAACTTGCAGTCTCTTGTCTCTGGTTAAACTGTTCAGAATGTAACCTGGGGCTAGAACCGAAAGAGATTAAAGGTTGACAGCATATGTGGAATGCACAAGCCTGAGGTGTACATAAGTTAGTAAACCTTCTATTTAAGGCTGACTCCTTTTTGAGCATTAGCCAGAGCCAGACAAATGCTATAAAAGAGTTTTTCCATTATTAATCTAAGTGTATAGAGTCATTTCTCACTGGGAAGGCATATTATTTCTGTAACACCAACATGGCCACAATGTTCTTAATTGTGCTGGAATTCTTTTTGAGTTGGCAAGAGGCTTCCTCCAGGCTTGAGAGTGAGGATTCCTTTCTCTTCCCATGCTCTCATACTTCTGTCTCCCTGGCTTGCCTCCCAGGTGTCTGTATAAGGTAGTGATTTCACTTAACTGCCATTTATACACAGAAGAGGGATTTTGGAGTCATGTCGGAATTCTTTTTTTCTTTTCTCCTTCTTCTCCTTCTTCTTCTCCTTCTTCTTCTTCTTCTTCTTCTTCTTCTTCTTCTTCTTCTTCTTCTTCTTCTTCTTCTTCTTCTTCTTTCTCCTTCTCCTTCTCCTTCTCCTTCTCCTTCTCCTTCTTCTTCTTTGAGATAAGATTTCTCTGTGTAGTTTTGAAGCCTGCTCTGGAACTCACTCTGTAGACCACATTGGCCTCGAACTCACAGAGGTCCACCTGCCTCCCACATGCTGGGATTAAAGGCATGTACCACCACCACCCAGTGGAATTTCTATTTTTAATTGCCTTTTTAGAATTACATGTAGGACTAGAGATTTAGCTCAGTGGATAAGAGCACTTATTGCTCTTGCAGAGGACCCAGGTTCAATTCCCAGCAGTCACATGGCCGCTCACAACTATCTGTAACTCCAGGTTATCTGACCTTCAAGGATGCTAGGCATGTATGTGGTGCATTTGCATACATGCAGGCAAAACACTCATTCACATAAAATAATAAAATAAATAAATCTTTAAAAACTTAGACTTATATTTATTTCTTTATTTTGTATGTGTATGTGTGTGAGCGTGAGCATGTGTGTGGCATAGCATGTGTGTGGAGGTCAGAGGAGAACTTATAGGAGTCAGTTCTTACCTCCCACCATGTGGTCCTTAGGATTGAACTCAGATCAACAGGCTTGGCAGCAAGTGCCTTAACCCGCTAACCCATCCCACAGGCCCCTTACTTCAACATTCTGAATGTTGTTAAATAAAGGCAAATGAATTCCTGTATAAATTGTATCTCAGAGCAATTGAATAACTTGATGTGGATATGCCATTCTTTAAACAACAACTCCAACTAATTCCAAAAATTACAAGTTCTATAAGTAAAGCGAAACAATCCTTCTAGAATAGCACCTTTTCTGGTGATAGACATGGTTGTGTTAGCACTGGTCTATACGGTAGGCACAATAACTAGAAAGCACTGGAAATGTGCCTAGGATCATTGAGGAACTGAACTTAAATGTTTTTTGAGGTGCTGGGGAACAAAGCTACCTCTTGCATGATAGACAAGTATTTTTTTTTTTTAATCACTGAGCTGTACCCCAGTCACCTGAATTTGAAACATTGTAAGTTTCTTTAAGTTTCAGTAACCACACAGGTGCACGGCAGAGTCCTCCTTTATTGGATGATACAGATCTATGATGATTATCTTTGCTGCTGAAAACATTTGATGAAAGACTGACAGGAAACTTTATAGTGGACGGATCAGAATGACTATCCAGGAACTTATTTTATTTTCCATGAACTTCTGACAAGAGGTTACAAAGAAATATTGCCTCTTTAAAATTTATTTGGTTTTATAGTTAGTGCACAAAGCTATGGATTTTATTATGGCTCGCTCTTTCTTTCTTTCTTTCTTTCTTTCTTCCTTCCTTTCTTTCTTTTTTTCTTTCAGACAGGGTTTCTCTGTGTAGACTGGCTACCCTAGAACTCACTCTATAGACTTAGAGATCTGCCTGCTTTTGCCTCCTGTGTGCTGGAATTAAAGGCATGCACCACCATTGGCCATCCTCCTCATTATGGCATTTATACACATAATTTTTGTGTTGATCTTCTTTTTCTACTCCCTTCCCATGTCCTGCTGCCTTCCTGCTCACTCCCTCCTCCCCACAGGGGGTTTCTGCTTTCATATCACATCTATTCTACTGCTCGTTCTCACCACCAGTGTTTTTTTTTATTCCCCTTCCTAAGACCACTTTTGCTTTTCTCATGGTCTTTGTCTTTCTAGTTTCATGACCTATAAATCTCATGTGTACACATACATAAAAATTAAAATCTATGGCATGTATATCATAGAGACTCATGGTGATTGCTTTTCTGAGTTTGGGTTCTTTAATATAATAATTTCAAAATCCATCAATGTTCTTGAAAATTTATGACTTTGTTCTTCTTTATGACTGAATAAAATTCTATTGTGTATACTTATCTGGCAGGGGAGAACCCATGATTCTTGAAGGTGGTTATCCATTGGGAGGTTCATTCATTATACTCTAGATGTGATGACCCCTGTGACTTCCTCAAATAAGAAACTTAAATGCATAATTTGTGGTAGTGGAGGACTGAGTTCATACTCTCCCCTGAAAAAAATTGTTTTTAAAGTTCTATTGTGTATCTGTACCATATTTGCATTTTCCATTTATCTGTTGATGAACATCTAGACTTGTTCCATTTCCTTCATATTGTAAACAGCACAGCAATAAACATGGATATGCAAATATTTCTATGGTAGAATTTAGAGAGTCATCTTTTACTTGTAATCTAATTTTTAAATTTTTCTTTTTTTTTTTGGTTTTTTCGAGACAGGGTTTCTCTGTGTAGCTTTGCGCCTTTCCTGGAACTCACTTTGGAGACCAGGCTGGCCTCGAACTCACAGAGATCCTCCTGCCTCTGCCTCCCGAGTGCTGGGATTAAAGACGTGCGCCACCACCGCCTGGTTTAAATTTTTCTTAATGATTCATGTATTATTCTACTTTCACTAAGGAGATCAACGTGAAAAAAAATTTTCCCTCTAGTTTTCTTTTATTGAAAATAGTCTTTTAACCTTTAGTGTCTAGGTTTACATTTATTCATCCATTCATTTTTAAAATATAATAAAAACTATCACACTGAAGGTGGATAAGACAAACCAACAGAAGGAAAAGAGCCCAAGAGAAGGCACAAGAATCAGAGACCTACTCATTTGCAAAGTCAGTAATCCAATAAAAACACTAAACTGGAAGCCATAATATTAGCACAGAGGACCTGGTGACACCTGTACAGGACCTTTGCATGCTACTTCAGTCTCTGTGAGTTCTTGCGGGTTCTGCTCATGTTGAGTTAGAGGGCCTTGTTTTCTTGGTGTCCTCCAGACCCTACGGCTCTTACATTCTTCCCACCTCCTCTTCCACAGAGTTCCTTGAGCTCTGAGGAGACAGATTTGATGGAGACATCCCATTTAGGGATGAGTGTTCAAAGGTCTCTTTCTTCGTTCTATATGTTTAGTGTTTTGATTATTATGTGGCAAGGGGACTTTCTTTTCTGGTCCAGTCTATTTGGTGTTCTGTATGCTTCTTGTACCTTGATAGGCATTTCCTTCTTTAGGTTAAGAAAATTCTGATTTCTTCTGATTTTGTTGAAAATATTTTCTGTGCCTTTGACCCATGTTTCTTTTCCTTCCTCTATTCCTACTATTCTTAGATTCGGTCTTTTCATAGTGTCCCAGATTTCATGGATATTTTGTGCCTGGAGTTCTTTAGATTTAACATTTTTGACCAATGTATCCATTTCTTCTATTGTGTCTTCAATGCCTGAGATTCTCTCTTCCATCTCTTTTATTCTTCCTCTGTGGTTCCTGTTCGAGTTCCTAAATTTTCACTTCCAGATTTCCCCAAGTTTTTGTTTTCTTTATTGATTCTACTTCCATTTTCAGGTCTTGAACTGTTTCATTCATTTCCTTCCACTGTTTGTGTTTTTATAGGTTTCTTTAAGTGATTTATTCATTTCCTCTGTAAGGATGTATTAGTCAGAGTTGTCTGGACTCACAGAACTTATGGAATGAATCTCTCTCTCTCTCTCTCTCTCTCTCTCTCTCTCTATATATATATATATATATATATATATGTGTGTGTGTGTGTGTGTGTGTGTGTGTGTGTGTGTGTGTGTGTGTGTACATACATATATGTGGGAATTTATTGGAATGACTTACAGGCTGCAGTCCAGCTAATCTAACAATGGCTAGCTGTGAATGGAAAGTCCCACAAGGCTGGGTATCTCAGCTGGTCTTCTGTTTATGATGGAATCACAAAGAAATAGGCCCCAAAGCCAGAGAAGGAATGGATGTGCTAGCAAGGCAAGGGCAAGCAGGTAAAGAATAAGAGCTTCCTTCTTCCATGTCCTTATAGGCTTCTATATAGGTTTCTAGCATGAGGTGTGGTCCAGATTAAAGGTGTGTCTTCCCACCTCGAGATCTGGATCAAAAGCTTGTGTCTTTATGATCCAGATCATAGGTATGACTTCCTACCTCAAAGGTCCAGACTAGAAGGGGATTCACTCACTTCAAACCAAGTAGAAAAACTCTCACAGGTGTGGCCTCCATTTCTGGATTGTAGTTCATTCCAGATATAGTCAAGTTGACAACCAAGAATAGCCATCACAAAGGACCTCTATCATATCCATAAAGGCTGTCTTGAGGTCTTTTATTCGTGCTTCAAATATGTTGGCGTATTCAGGACCTGTTGTGGTAGGGTTGCTGGGCTCAAACATATCCCAGATACATTGTCCTGGCTGTTTTTTATTGTGTTTTTATGCTGGCGTCCAGGCATCTGGGATTGGGAAAACTGTAAATCTAGGTACTGATAACTGGATTTATCTTTGTTGGGTGGGTGTTTTGTCCCTTGGTTTCCTCTCTAGTTCTTAGGAGAGTATGGTGGCTGTGTGTTGCTTGTAGGAAAATCTTTTGGAGTCTTGATGTGGGTAGCCCCTGGAGCTTCCAGGCAAAATGTGTTCCTGGGACATGAGACTTAGAAATGGGGGTGGGCTGTGGGCAGTGGAGGGGCTTTGCAGGAGAGCAGGGTGTGCCACCAGAATCTGCTTAGTCAGTCCCCTGGGAATGGGAGCAGGTAGAGGAGGCACAGCAGAAGGTCTGCTATAGAGCTAGGGGTGAGACTGGGGAGTGGACTTGGAGGAATCCAGAGAAAGGTAAGGATCTCCGTTTAGCCTACCTGCTTCCCTAGCAGGAAGGGCCTGTGGGTTCCCAGGGAGTGCCTGCTGGGGTTGGGGGTGGGATAAAGCAAGTGGGGGCAGGGAGGTGATGAGGGGAAGGTCCGTGGGATCTATAGGAGAAGGGAGCAGGGGGAAGGGAAGGTTCAGCAGGTGTTCTGTCACAGAGCTTAGGATGAGACTGGGGGATTTGACTAGGAGGAACAGAAGCTCTGGAGGGTGAAGGTCTGCAGTTAGCCCACTTGCTTCCCTGGTAGGAAGGGCCTGTGTGCTCACAGGGAGTGCCTGCTGGAGTTGGGGGGTGGGATAAAGCAGAGAGTGGGGGGAGAGATGTTAGGAGAGGAAGATCTGTGGGGTTCACGAGAGATGAGGTGAGGGTGAGGCTACAGCAGGTGTTCTGCTACAGAGGTGGGGGTGAGTTGGAGGACTAGACTTGGAGGAGGCAACGACCTGCCCTGCAGTTAGCCGAACTATGTCCCTGGCAGGAGTGGCCTGTGGATTCTCAATGCGTGCCTGCTGCTTCTCTGGCCAGAGTGATTTGGGTATATGCTCGTGAGTGGGCATTTATCACGAGACCCATGGTAATTCTACTTTTAGTTTTTTAAGAGATCACCAGAGTGACGTCCACACTGGTTGTATCCATTTACACTCCCGCCAGCCGCATGCAAGCATCGTTCTTTCCCCACATCGTCACCAGCATTTGCTGTCATTTGTTTATTCCTTAAAATAAATTTACATACAGGAAATGAAAAACTGAGTTCTGATCTCTGAAGTCCAAGGTGCCTTATATCCCCTGGGCCTGACAAGGGCTGGGGATTCTGATACCCTGTGCTTGAAAGCTGTAATACTTGCTGCCCCTGTAGGGCTCAGGGTGCTTTTAGCTGATGTCTGTGTGAGTTGTAACAGTAGAAGGTGCCATCTGCTACTCCTAGCTGCTGTCTGCTCCCTCCTACTGGAAGGTAGGGATTGGACTAGCTGCCGGGCGCTGGGACCACCAGCAGCTCAAAGCTCAGAGCAGTAAGCCTTCCTTCCACCTGAGCGCCTAGAGCAGCAAGTCTCTGGCCTCTAAAGCTTGGAGAAATGAGCCTCTGGCTCTCACGACTTCTAATTGTAAACTTCTGGGTCTGACAATACAACTCCTAGAATGTGGCAGTCAAGGGTCCGTGAGTGAGAGCACCGGAAGAGCTTCTCTTCACGGACTTATAATTTTTACCTGTTTAGATAGAGCAAAAGGGCCCAAACCAGTCTGAATATTCTTAGAAACCGTCCAATTTGTAAAGGACAGATGGAAGTGAACTTGAATCAGACCATGGTCATGTCCTGTTTGTAGATGTCCACTAACTTTTTGTTGTTTTTAATTAAAATATATATATATATATATATATATATATATATATATATATATATATATATAGAGAGAGAGAGAGAGAGAGAGAGAGACAGACAGACAGACAGACAGACAGACAGACAGACAGACAGGATTTCTCTAGTAGGTGACTCTAGCTATCCTGGAACTCGCTATGTGGACCAGGCTAACTTTGAACTCACAGAAATCCACCTGCCTCTGTCTCCCAAGTGCTGCTAACATTTTATTTAAAAATTTGTATGTATATAGATGTTTTGCTTGCATGTATGTCTGTGCATCATATATATGCTTGGTGCACATGGAAGCTGGAAGAGATCATCAGATCCCCTGAAACTGGAGTTACAGATAGTTATGAACCACCATGTAGATTCTGGGAATCAAAGTCAGGTCTTCTGCAAGATCAGTGAGTGCTCTTAACTGCCAAGCCATCTCTCTACAGCCCTACTACCCTTTTAAATTGTCCCTCATTTTAAGAGGTGGTACTGAATGTGTGTGTGGTTCTTTTTTTTTTTTTTTTTTTTTTTGCGGGGGAGACTCATTTTTAATGAATACTATGATGGTTAATCTTTGTTGTCAACTTGGCTGGGCTTGGAATCATTTGGGAGACACACTTCTGGGCATGTCTCTGAGGGGTATCCAAAGAGATTGAACTGCAGAGGGAAGACCCACCCTGAATGTAAGTGACAGCATCCCATGGGATGGGGGCTCAAACTGCATATGAGCTTCGAAAGGAGCAAGTGAGTTGAGCACTAGCGTTCACCTCTTTGCTTCCTAGCTGTGGGCGAGATGTGACCATCTCTCTCACGCTCTTACTCCTACCGTGACAGGCTGTGCCTTCAAACTGCGAGCCCCAAGAAGCCCTTCCTTCCTTAGGTTGCTTCTGTCACAATGAAAAGCAGCTACTATAAATATTATGTCTTTGAAGTGCTCTGTGTCATCAAAGTGGACTAGATCATAAAAGCCTTGACGTTTTTTGCCTGCTCTCTGTTGAATTCGCTCTGGGAGAAGGGTACACTAGGAACTCTAAAGAGAATTCCTCATGGTGAGAAACTGATGTCACTTGTCCATAGCTTATCAGTGACACGTGTGAGCAAGTCAGGCTTTTGGATGGCTGTAGCTCACACTGACGAGTTGACTGTGGCCCTGACACACCAGGGCCAAACCACTCATCTAGATCACCCCTGAAAGTCTGTCCACAGAAACAGTCAGAGAATAAAGGCTTATTACTGATTTAATTAGCTAAAATAAGCTCATTTTTAAAGCAGGGTGTGGAGTTTGTTGTGGGGTATTCACCAGAGAAGACTGCTCAGACAGGGGTTTTAAGCCAACAAGAAAGTCTTTATTAGCTGGCTGGTCCCAGTGTAGCCCTGAGCTTTTCTCAGGGTGAGCTTCTGAGCACAAAAGCCATGTTCTGGGTTGACACACCTCAGTTAACAAGAACAGTTAGCCAGAAGTGGAACTACAGAAACCAAAAAGCAAGATTAGTACATTTAGAGACTTTCTCAGAACTGTGGGCTTTGATGGATTAGGTCTTTGTTTTCATTTGGCAGGTGGTGCTGTCTACATGCCAAGTTTTATGGTCTGAGTGGTACTTCCATCATGGAGTCAGCTGTGCTAAGGACTGGAGTGTAGCTAGAGTTTTTCTGCCTGGCCCACAGTCAGGACAAATCTCTCTCTCCCGCCAGTCCCACAGCCGCTCAGACCCAACCAAGTAAACACAGAGACTTATATTGCTTACAAACTGTATGGCCATGGCAGACTTCTTGCTAACTGTTCTTACAGCTTAAATTAATCCATTTCCATTAATCTATACCTTGCCATATGGCTCATGGCTTACCGGCATCTTCACATGCTGCTTGTCCTCGTGGCGGCTGGCAGTGTCTCTGACTCAGCCTTCTACTTCCCAGCTTTATTCTCCTCCTTGTCCCGCCCACACTTCCTCCTGCCTGACTACTGGCCAATCAGTGATTTATTTATTGACCAATCAGCAACACACTTGACATACAGACCATCCCACAGCACTGGAGGCCTACTAAAGTCTGGAGCCCTGTTACAGAGCTTCTTCTTTTTTTCTTTCTTCTTCCTTTTTCTTTTTTTTCAAAGCTAGAGACAGAATGTGAGGTCTCATGTATACCCTGTATAGTGCTCTACCAGTGAACTGCAACTTTTCTTTGTATTTCATTCCTCCTTTGTTTGCTATTGCATATTTCTGAAATTTTCTATGATGTAGTAGGTAGCCATTCCAGCTTTGATCTGGAAGTTCCAACCCCCATTGGGCTTCGGTAACTGTCATGCCTACAAGGCGGGGCCAAGAGAGGACCCTGAAGACCTGAGATCTGGATGCACCGGCTCTCTTGGTTCCTGGACCCTGGACGCTGGAGGTAGACGGAGCAGAGTTCTCCAGAGAACACCACCGGACTGCGCCACGTCTTTCCCAGACCCTGTTACCTATCCCTTCACTTGTGAGTTACCCCACAAAATAAGCCTCCCTTTTAACTATGTGGAGTTGCCTTAATAATTTCACCAATATCATGACACAAATTAAATATTGGATTCCTATATTGCATAATTATCTAAATAATTTCCAGCTAGGTTAAAGTTTAGAATACCTAATGAATTATCTTATTTTGTCCCTCATTACAGGAAAGGAATTCTCATTATGGGACTTTGGTTTTCTGCAGTGCTAGAGATTGAATTTAGGGCCTGACATATGCTACCACTGAACCACACCCCCCTCATTTAAAAAGATTTTTTTATTTTTTTAAGCTATGTATATATGTATATGTCTGTGTCTATGTGTATGTGCATGTGAGTGTGGATGTCTGGGGAGTCCTGACAAGGGCATTGGATCCCTTGGAGTTGGAGTTACAGGCAGTTGTGACCTGCTGGGCATGGATTCAGGGACCCAAACTTGGGTCCTCTACAAGGCAGTACATACTTTTGGCCTCTAAGTCATTTCTCCAGCCCCCTCCCTACCTTCTTTCTTGAGACAGGATCTCACTATATAACCCGGGCTGGCCTTAAAATTGCAACTGATCCTCTTATATAGTTCTGAGTATCTGGGATTATCTGGTAAATTGTACACTCTCTCTTTTCTTCCTTTTCCTTGGAATACGATCTCACTAGGCAACTCTGGCTGAAACTTGCTATGTAGAATGTGCTGGCCTCTAATGGAGATCTGTGGTGATATTGTGTTCCCCAAAATATTGTGTACCCTAATAAACTTATCTGGGGTCAGAGAACAGAACAGCCACTAGATATAGAGGCCAGAAAATGGTGGCACACACGCCTTTAATCCTATCACTTGGGAGGCAGAGATCCATCTGGATTTCTGAGTTTAAAGCCACACTGGAAACAGCCAGGCATGGTGACTCATGCCTTTAATCCCCACAAAGTGAGCCTTTAATCCCAGGAAGTGAGGGCAGAAAGCAGAAAGGTATATAAGGCCTGAGGACCAGGAACTAGAGACTGGTTAAGCTTTCAGGCTTTCAGCAGAACAGTTCAGCTGAGATCCATTTGGATGAGGACTCAGAGGCTTCCAGTCTGAGGAAACAGGATCAGCTGAGGAATTGGCAAGGTGAGATGACTGGGGCTTGTTCTGCTTCTCTGATCTTCCAGCATTCACCCTAATACCCAGCTCTGGATTTGTTTTTATTAATAAGACTCTTTAAGATTCATGCTACAGAGATCATCTTGCCACTGCCTCCAGAGAGCTAGGATTAAAGGCATATGCCACTATACCCACCAAGAAAGGAATTCTTAAACAAGGAACGGAAAACCAGAGATCATAAATACCTTCATTTTAAAAATGACTATTACGTGATGAACCTCAATCTGAGAAGTTATATTGTCTCCACATATAATGAATAAAAAATAGTACCTGAGTATAGAAGTAACTACTAAAATCAACAAGAAAACATAACCCAATAAGAAAATGAGTCCGTGATATGAATGTACAATACACAGAAGAGAGATCCAAATAACCAATAAGCCAATAAAAGATTGATTGACCAGAAGCAGGGCATGGTGCCACATTCCTGTAGTTCCAGCTACTCAAGTTGCTGAGGCAGGAAGGCAAGTGAGCTTAGGGTTTCAGGGTTAGACTAGGCAACAGTACAAGAGTCAATTTATTTGTTTATGTGTTTCGGTGTTTTATCTCCATGCATCACCATTTGCAAGCCTTGTGCTCATGGAGGCCAGAAAAGGGCATTAGATCCCCTGTAACTCCAGTTACAGGTGGTTGTGAGCTCCATGTGGGTGCTGGGAACCAAACCTGGGTCCTCTGCAAGAGAGCTAGTACTCTTAACCACTGAGCATCTCTCCAGCCTCATTTTTTTTCCTTTTGAGACAGGGTTTCATGTAGCCCAGACTAGCTTCCAACACAATAGGTAGTGGAAGATGACCTTGAACTTCTGATCCTCCTATGTCTACCTCTGAAATACTGAGATAAGAGGTATTCACCATGTTGTTAAATTCCTTCCCAGGGGGAGAGGTAATCAACATCTACTCCTTTTCCTAAGGTCCCAACAATGAGGCATGATTCCACCAAAGTTCACTCTGGGGAAACAATAAATTTATTGGACTTTCTTATAGAGCATAGGCTGGGGATTAGTTGCAGGGATGTGTGTGTTCCTCCCCCAGTAGGCTGCACCTCCAAAACTTTACTTAGAACGAATGGATGGGGGCCTTCCTGTAACCACATACATAGAGCCTCCTCCCCTAGTCTTTCCAGGCCTATATATTCTTGTCCTTCCCAGAGGCCACTTGCAATTAGGGCACAGTTGCATATGACAGGTGGCACAGGTGGTAGGAAGCAGCTGGATACTCAAGGGAGGGTCACATGACCTTCCCCACCCCTCCATGAGGGGGTATAACAGTCAACAGGCCCAGCTGGGATAACTGTTTTCCAAGAAGGTGCAGCTGAACTATTCAAGATGGTGGTTGCTTGGCTTGGAGGGCAGTCACTGAGGACACACCACCACACCCAGTTTATGTGTGCTGGATATTGAACTTTAGGGTGTATGTTAGGTAAATTCTATACCAACTGAGCTATCTCTGCACCCCCTAAGAGCCAATGTTTTTAAAAAAGAATTAAAAGTAAAAAAAAAAAATCACTGTACAGAATCTGAATCTCTCTGAGTTAGGCCCCACAGTGACCAACATCCTAGTTTCTAGTGGCCTCAACAATGACTAACTGGAGTTGACATATAAATATAGCTACAGTACCTTCAGATTCAACCTGAATCAGAATAATTCAGAACAAAAATGGCATGTGTATTGAACTTACACAGGTTTTAAATCATTATTATTCTTCAGCAACTAGCTGTCTTTGTTTATTTTATATTCTTTTGTATTGGAATCTTGCTTTGTTGCCCAGGCTGGCCTTGAACTCCTGAGCTCAAGTGACCATCCTGGTACAGCCTTCTGAGCGCTGGTGTTACAGGCATGTGCTACCATGTCATTTTATGAGAGATCTGTGAATCCAAAGATTTTTATGTCTGAGGGTGTATCCTTGTAGCCCCAAACTCCAGCTCCCTCTCCTTTCTGAGTCCCACACCATTTCCCAGAGATTCTCTCCTGGATTTGAGCTCTAATGTTTACAAGGGTAACTGGTTTGATATTGTACCCTGTGGCTGCTGTGGGATGGTCTGTATGTCAAGTGTGTTGCTGATTGGTCAATAAATAAATCACTGATTGGCCAGTGGCCAGGCAGGAAGTATAGGCGGGACAAGGAGGAGAATAAAGCTGGGAAGTAGAAGGCTGAGTCAGAGACACTGCCAGCCACCATGATGACAAACAGCATGTGAAGATGCTAGTAAGCCACAAGCCATGTGACAAGGTATAGATTAATGGAAATGGATTAATTTAAGCTGTAAGAACAGTTAGCAAGAAGCCTGCCACGGCCATACAGTTTGTAACCAATATAAGTCTCTGTGTTTACTTGGTCAGGTCTGAGCAGCTGTGGGACTGGCAGGTGACAGAGATTTGTCCTGACCGTGGGCCAGGCAGGAAAACTCTAGCTACAAATGGTGCCCAACGTGGTGGCAAGAGTTTCCACCTAAAAACTGAGAAAAAAGATTCTAAAACGGAGCTAAAAACAGTTCCTAATTATCTCTGTCAAATGAGCGGCAGCTGCCGGTTTGAGCTACTTGTGGGTTCCTAGCATGCACGCTTGACCTGCCGCCATATGGTGGGAATGAGGCCTCTGCAAGTGGCACATTGAGCTGCATGGTGGATTTAGCCTTTGCGAGTACAAAACAAAAAAAAAAAAAAAGAGGTTTTTGGACTACACACTGCTTGGATAAAAGCATAGACCCACGATAGCTCCCAGAGCTGGTGGAAAACGTACTACCGCCATGTTGGGAAACTGAGGTGTGTAGCTAGAGTTTTCCTGCCTGGCCCACGGTCAGGGCAAATCTCTCTCACCCGCCAGTCCCACAGCCACTCAGACCCAACCAAGTAAACACAGAGACTTATATTGCTTACAAACTGTATGACCGTGGCAGGCTTCTTGCTAACTGTTCTTACAGCTTAAATTAATCCATTTCCATTAATCTATACCTTGCCACATGGCTCGTGGCTTACCAGCATCTTCACATGCTGGTTGTCATGTGGCTGGCAGTGTCTCTCTGACTCAGCCTTCCACTTCCCAGCTTTATTCTCCTCCTTGTCCTGCCTACACTTCCTGCCTAGCCAATGGCCAATCAGTGTTTTATTTATTGACTAATTAGCAACACATTTGCCATACAGATCATCCCACAGCGGAGGTGGGCAGAGCCAGCAACCACAGCTGCTGCAGTTTAAAGCAATAGATTCACAATAAGACAGATTCAGATGTAATAGTTTACAATGTGTGTAAAATATACATAGGCTTGAAAGAGACAAAAAAGGTGATATATACAGTTATAGAAACAAATACATAGTTTTAAAAAATAAAGTCTTTATAGAGACAGTAAAATTAATATAAAAAATAAGCCACGTGAAGATGAAAATACACAGAGAATCTGGATTGTGTTGTCTTTGGGATTTTTAACTGTAGAAAAACATTTGATTGTAAAAGATGTTGAGTTAAACCAATATGTATATTTTAAAGGTATCTTGATTTCAAAATTTGGATATAAGGATATGTTGCTTTGGAAAAGAGACTCTGCTTTTGTTCCCACAGAAAGCCAAAGGCTATGGATTTGTTCCAGGTTAAGATACATCAGGTTTGACCAGCCAAGACCCCCTGAAAGGTCTCCGATGACACCATGGCCCAGATGATCCAACATCCAGAATGGTTTGAAGGCAACTGGCTCAGACAATACAGTCTCATGGACTATTCCATAATCCTAAAATTTTCTTTGTGTCCCCATAAGATACAGCGCCCCCCTCCAGCAGGAAGTAGTAAGAGAAGCTACGCCCAAATTCCCAAATTATATGTAATTTTACTTTGTTAAGGTTAAAACCTTCCTTTTTGAAAAAAAAAGAAAAAAGAAAAGGGGAAGTGCTGTGGGATGGTCTGTATGTCAAGTGTGTTGCTGATTGGTCAATAAATAAAACACTGATTGGCCAGTAGTTAGGCAGGAAGTATAGGCGGGACAAGGAGGAGAATAAAGCTGGGAAGTGGAAGGCTGAGTCAGAGAGACACTGCCAGCTGCCACGATGACAAACAGCATGTGAAGATGCCAGTAAGCCACGAGCCATGTGGCAAGGTATAGATTAATGGAAATGGATTAATTTAAGCTGTAAGAACAGTTAGCAAGAAGCCTGCCACGGCCATACAGTTTGTAACCAATATAAGTCTCTGTGTTTACTTGGTCGGGTCTGAGCGGCTGTGGGACTGGCGGGAGAGAGAGATTTGTCCTGACTGTGACCCAGGCAGGAAAACTCTAGCTACATGTGGCCATTGCCTTCCCTTCCCACATTATTTCTGAATTGCACTAATTGCTCCCTGGAACCACACACAGCACATGCTATACTTGAATCCTTGCCTCTGGACTCCTTTCTGGGAGAACCTATACTAATATCAGATCTATCTGGCTTCCATGCCAGCATGGATAAAACCTGAACCCTGATGACTGTGGGAACTTTTCAGAAGAGAGAAAAGTGCATACAAAGACAGACCAGATGATAGGCACATATTTCCAAACTGCCCAAGCCCTAGACTCTGCTCATAGACCTTCCAGACATCTGCTTTCTTTTAGTCCTCAATGAACATTGTGTACAATTGGCACCTTCAGCCTTTTGATTTTTATTTCTGAGATTGTAATCAAATTATATCATTTCCCCCTTCCCTTTCCTCCCTCCAAACACCTTCAGTCTTGACGTGCCTGGGTTCATAGCTAAACTCTGCCTCATTCCCAGCCTTCTCCTCCCTCCCCAGGGTCTCACTGTGTAGCTGGTCTGGAACTTTTTATGTAAATCACAGAGATCTGCCTTTTTCTGCCTTCTGAGTGGTGGGATGAAATGCCCATGCTACTCCATACTCGGCACATGGCACTGTGGTAAGAGTGGGGGTGGAGAAGGACAATGGTGTGGACCCCTGGTGAGGGCACTGGACACACTGTAGGGTGTGCCAAGTGTGTAACTGATCTGGAAAGTAGAATTTGCTTCAGGGGACAGAAGAGGCGGGAGCTGCTGCATAGCAACAGAATATGCATAGGGGACCCTAGGAGACCCGGGGCTATAAACAAAGTTTATGATTTCAGGAACATGGCCTGGGCAGTGTGAAGGGCATGAGGGCATGAAAGACCACTGCTAATGCACATGGCTTCCCAACTATGGCGCCCCTACCTTCACTGCAGCCTGGGCGCACAGCTTTTTAACTTTTAAAGGAATGTCAAATAACTTATGGACTGTTTTTGAAAAAGCAGCACAATATTTAATTGATTGGTAGCTAGCTGTAACTTGGATTATGTGATCTTTTCAAGCTTTTATTTCTGTAGTGGATCTTAACCAATAGGCCGAGAAGCGATTCTAGCTTCTATTTCTGACCAACTTGCTTGATTTTCCTTTTCTTACTTAATGAGATAGAAACCATTGGTAGGGGCTATATAGTCACACACCACATAATAGACACATCTGTCATATACCACAGTGGCCTCACAGATTATAGCACTTCAGTGATGGTGTTGCCATTTCAGTTGGTTAAGTACGGTTCATGATGTTTGCACAGTGACAAAAATGACATTAACAGCACATTGCTCAGAACATAGCCTGTAGTTAAGCATCATAGTCTGTAGCATGATCAACTCCTATTTCTTTCATTAGTGATTAGAACACTTACTTGTGCTTATTAGGAAGAAATCCAGTGCCTCCCTTTTGAGGTCCTCTCTTTTCTACTGAACTGCCCAATAAACTTGACATTTATTCCATTAAAAATAGACAGTTCAGCTTCCAACTAAGTCAGCCAAACCATGGTTATGCGGACTTGTGAAAAGCAGGGCATGTAGAGGAGATGCTGACGGAGGAGAGATTTCCTATGTGCACTGAGACAGTATTGGTAAATGCGCAAAGGTGGCAAGTGAAGTGCATTGCTCATACTGGCCTTAAAATAATATTCTACAACATTTCCTCCTTTTTGTCTAAATAAAAAGAAAGGTTTTAACTTTAACATAGTAAAACTATACACAACAAAAACAGCAAGTCAGAATTAATTTACAATTTTTAGTCCATTTATTTTTAGCAAATTCAGAGAAAACACTCCCATCATTCATCCCATCTTAGTGACTCCAAAGTTTTGTACCTAATTTACTTTCTACCATAACTAAGAAAAACAGAAACTCTAATTACTTAGACTAACTCCATCAAAGATCCCAGAAGGAATTAATATTACATAACAAAAGAGCCATCTTGCTGCCTGGACAGTCAAAGTTCCTTTGTGACGTTGGGGCATCCATCTTCAGTCTACAGGCCTAGAGTATCTGCAGACTTCAGTGGAGCAGGAAATTTGGAGGACTGTCCTGCCTTGTATTGGCAAAGTTCATCAGTCGCTTTCCTCTGTGTCCTGCAGAATATCTGGCAGACTCTTCTGTGAAGCAGGAATTTTGAAGGACTGTTCTGCCTTGTTTTGGCAAAGTTCAGCAGTCTTTTTCCTACAAGTCCTACATGTCCAGTCTATACAGCACATTGTCAGCAATCAAAGGCAAGAGCACTTTCTTTGCCCAGTGGCTAAACTTGCCACAATGAAAGCAAACTCCATAAGGAGTTTCTTCAATCTCCATCATATCTGGAATAAATTGGTGCTGCCAGGAGCAGATGTGTCTCACTGTCATGAAAAACTTTAGGTTAACAAAACATTTTAAATGCCATATTCTGTAGGTCTTTGAAGTATTTGAAGACTGTATATCTAAAATATATCTCTATGTGATCCTGAAAGCATACCTAACATATCTACAAATTTGATTGTTAGAAATGACTAGCTACTAACCTGTGTTTCTTGATTTTCCTGAATAATTTATAACAATAGCTTGTTGTAGAATATTATTTTAATGTGTATTACTTTTGTTTATGTTACATTTGTTTAACTCTGTGAAGCTGTGTTACTGTGCCTGTCTAAAATACCTGATGGTATAATAAAGAGCTGAACAGCTAATAGTGAGGCAGGAGAAAGGATAGGTGAGGCTGGCAGGCAGAGAGAATATATAGGAGAAATCTTGGGAAAAAAAAAGAAGTAGCCAGAGAAAGAGGAGGACTCCACTGGCCAGCCACCCAGCTACACAACAAGCCACAGAGTAAGAGTAAGATTTACAGAAGTAAGAGAATGGGAAAAGCCCAGAGGCAAAAGTTAGACAGGATAATTTAAGTTAAAGGAAGCTGGCAAGAAACCAACCAAGCTAAGGCTGAGCATTCATAAGTAAGAATAAGCCTCTGTGTGTAATTTATTTTGGAGCTGGGTGGTGAGGCCCCACCCCCTCAAAAGAGCAAAAGCAAACAAAAACAATAGCTTTCAAAAACTAGAATTTTACCTTACATTTTTAAATGAATACCTTAAACAAGAGTAGAAACATATATACATTATGCTGTAACAAAAATAACCTTAAACTTGTATGAGTATACAAAAATCCTTTAAACAAGAATAGAAGCATATATACAGTGTTAACAAAAATAACTTTAAATTTGTATCAATATACTATATTCCCCTAAATGATAACAAACATCAATAACCTATCAAATAACCAACAGACTTCCACAACCCAACTCTTGGGAATGTGGATGTCGTGTTCTCCAAAATGTTTCCTGCTGTCTGTGGATGAAGTATCTTTAGGGTCCCTGAGAAAATTTGAGATAATGGCCAAGTCCTGGGAAGACCAAATATAAGCTTTGTTGATAGATATTACCTGCCAAGACTCAAGAGGTCTCCTTAAATCAAACCTGATCCACATTAACCTGGAAAGAATCCATAGCCTTTTGTTTCCTTGGAAACAAAAGCAAAACCTCTTCTCCAAAGCATTTTTTTTTTTTTTTTTGGTTTTTCGAGACAGGGTTTCTCTGTGTAGCTTTGCGCCTTTCCTGGAACTCACTTGGTAGTCCAGGCTGGCCTCGAACTCACAGAGATCCGCCTGGCTCTGCCTCCCGAGTGCTGGGATTAAAGGCGTGCGCCACCACCGCCCGGCCCTCTCCAAAGCATTTTTGATTTCCATTTGACAAATATATTTTTTGACTTCCATTTTAAAGTTAAGGTAGCCCTAAAGTATCTAGGTTGGCTCAATCCTGCAGTCCTGCTCACAAATCCCATATCTCCCAGCAGCTATCTCTTGCCTATCAGTCATCAAAAAAATTCAAAATCAACACAATACTATACAGGATTCAGACTCTCTGTGTATTTCCCATCTCTGCAGGGCTTTTTTTTTTCTTTTACTGTCTCTTTAAAGATTTTACTTGTTATTTTTAATCTATTTATTTCCTTTCATGACTGTCTATACTTTTCTTTCCTTTTCTTTTCTTTTCCTTTGTTAAACACTGGAACCTATTTAGAAGTTCTTCCATCTGGACCTCTTTTATTGTGTATCTTTTAGCCTTTTTTGTCTGCATGAGCAAAAAATGGCTAAGCGGTGAGGCTAAGACCTCCATACATCTTTGCTGGCTTCTTGGCTTGGGAAAGCCAAGCAAGCTTAAAGCTCACAGCGCGATCAGAAGTGCATGATCGAGAACTGCATTAAATTTTCCTAGATATGGATGCCAGCACCTGCACTGCCACAAGCGGCTTTTACTTAGCTTGCCATTTTTATTTAGAGCTGAGAGCTGAACAGCAGCACCTCTTAAAGGAGCTGTGTCTTTTTTCTTTCTTTCTTTTTTTTTTCAGCTTTCTCAGGACCTACATGGAAATTCGGCCCACACTGGTATGCCAAAATGTTGTTGGTTATTTTTGCTCTTTTACTCTTTGTTCTTTGGATCTTTGTCTTTTGGGGGCCCGCCACCCAGCTCCCCAATAAATCACACAGGAAGGCTTATTCTTAATTATAAATGCCAGGCCTTAGCTTGGCTTGTTTCTTGTCAGCTTTTCTTAACCTAAATTAACCCACCTACCTTTTGCCTCTGGGTTTTTACCTTTTTCTATTTCTGTATATTTTTCTTTCTTACTCTATGGCTGGCTGGGTGGCTGGCCCCTGGTGTCCTCCTCTCCTTGTTCTCTTGCTCTTTTCTTTTCCTCCCAGATTTCTTCTTCTTTTTATCCTCTCTGTCTGCCAGCCCATCTATCCTTCCTCCTGCCTCACTATTGGCCGTTCAGCTCTTTATTAGACCATCAGGTGCTTTAGGCAGGCACAATAACACAGCTCCACAGAGTTAAACAAATGCAACATAAACAAAAGTAACACACCTTAAAATAATATTCTACAACAAACTGACCCTCTGAAAGTGTAAGCAACTCCCCCCCCCCCAATTAAGTATTTTCCTTTATAGTAGTTGCCTTGGTCATGGTGTCTCTTCACAACAATAGAACACTAACTAAGACACCTGAGTTAAATTCCTAGACTGAAAGAGGGCATGTGATGGAACTCAGTGGAACACTTGGCACTCACCTACTATGTACAAAGTACTATGTTTAATCTCCATTACTGAAAAAAAAAGGCAGAGTTTTGTAATAGCTGGCTACAGGGGCTCATGTCTCTAACCCAGAACTTGGGAGGCTGAGGAAGAGGATCACCACAAGTTTGAGGCCAGCCTGGGCCACAGAGAAAGACCTTGTCTTGAAAAAGCAAAAACCAAACACACTCAAATTCCCAGACTCAAACTAGAAACTTTCCAACTGTCTACCAGCAAGAGAATAAATTAACAATTAGTCATAAAATTGTATATATTCTCACACAAAAGAATATGACAAAGAAATAATTGACCTGCTAAATAAAAGAATATGGCTGGATATCTCAAATATAATGGTGAGCATTATAATGAAAGAAGCAAGGCATAAGTGCATTATGTAGAATTCTGCTTATACAGAGTAAAAACAACAACAACATGGTAAAGTGAATCTATGCTGTAGGAAGTCAGAAGAGTGGGTCCCTTGTGGGGTCGTGACAGGAAGCAGGCTGGAGGGGTCCTGATAATGTCCTGATTCCTTATCTGAGTTCTGGTTATTTGGGTATGTTTACTTGGGGGGTTTTCATGGTTGTATGTGTATGAGTGCTTTACTTTGTTATATTTATGCTATACTTTAGTACAGAGTTTTTTTTTTTTTTTTGGTTTTTCGAGACAGGGTTTCTCTGTGTAGCTTTGCGCCTTTCCTGGAACTCACTTGGTAGCCCAGGCTGGCCTCAAACTCACAGAGATCCGCCTGGCTCTGCCTCCCGAGTGCTGGGATTAAAGGCGTGCGCCACCACCGCCCGGCCTAGTACAGAGTTTTAAAAAGCACACTGTATAAGTTATTTGTAGTTGAGCCATTCTAGTGGGCTCTTGTCCAAGGACAACTTCTTTTCTTTCTTATTTTACAAATTGACTTTGTAAAATATTTTCATTAATTTAAATCCATGAGCAGTGTAGGATCACATGGATTTTGTGTCCAGTGGCCTTTGCAGGCAGGTTGCTTTGGAATTTAGCACTGACTCCATGGGCCTCATCTTAGTTACTGTTCTGTTTGTGAAAGGATACCATGACTGAGGTGGCTTATAAAAGAAAGTATTTAATTGGGGGCTGGCTTACAGTTTTAGAGGGCAAGTCCTTGAATATCATGGCAGGGAGTGTGGCAGCAGTCAGGAAGGCATGTTCCTGGAGTCATATCTAAGACCTTATTACACCTGACAGGAAAGTTGCAGGCAGAGACAGAGACTGGGCCTGATGTGGGCTTTTAAAACCTCAAAGTCCACCCCCAGTGACACACTTCCTTCAACAAGGCCTCACCTCCTAATCCTTCTTAAATACTCTACCAATTGAACCAAACATCCAAATGTATGAGCCTGTGGGGGCCTGAATTTCCTTTCCCCAGATTACTCTGATTTTGTTTGATTCTCCTCCAGGAGTCACTGAGTCTGAGTTTCTTCTTCTTCTCCTTCCTTCCCCTTCTTTCTTCTTCTTCTTCCTCCTCCTCCTTCTTCTTCCTCTTCCTCCTTCTCCTGGTTTTTTTTTTTTTTTTTTTTTGCTTTATATACATATGCATCTGTCCTAATTAGAATTCAGGTTCATCTTGAACATGAACTCCTTCACTTTAAGAAGAGCCATGTTGGCCGGGCGGTGGTGGCGCACGCCTTTAATCCCAGCACTCGGGAGGCAGAGCCAGGTGGATCTCTGTGAGTTCGAGGCCAGCCTGGACTACCAAGTGAGTTCCAGGAAAGACGCAAAGCTACACAGAGAAACCCTGTCTCGAAAAAGAAAAAAAAAAAAAAAAAAACAACAACAAAAAAAAAAAAGAAGAGCCATGTTTTCTCTTTGGTTCTGAAGACCTCTCTTATAGCCAGTAAGGCCTCCACAGGTGTTGGGAAGCACACAGCAAGAAGGTCCTTGCTCCACAGATCTCCAGAGTAACCAGGAATGTTAAGCACACAGGATGTCTTTCCAATGGGAAAGATGTAAAAACCTGTTCTTCCATCCAGAAAGCTGGGAATTAGAAGTGATTAATAGCCTGGTGATCTGTGTTACCTGTTGGGCCAGGCCATATCAAGCTCCTACAACCAGGACTGGAGGTGGCTAGTAATCTAAATGACTCTTACAGCCTGGGGCTCCCCAAAGCTCTCACAACCAGGACCAGAGATGGCTTATAGCCCAAATGACCTCTACCCTATCTGTGTGATTACAACCAGGTCAGCTTTCCCTAGGCTCTTAAGCTAGTATAGGTAGCTTATCTCTAGAAGCTATCTTCTTGGAAGAAATGACAGACCCTGAGTTGAGTTTTGATGTAATTATGCCTCCATGTGCACCAGGGAGTGTATTACACCAGGTGCACATTATACAGTGTTTAAATCTGTTGTGGAAAACCACCTGCCATCAGACTCCCTGAAGTCTTGATGCAGGTTGATGAAGTCCATCTGAACTGAGTTTTCATTCTCATCTCTTCACAGTTCACTTCCTTGTCTGGACACCCAAGGGGTCCCCCCCACATCACCAAGATGACGAAAAGACTGGGGACTCCTGATATTATATTCCACTCTATGGACATACTTAGTAAACTACCTCTCCTTTAACAATGTTGCTGTTTTTGTGATGTCTCTTGTATATGCAGGAGAAACCCCTTGTTCTGTATTGTAGCGATTTGGAGGAGGGGCATGAGTCCTGCTCATCCAATAGAAATTTCAACTCTATACTTGGGCTGTACCTCAATGGCAGGCTGCTTATGCAGCATACCCAAGATCCTGGGTTTAGTTCCTAGCACCACAAAACAAATGAATACAGAAAGAAGGAAATGGCAAATCCTCTGACTTTAAATTGATAATCTGAAAACCAAGTGAGCCCTTGAGTATATCTAAAGGCCATTTCCTATACTTTTGTAGTCCAGTGGGAGCTCTGCTAACAGCTCAGAGGCTGACCCCAAGTTCACAGACTAAGACTAAGGTCTTCTGAAAATGTTTCTCTTTCTCTCTCTCTCTCTCTCTCTCTCTCTCTCTCTCTCTCTCTCTCTCTCTCTCTCTCCCCTCTCTCTCTCAGACAAGGCTTCTCTGCGTAGCTTTGGAGCCTGTCCTGGAACTTGCTATGTAGACCAGGCTGGCCTTGAACTCAGGGAGATCCACCTACCTCTGCCTCCCAAGTGCTGGGATTTAAGGTGAGCGCCACCACTGCCCAGCTGGAAATGCTTCTTTAGCATCTACTAAACACTAGCTGGAACCTTACATCTTTAAATGGACTCATTCCTCATATGGGAAACCCAATGGAGCTTCCAACAGAGCCTCATTACTATCTAGAACCCTCCCAGTGTGCATTTTTCTAAGCTTTCAGGATCAGCCTCTTTCACAGGCCACATGGCACCTACTGGTTAGCTGTTGGGTGAAATCATGACATTTATAGTCAGAGAATCAGCAGTCTTACATAAACTAAAATATAAGGTGATGTTTGGAATACTAAAATATACTGATGTTTTAAATAGTGCCTAAAGCAGTCTGGTGATGCTTGGGAAAAGCCAGATTGCCAATCAGATAGCTCTTACTAGGGTAACAATTAAGCCTTGCTTCACAGTAGACATACAACAACTATGTTATTATCACTCCTACCAAATTTTCTTAACTGGTTCTTATTGTTAGTGTTGTCTCCTTAATGAGATAGGGGCAGGCTGTCCCTCCATTACTTCAAAGTAGATTTAACTCTAGCACAGTTCACATTCCAAGGTTCTCTAAGGGATCAGGCTGAAGCTCAGCTCCAATAAGACCATAACCTTGCTCAGCTCCCCTTCCTGAGTTTTCTCCCTTTACTGTGCTTCTTATGATAGCATTCTCTCAATAAACCATTTCTTCAAATGATGCTTCAGGCTCCAGTTTTTGAGAAATTGTCTTAGTCTATTTTCTATTGCCATTAACAATATCTGAAATAGGAAAATTATAAGGAAAAGGTTGATTTTTGGCCTCTGGGGATGCCCAAGACTATGATGTAGTGAGAACCTTGTGGCGTTTCAACCCACAGTGGAAAGAAGTAGGCAAGTGAGCTCATGCAGAGAGAAGCAAGAGAAACCCAAGGAAGCTGAACTCACTGTATAACAACCTGCTCTCCTGGAAACTAATCCAGTGTCAGGAGAGTTAAGAACCCAGGTGGCAGAGGCATTAATTAACCCGTCTGTGTAAGCACTGCTCATAGATCATGTGGTGGTTTGAGTGAGAATGGCCCTGTCTTAGTGCCTGCTCTATTGCTGTGAAGAAACATCATGACCAAACAACTTATAGAAGAAAGCACTTAATTGGAGCTTAATTACAGTTTCAGAGGGTGAGTCCATTATCATCATGGCAAGAAGCATGGTGGCAGGCAGGCAGACATGGCACTGGAGCAGTAGCTAAGCACTTACATCCTGATCTACAGGCAGAGGTAGAGAGAGCATGAGACTGGGTCTGGCATGGGCTTTTGGAAATTAGAGCTCCCCCCCCCCCCAATAACACACATTATCCAACAAGGCCACAGCTTCTAACCCTTTCCAAACAGCCTTACGAAGGACACCACAGAGGAAAGGGGGGAAAAAAAAGGAAATGAACAAACTTGAAAACTAGACTCCAGTGTTAGAGCTTTTGGAGGGCTGGAGTGAGGCTGGAGTGAGGCTGGAGTGAGGCTGGGATGAGGCTGTTGTCTAGCTCAGCTCCACCTGGCTTGCAGGGGACGAGGGGGGAAGGTCAGGACCTGAGCTTGGCTCTGGCACAGTGATGGGAGCATGTTCTAGAATCTTAGAATTCTGTACTCTGAGGTTAATCAGAGAGGTTTCACAGGTGCATTCGGGGTTTTCTTTGTTTCCCAGAACCAGATGCCCAAATTCTGAAGTATCTGCATAGGCATGCACTCTGCATAGTCCAAGAGTTGTGAGGCAAAGCTCTAAGTAACCTCTCTAAAGCAGGGCTAAAACAGCAATGAGTTTATCCCTGGAATAGGCAATGGTAGGAAAGATTTGTCCCTTATTTATTTATTTATTTATTTATTTATTTTTGTTTTTCAAGGCAGGGTTTCTCTGTGTAGTCCTGGTTGTCCTGGAACTTGCTGTGTAGGATCAGGCTGGCCTCGAACTCAGAGCTATACCTGCCTGTCTCTGCCTCTCGAGTGCTGGGATTAAAGCCATGTCCCACCACCACCCAGCTGGATTTGCTCCTATTTTAGATAATGTAGACACGATGAACAATCTTGTCAACTTGACTGCATCTGGGATCAGCTAAAACATTTTTTTTTTAAAGACAGGATTTGTTTGTGTAGCCCTCACTGTCTAGGAACTCACTCTTTAGACCATGCTGGACTTGAACTCACAGAGATCCATCTACCTCTGCCTCCTGAGCACTGGGATTAAAGGCCTATGCCACTACCACCCATCTGTGAAGAACTGTCTTAATCAGATTATTGGAAGCAAAAAGACTCACCCTAAATCTGGGCAGCACCTCCTCATGGCAGCTGAGATAACAGGACAAAGAAGAAGGAAACTTTCCTTTTGCCTGCTTACCCTTACTCTCGGTGGCAAGTTCATCTATCCTGTTTCTGTGGCATTAACTCACCAATATTAGAACTGTCTTCTTTAGAATTCCAGTGTAGACTGAAGATCAGCAGCTCTCAAGGAATCCTCTAGGAATCCAGCAGCAAACTGGGACTGCTGAGTCCAGCCTTGTGGATGGAGCAACTACCAGACTCTCATCCTTTCTAGTGTGAGACAGCCGTTGTTGGACTACTTGGACTGCATCCTGTAAGCCAACCTAACAAATCTCATATATATATAATATATATGTTATATATATTTATATATGCATATATATTCATTCTATCAGTTCTGTTCCTTTAGAGAACCCTGACTCATACAGTGGAACAACACAGATGGCTAAAACACCCCAGACGGCTTCTTCACGCAATGACTGACCTTCCAATTAGGAAGGGCTCACCAGGTTCATGTCCTGGGGTCTTTCCTCTCCATGTGGCCTCTGCATGAATCTTTCCAAGGTGGAAGAGCAGGAGCATCTCAGGAAAACAGAAACCCAAAAACTAACAAACAACAAAAAGTTAAGGTTAGAGCTGGAACTGATACAGTATGTCTTCTCCACATTCTTGTCTGGCTCAATGGAGTCAAGGGTCGGGTGTGGATTCCAGGGTAGAGGACCATACAAGGTTATGCTGTTGGGAAGCATGCATCATTGGGAGAGGGAGAGGCCCTGAAGTTAGCAAGAAGGGCTCTGGAGCTGATAGGCAAACTGAAAGTGCTTCAGGTAATTCTGGGCTGTTCTTTCTTCAGAGAATATGAGTACGTCGTGGGGTACAAGACAACTTCAAACTTCTCCCGTATTATTAAGGTGTACAGAGACCTGGTTTGCCACCGGTTCAATCTGCTATCAAGGGAGGCCTGGATGTGTGTGCATTCCGTCTGTTACACATTTATTCAAATGCCAAGTTCTTAACACACGTGCCATTTCGTTATCCCTATTTCAGAAACTCGAATGCAGTACTACTTCTGCAGGGTCGCAGCTAGCACACCACAACCACACCTTTAGGCAGCCTTTTTGGCCCTGTCTCTCACCAAGATGTTGTTGGGGCAACGGGCTGATGGGCAGGAGGCGTCCAAAGGGTAACACTTACCGCAGTCACCTTGTCTAGCAGAGCCAGGCAGCCGCGGGAGGGAAGCACTGGTTATCTCGCGGTGGCGCGATGTGAAAAGCAAGGAGCCTCCGCGGCCCGGGAGGTGTTCAGCCGCTCCAAGATCCTGGGACAGATCCAGTTCTGCCACTGCACAAGCGGGAGGACCGCGGCCCTGGCCCCGCCCCCCCCGACCCCCGCGCGCCAGCCCCGCCCCCGCCCGCCGCGCCGCCAGAGCCCCGCCCTGGGTATGGACCGGCCCGGCCACCGTCTCCCGGCCCCGCCCAGCACGGCCAGGCGAAGCGGAGCCGGCGTGCGGGGTGTGTATGTGTTCGCTGGGCGCCGGCTCAGCCCCAGGAAGATGGTGGCGGCGGCGGCGGCGGCGGCGGCGACTGAGGCGCTGCTGAGGGGGAGCACGGCGGCGACAGCGGCGCCCGCGGGCAGCAAGGTCGAGCAGCACCGACTCTGCGCCGCGACTGGGGCCTGGAGGCCGGGGCCGCGCGCCGGGTTGTGTCTCCCGTGGGTGCTGTCGCGGGCGCTGCCCTCGCCGCTGCTGCTGCCGCTGCTCTTTTCGCTACTGCTGCTGCCGCTGCCCCGGGAGGCCGAGGCCGCGGCGGTGGCGGCGGCGGTGTCAGGCTCGGCCGCAGCCGAGGCCAAGGAATGTGACCGGCCGTGTGTCAACGGCGGCCGCTGCAACCCTGGCACTGGCCAGTGCGTCTGCCCCGCGGGCTGGGTGGGCGAGCAATGCCAGCACTGCGGGGGCCGCTTCAGGTGAGTGCGGGGGGCTGGGGGGGGGGGTGCAGGCCCAGCCAGACGTTCCAGGCCCCAGGCAGGTGCGGGACATGAAATCGGTAGGGTAGGGCTTGCCCCACTGTGTCTGATGGTCGCTTGCCTCCTGGGAGGAATGTTCATTTGTGGCCTTGGGGTCTTCCTGTGGTGGAAAGCTGAGAAGGAATGGGAACACTCTGGAGGCATTTGTTGCTGTGGGTTAGATTTGGGTCTTGAAGAGTATAAAAGCCGGCCCCGAAAACGGGTCTGTTTAAGATAAACGAGGTATCAAGGAAAAGGTGAGTGAGCCAGTTCTTCAGCACTACCTTTGATCATCCCAAGAGATTGGAGATGTAAGTACCTCGAAGAAGCACAGCCATGGAAGTGACGCGTTGGATGGAAATAGAAGGGTAGGGTTGGATTGTGAGATTTTAGGATAGAAGTACCAGTGATTGTCATTCAAAGGAAAGTGAGGAAACTAGTTTTTGGGTCCTCACTGTTGGGGGCATATTGGAACGGACTGTCTAGAGAGGAGATTCCTGTTAGCCCTGGATTCTCCATCACATGCAGTTACGAGTTGGCCTGGTTTGAGGCAGAACCTCTCGAAGAGATCACTTATTAACTAATTAGCATTTATCTGTGACTTGCTTCTGTTGTGAAAGGATTTCTGGATAATGCACACAAGTAGGTCGATTAGCCAGAGTTTGGTGTGGTCCACAAGAAGTTAGGAATACAGCAAGGGGAAGTGTAGGTACACAGAATCCCAGGTTATAAGAACTACAGGGTCACCCATATCTTTGGCAGATATTTGTTGACTGTTCCCCGTTTGACATGGGAGAGTGAGGATGTGGTGAACATGACAAATAGGGCTCTTGCTCCAATTGATCTTATGTTCTAGTGAGGGATGACAGGCAGTTGACAAGTAAATAGGCTAAGGGAATGACGAAGGTGATTTCAGATAGTAGCTATCAACAAAATACAAACAGGTGGTCTTCCAGGATTCTGACCAGCTTAGATGTTTGATCTGAGACCCGGAAGGGGCACAGGAGCACCTCTGGAAATGAAGGGGCAGAGAGTGTGTGACTGACTAGGAGTAAGCAGTGAAGATATAGAGGAGGAAGTGACATTGAATTTGGGCCTTTGAGCATAAGTAGAATTTGCAGATGTGCAGCTGGGGAAAAGATTTCCAGTTAGAAAGAAAGATGCAGACAAAGTGGTGGAGGCCAGAAGAGGGAGTTTTGCTGGTGCCCCTGTAAAGGGAGTTGTGAGGGAGAAGTTTGGAATGTTAAGTTATTGATTGATAATGTCAGATCTTCTAGGGGACTCAGAACAGTGACAAGATAAGCTCTTCAGTTTTATGAATGGAGAAACCAAGTAACTTCGGGGTCAGTATTTTGTGAGCTGGTCTTACAGTTTAGAATATTGTGATTTATGAATCTTGTTAATCTGCACATAATAATAAGTAAGTGCTTCTTTTTTAGGCTGTGAGATGTAACAGTAAGCAAGACAGATCCAATGTTGTTCTTGGGGAACTTCTAGTTTGGGGATAAAAATACCGTAATGGAGCTGGAGTGATGGCTCAGTAGTTAAGAGCACTTGTTGCTCTTGCAGAGGACCTGGGTTTGGTTCCCAGCATTCACACAGTGGTTCATGACAATATGTAACTCTAGTTCCGGGGGAATCTGACCCCTTCTGACCTCCAAGTGCACCAGGCACACATGCAGGCAAAACACTTATACACAAAATAAAAATAATTCTTTTTTTCCCCCCACTGAGACAGGGTTTCTCTGTGTAGCCTTGCCTGTCCTGGAACTCTCTTTGTAGACCAGGCTAGCCTCGAACTCTAGATCCACCTGCCTCTGCCTCCCGAATGCTAGGATTAAAGACATGCACCACCACCGCCTGTCTGAAATAAATGATTCTTAAAAGTTATTTAACTAGCCGGGCGGTGGTGGCTCACGCCTTTAATCCCAGCACTCGGGAGGCAGAGGCAGGCGGATCTTTGTGAGTTCAAGGCCAGCCTGGTCTAGAGAGTGAGATCCAGGAAAGACACAAAGCTACACAGAGAAACCCTATCTCGAAAAACCAAAAAAAAAGTTCTTTAACTTTATTTTAAATCCAGTAATCAGTCTGTTGTAATTTTGCATGTCTGTGGAGGTGAAACAGCAACAGAAGCTAACTTGGTTCAAAGTGAGACTAAGATTCATCTTTCTGTTGAGATGTTCCTGAGGGCTGATGTTGAAGGGCCCAGATGGAGAATGAGTGGTACCATGACAGGTTGGAGAGAGTGACCAGAGCAGAGAGAGCAAGACTGGAGGGAGGGGTCTGTGCCATTCCAAGTAGAGGTAGGAAGTGAATTTAGAATTTTGAACATTCACCCAAGAGTGATGGAATGCAACAGGTCACTCTGTTTTCATTATAGACTTAGAGATTGCAGCCAGAACAGGAATAGCCTTGAAAGTCAGTTGACTTTAGATGGTTCCAAGATCAATGGATGGAGGGATCTTCAAATTGTGAAAATCTAGGATACTCTGGTAGACACAGAGTGGGATCGTCTGTATTGTATTGTTTGGAGTAGGTGGGTTTATGCTGGGCATTAGAAGTCATGGGCAGCAGATAGAGACTGTTGGTGTAGGTCAGAGACAGTGGTAATGGAGGCATGGTAGATATTTGTGGTGCTGGAGAGAAAATGGTTAGATCTTTCTTTCAGACTGCTTTGTTCTTGGAAGAGAGAGTGATGGTGAGGGGAAAAGTAGATCTTATTTTGTGTGGTTGAGTGTGGTTGAGTGATATCATTTACATGACACAGGGACACAGGAAGGCTGAGGTAAGCTTAGTTTTATACACACTGAGTTTGGGCTGCTTACAAGGCATGTGCTGGCACATGTAAGTGTTGGTTGGGGTCATCTACCTGTAAAAGGGATTGCCAGGGAGAGAGAAAGATCTGAATGTCTACATGACCAGGTCAGAGGAGAGCCTTTTAAACAGAGGGCAGGCACTCCTGCTGATGCCTCAGATGCCCTAATATGTTGGTGACTGTTCCGGACCTTCCCTTGGAGCTTGTTCTTCTTGCCGTCAGTGCGCTTTCCTGGGCAAACAATTATGACCGCCTCTGATAACACTATTACAGTAAATGGCTTCTGGAATGTTTAAAAGAACAAAAGGTCAGGAGTGGTGGCACGCACCTGTAATCCCAGAACTTGGGAGGTAGAAGCAGAAAGATCAGAAATTCAAAGTCAGCCTGGGCGATCTGGGCTACAGAGCAAGTTGGAGGCCAGTCTGGCCCTTTATGAATCCGATTCCAAAAAAAAAAAAGTCAGAGAGTTGCCTCAGTGGTTGGAAGTCCTGGCTGATGACCTCTTCTTACCTCTGTGGGTCCTAGGATAAAATAAATCTAAAGCTTTAAAAATATACGTGCATATGTGTTCTCACAGGGTAATCGCAGCTCTTGGGAAGCCGAGGCAGGAGGAAAAGTTCAAGGCCAGCTTCAGCTACATAGTAGTTCAAGAGTAATGCGGGCCTACTTGAGATTGTTGCAGGAATTAAAAATAAATAAGGAAATACACAAAAGGAAGAGGAAGTTACAGTCTTTTAGTTGAATGATTTTTCTTTGAGGGTGAGTAAAGAGTTAAATGTTGCTTTGAGTACAGTAATATGCATCCTGGTTTAACTTACCTCTTTTTCTTTTCTTTCTTTTTTTAAAATTAAACTGAGGCATTGAGTGGACACGTGTTTGACTTAGTTCTGATTTTCAGTGTAGTGCTGGGTCTTGAATCCAGAGCCTCATGTGTGCTGGGTAAGCCATTTACCACGGGCTACATTCCACTGCCACCATTCTGATTAGAAGGGCATCAAGTCAAGGGGTCTGCTTTAATTTTGTGTGCCGACGGACGTGTGTGTGTGTGTGTGTGTGTGTGTGTGTGTGTGTGTGTGTGTGTCTGTGTGTGTGCGCGCGCGTGCGCCACACTCGAGTTGTATATACACGAGAAGATTGCTGTATGGAGGTCAGAAGGTAACTTGGGTTCTGGGGATTGATCTCAAGTTGTCAGGCTTGTGTGTGTCAAGTGCTTCTACTCACTGAACCATCTTGCTGGCCTAGGTTTTAAGACTTACTTATGTAAGTCCTGTGTTAGAAGACTATGTAGGTCTTTTTTGTTATTTGAAAGAAATGTAGAATAATGAAGTGTTAAATTTCACTAACACTATCACTGAGTTCATATTGTGTGCCTGATTTAGGCAAGGATGTAGCACTTTATACTCAGGAAACTCAGTTGTGGTATAAAATTTGAATTATTTTATGTATATGGTAAGTCACTTTTTTTCCTAAGTGAAAGATGATTGGTTATAGAGAATAAGTTAATGGTATTAGTTCAATAAAAAAGCTATAGATGGGTAGTTATTAAGGTAATATACTTTCATTTTTATGTGAATCCTCATAATTCAGTGATCTTTTTTTTCTGTTTGTGACATTACTATTGAAAAATTTCTTGGCTGAATAAATATGCCTCTTAATTTAGAGGTTAAATATATTAAATGTGTTTGTGAAATTAACATACATTTAATTCTTTAAGTTCCTTCTGTACAAAACTGTTGGAAGATGAAAGAACGTAACTTAGTGAGTTGGGGCTGTGTAATTGCCTGCATTAAGACATACCTTCTGAGGAAGAAAAAGAATTTATTGGCATTTATTTTGTGTCATTGTATACTGTAACAGTAGTGATTGTCACAGCAGCATCTCCCTCCATTTCAATTATTTCTTCACATTTTCCCCCTCAGGCATTGTGCCTTTAAAATGCCTTTTAGAAATTACCCCTTTTAATTCTTAGTATTCCCACTTCATAGGTAGGTAAGCTGAGTTTAAAGTGGGCTTTAAAAAAAGATTGCTTGTGTATTAGTGCAGGTTGTTTATATACAGGTGCACATTCCTGTCTAGAGGTCAGAAGACAATTTTATGGAATTGGTTTTCTTTCCACGTAGGATCCGGAGGTCAAACTCAGGTTGGCAGGGTTGTTGTCAAGTGCCTTCCCTTTCTAAGCTATTTCACCAACCCTGAAGTGTTCTTGGTTTTTTGTTTGTTTTGTTTTTGCCTTTTTCCATGCTGGGAATGGAACTCAGGGCCTTTTACATGCCTGATGTGTGTTACCACCAAGCTACACCAAAGTACAAAGCTTGCGGATTTATTGAATAACTTGCCCAAGGCCACAGAACTTGTGTGAAATTGGAATTTGAACTTAGGCCTTGAGTGATTCTGAAATCCTGCTGTCTGCGATACCATTTGGCCTTTCATTTTTGTCTGAGTCCAGTTACCTTTTGATCCTTCTTTGGAAGGACTGTCTATCCCAGCAAACGCTTTGAAAAACAAAGGAAGCAAAATAGATCTTTATAATAGAAAAGATAGCATAAAAACATCTTACTTACTAGAAGTTGGCTGCTGGTCCAAGGACACAAATGCCCTTCTAACAAGAGAGAGGGAATTCTGAAAATAAAATTTGAAGGAAATGGCAAGTTTGGTGTTTTTTTTGTAATACTTATTAGGTAATTCTTGGTATTAATCCAAAGCCCTAACTTTATGCTCATGGACCCAACTTAGTTTTTTATATTTCTTGTTTAATGCTGTATTTTCAGAGTTTGGAAGAGTGCTTGGGGCTGAGATTTTCCTGTACATGGCTTTATTTGTTGGGTAGGTCTGGTACTGGCCTGGTACAGCTTGACATGTTGTCTAGGCTGGTCTCAAACTTACAGCCATCCTCATGGTTTGACCTTGCAGGTGCTGAGAATGTAGGTGTGAGTTACCATGCCTAGCTTCTTTATAACATATTTCTTAGGATTCTAATAAAAGTCATTTTATCCATATGACTGATATGTCTGTCTTTGGTCTTCTGTTTCTCCTGAGCCTCTCTATCTTCTGTCGTTTCCTGGCATCTTTATTGGGATGTTTTGCTGACAGCTTCTCCTGAGCTGAGCCTAACACCAAACTTCATATCCTCATTGAAAATAAAACTTTCTCTCTTTCTCCCTCCCTCCTTCCCTTTCCCTCCCTCTGTCCCTCTCTCCTTCCCTCCCTTTCAGTTTCAGGTCCTAGTTTAGCCAAGGAAAGCCCCAAACTTAGGAGGCTTGGGGCTCTTGACACCTGTCTAAAGTTTGATTAGTCTGCTCCTCCCTGTCTGTCTGCTTCTAGAGCACCTGGCCCCTGACCTTACTGCTGACCTCTGTGCTGCAGCCTAAATAACTGGTCTCCCAGACCTGTGACCATCCCACGTGTCTCCTAGAAATCTAGAGATGTGTCATTGTCAGACTCTGAAAACTGTCTCTTTTTTGCAGGGTCTCGCTCTGTAGTCCAGGAGAGTCCTGAATTCACTGTGACCCTCCTGCCTCAGCTTCCCGAGTGTTGGGATTCTAGGCATGAGCCCCCGTGGCTGGCAGAACACTCTTTTAAAGCCCTTCTTTTGGAAGTAAAGGCACTTGTAGCCTGACAATCCGAGCTTGATCCACAGAACCCAACAGGGGAAGGAGAGGCCCAGTGCTGAAAGTGGGCAGTGTGGCACACACGGGAGCCTCTTCCCCAGAAAAGGAACAAAAATTCTCAAAAGAACCAAGCAAGACTCCTCTTATCTGCAGAATGGCCTTGAGCATCAGGCTCCCATTCCTTTATACACGTCCCCTTTTCCAGTCAAATCTTTCTACTTTTTGTTTTGTTTTAGGTTTTTTGTTTTTGGTCTCTGCTGAATCCCATGTTTTTGCCCTCCCTTTATAACCTCCCCTCCCCCAGTGAGTTAAAATCATAACTCAATTTTCAGTGGCTTTTCCAGGCTGTCTTTGGACTTCCTGTGTAGCCTAGGATGGCCTTAATCTGCTAGTCCTCCTGCCTGCGCCTCCAAAGTACTGGGATTATAGGGATATGCCAGACCTTATCTTCAGTTCCTTCAAAAATTTTAAATTCTTTAATTTTTGAGACAGGGTATCACTGTATAACCCTGGCTGGTCTGGAACTCACTGTGTAGACCAGGCTGACTTCAATCACAGATTGTGCTGGGATTAAAGGTGTGTGACTATGACTGGTGTATCTTTGATTCTTTATAGAAGTAGTCAGTTCTCCTGACAGCATTACTTTCTTTTAAGATACACCATCAACCTGTTCAATTCATAGATTACCTTATGAATGATTGTTATGTGTTAGATAATGTGCTCTACTGTGAGAATATGAGGTTGAGAATTAGGTCTTGCTTTTCCCTCAGAGAGCCCAGAATTCTAAGTGGGAGATAGCTGTGGAAATAGCCAGTTAGAACTTCAAGACAGAAATACAGGCAGTAAACGATGCTGGACTAGTTGTGTTAGAAAGACGTCGTTTTTTCAGGGCTCTAATAGAAGGCATCACAGAGGAGAGGACCTTGGGCAAATCTAAGAGGTTGAGTGTGATTGGCCCTTGGAGGGGGAAAGACATTACAGAAGGAATCAGCAGTTTTTGCACAGGCAAAGCATGGATTATCATACTGAGTGCCTTGATTTCCTAGTATGTTATTGAACCACACACTGCTGGCTTATCACAACGGATTTCCTCATAGTTCTGGAGGCTACATGTCTGAAATGAGGTAAAAATAGTGCACGCCTGCCTCTTAAGACTGGAGGGAATATGTTCCATGCCTTTGTCTTAGCTTCCGGAGTATCAGCAATCTTTGCCATTTCTTGGCAGTCTACATGGTACTGTTACACAGAATCTCTTCCCTTGTGGACATAGTCACACTGGTTGTACATATATGACCTTTTTCCTAATCTGAACGTATCTGCGAAGTCCCAAAAGTCACATTCATGGTGAGGGGTTAGGGCTTCAACAGATATGTTTGTAGGACACAGTCAACCCACAACAGTTAATGGAACAGGAACATGAATGGATATTGTTGACGAGGCCAGTGTTTGCATGTGCTGAGGGTGGGGAGTTGGAAGGAAAGGAGACTGGAAGGTGACTGGCATGGCTTTTTGTTAACAGCCTGCAGCTTCAGGGTGTGTCCTTGACTGAGGATATACCCACCATCAAGGCACTCCAATTTTTGGCTGTAGTGACTGTTTGGAGACAGGCATGTGATTTAAGCTGTCTAATCAAAGGGAATCTCAGTACTGGCTGGGGACTTCTCTTCTGTGGTAGTTATGAAGGAGAGGCTTTGTCTTCTTTCTGTGGTGACCGGTTGTAGAATGTTACAGCTAATGTTGCTGTTTGGAGAGGAGTTCACCCTAGATGAGGTGAATGCCAGAAGTGGGAGGATGCAGAAGAGAAGATGCTTTAGACCGACTTCCTGCATCTGTGCCAGGCCCCTCCTGAAGTCACCTTCCGAGTTTGTGAGGTACCACAGGTTTTCTTTTTCTTCAGCCCTAGAGTTGCTGTCTTGTCACTTACAGTTGAAACTTTCTGCTATGGCAAGTTTCATCGGGAGGGAGGGCGGGCTAGCCAAGTAGGGTCACTCAGCTCCCGATACTGTGACACATTACCCTAGACTACTTCTGTTAAAGGTCCCCAAGAGGGCCACATAGTTTTACTTACTATAGTTAGAGGCAGGACTATAAATAGACAGAGGGGGATCAGTATATTTGTGATCAAACCGTTTTTAATTAAATACAGAAGTGGCTGTGGTTGAACAGGAATTTTGCATTAATTTTTGGTTTTAATATGAGCTTGTTTCCAGAAGTAAAATGAAGCTGCAGTTGTACTTTGTGAAATGTTTGTATCTGAATATTTAGCAGCCACTGAGATGAAACTGGTTTCCTACTTAAATAGAACTTTACTATTTTATGTGATTTTGTTTTCAAGTGCAGTTTGACAAAAGTGACTTCCGTCTATGGCTTCTCTACTGTTCAGCATTCTTGCATTGTGACTTCCTTTTCTTTTCCCTTCCTTACACTTTCAAACTAGTCCTAAATGTACAGGAACATTGACTTGACATTTTCTTCTTTTTAGAAGTGCTTTTCTTCTTCTTAGGAGTGCTTTCTTGTACTTTTTTTCTTACGTTATTTATGCCTTATCTCTTTCATTGCTTTTCTTTTTTCCCTTTTTCCTTTTCTCTATTCCTTTCTCCATTTCTTCTGAGACTTAGAGTTGTGTAGCTCAGGCTGTCCATGAACTCTCATCTTTCTGTGAGAGCCAGCCTTCTGAGGCTGGTGTCACAGGCATGCACCACTGTACTGGGGCATTAACTGCTTTTCTTTTATCACTTGAGATCATAGTTTGATTTTAACCTTTCAATTTTTAATTCAAATTTTCAGATTTTTTTTCTGTCCTTCAAGTTACATTTGAATGAACATTAGGTCTGACTATGTATTTGCATATTTACTTGTTTAAAATTCTTTAGTTTTTCATTTACAGAAATTAATTTTAGTCATGGCTGAATTGTGTATTTTATTTTATTTGAAATGAACAGCATATGGTAGTTATTAAGTGAATGAAATTTTGTTTCATACCTCTTGGTCTTTTTTGTATTCTTTTTTAAGGAGATTTTATTTTTGGCAGTAGTTTACTCAGCCACAGCCTTTCTAAATTATCATCTTTCCTAGGCATGCTCTCCCTAACACGTTGGGCTTGCCCACATTTTGGGCTTCCTTGCTCTTCCTTTAAAGCCTCCCTCCCTCCCTCCCTCTTTCCGGCCATGTGTGTCCTGTTATCCCCTCCCCCACATCCATTTGCCTTTTCTGCAGGGCCTCTCTCCTGCTCCTCCATTGTCCTCCTCTGGGCAGTGCTGAGATTTATAGCTTGCCACTCTGAGTTTTTTCTTTTAAACTCAAATAAAATTGTCCTGGAGCTTAAAATTTATTATTATGATGATGATGATGATGATGATGGTGATGATGATGATGATGATGTGTGTGTAAGAGTTTGTGCACATATGCATGGGTGCCCAAGGAAGTCAGAGAGGTTAGATCCCTTAGAGCTGGAGTTGCAGATAGTTGTGAGCCATCTGACGTGGGTGCTGGGATTCGAACTGTTGGCAAGAGCCATCTTGCAGTGCCATTTCTCCAGTCTCTGTTTTGTAATCGTGTTTTGTATTTTTGTTGTTTTGAGGCAGGATCTTACTGTGTAGTTCTGGCTGACCTATAACTTTATATGTAGACCAGGCTGGACTTGAACTCACAGAAATCTCTTGCCTCTGCCTTCTGAGTGCTGGGATTAAAGGTGTGCAGCACCCCCCATCACTCCCCACCCCCAACTGAAATGGTGTCACTCTGTAGCTCAGCTGCTCTTGAACTCTGTGTATAGGCTAGACCAGCTTGCAGTACTGTGATAACAGGCATGCACCATAAACCTTGTAAAGGTAATTTTTTAAAATAAAGATCATAATTGTGATGGATAGTTTTGTATCACCTCGACACAAACTAGAGCCATCTAGGAAGAGGAAACCTCATTTGAGAAAATGCTCCTAAGGCTGGAGAGATGGCTCAGCCATTAAGGCTAGGCTCACAACCAAAAATAGAAAATGCTCTTGTCTTAGTTACTTTTCTATTCCTGTGAAGAGACACCATGATTAGGGTAAAATAAAGCTTATGAAAGAAAGCATCTAATTGGGGGCTTGCTTATCGTTTCAGGTGGTGAGTCCATGACTATCATGGCAGGAAGTGTGATGGCAATCATGCACATAGGCATGGCACTGGAGCAGTGTCTGAGAGCTTACATCTGATTCACGAGGAGGAGGCAGAGAGAGAAAGACTAGGACTGGTGTGGGCTTTAAAACCTCACAGCTCATGCCCAGTGCCACACCTCCCGCCCAATGCCACACCTCCTTCAACAAGGCCACACCTCTTAATTCTTCCCAAACAGTTCCATTGTCTGGGAACTAAACTTTCAAATGTGTGAGCCTATGGGGGCCATTCCCCCACCCCCCACCCCAGACAGGGTTTCTCAGTGTAGTTTTGGGGCCTGTCCTGGATCTGGCTCTGTAGCCCAGGCTGGCCTCAGATTTACAGAGATCCACCTGGCTCTGCCTTCCGAGTACTGGGATTAAAGGCTTGTGCCACCACCACCCAGCTGGGGGCCATTCTTACTCAAACCACCCCAGTCCCCAACCAGCTCAGCCTGTGGGCAAGCCTGTGGTGCATTTTCTTGACTGAGGATTGTTGTGGGAGAGCCCCGTTTTCTGTGGATAGTGCCGCTCAGGGATTGATGATCCTGGGTGCTCACAGATCCAAGGCTGAGCAGGCCATGAGGAGCAAGCCAGCAAACAGCACTCCTTCATGGCCTATGCATTAATTTCTGCCTCCAGGTTCCTGCTCTGACTTCTCTTAGTGATGGAATGTGATGTGGAACTATAAGCTTAAATAAACTCTTTTCTCCCCAAATTGCTTTGAGTCATGGTGTTTTATCACAGCACTCAAGACCCTAAGACAATACTATAGAAGTTTTTTTTTTTTGGTTTTGTTTTTTTTTTTTTGGTGGAGAGGGGTTTGAAAATTTAATCTAGGGCCTTGCACATGCTTAGACAAGTACTCTGCCATTGAGGTACACCCCCAGTCTACAATGTACATTTTAAAGCTTATAATGATATAAAAGAAAATTGATTTTTAGTCTTTAAAAATGTTTTTCATGTTTAATGTGCTTTCAGTTATATAAAGAAAAACAAGATTTATAGTTAATTTAAAATGACATTTAATTTAAGATCAAATTTGGTCTGGTGTCATAGGCCTATCTATAATCCCAGATACTTGGGGCCTAAGGTAGAAATATCACAAGTTCAAGGGTTTCCTGTCTACAAAGTGAGTTCAAGGCAGGCAGGCCTAAGTGACTTCAAGAGGAGGGTGTGACTGTGTGGGCACATGAGGTTCTCTCTCTCTCAAGCTTGAGGTGGAAAGGGGTTGGAGCTCAGGAGTCGTGTTGCATGCATAGCATGTGCCCTCCCTAGGTTTGATCCCCAGTGCCACAAAGATTTTTTATAGATTAAATATATATTAATATTTATAATATATTGAAAATAATATATTTATATTAATATAAAAATATTGAATTTAGCCCTGTCTCGAAAAACAAAAAAAATGAATTTGACTTTTTTCTATTAAAAATAGGTAATTTTCCTGTTGTAATTGCTTTAAAAATTATCTATAGAATTTTTTTTGCTTTAACTTACATGATAGTTTTCAAGTATTTGTAAGCATTTTTCTGCAGAATAGCACATTTCCAATTTAAATTTTCCTCACTTTTCCCTATAAATGAAAAGACCAAGCCAGCTGTAATTGTCACTTTTTTACTGTAGCATCGTACATGACTGAAGTGTAAGATCACAGCCATGAAATTGGCATAATACAGTGCATCAACTTTATTTACCCATTTAAAATTTATTTATTTATTTATTTTCATTTTATGTCTATGATGTTCTCTTTGCATGTATGTGCACCATGTGCATGCGGTGCTGTTGGAAACTGGGAGAAAGTATTAGATCCCTTGGAACAGTTGTGAGCTGCCATGTATATGCTGCAAATCAAACTCAGGTCCTCTGGAAGAGCAGCTAGTGCTCTTAACCACCAAGCCACCTCTCCAGTCCCATTTTTTTTTTTTTTTAATGACATTGTCTCATATTTTCCATGCTATTCTCAGCTGAAGCTATGTGGCCAAAGATGATGTTGAACATCTGATCCTTCTCTTTCCCACCTTCTGAGTTCTGAGACTGGAATGCCATTGCATCTGATTTTTTGTGATATTGGGGACTGAACCTAGGGTTTTGTGCATGCTAAGCAAGCTATATCCCCAGCCCTCTGACCTACATCCTCAGTCCTCACCAGGTTTACTTGCAGCATGTCTATATTTACCTCATACAATTTTATTTTACTGTGTTTCAGTGTTTAAAGATATTTTATTTAGCATCCTATCATGTTTCTCTAAAATAAGGATTTATTTACAAGTAAAAAAAATATGAATGAAATTGTTTTCCTGTGGCCATCAGGCTCTAGGTTGAAGATTTTCTTTTCTTTTGAATTAACCAACCACTATCGTTACTTTGTATACAATTGAGTAAATCATGCAAATGAAATATGTTTTATTTGTTTGTTGTGCCTGCTGCCTGCCTGCCTCGTCCCTCCCTCCCTCCCTCCCTCCCTCCGTCCCTCCCTCCTCCCTCTCTCTTTTCTTTCCTTCCTTCCTTCCTTCCTTCCTTCCTTCCTTCCTTCCTTCCTTCCTTCCTTCCTTCCTTCCTTCCTTCCTTCCTCTCTCTCTCTTTCTTTCTTTCTCTTTCTCTCTCCCTCTTTCTTGTTTTTGAGACTATGTAGCTCTGGCTGTCTTGGAACTCACAATTGTAGACCAGCCTGGCCTTAAACTCACAAAGATCCACCTGCCTCTGCCTCCTGAGAGCTGGGATTAAAGGCATGTGACATCATGTTCAGCTATTTTTATTTTTTAAAGATTTTTTTTGTTTATGAATAAGTATGTACTTATGGGAACTGTGTGGATGCCCTTGGAGGCCAGAAGAGAGGGTGTTGGATCCTCTGGAACTGGAGTTGTAAGCCCATTGTGAGCCACCTGATGTTAATGCTGGGAACCAAACTTGGATCTTACGGGAGACAGTTTCCCTCCAGAGTTTCTCCATAAGTGGCATAATCAACTTACTGGTTTATATCTTGCTTTCCTCTCTGTCATTACTGAGTAATGTATCTTGGAGATCTTTTTTCTACCAGCACTTACTTATATATTTAAAAAATTGTAATGTCTATTTATTTGGTGGGGGGGTGGGGGTGCTGTATGCTTGTTTGGAGGTCAGAGGACAATTTTTGGGAATTGGTTCTCTCCTTCCTTTGTGTGGGTTATGGGGATCCACCTCAGGTTGTCAGGCATGGTGACAAGTACCTTTACTTGCTGAGTCGTCTTGCTGGCCCTAGTAGATACTTTTTGAAAGGAGGTCATTTAAGATTCCATTGTATGCCTTAATTATTTAAAAGTGTTATGTTGAGGTAGTGATGTCCATCTGTAATCTTGGCATTGGGAGGCGGAAGTGGGAAAATCTAGTTTTAAGTCAGCCTGGGTCACATGAAACTCCCTCCCTTTCTCCTGCCTTCCGTTTTTGGGTCCTGGTTTGCATATGTGTATGTGTGAACTTTTGTGTGCATGTGTGAGTGCCTGTGCTTGTGTGTATGAATACTTTGTGTGCATCCGCTGAAGTCAGAAGGCGTGGGCAATCTTCTCTGTTACTTTTTACCTATTCCTTTGAGTCAAGATTTCTCTGCACACCCAGCTCTTGTTCCCTCAGTTAGGCTGGATTACAGCGAGATTGCATGCTCCTGTCTCTGCCTCTTGTGGCTGAGGTTATAGGGTGTGCAGGATGCCTGGCTTGTTACATGGTCCGAGACGCAAACTCCAGTCCTCATGATTGCATAGCAAGACCGCTTAACCACTGAGCTATCTTTCCAACCCCAATGAGATCCCCTTCATTCCTTCCCCTCGCCCCCTCCAATCTTCCTTCTTTCTTTTTCCTTTGAAACAGGATCTCACTACATATCCTTGGCTGGCCTGGAACTTGCTGTGTAGACCAGCATGACTTTGAATTTGTAGAGATCTGCCTGCCTCTGCCTCTGGAGTGTTGAAATTAAAGGTGTGTGCCACCACACTGGGCTCTAGACCTTTTCTTAAAGCAAAAACAAATCTTGCTTAGACGTGCAAACATCATTTTATATACTTGTGGGTTTTTTTTTTAGAATTAAGTTCTCAGATGTGAAATTATTATTGCACCAGAGGATATGTGCATCTAAAATTTTGTTGCATATTGCCAATAGCTTCCTGCACAGAGATTGTCCCAGATTTATTACTAGCGTCAATGAAATTTGTCTTAAGTTTTATGATATCTTTTGCTTTTTTGTGATGCTGGGAATTGAAATTAGAGCATCATGCACACTAAGAAAGTGTTCCTTAACAGCTAACTGCACAGACAGAAAGTTTAACTTTAATTGTGTTCAAGTTTCAATTCAGTTTCCTATATGGCTGATTGTTTTTGTCTCATATTTGGAGTTCTCTTTCTGTAGCAACCTTGTACAGATCTTTACTTTTTCACATTCTGATTGTCCACTTGTAATGCATTTCTATGAATTGTTTGTTTTGATGCCCTTACCTAGTAGTGATAAAGTGTGTTATAAAAGATAAGCAGTTGTCTCAGTTCTATTTCTGTATTAGTATGCTTTTCTCCTCAAAGTTTTGAAATAGACTCTGTCATAGAACACTTCAAATTTTCCTTGCTTGTTCTTAGGGTTTTTGTCTCCTAATTTCAATAACTGATACTGAGATTAGCCCAGGGAAATTTGTTGTCTTTATCTAAGATATTATCATCATTATTTCCGAGACAGGGTTTTTCTGTGTACCCCTGGATAGATCCTCCAGTCTCTGCCTCTTGAGTGCTGGGATTAAAGGCAGGTACCACCACTTCCCGGCAAGTTCTATTTTATTTAATTATGTGTGTATGGGTATTTGCATGTACATGCAGGTGCCCATGGAACCCAGAAGCAATGGATCTGGAGTTACAGGCAGTTGTGAGCCGTTCTATATGGGTGCTTGGACTTTGATACGCTCTTAGCCATTGGGCCATCTTTCCATCCCCTGTCTTCTTTATGAAAGAGGTTTAAGAAGACTTTTAGAAGGATATTTTATGTGTTGATTTATTCAGGACTCATATATATATATATATATACATATATATATATATATATATACACACACACACACACACACACACACACACACACACACACACACATATATATCTTGAATTATAGGCTGATGTTGTTGTGGTGTTCAATCATTTATTTGTGAGTATGTGGATGTGTATGCATGAGAGCATGCATGTGCTGTGGTGCATGTTGGAGGTCAGCAGACAGCTTTGCAGAGTTGCCTTTTCTTTTTCCACCATGTGGGTCCTGGGGATTGTAAGGCTTGGAGGGAAGTGCCTTTACGTGATGAGCCATCTAACCAGCATCACTTACTTATTTTTGAGACAGGATTGTACTATATAGCCTGTAGATGTTTATTGCTATACTGAGTTTATGTATGTATATATGTATGGATGGATATATGGATATGTATGTGTGAGTGTGTACATGCTTGTGTGTGAGTATGAGTGCTTATATATGTGGGTGGAGGCCAGAAGAAGGCATGGGGGTATCTCCTCTATCACCCTTTGCCTATTCCGTTGAAGCAGGATCTACTGTCTGCTGCCTTTGGAACTGAGGTTGCAGCTTTGTGAGCATGCCTGGCTTGCTAGGTAGGGCTGGGATCAGAACTCATGATTGTGAAGCAGCTACTCTTAATGCTGAGCCATCTCTCCAGCTACCACTTTTTTCTCCTTCTTCTCTTCCTCCTCCTCCTCCTCCTTCTTCTTCTTCAAGCATGTTTTGGCTTTTATTGTCTCATGGTGTTTCCGTATAGATTTTAGAAACATCTTGGCAATTTGTGGCAGGAATATTGAGAATGTGGTCAGGACAGTGAACCTAATCTATAGTTCAGTTTGAAGAGAATTGGAAGCCTTTATAATGTCAAGTCTTCCAAACCATGAACATACCCCTTCCCTTTTGTACTGAGGATAGAACCCAGGGTCTGTACATACGAGGCAGGCTCTCTAGAATTGAACCATATTTCCAGCCCCAACTTAAAAATTTAGATCTTAATTTGTCTCTCAATAAGATTTTAGAGTTTTCTGTGCTGGAGTGTTATATATCTCAAAGTATTTGACAATTTTTGGTGTGGCTGTAAATTGTGTCTTTTAAATTGTTATTTTCTTTTTAAATTGTAAAATCACATTTGTATGTGTGTGTATTGGATGGGTATGGGGAAGTCAGAGTTTTTGGAAGTCATCCTTCCTTTCACCATGTGGGTTCTAGGAGTGAACTCAGGTTTTCAGACTTGGCAGCAAGTGCCGTAACTTACTGAGCCTAAAATTTGATTTTCATTTTCTGATTGTTGCAGTGTGAGTAAATTCAATTGTTCTACTCTCTGTCTCCCTCTGTCTCTTCCTCCCTTTTGTAGTCACCCAGTCAGGGGACCTGGGGCAGAGATAGAAAGGTAAAGCAAGTTGGAGTTGGGCTTTGATGAACTTTGTGTGCTGTGCTAAGACAAGCCAAAGTTTCCAGGCAGTTTTGGCAGGGTTAGATTGGTCTTTGCGGAAGATGACAGGTGCCCCTGAGATGGCTGGGTTAGGGAGTTGGACTGAGCCATCAGTTAAGAGATCTTTCCTAGAGACTAGGTGAGGATGGGGAGAATCTAAATTAGGGCACTGGCATTTGCAGTGGGGAAAGGGGAGGGATAAAAATAAAATAGTGTGTAGGTAAAATAGATGGGGGTGAGGTAAAGGATGAGTTTGTAAGTTTCACAACACAGGGTAGAGGATGACAAAATGACTGTAACACGAATCCTAATTGGTCTTAATAAAAACCCCAGAGCCAGATATTTGGGTAAATGCTGAAAGATTAAAGGAAACAAGCCCTAGCCACTTCTCACCTCGCCAACTCCTCAGCCGAAAGGGGAAGATCCTGTCTCCATGAATCCTCAGACTGAGTGCTCCTGAGTCCTCAGCCAAAAGAACTGAGTTCCTGTCTCCTCCCACCTTATATGCCTTTCTCCGCCCAGCCACATCACTTCCTGTCTCAACCTTCCCAGTGCTGCGAAGGCGTGAGCCATCACTGCCTGGTTCTGTTTCTCTTTTAGACTGGATTGATCTCGTGTAGTCCAAGGTGGCCTTGAACTCACAGAGATCCATCTGCCTCTGCCTCCTGAGTGCTAGGATTAAAAGGTGTGTGCCACCCCTGCCTGGCCTCTATGGGTAACTCTGGTTGGCTCTGCCCTCTCATCTTCAGACAAGCTTTATTTGTTAGAACATATACAAAACACCACCACAAATGACTTAAAAAAAAAAAAAAAACAACCCTGCAGGACTGGAGATGTAGCTTTGTAGTTGTGTTTGCCTAGCCTAACTGAGCAAGGCCAAGGCTTGATCTCCAGCACTGTGAGGGGAAGAAAAGGGAAAGAGGGGTTTGATGACTTGAGTGATTTTGGAATGGGAGATAAGGATCTGAAACACGGCATCTAGATTGGAGTTGAGGCTTGAATCGTTAATAACAGAAGTAGTCGATGAAGGCACAGAGGCAGTGGGGTTACCTATAGGAGCTTCAAGGAGTCCTCATCTTAGACAGCTGCAAGGAGAGAGCACAGGATTTCAAAGAAGGAATTTAATGTTTTTGCTTTTTACCTCTTGAGGTAGATGATTATTTTTAAGTTAAGGGAGCAATATAACTTCATGGTATTGTACTTTTGGATGAGTATAGAAGAATGTCTTAAACAAAAGCTCATGGTACATATTTGTAATGTTCTATCACTTAGAATACTTGTATAGTACTATAATTTAGGTTTATTATTACTAGTTTTTAATGACATTTTAGGACAATTAGCCTGAGTACATTTTCATGATGAACCTTTTTCTGTTTTTCTTTTGTTCTTTTTTTTTTTTTTTTTTTTGAGACAGGGTTTCTCTATGTAGTTTTGGTGCCTGTCCTGGATCTGGCTCTGTAGATCAGGCTGGCATCAAACTCACAGAGTTCTGGGGTTAAACGTGTGCACCACCACTGCCCGGCATGCCTGTATTTTTATTGTAAAGGATTATATCAAGGGCCAGTGAAATGGCTCAGTAGGTAAACTGCTTGCCATGTAAGCTTGATGACCTGAGTTCAATACCTGGAACTCACGGTGAAAGGAGAACACTGTTTCCCCAAAGTTGTCCTCTGACCTCCACATACCACACATCAAGGCATGAGTACCATTGAGCACATGCATGAGTACGTGAGCATGCACACACACAAAATGTACATACTAATGATAAATACACTTTATAAAGAATTATTTAAAATAATTTTAGTTAAAGGCAAGGGATTGGAGTAGGACATGGGGTTAGCATTCACAAGATTTTGAGCTCAATCAAATCATCACTTTCAAAGGTGAAACCTGGAATGTGGAAATAATTTTAGTATTAGTGCCAAAATTTAGTTCCCTAGGGGCCATCCACTTTGTGTTCCGAGATGAGGTCTATCACTAGGACCTGGGGCTTGCTGATTAGGTTAGGCTGGCTGGCCGCCTAGCCCCAGAGATCCTTCTCTCTCTGCCTCCCCAGCATTGGGATTACAGTGAGTACTACTCTGCTGACTGGTTTTATGTCACCTTGACACAAGCTACAGTCATTTTTTAAGTGGGAATCTCAGTTGAGAAAATGCCCCACCAGATTGGCCTGTCTGTAAGCCTGTGGAGCATTTTCTTAATTAGTGATTGATATGGGAGGGCCCAATCCATTGTGGGTTGTCCTCCTGGGCAGGTGATCCTGAGGTGTATAAGAAAGCAGGCTGAGCAAGCCTTGGAGAGCAAGTCTGTAAGCACCACTCCTCCGTCCTGGCCTGACTTCCTGCCCTGACTTCCCTGGATGGTGGGCTACAAACTGTAAAATGAAATAAACCCTTTTCTCCCCAAGTTGATTTTTGTCATGATGTTTATCACAGCTGTATTGCTCTGACAGACCTGGCAATGTCTTTTTGGGGAGGATTGTACAAGGACTTTGTAACTTTGGGTTAGAAAAACTGATGCACAGAGCTTAGTGAGCTAGCTGTTCGTGGGAAGCTGGAAGATAATGAGAACAATGCAGACTATGGAGGCCTGGCCTATGAAGTTTCAGAAGGAAGTTGGAGAGTCACGTAAAGATGCTATCAGGGCCATTTGATATTTTGAATTAACAATCACAGAAGTGAAACCTTTGCTTTATTGGACAATTGATATTGGTCAGCTGTGGCTGGAGAATCAGCTTTGAGTAAGAAGAGATCAGCATGATTGAGGCAGAATCTTCTGGGAAGTGTTCCCCGAGAGTCTGTACACAGAAGCTGTAGTCTTCCAGTACAGTAGTCTTGCACAGCATGGTAGGACCTCTTGCTGGCAGCCGAACTTGGTAACGTGTAGAGTGTCCCAGGTGGTACTGATTTTGAAGGCATGAAGGGGTCATGGAAAGGAGCTGCTGCTTGTTTGGCACAGAGAGACCAGGAGAGGCCATTGGTGACTGCACAGCCTCGGTTGATGTCGAAGCCTTGGCATTGAAGTGTCATGGAGAGAGGTTACGGCTTGGTACCATGTAGTGGGGTCAGTCCCTGAAGAGAGCCCAGCCGGGTTGCAGAGACCCCAGCATTTTGGAGATGCCAGTACCATGGGATGACCATCAAGGACAGCAGTAGCTGTGAAATGGAACCTGCCTGAGACTAGGAGACAAGCCCTTTGGAGCCTCCAAGACCATGATTTTCAGAAGTCTGACCTGAACTTTGCACTGTTGGACTTTGGTTTGCTTTGATCTGGTTGTGACTGTGCCCTGGTTCTTTCCTCTTGGAATAAGAAAATATGTAACTTATTTTTCATTTTGCAGGAGTCTACAGTTAAGAAATTTTAAAGAGATTTTGGAGTTTTAAGACTTCGGCGTTTCAGAGAGATTTTGGATAGTTTAGAGAGACTATGGACATTTTAGAGACTTTGGATATTTTAAATCTTAAATATGTAGGCACCAAACTATGGTGCACCCAATCTTATAAAAATTATACCACCATTTAAATATACAGATTAACATCAATCCATTAATAGGTGATTTCAGTACTCCACTTTCTCTGATAGGTCACCTGAACAAAAATTAAACATGAGAGTTCATTGATACCACACATCAAATGGACTTAACAGATATCTACAGAATATTCCACCAAAACACCAAAGAATACACATTCTACTCAAGAAAGGAATTTATCATTCTAAGTGCCTACATTTAAAAAAAAAATCAGAAATAGCTGGGTGGTGGTGGCGCACATCTTTAATCTCAGCAGTCAGGAGGCAGAGGCAGTCAGATCTCTGTGAGTTTGAGGCCAGCCTGGGCTACAGAGTGAGTTCCGGGAAAGGCTCCCAAGCTGCACAGAGAAACCCTGTCTCAAAGAACAAAAAACAAAACAAATAAAACAAACAAAAATAGCACAAATAAATAGCTTAAAGTGGCAACTCAAAAATCTGAACAAACAAGAACAAACCAAATCTAAACCCAGTTGATGGCAAGAAATAATAATGAGAGCAGAAATTAATGAAATATAAACAAAGAAAAAAAAGAGTCAGTGATTCTGAAAATTGATCCTTTGAGAAGATAAGATCAACAGTCCCTTGGCCTAACTAACCAAAATATATAGAGTACCCAAATTAACAGAACCAGAAATGAACAGATAAACATTACAACAGACACCAAAAAAGTTCAGAATTTCTTAACATAATACTTTAAAAACCGCTAATCCATTCAAGTTGGAAAACATCGAAGAAGTGGATGAATTTCTAGACTCAGCCAAATCACCAAAATTAAACCAAGAATTAATCAACAACATTGAAACAGTAATAAAAAGTCTACCAGATAAAAAAATAAAGTCCATGGTCAGACGAATTCCCAGCAAAATTCTACCAGACATTCAGGGAAGGTCTACAGCCAATCTTCTAAAAGTATTAGAAAAGAAAGAAACAGAAGGAACATTCTCCAAATTCCTTCTATAAAGCCGTTTGAAAATGCTAGAGAGGAGACAGAGCCCAGACCGACCCTCTGACCCTGAGAAAGGTCCCAGTGGTATCCCCAAGAGAGACCTGGACATGGGTGGTAGGTTAGTCATTATTCCTGGACATGTTGGTGAGAATATGGAAGCTCTGCCTTCACCTGTAAAAGGTGAATTTAATTTTTCTGCTGAAATTGAGAGCGCCATCTGCTGACTTAGACATCTGAACTGCAGAACCTCTGTCCTTAAGGTTCTGGGATTGGCTCTAGTGTTCCAACATGGGTGACACCTCTGACAGGCAGTCCTTGCTCAAGAGCTTCCCCTCTGCCAAAGCTCAGCTTCCTCCTTTACCCAATTCTGCTCGTTTCTTATAACACCTTCCTCTCATGATGTTACAACAAACCTAGGCCACAAACTCTTGGCTTAGCAAATGCTTCCCAAAAACTAGTCCTGGGGAGGTGGCTCAGGAGATGGTCCATCAGTAAAGTGCTTGTTGTGTAAGCACAGCTGGGTGTGATGCTGCACATCTGGAACCAGTGCGGAGAGGGGCTGCAAAGATAGATGGGTACCAGAGGCTCACTGACCAGGGACCACCTTGAACAAGGATTGCCTATCAGGTGTCCCATGTTGGATTGAAATGCTTGGACCTTTAAACCTTCAAAAATGTGGGCTGTCCTGGGAAAGGCATGACCTGTGGTAGTGCAGTCCATGAAAGACAAGTTAATGACGGTGTTCACTGCTGTAGCTGGCAGCAAGTCCTTCCTTGAGCAGGGAATTTAGTTAGCATGTCTTCCTGTCTTTCTTAAGAATGAGAAAACATTGCCTAGCTGTCATCTACTAGACTTGTCTCACATCTTAGCATTGGATTTCATGCTACAACAAAGATTAGTAATTCTCCTTTATAGCCATTGTCATCTTTTCTAGGAAAGAGAATCCCGGGTTTGGGGATATCTGCTATCATATCTTGGATAAGTGGCTAAATTTCTCTGCCCTCCTCTACGTGTAGATATATGCTTGTTACTTTTGGCTAATGGATGTATGCAGAATTTTCATTTTAGACTTAGGAGAGGAGGGTGTGCCCTTTGTTTTCTTCTTTGTGCTGGGTAGAGTAGGAGACTGAGGAATCATCTTAAATTTTTAGGTAGAAGCCAAGTGTTGGGGATGACAGAAGAAGGTTACAGAACATCAGGTCACTGATAATTATGAGATTGCTTACCTGTTTTGGGGTGTGCATTTTTGGATTTCATATCTTAGTTCAGCCATTACTTTTTAGATGTTTTTTGCTAGGTGTATTAAAACTTAACCTTTAAGTGAGTGTGTATTTCTAGTTAATTATTGGCAAGGAGCCAGATGATGGTGGCAGCTCATGCCTTTGATTCCCAGCATTTGGGGGGCAGAGGCAGGCAAATCTCTTGAGTTTGAGGCCAGCCTGGTCTACAGAGCTAGTTCCAGGAGAGCCAGAATAACACAGAGAAATCCTGTCTTGAAAAGCCACCCCCCACCCCCCAAATTCATTGGCAAAGAACATAAGGAAACGAGGTTGTTTAGACTAACATATTTGGGGTGTAGTAGATGTTGACAGGGTACATAGATACCTGTATCATACGAGTGCAGTAGAAGAGAAAGGAAAAAAAGTTGAGGGAATTGGGAGATCAGGTTTTTATCATGGTCTACCATGAGATCTTAACTAGTGGGCTAGAAATGTGTGGCTGTTGATTAGTGAAGAAGTGGTGGTTCAGTAGATTGATTGGTAGTCTATGTAGGAGGAAGACTTACCTCTGGAGAGGAGGGACTAGACGGGGGGATAGAGACAGTGTTCAGGCAGGAAACTTAGAATTTAAATTTTGTTGGTACTCCTCGTAGTAACAATCGTAGGGACCAGAGGAATGGGGGGTTAAAGCAGGGCCAAGGAAAAGATGGCCAATCATGAGGTTAAGAAATGGAGAGGCTGTTAGGCAGGGTGCCACAGACCTGTAATCTCAGCATTAGTGGGCTAGAAGCTAGATTTCAAGGCTACTCTCTGCCACTTAGCAAGTTTGAGGCCAACCTGGACCACACAATACCTTTTCTCAAAAACAAATTCCCCAAACAAGAGAGACTGGATCTCGGATAGATCTCTTAGATGTTGGGGTAAGTAAATGAAAGACTGTGGATGGTCTGCTAACATTGTGTGTCTGAAGAAGGGTAGCTGCAATGTTGGCAGCTGACTTCCAAAGTAAGGGGGCACATCAAATGAGAGTGTGCATTTGAGAGAGCCTAACAGCTGGCGCAAGAGGAGCAGGAAGTGAGGAAAGAAGTGGCACATTTATTGCATACTATTTTCTGTGTAGCCAAAGATACTTGACCCAAAGCAGAAAAAAGCAAACAATATATATTTTATAGGAAACTGACACATGGGAAGGTATTTATTCTATAAAAGAGCTGTTAAACCTTAACCTGGGGGAAGAAAGCTAGCAAATTGGGCTTTGGATACAGTAGAATTTCATTTTATTTTGTTTTATGTATATGGATGTTTTGCTTGCCTGTATATGTTTGTACCATGTATGTGTCTGGTGCCTGTGGAAGTCAGAAGAGGATGTCAGATTCTTCTGGAACAGGAGTTACAGATTGTGAGCTGCCCTGTGGGTGTTAAGAATGGAACCAGGTCCTCTAGAAGAGCAATCAGTATTCTTTCTTTTTTTTTTTTTTTTTTTTTTTTTCGAGACAGGGTTTCTCTGTGTAGCTTTGCGCCTTTCCTGGAACTCGCTTTGGAGACCAGGCTGGCCTCGAACTCACAGAGATCCGCCTGGCTCTGCCTCCCGAGTGCTGGGATTAAAGGCGTGCGCCACCACCGCCCGGCAGCAATCAGTATTCTTAACCACTGCTCTAGTCTCTTTGTGTAGAATTTTCATTAATTTACAAAGGAGAAAATGTAAGTGATAAAAACATGAGAAGATACCCAGGCATTAGAATTAGTGGAGTCAGAACATGAATGAGATACTAGATATGCCTGACACGAGCAAATTCTAAAAGGATGAAAATCCAGGAACTCTATCAGGTTGGTGCATACTGCTATGGCAGGGTGGTAGGTGGCCAGTTATGTCAGAAGCAGTGGGTCTCGAGGGGTCTTCTGTGTTGTTGTTTTGCCTGTTCCGTAACCTTGGACCTCTGCTTATGTAGTTGTAGCTTTTCAACCAAGAGTCTAAAAACTTAACAAAGTATTTATGACTTTTAAATTATTTATTTGGTTTTGAGACATAGTCTCAACCTATATGTAGTGTAGGCTGGCCTGGAACTGTCTAGGTAGTTCAGGCTAGTGGTCCTCTTGCCATAGCTTTCTAAGTTTCCAGATTGCAGGATTGAGCCACTGACCACTCTTGGATTTTGTGGCCATTTTTATGGTATGAAGTATAACTTCCCTTTCATAAATAGTATGATTTAGGTATTCAATTAGTGTTTACTTCTATTACTTTGAATGTTTATATCCTTTTATATGTGTGGCAGATACTTATTTCATCCAGTTTGAATGCAACTGTCCAGTCATTTTCTCCTAGTTGTAGTATACATATTGTATCAATCTACTTAATTTATTTTGTATTTATAACCAAGAAAGATAATACTGTATGAAATTTTGACTGACATTTTTTCTTTATTTAAATTACAGACTAACTGGATCTTCTGGATTTGTAACAGATGGACCTGGGAATTATAAATATAAAACAAAGTGCACATGGCTCATTGAAGGACAGTAAGTAATAATGGCTGACTTTAGTTTATTTATTATAAGAGCTCATTGTAGCATAAAGTACTGAATCATGTGTTACTGTTGTTCCTTGAGACAAGGCCTCAGGTTACTGTGTAACTCAGGCTGACCTTGAATTTTGATATTGCTGCCTCAGTCTCCAAGTGCTGGGTTTGTAGGACCCCCATACATTGCTTCTAAAATATCTTTCCTTAATAGCTTTCCATTTGGCAAGTGGCTTTGCTTTTTAAAATTTACATTTTAGGGGCAAAGTAGATGGCTCAGGGGGTAAAGTGCTTGTGAGCAAATCTGGTGATAGGAGTTTAATCCCTGGATCTCACAGTGGAAGGCTGACTGCTGGAAGTTGTCCTCTGACCTCCACACTTGTATATGTACATGCACATACACACAAGTAATAAAATAAAAAATTAAAAGAAAACTTCTTTTTTTTGGGTGCCAGGGATTGAACCTAAGACCTCACTAAGCAAGTGCTTTACTATTAAATGATCCCTTAATTTATATATTTTTTTAGAGTTCCAAGTTGACTTAATGTTACAAATGAATTATATATACCAGAAGTTTACATATTTTAATTCTAATAGCTTAAAATCAGTTTGAATCTTTTTAATGTTTGTTTAAATCTTTATACAGTAATGTCAATGTGTCATTTTTTTCTGAGTATTGCTTTTTATTATGGGCAAATGGTAAATCCGCCATCAGATAACTGCTGTTGCTGATCCCCTGGCCATCTTGTCCTTGCAGCTGTCTGTATCCTCTCCTCTCTCCCGCTTTGTACCTGTCATTTAAGGCAGCATTGCCAAAGCGTTTTGTAGTCTCTGAACAAAACTTCGAAGATTCCAAGTAACTTGTTTATTTGTTGTGTCTCTGAACTTCTTACCATTTTAGATACTCAAACCAAGAAATACTGTTTCTTAATTCATTTAAAAGCAACAGTTATAACGTACTACATATTAGCAGACATGCCTTGTTTGGTTTTCAGTGAGACGGGCTCACACTGGTAAGCACTGCCTGACATGGCTGTCACTGTGTAGACCAGGCTGGCCTTGCACTGGCGATGTCCTCTGACTCTGAGTGCTGGGATTATAGGCAGGTGCCACCACACCCTGTTTCTTACGTGGTACTGGCGTCAAACCCAGAACTGTATGCATTCCAGGAAAGCATTCTGCCAACTGAGCTGCATCCTGGTCCTAAATATCATTTTTATTGAGAAAAAAATTCCTTATATTTAAAGAAATTTTAAAAATAGCATTGTTTAAGATTTCACAACTTTCTTTGATAATCTGGCCACAAGAGATCTTTTTTTGTTGTTATTTTATTATTTATTTATTTATTTATTTATTTATTTATTTACCTTTCTAGAGCTTTATTGAGAGAGAGAGGGAGGGAGAAAGAGACAGAGAGGGGGGGGGATCGCGCGGGGGTGGGGGGTGGTGGGGATGGGGGGGTGGTACGGAAGGAGTGTGGAAAAGAGGACACAGAGAGTGTGGAAAAGAGCGTTATTTTATTTTTAAATAAGCAATATAAGCAACCTTAAATATGAGACAGTTCCAGATGAGAGGGGAGAATTAAATATTGGAGAGAAAAATTGATAGGTTTATCTATTTTGGAAAATTTCAGGGATTTTTGGCTAGACGCTGAGCATAGTAAAATACAAAGGTGGGCTGGAGGGTTTGAGGTAATCATTGAAAGTTAGCAGTTGTGGAGAGTGGGAGTGTGGAAAGGAGGGAGAGCATTGCTAATAGAGTTGCTGAAACTATCAGAGTGTCATGTGAAGTGATGAGGGGACCAGGACTGGAACCGGTCTGCCCATTACTGTGACTTTCTGCAGGACATCTTAGTTTTCTTTAGATTCAGTCTAAGTCAGAGTCGACAAATAGTTTCCTTAAGATAGGGCTTTTTGGTACAGTGCCATGAAAAGGCAGAGACACAGGTAAATTTAGAAAATATGTGTTATAAAATGATGTATTATAAATAGATCTCCAACAGATGCAGGAATGCTATTTATATTTGCATATGTTTATATAGTATATTTTCTCCTTAAATTCTTTAAAAGTCTGTCTTTAGTATTTAATGCTATGATTATTATAAATTACTTAATTATTTTTCTAGGCCAAATAGAATAATGAGACTTCGTTTCAATCATTTTGCTACAGAATGTAGCTGGGACCATTTATATGTTTATGATGGGGATTCAATTTACGCACCTCTGATTGCTGCCTTTAGGTAAGCTCAGCCATTATCTGATGTTTGAATTTAAATGTGTCTCCAGGATTGACTCCATACTTTTATGATTCCGTAACATTTATCTCGTGGAGTAAATATTAGTTCTGTCCCTCGCATGCTCTCTTCACTTGGTTTTTATGTACTGGGTCGTTTTCTGTGTGTGCTACAATGTAGCCGAGGTTAGCTTTGAACTTCCAGGCCTTCTCTCTCCACCTCCCAAGTGCTGCGAGCACAGGCTTGCACCATCATGCCAGACTCATTCGGTGGTAGATGGCTGGAGCAGTAGCTAAGGGCTCACGTCTTGAACTGCAAGTAAGAGGCAGAGAGGGCAGGAGGCTTTGAAACCTCACGCTAACCCCAGTGACACTCCTCCAGCAAGGCCACACCTCCTAATCCTTCCCAAATAGCCACCAAGTAGAGGCCAAGTATGCAAATGCCTGAGACTTATTATGGGTGACATCTCATTCAAACCACCACAGGGACCCATTCTGAATATGGGCTGGGTTTTCATAGACTGAGGGCCGGGATGAATTAAAGGGGAAATGGGAGAAAATAAGTAGATCTGCCCACGTGCTTGCTGACTGCTGTGAGTTGAGGAACTTCCCTGCTATACCCTCCCTGTGATGATGGGCTGAAATTTCTGAAACCAAAATAAATTGTTTTCTCTTAAGTTTGGTTGTTGTTTATTTTTTGAGGCAGGATCTCATGTAGCCTAGGCTGGACCTAAACTCAATGAAGCCAGTGATTACCTTGAATCTACCTCCCAAGTGCTAGGATTATAGGCATGTGCTTCCAAGTCTGTGGGTCCTTAAGTTGTTTGTATTGGGTGTTTTATCATAGTGATAAGTCTGACTAATGTACTAGCAAATTTACACAGTACAGTTGTGAAGTCAGGTTGTGCCTCAGATGTGTTCAGAAATTCCATGTTAGCTTGGGACAGTTACGCTGAGTTTCAGGTTTATGAAGAAAATACTTTTAGTTCTGTGATTTTTTCAAAAATGGTTCTAGGGCCAGAGAGATGGCTCACTTGAAAAAGCATGAAGACTCATGAACCCGGTAGTACCTGCCTGTATCCTCAGTACTTGGAGGAGATAGATGAACAGGTAGAATCCTGAAGTTCATTGGCTGGCTAGTCTACCTGAGTTGATGAACTTCAGATTTGAGACACCCTGTCTCAAAAAAAACCAAAAAAAACAATGGAGCTGGGGAGATGGCTCCGTGGTTAAGAGCACTGACTGCCCTTCCAGAGGCTCTACAATTGAGTCCCAGCACTTACATGATGGTTCACAACCACCTGTAACTCCAGTTCCGGGGATCCAGTGTCCTCTTCTGGCCTCTGCAGGCATTAAGCACACACATTCATGCAGGCCAAGCACCACTACACAGAAAATAATAATAAAAAAGTAAGGTGGATAGCGATAGAAGACAGACACTCAACATCTGCCACTGACCTCTACACGTATGTCCACATAAGTGCATGGGTATCTGCACTAACAAGTATATACAGCACACTAAAAAAAAAAAGGTTCTAAACATTGGTGTTCTTAAATGTCCACCCTGTGACCTGTAGACCTTATGTAACTGGGACACAACACAGAATCATAAACTTACTTAAAACATTGTGAGATTTGTGTGTGTGTGTGTGTGTGTGTGTGTGTGTGTGTGTGCGCGCGCGCGCGCGCATGCAGATTGCATGTTTCTGAATATGAACTTTATAGATGATGACATTGTATCACAGTGTTCCAAGGTTGGCCATACCTGCTGGTCTGTACCCAGAATATGAAGTTGTAAGCAGCCTAGGGCAGGCAGTTGAGAAACTGGCTGTAGCTTAGACTGCATCTGCACGTACTGATCCTCCTTAGGAACAGGGATAGGGTCATGGGAGGTGACTCATGGTAGCTTCTCTTCCTCACCCACATGTTGTACATACTGAGCTAGACTATGTTTGTGTTTATTTGCTTTCATTCTGGGAGACATCTACACATGCCAAAGCTGTCACAGTTTGAAGTTTTAAAGTGAGTAAAAGCAAGTGGCCAAATGTCTTTGACAGTGGAGAAGCTGACCTGTTTTCTCTAGCCTCATGTAGTTGTAGTTGGCAAAGTTATCCACCCTACATGTTGAAATGCCTTCACTATAGGAAGACCATCAACACCTTCTAGCAGCATAGTGCTTTAAGCCCTACTCAGGCTCTGCCACTTTAGACCTTGATGAGCTGCTGTGAGCTAGACTGGATTTCTCTCTTTGCCCATTTGAAGAAAGTGAGACTCTGAGATGTCAGCAACATTCCCAGATGTATGAAAGGACTGAATCTCAGGTCTATTTGTTTCCTCAAATCTGTGGTAGACTAAGAGAGCACAGTATTTCCCACACATGATTGAAATCCCCAATCCTTTCCTATGCCTGTTAAGTAAGATTGCATGTGACATACCTGTGTCTGGATGGCCTTACTCTTCTCCCTTTGTGTGTGCGTGTGCGTGTGCGTGTGCGTGTGCGTGTGCGTGTGCGTGTGCGTGTGCGTGTGTGTGTGTGTGTGTGTGTGTGTGTGTTTAGGATAATGTTCAGGATAGCCTCTTAACCTAGCCTCTACTTTTATGTGTGTTCCAGGAATCAAAAGCAGTTCATCAGGCTTTATAAGACAACTGCTTTATCCACTGAGTCATCCCACCAACCTTATAAATACACAGCCCTTCATTATTTCAAGGGAGTCTGCTGCAAATGGAGTGTCACAATCTAAAAATCTGAAACTCCCCATATCCATAACTTTTTGAGTGTTTACATGATGCCACAAATGGAAGATGTCACATCATGAGACCTTATTTCTTAAGCAAAATTATTAAAGATATTACATAAATTACTTTTAGGCTGTGTGTATGAGGCATATGAAATGTAAAATTTTCTGTTTAGACTTAGAAATATCCTGAAGATATTTTATTCTGTGTATATACTATACACATATTCCCAAACATGAAAACTCTGAAATTTGAAACATGTCTGGTCTAACACTTCTGAATAAAGAATACTCACCTTCTGTTCATGAAGCCAGTGAAAGCACAAGGAAAGGCTGTGTCGGTTTGCTTCCTGTTGCTGTAATAAAACACCATGGCCAAGCCGACTTATAGAAGAGTTTATTTCCAGAGGAAAAGTCCTTTCTGGCAGGGAGGCATGGAAGCAAGCAGCAAGCAGGGCCACTGGAGCGGAGAGCTGAGAGCTCACCACCGTATCATAAGCACAGAGCAGAGTGCTCCCTGGAATATGGGACGCGTTTTACTCTAAAAGCATGCCCCACGTGACGGGCCTCACTTCCAAACCAGGGACCAAGTGTTCACATGCCTGACACTGGGTGACATTTCTTATTTAAACCACCAAAATGGCGACTACTGTCATCTAAATGTCTGATCAAAAGTCACCTCACCTCTTTCCAGCCCCCTTTCTCTTTCTAAAGCGGCACTGTCTGTTCATTTCCTCTGCTGTGCCTTTGTTGAGTTACCTCTGAGTAGTATTGTGAATACATGCACCCTTGTGTGGTACTCTGTAATAGGCTTGTTTCTCTGAATTCCATGAGGACAAAGACATTGTCTTGTTCACTTGTTGAATTCCTGGTACATAGAACAATGCCTCAAGTGTGTTAAGTATTTAGTATTTTTTAAAAGATTGTTTTTATTTTAATCTACAAATGTTTTGTCTGCATGTATGCATGTAAGTGCACCATATTCTTGCCTGGTGCCTGCAGAGGTCAAGAAGAGGGCAAATTCCCTAGAACTGGAGTTACAGGCAGTAGATGCTGGGAACTGAACCCAGGTGCTCTGCAAGCGCTCCTAACCACTGAGCCTTCTCTCCAGCCCAAGCACTTAGTGTTTATTAATTGATACGCAGTAGAAAATGTGTCTGTGTTCTGTAATCCCTTGTGTACTGTCAGATCTTAGTGTTCCTATGTTTTATCTTCAGATAAATTTTAACGAGGACTGGAGAGGTGACTCGGTTGTTATAGTGCTTATCACACAAACCTGAAGATCTGGGTTTAAATCTCCAGTGCTCACATAAAAGCCAGGTGTGGTTTGTGAGCCTGCTGATTGCAGTGTTGAGGAGGCAGAGACAAGAACATTCCTTGGGCTTGCTGGCCAGCCAGTCTAGCCAATCAGTGAGCTCAGTTCGATCTACTTCAAAAAATGAGGTGGGCCATGTCGTTGCACATGCATGTAATTCCAGCACTCAAGAGGCAGGGCAGGTGGCTCTCTTGAGAATTCAGGCCAGCTAGTACTACATAGTGAAACTCTGTCTCCAAAAGAAAAGGTAGGGAGTGATTGAAGACACCTGACAGCGACTTTTGGCCTCTACATGCATACTCACCTATGTACCCCCCCCCATACAGATAACATGCATACACACATGTGTTCACATACACATTAAATGAAAAGGCCATCCTCTTCTCATTTTCATTCCCTGTTCATGTGCTCTTCTGGTCACTTTGTGCATTCGCCCAAGTTCTCATAGATAGACAGGTACACTAGGCCAGTTTGCCGTGTGCTTCCCTGCCCTACCTGTTTGTGAGTCTGCAGCCCTACAGATTTGTATTGACTCATTTAATCAACTCCTAGGAATGAGCAATTAGGTGACTTTTAACCTGTTGTCATCTGAATAGTGCTGTAGTAAGATTCGTTGTTTTTCTGTGTATATAAGGAAGTATTTCTTTCACAAAGAGAATTACTAGGTCAGTCAATGAGCTTTTAAGATGGTTATAGCCCTGAAGTAGGAATTTACCTGGTGTAACCTTCAGAAAAGTGAGGGGACTAGGGATTGAGTGTGTGAAAGGGAGAGAGTAATAGGGGATAAGTTGTTTATTCATTGGGTAGAGTTGTATGTGTGGGGCAAATTACATGGCCTTTGGTATTGACTGAATGTGGTTGGTGGCAGTGGTTGTAGTGAATTGATACTGGGGCAAAAAAGGTAGGAGCAATTAAACATGAAAATTGATTAACCTTGGGAGTACATCATTTATTAAACTAGCAAGACCAATATCTTCCTTGCTCTTGGTAATGTGAGGTGGGGATGGACACTTTCATTCTGTATTGAGATTTCAAGTTATCATACACATATACATATTTCCATGGAACTCACTATGTAGATCATGCTAGTCTCAAACTCACAGAGATCTCTGTGTCTGCCTCCTGTGTACTGGGATTGAAGGTGTGTGCCACCATTCCCAGCCTTCAAGTTAGCATATATCTTTTGGAAAACAAGTTGGTATAGTATTATGGGCCAAATATCTTAAAAATGGTAGTCACTTATTCAGTAATTCTTTACTTCACGTGAATTTACTGCTACCCAATACTTTGAATATTATTTACTGGGCTCTTATTGAGATTCTAGGGAGAGCTTTTGGAGCCTTCAGAGACAGAAATGCTTGTTGTTTATTATTTATAAAGTGGAACATAAAATATATGTTACCAAATGAGCAAAGAAAATGCATCTGAAAGTTAATAGTATAAGGATTATAGATTCAGTTCACTTTTCTATTTGTATTTTATATAAAACATTTATTTATAAAATATACTTATTAAGACATAACATGATACATATTGCTAAATAAATAAAATATATAAAATATTTTCTCTTTCAACAGTACATATTTGGCAATTATCAATTCATAATTTGTTATTTATGTGATTGTAGAGACTTGAGAGTATCATAAAAAGTTTTATTTCAACAACAACAAAAAACCAAAGTCATTGGTTTCAAATCATTTTAGGAGCTGGGCATGGTAGTGCACACCTGTAATCCCAGCACTCGAGGTAGATAGAGGCAGGTGGGTCTGTGAGTTTGAGGCCAGCTAGAGGTACATTTGACTCTGGAGCAGCAGGAGCAGCAAGATCAGACAGACAGCAACAGCAGAATAAAGAAGTGTAGCAGACTCAGGGCTGGTCCTCAGCAGATCCACAGCTGACTAGACTGACTGAAAACTGTAGAGAAAATTCTGTTGAAATTGCTGTAATTTGGTCTGTGTTTGCATTTCAGTGGCCTCATCGTTCCTGAAAGAGATGGCAATGAGACAGCCCCGGAGGTCACTGTCACTTCAGGTTATGCACTGCTGCATTTTTTCAGCGATGCTGCTTATAATCTGACTGGATTTAATATCACTTACAAGTAAGAGTTATAGATTTAATACTTACAATAGTATTCAAAGGCTTTTAATCATGCTAGTACATAGGCGGGCTTACAGCAAGTCAGGCACCTTGCTAAATATTAATACAGACTTTCTTATTTAAAATTCTTTTAAGTATTCAGTGAGAGGTAGGCAGTGTTTTTTTTCTCGTTGTATAATTGAGGAAAGAGGAGCTAAAAGATTAAACAAATGTCAGCCCCAGTGGTTGGGACCATAGTTTCTAGATCTTGTCTCTGAGCAATCTCCTGGAAGAGAGGGGCATTCTTCCTACTGCTGGAAGAAAATGTCAGGGGTTTTGCTACGTGAATTTAACAAAGACTAGTAGTGTCTCAGTAATAATAAGTAGTAGGAGAAATCTATTTTTAAACTGTTATGACAGAGCACTAATGCAGTTCTTTAAAAAGTCTGAATTGTGTCATCTCAGTGTATCAATACTTTTATCTTAAGTCATGTTATGAGACCAGTTAAACTCATCATGAAGTTAACTGCTCTTCTCCATCTGAAATGAGTTGATTAAAGTTACTAAAGATCTTTAACTATATCACTGGATACCAATCTTAAATTCTATGAATTCTCAGAGACTTTACAGAGAACGCTGTACCCTGAATATATTGGCAATTTATTGGATCCCTTTCCTTCTGCCATTTCCCAGCATGAACTTGGCACTTTTGTAGAACTCATTACTATGAGCTACCAGGAAGAGTAGGATCCTGGTTCACAGCCTAGAGCCAAGTCTGAGTGATTATGCACAAATCTTTCTTGTTTTGTAATTTCTCTAACTTTCTGAGTTATTTATTCTTACCTCCTTCATATGCGAATCCAGCAGGGTTGATTTGATTTCATTACTTGAACCTTGGGCTCTCACTGCACAGAGCTCAGTGAGCACAACACAGAGCTCAGTGAGCACACACGGGCTAAATGGTAAGTCCTGTAGTTATACTTGTGAATGAACTGAAGACAGTCAGACCCTTAAACTGTGTAGGAGGAGGTTCTGAGTACAATTGAAGTGTTCCTCTTATTGACTTAGTTTTCTCCTATCTTTGTAGTTTTGACATGTGTCCGAATAATTGCTCAGGCCGAGGAGAGTGTAAGAGCAGTAACAGCAGCAATACTGTTGAGTGTCAATGTTCTGAAAACTGGAAGGGGGAATCGTGTGACATTCCTCATTGTACAGACAACTGTGGCTTTCCTCACCGAGGCATCTGTAATGCAAGTGACGTCAGAGGGTGCTCCTGCTCCCCCAACTGGCAGGGTAGGAGCTGCCTTTTCACTGTCCTTCCAGTAACAGAAAGTTCTAGTTTAGTGAACTGTAAGGGAGCCTATTTTAGCAGCTGTATATTTAATGTTAATCATGTATCAGATGGCACATAAGCATTCATCTCCCTTTATCCAGATTCTTTAAATTTTACACTCATGTGGTTGTTGTTGATATCCTTAGAATTATGAAAAGGTTTGACATGTCCTTTGCAACTCATTCATGAAAATTAGGGAGCATGGTCTCATGTTAGAGGGGCAGAGAACCAGGCTGAGAGATAGGCAAGAGCTAGTCTCTTTCATCAGTTCAGCTCCTGAATTTACCAGAAGATAGATTTGGCTCTGTCCTTTTATTTTAACCATAAAGTCTTCTCCAATTGAATTGATAACCCCTTTGTCTGCCCTTTCCCCTAAGAGCTGCTTAAGCAAGATTTGTACTAAAAGTTTTAACCTGAATATTGCCAAGTCATCAGAAAGTGTGTGATATTAAATTTTATTAGGGAGTAATTGTTTTTGGTCAGCATCTTGAGTAAATTGAAAACACCTGCCGGGTAGTGGCGGTACATGCCTTTAATCCCAGCAGTTGGGGGGCAGAGGCAGGCAGATCTCTGTGAGTTCGAGGCCAGCCTGGGCTACAGAGTGAGTTCCAGGACAACTAGTACAGTTACACAGAGAAACCCTGTCTTGAAAAAAACAGAAACAACCAAACAAACAAAAAACCACCAGTTAGGTGCTGAAGAGATGACTTATTGGTTAAGAGCACTGGCTGCTCTTCAGAGGACCCAGGTTTGATTCCCAGCACCCGCATAATAGCTCACAACATCTGTAACTCTAGTTCCCAGGGATCCAGTGCCTTTTTCTTGCCTCAGTGGACACCTGTCAGGCAAGTGGTACATAGACATACATGCAAGTAAAACACCTATGCATGTAAAAATTTTAAAGCCCCACAAGTTAAAGATGTGTGATACTTAAAAACTATTCTTTAATTTTACTCTTTGCATTTAGATTAGAACTTAGAATACTATAAACTTTCAGGCTGCCTTTTGTGTTGTTGTTGTTCCTTTTGTTTGTTTGTTTAATTAGGTCCTGGATGTTCAGTTCCTGTGCCAGCTAACCAGTCTTTCTGGATTCGAGAAGACTATTCTGATTTAAAGCTCCCCAGAGCCTCTCATAAAGCTGTGGTCAATGGGAATATAATGTGGGTTGTTGGCGGATATATGTTCAACCACTCGGATTACAGCATGGTTTTAGCGTAAGTGACTTTATAATTTACACTTTTTATTTATTATTACTGTGTGTATATATGATGGGGGTGGTGGTGAAAGTGGTGTGTCATGGTGTGCACGTGGCGACCAAAAGACAACTTGGTGGAGCTGATTTTCTCCTTCATCTTTACATGAGTTTGGGGGCTTTAGGGCAGGTTGCCAGACTTGTAACGCTTCACCCTCTGAGCCATCTCACCAGCTCTGTGAATGCTTTAAGCACTTTTGCAAGAAGCTTAGGTTTCCACTCTGAAAACTATGCCATAAAAATAATAAAAAAAAAGACAAGAAATTATAAGTAATTACTAAGGAAAATCTCTGTTTAAACTCCACTAGTAGTCTTCTAAACTTTTATATTATATGTAAAATCTTAAAAAGGAAAACATTAAAAAACATTTACAATTGGAGCTGGCTTATAGTTTCAGAGGTCTAGACCGCTATCATCATGGCAGGAAGTGTGACTACATGCAGGCAGACATGGTGTTGGAGAGGTAGCTGAGAATTCTACATCTGGATCCACAGGCAGTAGGAAGAGAATGCAACACCAGGAATGGCTTGAGCATCCCAGACCTCCAAGCCCACCCCCAGTCTCACATTTCCTCCAACAAGGCCACACCTACTCCAACAAGGCCACACTTCCCAGTAGTGCCACTCCTGAGCCTGTGAGACCATTTTCATTCAAACCACCACAGTTGATGTTTTAAAATTGAGAGCTCTGAAGAATTCATGTCATAATAAGAGTAATTTATCTTTTAAAGATACTTTCTCTGTTTTTTTGCTTTAGGTATATAGTGGGTTATATAAATAGAGGTTACTTAATATTTTAATATTAATAACTTTCATATGTCAGATGATTTCAGTTTACAGTTTATGAGTATAAACTACCTTTGTGTAATAATTTCCAGGGTTTGAAGTCTGTTTGTGCTTATTTGAAGGTAGAATATACATTATCATATTAGAGTTAGCTATGGAGAATAGACTTCAAGAAGAGATTTATAAATACTGCCCCATGCAGATTTTATAGCCTGGAAATTTTTCTATGTATTTTCTATTAGTGCCCACCGGGCTGTGGTGGTGCGTGCTTTAATCCCAGCACTCAGGAGGCAGAGGCAGGCGAATCTCTGTGAGTTCGAGGCCAGTCTGGGCTACAGAGCGAGAATCCAGGACAGGCACCAAAACTACACATAGAAACCCTGTCTCGAAACCCCCCCTCAAAAAAAAAAAAACCCTCAAAGCCCACTCCCGGTGACACAACTCCTCCAATGAGGCCACACCTCCTAATCCTTCCTAAAACATTTCAGTCAATTAAGGACCAAGTGTTCAAATTCATGAACCTGTTGGGGCCATTTTCAATCAAACCACCACATACAGTTTTGAACCACCCCAGATATAGTCATTAAAACACACAAAGTAATTTAGGACAGTGAAATCAAACCTTATAAAATTGATGAAAACTTTAACATTCCAAAACAAGTTAAATGATAAGAAAGTGACGTGTGGCATGACACACATCACTAGACAAACTCAGAAATGAAATGATCAAAGTTAACACCTCTAAAAATAATTTCAGAATTGAAGACAAATGTGGAGGGAGACACATCTATAAACACAATAGATACTGCTTTGGAAAAGGAATATGAAAATAGGAATCTTTTAAATCACACAGAGCGAATTTAAATATCCCTTTTTACATGTGTGTATTAGTTTGGTGGGTGTGTGTGTGAGAACCCATGTTCCATAGCACTTGTGTGGGGTCAGAACATGACTTGAGGTGCCGTTCTCGGCCTCCGCCCTGGAGCTCAGACTCTCAGGGCCACGCCGAGGTCGTCAGACTTGGCAGCAAAGTGCTTTTTTTACCCTCTGAGCCATCTTTCTGGCCTTAGACATTTTTTAAAATGATAACTATAGTTACAAATCTTGAACACTGTATGTAAAACCAACAAGAGAAACTAAACAGTAGCAAAAAAAGAAAATAATAATAATGGCTATGTGCTCCTGAGCACAATGAACAACATGGCAGTGAGTCCTAAGGCTTTTCTTTTTACCTGTGTACCTTACGCTTACTGTGGAGGACATTGGCAGTTTGGAAATAATGATAGCTACCGGGGGAAAAGCCCTGAGGAAACCACGTGGGATGTAGCCCAGTGGGAGGGCTCTTGCCTTGTACATACAAGGCCTGCGGATATATAGCTAGCATCTCAAAAGAATAAAAAATTTAAAGCAAGGTCTTCCAGAAAAGCTTGTGCTGTCTCTTTAGTCCAAAGATTTAGAAAGACAAAATTTTAATAGTAATGTCTCTGTGCCAGCCAGATACCACAAAAATCTAGCCCTGGCCTCACTTGTGCCAGTAAAGTCTCCGTGGAGAGCCTGGATGTCCATTTGTTCCAGGATATAGTGATACCCCAGCTATTAGGGTTAGTACCAGAGACACCAAAGAGGGAGACAAGACTTTCAGCTCCACCACGGAGAAATAAAGCTTCCACCATACAATGCCAGAAGAGACCGTGTGGGGAACTTGGACTTCTACCCTCCACTGACCTTCTCCATCCCAGTGGAGTGGTGTGAGAGAAGGCCTGCCATAACGGAAGGTAGAGAGTCTCACCGCATGGTCTACAATCCATATACAGTCTCAGCCAATACAATCTCAATTTGAGTGAGAAAAAAGCAGTTAAAGAGACAGTGACATTGGGGTGACTCACATTAGAATTATCTGACAAGGACTTTAAAAGCAGCCATCTTAAAAATGATAATGAGCAGCTGCACATATACAAAACAAATGAAAGAATAGAAAGTCTCACCAAAAAATAGAGAACATACAGACTATCAGAGGCCAGATTAAGGCGCTTGACCCACAGGCCTGATGACCTAGGACCAACATGGATGGAAGAAAGAACGGACTCCTGAAGGTTGTTTTCTGACCTTCATCTTTGTGCCTTGGCGAGTACATGCCCTTGCCCCAAATAAATAAATGTAATAATAATAATAATAATAATAAAAGAATATTAAGTTGAGGGCCTGGAAAGATGGTTGAGCTGTTAAGAGCACTTAATCCTGCTAACAGCCACCTGAGACTTCAGTTCTAGAGTGTCTGGCACCCTCTTGTGGCCTCTATGGGCACTGCATGGATGTGGTACACAGACAAATGCCGCAAAACTCCTGTATACATAACATAAAAATGAAGGTTAAAGAAAACCAATTACAACTTGAGGACACTTCATTTTTCCAGCACCAAATCAGCCTCTTTGTGTCGTTGGTTGTTTTTACTCTTTACTCTTTTGGCTCTTTGCTCCTTGGGATCCTGCCACACAGCTCTCAAATAAATCACACACATGGAGACTTATTCTTTCTTTTGATTGCCTGGCCTTAGCTTGGCTTGTTTCTAGTCAGCTTTTCTTAACTTAATTATCCCATCTACCTTTTGCCTCTGGGGTTTTACCTTTCTCTGTTTCTGTATCTTTTCTTTCCTTTTTATTCCACGTCTGGCTGTGTGGCTGGGTGACAGGCCCCTTCTTTTCTCGCTCCTTCCTCTTTGCTTCCCAGATTTCTCCTTCTCTTTATTCTCTCTGCCTGCCAGCCCTGCCTATCTTTTTTCTGCCCTGCTATTGGCCGTTCAGCTCTTTATTAGAACAACCAGGTGTTTTGACAAGCAAAGTAACACAGCTTCACAGAGTTAAATGAAACATAAAAGAATGCAACCCATCTTTGCATCATTAAACAAATGTTCCACAGCATAAACAAATGGAACACATCTTAAAATAATATTCCACATCTTTGGAATCCTTCCAGTTCATGAGAAACACCAATTCTCCATTGCTCTCTGTGGCACCAAGTGTTGATTGAGGATCAAGATCTGGGGCAAAGCCTCTTAGTTTATCAACAGCATCTTTTCTCCTTTGGTTTGCTATCATCAGGGTTACTGTCACATAGAGATTTCCCTTTGTATCATCCTGTCCTTTGCCAGCTTTTTGAAAATTAGGAAATGTTTCAGTGAACTCTGGACTCTCAGTTTTCTTCAGGTTCCCAAGTATGACTGACTTCTATAAATTCCTTTGCCTTCTGGAAACCCCCTGCCCTCCTATCATTACACGTAATTCAGGCCCTGTCTCTTCAGCTTCTTCTCTCTTTCTGTTCTTTTTCTTCTCCAGGCTTGGCAGTGTACTTTAATTTGGGGGCATTTTTTTTTGTTGTTTTTTTTTTTTTTTTTTTTTTTTTTTTTTTTTTTTTTTTTTTTTTTTTTTTGGTTTTTCGAGACAGAGTTTCTCTGTGTAGCTTTGCGCCTTTCCTGGAACTCACTTTGGAGACCAGGCTGGCCTCGAACTCACAGAGATCCGCCTGGCTCTGCCTCCCGAGTGCTGGGATTAAAGGCGTGCGCCACCACCGCCCGGCTTTGGGGGCGTTTTTTTTTTAAAACTGAAAACTTGAGGTGTTCACTGCTCCAGACATGGGGCCTGCATCTCTGGGCTGTGTACCTCAGCTCAGCCTCGTCCCTTCTTGGTCTTGCTCTTGTAAAGATTTGTTTTTATTTTTATGTTTGTGAGTGTTTGCCTGCATGTATGTCTGTGAGCCAGGTCTTCTTGTTTTAATTGGAGTTTTTCTCTACTTGGGCAGGTCTTTGAGATTGTTTTTTATCTGTAAATTAAAGAATGGTAAGATAAAGACTAGGCTACTTAATACAAAGAATTCCTTTTCTCACTTGATCTTACTAGCTTTATACCCCAAATATGAAACAACCGAAAGTGTGAAGATTAGAAGAAACCTATACTACATTTATTTTATATTATCCTTATAAAAGAATTTGCAGCCGGGCGGTGGTGGCGCACGCCTTTAATCCCAGCACTCGGGAGGCAGAGCCAGGCGGATCTCTGTGAGTTCGAGGCCAGCCTGGTCTCCAAAGCGAGTTCCAGGAAAGGCGCAAAGCTACACAGAGAAACCCTGTCTTGAAAAACCAAAAAAAAAAAAAAAAAAAAAAAAAGAATTTGCAAACCTATTTCCTGTTTCCTATGTTGGTAAATCCATACATATATTTTAGAATAAAGCAAGTTTTCCCTAAATGACTAAAAATCACTTCCTTAAATCACTTTGAAAAATAATAATACTAAATCTTCCTGCTAGACATTTCTCTTAATATTCATGTGTATGTGTCTCTGTAAGTGAACGCTGTGTGTGTGCAGGTGCCTTTAGAGGTCAGTAGAGGGTGCTGGATGCACCTGAGGTGGAGTTACCAGCAGTTGCAACATAGGTGCTGGGAACTGAACTTGGTCCTGTAGAAAAGCAGCAAGCACTCTTAAACCCCCAGGCATCTCTCCAGTCCGTGCCAGATGCTGCCTTCAGTTCACAGAGGTTGCCTGTAGCTCCTCGAGTCTATCTATGCCCAGTTTTCACAGTTCTCACCCATGTATATGTTTATGTCATGAAGCCACAAGAAGAGGCTTGACTGAGTCTAACAGTATGAATCACAGAAATGATACCCTGTCATCTTTGCTTCCTACTGGTCATTAATTCTGTTTATACTCAAGGGAGGGTATTATACATGGATGTAAACACCAGGAGACAGAGAGGTGGGGAATGTCATGGGTACTCAAGTACCTGATGTTGTGGTATATCATCAGGTCTTAGTGGCATGATCTTTAAAATCTGCCCTAAATCTAGAGCTGAGGGTGGTGGCATGTGCTTGTCATTGGTCCCAGAACTCAGGTTGCAGAGGCAGGAAGATTGTGATTTTGAGGCCAGGATAGGTACATATAGAGATCCTGTCTCAAAAATAAACAAACATACAAATAAAAACCTGACTACCCTCACCACTAGTGCTGCTTCCATCAAAAGAAAAGGTAAAATTAAACTTGTGAAAATGATTTTTCTTTCTGTTGTTGACACTAGATATTTGTAAGAGCTATGTGTGTCATTTGTGTGATTTTACTCTAGCCCTGTCATTCTTTTCCTTCCGTGTGTGTGTGTGTGTGTGTGTGTGTGTGTGTGTGTGTGTGTTCTCATGTGGAAGCCAGAAGTCATTGTTGAGTGTCTTCCTTAATTGCTCTCCACTGGATTTTTTGAGGCAGGATTTCTCACTAAATCTAGTGCTTACTGATTCATTCAGCAAACCCTGGGGATCTTCCTTTCTCTGCCTCCAGTGTTACAAGCACTTTAATACTAACTGAGCCGTGTCTCAGCTCCTCATTCCCCTTTCTTTTTTCTTTCTTTTTTTAAAGATTTATTTATTTGTTTATGAATGTCTTACCTACGCGCGTGCGTGCGTGCGTGCGTGCGTGTGTACCACATGCAAGCAATGGCAGAAGAGGGCATTGGATCACCTGAAACTGGAGTTCCAGAGAGCCATGAGCCCATTATGTGAATCCAGGTCCTCCGAAAGATCAGCAATGGCTCTTAACTGTGATCCATCTTGCTAGCCCGCATGTTTCTCTCTTGAAGCAAGAAACCTAGGAATCATTTTGATACTTCCCTTCCTTTATAGCCTTCCTTCATAACTTCATATCAATTTTCACCAACTGTCAACAAATACATGTTGTATTTCTTTATTTTTAGGTCTAGCCTGCTGTTTCTACTTAGTCTCTAGCAATAGAATTCTGTCAGATTTATGTTTCTGTTGCTTTTAATCCATTTGTAAAGGTAAATGGGATTATATTTAAAAATTGCAAATCCCATCATTTACTATATTCTTAAAAGCCATTGTTAGCCATGCTTGGTTGTATGTTACAGCTCTGAGGGAAAAGACTTCCCTATTGGAAATGTTACAGCTCTGAGGGGAAGGTTTCCCCAATGCAGGTGTTACAGCTCTAAAGGGAACGGTATCCTGGCAGTTGGGAGCCAGGAATGACACAAAGTCACATGCAGATTTATTGAGAGAGAAAAACCTAGGAGGGTGGCCGCCTCTGCTTGGAACAGAAGTTACAGAGAACTGAGCAGAAAACAGGGTTTATATAGCATTTCTTGGGAGATGGAGCTTTCCAGGGTAGAGATTTCCAGGATGGGGATTGGTAAGATTTCAAGTCCTGAGCTTGGGGCGAGCCCAGGGATTGTTAGGATTTCAAGCTCAGGGATTGGTGGGTCTTCAGGCCCTGAGCTTGGGCTTTTTCCTCTATAGGGTGGAGCCTGGCTGTTAGAGGTCCTCAGGAGCAGGGCCTGGCCACTCAAGAACCTCGAGGGGCTTACAGGTTGTGCATGCCTATGCTCCAGCATTCTGGAAGTCCAGTGAGGAGGGATAGTGAGTTAGGATCCAGCCTGCGCTATATAGCAAAAAACAAAAACCACACACACTCATAGAAAAAGCCCCCCATTAATACCGTCCCGTTAAATATAATGGCCCTGTGTCCCCATTTAACCACTGTTTGCCATCCCACATTCTGTTTGTTTCTCTTTTGCCTTTGTCCTCTGTGCTGCCATAACAGTTTTCTTTCTTTGCCCATGAAGCACCGTGTGCATCCTGACTCCAAGGGTTTTTGCATCAGTGTTCCTTCTGCCTATATGTTCTGTTACTGTGCCTGAGGACTGGTTTCTCTCATTCTTTACAGCTCAATCTAATTGTCTCACCAAGAGATCTTTCCTGACCATCTGGTTCAGACAGGTTCTCCCTGTTGTTGTTTTTCATAGTTCTAAATGACTTTCAAGTACTGCTGCTTATCTTAAATCATGTGTTTGCCCATTATAGCACATGCCCATTGTTTGGACTTGATTTACTCTGTCAGCTCAGGATATAGTTCACAGAGGGTGCTCAGGTAAGTACTTATAGCCACTGGGGAGCAAGCGAATTCGCCATTTACTTCACATGTATTCTAGATGTATGTATTAATGGCACGTTTTGCCTGTAAGCCTTTTTTTTTTTTAGATTAGAACATCTTTTCTATGTGTACTCAAGCAAAATATGAGTTTTAGGGCTTTATATATTTCATACAAATATTGGTATAGTCATAATTCTTGCTTTACTAATTTTCATGGAATTTCAGTGAATATAGTGGTTCTTTTTTAAAGTAATATTTTGGGTAGGAAGATCCTGTCTCAAAATATAGCTCAGCTGGTAGAGTGCCTGTAGCGTTCAGGAAGCCCTGGGTTCAATCCCCAGCACCTCATAAATGGGACATGGTAGTATATGCCATCATCTCAGCACTCTGGAGGTGGAGAAAAGAGGATCAGGAGTTCAAGGTCATCCTTAGCTATTTAACAAAATTGAGGTCAGCCTGGGCTACATGAAATCCTGTCTGAAAATCAAAAAGCAAAGTTGTGTATTGGAATTTCAGTTATAAATTTTATAGTCATTTTTACTCGTTCTCATCAAGTACATTCCAGGAGTTATCTTTATATTCTTTCTCCCACAACCCTACTAAGCCACAATTTTAAGTTATATTAAAAGACAGTTCCTAAGCTTGGAGTGGTAGTTCACGCATGTAATCCTAGCAATTGAGAGACTAATGTGGGAGGGTTGTCACAAGTTTTTGAAACTTTCTGAGTTCCAGACCAGCCTTACTACAGAGTAAGACCCTGTCTCAAAAATATAAAACATAATAAAAAGCAGTTTCTGTTTTAAGTCACCTAGTGATCCTCTTACAAAATAAATGGTCTTGGCTTCCTGCATTAAGATTCCAGTTGAGCCAGGTGATGGTGGTGGACACCTTTAATCCCAGCAGAGGCAGGCAGATTGCTATGAGTTTGAGGCCAGCATGGACTACAGAGCTAGTTCCAGGACAGCCAGGGCTACACAAAGAAGCCTCCTCTTAACTCCTCCTGCCAAAAAAGAAAAGAAATATTCCAGTTGAGCTGTGCACATGGTGGTGCAAACCTTTAATCCCTGTATCTCAGTACTCATGGGGCAGAAGCAGGTGGATCTCTGTGAGTTCAAGGCCAGCCTGGTCTACATGGTGAGACTTTGTCTCAAAATAATAATAATAATAATAATAATAATAATAATAATAATAAAATGATTGCACTGAAAACTTTATAATTGAATTTCCTTCTTTCTCTGGGTAAAGGAGGTAGTCTTGTTTTTTGTTTGTTTTATTTTTATTCTAGTTTCTTTTCTGTTGCTGTGATAAAACACTGATCAAAACTAGCTTGGGGAGGAAAGGGTTTGTTTTACTCTTGCACTTCTAGGTAACTGTCCATCACTGAGGGATGTCAAGTGAGGAACTTACGCAGGAGCAGACCAGCTTGCTCACTAGCTTGCTGGCTCTCCTGCTCATGCTCAGCCAGCTTTCTTACATTATATAGCCCACCTGCCTAGTGATGTACTTACTGCCCATTGTAGGCTGGGCCCTTCTGTATCAATTAGCCATCAAGAACATGCCTCACAGATATGCCCGTAGGTCAGTCTAATCGAGGCTATCCCCCAAATGAAGTTTCTTTTTCCCAGGTGACTGTAGTTTTTGTCAACCAGGACAGCCTGAGGTCTGACTAAATGAAAAGGAAGAGAGAGGGGATGGGGTGAGGTATGCTAGCTTGAATACTGGCATTCTCCTTTTTCTGCTCCCGAGTTGGTCCCATAGGCCACTTTGCTCCCATTGCCATGCCTTCCTGGCTGTGATGAACTGCATAATTCAAAGTCCTCTGAACTATGAGCCAAAAGGAACCTTTCTGCCATAGTTATTTTTTGTCATGTATTAGGTCGCAATGGTGAGAAAAGTAACCAATACAAGTCCCAAATCTAGAACAAAGCAAACTGGTTGGATGTTTTTTAAAGCGATTTCAATTGTAGGAAGAGAAGTAGTTGCTAAGAAGGATCAAGTGAAAAGTAGAGAAATGGAGCAGGTGGTTGACTCCCCTGAAGCCGCAGCTCTTGTTCCCGTGGCGGTGCAGTGCACTGCAGGTAGGACGTTTCCACCCGAGGAAAGGATGTCTGGGGGTTGTGTTCTAAAAGACTGCACATCTTCATCCAGGCCCCTGCCTTTTACCTGACTTCAGAGAAGTAAGGACAACCCCAGTGAGTAGCACCAGCCCTCATGTGAAGCTTCGTGGAGACTTTCCCACCACGTCTTTTGTAGACAACTTGGATTTAAGTTCTGCATAAAGCTGAAAGAGTTTGAGATGAAGTGAGAGGTTTTTTAGACCTAAAGAAACAGGAATAAATAATATCGAGCAAAACCTAGAAGCTAAATGATTGGTGGATTGAGCTAATTCCAGTTAACTCAGAGAAAAGGGCCGAAGGGTTAGAGAAAAGCACAAGCACATGAAAGAGAGGAGGTTTCCCATCACTGAGATTACTGTCCCTGAGGGGAAGAACCACAAGGAGTAAGTGGGTTCAAATAGCGCAGGGTGTTTCAGGAAATTTTTACTGCATTTTCTCAGTGGGTAGACCTAATTTGATCAAGTTCTTGAACTTTTGGGATAAAGGCCACATCATTGTGTGGGAGCTCTCTGCTGGCTGTGGTGTGTCCACTCTCCGAAGAACCTTTGCTTAGATTTGGTAGTGGTCAGATTCTGTTAGTGGGTTGCCTGGACGTTGTAGGAGGGTGGAGTATGTGCCCTGTAGTCTGATGGTAAGGGGAATGAAAGGACATTTAAGGTGTAGACCACATGATGTCAATATGGATATCTGGAGTGGGCCAAAGACGGCAAACTCTAGACATCTGAGGAACCATGAATCAGCTAAAGATGGCTGACACTGAATGTTTAGGAATTCAGAGTGTACAGTGATAAAACCTGTTATATAGCTGTTTCTGGACAAATGCTACTTTTGTGTGAATTTTATATAAATATGCCTTTGAGATCAAAGGCAAGTGGCCTTTTCCCCAGAGTGAATAAAGTTTGTCACATCTCTTTGTGGCTCCTCACATTTTCTTCAGTCTCCTGGCTTCTTGAGACTCTGCTTCCCTGACTTCAGATCTTGGACCCCACAGATAGTCACTGGGTTGCCAGCCAGAGGGGGAGGCTTGTGAGGGAGATGGCTGAACTATGGAAAAGACCTGTTTCTGATTCCTGCATTCCTGTGCATATGTGTGTAGAAGGACACGGGGTCCATAGGCCGATAGCTAGCACTAGAGAAAACAGAACTGTTAAACACATGGGCTTTTTCTTCAGTGGAAGAAATTGACACCTGATTACCCGGAAGGCTGGAGTGGATGCTGTTCAATAACCTGGTGATTTGCTGTTCCACAGAGCCAGCCCTCCTGGAATCCCCCAGACTCCTGAGCACTGTTTCTCAGTCAATGTAACCCATCCTCATGAAGGAAGTCCCATGTACTTTGCAAAAGAGTTTGCTATTTGACTTCTTACAAACTCTTGCTCCCTAGACCCTTATCCTGAGCATTGTTTCTCAGTCAGTAGAAGAAACCCATTCTTGTAGAAGAGGTCACAGGTGCTTTGCAAAAGACATGCACCTTGTAAGGGAGTTCCCGTATAGTTGGGCTTTAAGCTTTGTTGTGATAATTGTCACAGGGGAGCTTTCCCCCCAAGTTTTACTGTATTTAAAAATGTAAAAAATAAACCACTAGGTGTCAGATTCCAGAAGTTTGAACCTGCCAAGTCATGCAGAACTGAGTTTTCCTTCTTGTCTCTGGAGGTTCATTTCCCTGCGAGCCATGACACTTGCAGGGATCCCCACATAGGTGCTTGTCCAGATCTAAGAACCAATTGTTTAATATTCTGAAGAACAATTTATTTGGTCCTTAGAATTTCTTACGCGTGTTTCATTCATATTGTTCTTGTATTTGCTTCATTTGTGCTGTGAAAAAAAAAAGGTAGCCTATTTTCCAAGCATCTTTTGGGGGTTCATCTTACCTAGATGCTGCCATGCCGGCACTTAAGTGTTTGACAGGCTGTCAGCTAGCATGCTGACAGAGTAGGAACAAAATGTGTTAGGATACAGATTAAGACCCCCCACGCCATGATGGGGACATTTGGAAACTTCTGTGTTTCGTATGTATCTTTCTGCCCTCTCAAGGTATAGACATGTGGTTTCAAACCTAGAGAGTCCTCAATAATACCATCCAGTAAGAATTCTACAAAAGTGTTACAGTGCTTTTCAGTGCACTTCTCATGTCCTTATTTACAAAAGTTTGATTCAGTTTGCAAAGAGATTTCATGTCTCAAGACTTTTTTGTGTCTGTTAAATTAATGGATTGAAACAATCTTACCTCCTATCTTTTTTTAAATAATTAATTTTTTTCATTTATTTTACATCCCAACCTCAGTTTCCTCTCCCTCTTCTCCTCCCATTCCCTTCCTCTGCCCACCCCCAAACTATCCACTCCTCCTCTGTTTCTATTCAGAAAGGAGCAGGCCTCCGCTAGGTATCAACAAAGCATGGCACATTAAGTTGAGGCAGGACTAAGCTCCTCCTTTTGTATTAAAGCTGGGCAAGGCAACCCAGTGTGAAGAATAGGTTCCCAAAAGCCAGCTCAAGTGTTAGGGTCAGGCCATGATCCCACTGCTAAGAGTCCCACAAATAGACCAATCTACACAGCTGTTACACATATGTAGAGGGCCTAGGTTAGTCCCATGCAGGCTCCCTAGTTGTTGATTCAGAGTCTGTGAACGCCTATGAGCCCAGGTGAGTTGTTTCTCTGGGCTCCCTTGTGATGATCTTGACCCCCCTGGCTCGTACAATTCTTCCTTGCTCTTCAACAGGATTTCCAGAGCTAGGACCAGTGCTTGGCTGTGGATTTCTGCATTTGTTTCCATTAGTTACTGGATGAAGACTCTCTGGTGACAATTAGGGTAGTGACCAATCTGATTACAAGAGATGGCCAGTTCAGGCACCCTCTCTATTATCATTAGGAGTCAGTTGCGGTCATTCTTATAGGTTCCTGGGAGTTTCCCTGGCACCAGATTTCTCACTGACTCCAAAATACGCCCCCCATCAAGACATCTCTTTCATTACTCTCCTCCTCCATCCTGCCCCCAGCCCGATCCCTCATATTCGCCCCCACCCCTAACCTGCAGTCTACCCAGGAGATCTCTTCTATTTCCCCTTCCCAGGGAAACTCATGCATCCCTCTTTGGGCCATCTTTGTTACCTAGTCTCTCAGGGACTATGGATTATAGCAGGGTTATCCTTTATTTTACAGCTAATATCCATTTATGAGTGAGTACATACCATATTTGTCTTTCTGGGTCTAGGTTACCTTACTCAGGATTTTTTTCTAGTTCCATCCATTTGCCTGTAAATTTCATAATGTCATTGTTTTTTTATGGCTGAATAATACTCCATTGTGTAAATGTACCACATTTTCTTTATCCATTCTTTGGTTGAGGGTCATCTAGATTGTTTCCAGGTTCTGGCTATAACAAATAATGCTGCTATGAACATAGTTGAGCAAGTGTCCTCATGGTATGATTGAGCGTTCTCTGGGTATATGCCCATTATTGGTATAGCTGGGTCTTGAGGTAGATTGATTCCCAATTTTCTGAGAAACTGCCATACTGATTTCCAAAGTGGCTGTACAAGTTTGCACTCCCACCAACAGTGAAGGAATGTTCCCCTAGCTCCATATCCTCTCCAACATAAGCTGTCATCAGTGTTTTTGATCTTAGCCATTCTGACAGGTGTAAGTAAGATGGTATCTCAGAGTCATTTTGATTTGCATTTCCCTGGTGACTAAGGATGTTGAACAATTCTTTAAGTGTATCTTGGCCATTTGAGATTCTTCTATTGAGAATTCTCTGTTTAGATCAGTACCCCATTTTTAAATTGGATTATTTGGTATTTTGGTGTCTAATTTCTTTATATATTTTGGAGATTAGCCCTCTGTTAGTGGGGTTGGTGAAGATCTTTTCCCATTCTGTAGGCTGCCATTTTGTCTTATTGACAATGTTCTTTGCCCCACAGAAGCTTTTCAGTTTCTTTCTTTCTTTTTTTTTTTTTTTTTTTTTTTTTTTTTTTTTTTTTTTTTGAGACAGGGTTTCTCTGTGTAGCTTTGGAGCCTGTCCTGGATCTCGCTCTGTAGACCAGGCTGGCCTCGAACTCACAGAGATCCTCCTGGCTCTGCCTCCAGAGTGCTGGGATTAAAGGTGCTTTTCAGTTTCATGAGGTCCTATTTATTACTTGTCGATCTCAGTGCCTGTGCTACTGGTTTTCTATTCAGGAAGTGGTCTTCTGTGCCATTGCATTCACAGCTACTTTCCACTTTCTCTTCTATCAGGTTGAGTGTAACTGGATTTTGTGGTCTTTGATTCACTTGAACTTGAGTTTTGTGCAGGGTGATAGATATAGAACTATTTGCATTCTTCTACATGCTGACATCCAGTTGTGTTAGCACTGTTTGTTGAAGATGCTTTCTTTTTTCCATTGTATAATTTTGGCTTCTTTGTCAAAAATCAGGTGTTCATAGGTGTGTGGATTTACATCAGGGTTTTTAATTTGATTCCATCCATCAGTGTGTCTGTTTTTATGCCAATACCACGTGGTTTTTATTACTATAGCTCTGTAGTAGAGCTTGAAATCAGGGATGGTGATACCTCCGGAAGTTCCTTTATTGTACCAGATTGTTTTAGCTATCCTAGGTTTTTTTTGTTTTTGTTTTTCTATATGAAACTAAATATTGTTCTTTTGAGGTCTGTGAAGAATTATGTTGGAATTTTGATGGAGATTGCATTGAATCTGTAGATTGCTTTTGGCAGGATGGCCTTTTTTTTTTTTCCCCCCGAGACAAGGTTTCTCTGTGTAGTTTTGGTGCCTGTCCTGCATCTCACTCTATAGACCAGGCTGGCCTCGAACTCACAGAGATCCACCTGGCTCTACCTCCCAAGTGCTGGGATTAAAGGCGTGTGACATCGCCACCCAGCAGGATGGCCATTTTTACTTTGTTAATCCTACCAATCCATGAGCATGGGAGGTCTTTCCATCTTCTGACATCTTCTCCAGTTTCTTTCTTCAAAGACTTAAAGTTCTTGTCATACAGGTCTTTCACTTGTTTGGTTAGAGTTACCACAAGATATTTTATGTTATTTGTGGCTATTTGTAAAGGGTGTTGTTTCCCTGATTTCTCAGCCCATTTATCATTTGTATATAGGAGGGCTACTGATTTTTTTGGTTAGTCTTGTATCCAGCCACATTACTGAAGGTGTTTATCAGCTGTAGGAGTTTTCTGGTAGAATTTTTGGGGTCACTTATGTATATTATCATATCATCTGCAAATAGTAAAAGTTTGACTTCTTCCTTTCCAATTTGTATCCCCTTGATCTCCTTTCGTTGTCTTATTGCTCTAGTTAGAACTTCGAGTACTATATTGAATAAATATGGGGAGAGTGGACAGCCTTGTCTTGTTCCTGATTTTAGTGGAATTGCTTTGAGTTTCTCTCCATTTAATTTGATGATGGCTGTTGGCTTGCTGTATATTGTTTTTATTATGTTTAGGTATGTTCCTGTATTCCTGATCTCTCCAAAACCTTTATCATGGTGCTGGACTTTGTCAAAGGCTTTTTTAGCATCCAATGAGATGATCACGTGTTTTTTTTCTTTCAGTTTGTTTATATGATAGATTTTCATATGTTGAACCATCCTTGCATCTCTGGGATGAAGCCTACTTGATCATGGTGGATGATCTTTTTGATATGTTCTTGGATTTGGTTTGCCAGTATTTTATTGAATATTTTTGCATCAATGTTCATGATGGAAATTGGTCTGTAATTCTCTTTCTATGTTGAGTCTTTGTGTGTTTTGGGTATCAGGGTGACTGTAGCCTATTAAAAAGAATTTGGCAGTGTTCCTTCTGTTTCTATTGTGCAGAACAGTTTGAGGGGTATTGGTATTAGCTCTTTGAAAATCTGGTATAATGCGCTGAAACCATCTGGCCCTGGGATTTTTTTTTTTTTTTGGAGACTTTTAATGACTGCTTCTATTTCCTTATGTGGTTATAGGTCTATTTAAATTGTTTATCTGGTCTTGATTTAGTTTTGGTATTTGTTACCTATCCAGAAAATTGTCCATTTCTTCTAGATTTTTCCAATTTTGTGGAGTATAGGGTTTTGAAGTGTGACCTAATGATTGTCTGGATTTCCCCAGTGTCTGTTGTTAGGTCCCCCTTTTGGTTTCTGATTTTGTTAATTTGGATATTCTCTCTCTGCCTTTTAGTTAGTTTGGATAAGGGTTTATCTATCTTGTTGATTTTTCTTGAAAAACTCTTTGTTTCATTGATTCTTTGTATTCTCTTTGTTTCTATGATTTTGTTGAATATATTTTCTGTGCCTTTGAGCTAGGATTCTTCTCCTTCTTCTATTTGTATTATTCTTAGGTTTGGTCTTATCATGGTGTCCCAGATTTCCTATGTTTTGTGTTAGGAATTTTTTGGATTTAACATTTTATTTGACCGATGAATCTATTTCCTCTATCGTATCTTCAATGCCTGAGATTTTCTTCCATCTCTTGTATTCTGTTGGTGATGCTTGCATTTGTAGTTACTGTTTGCTCACCCAGATTTCTATTTCCAGAATTCCCTCAGTTTGTGTTTTTTCTTTCTTTCTTTTTTTTATTGCTTCTATTTCAATTTTCAAGTCTTGAATTATTTCCTTCACCTGTTTGATTGTTTTTTTCTTGGCTTTCTTGAAGGGATTTATTGATTTTTTTTTCCCCAATTTTTTGTTTGTCTTTTCCTCGATTTCTTTAAGGGAACTTTTCATTTCCTCTTTAAGGAGCTCTGTCATCTTCATAAAGTTATTTTAAGGTCGTTTTCTTGTGCTTCAGCTGCATTGGAATGTTCAGGTCTTGCTGTCTTAGGATCGCTGGGTTCTTGTGGTGCCATATTGCCCATTCTGTTACTGATGTGTTCTTACACTGGCATTTGCACATCTGGATTTGGAATGATTATAGGTCTGGGTGTTGATTCTTGTGTTGTCTTTGTTGGATGGGTGTTTTGTTCCTTTCTTATCTGTTTCCTTTATTACCTTCTGGCCTGAGTGGCCAAGGGTTCTGATGCCTAGCAGCTCTTTAGGTTCAGAAGGGTGTCTCAGCTGAGGTTTGTGGGGGTTTGGGTGCCCAGATTCACATGCCATCCTGTTCTTCCATCTAGTATGGGTTGTAGCTGTGCCTATGGAGTCTGCTGGAGTTTTGGGAAAGGGCTGGCCACAGAGAGGAGGATGAGGTGGGTGGGGTTGGATGGTGGAGTGGGTCTTGGGAGAACAGAATCCAGTGGGTGGCAGCTGTGGTGGTGAAGCCTGCAAGCAAGTCTCTCATCTATCTGCTGGCCAGCTGTTGGGGACTGCATCAGAGCCGTGGAATTCCACCAGAGTTTGGGGCCAGGCCCCGCTGCCTTGCTGGGGCTGAGATGGGAGGAAGGGTCATGGATGTGCCCTGGGGCTTAGAGTCTGGTTACCTCCTCTCTCTTTCTTAGATAAGTTCTCATTATATAGCCTTGGCTAGCCTGGAAGTCCCTATGTAGACCAGGCTGGCCCAGAACTCTCAGCAGTTACTTTAAAGAAAGGCTCAGCACATCCAGATCAGTAGAACAGGCTCGCCCAAAACAATCACCAACAAGTTTTCCACTGAAAATGGCAAATTCTTCTTGGGACCATCCTTACAGTGGCTGCAGCATACCAGAAATGTGAGCCTCAAGATGCTGTTAGGAATGTTGCAAAAGGTGCAGAGAAGGAGGGCTGAGGAAGTGGTGCACCTGTCAAGAGCTCTGTATTTATTTATTTGCAAAACCTTGTTCTTCAGTGCATTTTGTTTAAAAAGAAAACAAAACAAGAACAAAAACTGAATGGAGTTAAGTTGTTTTTGCTTTTATAAAATTTTGTGCCTGAAATAAAATAGTGAGGGAGAGACAGAGAAAGACCAGAGGAAGGAGGGAGAGAGAAAGAATGAGAGTGACATAATTCTTCAGGGTCTACACAGAAAAGCTAAGTACTAAAAGAAGGGAGACCTGAAGCTAGCTCAGCTCTTTGCATAGCAACAGCCGATTCCAGCTGTAACTCTCAAGGCAGCAACATAAGAATGGTAGAAGTATTTTACCCAGCCAAGGCACCCTTCACCTGTGATGGTATCAAGCAAGTGCTCTCAGTCACGAGGGACACCAGGACAGGCATGTGTGAGAGCTCTGCGTTTAAACATCACTTGAGCGAGGCATGGTGTCCTATGCCTCATCTTGGCACTTAGATTGCTTGGGTGAGAGGACCACAAGTCCAAGGCCAGCGCCTACACTGTACTTGGTGAGTGATAGGAATTCCAGCCATGCCCATGGTCGTGCATGCCCGTCATCTCCGCCTAGTCATTTCCGGGTCTGTGAGTGGGCCTGTGTGCGCAGGTGCGTCCTGGCTTTTATAACGTGGCGCCATGTTCCCCCCTGGTCCTTCCACAGGCCTGATCACATCTGTCCCTTTGTCTTGATAAAACTCTTGTTAGTAGATTCTGTCATGTGTTGTGACCTTTACTTTGGGGCCAGAGCGCTGCAAAAAACCTTTCAGTGAGACTGTCTCAAACCAGAACACAGCTTGACAGTGAACTCCAAGCAGTAAAGAATTGAAGAGCTGAAGAAGTCATTGCAGGAGGACTGTGATGAGGTCCCTTCAGCTTATACACAGACTCAGTACTAATCACTGTTGGATTAAAGTTACAGAATGGAATGTGAATGTTATGAACATGGACACTGTAAGTTGTAGAGCAAAAGTAGGAGAAGAAATGGGATTGGAAATGTGAATACTATGGTTTTCAACTTCAAAGCAGAGAGCTAATAGAGTCTAAAATTAAATAGTATGTACCTTTGAAACTTCAGTGAGTGACTTTCTTAATTAAATAGTTTAACAAAAGCAGTAAATAGTAATTATCAGTAGTTAATTATTAAAACAAACTGAAATAATTTTCATCTATTTTAAAAATAAATATCCTAAAATATGTAAGTTAAATTCCAATTTATGTATTAGTCACACTTAATAGATGTCTCCATTTTGTTATATTTGTTTCAGATGGTATATACTAAGACAGAGGAAAAGTTCAGAGAAAAAAGCTAACAAATGCCAGTGCATTCTCCTCTGTCCAGGTCAGGAAATTAAAGTTCCCAAGTGTAGAGGAAGGCCATATGTACCTCTGCAGAGTCACAGAATGCAGAGGAAGACCTTATTTATGTATTGCTCCATAGTCACAAGGTGCAGAGGAAGGCCTTATGTATAGCTCCAGAGTCACAAGGTGCAGAGGAAGGCCTTATGTACAGCTCCAGAGTCACAGGGTTCAGAGGAAGGCCTTATGTACTGCTCCAGAGTCACAGAAACAATCAGGGTCCTGATGCTAGTGTTACTTGCTTTAAATAGATGTAAAAATGTGGTAGAGTTAGTAATTCATAGTTTTATGTATCTGTTTGCCTATCTTGCGATGCTTTCTAACACAAAGCTTCATCAGCAGATATTCTTTTTAGTCTTTATAAAAACTATTTCACACATGCTGGTTCTCTTCTTCCACCATGTGGATCCCAGGGATAGAATTTGGTATTTAGAATTCTTTAGGTGATTTTATAGTATGATTGAATTGTTATAATTATATTTTAGCATTCTTGGAATGAATGATTAAATCAAAAGAAATACTGGTATTTTCGTTTAAAATATTCTTTGAAAATTTCATACACACACATACACACATAATCTTGATAATATCTATCCCAAATTCTCCCACTCCCTCCAGATCTCCCCAATGTGTGTACATGCTTATGCACACACATGTTGGTTCTCTTCTTCCACCGTGTGGGTTCCAGGGATAGAATTCAGGTGGTCAGGCTTGTGTAGCAAGCACTTTTACTCACTGAGCCGTCTTACTTGCTCAGTAATTCTCTTTTAATTATCATCTTCTTTCAGTACTTGCCTTCAGTTTGTCATTAGTAAATGAATGAAAGTTATTGTGAACTACTAAGTTTAAGTCCCTTTATAATAGAAACTCCCATGGCTTAGATTGTTATGTTGAAGAGATTTGCAAGAAGCTACAGAAGCTCCCAGTAGATGTATATATCCCAGGATTGTGTAGTCGGCCTCCCTGTTGTGAGTTCTCACACGCTCAATGGGCTCAGGTATCAGATATGCTTGCCAGAATAGCATGTGCCTCCCTGTATCCCTGGTTGTTTATTGAAAGTCTCTGAACTGGATTATATCATAAATAGACAAATACAAGATGTCCTGTTTTGTCATTTGGGTGAAAATATGGTCTGTTTGTTTTGTAGGTATGACCTGGCTTCTAGGGAGTGGCTGCCACTAAACCATTCTGTGAACAGTGTGATTGTAAGATATGGTCATTCTTTGGCATTATATAAGGTAAACTATCTCAACTCTTTACCAAGCAAGAAGTCAACTCTTCTTGTTGCTTTATGTCATTGAATAGCTCTTCATCTTTGGTTTTAATTGGTATAAACTTTGGTGTGATGGGAGTATATAATTGGCCAAGTTGTAATTGGAAATTGAAGTTGGAACTCTTTTAATCCATGGTATTGTACTGGGATACTATGGTTACAATGCCGAGTGGTTAAGAATGAAGATCCAAGTGTCAGTGAGCCCCATGCTTATTAGCAAGTTTAGCCACATTGCAGTGTGACTGAGTAATCATTTTCATTTCCTTGTTTTTGTGCATATGTTGTAGGATGAGGCAGCTTCATTTTCTAAGTCATTTTTTTCTGTAATACATCTCATGTGAAGAAGGTGCTTTAGAGAGATAAAGAATGTGATTTATTTTATTTTGTTCTTTCTGTATCTTGTTCCTAGTAATTCACTGAAAAGTACATTTTACTCATACTTCTTCAGCTAATAATAATAATAATGAGGTTGTAAACCAATCTTTCTGTTCTCAGATATTATTTTTTAAAAAGATGTATTTATTTTTATTTTATGTGTATGGCTGTTTTGCCTGCTTGTGTGTCTGTGCATGCTGGTCCACAAGAGGCCAGAAGAGGAGGGCATGAGAACCCCAGGAACTGTCAGTGGCCATGTGGTTTCTCGGAACCAAACCCTGGTCCCCTCCAAGAGCAGCAGCTGCTCTTAACTGCTCTGCCGTCTCTTCAGCCCTAGATTTGATTTTTTTTAAATGGTTTTAAAAATCCTGTTTACATCTTTCTTGTAGGATAAAATCTACATGTATGGAGGAAAAATTGATTCAACAGGGAATGTGACCAATGAGTTGAGAGTATTTCATATTCATAATGAATCATGGGCATTGTTAACACCCAAAGCGAAGGAGCAGTATGCAGTAGTTGGACACTCTGCACACATTGTCACACTGGCAACAGGCCGTGTGGTCATGTTGGTCATCTTTGGTCATTGCCCACTCTATGGATATATAAGCGTTGTGCAGGAGTATGACTTAGGTATGTATATTTTTCCCAGTGGATGCACCTTGAATATCAGATCAAAAAGCCCTACCCTTATTTGGACAGTTTAAAAATTCAACCTAACCTTGATCCAGTACTTTGCCTTCCAGTAGTTAATATCAGTATATAACTGGTAAGATCCAAGTTGTTGATGTCCCTGTGCAACAAACATTTGTTACTGTTAGTTTGCCAAAGATAGCCAAAACGGCACTAAATGCTTTGGGTATCAAAATGAGCATAATTTAAAACAATAAGCACTGTAAAATAATTTTGTATAGCCCTTTAGAGGTTAGTTTAATGCAATGTTATTTTACCTTAAGGTATAATCTTTCCTTGTGTTCAGTTTTGTTGTTTTTCATTGTATATAGGAGTGTCAGAATTGAAGTTTTGATAAAGTAGTCCTATAAAGTACATCTAAAGATCATTAAAGTACATCTGAAAATCATAAGGAATCACTTAAGATCATAGGAAATTAAATGTCTCTGAGAGAAATTTGAATCTTTAGTCTTTAAAATTTATTTTAAAAATCTGAATCTTTAAAAATTTGTTCTTTGAAAGTTTCATGCATGTATCCCTGCATGTATCTTGATCTTACCTACCACCCATTTTCTCCATCCATCTCCCCACAGGCTCCTCCCCAACACACCTTCTTCCCAGATTTATATCTCCTTTCGAGGGCTAACATACCGAGTCCAGTTAGTGCAGCCCGTTTGCATAGTTGTGGGGTCATCCACTGGGACATGAACAGTGTACTAGTACCCCTAAGGAAAAATGACTCTCTGTTCTTAAGACTAGAGCAGCCTTCCACTACCAGTAGCTTCTCAGTTGGGGGGGGGGGGGGGTCTTGGCCGCTCCTCCCTGCTGTATGCTGGAATTTTTAACTTGCTTGATTTTGTGTAGTTCCTGTGCAGTGACCACAGCTGCTGTGAGTCCATGTGTGCAACAGCATGTCAAGTTTAGGGGACAGCATTTCACAGAAGTTGTCTTATCCTCAGGCTCTTACATTCTCTCCAAGATGTTCTCTGAGTCTTGGGGCAGAGGTTGATACCTACCCTTCTGTGGCTGAGCACTCCCTCATTCTCGGCACTCTGAACCTTGAATTAATCACTACCCATTGCAAGAAAAGCTTCTTTGACCACAGCTCAGAGTAACACAGATTTCTCTACTTAAACACAATTATTTAGAAGGCAGCTTGACAACATGACTTTAGGAAAACAACGTCAACAGTTTCTCTTCTTGAGTCCATGACTTCCTGAGCTGTGAGTTTTGACCATGCTTACTGTAGCAGGCATGGAGTCCCTCCTGTGGAGTAGCCTTCAAACCTGACTGAAGAGACTGGTGGTTACCCACTGCTGATGGTCTTGTCACTGTTGTACCAGGGTAGGGTACATCTTTGCTTTTCAAGGGACCAGCATTGGGTACGACTGTTGGTGACTTCTTTCTCTCAGCAGCTTACATAATACCTTCTTAGCACTATGACAGCTAGCTAGCAGGAATGGCATTTCTTATTCTGTTCAGGATTTATTTTTCCATATCCTGAAACCAAAATACTCAGTGTCTTCAGCGGTAAGATTCTACCATCTAGTTATAGTGGGCAACCAGGAGCATGGCAACAGTCTATATTTTTAGATACTTGCCAGACTAGTGACCTGTAGGAAGGTAACCTGTAACTGAGATTTTGAGTTAGCATACAAACCTGCAGGCTTTCATAAGGTTTCTCTATGTATCCTTAGTTTTCATTAACCCAGCTCTTATTATTCTTTTCTCCCACAGCCCTTTTCCCCTACTTAAACATTTGGCTCCCAATATCCCCCCAACACCACTTCTTTCATATCACTTGTGCTTTACCACACCTAATAATAATAATAATAATAATAATAATAATAATAATAATAATAATAATAATTCTCCTTCTCCTTCTCCTTCTTCTTCTTCTTCTTCTCCTCCTCCTCCTCCTCCTCCTCCTCCTCCTCCTCCTTCTCCTCCTTCTTCTTCTTCTCCCTCTCCCTCTTCCTTACCCTCTCCCTCCTCCTCTTTCTTCTTATTTTAATTGTACTGGGGATTAAACCCAAGGTCCTTGTGCACGCTAGACCAACACTGCCATTAAGGTATGTCCCCAGAACCTTTTCTTTTGAGATGAGGTCTCACTAAATTGTCCAGACAGGCCTTGAACTTGTCATCCACCTGCCTCATTTACCTAGATAATATGATGAAAGTGTATCCTGAACTTCCTTCTTTTGCTCTAAGCTGTTTAGACTTTAAACTACTGTTTAAATAGTTTAAATTATTTAATGCTTAATAAGAAGAGGAGCCTGCAACATTGACTTTAACTGTCTTTTCTTTTCTAGAAAAGAACACATGGAGTATACTACACACTCAGGGTGCTCTTGTACAAGGGGGTTATGGTCACAGCAGTGTTTATGATCACAGGACCAAGGCCCTGTATGTCCATGGTGGCTACAAGGCTTTCAGCGCCAATAAATACCGGCTTGCAGATGACCTCTACAGATATGATGTGGATACCCAGATGTGGTAGGTGCTTTTCCTCAAGCTTTCCCTTGATGGTGTAGATTCTGGACAGGCAATTGGTTGAAAAATACTGTGCTACAGTTTGTTTTCTGTTCAGCATTGTGTGTAACAAAGTTAGGAAATAAATACGGTAAAAAGTTAATGTAGTATTTGTTTTGTTGCTGTCTGTTAGCTTTTCTGTTGTTAGGATAGTTAGAAAGTGCTTAGTGTTGTGGACTGATTTCACTTCTCATCCACTGAACTGTACTATAGATTTCATCTCTTCAGAATTCTCAGGAATAAAGTTGTGCTGATTTTAAACCTACTTAAAAAGCATAACCTTTCTTTTTTCCTTTTTTGGTGTTGGGGATCAAACCCAGGGCTTTGCACATGAATAGGCTGCACCATCAGTCAGTATACTGTTTAACTTTTGTCTTGATCAGCAAAGTGTCATTGTTGTGGGGCATTTGCTGGTTTATCCTTTTAAAATATCAAACAGGGTGTTTCATACCTAATTGATAGTTTTCCTCACTCTGAACTGTAGCTCAGCCTGTACTTTTAGCAAATGTAAATAAATTTGAGTTATGAAATAATTATAAAGCATTGGTCTCCATCTCCATCTCTCCCTCCTTCCCTTTCTGCCTTCCTGTCTCAACATACAACAGAGACCATGCTGTGGATGTAATTTTTTATTGTCATGGAGATCACTGTCCTCAGTGGCTGTGCACCACTGAGCCTATATAGTCGGAAGTTCTGATCTCTAGCTTTTGCATTACTAATAAAACATTAAGCATAAATTTTGATCTGTAATTTTATATAATTCTTACCCTGAAACTAGAATTATAGAGCCATAGGTTATGAACGTTTTAGGGCTCTTATTATACTTTCCTAAACTTCTTAGAGACTTTTATGAATTTATTAAGGAAGTGGCTTATATATAGGGAAAATCAAGTACTGCACATTTGTTGCCGAAGTTGTAGAGTAATTACATGTAAGTTGGCAGATAGCTAAGTATTTTTATAAAACTAACCTTGTATTTATTATTTTTAAATAAACTCAAAAGGACCATTCTTAAGGACAGCCGATTTTTCCGTTACTTGCATACAGCTGTGATAGTGAGTGGAACCATGCTGGTGTTTGGAGGAAACACACACAACGACACATCCATGAGCCATGGCGCCAAATGCTTCTCCTCAGACTTCATGGCTTATGACATTGGTAAGTTTCCCAAAGATGTTTTAACTTTAGCAGTATTTTCTTTGCCTATGAACAACATTGAGGATTGATGTTAAAATAATTGCACCATTTGAAAGAAGCCCAGCCAGGCAGTGGTGGCACACACCTTTTAGCACTTGGGAGGCAGAGGCAGATAGATCTCTTTAGTTGGAGGTCAGTCTGATCAACAGAGCAAATTCCAAGACAGCTAAAGCTACACAGAGAAACCATGTCCTGAAATACCTGAATAAATAAATAAATAAAGTTAAAAAAAATAAAGAAGTCCCAAGTGGTAGAATTTGTATTTATTTGAGTAAGGTTTCACATTTATTGAAAAGCATTAGTTTACATTAAGCTACATTAAATTCTTTTTGAAGTCATTCTTATTAATTGCTTGAAATCCTTTTTTTTTTTTTTTTTTTTTTTTTTTTTTTTTTTTTTTTTTAAGGCTAATTTAACTGGCATCTCCTTTGGTAACTGCCTTACATAGTAGTAGTGTGTAGTTGTAACCACAAGCATGTTAAGTTTGATGAGGTCTGCATTAGCTGTACACCATTTTCTAGAAACCTGTCTTTATGCATGCTTTTGACCAGAAGAGGGCAGTGTTTACTTATTCCTAGAAAATAAACATCTAATGTTCTTTTGTATTAATACCATCAGATATTCTTTTGTTTGTTTTTGTTTTGCTTTTTGAGACAAGGTCTCCCACTATGTAGCTCTGGCTGGCCTGGAGCTCTTTATGTAGATCAAGCTGACCTTGAACTCAGAGAGTTCCTCCTGCCTCTGCCTCCTGAGTCCTTGGATTAAAGGTGTGTACCACCACATCTGACTAGATGTTCATTTTAAAAATTATTCTTACTGTGGCACAATATACATAACAACACTCACCACCTTAATGTTTTAAGTAGTTTAAGTGAACTAAACATATTTATGATGTTATTTATGCTGTGTCATCCTCCATCTGCATGCTGGCTTCTCATAAACGGAAACCCTCTGCCCTTAAGTAATAGTTCCTCTCTTCATCTTCGCTCCAGCCTCTTGAAATCACATTCTTCTGATTGCCTCTGATTTTTACTAGTCTACGTCAGATGTTCATTTTTAAAAAATCTTGTTTATTTTTATTTTATGTGTATGAGTGTTTTGCCTGCATGTATGTTAAGTACACTGTGTGTGTTCAGTGTCCGTGGAGGCCAGAAGTAGGCACTGGGACTGGAATTACAGACAGCTGTGAGCTGAGATGTGGGTGCTGGAACTACACCCAATCCTTTGGAGGAGCAGTGAGTGTTCTTAACTGCTGAGCCATCTTCCTAGCCCCAGGTGTTTGTTTTTACAGATGTGGTTGTGCTAGCCACTGAGCTTTTTTTTTTTTAAAGATTTATTTATTATGTACACAGTGTTCTGTCTGCATGCATGCCTGCATGCCAGAAGAGGGCATCAGATCTCATTATAGATGATTGTGAGCCACTATGTGGTTGCTGGGAATTGAACTCAGGACCTTTGGAAGAGCAGCCTGTGCTCTTAACCTCTGAGCCATCTCTCCAGGCCACCACTGAACTTTTAAATTGAGAATGATGGATACGTTATAGTCAGTTCTTCTTCAAGCTGGAGGAAGCAGAGGAATGAGAAGGTGTTGGGAAGATGGAAAGAATAGCCTTGGGCATGCCGTGGTGAAAGCTGCAGGCTGATTGGAGGCTGTAAGGACAGAGGGCATAAGCTGATGAGTTAGAGGAAGGATCTCTGGGGAGTAGGTAAGAGGTCCAGGGGTCTTGCTACATTGTGGTTCCAGGTCTGGTCTGTTCTCCCTGTGAGGAAGATAGGGTTGAGGCTAGCAGGAAGTGAGGGCTGCTGCTGTTGAAGCTGAATGAAGGTGTGGCTGGATTGCAGAACCAGGGTGAGACAGTGGGCATAAGCATGGCTCTGCAGTGGCAGCTGATGTGAGCTCCAGCGGAGAAGCTGGAGCACGAGCCATGCAAAGGACAAACCAGGAGATCTGGAAAAACTAGGAAAAGACTTGGACATTCCACAAAGTTCAATAGGATCTTTTTTTAAATTTTCTGCCTATACTTTTTCCATTGCCTTAAGATTCAGAGGCAAATAGAAAAGAGTTGTGAGCCTGGCATGGTGGCACATGCCTTTAATCCCAGCATTTGGGAGGCAGAGGCAGGTGGATTTCTGAGTTGGAGGCCAGCCTGGTCTATAGAGCAAATTCCAGGACAGCCAGGGCTACACAGAGAAACCCTGTCTTCAAAAACAAACAAAAATAAAAAAATTTGTGAACCCCTGTATTTTGCTGTTGTAGACTATAAAATTGCCTTTTTTTTTTTTTTCATGACAAGATTTTACTCTATTGGAAGCCTCAGATTTGCTGTGTATTTGTAATTGAGGCTCACCTTGAACTCCTGGTCCTCCTGTCTCCACCTCCCCAAGTGCTAGGATTACAGATGTGTACCCATGCCTAGCTTAAAATTTATTTATTTACTTATTTATTTTGGTTTTTCAAGACAGGTTTCTCTGTGTAACCCTGGCTGTCCTGGAACCTGCTCTGTATACCAGGCAGGCCTTGAACTCACAGAGATCCGCCTGACTCTGCCTCCCAAGTGCTGGGATCAAAGGTTTACACCACCACCGACCAGCTGCATTAAAATTTTTAAGTTAGAAAATGTCTTGGTGGACTGGCTGGAGATGCATCTCGGCAGTAGAGTGCTTACCTGCCATACACAAGGCACTGGGGCTGATCCCTAGCACCACAAGGAAGAAGAAAATTCAGGACTAAAGCAGACATTCTGGTGGGTAAAAATGGCAGACAGTAGAGTGGATGCTGTGGGTGAGAACTGCATTCATTGATTAGCATCTCTGTGCAGTGCTTTTATTTCATGCCCTGAAATACTGCTGCTGCTGCTTTACACACAATAGCATTACTAAAATGGAAGAAAAGCATCTTTCATAAATAAGGCTGTGTTCACTGCATTCTTCTTTATTTTTTCTTTTCTTTTTCTTTCTTTCTCCCCGCGCCCCCCCCCCCCCCCCATACAGTCCTGGCTGTCTGGAGCTCACTGTGTAGACCAGGCTGTCCTTGAACTCACAGAGATCCTCCTGCTTCTGCCTCCTGAGTGCTGGGATCAAAGGTTATGCCACCACTCTTGGCCTGCATTCTTCTTTCTAAAGACTGTCAGTTCCTGTTGACTATAAATGACAGTCTCCTCTGAAATGTGTTTTTCTTACCCTAGCTTGTGACCGATGGTCAGTGCTTCCCAGACCTGATCTCCACCATGATGTCAACAGATTTGGCCATTCAGCAGTCTTACACAACAGGTAACTGGAAAGCTAAGGTTATGTTACTGTCTTACATTCTGTATTTTTTTATATCACTTTTCTAATAGTTCTATCTGAATGGTGAGAGGTTTGGGGAGAAAAAAAGGAGGGGGCAGTTTAAGTTCAGGCCAAGGTAAAGGGAACTGTGGAGACAAAGAGCAAGTTTGAAGTTTGCACTGCATCTAAGGGTGTGCTCAGGAACCCCTTTCTGACCAGCAGAGCTCTTTGTCCACCTGCCCCCGGGAAGCTTAGTCCAGGAAAGGATGTTCAGAGGACTGGGCCATGGCCCAGCAGTAGACTGCTCTCCTGGCATGCACAAGGTCCTGAGCTCCGACCCCAGCTCTGTGCCTTCCTCAGATGCAGCATTTGCCATGAGGACACACAGACTGGTCACTTTAAAGTATACTTTAAAGACTGAAACGCTAAGCAGCCCACTGATGTGAACTTTTCTCATTTTGCTGCTATTATTACTGCTTTCTGCTTCCCCCTTTAAAATTCAAATTTTATAAATCCTGATGGGTGGTGGTGGCACACATTTTTAGTCCCAGCACTTTCGTAGGCCGAGGCAGGTAGATCTCTGTGAGTCTAAGATCAGCCTGGTCTACAAAGTGAGTTCCAGGACAGCCAGGGTTACACAGAGAAACCCTGTCTTGAAAAATAAAAGAAAATTCAAATTAGTTGTATAAATATTTCCTTAGGTTTTCAAATTTTCTGTTAAATTACTTGTATTAGGAAAAGTACAAAAATGACATTCTGGAAATGGGAAGAATTGACCATTTAGAAGCTAGATATTGGGAAAGGTGATATCTTTAATCATATGATTACTGAATGTTTTTACAAGTATGTAGAGTTTTGTGGCAATACCATTCTAGTTCTAGATACCAAAGTGGGAGCATTTTTTAATTATTATCTTGTTAACTTAAGTGTTGTCTTGAATTGCAATCTGATTGTTTCGCTCAGAAAAGGTCCTAAGTGTCTCTTGAGGTTTTCACTTGGCAAGCATCAGCCACCTGGTCTTGCTGGTGGCTGGCTGTGCCATCTCTTCACTTGTATGTTCTTGGTGCTCTCCCAGCACAGGGTTAGGCACGTTGTGGGCATTTGATAGGTGGCAAGTATACTAATAGATATCTAACTAATAATATCAAATGAATGAATATTCTGTTAAAACATTCTTAAGTTTTACATAAACTCAGCAAAGTTGACAGTTTGTCATAAAGTATAATTTAGCCATGAATTAAAATCAGGAAAGCTGTCTGGATTATAATGTTTTTATTTTGTGTAATTCCTGTGGTGTGTTTGAATTTCAGGCAGGGTTGGAAGAGGCAGAGAATGGTAGAAGGCCCCATGGTTGCAATTTAATTGTATAAAATAATTTGCTGAAGGATAACTTTGACCTCTTCCTTGTGTTATCAGTTAGCAACACTTGATCACTGGTGTCTGACTTAATTGTTACAATTTTAAGAGAGGTCGAAGGAGAGAAGGCTGTGAGACTGTGAGGTTGTTAGACAGAGAGGCAGCATTTCTCTTAGTTGCCTTCTCTAAGACTCCCGGAAGACTCCCAGAGCCATGGTGTGATCTGAGATGTCCAGAACTTCGGAGGACACCAGCTGTGCTCAGTTTAAGCCACAGATTTATTAACTAAATCCAACTTGATTCATGTCAGACTCAGGAGCCAGTAGTGAGGTAAAAATCGTGTCCTAGAGTTTCTCTTTTTGGTTATTGAAATGTCTGGTTTTCAGATATTTTAATGAATACAAAGCCACACAGTCACTATGCTTTGTTTAGCCCTTAGTTGGTTTGGAGAGAAAAATTGAAGATCAGTGCAGGTGAGTTACCAAATTCCTCATTGTAGAGTAGTATTAAACCTGCTTGGAGCTATAGGATATTGGAGATGTGAGAAGCCTTGCTTATCGCAGTCCAGAGATAACAGAAGAGGTTTCTTTTGAGGATGCAAATGTCGTTGTGAACTTGGATTTAAAAATATTTGGTGTGTTTCATCTAGTGTAGTTCTTAACTCTAGCTAGTGAGCATCTTTTTGTAGTAGCACGTGAGTCTGACAACCCTGGTATGTCTCTGTTGTACATATTGCAAATGCATTGTAAGCATTTCTTGACCTAGACATGAAATTGAATTTTTCTCTAGACAGGTCTAGTAAGGGAAGGAAGGAAAGAGAGAGAGGAAACAGTGGGGGATTGTTTTGTTTTGTTTGTTTAGCTTGGGGAAGAACATCTAATTCAGACATATCCTGCTTTTCCAAAAATTGAGTTTTAAACACCACAATCTAAGGCCTAGTTTTTTCCATTGTTACTGGATTGGTCTTTTTAGAATACAGGTTGGGCAGGCAGGGTAGCTCATGCCTATAATCCCAGCACTCAAGTGTCTGAGATAAGAGGAATTCTTCAGGGTTGAAAGTCCTAAGTTTTAGGCCAGCGTAGGCTACAAAGTTCTGAGTGAGACCATATTTCCAACAAGCAAAAGCAAGTTAAAGAAATGTTGTGTGTCTTGTTTTTGTAAAGGGGAATAAACTATGTGTATATCAGACCCTTTTTTCTCCCAGAAGGTAAATGGCTACATATTCTGTATATTTTTCTCTGCATTGCCCATTCCTCCACCATACACACATCTAACAATATACTGAAGATCACTCTGTGGCACTATATCTATGTAATTTCTAGAAAAGTGACTTAAGGGTCAAAAGGGTAAATATGTAGTTTTGTTTCAAGTTGCCAAAATCCTTTATGTAGACTTTATAATCTTACATGCCTAGCAGCAGTGAATGAGTTTGCCTGTTGCCCTGAAGCCTCACCAATTCAAATATTATGTAACATTTGTTACTTTTTTTTTTTTTGCCAGTTTAACAAGTAACAAATTTTACTTTTTTCTTCTAGGTAACAAATGGCTCAACAATGTAGTTCTAATTTGCATTTCTCTGACTAAAGTCAAATTTCTTCATATTCATAATGACAGCTGCACTAATTTTCCCTGCATACGAATTGAAATATGTCACCCACATAGTTCCTTTAGTCTTTTATGGACCTTGACTCAGGCAACACCAGGATTCATGGCTTCAATACAGAAATGATTCTCAGGACTAGCCAGTATGTTGCAAAGTCTGGCTGGTAGTGGCACACTCCTGGCTGTTCTGGGAGGCAGAGACAGGCAGATCTCTGTGAGTTTGAGGCCAGCCTGGTCTACAGAGTGAGTTCCAGGAAAGGCTCCAAAAGCTACAAAAAAAATCCTGTCTCAAAACAACAACAACAACAACAAAAAGACTTAAAAGGAAAGTGCTCAGGGAAAGAATAAAGCATGAGTGTGGCTTCTAGAAGAGGAGTCACACTTCGGGTGTCCTCATGGTGACTATACATAGCTTTTTAGAATTTTATTGTGCAACATGTTTCCATGGGACCCTTCTGTCTGTTCTCTTTGATAATTGAGAGTACAAGTGGCACTGGAAATGGATCAGATGGCATTACAGACTGCAAAGATAAAATCAGGCCCTGTTAGAGGTTTAGGACATGGTTTTTCTCTGTAAATAGGGCTTCTGGTAAGATTCTTAGAGAATGCTGTGTTGATATCGAGGAATGGGGAAAGACCTTAAGCAGTTATTAATTGGGTTAGAATTCTTGCTTTCTCAGTTGGCTAAAGGCTTCCAGGACTACTTTTCCTGTCTATAATTTTTCTCTCACTCTCTATGTAGCCTTCTTTGTATTAAAATTTCTCTGCTTTTTCCTTATTTTTGTGTATGTGTGTGTACTCATATGTGCATGTGGGCCCTACATACTAGAGAAGAGGGAGGTGGGTCTCCTGAAGCTGGAGTTTTAGGTGTTTGTGAGCTGCTTGTTGTGGGTACTAGGACTCAAACTGTCATTTGAAAGAGCAGCAAGTTCTTTTAACTACTGAGTCATCTCTCCAGCCCAGGAGTCTGTCTTCTCTCTAAAATAGAAGATGTCATTTCCGCTCCAAGGACTACAACACCTTCTGGCCTCACTGGGCACCCATACACAAGTGCACATACCCTCATGGAGACACACACACATACATACATCTTTTTAAAATGCCACTTTCCCTGTGTACTAATTTTCCATGTGCACATTGTCAGGTAGATTATTGAAAGTGTTCTGAGTGATCACCAAGCAGAATGGAAGGTAGAATTTAGAGAATAGATGATAGTAACGGTTTTTGAGACTTTGAAAACAATTTCTCAGAGCACTTAGAATGACTCAGTTATGCGGTGGGGCCACGTGAGTGCTGTAGCATACCTATGGAAGTCAGAGGACAACTCTGTGAAGTCACTTCTCTCCTTCCGCCGTATTATGGGTCCAGGGATTGAACTCAGATCGTCCAGGTGGGTGGCAAGAGTTTTACCTGCTGAACCATCTCACCAGCCTCTCACAGGATTTTTAATACTTACAGGTTTTCTAAAGATCGACAGTCAAAAGTTTAAGCCAGGCATATAAAAATCCTAGCACATGGGAGACAGAAGCAGGAAGATGCCCTAAGGTGGAGACCAGTCTAGCCTACAAAAGTTCTAGACCAGCAAGGGCTGCACAGCGAAACGGCTCTCCAATTTCAAATTTTCCAACAACAAAGCCAGCCCTATGTCATGCATGTGTTGTGTGCATTGTCAGTAATTCCTTCTCTCTCTCCTCTAGTACCATGTATGTGTTCGGCGGCTTCAACAGCCTCCTCCTCAGTGACGTCTTAGTCTTTACCTCGGAGCAGTGTGAGGCGCACCACAGTGAGGCAGCTTGTGTAGCAGCAGGACCTGGTATCCGGTGTCTGTGGGACACAGGGTCATCTCGATGTACCTCCTGGGAGTTGGCGACTGAAGAACAAGCAGAAAAGTTAAAAGCAGAATGTTTTTCCAAAAGAAGTATGTTTTTTCTACTTAGAATTTAAAGATCTAATTTTATCTGAATTATAAAGGAACTTAATATCTGTGCACTTTTTATGTTCACCTTATTCTCTGGTTATTTATTAATAACTTGTACAAGGTCTTTGGATGGGGGTCTTGTGGCTCCTGGAAGCTGTTAGCAGGTGATAATTCTTCCCAACATTCTGTAGACTTTGTATAACAATTCCAGGTCTGGCTGCAGGTGCTCTGAGGCCATGCTGTCTAGTGGGATTTTGATTTGGTTTTGGTTCTTTGAAGCAGAGTCTCACTGCCTAGCTCAGACTAGCCTCAGACTTCTTGAGAACTTCCTCCCTCAGCCTCCTGAATGCTGGGATTATAGGCATGCACCACCAGCCCTACCTGTGAAAATTTTTGATGATAGAAAGGTTACATACTTTTCTTTGTTCAGTATAGTAGCCACTAGCAAGCTGGTGCTATCAGATATTTGAAATGTGGCTAGTCTGATTATGGGGCTGATTGTTTTATTTATTTATTTTTTAGTTTTATAAAAGTGCATGTAGTGAGCCAGGTATAGTAGCACATGCCTATAATCTAAATACTCAAGAGGCTGAGACAAAAAGCCAAAAACATCAACAATAAAAGAACTGTATGTGGCTATTGGCTGCTATATTGGTGATAAAGGTCTAAGGATAAGGATAAGACCGGGGGATAGCATATAGCCAATTGTTCTGGTGGACAGTGGTAGAGCTGCTGTCCTCGAAAAGTGTTTCCAGCCTCTTTAGCTGGATACAGCAGTGCAGCATGTTAGACGCACTAAGGTCCCTGCTTCTCAAGCCCCTGAGTTGTTACTGTTTTGTCTCTTTATCTACTTGCTTAATGGTTACCCTAAGTACCACTTCACCAACTCAGTGATTAGCATGGACAAAAATCCTTGAAAATATAGGAAGAATGCTTCCAAGATACTTTGTTTCTATCAATCAGTTTAAAGTATGAGACTACATTACTTATCTAGTAAGACCAATGTTGCAGTTAACATGAGAGTTATATTGAATAGAGACTTTTTATTTCCTGGTATGTGCCAAATTAAGCTGTGCGGGGACATAAGGGTCCTGGAGACCATGTTGTCTATTGGAATTTTAGTTCATTGATAGAAAACAGATTACCAGAACCTGTGAGAATTCCTGACTCTCCCAAAACAGTTAGAATCAGTAGAATAATAACCAATTTTTAAAAATCAGCTTAAATGTTAGTGTATTAGAAATATATTATCTCAGGTGGTTCAGTATGAACCCATTAGTTTTGTCTCACTTTCTGGGTAGACCTAATCCTGTTACAGTAAACCTAGCAGGAAAAGCAGCCTAAGGTACAAACTGACCAGGAGAATTTCTGTAACATTAGGCCAGTGGCCTCTCTTCCTGATTGTTTGTGTCATGTCTATAAGATCGTTTCACAGATGGGGCAGCGTGACTTTGTAGCTTCTCATTTGGGGATTAATGGGAATTATGTGAGGTCTACAAAGTGTGTAAGTTCTGAAACTCACAGTCTTGAATTCACATGTGTATGGAGTACAACTTAGCATGTGCCTCCTGTGGGGTTCTTGGTCACTAGATATACCTGCCCAGATATGCCTTGCATTTGTAGCTAGGAGGAATGTCTTGGTCTCTTGTATTACTTTCTTTGGCTTCTGGGCAGCTTCTGGTGTTAATTCTATTACTCGTTGATATAGAACAATACTCGTTTGTCCTGAGAAGAAAAGCATTCAAAGGCCTAGCCAGATCTTCCATTATATCTTAGAATTGTTACAAAGTTAATTAACAGACCTTTGCTTTTCACTTTCTGTATACTTTTTGAGGGGACAGTTACAAAACAGTACTTTTCAAATTGTCTGCTTACATCTGTTTTATTTTAACCTGAACATGGCGGTGTTTTTTTTCCTTTCAGTTTAACCCTATATTTGCTTCCCAACCATTGTTAGGAGCTTATCTGTCTCAGATTCTGCTCAACAGAGGCTGCCATATAGTTGATGTGTTCTTCTTCTCTTCATAGCCCTTGACCATGACAGATGTGACCAACACACAGATTGTTACAGCTGCACAGCAAATACCAATGACTGCCACTGGTGCAATGATCACTGTGTCCCTGTGAACCACAGCTGCACAGAAGGCCAGGTCAGATGCTGTTTTTCAAGGATTTTAGAGGAAAGAAAAAAATGCTTGTTGAGTTTGGGTATACTGCAGATTTATTTTTAAAATGACATGTAGATTTGAATTTTAACCATTGCTCAGATTTTCTCTTAGGAAGGAATGTTGTATACATCCTGATTATAAGGGTCTCTGTAGCTACTGAGGTTTGTGTGTAGTGACTCAGAAAAAGTGTTTTACAGAATGTCTTTGTCTTATATTTTGACTTAGCATAACTTTTGTGCTCACCAAATTCTATTTTAAATTTACATGATAATAGACTAAAGAAGATAAGGTGACCCAGCTTTTATTGTCTTTAATGGTTCATGACATGTTTTCTTCCCAGTTTAATGCAGTTCATAAGATATAAAAAGTTATATACTGCTTCTCTGGGCAGGGGGTTGGGAGGAGCCCTAGAAAAGTCTCAGGTTCAGCTTTCACATTTTACAGATAAATGTTGACTGAGGTGTGGTGGTGGAGGTGGTTCCAGTGGGCTACCTTGCCAGCTAAAGGCATGTTAGTGAGAATGCACTGTGGTGTTCCCACTATAGTACCACTTCTTGTTCATTTTATCTATTTAATTCTGTCTGTCTGTCTGTCTGTCTACCTCCTTCTCTCCCTCTTTCCCTCCCTCCTTCTCCCCCTCCTTCCCTTCCTTCCTATCTACAGTTACCGTACTTGGTTATATTACTGTCTTTAGGACCCTGTTAGTCCTCACTGAGTTCTTTGTGTGAATATAAACAAAAGCACTTCTCCACTGTGTTCTAGATCTCCATTTCCAAGTATGAAAGTTGTCCCAAGGATAACCCTATGTACTACTGCAATAAGAAAACAAGCTGCAGGAGCTGTGCCCTCGACCAGAACTGCCAGTGGGAGCCCCGGAATCAGGAGTGCATTGCTCTGCCAGGTAGGTAGGCCTTGCACTGGAATACCCTCTGTGAAGGGCCAAAACGTGATCCTCCCTCCCTAGGTTAGGTTGAACCTAGGAAAGAGGAGCATTTTCTGTCTATTTAGCCCTCTCACTATTTGGGGGAATTATTTTGCGTTTGTTTTTAACTTAAACATGGTTCTTACATATTTATTCTACTGGCCTTTGAAATAAAGGGAAGCGTCATCTGTTCTGAGAACCAGACGGTAGCTGAGATCCACATCACAAACCATGTCCCACTTTCCCTCCTGCTGCTGCGATCCCCTGGTCCTAGAGCTCTGTAGGTAGTCTCAGCAGCAGTCAGGGCCCCCCGTAGGAAGCACTTCCTGACAGTTCAGTGAGGAAAGATTTCTGCATCAGCCTCGTCTCCTGATGGGACCTTCGTTCCTGACTATTTCAGTGGAGATTCAGAGTGACAATTTTAGGTCCTAAGACCAGCTAGCCATGACTAAATCTCTGTGATATATTTGCTTGATCAGGATATCCTGGAAGCAGGGCTTCTATGGCTCTCCAACATCTGAAGCTTGAGTAGGGCAGTTGATCTGGACTCTTTGAACGAATTTTATTTAGTTTGCCAAATGGGCTTTATTTTAGTTCATGTTCTATTGCTATGAAGAGACCATTACTGAGGCAACTCTTATGAAAGAAAGCATTTAATTGGGGGCTTGCTTATAGTTTCAGAGGATATTATCATCATGGCAGGAGCCTGGCAGCACACAGGCCGATATTGGAGTGAGAGCTGAGAGCTACATCCTGATCCATAAGCAGAGAGGCAGAGGGAAAGTTATAGAGATGGGACCTGGCATGGGCATTTGAAAGTTCAAAGTCCACCCCGGTGACATACTTCCTCTAATGAGCCCACAGTTACTCCAACAAGGCTATGTCCCCTGTCCTTCTCTAATAGTGCCGCTCCCTGGTGAATAAGCATTCACATGTATGAACCTGTGGGGATCATTCTTGTTCAAACCACTGCAGACTTTTTGTGCTTTTTGTTTTGTGTCTCACTGTAGCTGGAGAGCTGCTCTCCAGCTCCCACCAAGCCCCGGCAGTCCTGTAGCCCACTTATAAAATAAGCACACAGATGCTTATATTATTTAAACTGGTTGGCCTAATGGCTCAGGCTTCTTGTGATCTAGTTCTTCTATCTTAAATTAACCCATTTCTATAAATCTATACCTTGCCACATGGCTCATGGCTTACCAGTATCTTACATGTTGGTACTCATGTCGGCGGCTGGCAGCGTCTTCTCACTCAGCCTTCCTGTTTGCAGAATTCTCCTCTCTCCTTGTCCCGCCTATACTTCCTTCCTGGCTACTGGCCATTCAGTGGTTTTATTTATTAACCAATCAGAGCAACACATTGAACATACAGAACATCCCACAGCATCTCACACTTTAATATCCAATAGAATACCTAGGTACCTGTTAAAAGGCATATTCTAATACAGGCCTTGAGAGCCTGTAATTTTGACTCACTGCCAATACCACATTCTGAGGAGAAAGTTTTTCTGCTCTTAAGTTATACCTTTTCACAGGCCTCTCACCGATCTCAATAGCTGTTCCAGTTAATGAACATTAACAGTGTGCTCTGGTTCTGAGGAAATTGCTGGCTTGTTTACTTTCATGCTAGTGTCTAGGAGCAACCGTGCTTCCATGTAACTCTTTATATGAGTTCAGCACAATCACAGGAAGAGATTGTAGACTTCCTTTGTGTGCCATATTACTTTGAGGTTTTCCTTAAACCAGTCTCCCCTTTCACCTCATTTTTGGTATGCCTGTGCATTTGCTTATACCTTCTGTCTCAAGATATGAAAACAGGGTAGCATTTGGAGACTTAAATTTATCCATTCCCCAATTCAGTTCCATTTTCAGTTTACTTTTTCCTGTATATGCACATCTTTGTACAGATAAGTATACATGTGTGAGCATTGGAGGCCAGAGGTTAACTTCGGTATATTCCTCTATCACTATCCACATTCAATTGTTTTGAGATAGGGCTCTTCACTGAATGTTGAGCTCACTGATTATCTATACTAGCTGACTCGAAAACCTCAGGCATCCTCCTACCTCCAGCCCTTAGCTGAGATTACAAGCGAGCAAAACTGTGCCTGGCTTTTTCTGTGGGTCCTGAGGATCTGAACTGGGTCCTTAGACTTGGCACAGTATTTTACCCACTGAACCATCTCCTAAGCCCCCATTTGCAGTTTTCTATCCCATCCTTCCATATACATATTTATTTGTATGTTCTTCATTCAAGATTTTAGTCTTGTTTTTCATTTTTCTTCAAGAAGAGTTGCACCAATCTCTAACCATGGCAGCACGTTTGCCTTTAGGATGTAGGAGCATTGACCCAGAGTATACTTCCTGAGAGCCAGGAAATGTTACTGGTGAATCTTTTAAAAAGGTCTTTTATTCTGGGGCTGGAGAGAAGGCTCAGCAGTTAAGAGTACATACTGTTCTTCCAGAGGACCCAAACTTGGTACCCAGTGTCCATTCTGGGGAGCTCACAACCACTTGTAACTTCAGCTTGGATCTGATGCCCTCTTATAGCTTCTGTGGGCACTGTAGTCACATGTATAAAAACCCATACTCAAGTGGCACATATAAACATAATTTAAAAAATAAGTAATTTTATTTAAAAAGTTTTTTCTTATATGTCTGATACTTTCACCACATCCTAATGAAGCACCTGGAATTCAGATCAGAAGAATGAGCTTAGATGTTCAATAATTGAACTAGTAATATACTACTATATAATTCTAAAACTTTGTTTTTTCCTCTCTCCCCTTTATAAAAGAAAATATCTGCGGCATTGACTGGCATTTGGTTGGAAACTCATGTTTGAAAATCACTACTGCTAAGGAAAATTATGACAATGCTAAGTTGTCCTGTAGGAACCACAATGCCTTTTTGGCTTCCCTTACATCCCAGAAGAAGGTGGAATTTGTCCTTAAGCATCTTCGGTTAATGCAGTCATCTCAGAGCATGGTGAGTTAACATTTTCAGAACTTTGGTTTCTAGGACCCACCTTTCTTCTGAGGGCACAACCCCAGCTTATGTGTAGAAGGCCACAGTTGCATATCATGTACCTGATCAGAGACAGAATTCCAGTAAATGATTAATAATAGACTGTGGACCTGTACTTCAGAGTCCCTTGTTTTTTTTTTTTTTTTTTGGTTTTTCGAGACAGGGTTTCTCTGTGTAGCTTTGCGCCTTTCCTGGATCTTGTGCTGTAGACCAGGCTGGCCTCGAACTCACAGAGTCCCTTGTTTTAATGCCTTTCAGTACTTTAAATATTTTTATTAGTCATGTTTATTAAGTAAATTTTAAGGTATGAATATATGGAATTAATAGTAATATGTGCACATATTTTGGTGTCTTAGGGTTTCTATTGATGTGAAGAGACACCATGACCATGACAACTCTTATAAAGGCAAACATTTAATTAGGGCTGGCTTACAGTTTCAGAAGTTCAGTCCATTATCATCATGATGAGAAGCATGGCAGTGTGCAGGCAGACATGGTGCTAGAGAAGGAGCTGAGAGTTCTACATATTGATCTGCAGGCAACAGGAAGTGAACTGTGTCCAACACTGGGCGTACCTTGAGCATATGAGACCTCAGAGCCCACCCCTACAGTGACACACTTCCTCTAACGAGGCCACACCTTCTCCAACAAAGCCACACCTCCTAATAGTGCCACTCTATAAGCCAAGAGTCTATGGGGGACATACCTATTCAGACCACCACATCTGGTGACATCAGATTATTTTATGTTGGTTTTATATCTAGATTCTTCTTGGGAGAAGGGATAGTACAAAGCTAGTTAGCTAGGTGTTATTAAGCCATTTGCTTCCCTTAAGGTATTATTATAGCATGTAATGTGATCCCCAATAAAAGTGTAAGACCTGGCTAGCCCAGAAGAGGGCACTTTCTTGCTAAGGCTTCTGAATTCAGAAAGGTCCAAGTCTTACTGGCTAGCCAAGCTCTTGAACGGCTTCTAGTTGATACTGCATGATTCCATTTGGCATTTTTCATGCAAAATCCAAGAATTTTGATGCTCCAGTCAATTAGGTAGATATTCACAAAGCAATTATTCCATCTGTGCTGGCTGTGGTACAGAGAGATGTAGAGTATATGTTTTTGTCTAGCCAGGAGAAAACAGAGTGCAGCACAGCATTTCTCATTTGGCACCAACTTCTCATGACATGTGGAAGCATGGTGTGGGTCCTGGCTGTTAAGTCTCAGGAAGTCCGTATATCCAGAAATGAGCGCATACTGGACTATAGGAGGATTTCTGACAGTTAAATAAAAGCTAGCATCCCGCAGGAACTTATGAAACTGGTTCCTATTGGTGGAAGTGTTAAGGCAGCTCCACATAGTTAAAAGGGAGGTTTATTTGAGGGTTTTACTTACAACAAGTAAAGGGATAGGTTACAGGATCTGGGAGAGGTGAAGTGCAGTCCAGCGGTGTTCTCTAGAGAACTCCGCGCAATCTACCATCCAACATCCGGGATTACCAGGAACCAAGAGAGCCAGCACATCCGGATCTTGGGTCTTAAGGGTTCCCGTCTCGCCCACCTCAGGGGCAGGCCATAGGTAGGCGTGACAGTTACTGGAAGCCTCACTGGTGGTAGTACTTCCAGGTCAAAGCTGTAACAGCTACCCACTACAGGTTCCCAACTGTCCAAAAGGAGTCATTTCCTTACCTCTGGTAGAAGAAACATATGGCTCCCTGTGGCGCCTAACAGCATATCAAGGCACATACTAGCCTCCAGACCCCTCAGTATCACAAGTACCTATTACACATTGCAAAGTCCATGCTAGTCGCCTGGCCCTTCCCTCCCCAGATACCTGTCCTCCTTATAATCCACGATTCGTCCACCTCACATATTCTCTCTTTATCTCTTGTTATCTCCACTATTCTTTCCTACTCTCCCACTTCCCTAGCCCTGGCCATATCCAGTCTGTTTCTCTTTCTCTCTGCTCTGGACTCTTCCAGATGCCTCTGGATATTTTCTCTATCTTATTCACAATAAAAAACCTTACCCTAATAATGGAGCAGTTGTATCTGCAGTTTCTTTACTGCGCCCTTAGCATACATTTTGTGTCTGCCATACTGGCAGGACTTTTGTAGCAGAAGTAGACTCCAGGAGCTGAGGGAGACATAGACTGAGCAGTCAGCTCTGAGATGACACCAGAGTAGACAAAGAGAGATGAGTGATTAGAGCAGGTGGAGGAGAAGCAGCTGGATAGGTGGACTTGAGAATTTGGAGTCAAATATGGTGGGTGGCAGAAACAAATGATCCATACCTTAGGAAAGTCAAATCAGCACCTTGGTTTGGCTGGGAGAGGCTGGGCCCCTTGGGAAGGGGTCCATTTGTGCCCCTCCCAGGTGTTTGACACTAGGCGTCTGACGGGGAGGGGACAGTGAAGAACTGCTGACATGACCGCCCCATTAATGGGGAGGTTTTTTATTGTGAATAAGAGAGAGAAAGCATCCAGAGGCATCTGGAAGAATCCAGAGCAGACAGAAAAAGAAGCAGACTAGGCATGGCCAGGGCTTGGGAAATTGGAGAGAATAGTGGAGATATTGAGATAGCAAGAGGAAACGAGGTGAGAGGGGTGTGCTGTGAACAAATCATGTGGATTATAAGGAGGACAGGTATCTGGGGGAGAAGGCCAGGAGACTAGCATGGATACTGAGGGAGCCTAGGGGAGAAGTGGCTGCCCACAGAGGCCAGAAGAGGGTGTTGGAACTCCTGGAGCTAGAGTTACAGTTGTAAGCTGCCTGATGTGGGTGCTGGGATCCAAACTGGTCCTCTGGAAGAGCAGCATTATCAGCAGAGCCATCTCTCCAGCTCCTATAAAGATTTGTTGTTTTGTTGCAACAGGGAACCAGGCACTGTGCATCATGCCTTTAATCCCCGCACTCAGGAGACAGAGACAAGCAGATCTTTGTGAGTTCAAGTCCACCCTCGTCTATATAGGGAATTCCAGGCCAGCCAGGATTACATAGGGGCACCTTGTCTCAAAAAACCCAAACAAATAAAGTTGAAATGAGAAAGAAATTTCAGGACTATCCAAGACAGGAGCTCAGTGGTAGAATGCAGGCCTAGGAGCCACTCACTGGGTTTCACTCCTTGCAACAAAAGCAGAGGAGGCAGAAACTATTATACAGGTTCATAACTGTTTAAAATAAAATGTAGTGTGGAGTTAGATAACTAGCTAAAATGTGACACATACACATATACACATGATCTCACCTTTAAAAGAAGAAGGAAATCTGTCACCTCGAACAACACAGATGAGCCCGAGTTTTGGCAGGTGCACAGCAGGAAAACTGGAAAAGAAAATGTATGTGTCAGCCTGTGCCCGCCCCTTGGCTAAAGGTACAAATTTTAAATCATCTGAACTGGCCATGGAGGCTCAGGTAATGATCTGTGGTCAGTCATACAACCAATATTTTATAAGTATTAGTAAGGTGACTTTATTTATGAACCATATTTGTGGATGATCATTTCGTTATAGCACTTGTCGTAGAACATAAGTAGTTTGAAACTTGATTATTGCTTTACTGCTGATCTCTGGGAGTCTTGCTGTGTTATCTTCTTTGAGCTATTTTTATGCTTTGCAAAACGATCATATTGAAATGATCACTTATTTTAATTTACCTTGCCTGAGTTTGGGGAATAAGGAGCTTTCCACTTATCTGTGAGGTATACCCAAACTAGTGGTTTTTATGCCAACGCCTGTTTTGGTAAAGACAGCGGTTGTATTCATAACTGTGTTTCTTTTGCCTGTAGTCCAAGCTCACTCTGACTCCATGGGTTGGTCTTCGGAAGATCAATGTGTCTTACTGGTGCTGGGAGGATATGTCTCCATTTACAAATAGTTTGCTGCAGTGGATGCCATCTGAGCCCAGTGATGCTGGCTTCTGTGGGATCTTGTCAGAACCTAGTACTCGGGGATTGAAGGCTGCAACCTGCATCAACCCACTCAATGGCAGTGTTTGTGAAAGGCCTGGTAAGGACACGGAGGGGTCCAGTGCTCCAAGAGGTTTGCTAGGAAAGCACAGAGACATAGTTGATGGAATACTGAGATGTATAAAATACTCATGGTGCCAATTCGAGAACACCGATTCAGGCATACTTATTTCAAACAAATCCCAATGCAGAATGAAATAGTCTTTGCTTCAGATTGGTCTGAGTCATACTCAAAACCAACAATAAAATGACTGAGGGAACATAATCTGATATTGAGCTAGACTGCTTTGTTGAGCATAAAAGTGTTGAGATGTGTTCTGAAAGGTAAATTCCTTGGTGTTGGCAGAGAAAGGCTATGGAAGAAAGAGACCTTTAGAAAGCAGCAGATCAGGACAGTACTCAGAAAGCTGCCTTGGAGGGGGTGGGGTTGGGGGATTGGCCATGGCAAGACACTGAGAGCCAACCCCAGGCTGTGACAGTCCTGTGCTGAGGCTAAGGTTGGGCTCCATGAAAGCAGGCCCAGGGCAACCACACACAAATGAGAACTCAGAAATAGAGGGGCAAGTGTGGGTTGTTTTGGGAGGCTGCATTCCATTCCCAGCAGGTCCTGTTTCAGGAAAATAATTATACTTTGCCTGAGTAATACTGAGGTGTAGAGGAGATTCACAGCATGGGAGCTGCCTTAGGAGAGGGTTTCTAAAATACTTAAAAAATACTTATTTATCTTGTAATCGTGTGTGTGTGTGTGTGTGTGTGTGTGTGTGTGTGTGTGTGTGTGAGAGAGAGAGAGAGAGAGAGAGAGAGAGAGAGAGAGAGAGAGAGAGAGAGAGAGAGAGAATGCAAGTAGAGGTGCCCTTGGAGGACGAGGTGTCAGATCCCTTGGAGCTGGAGTCACAGCTGGTGATGATTCACCTGACTGAGTGTCAGGAGGTGAACTCGGGTCCTCTGGAAAAGCAGTGCATGCTCTTAACCACTGAGTCATCTCTTCTTACATGAAAGCTTCTCCTCCTTGTTGAATGCTAAATGCTTTGGTGAATTGAATGCTGTCATCCCTCAGCTTTTTCAGTGTAGACTTTAACAAACTCAGGTTAGTTCTGAGACCCCCCCTCCCCCGCAGTTCGTCAGTCTTTGCCTACCTTTGTCTTCAGTGCTTTCTGAAAAGAAAGTCCATTTCTTCTAAATGCTTAAGTACACCTGAATAAATAGAACCTCTGACTCCCAAGTTTCCTGGGTTTTCCTCCATGTAGTATAGTGCTGAACAGATTTCATAATGTGTATTGTAAAGTCTTTGATTTTAGCTGACCAGTGTCCATTTTGGGCTTAATTTCCAGCAAACCACAGTGCCAAGCAGTGCCGGACACCATGTGCCTTGCGGACAGCCTGTGGCGAGTGCACTAGCAGCAGCTCCGAGTGCATGTGGTGCAGCAACATGAAGCAGTGTGTAGACTCCAATGCCTATGTGGCCTCCTTCCCTTTTGGCCAATGTATGGAGTGGTATACAATGAGCAGCTGCCCACGTAAGTGAACCGAGCCTTTGAACATTTACAGGCAAGTTGAACTTGACCTTCTGCTCAAGTCTGTTCAGAAGATGGTTAGGCTGGTCCTTCCAGATTAAAATGTGTATATAGAATTGGGTACAATGATCCAGGCAGTAAATCAGATAAATCTAGGATAGGTCACAGGGTACAGAATAACTTTTCTTTTTCAGGGTCATATTATAGTTCAATCTCTATAATTCTCAATCTCTATAATGTCTCCGCATCTTAATCTGCCTGTTTGGAAAGTGATTTCCAGTAGAGGACCTCATAGGTCCCTTCCACTTCCAACATCCTTGTATTGAAAAGGTGGGAAAAGTCTCTGTTCTATGTTGTGTAAAATACTGGGCTCTTTAAATTATTTCATTTCAGTGGTCACTATAAGGTACTAGTATTAGTATTAATTCAAGGAAGTAAATCATCTGTCAAAGAAAAAGTAATCAATGAATTCAAATCTACTTGTGATAGTGAATTACAAGTTTAATTTTTTTTTTAATAGCTGAAAATTGCTCTGGCTACTGTACCTGCAGCCATTGCTTGGAGCAACCAGGCTGTGGCTGGTGTACTGATCCTAGCAATACTGGGAAAGGGAAATGTATCGAGGGCAGCTATAAAGGACCCGTGAGGATGCCTTCACAGGCCTCTACTGGAACTGTGTATCCACAGCCTCTTCTGAACTCCAGCATGTGTCTAGAGGGCAGCAGATACAACTGGTCTTTCATTCACTGTCCAGGTAAGATACCTGTGTATCCTGGTTCAGCTCTCTCACTACCTGTTTATAAGAATAAACCTTGACATAAAAGCAGCCAGCACAGATCCCCAGACCATTTTTAAATTGGGTTGTTCGTTTCCTTGACTCTGATTTTTGAGTTCTTTGGATTTTCTGGGTATTAATCCTCTGTTAGATGTATAGCTTGCAAAGATTCTCCCCATTCTGTGGGTTTTTTCTTCACTTGGTTGATTTTTTTTTTTCTTAGCTGCACAGAAGCTTTTTAACTTTATGAAGTCTCATTTACCAGTTGTTGGCCTCAATTCCTGGGCACGTGGAGTCCTCCTTAGAAAGTCCTTTCCTACACATATATCATGTAGGGTACTGCCTGTGTTTTCTTCTAGAAGTTGCAGTGTTTGGGTTATGTCTTTGATCCATTTGGAGTTAGTTTTTGTGATAGGTCATGGATACAGATCTATTTTCATTCTTCTGCATGTGGACATCCAGTTTTCCCAGCATCATTTGTTGAAGATGTTGTCTTTCCTACAGTGTATGTGTTTTGCCTCTTTGTGAAATACGAGATGGCTGTAGCTATGAACATATATGTTTGACTCTTCTGTTTTATTCTATTGGTCTGCATGTCTGTTTTGTGCCCATACCAAATTGTTTTTATTACTCTAGCTCAGTGGTATACCTTGAAATCTGTGATGGCAGTCCCATCACTTTTATTCCTTTTGCTCAGCATTGCTTTTGCTATCTAGAGTCTTTTCTGGTTCCATATGAATTTTAGGATTTTTTTTTCCTATTTCTGTGAAGAATGTTGTTGGTGTTTTGATTGCGATTGCATTGAATCTGTAATTTTTTTTTTTTTTTGTAAATGGTCATTTTCGCAATATTAATTCTAATGATCCATGAACACAGGATTACTCCATTTTCTAGTGCCTCTCTTGATCCCTGTCTTAGAGATTTTGAGTTTTCATTGTAGGAGTCCTTCACCTCCATGGTTAGGTTTATTCCTAGATATTGTATTATCTTTGGTATTTTAAAAGGAGTGTGTCCATGATCTCTTTCTCAGTATTTTTTTTCAGTTTAATTTTTAAAAAATGTATGTGTATGAGTGTTTTTGGGAACTTATGTCTGTGCATCATGTGCATAGAGTATCCTCTGAGGCCAGAAGATGGCATCGTATCCCCTGGGACTGGATTAACAGACAGTTGTGATCTGCCAAGTAAGTGCTGGGAATTGAACCCAGGTCCCCTGCAAGAACAACCAGTGCTTTTATCTGCTGAGTCATCTCTCCAGTTCCAGAGCTACTGATTTTTGAAAGTTGATTTTGTACCTTGTCACTTTAGTGAAATTGTTGATTGTTTCTAGAAGTTTAATGATGGACTTTTTGAGATTTCTTGTGTATAATATCATGTCATATATAAAAAGGGATAATTTGACTTCTTCTTTTTCTATTCGTATCCCTTTAATTTCTTTCTCCTGCCTTATTGTTCCATCTAGTGCTTCCAGCACTGTATTGACAAGGAATAGGGATTGTGAACAGCCTTGTCTTAGTTTTTATTTTAATGGGATTGCTTACACGCACACGCGCGCACACACACACACACACACACACACACACACACACACACACACACCATTTAAGATAATGTTGGCCGTGGGTTTGTCATATACAGCTTTTATTATGCTAAGTTACGTTCACTCCACTCTTGTTCTCTCTAGGACTTTTGTCATGAAAGCATTTTGGATTTTTTTTTCCAAGCCCTTTTCTGCATCTACTGAGATAATGATGTGATTTCATCATTAAGTTTACTTATATGATTTATTCTATTTACTGACTTAGATATGTTGAGCCAACCTGAAATTCTTGGATAAAGCCCACTTGCTTGTGATGGATGATCTTCTTGATATATGCTTGTATTGTGTTTGCTAGTATTTTATTGAGGACTTTGGCATCTGTGTTTGTCAGGGATACTGGTCTGTAGTTTGGTTATTTTGTTGTCTTTACCTATTTTGGGTATTAGAGTCATTCTGGCTTTGGGAATGAGTTTGGGAGTGATCTTTCTGTTCGTGTGTGTGTGTGTGTGTGTGTGTGTGTGTGTGTGTGTGTGTGTGTGTGTATATATAAAATGTAAGAATTATTGATTGTTGTTCTTTTTTGAAGTCTGGTAGAATTCTGCTATGAGTCTATCTGGTTCTGGACTCTCTTTAGTTGGAAGGCTTTTTTTTTTTTTTTTTTTTTTTTTTTTTGGTTTTTCGAGACAGGGTTTCTCTGTGTAGCTTTGCGCCTTTCCTGGAACTCACTTGGTAGTCCAGGCTGGCCTCGAACTCACAGAGATCCGCCTGCCTCTGCCTCCCGAGTGCTGGGATTAAAGGCGTGCGCCACCACCGCCCGGCTAGTTGGAAGGCTTTTTATTACTGTTTCAATCTCCTTGTTTGCTATGGTCTGTTTAGGTTGCTAATTGCCACATGATTTAACTTTGATAGTTTGGATGAATCAAGAAATTCTCCCATTTCTTTTAGATTTCCAACTTAATGGAATATGTATGGGTTTTAAAAATATTTCTTTATAACATTCTGTATTTCTTTGGTGCCTATTATAATGTTTCCCTGTTCATTTATGATTCTGTTCATTTCTTTCTTCCTTTCTTGTGGTTAGCTCGGCCAAGGGTCTCTCACTCTTCTTACCTTCTTAAAGAACCAGCTCTTAGAGACTCATTGGTTCTTCGTATTGTTTTTGTTTTTGTTGTTCCCATTTCAGTAATTTCTTCTTTAATTTTTATTATTTCTTGCCATCTACTGGGTTTGGGTTGGGTTTAGTTCTTGTTTTTTCAGGATTTCCCCTTGCATCATTAAGTCATTTATTTGGGCTCTTTTGGATTTCTTTTTTTTTTTTTTTTTTTTTTTTTTGGTTTTTCGAGACAGGGTTTCTCTGTGTAGCTTTGCGCCTTTCCTGGAACTCACTTGGTAGTCCAGGCTGGCCTCGAACTCACAGAGATCCGCCTGCCTCTGCCTCCCGAGTGCTGGGATTAAAGGCGTGCGCCACCACCGCCCGGCTCTTTTGGATTTCTTAACGAGGCCTTCAGGTCTCATTTTCCTCTTATAACTTCTTTTAATGTATCCTGGAGGATTTGTCGTGTTGTGTTTTCATTTTAATTTAGTTCCAGGAACATTTTGATTTTTTTGTCTTTGACCTTTTCATCATTCAGTAATGAGTTGTTTAATCTTCATGGGTTTATACACTTACTAGAGTTTTGTTCACTGTTGATTTTAAGTTTTATTACATAATGGGCAGATAGGATACATAGACTTTGTATTTGTTAAGGTTTCCTTTGTGTCCCAGCATGTGCTTCCGTTACTGCTGAGTAGAATGTATATTCTTTGACATTTAGGTAGAATAGTCTGTGGATAGCTGTTAGATTCATTTTATATAAGAAGTCATTTAATTCTGAAGTTTCTCTGCTTATTTATTTATTTTTGTGCAGATGACTTATCTATTGGATAGTCACTTACTATTACTGATTTTTTAAAAAGGAGAAGAAAAGAAAGAAAAATAATTTTAAAAATCCTGAAAGGGAAAATACCAAATATGAACCATGTTTTCTGGGTAGTGGGATTATGTTTGATTTTTTTCCCCCTCTTTCCTTTATTTTTCAAGTATGCTGTCATAAGCATGAGTCTTTATAATGAATAACAACAAAAATTATTTTTATATTGCTGTAGACTTTCACCTTTTTTTGATAATATGTTTGGTTTTTCAAGACTAATTTGGTTTTGGTATTTTTATTTTCTCAGATTAGTTTTTAGTGAACCTTGTTTTATTTTGTTTGTGTTTTTTAAACTGGCCTCAAACTTGCTGTGTAGCTAAGGATGGCCTTGAATTCCACACCCAGCTTTTTTTCCTTTCTTTATTTTTTATTTATTGAAAACAATTTTTTTTAGATGAGAATCTTACTATGTTACCCAAGCTGACCTCAAACCTCTGGGCTTAAGCAGGATGGGTCCACAGGATAGGGATGCTGCCTGCCTCTTCCTTCCTAGTAGCTGGAACTACAGGCACAGACACCCATGCACAACTAATGCTGATGATTAAAATTTAGAGCATATGCAAATAAATCTGTGAAATTTACTCACCCAGTCCTCCTGTGGGAGACACAGAACCCTTACAATTCTTTGCCTTTCAGCTTGCCAGTGCAATGGACACAGCAAATGTATTAATCAGAGTATCTGTGAGAAGTGTGAGAACCTGACCACCGGCAAGCACTGTGAGACCTGCATATCCGGCTTCTATGGTGATCCGACTAATGGAGGCAGATGTCAGCGTAAGTCACACTGGTCAACTTTGTTTGTCACAAGTCAGGTGGAACAGTGCAGTACTTGCATTTGACTTAAATATCTTAAAGGAAAAAGGCCTCCCATGGAAGCACATCAGCTCAGGTGAAGCAGAACAGTGCTGGGTTGGGTGGTCTTCTCACTGTGGAGGAGCCAGGTCAGCAGCATTGTGGGGGGAGAGAGGAAAAAGCTAGGAATGAGAAGTCCTGGCGCTGAGTCAGAATGAAGACATACCTTCAGTTTCTCTTTCTATACCAAGGTACCACAGAGGCATCCAGAGATGTCTTCTGCTGGAAGCTCAGACAAGACAGAGGAGTGATGGAACATTTGAAAGTCTGTGGCGGCCAGGGGAGCCCCCTTCTGAACTACACTTCCATCAGAGACTGCAACACCTGACTGTACCAGTCTGTGGTGGGAGGGCAACTCACCCTCTGAGAACCCCAGATCAAGTCTTTGCAATGGCCTGGGTTTGGTTTTTGTTTGGTTGGTTTTAGACAGGATCTGGGGGGAGTTGAAGATAAGCTTGAACTCCTTATCCTCCTGCCTATACCTCCAAATGCCCAGCTTCACACAGTACTTCTCAGATAGTTTTAAGATTTGAATAGTCCCACATTTTCCCACTCAAGTCTGAAAGCCATAGGCTACTTTATTGTTAGAATGTAAGTTAATGTCTTTTTAATCAGTAAGTCACATTTATTAATTCATTTTTTTATTTGTTCCAGTCTCCAATTGAAAAATAGTATGAATCCTATAGTTGAAAGACCCCTTAAGCTCTAATTAAGAAAAGAGTTCTCAGGCCAAGAAAAAACTCAGTTGGTATAGTGTTTGCCTAGCATGCAGGAAGCCCTGGGTTTGATCCCAGCACCAAGTGAAAATGGGTACCGTGAAAATGCAGCTGTCATCTAGGGGGAAAAAAAATGCCTGGGACCCAGCACTCAAGATCTGTAGGCAGGAGGCTCAGAAGTTTAAGGTTATCTTTAGCTATGTGATGAATTGAAGTCCAACCCAGGCTACATGAGACATTGTCTCAAAGTGGAGAAGCAGGGAGAGACTGCCCGATAGCAACCTCTGGCCTTTGTGTACACACAGCATGTTTGCATGCTCCTGTCAATGCCCTCCCTCCCCCCGCAAGAAAAGATATCTGTATCTGCTTCTCAGATCCCACCTCTAGATTCTTTACTGTGGCCCTTCAGAACTGACCCCGAGCCAGGCAGGGATGAGAAGGCAGTCTAGCTGAGCATCTCTAACCTCTCCAGGACATGGCTGTGCAGATGAAGGGAGAGCTTGATAAGGGATGTTTGATAACATCCACAGCACAACAGAAATGTGATTAGTACCTGTCTGGTGTCATTTACCACTACTCTACAGTAAAATTTCTTGCTGAAGTTACAAAGTATTCAATACTATGCTGTTAAGAAGTGTCTCGGCACAGGTGTGTGGGTTCACGCAAATCCGTGGAATGAAGGCTCAGAGGCACCTTAAGAATGAATCCAGCCTTTCTTGGCTGCAGGGGAGTCCAGCCTCTAAGGACTGAAGCATTTTCCCTTCGCCCAGGGTATTTTTATTTTCTATTTACAGTTTAGCCAGTTAATTTCTGTATGCTCAAAACAACCTGAAAGAAGCTCCCAAAGATACAAAGTCAAGTGCAAATTCTTCAGTTTCTCAGGTACACAGTTTTCTGGGTTTCCTGAACCAAATTTTGCATAGACCTTTGATCTTCGGGAGATTCTCAGACAAGATTCACATAGGGTGATAAGGGCTATAAGAGAAACAGAAGGCATCGTTAAACAATGAATGAATTAGTATAGGTGCTACTCTGTGGAGCCAGGCCAGATGCAGCTCAGCAGAAATGTAGCCACTGTGCCTTAAGAACAAGCATATCAAGGATGGCACAGCTCCTTGTCTTTGAGGGACCTCAAATCAGTTAAAACTAGGTCTTTGACTTTGATGTGAAGCACATATTGTAGGGCTAGAGATATGGATTAATTGGTAGAGCCTCGGTCTAGCATGCATGTAGCCCAGGGTTCATTCCCTAGGGCTGCATAAACTTACCAGGTGTCATTCCCCTGTAATCCCATCCCTTGGGGGGTAGAGACAGAAAGATCAAAAGCTCAAGACTATCCTCTACTGAAGTTTGAGGCCTTCCTGGGCTACCTGAGACCCTGCTTTTATGTGAAGAGAAAGAGAAGCACTTGGAAAGAAAGATCTATAGACCACATAGGCTTCTTATACAGAGGATTTTCATAGCTTTCAAATCTGTTACCCTCAAAGAGGTACTGAGAAACCTAAACATGATCACAGTGGTTTCTGAGAGACACCTGGCAGGATTCCAGGAGATACGTAAAGCTTGCAGATCACAGAGGTGCAAGTGCGTAGGACATCTCTGAGGCAAAGTTCAGTCTTGTTAGAGATTCTCAGGTGATGTCTGGGGAAAGGATTAAGGCCATGCCCATGGTCGTATATGCTCAGGCCGTCAGCCTGGGTTATGGCTGTTTGAACATACAATACTCATCTACAGAAGGCGTAGCATCTCTGTCAGCAGCCTTCACAGCACGTTAACTGCTGGAATCCTTGCTTCTCAGTTAGTGAGAGGCCCAGCCAGACTGAGGTGAGGGGCTCCTGGTCCTTCCCCTGTCCCTATAATTTTCCCTGGCTTTCCAACTTGCTTCAAACATACTTATCAATCAGGTAATTGTAAGAACACTAAATATTCCTGAATAATAAATGTGTTTATGACTTTGTGGTGACAGCCACTGAAGACCTAGATGCCTTTATCCCTCCAAATCAAGTAACCTTCCCCGAGTCTCACAGTAAGCGATAGCCGAGTCGGGAGCCACATCTAATATGTTTTGATCTTAACATCTAGCCTGCTTGTGTCTCCAGGTGACCATCCCCATGTCCTAAGCTGCCTCTAGAAAAATCACGTCTTCCTTTGTGGCCTCTGCAGGGTCTTAGTATGGTTGTCTGGAACTTTGCTGTACTTTCCAGAGTCCTGGTTCATAATAGAAGACAGCTTTTTAGATACTATGGGAAGACTATATATTGAACCTTGACATGCCTTCTTTGAAAAACTTAAAATTTTTTTAAAAATAGTGCTTTAGCGTTGATATATATTAAATGCTTACTGTTTCAGGTGCCATCCATACCTCCTTTAGTTCTCACCTTAGTCCTATGGGATGGATAATGTTACTGTCCACATCATTTAGACAAGGAAATGGGTCTCAGGTTAAGTCTCATGCTCAGAGCTACGTGGAGGACAGTGGACTCAAATGTGAGCAGACTGACAAGACAGATTTCCATTAATGCAGTGTACCAAATCTGTACTCATAGAGGAAGAGTTGAACACTGCTGTTCCCAACTGCCTCATGCGTTCTGATGATCTCTGTACTATTCTGTTTGAAAGATTTCTTTCAGTGATCTTGTTTTTCTTCACATGGATTTTTTTTTAAGTATACCTTTCTCCAGCCTAATACTTTTCATTACTCACATGAAAACAAGCCTCCCTAACAAAGGAGAAGTCAAAGCTAGGCTAGGAAGTCCTGCAGGAAGTGCTTCCCTTAACTAGGGAACCTCTCCAATCTGAACCTTCAGGAACTTGATTCAAAATGTGGCCGCAATAGAGCAGATCCCCTAGATGAGGCTGAGGGCGGTCATCTCTACAAGGCAAGGACCCAGCATATGACATACTACAAATGCTCTTAAATATTTATTGAACAAAACCCGTAATTCTGAAAGAGTCTGTCACAAAGAGGGAAACAGCGATTTCTTCAGGTAGCAACAGAACAGAGCCTTGTCTTTCCTCCTGCCTTGACTGTTGACTCCTTTAATGCCATCTTTATATTATTAGAAATAAATCATTAGCTGAAAATTATTGAATGTTACTCGTGATTTCTCTTGCTTTAGTCTTTCTTTCCTATAAACCCATTTCAGGCAGAATTATTTGTCTTAATCAAAGTCTGTGGTAATAAAGCGTCAAACCAGTTGTGACCTGTGGTCCATTCCTTCTCCTCAGCGTGCAAGTGCAACGGACACGCATCGCTGTGCAACACCAACACTGGCAAGTGCTTCTGCACCACCAAGGGTGTCAAGGGGGATGAGTGCCAGCTGTGAGTACCACACTCTGTATCACCAGTGAGGGCCAGGACATGGAGCTTCCTGAAGCCCGAGTGCACCTGCTTGCCTATTGTTGCCCTGGATTCCCGGGGGATTTGAGTAGATTAGTTTGGAAGGTTGCCTTTTTTGCTTCAGACAGGATGCCTTAGTTACTTTCTGTTGCTTTGATAAAACATCATGACCACAGTAACTTACAAAAGGAAGCATTTAATTTGGCTTATGGTTTCAGAGCATTAGAGTCTCTATATTGAGTTTCAGGCCAGCAAGGGCTATGTAACAAGACCCTATCTATAAAAAAAAAAAAAAAAAAAAAAAAAAAAGAATAAATGAATGAATAAATGAATACGATTAGTTTACATAGGAAGAACAGGATAGAAACGTTTGAAAAATATTTTAACTGCACTTTTGGAAGAATACACAATCCATACAAAAGTAAAAATGTAGTTTTCCTTCTAAGTAGGAACTAGCATTATTACACTTGGACTTGCCTTACGTCTTTGGGCATGTTTTGTTTATCTGTTGCTTTTAGACTATTGCTGGTGTAAACTGCTGAGTAATTAGCAGGAAAACTGATGCAAATGGGTTAGTCCATCTGACCTGAATAATGGTACAGTTTATGTAGAAGGATCTGCTTAAAAATGAATATAGATTCTGTGCTTTAAATACAATAGAAAATAATTTCTTTTTTTTTTTTTTTCCCCTAGATGTGAGGTAGAAAATCGATACCAGGGAAACCCTCTCAAAGGAACATGTTATTGTAAGTTTTTATAATTGTTGTTTCTAGAAACAGAGTAGTTGAGCAAAACTACATTGCTTTCTTTGACATGGTTTGAGAATGAAATGCTTGAGGACTATAACAAATACTCATAGACATGTCTCTGACTTAGTGAACACTATTTTAATTGTGGTCATAGTTTCTGTTAATCTGTCCATAGCAGTTCGCAGGGATATCCTTTCCTGGCTTTCCTTAGTTCCCTCGAAAGCCTCCCTCCTCTGCCACTGCCTCGTGTAGTCTGTCATGTCACGTTTAAGATGAGGGTGACAAAAGAGTTTCTGAAATACAGGGGAGGTTTCACCATCCTCTCTGGGGCTGAATTGTGTTCACCATAGCTCTAGGAACAAATAAATAAGACAAAAGACCAATTATTACCTTGGAGTGAAAAGTGAATCTGGTAAGGTAAAATGATAAATATATTTTTCTCTATGTATGAGAATCTACATAGTAGGTTACAGATTATAGGACAAGAGAAAAAGGAATATAATGGTAATACAAACTGTAGAAAAAAGTATGTGTGTATATGGGGGGTCCTTGACCTTAGGTAGGAAAAATACTTTTCTGTAGCTTTGGGGGAGGCTTCCCAAGTAGCTGGGACCACTGGTCCTATGGAATTCTTAGCTATGATTCTAAAACTGATTCATCAAAGAAAATATTAATGTGTACTTTTTCAAAATTTAAAACTTACATTAAAAAAATTGGGTCTGCAAATGTGGCTCAGTAGTAGAGTGCTTGCATAGCTGTGTTAATCCCTAGCATGACAGAACAAAACATTTTTAAAAATTAAAAACAAGCTAGGTGTAAAGGCACATGCTCATAATCCTAGCACTTGAGATACGCAGGCAGGAAGATCATGAGTTTGAGGCCTGTCTGAGCTACATAATATGAAACCTTTTTCAAATAATACATTTTTTTCTTCAAAAATATTTTTGTTGTTACTTTATGTGGATGCATGTTATTGCAACGTGTATATCTGTGTAATGTGTGCACACCTGTTGCCCTTGGAGGCTAGAAGAGGGTGTCAGATCCCTTGGATCTGGAGCTACCAACAGTTGTGAACTGCCATGTGGGTACTGGTGATAGAACCTGAGTCCTCTGGAAGAGCAGCCAGTGCTCTTAGCCACTAAGCTGTCTCTGCTGCCCCCAGCCTCTCTTCTTCAATTTAAGACAAAGGCCTCACTATGCAGCCTCAGCTGGTCCATGTGTAGAATGGCTAACCTTGAACTCAAAAAAATCTGCCTCCCTCTGCCTTCTGAGTATTACATTTAATAAAAAATCTTATAAATAGGATATAGAGAGAACTTTAAGAACTGAATAAGAAAAGTTACAGTTAAAAGCCAAAAAAAAAAAAATCTCTAGCACTGAAAAAAAAAAAACAAATTTTAAAAAACAGGCAAAGATTCACTAAGGAAAATATGAATGAAGAGTAATTAAAAATCAACAAATACTTCAAAAATACTCAGCATTATTATATTGCCATAGGTAGGTTATATATTTAAGACCACACAGTGAGGCAGAGGCCTGAAATGACTATAATCAAAAGCTGACACTGGCCTGGGGAGCTAGCTCAGTTGGTCAAGTTCTTGCTGTGAAAGCGTGAGAACTTGAGTTTGAAACCCAGAACTCATACAGAAAGCCAGGTGTGGTGGCAAGTGCTTCGAATTCCAGCACTAGAGAGGTGGGGCTCACTGCCAGGTAGGTAGTCTACCTGTCCCAACAAACAAGGTGGATGGCGCCTGAGGAGTGACACCCCAGGGTGATCTTTGGCCAGCATACATTCGACATATAAAAAGCTAATTCTCTGGTTTGTAGAAGACAGATATAATCTGTTTTTGCATTCAATCTGTTTTAATAAACCTTCTTTGGTTAACCATATTGAAAAAAACCAAAAACCTGACCTTACCTGACTGAAAAAGGATAGAGTGTTTTAATAGCCAATTCAGACAGTTATTGATAGTATCCTTACTATCATAATGACTGGAGAAACCAGTCACTTCTTAAAGATTAAAATCTGGAAACAGAAGATAAATTGAAAATGGGTGTAGTCACTTTGAAAAACCATTTGGCACATTATTTAAAAAATTAAAAGTGGATTTATCATCTGGAGCTATTGCTCAGTTGGTTCTAGATTTAGTTCCCAGAGCCACATAAACTGGACATGGTAGCACACAAACCCAGAAAGACCAGAAGGTCGAGATCATTCTTGGCTACATAGTAAGTTCAAAGCCAACCTTGGGCTAGAGGAGGAGTAGTAATAATAATAATAATAATGTTAATGATAATAATAATATAAATCTGTAAGTTGAACTTACAGTAACTTCCTTACTCCGTGCTTCCCAGTTCCTGGTTGTCACCCATTCTGTTTTTGGTTCCTATGAATATCCTGGTGTGGTGTCTGATGGAACCATAGTGTTTGTCTTTCGTGTCTGCTTAATACTTGGTGTGGTGCCTTTGACACTCATCCCTGATGGAGCACACTTCAGAATTACCTTTCTTTGGGGCGGACGTGTAGCTGAGCAGTAGAGTGCTGCCCTAGCATGCATGAGGCTCCTAGATTCAATCCTCAGCACAAAAAAGATCCCAGAGAAAGCAAAGCCTCGTTGTCACAGCTGAACTGATACTGCATTGGGCCTTTCATGGTTGCTTGTCCCCTCTTCTGCCTGCAGTCACTCGTGTGGCCTCTATCTACCTTTTGACTGTTGTCAGAAATGTCAACATGAGAAGTACAGTTAGACTGTGTGCTAATTCTATGGGTGGGTTGTTTTGTTTTGTTTCTTTGAGGGGCTGCTATTACTGTTTTCTATTACACCTTATAGTTCATTACATTTCCAAAAGCAATGCACCAGCATTTCTATTTTTTTTTAATATCCTTATTGGCACCAATTTTCAATTTTCACTTATTTTGGGGGCATTTTTTTTTTAGTTGTAGCCATAATAATGGACATGAAAAAGTAGCTCATTGTAGTTTTGATTTTTTTATTTCACTGATTCTTGGTGTGGTTATCTTTTATATTTTTATTGGCTGTTATTATATCTTACTTGGGAAAAGAAAACCTCTTCAAGGGTCTCATTATGTAGCTTTGGCTGGCTTATAACTTGTTGTGTAGACCAGGCTGGCCTCAGTTTCCCACCTACCTCTGTCCCCTGATTACTAGGATTAAAAGCATGTGCCACCACACCTGACAATCTTTTGCCCATTTCTAAGCCAGATTTTTATTGTTGATTTGTACAACAGACTTCAAAATTGTATAAGTGTGGCAATAAGCATACTTTAAAGCTATATCACATTGGTATATGACTGTTTTCTTCCTTCCTTCCTTCCTTCCTTTCTTCCTTCCTTCCTTCCTTCCTTCCTTCCTTCCTTCCTTCCTTCCTTCCTTCCTTCATATCTATCTAAATAAATAATAAAATTATATTCTTTGTCCCAGACTTTGAAAACCCTTTCCCCGCGAAGTCCTAGTTTCTACTATGTCATTAGTCTATACCTTTGTAACCTTAAGTAAAGCATAGCATGCATAGATACTCAGTTAATATTTGTAGATAAATTACATTTGAGCCAAAACCTCAGTCAGGGTCTTTGTAAGTAAGGTTTGCTGGGTAGTTCAAAGGATACTGCAGAGATTTGGTTTCTTGAAAAAAAAAAAAAACTGTGTAAACTGGCTATAGTGGCACACACTTGTAATTCTCACACCTGGTAAGCAGAGGCCGGATTAGGCTAGCTTAGGTAACATGAGACCCTGTCCTAAAAATCCTGGGGATAGTATCCTTTCATAGCTGTTGAATTTGTGAGTAAAACAAGCTATGCCTCCAGAGACCTGTTTTGTTTTGTATGTGTGTGGTGTGTATGATTTGCCTGTGTCATTTTTTAAGTGTGTATTTTTTCTTTCCATAGATACCCTTCTCATTGATTATCAGTTCACTTTTAGCCTGTCCCAGGAAGACGATCGATATTATACAGCCATCAATTTTGTGGCTACTCCTGATGAAGTAAGCATTTCTTAAAAGATGTTTTATTTTGTGTTGAATTTTGTATGGGTCCTTTTCTTGGTCATCCTGGACAGAAGTACTGCATAGTAGCAGAGCAGTCTCAGGGTGGGAATATACAAGGTAATCTTTTATATATTTTTTTTCATTTACTTGACAATTTTATACTTATATGTAATATGTTTTGATAATATTCAACATCTATTACCCTCTTTCATCTCCCTCATTCTTAGTCCCTCTTCTCTCCAACAAGTCACCTCCCCTCCCTTACGTGTGTGTGTGTGTGTGTGTGTGTGTGTGTGTGTGTCCCACTAAATTTAATTAGTTTCTGCTGATTGCAAGAGCATGGGTGGGAGGTTATTTACTGGAGCATGGGTGCCTCCAGTGACTCCAGCACTGAAGAAAACGACCCCTCTTCTCAGGCAGCCTTTAACTGCCAGTAGTTCCTCAGGGAACAGGGTGATGTTTAGAGTCTACATTTCATCTTCTTTCTACTCAGAAGGCAGACGTTACTGAATGTTTTTAAAGTAGCAGTAGAATAATGTTCATGATGGTGTGTTTAGAAGATGTATTATTGAGTGAGCACTTTTTTAAGATTTATTTTTATTTAATATGTGTGAATGTTTTGCCTACTTGCATACCTGTGCAGTCATGTATGTGCAGTGCTTGTGGAGGCCAGAAGTAGAGGTTGGATCCCCTGGAACTGGAGTTACAGACCATTGTGAGCAATCGTATGGGTACTGGGAATGAACCCAGGGTCCTCTGCAAGAGCAGTGAGTATTCTTACTGCTAGGCCATTTCTCTAATCCCCAAGGGTGAACAGCTCTTTAAGTAAATGTAAGAATTTACATTTTAGATTTTGCAGGTACGCTTTATTTTTTTAAATTATTTTATTTTATGTTTATGGCTGTTTTGTCCCTATGTATATTTGCCTGATGCCTGTAGAGGCAAGAAAAAGGCATTGGATCTCTTGCAATTAGAGTTCCAGATGGTTGTGAGCCACGATGTGGTTGCTGGGAATTGAGCCCTGGTTTTCTGTTAGAGCAGCAAGTGCTCTTAACCGTTGACCCATCTCTGTGACACCTAGGTGCATCATATGAATGGCTGTGTGAGTTGTGTATGAGGGAGGTGTATGTGTGTCCATGTCTATGCCAGTGGAGGCCAGAGGTCAACATCAGGTATCTCTCTGTTGCTTTCTATCTTAATTTTTTTGAAGTATGGTTGGGTATACCCCTGTGATCTTCCTGTCTTCTTGTTATTAGCACTAGGATTACAAGTGTATACTGCCACACCTGGCTTTTTACAGGGTCCTTCAGATCCCCATGCTTGCGCCATCTCCTTAGCATTTTGACTGGATTCTTTTTTTAAATTTTAGTATAAGCTTATAGCAGAGTACCACAAGTAAAATTTATTACTGCCTTAGTCATGAGCAAATATCAAAAGGCTCAGTCTTTCAGGGTGTAATTGATAGTGTTCATTTTATTTTTTTAAATAAACAAATAGCCAGTCATGGTAACTATACTATATATAGTCTCAGCACTTCGGAGATAGAGGTAGGAAATCAGCAGCTCAAGGCCAGCTTCAGCTATGTAGTGAGTGGAGACCAGCCTGAGCTATATTTGTTTTGACAGCTATACTCTGTCAAAACAAATAAACGTTATGGAATTTTTGTAATACTTGTTAACAAGGTTGATGACCATGAGAGTCTTTGGATTTTTCTTCATTCTCCTATTTTGTTGTGTTTTATGACAGATTTCTTACTAGATTTACCCAAATATGTATGTTGTATCTTTTACAAAATGATAAGGATTTTAGTCCTTGTCATGGGAAGAAGTAGCTGTTAGCTGTGTGCTGTCAGTAGATACTTGTTAATATAAGTAACTAAGCACACATCTGTCCTTGAAAAAGAAGACTGGTTTTTCTTGAATGCAATCCCTGCTTTGTGAGAGAAACCTCCCATTTGGAAATCACAGTTTTGAAAATGGCTATTGAAAATGTTTCCATTGTGGTTTTCTAGTATAACTATCAAATAGTTTTTTAAAAAGATAAATCTTAATTTTCTAACCTTTTTAAATAACTTTCTTAAATGAGCATTTCCAGTATGGTTGGATTAATTTGTAAAATATAAGAATACAGCATCTAAGGCTGAAGAAATGACTCAGTGGTTAAGAGTACTGGCTGCTCTTGCAGAGGACCAGGTTTCATTCTCAACACCCTCATGACAGCTCACAACTATCTGTATCTCTAGTTCCAGGGCATCTGATGCCCTTTGCTGACTTTTCTCCAGCACCAGCCATGCACATGGTACACAGTCATACATGCAGGCAAAAACATCAATATACATAAAATAACATTTTTTCCCAAAAAATAATATAGCATCTGATTGGTTTGTAAAACAATTACTTGGTCCTTTCTTAATTACTTTTGTATTTGCATGTCAAAACACCATGTCTAAGGCAACTTATAAAAGAAAGCATTTAATTTGGGGCTCAGAGTTACAGTGGGTTAGATTCCATGAGCATCATAGCAGGGATTCTGGCAGTAGGCAGACAGACATGGTGCTGGAGCAGTAGCTGAGAGCTTACATCTTATCCTTAAGTAGAAGACAGAGAGAGAAAGAGCTAACTGAGAATGATACAGGCTTTTCAAAACTCAAGGCCCACTTTTAATGACTCACCTCCAACAAGGCCACACATCCTAATCCTTCCCAAACAGTTCTACCAACTGGGGACCAAGCATTCAAATATATGAGTCTATGGAGGCCATTCACATTCAAATCACCACAGGCACCAAGAAAGATTTGTTAGTGAAATTTCAGTGAAAACTAAAAACATCATTAGAATTTACCTAGCACAGCTAACAGTGACTTATGTCCAGCTCCACAGATTCCTCAGAGATAAAACCTCATTTATTAAAACCAAAAATCAAAATGAAACTGGCCCTTTGAACTGCTGTAAAAGGAAAACAAGATTTTCAAAGCCAAGAAACCATGCTCAGACATACTTTTCTTATAATAATTTTAGTGAGAGAAATATTTTTTAAATCAAGAATGTATATAAATTATGTTTTAAATTTAGTACATTTGACCTGTGTAAGATTTTTAGAAACCAGTTCCTATTTGAGAGACATTTCATAATATATGGATTAGTCATATGAATTTCAGTTATCATTAAATAGAAATTGGACCACTAGATCAGATGTATTCCTGATAAGTGGGAACCTTGGGCATTTTAGAACAGCTGCTCAGAAATGCTGAAGATAAGCTCCTCTGACAGAGGACAGAAGGTGAGGGTCCTTTTTTCATGGGGCTGACATTGGATAAAGTACTGGATTTCACACTTCCATGGGAGGCAAATGAAATTTTATCTTCAGCTTATTACCTGTGTTGAGGAAAATTGATAAGAAATGTAACTACCTCTTTATATAAGCACGAGCTCCTCTTGAGACGTAAAATAGTCTGTAATTAAGATGGTTGAGAGTACTAAGACCTGCTTGTTGCTGTGTCTTAAAAATCTGAAAAGTGTTAACAATTTTCTAATTGTGTGCATTTCTCATCAGCAAAACAGGGATTTGGACATGTTTATCAATGCCTCCAAAAACTTCAACCTCAACATCACCTGGGCTACCAGCTTCTCAGGTAAAGACACACCCAGGGGAATGATGGAGTAGCAAATGTAGTATAGGAGTGGGAAGGGGCCTCTGGAGCTAGATGAATGAGCTCAGAGTCCACCTTTGCCTGTTAGGAGGCATGACACCTTGAACGAGTATGTACAACTCCTAACCTTAGGATTCCTCCGAGTGAGTAATCACAGTCCTTGCCTCCAACATTGTAGGTCTGCGTTTGTTGGGTGGTCACTCCCTGCTCTGCTACCAACTCTTACGACCTTTCTGTGCCACCATCTAGCACTGTGATCATCTCTCTGTCTGTGCTTCACAGGTGAAAAATTAAAATGACTCACAGTTTGAAGAAATGAAAACTCTTTCAGTGAAAAGGGATTTTAATATGTAGAAATAACCATACTTTGATAATTAAAATAAGTCCTAAAAGCACAGCTTTTCCTTTCTTGTTTATCTTATGGTGACTCACTAAAATTCTGATGGCCCTGGTATAGCAGTTAAGATAGATAGCTATTCCATAACTTGTTAACTCTGTAGATAGACATAGGTTTGAATTTACCTGCACTGCGGTGTTAAACAAGTTATCAAATCTTTCTTTTCTTTTTAAATTGTCTTTTAAGTTTGTTTTATTTAATTGTGTGTTTGCTGTTGCCTGTGTGTATGTAAGTATACCATGTATGTGCAGTGCTTGAGAAGGCCAGAAGAGGGCATCAGATGGGGGGTGAGGGGGAGTCTACTGGAGTTACAGACAATTGTGAGCTATCACATCTGTCCTGGTAATGGAACCCAGGTCCTCTGAAAAAACAACCAGTACTCTTAACTGCTGAGCTGTCTCTCTAATCCCAAGTTACCTAAATTTTCTGATACAGTTTCCTTGTGTATGAAATGATATGGTAAAAATACCTTGTTACATACAAGTGTATTCAACCTTTTTATATTGCAACGTGTTGGGCCATATTCATAACTATGCCTGAATTGTGGAGTGTTACAAGGAATAAATGAAATAAAGGAAGTACTTGTAGTGCTTGAAGATTAACTCATGCATAAAGAAATGTATTTGTTTTGAGTCTGCACATACTCATGTTCTTGGCCAATAGAGTATACAAAATGTGGTAGGACCATCTAGAAACAGATTTCTGCTAGGTAGGGTCCTGAATGCAGTGTTAGCTGGTGACAGAAAGGAGGACTGAGTGGCCACGTGAGCACCTTCTTCTCTGTTAAGACTTGAGGACATTTCTGCTTAGGAAGTGATGATTGAATAAGTGTCCCTGGTACAGAGGCCTGAAGCATTGTCACGTTTCACAGTGTGAAGAAGAAATACAATGGACTTGAAGTGTTCTGTGCAGAGTGAATGCCAGTGCCTGTTTTATTTTATGTGTATGAATGTCTTGCCTGCATGTATGTCAGTGCATTACTTGTGTGCCTGATGCCCATGGAGTTCAGAAGAGGGTGTTGGGTGCCCTAGAACTGAAATTACAGGTGGCTGTGAGCTGCTGTGTGGCTGCTGGGATTCTGATCTGGAAGAGCTGTTGGTGCCCTTAGCTGCTGAGCCATCATCCCTCCAGTCCCCAGCAGTGCCTCTTATAGGAAGGACTCTGGTGATAATTTCCTGACCACATGTGCCATGTTCAGTGTGGAGGGTTTGGATACAAGTTTATGTGTCAGTTTGCTTAGGTTCAAATCCCAGCTCCATTCCCTGTGGGCTGTCAAACCTAAGGCAAGTTACTTAATGATTTCTTGGAACTTCAGTTTTTCTAATCTATAAATGAGGGTCTGAGTGTGTTATATAAAGTAGAGACTCGGCTCAAAGGCTGTTCTTTGACATTGTAAGTGGTCAGTAAACTGTTACCCTCATTACTAACGAGGGACGACTGTCTACTGTCATGCCCTACCTCCTCCAAAAAAGAGTCTTTATTTTCATTCTTTGCTTCCTTCTAGCTGGAACCCAGGCTGGAGAAGAGATGCCCGTTGTTTCAAAAACCAACATTAAGGAATACAAAGATAGCTTCTCTAATGAGAAATTTGATTTTCGCAACCATCCTAACATTACCTTCTTTGTTTATGTCAGTAATTTCACCTGGCCCATCAAAATTCAGGTAAGAACTGCTTTTTAACTTCACTGTATGAAGATAGTGGAATCTCTTTAGTGAAGACTAAATTCCCTCATTTGGAATCGGTGGTCACTGAAAGGTACAATGATGCTTTACCTTTGAGGATCCTTGGTATAAGACTGAGTAGCACATGGATGTTGTTCTAGAAGCTGGGGAGATGCTCAGTGAGTGCAAGGCTTGCTGCACAAGCATGGGGACCTGGATTTGCATCCTCAGCACTCACATAATAAGTGGGACACGCAGTGTACCTGCTACCTTAGCACTGGAAAGCAGGAGACAGGGAGATCCCTATGACTTGCTGGCCAGTCAGTCCAAACTGAATCTGTGAGCTCTAGATTCAGTGAGAGACCCTGTCTCCAAAAGTAAGGTAGAGAGTGATTGAGGAAGACACACCCAATGACCTCTTGCCTTTGTATGCATGTGCACATATGTATACCTTCACACATGTGCACACAGAGAGAAAATATTCTAAGAGTGTCATATCACTTGTGAAGAAGGGTTCAGAGCACTTTTAAAAGCAAGTTAGAAGCTATGCAAAGTATTACTTTTGTAATATCAGGACTTGGGAGACCAGTGCAGGAGGATCACCCTGAGTTTGAGACCATAGCAAGACCTTGCCTCCAAAAAAAAAAAAAAAAAAAAAAAGTTGATTGGCATCTAATTATGTATTTATTCCTTGAGTACTTGCTATGTAAAAGCCTTTAGAAATACAAAATTTTAATACGGAATTGAGTATAAATGAAACAAGTACATGTGTAGCAGGAATCTTGAAAATTCTTATTAATAAAATCAAACCCGGGCCAGGTATTGGGGTGAAATGCTGGATGGTCAGAAAGACAGAACAAGCCACAGCTAACCTCACCTGGGCAACTTCTCAGCTGATCTTGTTTCCTCAGACTGGAAGCCTCTGTGTCCTCATATCCGAATGGCTCTCAGCTGAACTGTGCTGCTAGAAGCCTGAAAGCTTAACCAGCCAAATGCTTAATCAGCCAAAAGCTTCTAGTTTCTGGTCCTCACGCCTTATATACCTTTCTGCTTTCTACCACCACTCCCTGGGATTAAAGGCTCGCTTTCTGGGATTAAAGGCATGTGTCGCCATGCCTGGCCATTTCCAATGTGGCCTTGAACTCGCAGAGATCCAGAGGGATTTCTACCTCTGGAGTGCTCGGATTAAAGGTGTGAGTGCCACCATTTTCTAGCCTCTGTATCTAGTGACTGTTGTGTCTCTGACCCCAGATAAGTTTATTAGGGTGCACAGTATTTTGGGGAACACAATACTACCACATACATGTAACCAATAAGGTACAAAACATGACATAAGAAGAGATACCAAAGTGGTGTCTTAGTTACAATTTAGAGTAGGCAGATGGAGGAGGCAGCAGTAGGCAGTCTGAAGTGCTGTGTAAAAATGTCGATTTAGAGTGGAACAGACAGGGGTTGGATTCTTGGTTCCTGTACAAATCATGGAGCCTCTCCAGTCTGCAGATTCTTTATGTGTGGGAGGACCAGAAGGGAAGTCGCAGGGTTAGTATTACTACCTGCTGTCACTTCTGTTGTTGTCAGCCTGCTCTTTGGTTCCGAGGAAGCTAGTGTGTTCCTATCCAGGACCCATGGCTTCTTTGAACTTTTATAATCATGTTCCTGCCTCAGTACTTCCTGTTCCTAACTTTATTTTGGGTGAATGTGCTGTCAAGGAAGTGTAGCTACTTGATGGGGTCTTTTGCATCTTCACCTGATCAATTTCAGAAGCATTTCAGTACTGATGACTGGCATGGGTTTGGAACTTAGTTCTTGCAGGTATGTCTTCATGGGACTTTGGCTGAAGACAAGAGTTAGGTTGTTTTCCCACTACTCCTTTTCCTGTCTAGATGGTCTCCAGGCCTGTTCATCTTCGATGCGTCTCCCTTTGCTCGTGCAGTTTCCTTCCTCGCCAGCCTTTTAAGCAAAGGCCATGCTCCCTTTTCTATTTCTTTTCGTCTGTTCACTCATCAGCCCACAGGATAGCTTCTTTCTTTCCCCAACCTGGAAAGCACCATCACATACCACACACTTGAATCACTGTCTTATGTGTCTCCTTTCCTTTCTTTATTTTCTGGTCAGTCACTTGGGGAATTTACTTCATTAAATGCTGGGGTAGCCTATAGTCTGGCCTTGGTGACTTAGTCCTACTGGTGTGGGCTGGTGCTTCTCCGTGCTGTCTCTAGTCTGGCTGCCATGGAAATGTCACACCAGTATTCTTTGTTGCTACCTTGACATCTCTGCCTGGACATTCACAAACTTCCATGTTTAGTGCATAGTCATTCATATTAGCTAACCCCAGGATCCTACACTTTCCTCCTCAGTGAATATAAAGACTCTTCTCCCTGATGTACAAACCAGGCTTGTTGGATTCCTGGTATAAATTCAGTTTGAGCATGATGTACTGTTTCCTTAGTTCACACATTATTAGATTCAGTTTCCTAGTATCTGTTTGATTTGCATCTAAGAGAATGTCCAATAATTTTCCTTCCCTATCCTTGTTATGGTTTTGATGTCAAGGCTAAATTAATTTAATCTTTTAAATTTTTTATTACATTTCAGTGTGTGTGTGTGTGTGTGTGTGTGTGTGTGTGTGTGTGTGTGTGTGTGTGAAGGTCAGAGGGCAACTTTAAGGACTCAGTTCTCTCCTTCCACCATGAGGTCACAGGGGATCACACAGGCTTTGTAGCAAAGTCAGGCTTGGTAGCAAGTGCCTTATCTGACCTGAACTAACCTTCAATAATTAGGATTTTTTTTTCATCTATGTTATGTTGTGTTGCATTGTTGTGTTATTGAGACAAGGTCTTACTATACAGGCCTGGCTGACCTGGAATGTACTATGTAGCCCAGGCTGGCCTCAACTCACAGAGATCTACCTGCTTCTGCTGGGATTAAAGGCTTGTACATCTACATCCAGCTCCTTTTATCTTTTGAAGAGATTAGAATTACATGAATATCTATTCTTGCTAAGTCATTTGATTCTAGTGTTTTATTTGAAGAGACTTTTTATTTTAAAAAATCTACTAAATTAACGTTTTTGGATATTTTCTATTTTTTTCTTCTAAATGAGTCATTTTGGTATTTTTTTCTAGATAGTAGTTTACTCATCTTAAATGTATTGATATAAACTTGTCCACTCTTTCTTTATACCTAATTATTGTAGCATCTGTTCTTATATAAACCATTTTGTAAATCAGTGTCCACAGCAGCAGCATTCCCAATACTATAGAGGTGCAAATAACCCAATGCCATAAGCAAATGAGCAGATAAATGAAATGTGGCAAATGATGTAGTCTTTAGGAGTGAAGCTAATATGTGAGTGAGATTCTGATACATGCTCTGACATGGGCTAGGGAGATGGATCTGTGAGTAAAAATGCTTTACTCACAAGCTTGATGACCGAAGTTGAGTCCTCAGAACCTGTAAAAAAGATGTGAGTGTAGTGGTGGTGTCTTTAGCCCCAGCACTCTGCAGCAAGATGACTGGCAGAGACAGGAGAACTGGCTAGAGGTTCTTAGGGGCAGTTAGCCTCAGGTACCCAGTGTAGCCACAAGACAGTGCTGTAACGAGAGAACTGCCTCCTGGAAGCAGTGTTGGTGAAATAGCATGGTCACAAAAGGACTAATACTGTTTTATCCCACTTACCTAAAATGTCTAGAATACGTAAGTTCCTAGAGTCAGGCAATCAGTTAGAGGTTAACAGTGACTAGGGGAGTGGAACATAGAATTGCTGCCTTCAGATTACTAGAAAGTTTTTGTTTGGGGTGATGGAAAAGGTTTGGAAGTGTAGATATTTGTGTTGTATACAGTTATGAATATAATTACTGTTGCTGAACTGTATGTTTTAAACGTGAGTTAAATGGAAGCTAGAGAGATGGCTTGGCAATTAAAAGCACTTTTTGCTCTTACAAAAGGCCTGGGTTTAGTTCCTGGTGCCCGCATGGTAACTCAGAACCATCTGTAGCTCTGGTTCTAGAGAGTCCAACACCGGATTCTGACTTCTGCACATGGTGTACACACCTAAATGCAAGCAGAACACTCCCACATATAAAATATAATAAATATTTTTAGATTTTTAAAAATTGATTAGAGGGGAACCCAGCACAGTGACACTCGCCTGTAGTCCACCTCCTTGGGAAGCTGAGGCAGAAGCATTGCTTAGTTCAGGAGTTCAAGACTGCTCTGGAAACACAGGAAGACAACCCCAAAAACAAGCCAGAAAGGTTAAAATGGTAGATTTTCTATGTATCTCAGCACAGTGTAAAATAATTTCACACACACACACACACACACACACACACACACACACACACACACACACGGATGTTATAGAATTTATATGAGAAGACAAAATATAGAACAGATGTAGTGGTTTTGAAAAGGCATAGAATAGGAGGAAACACTGTACCTAGTGTTAAGACTTGCTGTTTCTGAACAGTACTAAGACATTCTGCTAGAGGCCTGAATAGTGAACCAACTAGGTGTATAGCTTTAGAACCAGAAATAAAAGCATATGGAGATGTCAGCTGATTTTTAACACGTATGCAAAGGCATTTCAATGAAAGAAGTGTGGCCTTTCCAACAAATAGTGCTAACACACATGGCCAACCATAAGTAAGTAAACAAACTTCAGTCTGAACTTCACATGGTATGCAAAATTTACCTCAACATGGATCACAGATGTAAATGTAAGACATAAAACTAGGGGCTGTAGAAATGGCTCAGCCGTAAAGAGTACTGGCTGCTCTTGCAGAGGACCTGGGTTTGATTCCCAACACCTATGTGAGAGCTCACAAAAAGCTGTAACTCCAGTTCCAGGATCTGATGCCCTCTTCTGGTCTCCTCAGGCACCAAGCACACATGTGATGCACAGACATGCATGCAGGAAAAATACCCATACACTTAAAATTTTGTTAATTAAAAAGAAATAAAACTATAAAAATTTTAGAAAAAAGTAGAAAAATCTATCTCCAAGGGTTAAACAAAAGGTTTTTAGACTTGATATCAAAAACATAATTCATGAAAAAAATTAATAAATTGGACCATATCAGACCATTTTTTTGTCTTTTTTAAAGATTATTTATTTATTTTATGTGTTTGAGTGTTTTACCTGTGTGTATTGCAGGTGGATCTCTTGAGTTCAAGGCCTTCCTATTCAGGCAAGGCCAGGACTACATAGATTTTGTCTTAAAAAAAAAAAAAAAGGATGAGCCAGGCAGTGGTGGCGCACGCCTTTAATCCCAGCACTCAGGAGGCAGAGCCAGGCAGATCTCTGTGAGTTTGAGGCCAGCATGATCTGCAAAGTGAGATCCAGGACAGGCACCAAAACTACACAGAGAAACCCTGTCTCGGGGGGGGGGGGGGGGGGGAGGATGAAAAGCCAAGCTACATACTGGAATAAACTTATTTGCAAGTGCTGGGCGGTAGTGGTAAACACTTTTAATTCCAGCACTTGGGAAGCATAGGCAATCAGATCTCTGAGTTTAAGGCCAGCATGGTCTATAGAGTGAATAACCATCACCCCAAACAACTACAGAATATATGCATTCTCAAAACTTAACAATAGAGGCATTAATAATTAAGGACTAACAGAGAGGAGAATTGAGAGAACAGGAAGCTGGGTGAGAGAGACACTGCCAGCCGCCATCAGGATAAGGAAGATGTAAGGTACCGGGAAGCCACAAGCCACGTGGCAAGGTATAGATTAATAAAAATGGATTAATTGGTTTTCATTTCTCTCAGACAAATATCAATCTATTTTTACACGTTAAATTAATCCATTTCTATAAATCTATACCTTGCCACATGGCTCGTGGCTTTCCAGCATCTTCACATACTGTTTGTCATCGTGGCGGCTGGCAGTGTCTCTCTGACTCAGCCTTCCACTTCCCAGCTTTATTCTTTATTCTTCCTGCCTGGCCACTGGCCAATCAGTGATTTATTTATTGACCAATCAGCAACACACTTGACATACAGACCGTCCCACAGCACCTGTACTCTGGAATGATTGGCAGCAGTGAAGGAAGTGAACTGTGGAACATTGTGGCTTACCAGCATCTTCACATACTGTTTGTCATCGTGGCGGCTGGCAGTGTCTCTCTGACTCAGCCTTCCACTTCCCAGCTTTATTCTCCTCCTTGTCCCGCCTACACTTCCTGCCTAGCCACTGACCAATCAGTGATTTATTTATTGACCAATTGGAAAATAGTCAAATGACACAAAGAGACATTTTGCCAGAGAGAATTTGCTTATATCAGGTAATCACATGTAAAGATGTTTAAAGCCAATAGTCACTGAATAGGAGGTGAAACCCCAGTACTCCAGTGTACTTACATATCTGGCTATGTAAGATGATTCAGCTACTCTGGAAAATAGATTGATATTTGTCTGAGAGAAATGAAAACCAATGGTCACATAAATGCCTGATATACAAATGTTTATAGCATTTTATAGCAATATTTAGCAGCTTTATACATAATAGCCAAAAACTAGAGAAAATCCCAAATATTCTTAATGGTTGACTGGCTAAATGAACTGTGGCACCTGTATGTAGCTAGAGTTTTCCTGCCTGGCCCATGGTCAGGCAAATCTCTCTCACCTGCCAGTCCCACAACTGCTCAGACCTGACCAAGTAAACACAGAGACTTATATATTGGTTACAAACTGTATGGCCGTGGTCAGGCTTCTTGCTAACTGTTTTTACACGTTAAATTAATCCATTTCTATAAATCTATACCTTGCCACATGGCTCGTGGCTTACCAGCATCTTCACATACTGTTTGTCATCGTGGCGACTGGCAGTGTCTCTCTGACTCAGCCTTCCACTTCCCAGCTTTATTCTCCTCCTTGTCCCGCCTATACTTCCTGCCTGGCCACTGGCCAATCAGTGATTTATTTATTGACCAATCAGCAACACACTTGACATACAGACCGTCCCACAGCACCTGTACTCTGGAATGATTGGCAGCAGTGAAGGAAGTGAATTGTGGAACATTGTGGTCACATGCCTACAATCCTGGCATTCAGGAAACGAGGCAAAAAGATTGCAAGGTTGTTGCTAGAGTTTTCCTGCCTGGCCCACAGTCAGGACAAATCTCTCTCACCCGCCAATCCCAAGCCGCTTAAACCCGATCAAATAAACACAGAGACTTATATTGGTTACAAACTGTATGGCCGTGGCAGGCTTCTTGCTAACTGTTCTTACAGCTTAAATTAATCCATTTTTATTAATCTATACCTTGCCACGTGGCTTGTGGCTTCCCGGTACCTTACATCTTCCTTATCCTGATGGCGGCTGGCAGTGTCTCTCTCACCCAGCTTCCTGTTCTCTCAATTCTCCTCTCTGTTAGTCCTGCCTATACTTCCTGCCTGGCCACTGCCAATCAGCGATTTATTCATTGACCAATCAGCAACACATTTGACATACAGACCATCCCACAGCACTTCCCCTTTTCTTTTCTTAAAAAGGAAGGTTTTAACCTTTACACATCTCTAAACTCAGCTTGGTATATTTGGGAATTTGGGCGTAGCTTTTCTTACTACTTCCTGCTGGAGGGGGGCGTTGTATCTTCTGGGGAAACAAAGAAAATTTTAGGATCATGGAGGAGTCCGTGAGGCTGTATCATCTGAGCCAGATGCCTTGAAACGGTTCTGGATGTTGGATCATCTGGGCCATGGTGTCATCGGAGACCTTTCAGGTGGTCTTGGCTGGTCAAACCTGATGTGTCTTAATCTGGAACAAATCCATAGCCTCTGGCTTTCTGTGGAAACAAAAGCAGAGTCTCCTTTCCAAAGTAACATATCCTTATATCCAAATTTTGAAGTCAAGGTACCTTTAAAATATGTATATTGGTTTAACTCAGGTTCCTTTACAATCAAATATCTCTCTGTAGTTAAGAATCCCAAAGACAACACAATCCAGATTCTCTGTGTGATATCCATCTTTACGGGGCTTATTTTTTATATTAATTTTACTGTCTCTTTAAAGACTTTATTTTTTAAAACTATGTATTTGTTTCTGTAACTGTATATATCACCTTTTTAATCTCTTTCAAGCCTACGTATATTTTACACACATTTTAAACTATTACATCTGAATCTGTCTTATTGTGAATCTATTGCCTTAAACTGCAGCAGCTGTGGCTGCTTGCTCCGCCCACCTCAGCTTCCCAACATGGCGGTGGTATGCTTACCGCCAGCTCTGGGAGCCATCGTGGGTCTATGCTTTTATCCAAGTAGCATGTAGCCTAGAAACCTCTTTTTTTTGTTTTGTACTAGCAAAGGCTAAATCCACCAAGCAGCTTAATGTGCCACTTGTAGAGGCCTCATTCCCGCCATACCGCAGGTCGAGCGCGCACACTAGGAACCCACCAGTAGCTCAAACCGGCAGCTGCCGCTCATTTGAGAGAGACAATTAGGAACTGTTTTTAGCTCCGTTTTAGAATCTTTTTTTTTAGTTTTTAGGGGGAAACTCTTGCCACCACGTTGGACGCCATTTGTTGCTAGAGTTTTCCTGCCTGGCCCACAGTCAGGACAAATCTCTCTCACCCGCCAGTCCCAAGCTGCTTAAACCCGATCAAATAAACACAGAGACTTATATTGGTTACAAACTGTATGGCCGTGGCAGGCTTCTTGCTAACTGTTCTTACAGCTTAAATTAATCCATTTTTATTAATCTATACCTTGCCACGTGGCTTGTGGCTTCCCGGTACTTTACATCTTCCTTATCCTGATGGTGGCTGGCAGTGTCTCTCTCACCCAGCTTCCTGTTCTCTCAATTCTCCTCTCTGTTAGTCCTGCCTATACTTCCTGCCTGGCCACTGCCAATCAGCGATTTATTCATTGACCAATCAGCAACACATTTGACATACAGACCATCCCACAGCACAAGGTTAAGGCAGTCAGGACCATGTGATGTGTTAGTCTTGGGTCCAGCCTAAGCTACAGAAGACCTTGTCTCAAAACACTAGAAAAAATAAATCAGACATACACAGAGAGGGGAAAATGGGAAGGGAAAGGGAGGAGCTGTCAATCATCCAACTGGTAAACTCTGTGGAAATTTTGCTACTGAAAAAATTCTTAGAAGTTTGCATACTTCATGGTTCCATTTTTATAAAACATTTGAAAATGTTATAGCATTATATATATTATACACATATACATGAAATGAATACATATACTAAAGCTTCAAGTTTCTCTTACAATTTCTGAGTCTGACTTCTAAGCCTTCTCTGTTTTTAGATGTGTCTGTGCCCACCCATGCTGAAGAAGGGAGATACACAGGGTATGCCTATCAGGAGTGGGAGTTATATGGGGTAGATAGGAATTCTGCCACCAATTATTTAGAGTAAGATCAGCAGGGCTTTAGATTATTTCTAAGATCCCGGGGAGGTTGGGCCCAGGCTCCAGTCAGCACAATTAACCTCCCTCTCCTTCCCTACCCTTTTCAGTTGAGTGTCACCTACATTTGTTGGGAGTTTTTAAAGCTTTATTTTATTTGGAATCATGGCTATGTGTGTGGATGTGTGCACATGTGTGTGGGTGCTTGAGGAGGTCAGAAGTGTTAAATCTTCTGGAGCTGGAGTTAACAGGCAATTCTGAGTCACGGGATCTGTGTGCTGGAAATGAAATGCCAGTCCTCTGCCAGAGCAATACATACTCTTAATGGCTGGGCCATCTTTCCACCTGCTGTCAGATTGCTATGTGAACTACTGGACTTGGTTTGTATTAAACTTACTTACTGATTTGAGTTTAGATTGTTTTCATACTGATCTCATCATGGGCACAATGCAGTTGAGCACCAGACTGTTGCTCAGAGCTGGGAAACAGAATTTTCAGATGGTTAGTGAGCATTTGGCTCCTGCTGCGGCTGCTGTCTTCCACAACTGGAAAGAGGCGTACTCGAACGTGCCTCTGTGTATAACCAATCCTGGTATTGCTAGTGCTGAGTTCTAGTCTTTTCCTTCCAGTGCCCTCTGGCTCCACCCTCCGAAAGTCACTGGCATGGTTTAGAGCTGGCCTTCTAGAGGGAGCTCTTGCTCACACTTACTTTAAAAAGTAATCATTGTACATTGAAGATTGAATGAGGTGTTAATTTTCCCCTGACTTTTTGGTGTTCCTTATCTGGACTGGATCAGTGACTTGGTAAAGATCCATTTGTGAGCTGCATTCAGGGGTACTTGGAAAATAACGATGGTGTGCTCAGCATTGAGTTAGCCAAGCTTTCTTTGAAAAGCACAGGTAAGTTCTCTTCAAAGTATGCCTTTCTCTCTGGTACAAATAACTGCTGTATTTTCAGGATATTGAAGATGTATGCAAGGAAAGCCAGTATTCTTGGTTATTAACACACCCATTCTCTGCATTTCAACAATGGCTATGCGCAGTGTGGAGGCTGAGCTGGCATTTCTGGGTGAATGTATCATATTCTCTACAAGGGAGGCTTTTCAGTATTTTCCTTTGAGCTTTCCTCTGATTCCTAAATATACACATACCTACATTAGCAGCTGTCCTAATAGTAAAGACAGAGACATTTTGAATGCAGACTGTAGGAAAATACCTAAATGATGATTTCCATGCAAACAAACCTTTTTACTTTGAGCATCGTTTTTTAAAAGCACAGTAACTGAGGGAATCTTAATTCTCTACCCAGAAGTTCTTATCAACAGTGGTGCTTTTAAAGTGGTCATTCTAAACTCCCATTTCCTCCAGTGGCTCATCTAAGGGTTCCTTTCTGTAATTAGAAGCAGATCAAAATCCATAGCTGCTGAGGGAATTTGAAAGTAACTATAAAAATCTTTGTAGATGCAATTAAAAACAGAAAATAAAAAAACAAACACCCAGACTGAAGAGGCTATGTGTAGGAGGTAATTGATGTTTTGCAGACAGCAACACCTAGTTCTTGGTCGGTTGTGGGTGAGGGCTCTCCCTCAGCTCTGGCTTTCTAAAGGCTGTCTTCACTTTTCTCCCCAGAAGCAGGGACTCAGATGGCTTCTGCCATGCCCACAGCTGGAAAGGCAAGGCCCTGGCTTGCCACTGACTACAACAGAGGTTGTTATTCTAACATGGAACTAATATTAAAGCCTCCTCTATACTCGGTATTTCATGTAAGAGACCAGTGTTCAAAAGGGAAGGCAGTATGGAATCAGCTTTGAAAACAGGGTACTCATTTGGATTTTAGAGTGATGTTTATTGGTGCTAAAAGAATTATTGTATCCAAAAGAGGATATGTGAAAATTATTCATTCAAATATGCTTTATCTATTGAAATATGATTCACACATCATATAACTCAGCCCATTTAAAGTAAAAAGCTCATTTATTTTTACTATATTCATAGAGTTCTGTAGCCATTCCCACAATAAATTTAGAAATTTTCATTCCCAAATGAAGTCCATTAGTCATTCCCCATATCTCCATCTGTAGCTGAAGTTTTCTCCAGTCCTGCCTGGCCCGCGGTCAGGACAAATCTCTCTCATCCGCCAGTCCCTCAACCGCTCAGACCCAACTGAGTAAACACAAAGAGACTTATATTGCTTACAAACTGTGTGGCCGTGGCAGGCTTCTTGCTATCTAGTTCTTCTATCTTAAATTAACCCATTTCTATTAATCTATAAGTTGCCACATGGCTTGTGGCTTACCGGTGTCTTTATATGTTGCTTGTCATGGCGGCAGCTGGCAGCATCTCCTGACTCAGCCTTTCTGTTTCCAGAATTCTCTTCTCTGCTTGTCCTGCCTATACTTCCTGCCTGGCTACTGGCCAATCAACATTTTATTTATACAAAGCAATATCCACAGCACTTTCCCTTTTCTTTTTTTTCAAAAAGGAAGGTTTTTAACTTTCACATTTTAAAATTACATATAACAAAACAGTTATCAAGCAAGAATTACAGTTACAATATCTAGTCTATTTATAATATCTGGTCTATTTGTATTTGGCAAAATTAAAGAAGATATCCTATCTCTCCTATATTTGTGAGTCTAAGGTTTCATATCTAACTTATCTCTTATCATAACTAAGGAAAATTATAACTATCTAGTCTTCAACTACATCAAAGACCTCAGAAGGATATAATATTACCTGAGGAATGGGAGAAGGATGTAAGCAACTTTTGAGAGTTTTGCAAGAGTGAACAGAGACAGCGGGTAGCCTGGACAGTCATCCAAAGTTCTTTTGTAAAGTTAGGGTATCTGTCTTCAGCCCACAGGCCTAGAGCCTCTCAGTCATTTTTCTCTGTGTCCTATAGAATATCTGGCAGTTTCCTCTGCAAAGCAGGAACCTGAAGGACCATTTTGCCAAGCAAAGTTCAGTGGTCACCTTCCTATGGGTCCTGCATGTCCAGTTGATTAAGCAGTCCAGGCAAGAACAGTTTCTTGCCCAAATGGCTATTTCTGCCAAGAAGAAGATAAACTCCATATGGAGTGTCTTCGATGCCCATCCTCCTCTCTGAAGTAAATTGGTGCTGCCATGAGCAGACATGTCTCACTGTCCAGAAAGTCTAAATTTTTAAAAATATTTTAAATGCCATATTCTGTAGGTCTTTGAAGTATTTGAAGATTATCTATCTATATGAAATATATCTATGTATACCTAGAAAACTTAACATGACTATAAGTTTGACTATCATAGAAGACTAATTGGTCCATTACAATTTAAATGAGTTGTATAAACATAATACCTTAAACAAGAGTAAAAATACACATACAGTATAACAAAATTAACTTTAAATTTGTATCAATAAACTAAAATCTATACCAATGTAAAACATTTCAAACAAGTTGTTGCTTTTAAAAGTAGGTTCATTAATCTACCCTTTCATCCTATCATGTCTATATCATATCCCCTTATTTTCTTTAGAAAGAGATTACATTTATAATCAACCTGTTTTAAATAAAAATATTGGTTTTTCTCTGTCCCACACCAGAGGGCTCTTTTGATGTGGGACAGAAGAATCTCTTAACCTTTTTTTTTTTTTTAGCAATATGCTTGGGTTTAGAGAAGGAGTAAGCCAATTCCATCTCCAAAGCCAGCTTGGTATATTTGGGAATTTGGGCGTAGCTTCTCTTACTACTTCCTGCTGGAGGGGGGTGCTGTATCTTATGGGGACACAAAGAAAAATTTAGGATTATGGAGTAGTCCGTGAGGGTGTATCGTGTGAGCCAGTTGCCTTGAAACCGTTCTGGATGTTGGATCATCTGGGCCATGGTGTCATCAGAAACCTTTCAGGGGGTCTTGGCTTGTCAAACCTGATATATCTTAATCTGGAACAAATCCATAGCCTCTGGCTTTCTGTGGAAACAAAAGTGGAGCCTCCTTTTCAAAGCAACATATCCTTACATCCAAATTTTGAAGTCAAGGTACCTTTAAAATATACATATTGGTTTAACTCAACAGCTTTTACGATCCAATGTTTTTCTGCAGTTAAAAATCCCAAAGATGGCCGGGCGGTGGTGGCGCACGCCTTTAATCCCAGCACTCGGGAGGCAGAGCCAGGCGGATCTCTGTGAGTTCGAGGCCAGCCTGGGCTACCAAGTGAGTTCCAGGAAAAGGCGCAAAGCTACACAGAGAAACCCTGTCTCGAAAAACCAAAAAACAACAACAACAACAAAAAAAAATCCCAAAGATGGCCGGGCGGTGGTGGCGCACGCCTTTAATCCCAGCACTCGGGAGGCAGAGCCAGGCGGATCTCTGTGAGTTCGAGGCCAGCCTGGGCTACCAAGTGAGTTCCAGGAGAGGCGCAAAGCTACACAGAGAAACCCTGTCTCGAAAAACCAAAAAAAAAAAAAAAAAAAAAATCCCAAAGACAACACAATCCAGATGTTCTGTGTAATATCCATCTTTACATGGCTTATTTTTTATACTACCTTTACTGTCTCTTTAAAGACTTTATTTTTAAAAACTATGTATTTCTTTATATAACTGTATATATTCCTTTTTCTCTCTCTTTCAAGCCTACATATTTTTACACACATTGTAAAGCATTTAAAGTCTTGTTCCATTTAAATTCTTGTCTGAATCTGCCTTATTGTGAATCTATTGTTTTAAACTGCAGCATTACTAGGGCTAAAATAGCAGCTTTGGCTGGTGGCTCCGCCCACCTCAGCTTCCCAACATGGCGGTGGTACGTTTACCGCCAGCTCTGGGAGCCATCAACTCTTAGAAACAGTGGTTCTATGCTTCTATCAAAGCAGCGTGTAGCCCAGAAACTTCTTTTTTTTTTTTTTTTTGTACTAGCAAAGACTAAATCCACCACACAGAGTAATGTGCTGCTTGTAGACGCCTCATTCCTGCCATACTGACGCCATAGTAGCTCAAACCCGCCGGCTGCCTCTAACTTGAGAGAGATAACTAGGAAGCTGTTTTTAGCTCAGTTTTACAATCTTGTTTCTCAGGTTTTAGGTGGAAACTCTTGCCCCACATTGGGCGCCATTTGTAGCTGAAGTTTTCTCCAGTTCTGCCTGGCCCGTGGTCAGGACAAATCTCTCAACCGCCAGTCCTGCAGCCACTCAGACCCAAACCGATAAACACACAGAGACATATATTGCTTACAAACTGTATGGCCGTGGCAGACTTCTTGCTATAAGTTGCCACATGGCTTGTGGCTTACCGGTATCTTTACATGTTGCTTGTCATGGCGGCTGCTGGCAGCATCTCCTGACTCAGCCTTCCTGTTCCCAGAATTCTCTTCTCTACTTGTCCTGCCTATACTTCCTGCCTGGCTACTGGCCAATCAACATTTTATTTATACAAAGCAATATCCACAGCATCCCCTTGCCAACTACTAAATATCATACATACCTGTCATTTATGATTGGCTTCAATATTCATGTTTAGTCTATCTCAGTATTTTATTGAAGTAGAAGATTATTCCATCTGTGTTATACCATCTTTTGTTTACTCATTTATCTGCTGGGGGTATTTGGCTTGTTTTAGTGTTTAGCTGTCATGAATAGTCAGATATATGTACATTTATTTACTTACTCATGTATTTGCAGTGCTGACAATTAAACCCAGCTCTTGCTAGACATGTACTGTCCCATGAACTACATCCTAATCCCAATATATGATTTTTTATGTTTATTGCATAGCAGTAATGCACATACATACCACCTGTTGGATTACCTGTACCTCAGGAGTTTTAAGAATTATAAAGCCTTAATATGCTAGAAAGAAAATTATAGTGCCTGTTGTGGTAGTTTATGCCTATAATTTCAGAACTTGGGAAGCTGAGAAGGATTGCCAGGAGTCTAAGGTGGACCTGGGCTGCATATTAAGTCCCAGGCCCTACCTGGACTACAGAATAAGACCCTGGCTGGAAAATAAATGGAACTTGGAGATGGCGCAGTGGTTCAGAGTATGTACTACTCTTCCGGAAGACCGGAGTTCAATTCCCAACTGCCTGTAACTCAGCTCAAGGGGTATCTAACACTTTTGGCATTCTTGGGCACCTGTACATGCATGTATGTACTCACACAATCATACACATGATTAAAAATAATTTTTAAAAAATCTTTAAATAAAAATGGCCATGCTACTGAAGAATATGTCTCTCCTTTCCCTAGCCTTAACTGCCTCATGAGTCCCTTTCCCATCCATGATAGAATCAGGTAACCACCACTGCTATGAATTCATTCATGCACCAGCCATCCCATGTCCAGGAGACAGCCTTTCCCATCATTTTTCCTGTCCTCAGGTTTGTTCTTATCTTCTTTCTACCCATCTTCTACAGTGCTCCCTTAAGGTTGGAAGGGGTGATATATAAGTTCATTTAGGGGTGAACACAGCAGTCATTGTTGTAAGCTTTGGCCATTTAAGAGTCTCTGCATTGGCCAGGCGGTGGTGGCGCACGCCTTTAATCCCAGCACTCGGGAGGCAGAGCCAGGTGGATCTCTGTGAGTTCGAGGCCAGCCTGGGCTACCAAGCGAGTCCCAGGAAAGGCGCAAAGCTACACAGAGAAACCCTGTCTCGAAAAACAAAAAAAAAAAAAAAAAAAAAAGAGTCTCTGCATTAACTATCACCTACTGCAAAGAGATACATCTCTGCCCCAGGGAGGGATGTGTGTGTGGTGTATATATATGTGGTATATTTGTACATGTGACTGTATGTTCACCTGTATGTACAGAAAGGCTAGAGAATGATTTTGGAATTGTGCTCTATTCTGCTTTACTCCCTTGAGACAGGACCTCTTATGGAACCTGCAGCTAGGCTGACAGTCAGCAAACCCCAGCTTACCCTACTGCCTGCCCCCCACCTAGTGTTGGGGCTTCTGATGTCTGCAACACACTTGGCTTTTAAAATTTTTTACCCTGTTAACCGTCTCCCCAACTTTGTAGTGTATTTCTTGAAAATTTCCTCTAGCTTACTGAGGATTAAGGATTAATGGCTAAAGATTAATTTCTAGCTTACTTGGATTAAGGCATGTGGCAGCACAAACAGCTCTTTTTTTTATTGCCATTGTCCCTATCATTTTATCTGAACCCTGTCTTTCTGCTCAACCCACACCATCTGGGAATATCACCTGGCTGGAATGAGTGAATCTTTGTCTACAGCAGGCCTCATCCATTTGGTTTCTGCAGCCAGAAGCCTTTGTGATTCAGAGCAGCATCCATAGAGGATAGCAGTACCCTTTCAGTGTTAGGTATTGGAGATGTATTGCATGCTCTTCAAAGTTACAAGGTAGCGGCGGGGTGGGGTGGGGGGGGGAGAATGCCCATATTCCCTAAATAACACCAGAACTGAGTCCTAAGACAACATAGATGGGGCAGTGGGAATGTTTGTATTGGGAAGAGAGAATGGCCAATTGCTTCAGAAACAAGAGTTCAACAGAATTGATAGTACCTGTGATCAAGAAGCTAAGAGCTGGGCTGGGGTGTAACTCAGTTGAAAGAATGCTTGCCTAGCATGCAGAAAACCCTAGGTACCATCCCAGGCACAGCACAAACTGAGAGTAGTGGCACACTCATGTAATCCCAGCACTCAGGAGGTAGAGGTAGGTGCTGTGGGATGGTCTGTATGTCAAATGTGTTGCTGATTGGTCAGTGAATAAATCACTGATTGGTCAGTGGCCAGGCAGGAAGTATAGGCGGGACTAACAGAGAGGAGAATTGAGAGAACAGGAAGCTGGGTGAGTGAGACACTGCCAGCCGCCATCAGGACAAGGAAGATGTAAAGTACCGGGAAGCCACAAGCCACGTGGCAAGGTATAGATTAATAGAAATGGATTAATTTAAGCTGTAAGAACAGTTAGCAAGAAGCCTGCCACGGCCATACAGTTTGTAACCAACATAAGTCTCTGTGTTTATTTGGTCCGGTCTGAGCGGCTGTGGGACTGGCGGGTGTCAGAGATTTGTCCTGACTGTGGGCCAGGCAGGAAAACTCTAGCTACAGGTAGGAGGGTCAAAGGCTGCATAGGAAGGTTAAGAGAAAACTTGGGGACATATCTAAAAATTAAAAGAAAAAAAAATGGTAGCTGATAGAGCTACCATGAAGAGACTTAAGGGTTCAGCTCAGGAATGTAAACTGCCTCCTGATAACCACCGAGAGTCACTGAATTATTTTAAGTCAGGAAATGAACATAGATCAGTGTTTCAAAAAGAACTTTGTGGCAATGGTTGGCAGTATTGGTTAGAGGTAGCCCCACCTGCATCATGTAGTGCAGGCTGGATTGAATGTGGAAGCATCCTCTTGATGACCCTCAGATACCTCCCATAGACATTCCTCTGCACGTGCTCCCCATAGCCACATGCTTGTCTGTTCTTTATTATATAAATAGTTCCTTGTAGGCAATTATTATATTTTATATTCCAGTATCTTCAAGATAAATTCTATGTCCTGGTGTAGAATTGAGTAGTTTTAGGTACTCTGTAAATGTATATGGGATGGATGCATCTTTGTTGGCACAAGAGCTTTAGGGTAACAGAATTTAGTTCTTTTTTTTCCCAGCATTTTTAACTATCTTTTTGGCAACAAGATAATCATGATAGCATAGGCTAGCCCCTAACTAACCATCAAGCCAAAGATAACTTTAAACGCCTTATCCTTCTGCCTCTACCTCTCAAGTGCTCAAATTACTGGCATGTACCACCACTACAACTAGCTGAAGTGTAAATCTAATTAATTTTATCAATAAAAACCAGGAATCAGATATGGGGTAAAATCTGAAAAATCAGAGAAGCAGGAGAGTAGCCACAATTGCTTCCTTCCTCTTCCCTTCCTCCAGTCCAAAAAGAGTTGAGATCCTGTCTCCTCCCTGCCTTATCACTTCCTGTTCCTCTCTATACAGACCCCAGACCTCTATGGTTAACTAGTGACTAGCTCTACCCTCTGACTCCAAGCAAGCTTTATTTGTCAGAACACAAACTAAATATTACACAATATTTCCCCCTTTTTGTCTAAATAAAAAGCGAAGGTTTTAACTAACATAGAAAAACTATATACAATATGTACAATAACTATATATAAATATATACAGGCAATAATTACATTAATAACATCTAGTCCATGAGCATTTGACAAATTCAGAGGAAATACTCCACTGTCTATCCTATCTTTGTGAGTCTAAAGTGTTGTACCTAATTAACTTTCTATCCTAACTTATATTTTCCAACCCCAAACTATCTTTTTATGTCTCTCAATCTTATACACTTTACACCTCTTTTGTAAGTTTCTTTTCTGAATTTGTTAACAAGGAAAACCATAACTATCTAGTCTTCAACTCCATCAGAGACCTGAAGATATAATATTACCTGAGTAAACAGGAAGTGCAGAGCAAACAACTTCCAAAATTAAATGACAGAAATAGCTGGCTGCCTGGACAGTCACCCAAGGTTCCTCTGCAATGTTGGAGCATCCATCTTTGGCCCGCAGGCCTAGACTATCTGACAGACGTAGTGAAGCAGGATTTTTGAAGAATTGTCCCACTTTGTCTTGGCAAAGTTTGATGGTCACTTTCTTTTGAGTCCTGATTGTCCAATTTGGATAGCATACTGTCAGCAGTCAAGACAAAGGCAAGTTTTTGCCCACTGGCTAACTTTTGCCACAAAGAAAGTAAACTCTGTGTGGAGTTTCTTTGATGCTCATGATCTTCTCTGAAGTAGATTGGTGCTTCTAGGAGCAGACATGTCTCATTGTCATTTAAAAAAAAAAGAATCTATGTTATTAAAACATCTTAAATGCCATATTCTGTAGATCTCTGAAGTGTTTGAAGACCACCTATCTATCTAAAATATATTTCTGTTTGATCTTGAAAACATACCTAACCTGACCACAAGTTTGATTGTAATAGGTTACTAACTACTAACCTGTTTTATTATCCTAAATAGTTTGTAATAACTTTCAAGGACTAGAAATTTACATTACATTGCTAAATGAGCTGTATAGGTACCATACCTTGAACAAGAGTAGAAACGTATGTACAGTATGTTCTAAGAAAAATAACCTTAAATCTGTATTAATATAAAAAACTTAAACAAGAATAGAAACATACGTACAGTATAACAAAAAATAACCTCAAATTTGTATCAATATACAAAAATCCATATCCATGTAAAATATTTAAGACTAGTAGTTGCTTTTTTGGTTTAAAAGTAGATTCAACAATCTACCCTTTTATACTATTTCTGTATTCCTTCATTTTCTTTTTAGAACAAGATCCCAGAATCTAATCTTTTTTGTTCACCTTTTTCCTGACCAATAACAACTTGTAACCAACCACCTAAATGATGACAAATATCCATAACCCACTGAACGACCAGAAACCACCCACTCCACCTCTTGGGAATATGGGCGTTGTGTTCTTAAAGTTACTTCCTGCTGTCTGGGGGTGACCACATCTTTAGGGGACCCTGATAAAAATTGGGATAATTGTGAAGTCCTGGGAGAGCTAGCTGTATCATTTGTTGTCCAGTCTCTGTGTAATGGGAAAATGCAGGACTTATGTCAAGTCCTGGCTAGAATAGTCTGTGAGGCTAGACCATCTCAGCTAGCTACCTTAAAATTGTCCTGAGCAGTTTGTAGTTCAAAGCCAATCTTTAGGTGGTGTTTGTCAGCTTAGTGGCATTACCATAGTCTAGGTGGCATTGTTATTGTGGGGCCCAATTCTCCTTTTGGAGACTTTAGAGTTCACTGGTAGGTATGGTCATGGTTCACTGTAGAAAACTTAAACATTTTAAATGTCATATGCAGCAGATCTCAAAGAAGGTAAAAGACCATAATTTGTTACATACATCCAGAGTACAAAAACTTAATTCCTAGTTAGCTGATAGAGCCTCAAACCTGAAATCATGTATAAGAAGCTAGATGAAGCCTTTTTCTAGAATTAGTTCTCTATACGGCCATTAATATCATGACAAAAGTTAAAATATAAATATATAATATATATTAATTTTATAAAGTTTAAAATACTATTTATAACTTAAGAAAAGTTTTAAAGAGTCAAAATAAAACCAAAGAATTAAGAGATTAGTGGCAATACAATAGTCCCTTAATTTTGGTTTTTCTTCTGTCCTATATCAGGTGGCTCTTCTGACACACTGAATTTTCCTTTGAACAAGCATGCTTGGGTTTAGAAAAGAAGAGAGCCACGCTCCAACTCCAAAGCCAGCTTTAATTTTTAATTGGACTGGACTGCAAAAAGACCATCTGCCTTATATGTCTGTAGAGAACAGCAGAAACAAACATTTGGGAAGGTTTAGGAAATTTTATCCTGTTGGAAATGGGATATACCAATAGGCCAATTTACTCTTTTTCTTGGGATATTTTCTCTGGATGATTTGTCCTTTTTCTTCACATGTCTCATTTGTCCAGTGGTCTTCATATTCTGTATTTGGATGCCTTCATTCTCCTGGAAAGACAAAAGCAAAACTGTGCCCCAACCCTAATTTGGGGAGTTTCCCTTTTGGAAAGTTATATCTGATCAAATGAAAAGCATTTGTTAGTCTTGCAAGTCAGTTTAGATTGAATGGCTATGCAGTTTGATGAACTATCACCTCCTCTAATCAAGAGGTCTCTCCTGTTCAAGTCAATTTTATCAATTTTGATGGTGTCCATAGCTTTTCTTCTCCCATGGAAACAAAAACAAAACCTCTTACCCAACATAACACATATCCTGGTTTCCATTCTGAGGTCAACACATCTTTAAAGCATACAGGATGATTTGATTCAGCAGTCTTTTCTATTATTCAATGTGTCTCTGCAGCTCTTGTTCCTTTCTCGTTAGCATTTTAAAATTTAAAGTTAATAAAGCATTGTGTAATCTATCCCGGGGGGGGGGGGGGTCTCTATTACCCCTCTCTGTTTATTAAGCATATCTTTTAGAGTTTGAGTAGATCTTTCTATAACTACATGCCCTGTTATGCTTTATATTGTAATGTGCAAAAATTGTTTCATTTTACTAGAGACATATGCTGGAGCATTGTCAGTCTTAGTTTGTACATGTATCCCCATAATGGTCGTAACTTCTAATAAATATGTATTTACAGAATCAGCCTTTTCAGAACTTAAAGGAGTTGCCCATTGAAATCCTGAATATATATCTGTGGTATGGTGTACATATTTTAATTTTCCAAACTCTAGAAAATAAAACACATCCATTTGCCAAATTTCATTTCTTTGAGTACCCTTTGGGTTACTTCCTGAAGATAGTAGAGTCTGGTTATACAAGGAACAAGTAGGACATTTTCTTATAATTTCCTTGGCTTATTGTCAAGTGATGGAAAAATCATTTTTCAAACCCTTGCTATTGACATGGTGGTTTTTTTTATTAAATTCTGAGGCTTCTCACACAATTCCTACCAATAGTTGATTTATTTCATCATTACTTTGTGCTATAGGGCCTGGTAGACCTGTATGGGACCTAATAATGTGTTATTTATGAGGGATGATATCTATTTCTGATTATTTCTTGTAATTGAATAAATAACAAAGTTAATTCTGTGTTATCTGGAATAAATTCAGCAGTTTCAGTATGTAAAACAACTCTTTCTGCATATTGAGAGTTGGTAACTAAATTATTAAGAGGTTCTGGAAAATCTAATAATACCATGAGAATAGCATGTAATTCTGACTTTTGAACACAATCATGAGGGCTTTGAGCCACCTTATTCAAATTTCCTGATTTACAACCTGCCTTTCCTGATTTGTTTGCATCAGTATAGAATGTAGGAGCTCCAGAAATTGGTGTTCCCTGTACAGTGTGAGGAAGAATCCAGTTAGTTCTCTTTATAAATGGAATTTTCTTGCTTTGAGGATATTTACTGTTAATCTCTCCAAAAAAAATACTGCAATCTCTTTGCCAATGTTCATTTTCTGTCCATAAAGAGGAACTTTCAGCATTAGGAAAAGGTACTACAATTTCTGATGGGTCTATTCCTGCTAATTGATGAAGTCTCAATTTTCCTTTTAGAATCAACTCAGAAATCTTTTCTACATAGGTCTTTAATTTTTTACTGTGTGTGTGGTAAAAATATCCATTTTAAGATGTTATCTTCTCTCTGCATTAAAATTCCTGTAGGGGAATGCATAGAAGTTAAAGTAACCAGAATGCAGTCAAGCTCTGGATCCAAATGATCCACTTGTGCATCCTGTAATTTCTTTTCTACCAGAGCCAATTCTCTCTCAGCTTCAGTTTTCTTGGACTATTTAAGTCCTCATCACCTTTTAAGGTTTGAAATAAATTACTCAGTTCTTGAGTTGTTAATTCAATTGTGAGTCATACCCAGTTAATGTCTACCAGCAATTTTTAAAAGCCATTAAGAGTCAGTTTTGAAAGTCATTGATCTCTCTTGATTTGTACCTTTTGGAGTTGAATTTTTTGTAAACCTATTTTATATCCTAGGTAATTAACAGTATCTCCCCTTTGTATTTTTTCAGGAGCAATTTGTAATCCCCAACAAGGCAAAATTTTCCTTTACTTCTTCAAATGTTTTTTCTAAAGTATCTACATTTGAATCAGCTAGTAAGATATCATCCATATAATGGTAAATTAGATTGAGGAAACTGTACTCTAATCATTTCCAACAGCTGTTGTACAAAACGTTGCCACAGAGTGGGTGTTGTTGGTTGTTTTTGCTCTTTTGGGGGACCTGCTACCCAACTCCCAAATAAATCACACATGAAGGCTTATTCTTATAAATGTTCAGGCTTAGCTTGGCTTGTTGCTAGCCAGCTTTTCTTAAATTATCTTGTCTATCTTTGGCCTCAGGGCTTTTATCTTTCTCTATTCCTGTATACCTTTTCTTTTGTTCTTACTTCATGTCTGGCTCTGTAGCTGGGTGGCTGGCCTCTGACGTCTTCCTTCTTCTTCTCTCATTCCTTGATCATCCCAATTTCTCCTTCTATTCCTCTCTACCTGCCAGTCCTGCCTATTCTTTCTCCTGCCTTGCTATTGGCCATGCAGTTCTTTATTAGACCATCAGGTGTTTTAGATAGGCAAAGTAAGGAAGTTTCACAGAGTTAAACAAATGTAACATAAACAAAAGTAGCACATCTTAAAATAATATTCCCCATCAGGTGGGGCTGTTTAACATCCCTTGTGGGAGAAACTTCCATTGATATCTCTTAACAGGCTGAGAATTATTATAAGTAGGCGCTATGAAGGCAAAATTTTCTCTATCCTGTTCTTGTAAAGGTATAGTGAAAAGCACTTTTTAAAGTAATCCCTGTAATAGACCATCCTTTAGGTAATAGAGAAGACAAGGGAATTCAGGCTGTGAAGAGTCCATGGCTGAATCACCTTATTAATAACTCTTAGATCTGTTACCGTTCTTCATTTTCCAGATTTCTTTTTAATGACAAATATAGGAGAATTCCTAGGGCTGGTCAATTCTTCAATATGTTGAGCATTTAGCTGCTCCTGTACCAACTGTTCTAAGGCCTGTAATTTTTGTTGTTGTTGTTTGGTTTTGGTTTTTGTTTTTTGAGACAGAGTTTCTCTGTAGTTTTGGTGTCTGTCCTGGATCTCGCTCTGTAGACCAGGCTGGCCTCGAACTCACAGAGATATGCCTGGCTCTGCCTCTTTGAATGTTGGAATTAAAGGTGTGCTCCACCACTGCCTAGCAAGGCTTGTAATTTTTTTTTTCAAGACAGGGTTTCTCTGTGTAGCTTTGCACCTTTTTCCTGGAACTCACTTGGTAGCCCAGGCTGGCCTCGAACTCACAGAGATCCGCCTGCCTCTGCCTCCCGAGTGCTGGGATTAAAGGCGTGCGCCACCACCGCCTGGCTAAGGCTTGTAATTTTTTTGATGTCTAAGGCCATTGTTCCATGCAGACAGGTATGTCAGTTAACCATTTTAATTGAAGGGCTGTTGGTACCTTTGAAAGATCAACAGTTGTTGTGCCCTGCTTATGTACAACCTGAACAGTCAGTGACTATTATTGATAATGCCTTTTAATATTTTTCTCAGAAGCATACGTTAGTTTATGCTTTTTTTCTGAGATTGGAGGGATGTTAATCTGGGTTTTTCAGCAATATAACCTATTGCTGTTGCCTTTGGTTACCTCCAGGAACTTTAAGGTAACACCCTATTGCTGAAGATACAACATACTTTGGACATACAGCTTAGAGTAATTGGGGAAGGTACTAAGCTGCCAAGGGGGGATAAAAGCAATTAAAAGTTTTACCTAGCTGTAAAGCTTACAAACCACAATAATAAGACAACATATCCCCAAGGGTTCAATGGTAATATTTACACCTTAGGGATAACCAATAGACATAACAAATCACGTCTCCATAAATTCATTGCTATGTTAGACATATATGGCTTTAATTTTCCTCCTTGTCCTTCTGGCCTTATATGCCTGACCCATCTTCACTTTGTTTTATGTGATTTCCAATCCCTAGAAGCTGAACATTTAACTCCTGAAGGCCAATTTGGATGCCAAGATTTTTGTGCAATTATTATTACATCTGCCCCAAACCCTCAATTTCAATACCTTTTATTTGTATTTTTAACTTTGGTCTTTGATCATTTATAGAAGTTTGTGAAAATACTTGTTTTATGCTCTCCTGAAATTTTTGTTTTATCAAATGAAGTGGTTCTGTCATTCAGAGCAGTATGGTTTTTAACAACAGGTATTAAATCTTTTAATATTTCTCTGTCGGGTTTTCCCCAATGCTGACGGAGAATGATTGAACCAAATTTGACGTGAAGGACTGCAAGAGGTCCCCTAAGGTGTTTCCCGATGCCAAAGGGTTGCCTTGTCTGTCCCATGTTGATCTGCATTCATTAGTCCAATGCCAACCTTTGCCACACCCTCTACATATTCCAGAAGGCTAGGGCCTTCTGTTTGGATTATCTCTAGAAAAAATATGGTTCCTAGAAATGCCTTACCTACAATCTCTTTTCAGGAGACCTGTTTACCACAGTTAAAACATCTAACCTTTTGATTTTTCTTAAAATTTTTAGAAATCACTTTTCCTATCCAAGTGTTATCATAAGTGTGAGAACAAATATCAGCTGTATTTCTAATCCATTCATCTATTGGTGCTGATCTTGCCTTTAAGGACCTAATTACCCCCTTTACATTCTGAATTAGCATTTTCAAAAGCCAAGGATTCAATTAATATTTGTCTAACTTCTAGATTTGATATCATTCTATTTATAGCTGAAGTCAGTCTTATAAAAAAAATCAGTGAAGGCTTCTTCTGGCCTTATATAATTTTAGTAAACAACTCAGTTCTCTTTCCTGATTCTTCAACCCTGTCCCAAGCATTCAAAGTTGTTGTATAGCATAGGACCAAGGTATGGCCATCAGATGTAATCTGTCTTTGCAAATCAGCAAACTGGGCCTCACCGAGAAGCTGTTCTTTAGAAATTTCCATGCCTCTAGCCCTACTTCATTGTTCTGTGACCCTAGTTTCCTCTCTCCACCATGTTTTCCCTTGTAACTGAGGACTAGCTTCCAATACTGCTGTAATTAAATCTTTCCAGTCTTGTGGAATAATTCTGTTCCAATTGGCCCATGAATTTAACATCTGCTTTACAAAAGGTGAATGCATACCATATGAAACTATTGCTTCCTTAAATTTGTTCAAATCTAACATTTCTATAGGTTCCCAGTTAACCTCTGAATAGCCTACGTCTAGTGGTCGTTCTTGAATGGTAACTGGTAAATTAAGGTTGGTTTTCTGATACCGTGGGCTGCTCCTCTTCAGTTTCAGAATGTAATGGTATAGTAGGTTCTGCTCTAAACTCCTCTGTGTGTGAATTTTTTTTTTAGTTTCATTAGTAGGTCTTTCTAAGTATTATATCTTACCAGTCAATTTTTCATATTTGTCACCAATATCAAACAACTTTTTTAAGGATAAAACATGAATTACCAAACTGATTAATGACTATAATTGACATTATGTCAATCCCAGATAAGTTGATTATCCTTTCATTTAATTGTTCCATTTTCAAACCATCCATTGTGGAACTATACAGAGACCTAACTCCCTGCATTGTAATATTGTTCCCCATTCTTAATGTGGGGGAAAACCTTTTTTTAAAAGACTAATTCCCCTACTAAAGAATTCCCAGGTGTCTCAGCAGATCTGCTGATAATGACTGTGAAGTGTGAGGCTGGCTCTTGCTCTGCAGCATGCCTCAGCAGAGAATACACATGGTGCACAGCCTGGCTGAGGGCAGCTGCAGCTGCTTTTGTGTAGCTAGGATCTGAGAACGTGTGGCAGTGGCCACAGCAGTAAAAGCCCCATCGGGTGTTGAGGCTGCTGTCCTGGTGTAGCAGCAGCCTGAGAAGGGGGTGCAGAGGAAGGGGGTGGAGAGGGAGCCAGCCTCCTGAAAGGTGGACACGGGGATGTGCGTGGGAAATGAGTGCATGGGGCGCCTGAAGAACAGAGCCAGCTGACAGGTGGCTAACTGTGGCGGCATTTGGAGCCCAGACATCTGTAGAGTTTAGGGACGGGGACAGGTAGCAACTGGCTGTTGTAGAGAGGCTGCAACAGGAAAATTCCAGACTCACTCAGAGGGCCTTAGGGGAGAGAGGGAAAACCAACAGCAGCAGCAGCAGCAGCAGCAGCAGCTCTTGGGGCTGCAAAGCTAGGGGCAAGTGGCTACCTTGTAATTTTGTGCCCTGAGTTGGATGCCAGGTGAAACGTTTATCTAATTATTCTTTATCAATAAAAACTTGGGAGTCAGATATTGGGGTAAGAACCTGCATGATCAGAGAAATGGCAACAAAGTGACCAGTGACCCGCCGCCTTCTCCTCAATCCAAAAAGACCGAGACCCTCTCTAAACCCCGTCCTACTACTTCCTGTGTCTCTCTGTCCTCAGTCCTCCAAAACCTCTATGGTTAATTTTGCTCAGCTAGTAGCTAGCTCCACCCCCTGATTCAAAGCAAATTTTATTCTCAGTCTTGGGAGTATCAGAATGCAATCAAAATATCACACAACACTCACTTATCCACAAATAGGAGGCAGAGAGAGCTAACTGGGAATAGCATGGGCTCAAGGCTCACCCCCCAGTGGCACACCACCTTTCCACTGACTAGGGATCAAGTATTCAACCTATAAGCCTCTGGGGGTCCATTCTCATTTAAACCACCAAAATTTTTAAGTTAGTAATACATGTGGTAAGGAAAATGGTATGGAAATTCTGGAAAGTAGTTCAAAGCAGTGAGAGGGACTGTGCTGGTGGACATTTCAGAGGATCAGCAGGTGGCAGTTGAGGTTCAGGGTGTCAGCCCACCGGGAGGTGGCCTCCCAGAATCTCAGTTTGGTGGGGCCCCAGGACCACAGACCCCGGAGTGTCTTTTGACCTGTGGATTGTTATTGCGGGCATGGCTTCATTCCTAAGCTGTACTGTCTGATGGATAGTGGTGGTGTTGGCTTATACAGAGTTTTGACGAGTGAAGATGGATATAGGGAGGTATTGCACAGCTGGGGCCTGTGAGTTTCACTTAGCTCAAGTTGATGATTATGAGAAACAGCTGAGTTCCAGGAGCCAGGCTGGCTCAAATTCCTTCAATCTTTTTTTTTTTTTTTTTTTTTTGTTTGTTTTGTTTTTGTTTTTTCGAGACAGGGTTTCTCTGTGTAGCTTTGCGCCTTTCCTGGAACTCACTTGGTAGCCCAGGCTGGCCTCGAACTCACAGAGATCCTCCTAGCTCTGCCTCCCAAGTGCTGGGATTAAAGGCATGCGCCACCACCGCCCGGCAAATTCCTTTAATCTTAATGTTGAAAGACACAGTCACAGGTTTTGGTGTGCATCATTATCTGAAACAAAGCCTTATAAGCTCGGTCTGTTTCAGACTACTGCCTTTTCTCTACCACATCCTTCCCAACTCACTGCCCACCTCCAGAGCTTCCATTTCCAAGTGAAGGTTTTTGTTTTTTGTTTTCAGTGCAGTTCTTAACTGCTATAGACATTGTTCAGGGAAGGTGCAGACCAGGGGTAATTCTGTCCCCCTAGGCAATGGCTTTGTTGCTGCTACTAAAGGTAGTTTTAACAAAATCTAAATCATTCTAACAAAACTCAAGATTCAAAGGCTAGGGTGAAAACCTGTAAACTCAGAGAGTTAGAGCAGCAACTAACTTTCTCTCTTAGTTGGCGTCCCCGAAGCCTCTCTCCTTCCACACTGCTCCAACTAAAAAACTCACACTACTGGTTGCTAACTAGTTGTTATCTAGTTGCTAACCCTACCTCTCTGAGCACAGGTTAATTTTATTTAATTAATGCAAATGTAACACATCTTTACATAGTTAAATAAATGCAGCATAGCAAATGTAACACATCTTTGCCTAGTTAAACAAATATCCCACAACATTTCCCCCTTTTATCTAAATAAAAAGGAAAGGTTTTAACTTTAACACAATAAACTACATACAATAAGAACAGTTACCAAGTAAGAATTACATTTACAATGTCCAGTTCCTTTGCATTTGGCAAATTCCGAGAAATCACTATAGTACCTATCCTGTCTTGATATGTCTAAAGCTCTGTACCTAATTTACCTTCTTTCATTTCTAAGGAAAACTGTAACTATAGATATCTTGTCTTCAACTCCATCAAATACCCCAGGCTATAATATTACATGAGTAAATATAAAGTGCAATGCAAGCCACTTCCTATAAGCTATAACCACTTCCAAAACTATAGAAATGACAGAGACATCTGGCTGCCTGGACAGTCACCCAAGGTTCCTCTGAAACATTGAGGCATCCATCTTCAGCATACAGGCCTAAAATATCTGGCAGACTTTTCTATGGAGCAGGAATTTTGAAGGACTGTCCCACCTTGTTTGGGCAAAGTTCAACAGTCATTTTTCTTTGTGTCCTATGTGTTCAGTTTGGATAGTATACTGTCAGCAGTTGAGGCAAGGGCAGTTTCTTGCCTTAATGGCTAGCTTTGCCACATTGAAAGCCAACTCCATATGCAGGTTCTTCAATGCCCATCATCGAAGTAGATTGGTGCTTCCAGGAGCAGACATGTCTCACTGTCATGAAAAGCCCTATGTTAACAAAATATTTTAAGTGCCATATTCTGTAGGTCTTTGAAGTATTTGAAGACCATCTATCTATCTAAAATATATCTCTGTATGATCTTGAAAACATGCCTAACATAACTATAAGTTTGATTGTTATAGATGACTAACTACTAACCTGCATTTAATTATACATTACATTTTTAAATGAGCTGTATAAGCACAATTCCCGAAATAAGAGTAGAAACATTCATACAGTATAAAAAATAAATTTAAGTTTGTATCAATATATCAAAATCCATACCAATGTGAGGTTAATCATTGTCTTTTTATCCTATATTCTTATATCCCCCTTAAATGATGACAAACATCCATAACCCACTGAATGACCAAAAACCACCCCATCCCATCTCTTGGGAGTGTGGATGTTGTGTTCTCTAGACTGCTTCCTGTTGTTTGAGGGCAACAGCATCTTTAGGGAACCCTGAGAAAATTGAGATAATGATCAAGTCCTGGAAAAACTAATTATAACATTTGTTGTCCAGTCTCAGAACAGTTCTCATGCAGAGGGATTAGTATGTATGTCACCTGTCTTGTAGTTTTTTTTGGTTTATTTCTTTATGTCTGTAGCCAAGATTTTCAGGTCTTCCCTGATCAAATCTGGTCTCTATTAACCTTGAAGGAATCTACAGCCTTTTGCTTCCTCTTCTCCAACACAATACATTTTTTTTTAATTCCATTTTAAAGTTAAGACATTCTTAAAGTATCTAGACTGGTTTTATTCAGTAGTCCTTTTTATAACCCCGTGTCTCTCAGTAGCTGTCATTTGCTCATCAACATTCAAAAAATTCAAAGTCAATACAACCATACAGGATCCAGACTCCCTGTGTATCTCCCATCTTTATATGGCTTTTTTCCTTTATATTACTTTACTCTCTCCTTTTGGTTTTTTGAGACAGGGTTTCTCTGTGTAGCTTTGCGCCTTTCCTGGAACTCGCTTTGGAGACCAGGCTAGCCTCAAACTCACAGAGATCCGCCTGGCTCTGCCTCCCAAGTGCTGGGATTAAAGGCATGCGCCACCACCGCCTGACACTTTACTCTCTCTTTAAAGACTTTACTTTATTATTTTTAAACTATTTACTTTTTTACTATTTTACTTTTTTTTCTATGACTATCTGTACCCATCTTCTTTTCTTTCCTAAGCCTATGCACATTTTTAAACACACTGTAACTTGTTTAGAGGCTTTTTTCCATCTGGATCTGTCTTTACTGTGTGTCTCTAGCCTTTTCTGACCACATAAGCCAAACTTTAAACTGCTAAATGGCTTTGTGTTGGCTACTTGCTTCACCCTGCTTGGTTCCATAAGAACCAAGCTTTACACCCCTCCAGCCTGGCCAAGAGCTGTATTCAACTGGGAACTGAGTCTAACTGGGAGCTGCATTCAAACTGCCCCAGCTCTAGGTAGCTGGTGCCCACACTGTCAGGCATTTTTACATAGCTTGCTGTTTTTACTTAACATGCTGTCTGCTCAAGTGCTTGTTATATGGCAGAGCCTCTTAAATGAGCTGTGTCAATTTTTTGTTGTCGCTTGTTCTGTTTTGTATTGTTTTGTTTTTCAGCTTTCTCAGATCCTATGTGGAAATTTAGGCCCCACATTGGGCACCAAATGTAGCTGGCTTTCTTTTGGGCTAACCAGCTCCCAAATCATGACACGGAGACTTATTATTAGTAACAAATGCTCACCCTTATGCTTGTCCCACTAGCTCTTATAACTTATTTTAACCTATTTCTCTTCATCTACATTTTGCCTCAGGACTTTTTACCTTTCTTTCACTCTGTGTGTCCTACTCTGTGTCTGGCTGGCTTGCGGCTGCCTTTCTCCCCTTTCTCTCCTTTCATTCTCTTCTCTTTCTCCTACTTATTCTCTCTGCATCCAACCCTGCCTATCCCCTACTGCCTAGCTACTGGCTGTTCAGCTTTTTATTATACCAATCAGGTGCCTTCGGCAGACAAGGTGAAACAGAAACACATCTTTACATAATTAAACAAATGCAGCATAAACAAAAGTAACACATCTTTGCCTGGTTAACAAATATTCCACAACAATCAACTTTCTTTATTTTGTTTAAAGTTTTGTTTAGTTTGTATATTTTATATTCATGTGTGTTTCTGATGTGTGTGTTGGAGGGACAGAAGCCACTGGATCACAGTTCTCCACCATGGGTTCCATTTTACTTGTTGAACCAACCTTGCTGGTTCAACTTCCCGATTGTTATCTTACTTACCATCTTTAGTAAAAAAAAAAAAAAAAAAAAGTTACCATCTACGTAGTTGTTATTTCATTTGAACATACATTGATCACATCTAGTCTGAAATCTAAAACTAATGCTTAGAACATGTCAGCCAGCAGGCATGATGATGTGAGCCTATAATTTCACTGTGAGGCTTGAGGCAGAATTGTGAACTCAAGGGCACTCTGAGCTTTTGAGATCCTATCTCTAATAAAATTAAATTATATGAACCAAGTTTTTGGAATAGAGATGTTCAATTACTGAAAAAGTCTAGGCAAATATCAAAAAAGAACCCTGAAATCTGGAACTTACTAGTCCCAAGCATTTTGTTTTGTTTTGTTTTTTTAAGATGGGACCTCACTGTGTAACCCTGGCTGACCTTGAACTCACAGAGATCTGCCTACCTCTGCCTCCCAGGAACTGGGATTAAAAGTGGTGTGCCACCACTACCTGGCAGTCCCAAACATTTTAGATAAAGGATCTCAGCTGTACCATTATCTTCCCAATAAGAGCTCTGGTCCTATAAAGTTGGTGACATCAGGCCAGTAGTAGGTATTAGTGTGTGAATATAAAGTTACAGCTTCCATATTTAACCAGTTCTGAGATACACAGTGGATACATCTATCCACCAATATAGCCAGTGGTTTAGAAAGCATTATGCCTTAGTTTAATTTGCAATGTTTTTCTTCCCCATAAAATAATGTTGCCTCTTTTGCTCCTTAGTGTTGAAATACATTAGGAATTTTTTGTATTCTTGGTACTAAAACCTGTTAATTCATAGTAAAGTTACTGAATTAGAACTGATAACCTATTGGTTCAGGTTATAACCTGTTACTGAGACCCTTTTGTTAAAAAGCAGCAGAGGCTGGTCAGTGGTGCCATTTTCTAGCCTGTGTAACTTTACACTGCTGTTTTTTGCCACAGATTGCCTTCTCCCAGCACAGCAATTTTATGGACCTGGTACAGTTCTTCGTAACTTTCTTCAGGTAATTCCTCTCATACTACTTATTCCTTTGAAACAGCCCCTTAATTCTAGCTTACTTTGTATGTATTTCTGCAAAGCTTCAGGGTACTCACAATAATGTAAGTTTAATCTGACCTGATAAAGCATTGTGATATAACTATTAAATGAATGGAAGAGAATTTTGTGTGTAACTGGTGTGTGTGTGTGTGTGTGTGTGTGTGTGTGTGTGTGTGTGTGTGTGTGTGTGTGTTTTGTGTAACTTAGTTCTCTGTATGGGGTAAAGCTTGGACTAAAGCAATATTAGTAATGGTCACTGCTGTGAGCTACATAGGTGGTCTGTCATATTTGAGAGATGGTTCTGATGATTATCCATTGTGAAAGGTAAGTCGTGTTTTTAAACCCCTGTATTTTTATAGTTCTCTTGTTAATACTTTATTTTTCTGAGACTAATAAATTGTTGCAGTGCTTATAAAGAGCGCTTGTAAGAGAAGCAGCAAGAGTCGACTTTGTATATCCTTCCCCCAAACAGAAATTGATCTAGTGTTTTAGGTTTTTTTTACATTTACACTTAATTCTTGAGTTTTCAACTCAGTTTTTTGTTTTGTTTTGAGACAGGGTCTCTCTTTATAGTAGTCCCAACTGCCCTGGAACTCTGTGGAGAAGAGGCTGGCCTTGAAATCACAGAAATCCTTCTGCCTCTTGTCTCCCAAGCACTGGGATTCAGTGTGTGCCACCATGCCCCAGCCAACTCAGTTATTTTTTGGTATTCTTTACACTTCCATACTCATCACATACACACACACACCAGGTACACACAAAATTCCCTTCCATTCACTTAATAGCTACATCACAATGCTTTGGCTAACCATAAAATCCTGAATTGATTATGATTCTACTTGCTAATTTTTTAGATGAAAAGGGTCACCCTTTGCTTATCCTAAATGTAATACTTTTCTTTACTATTGTTTTTTTCCCCTATGAGTCTACTCCATAGTTATACCTGTATCTGACAAAACAAAGATCTTCCATAATGGCTGTCTTTTGGCTTTAGTCTCTCTTGGGGAGTCCCACCCCAGAATGCTCCAGCCTCCTGTCCTTAAATGTACTAGTCTCTAAGGCCCACTGTGTCACTGTCATTGTCTTAGTTACTTTTCTATTGCCATGACAAAGCACCATGATAGGCAACTTATAAAAGAAAGCATTTAATTGGGGATCACAGTTCCAGGTTAGAACCCAGGACCATTATGGCAGGGAGCATAGCAAAGGGAGACAGGCAGGCACAGCTTTGGAGCAGTAGCTAAGAACTGTAGCATCTGATCCACATGCATAGGCAGAGAGAGAACTAACTGGGAATGACATGGGCTTTTGAAACATCAAAGCCCACTCCTAATAACACAACTCCACCAATAAGGCCACACCTCCTTATCCTTCTCAAACAGTTGCACCAGTTAGGGACCAAACATTCAAATATGTGAGCCTATGGGAACCATTCTCATTCAAACCAACACAGTGATCTTAGGAATTTCTTGTGCTTTCCTCTTGTCTTGAAGTGTGTCTCCAACTCCCACACCATAGTCTTTCCATGTATTCCTTCCTTCTACTGGAACTTTTTCTTTCAGAAGTTTCTGCAGAAAGATACATAGGTAACTTTTGTGTGAGCTTCTATAACTGAAAATATCTTCATTTTTACTCTCACAAATTTTGTTTTGTTTTTTGTTTGTTTGCTTGCTTGTTTTGGGGTTTTTGTTTTGTTTTTTGAGACAAGGCCTGCACATCCCTATAGTCCTCCTGTGTCTGCTCCCCACAGGGCAATGCGCATGACCATACCCCAGCTCTTTGTGCAGATGCTGGGATCCAAACTCATGCTTGCCCAGCAAGTATTCTTGACCACTGAGCCATCTCTCCAGTCCCTTACCTGTGCACTTTGATCAAGAGTGTGAGTACAAAGTATTAGGCTAGAAATAATTTCCTGCTGGAGTTTAGATGTGGAGTTTCTTCTTGCTTCTAATATTTGGAAGGCTGGTATTACCATTTCTATTCCTCGAGTGGGGTTTATTTTCATTCTTTACAATAACTATCCATTTACAGTGACATAAATGGAAGGGAGATAACAGTGGAGTGAATGGTTTAATGTAAATACTGAATGTTCTCACTTGAATGTCAAAGCAAAGGTTGATCTCAAAGCAGAGAACACTAGTGAGATGACTCAGTGGACAGAGTGTTACCATGCAGGTGTGAGGACCTGACCGCAGATTCCCAAAAGCTACTGGAAATCAGATGCAGTAGCACACACTGAAAGGTGGAAATAGGAGAAGCCCAGGAAACTCATGGACCATCTGACCTGGTGTATGTAGTGTCAAACAACAGGAGACCCTGTCTTAAACAAGGTAAAAGATTAGGACTGACAGCCAAGGTTGTCCTCAGACCTCCACATAGATGTACTCATACTTACACAAACAGTCACTGTGCACATATTCACACCATTCACACCCCACATCACTCTCTCTCTCTCACACACACACACACACACACACACACACACACACACACACAAATATTTTTTTAAAAAAGTGGAGAATAACTAGCTAAACATGGTATTGCATGTATATAATCCTAGCCACTCTGGAAGCTGAGGCAGGAGATTTCAAGTTTGAAGCCAGCTTGGCCAACATAATGATACCATGTCTCAAAAAATTGTATCAAAACGAGGATGAGAATGATTATGAATGAGACCAGAGTTGTATCTTAGTTACTTTCCTGTTGCTGTGACAAACGTGATCAAGGCAATTTATAGAAGAGGTTATTGGGGCTGACAGCTTCAGACGGTGAGTCCATAGCCATTAAAATACAAATCAATCAGTTGCTAGAAATCCACTGATAAAAATGCCCATATCCCAGTCATATCCCTAAAGTCCCGCTCTGAGCTCTGCTGCTCTGGGGACCAAGCCTCTAATACACAGTTGTCTGGGACACATTTCATAACACAGCTAGGTCTCCAGCTTTGTTTGGTAGACTTACTCTTCTTTTAACCAGAAGTAAGTCATTGCCTCTGGTACTATAGTAGCTTTTCCCATTCAACACCTGGTTTACAGAGGAAAGAAAACTGAAATTTTTTTACAATATTAGACAACTAGAAGTTTTTCCTCCTAATATTAAGGAAGTTGTTGGCTTAGATTTGATCATTTTAAGTTTATTTTATTGGTGAATGCATATATTGCTAGGCATGGTGGCACACCCTAGCATTCAGGAATCTGAGATGAGAGATCACAGATTCCAAGCTAGCTAGGCTACATAGCAAGACATGAGCTTTAGAAAGAAAAATAATTAATACACACACATGCACAGAGTTATTACTTTCTTTTCAGCAGCTCAACCAAGTACTTGACAAGAAGCAGTTGAAGGGATAGGGGGTTTATTTGGGTTCACAGTAGTCTAGGGAACCCAGCCCCTCATAGCCTGGGAGTCATGATATGAGCTCATGAGGTGACTGTCGCACTGCATCCTCGGTCAGAAAGCGAGAGAGATGAATGTTGCTCTTCAGCTCACTTTCTTCTTTTTCTTCAGTCTGGGATCCCAGCCCATAGAATGGCGCTGCCCACATTTAGGGTGGATTATCGATACTCAATTAGCACAGTGTAGAAATCCTCTCATAGACGTGTCAGACGTTTGTCTCCTGTGTGATGCTAGATCCTATCAAGTTGATAATCAGTGTTTGCACCACGTATGTATATATAATTACAGAAGACAAATTAATCAGTATACATAAATTTCTTCTGCTTACCTCTTATGAAAAGTTGATTACTAATTGAAACTTACTTTTCTCATTCTGTTTTAGTTTACCAATAGAGTTTACCACATTTATTAAATTACTTGCTTACATTAAATTATTACCTGTTATAATTTATGTTAGAATTGCTTTTCTTATTTGGGGTAAGCTGTGGTTGGCCCTTCTGGGAAGCTTAGTGAGAAGTCGGGGCTTAGTAACACCTTCCAGAAGTCAGGACTGGAAGCTTGGCTCAGTTAGCCAGTGTTTTCTCACACTCCACTTCCTGTGAGCGAGTCTGTCACATGCAGTACCAGGAGCTTGGAGTTGGGATGCTGAGGATTGTTCCCTGTGGAGCCAGGTGTGTGGAGCTGATGCACAGCATGCTCTTTCCCCACAGTTGTTTCCTCTCTCTGCTTCTGGTGGCTGCAGTGGTTTGGAAGATCAAGCAGAGCTGTTGGGCGTCCAGGCGGAGAGAGGTAAGGCCACATAGATAAAAATAATAAATCCCATGACAACTCGTTTCCTCTCCTTCTTTCTATGCAATCACTTTTACCTGTTTAGTGATGACTGATATTCATATAAGGAGCACGCTGCTTCATCTGCATTGTATGATTTTACTGTATGCCATCAGTAGATTTCAATTAGTGTTACATTCAATGTCATTGATTCTGCCACAGCCACATCCACTGCTTGATTTAGCCGTCTTCTAAGAGCCTTTCATAAGAATATGAGTGAAGGGACAGGTTCACCTCAGTGATGGAGCACTTGCCTAGCATGAACCGGAGACCCTTGGTTCTGGTCTCAGCATCCTCTAATAGCATAAAGCTAAGGACAAAGCTTTTAACCCATGGGTCTTGGGGCAAGAGGATCCAAAACCAAACAATAGCTAGAGCCAGCATCATTCGATATGATTAAGTACTAGAGTTGGTCCCAGTAGACACATTATCTAGATCCTTGAGCACCTCTAAGTCCCAGGCACTGTTGCAGGTGGTTTTCCTCCAACTAGCTACTCTGATCTTCATCTCAGCCCTACGAGGTAAGTATCGCCACGAGGCTCAGGGAGGTCAAGTAACTTACCCATCACCACATAGGTCCTGAGAAGCCGAACTGAACTTTAACCAGGGCCTCTGCCTTCACAGCCCATGTTCCTAAACACAGTTTCCAGAAACACTTAAGTTTGTTCCACATGTTCGAGACTCTACACTTAAGACTCTCATGTTCTGATGACTGAATGAGCCAGGCATCCCACACCAGACTGTACACTAAAAGTAAGAGCAAGAAAGCAGTTTTGTTACTGTTGGAAAGAAACAAGATTATTTTCAGATGAGTCATTGAGGCAGTATAGTAGAGATTTGTCTGTATACAGAATAACACTTAACTGTATGAAACTAAATAAATAGATAATATAGAAAGTAACAACCAACTGGAAAATATTTACAACATCAAAAGAAAGAATACTAGAAGAATGCCCTCTCAGAGTTTTTTAAAAATATGCTTAGGTTGTGTTCAATTAGCTAATATACTAATCGTTTACCCTTGGTTTGGAGTTTCACTATAACTTTGAATCTGACCATTCTAAATACACAAGGTCAGTCATGACTTGATCCCAGTCGGGATGCTGTTTTGCATTCTTGCTGCATCCCAGGCCCTGATGGAAGGTCTTTTGCCCAGCTTAACCCCTGTACTCTTGGCAAAGGTTTTAGAATGGGAGTTGCAGTAGGGTATTAACTGTCTTCCTGTGACCCTGCACCTACAGTATTACAGAACCCAGACAAGGTTTGCTGTATGTTTGCTGAGTAAATGGAGATTCTTTCCAGGTTCAGTAAAGAGATGTGCTGAGATAGATGGGGTCATCAGTAAGGCCCTTTAATAATGCAAGGAGGCTGGGATAGAATATTGAGCAGCATCTCGCAGAACACAGGCAATTCCTTACATTTATGGATGTTTTTGAGGGAGGGTCAGCAGATTAGTGAAGGTATTAGGATGTAAGGTATGGCTCATTCCCTCCATAGGAGCAGCCCCTAGGATGTAACAGTGAGAATCTATTGCTGGGTTTTAAGAAAAAATTTAACATAAAAATTCCCTTCTAGAACAGAACAGTGATCTGTGCAGCCTCAGAACCCTGCCTCCTATAAGATGGTTTGAAGCAAGGTCTGTTTGTCTTCTATGGCATAACCTCAGAAGAGCTCTCATATTGTTGATGATATAGAGGTACCCACATTCCATATCTGAGGCATATGTTGTAGTATCTGACCCAACATGAAAACACATTTCAAGCCATGAGGTAGGAATATAAGAAGTTCAAGGTCCTCCAGTGAGTTTGAGACCAGCCTGGGCTACTAGGCTACATGAGATCCTGTCTTACAAACAAACACACAAAAGAAAGTGAAGCCTTGATACTTGGAACACCTGTCTTAACATATCCACCCCTCCCTAGATCCAGAGCCCTGCTTGTTCTGTTCTGTGATTCCACATTGATTTGTGTTTTCATCTTAGATCTCTCTCAGGGGAGAGTAGTCTCACATCCTATCACCCATGTAACGGGGCACATCTTATTGTTGTCGTTGCTCTGGGAATGGCTGGTTCAAGTTTTGACACAAAACAAGCTAGACTGACTTTAGTAACAGAGATATAAAGAGGTAAGTTTCTGTCCTTTTATATATTCAACCAGCAGACACCATATCATTATAGCCGCCACAATTTTAGCTTATATCTCTACTGGTAAGGACTTTTTATAAAAAGGCAGTAGTGTTACCACATCTAACAGAATTTAATACCTTGTGCTACCTGGTGCCTAGTCATGTCCTGTTTTCCTTAGCTGTCACAGAAACAACACTTTGCATCTGATCAGTTTGAATTAGGGAGAGTGCAGCATCTTTAATGTCTAGTATTGACTAATAAAATCTTAGTACTCAGCATATTAATACGTACTATATTATTCATTAGCAACTTCTTCGGGAGATGCAACAGATGGCCAGCCGCCCCTTTGCTTCCGTAAATGTTGCCTTGGAAACAGATGAAGAGCCTCCTGATCTTATTGGGGGAAGTATAAAGGTGAGAAGTGGTTCAAAAATCCATAGAACAGCTTTTCAAAACTCAGGCCTGAGTCTGGCACCCCAGAGAGAGCAAGTGCTCCGACACATTGCTCTTGCTACCCTTCCTTCTGTCTCTAACAGTCGACTGAAGCACCAGGTTGTGAGGGACTCTGCTCTCCTTTTCGGGGTATTGGTCCATGTCATCAGTCAGTCATGTTCAGGAGATTTTAACATGTAAATCGTACTTGTTCTTCTTTCAGTCTTCTGTGGCATAATACTTAAAAGTTCTTATTTGAAGCCGGGCGGTGGTGGCGCACGCCTTTAATCCCAGCACTCGGGAGGCAGAGGCAGGCGGATCTTTGTGAGTTCGAGGCCAGCCTGGTCTCCAAAGCGAGTTCCAGGAAAGGCGCAAAGCTACACAGAGAAACCCTGTCTCGAAAAACCAAAAAAAAAAAAAAAAAAAAAAAAAAGTTCTTATTTGAAAATGTCTAAATTGGACTAGGTGTGGTGGCACACATCTTTAATCCTAGCACCTAGGAGGCAGAGGTAGGCAGATCTCTGTGAGTTGCAGGCCAGCCTGGTCTGTATATCATTTCAGAACAGCCAGGGCTACAGAGTGAGAGCCCGTATTAAAGCGGGGTGTTGGGGGGAAACAAACGACACTTAATTTACTATTAATTACCTCCCACTACACACACACACACACACACACACACACACACACACACACACACACACATACACACACACTTTCGGTTTCATTTTGTTGTTGTTTGGTTTTGGGGGCTTTTTATTTTGTTTGTTTTTCGAGATAGGGTCTCGAAGACTAAGCTGGCCTTGAATTCAGAGAGCCATCAGCCTCCCAAGTGCTGGGATTAAAGTCATGTGCCACTCCACCCAACAAACCCCTGCTATTTTTTTAGACCGCTTCCAGACACAGTGGATAAAGTACTTGCCAGACAAATATGAGGAATGGAGTTCAGAGCCCCAGAAGTCAAGTAAAAGCCAGGCAGGTATGGTGACAGTACTCAGGAGGCAGAGACAGGATTCCCAGGCAAGCTAGCTGGCTAGACTATCTAGAATTGGGGAACCTGAGGTTCAGCAACAAATCTTGCCTCAGTAAGTAAAGCGAAGAACTGAGAAAGACCTCCATGCACACATGTGCTGCATGCCTGCACTTGTAAACACATACACATGCACTTGCACACACCATACATCACAGCGTTTAGAAGTTGGAATCTTTGTGCACTGTTGGTAAACTATAAAATGATGTAGCCACTGGAAAATTATAGACCGGGTATGGTGGTCCATTCCTCTAATTCCAGCATGTGGAGTGCAGATGCAGGAGAATCACCGTAAATTCAAGGCCAGCCTGGGCTACCAAACAATATTTTGTCTCAAGAAAAAATAAATAAATAAATAAATAAATGTAATACAGGGGATTCCTTGTATACCAGTATTCATGACAACATATTCAGAATTGCCAGAAAGGAAAAACAGTCAAGTACCTGTCAGTGGGCGAGTAGATAAGCAAAGTGTAATGTATAGCTACTAGAAATTATTTATCCTTTAAAAGGAAGAAAAGTCTAATACATGCTACAACATGGATAAGCCTTAAGAAATTATGTTAAGTGAAAGATGCTATATCATTCAATTTATGCAAAGTATCAAGACTAATCAAATACATTGAGACAAAATAAAATAGTACCTGCCAGAAAGTTGTTTAATATGTAGTTTAGAATTTCAGTTTTTCAGTTTTGCAACATTAAAAAACAGTCTAGAGATGGAGAAAGTAGCTAAAACACACTTCCATTTTACATTTTTTTTCTTCATTATGAAGGGTTAATCATGTAGCATGCATGAAGCCCCTCGATAGGTTCAGAGAGAGAGAATGAAGCTCATAAGAATATCAAAGCCATCTCTCAAGCCTGTAAAATACTTTTTAAAAAATAAAGCCTGCAACAGAAAATGAATAAATTTTCTAGAGCCGAAGCATCCAATAAGTAGATGAGGAATCCATTTGGTGAGCTGTCTGCCTTTCACAAGCTCTTAGACCCAGCAGGCTATGACTCAGTGGGTGAAAGATGCATGGAATAAACTTGACTATAAAACAGACAACTGTCTCCTTAACATCAAGGTCTCTGTTTGTGCCAAGTGTGCAGGACTGTCCAGCAGATCACCAGACACACACTGCCAACCCAGTGACCTAGAGAGAGCCTGCTGACCCGGGCCTTTCCCTGGCACTCATGTGGCCCTTTGGAACAGTGCTATGGAACCCTCTCATAGCCAAACTTGTTACCTTATAAGCACCTGACTCTGAAGTGTGGGTCAGTGAAGGTACTTCTTTGTTTTCTTCCTTCAGACTGTTCCCAAGCCCATTGCCCTGGAGCCCTGCTTTGGTAACAAGGCTGCAGTCCTGTCTGTGTTTGTGAGGCTCCCTCGGGGACTGGGAGGAATCCCTCCTCCTGGTCAGTCAGGTGAGTAGATGGAGGCAGTGACAGACACGGGTCTGTGAAGGAGCTAAGCCTCAGACACTTCTTCCTGGAGAAGAACCCGGTATGGGCACTGCATAGTAGTACTGTCTCTGGCAGAGCTTTGGTGAGATAATCCCATAGTCCCTAAACTGTGTTCTCAACACTGACGTTTCTATCCTGGGGTGGAAGTAAGTCCAGGACCCTTCTCACAGCACACAGCTTCCTCAGCACTCATGCTTCAGACCACACCTCCTTCTGCACCCAGTATTTCTGGCCCATTGGCTCTACTGCTCCCTGCCTTTTCTTTTAAAAAACAAAAAAACTTGTTCTTACCTTAAATGTGGGCTTTCTCCTCCTTTATATCCTCCTAATCATCTTCATGCCCCTGGCTTCTGGCCATGTCCTCAAAGTTTGTGTTGCCCAAGTAGATACTTCTCGGCATGCTGCACATATTACTTAAGGTCTTGCTATGCAGCTCAAGCTGGACTAGAACTCATTACATAGCCCAGGATGCCCTCAAACTCATAGTCATCCTCCTACCTCAGCCTCCAGAATACTACCCTCCATGCCCAGCTCTTTACTGTTTTAAATATGAGGCATAAAGAAGTATTATAACAACATAAAGTAGATTTTTTAAAATTATAGTTCTACTGGGCTAATCCAGACCAATTGTCATTCTTTTTCCCTGCCCTTTCTTGCAATTTAATGTAAATAATTATATAGGCTTTGGGAGGAGAGAAACCTGGACTGTTTTTAAACTCAGTTTGTAGCCAAGGATGACTCTGTCTGATGATCCTGCATCCACCTCCCCGGTGCTGAGATGTGCCACCACTCCAGGTTTAGTAGGTAGGCACTGAGGATCAAAGCCAAGGCCTCATGCATGCTAGGCAAACACTCTGCTAACCAAGCTACACCCACAGCTATGTACACATTTTTATTACAAACATTTATTCTTCAGCATGTTTTCCCTAAAATAGCATCTCTACAGGAAATGGGTACTAGCTATTGATTTGGGGCAGGAATAGGAAGGAGAAATTCTTTTTTACCATATACTTTTTTTATACATTGGGATTTTTCTTCCTTTTTGGGTGTTGCTAAATCTACCATTTATTCTTTTTTCATTACAATTATTTATATTTTTACAGCTTACTACATATTTTACCAATATCTTTTATACTTTTCCATCAAACATGTAAATCATTAATTTATATAAACCCTGTCTTAAAGCTGGAGGAAGAGATAGGAAGATTGCTACATAGTGAGGTCCAGACCAGCCAGGGCTACAAAGTGGGAACCTGTCCCAAAAGAAAAGTTCTTACTTTTAACACAAAGGCAGTATGGAATGCAGTTTGGGGGTATCTTGATTATGAAGTTTTGTATAGGAATGCCTCAATCAATGTGAACATTTTAGACCACATTCAGGTGGTGCTAGGGGCTCAGAATTGCCTTGGCCAGAACAACCTTGACTTTAATAGGGAAGTATACTTTTATCCTTGTCCAGCCCTGCACTCTGTGTTCCCTTCATGAACTCTCCAGAAGGGCCTCCAGTTCCCTAGCAGAATAGAAGGAATCCATGATGTCCTCTAAAGGGAAGCCTTAGGTATGATGAAATCAGGGTTTACTGTCTTCATCTTCCCTTGACATCTCAGGCATTGAGCAGACTCTGAGTTAGCCTTACTGAGGACAGAGTCATTCTATGATCTGACAGTCTGGCCAGTGTCTCCTGCTCTCACCCAGCTCAGCAAACATTGGTAGGTGCTTCATAAAGACAAGGTCTTTGGTGGGCATAGAGGCACAACAGGTCTGTGACCTTTTTTCCTTCATCCTTTACTTATGTAAAGGCTTCCATGTAGCATGAATTGTTAGAAGGTCTTGTTAATAAAATCAAACCTGAGCCAGGTATTGGGGTGAATGCTGGAGGCAGAACGAGCAACAGCTTCCTCACCTGGCCAACTTCTCAGCTGATCTTGTTTCCTCAGACTGGAAGCCTCTGTGTTCTCATATCCAAATGGCTCTCAGCTGAACTGTGCTGCTAGAAGCCTGAAAGCTTAACCAGCCAAATGCTTCTAGTTTCTGGTCCTCACACCTTATATACCTTTCTGCTTTCTACCACCACTCCCTGGGATTAAAGACTCGCTTTCTGAGATTAAAGGCGTGAGTCACCATGCTTGGCTGTATCCTTGAACACATGGATTTCTGCCTCTGGGATGCTAGGATTAAAGGCATGTGCTACTACTGCCTATCCTAAGTATCTAGTGGCTTTTCTGTTCTCTGACCCCAGATAGGTTTATTAGGGTACACAATATTTTGGGGAACACAATACCACCACACTTCCACCCTCTGGAAATCCTCATGAAGCCTTCCTCACTTCTTGAGACCCACCCCATCAGGAGGGTTATCCATGCCAGTTCTCCTGTACTTTTTTTTTTTTATGAGGCAGCACAAATTAGCCCCAAACTTAATCCCCTTGCCTCAGTCTCTCCAGTACTGGGGGATTGTAAACATGTGTCATCATGCCAAACCCCTATTCCCATGACTTTTTAAATTCTTTTCTGGGGATCAAATCCAGGGCTTGGTACATGCTAAGCAAGTGCTCTACCACTACCCACATCTTCTTTTTAATGGTCCCTTTCTATGTACTTGCAGAACACCTGGATATGCCTTTGTCCTAACAGTTATCACTAGTGTGGGTTCCTCACTGTGTACCAGACACTGGTCCCTGCCTCCTTCCTTTACAGGCCCAATAGAGTGTATTAACAAACTTCCTCCTCTGCTCATTAAAGCAGCCTTGTCAGAGTGCTAAGTATGGGCTAGCTACTTCCTCCAGTGTTAGGATTCCAACTTCTGTGCTGTCTTAGTTAAGGTTTCTATTGCTGTGAGAGACACCATGACCACAGCAACTCTTAAAAGGAAAGCATTTTATTGGGGTGGCTCCCATTCAGTTCAGAGGTTCAATCCATTATCATTATGGTGGGACATGGTGGCATACAGGCAGACATGGTGCTGGAGAAGTAGCTGAGAGTCCTACATCTTGCAGGCAACAGGACATGGTCTGAGACACTCAGTGGTATCTTGAGCATATATGAGACCTTAAAGCCCACCTCCACAGTGACACACTTCCTCCACCAGACCACACCTACTCCAGTAAGACCACACCTCCTAATAGTGCCACTCCCTTTGAGGATCATTTTGTTTTAAACCACCACACCTGGAATGCTGATTTCTCTGCTAAATGCCAAGTTTATTGTATCAATGCAAAATAGACAAGCCAATAGAGGCACTGGGAGTGTTTGTGAGAGTAAATGGTAAAGGTTCTGATAATTGCTGTGTGCTCTGTAGCATTACATCAGTTTGCTCTTTGACTCCAAACACAAGGTTTGTGATGCTCTTACCCCAGCCCAATTTCACACATAAGGAAACTGCCACATGAGAAGTAAAGAACCTTGCTCATTCTAAAACCTAGCCTAGGACACTGTATTGAGCACCGCCCATGGTAGATATAAGACACATCATGCTGAATGGTGAGGAGGCTCAGCCCATAAAGGAGCCCATATCCAGTCTTCACAAGCCTGGGCTAGATCCCCAGAATTCACAAGGTGAAAGGAGAGAACCAACTTCTAAAGGTTGTCCTCTGCTTCACATGTGCAGCACGGTATACACACACACACACACACACACACACACAAATAAATAAGATGTTAGGAGCTTGTGCTGAGCCAGCCCCTCTTACTGTGGGGTAGTGCTGTTTTCCTTGCCGCCGTGCGGAAGCAGGCAGGAGAGGTGCACATTCCGAGTGTGGCTGCACTCATCCACCGCTTTTACCCTGAGGCAGAGCACATGCTTCTGTGATCTGCTGTAGAGGAGAGAAAAATGAGTAGTTAGGCATCCATGAATAACCTCTGCAAGAACATGGAACTGAAAGCATTACCCAGATGGAGAAGGGAAGGTGAAATGGAGAGACTCCCATGAATACCTTCCTTTATCTTTCACAATGGAAATGTAAAAGAAAATTTGAAATTTTTTTTAAAGAATTTATTTATTTTTATTTTATGTGCATTAGTGTATGTATGTCTGTGTGAGGGTGTTGGGTACCCTGGAATTGGAGTTACTGACAGCTGTGAGCTGCCATGTGGGTGCTGGGAATTGAACCCCAGTCCTCTGGAAGAGTATTCAGTGCTCTTAACCACTGAGCCATCTCTCCAGCCCTGAAATTTTTTTTTTAAAGTAAGCTCCTTCATGACACGTGTCCCTTCTTGTGGGTTCTTCCAAGGTCTTGCTGTGGCCAGTGCCCTGGTGGACATCTCTCAGCAGATGCCCATAGTGTATAAAGAGAAGTCGGGGGCAGTAAGGAACCGGAAGCAGCAGCCCCCTGCACAGCCTGGAACCTGCATCTGAATCTGGGCCAGGGACTCTCCTCACAGAGGGCCGTGTGGTCTGCCAAGCGTCACAGGGGAGGGTGCAGGCAGGAAGCAGGTGCCGAGCAGAAGACTGGAAACCCTTGAAGTATCCACCTCGTGTGCATGATCATACAACTGTTTTGATGGTTCATCCCGTCGATGTCCAGCATCTAACCTTTTACTTTTGCATAGGAAATAATTTCATTTCAAGTCCAGGAATGAGCTGCTCTACTCATGAGTGGGGGAGACCAGCATAGAACCAGTGAGAGCTCAAAGTGAGGCTGAAGTCCTTTGTGGAAACTCCTCTTGGAGTCTCAACTGCGAAAGTGCTGACACTGTGCACAGCTCTCCAGCATGGTCTTTTGGACACTCCTCGGATGAACTGTCCTCATCTGAAACCTGCTGTCTTTTTATAAGATGCGCTTTACTCTCTTCCAGGAAGTAGCTTTTTTCTAGTTGAGAATTAATAATGGTCTGTCTCTTTGGAAGTCATATCAAAGTATAATCGATGGGGGCCTTGTTTTGTTTTGTTTTTTGGAGACAGGGTCTCATTGTGTAGCCCTAGCTGGCCTGGAACTCACTATGTAGATCAGGCTGGACTGAATTCACAGAGATCCACCTGCCTCTGCCTCCCAAGTGCTGGGATTAAAGGCGTGCACCATCAGGCCCAGCAAAGGGGGCTATTTTAAATGTTAAGGTCAATTGTGTTAGAATATAAACAAATGTAATAGATAACTCTCTCTAGCAACTTGATTAATTTAATTTTAACTCATTCTTTCCTTCTCTTTCGCTCACTCTCTTGCACATGTGCACACACACACCTACACACGCGCGCGCACACACACTAAGTGCCTAGACTTTAAATAGATCTAGCAATTGGAAAGTTAGTAAACCTCAGTTTTTACATGATTATATTCCTACATTCTTGTAAAATTTAAGTAACTACCATTGCAATTTGTTCTTTTTCTAAAGTCTAATTTGCAACCAGCAAAGAATTCTCATCCCAAGAGACATTTAATAGAGACTAGCAATAGGGACTGAATGACCCTCCAGCCCCAGCCTAGTGCTTGGTCTAAGCCTGATGCTTGGTCAGCCCTCTGGGTTCCTTCTGCCAAGGCACCACAGAAATGTACTCACTCATGTCATGTGCCTCTTTGAGTAGAAAAGAGCACTGAGTGTGGGACACTTGGCTCTGTCTTCCTGCAACCCCCTCCCTCTGAGCCTGTGGGTTAGCCACAGGTTGATGAAGTAAACACTAGAAGAGGGGTGATGCCTTGTACTGGGGCAGCATCTTCTCAGGACCTGAAAAGGGGCTGGTTCTCTCTCTCCCAAGTGGGGATTGGCCCAGCCTCCTCCCAGACCCAGCTGGTGGCTGTGTGGAGGAAGTGAATGCTAATGAGGGTGAAAAGCACATGGGAGAAGGGGGAGGATGAGACCCTCTTCCAAACAGAAAATACCACATATGAGAGGTAAATAGTCCTCTACTCTGTGCCCCAGGACCTGGCCTGGACATTGCATTTCCCCACTTATGGTGCTCAGTATTCCAGCATTATGCAGCAGCCTCACACCTTTCTTCTGCTACATATCCTGTGATTCTGCTGTTACCTGACTAGAATAGACCTCTAGGCAACAATTCTCAAATTTATGAATTTGGAGAAGTTAACACTCAAAAGAACAAAAGCTGCAGCATTTCACCTTTAAATGTAGTGCTGAGAGAGGGGGCGTTTCTCTAAGGCCAGCACTAACCCATTCCCACCAAGACACTCCTGGAGAGATATTTCCAAGCTGAATCATAAAACATGGATGCACAAAACACTGCTGTAGGACTCACCTCTCAAAACACTGTTTTTTCACATAATTATTAAAGGACAGAAAGTTCCAAAAAAGATCCCAATCTCATTCCTTATGCAGTTAGGAGCTCCCCACATCCCTACAAAACCCAGCACCTATAAGCATCTGCAGTGGCCCTTAGTCTCCACAATTACCCAAGGGAATCTTGGCAGAAAAAAAAAAAAAAGAGGGAAGTCCCGCTGGGGGTTGTCCTACAAGGAAATGTCCAGGGCTTTGCTCAAAGGACCAAATTTCTTTGGCCAAAGAAGTTGCTTCTATGTTAGTCCCACACCTTGAAATAATATGTACCGTGGCTCCCACCTACCTGCTTGTGTTTTTTCCCCCTTAGAGATACTGTTTATTCTTTGAAAAGGAAGAAGCAAATGGCATTTAATTCTGCTCCAGTAATGGAGAAACAGCCATCTTCACTTGCATCTCCTTTACAGCCAACAGCTCCCTCCAGGCTTGAAGCAGAAGGGAAGGGCAGGGAAGAAGAGCTCAGCTCAGCTCAGAGCTCAGCTCAGAGCCAGTTACCAAGAGGGATGGGGTTGCAACTGTGTGTCATGAGAGAGCATGTACATAAAAAGTCATGAAGACACTGACCTTGCACTTGTATATAACTATACAGTAGAGTCCAGAATGTTGAGACATTCAGGGTGTACATAAAACAGAAAAGTATCATAATGTATTTTTATTAAACATTAACATCTGAGTTTCACCTAATCTGTTTCTGTGCCATAAACTGGGTCTCCAAGCTCTGAGAAGTCATCTTACCAGGCCCTGATCCATTGATAGGCCACACATTGTACCACCATGCTGGTGTGTTCAGTAGCCTTGTGCCCATTAGGTAACTCTAATGATTCAGCTCTCAGAATACCCAGGAAGAGAGCAAGCATGGGGACTCGCAGCTGTGATCCTAGCATTTAGAAGGTAGAGGCAGGAAAATCAAGAATTCAGAGATGGGGCTGGAGAGATGGCTCAGTGGTTAAGAGCACTGGCTGCTCTTGCAGAGGACACTGGTTCAGTTCCCAACACCTACCTAGTGGCTCACAACTAACTGTAACTCCAATTCCAGATGATCTGACTCCCTCTTCTAGTCTCCTCGGGTGCTGCATGCATGTGGTGCACAGCAAACATGCAGGCAGAACACCCAGTACACGTAAGACAAAAATAATTCAAGAAGAGCCTGGGCTACATAGCGAGAGCCTGTCTCAAAACAAACGAACAAACCCATGAAGAGCCAGGCAGTGTGTCTGTTTACACGGCGGTACACATGAGAACTCAGGAAGCAGGTGTTCATCACTGTTGTGCATTTCCAGTGCTCCTTGTGACTTCTGGCATCTCTATGGGGTGACCAGTCTCGTCCTGAGGTGTTCTGTTACTCTCTATAAAGTCAAAGACTGTTACCTGTGAACATCAGACCTTGCAAAGGGGCTCTCTAGGCCGCATTCTGTTGTAGCTTTGTCTAAAATTTTAATGACATTTCTGAGAACCATGTTCTTTTTATACTGAAAACTGGGGGTGGGAGGGCTCATTTGTTAGTGAATAGCACCATTCCCTACACCTCAGCCTCCTGTTCCCCTCCTGGTCTCCCTACACAGTCTGGAGAGGGGTCTGAAAGGTCCAGGAGAGGTGGCAAGAAAGCAGCCCATAGCCTGCTGAGCTAACCTGTAAGAAGACTGTCAGCAAAAGGAAAATACCAGAACATCTGGAAGGCTGGAAGTGTAAGATGGGATCTCATTAGGGAACTGGACAAACAAGAACAGAACACCCTGGGTAGGAGATGCCACAGCCTGCCGATGCCCATCCTCCTTCAACGCAGTGGAGTGTACAGAGTTAGGGAGTGATTTACTTCCTTGGGGGATGGTGCTGTTTTTATGGACACCTTTGATCCTTGGTGTCCTTTAATTGAACAAATATTTACTAAACACTTCTAAGCTAAGCTAACATTAGGGCAGCAACTGGGTGAAAACGCAGCTCTTTGGACACAGCTGCCACCCTAGGGGAGCCCAGCACAGCGTTGGAATGAGATGTCAGCATGGCCTCTGGCTACGCAGAGCCTCTGGAGCTGGGTACCCGCCTGCAGGGAGCCCTCGGGGTGCCCTCCCAAGTGCAGAGAAACTGGCACCTTCTCTCCTGAAGGCAAAAAACTGGAAGCAGCTCTCAGACCTGGACTCTGCACAAAACACTAGTAAAGCCTGCTGAACTAATGCGGCCTCTAGAACTGTTTTACGGTTATTTGCAGTTCATTGTTTGTTTGTTTTGATCCAAGCTTAGTTTGTTAATATGTGTAATTTAGCATCTGTTGCACTTGTGTAAATATGGAGTAAGTATTGTAAACTATTTAATTGCTGGGATTGTTGGTGTTATACATACATTTAGGACTGCAATTTTTGGTATTTTTTGTATTGTAAAATAACAGCTAATTTAATCAGGAACGAGAATTAAGGGGGGGTCTGCATTTTAAATGCAAATGTGAAGCACTTGTATATAAACAAAAGTAAATACTATAATACAAAATTCCTTCTGAAATAAAAGTAGATCTGGTTAAAAAAATGTGGCTTTTGTTCTGAATGTTTAATGCTAATGCTGATTTTGTCATATTCTGTATTTACAGTGTATTCTTACATTAGCAATGAGGGGACAGGGATGACTGCACTTCCCACCCTCGGCAGCCTGAGGGGCTCCCCGAGATTAGGGACTGCGACTCAAGAGTTTATGAAGCAGAGTTTAGGAAGGGATATAAAGGCTTGTTTTTAACATTTATTTGTGACTGGGCCTGTGGGTGAGCACGTACATGGCAGAGCATGCTTGTGGGTGAGCACATCATACATGGCAGAGCAGGCCTGTGGGTGAGCACATCATACATGGCAGAGCAGGCCTGTGGGTGAGCACATCATACATGGCAGAGCAGGCCTGTGGAGGACAAAGGACAGCTTATGGAAATGGTCCTCCTTCTGAGGCCTGAAAAACAAGCTCATGTCTTCAACCTTGGTGGCAGGCACCTTTACTTGATGAGCCATCTCACCACCCAGGACATTTTTAAATACTGCATATTTACTGGTTGAGGGGAGGGATGCATGTGTCACAGCACACAGTGGAGGTCAGAGGACAACTCTTGGGAACAGGTTCTCTCCTTGTAGGACCTGGAAATAAAACTCAGCCACACCTTTTAATCTACACTCTTTTACGTGGCTCCGTTACCTTTCCTATGTACTGACTGCCCAGCCTGCTTCCTCTGCTGGCTCTCGGCCCCGCCTCTCTTCCCAGAGCTCTCTCTATCCAGAGGTCCCTGCTATCCCTCCTGCCTAGCTATTGACCATTTAGATTTTTATTAAACAAGTCATAGTGACACATCTCTACACAGTGTAAAGGAATATTCCACAACAGACCCAAAATCATACCCATTTAGACCTTAAGCCTTATTGTTACTTTAACACAAAAATATGTATGAGAGAGGAATATTAACTGTGTCAGTAACTTCTACAGCAAGTATTTTTAATTTTCCTTGAATTCTGGTTTTTCAGCTGGTGAGGGAGTTTAGACTCCAGGATAAGGTTCCTTTCCCTGCCCATTTCCCCATAATCCCTGTCTCTATCTTGCCTCATTCTCAGCTTGATTATAGCTACCCCAAGGTCTAGTGGGTAGACTTCCTCCAGGCTTCAGCCTAGTACATGGAAGCCATCCTCTGGCCGCTGTCTATGCTTGATCTTGGTCTTTTTGTGAGGTTATTTCCATTTACAAAGCCTTGTCTGAAGGCCTCCTGAGTGCCCAGCTTTGCTTTATTTGGGTAAAAGTCGTACATCTTAGTGCTCTAGCACACAGTACAGACTCCCAGTGCTAAAAGCTGCAGAATGAGGTCA